>NW_027472606.1:0-1348565 GCF_030347505.1 Rhynchophorus ferrugineus | reverse complement strand
CTATAAGAGATAATGCAATTTGGCAACCGGCAATGTAATTAGCATGCCGAATATTACTTGGAATGTGAATTGGAACGAAATCGCCAATAGATAAGACGATTTTACAATTTGGGCCCAAGTTAGAAGCAGAGCCTAAGATGTAAATTATCGATAGTCCATATCTCGGAAACTATAAGAGATAATGCAATTTGGCAACCGGCAATGCAATTAGCATGCCGAATATTACTTGGAATGTGAATTGGAACGAAATCGCCAATAGATAAGACCATTTTACAATTTGGGCCCAAGTTAGAAGCAGAGCCTAAGGTGTAAATTATCGATAGTCCATATCTCGGAAACTATAAGAGATAATGCAATTTGGCAACCGGCAATGTAATTAGCATGCCGAATATTATTTGGAATGTGAATTGGAACGAAATCGCCAATAGGTAAGACCATTTTACAATTTGGGCACAAGTTAGAAGCAGAGCCTAAGGTGTAAATTATCGATAGTCCATATCTCGGAAACTATAAGAGATAATTCAATTTGGCAACCGGCAATGTAATTAGCATGCCGGATATTACTTGGAATGTGAATTGGAACGAAATCGCCAATAGATAAGACCATTTTACAATTTGGGGCCAAGTTAGAAGCAGAGCCTAAGGTGTAAATTACCGATAGTCCATATCTCGGAAACTATAAGAGATAATGCAATTTGGCAACCGGCAATGTAATTAGCATGCCGAATATTACTTGGAATGTGAATTGGAACGAAATCGCCAATAGATAAGACGATTTTACAATTTGGGCCCAAGTTAGAAGCAGAGCCTAAGGTGTAAATTATCGATAGTCCATATCTCGGAAACTATAAGAGATAATGCAATTTGGCAACCGGCAATGTAATTAGCATGCCGAATATTACTTGGAATGTGAATAGGAACGAAATCGCCAATAGAGAAGACCATTTTACAATTTGGGCCCAAGTTAGAAGCAGAGCCTAAGGTGTAAATTATCGATAGTCCATATCTCGGAAACTATAAGAGATAATGCAATTTGGCAACCGGCAATGTAATTAGCATGCCGAATATTACTTGGAATGTGAATTGGAACGAAATCGCCAATAGAGAAGACCATTTTACAATTTGGGCCCAAGTTAGAAGCAGAGCCTAAGGTGTAAATTATCGATAGTCCATATCTCGGAAACTATAAGAGATAATGCAATTTGGCAACCGGCAATGTAATTAGCATGCCGAATATTACTTGGAATGTGAATTGGAACGAAATCGGCAATAGAGAAGACCATTTTACAATTTGGGCCCAAGTTAGAAGCAGAGCCTAAGGTGTAAATTATCGATAGTCCATATCTCGGAAACTATAAGAGATAATGCAATTTGGCAACCGGCAATGTAATTAGCATGCCGAATATTACTTGGAATGTGAATTGGAACAAAATCGCCAATAGAGAAGACCATTTTACAATTTGGGCCCAAGTTAGAAGCAGAGCCTAAGGTGTAAATTATCGATAGTCCATATCTCGGAAACTATAAGAGATAATGCAATTTGGCAACCGGCAATGTAATTAGCATGCCGAATATTACTTGGAATGTGAATTGGAACGAAATCGCCAATAGAGAAGACCATTTTACAATTTGGGCCCAAGTTAGAAGCAGAGCCTAAGGTGTAAATTATCGATAGTCCATATCCCGGAAACTATAAGAGATAATGCAATTTGGCAACCGGCAATGTAATTAGCATGCCGAATATTACTTGGAATGTGAATTGGAACGAAAACGCCAATAGATAAGACCATTTTACAATTTGGGCCCAAGTTAGAAGCAGAGCCTAAGGTGTAAATTATCGATAGTCCATATCTCGGAAACTATAAGAGATAATGCAATTTGGCAACCGGCAATGTAATTAGCATGCCGAATATTACTTGGAATGTGAATTGGAACGAAATCGCCAATAGATAAGACCATTTTACAATTTGGGCCCAAGTTAGAAGCAGAGCCTAAGGTGTAAATTATTGATAGTCCATATCTCGGAAACTATAAGAGTTAATGCAATTTCGCAACCGGCAATGTAATTAGCATGCCGAATATCACTTGGAATGTGAATTGGGACGAAATCGCCAATAGATAAGACCATTTTACAATTTGGGCCCAAGTTAGAAGCAGAGCCTAAGGTGTAAATTATCGATAGTCCATATCTCGGAAACTATAAGAGATAATGCAATTTGGCAACCGGCAATGTAATTAGCATGCCGAATATTACTTGGAATGTGAATAGGAACGAAATCGCCAATAGAGAAGACCATTTTACAATTTGGGCCCAAGTTAGAAGCAGAGCCTAAGGTGTAAATTATCGATAGTCCATATCTCGGAAACTATAAGAGATAATGCAATTTGGCAACCGGCAATGTAATTAGCATGCCGAATATTACTTGGAATGTGAATTGGAACGAAATCGCCAATAGAGAAGACCATTTTACAATTTGGGCCCAAGTTAGAAGCAGAGCCTAAGGTGTAAATTATCGATAGTCCATATCTCGGAAACTATAAGAGATAATGCAATTTGGCAACCGGCAATGTAATTAGCATGCCGAATATTACTTGGAATGTGAATTGGAACGAAATCGGCAATAGAGAAGACCATTTTACAATTTGGGCCCAAGTTAGAAGCAGAGCCTAAGGTGTAAATTATCGATAGTCCATATCTCGGAAACTATAAGAGATAATGCAATTTGGCAACCGGCAATGTAATTAGCATGCCGAATATTACTTGGAATGTGAATTGGAACAAAATCGCCAATAGAGAAGACCATTTTACAATTTGGGCCCAAGTTAGAAGCAGAGCCTAAGGTGTAAATTATCGATAGTCCATATCTCGGAAACTATAAGAGATAATGCAATTTGGCAACCGGCAATGTAATTAGCATGCCGAATATTACTTGGAATGTGAATTGGAACGAAATCGCCAATAGAGAAGACCATTTTACAATTTGGGCCCAAGTTAGAAGCAGAGCCTAAGGTGTAAATTATCGATAGTCCATATCCCGGAAACTATAAGAGATAATGCAATTTGGCAACCGGCAATGTAATTAGCATGCCGAATATTACTTGGAATGTGAATTGGAACGAAAACGCCAATAGATAAGACCATTTTACAATTTGGGCCCAAATTAGAAGCAGAGCCTAAGGTGTAAATTATCGATAGTCCATATCTCGGAAACTATAAGAGATAATGCAATTTGGCAACCGGCAATGTAATTAGCATGCCGAATATTACTTGGAATGTGAATTGGAACGAAATCGCCAATAGATAAGACCATTTTACAATTTGGGCCCAAGTTAGAAGCAGAGCCTAAGGTGTAAATTATTGATAGTCCATATCTCGGAAACTATAAGAGTTAATGCAATTTCGCAACCGGCAATGTAATTAGCATGCCGAATATCACTTGGAATGTGAATTGGGACGAAATCGCCAATAGATAAGACCATTTTACAATTTGGGCCCAAGTTAGAAGCAGAGCCTAAGGTGTAAATTATCGATAGTCCATATCTCGGAAACTATAAGAGATAATGCAATTTGGCAACCGGCAATGTAATTAGCATGCCGAATATTACTTGGAATGTGAATTGGAACGAAATCGCCAATAGATAAGACCATTTTACAATTTGGGCCCAAGTTAGAATCAGAGCCTAAGGTGTAAATTATCGATAGTCCATATCTCGGAAACTATAAGAGATAATGCAATTTGGCAACCGGCAATGTAATTAGCATGCCGAATATTACTTGGAATGTGAATTGGAACGAAATCGCCAATAGATAAGACCATTTTACAATTTGGGCCCAAGTTAGAAGCAGAGCCTAAGGTGTAAATTATTGATAGTCCATATCTCGGAAACTATAAGAGATTATGCAATTTCGCAACCGGCAATGTAATTAGCATGCCGAATATCACTTGGAATGTGAATTGGGACGAAATCGCCAATAGATAAGACCATTTTACAATTTGGGCCCAAGTTAGAAGCAGAGCCTAAGGTGTAAATTATCGATAGTCCATATCTCGGAAACTATAAGAGATAATGCAATTTGGCAACCGGCAATGTAATTAGCATGCCGAATATTACTTGGAATGTGAATTGGAACGAAATCGCCAATAGATAAGACCATTTTACAATTTGGGCCCAAGTTAGAAGCAGAGCCTAAGATGTAAATTATCGATAGTCCATATCTCGGAAACTATAAGAGATAATGCAATTTGGCAACCGGCAATGTAAATAGCATGCCGAATATTACTTGGAATGTGAATTGGAACGAAATCGCCAATAGATAAGACCATTTTACAATTTGGGCCCAAGTTAGAAGCAGAGCCTAAGGTGAAAATTATCGATAGTCCATATCTCGGAAACTATAAGAGATAATTCAATTTGGCAACCGGCAATGTAATTAGCATGCCGGATATTACTTGGAATGTGAATTGGAACGAAATCGCCAATAGATAAGACCATTTTACAATTTGGGCCCAAGTTAGAAGCAGAGCCTAAGGTGTAAATTATCGATAGTCCATATCTTGGAAACTATAAGAGATAATGCAATTTGGCAACCGGCAATGTAATTAGCATGCCGAATATTACTCGGAATGTGAATTGGAACGAAATCGCCAATAGATAAGACGATTTTACAATTTGGGCCCAAGTTAGAAGCAGAGCCTAAGATGTAAATTATCGATAGTCCATATCTCGGAAACTATAAGAGATAATGCAATTTGGCAACCGGCAATGTAATTAGCATGCCGAATATTACTTGGAATGTGAATTGGAACGAAATCGCCAATAGATAAGACCATTTTACAATTTGGGCCCAAGTTAGAAGCAGAGCCTAAGGTGTAAATTATCGATAGTCCATATCTCGGAAACTATAAGAGATAATGCAATTTGGCAACCGGCAATGTAATTAGCATGCCGAATATTACTTGGAATGTGAATTGGAACGAAATCGCCAATAGGTAAGACCATTTTACAATTTGGGCCCAAGTTAGAAGCAGAGCCTAAGGTGTAAATTATCGATAGTCCATATCTCGGAAACTATAAGAGATAATTCAATTTGGCAACCGTCAATGTAATTAGCATGCCGGATATTACTTGGAATGTGAATTGGAACGAAATCGCCAATAGATAAGACCATTTTATAATTTGGGCCCAAGTTAGAAGCAGAGCCTAAGGTGTAAATTACCGATAGTCCATATCTCGGAAACTATAAGAGATAATGCAATTTAGCAACCGGCAATGTAATTAGCATGCCGAATATTACTTGGAATGTGAATTGGAACGAAATCGCCAATAGATAAGACCATTTTACAATTTGGGCCCAAGTTAGAAGCAGAGCCTAAGGTGTAAATTATTGATAGTTCATATCTCGGAAACTATAAGAGATAATGCAATTTCGCAACCGGCAATGTAATTAGCATGCCGAATATTACTTGGAGTGTGAATTGGAACGAAATCGCCAATAGATAAGACCATTTTACAATTTGGGCCCAAGTTAGAAGCAGAGCCTAAGGTGTAAATTATCGATAGTCCATATCTCGGAAACTATAAGAGATAATGCAATTTGGCAACCGGCAATGTTATTAGCATGCCGAATATTACTTGGAATGTGAATTGGAACGAAATCGCCAATAGATAAGACCATTTTACAATTTGGGCCCAAGTTAGAAGCAGAGCCTAAGGTGTAAATTATCGATAGTCCATATCTCGGAAACTATAAGAGATAATGCAAATTGGCAACCGGCAATGTAATTAGCATGCCGAATATTACTTGGAATGTGAATTGGAACGAAATCGCCAATAGATAAGACCATTTTACAATTTGGGCCCAAGTTAGAAGCAGAGCCTAAGGTGTAAATTATCGATAGTCCATATCTCGGAAACTATAAGAGATAATGCAATTTGGCAACCGGCAATGTAATTAGCATGCCGAATATTACTTGCAATGTGAATTGGAACGAAATCGCCAATAGATAAGACCATTTTACAATTTGGGCCCAAGTTAGAAGCAGAGCCTAAGGTGTAAATTATCGATAGTCCATATCTCGGAAACTATAAGAGATAATGCAATTTGGCAACCGGCAATGTAATTAGCATGCCGAATATTACTTGGAATGTGAATTGGAACGAAATCGCCAATAGATAAGGCCATTTTACAATTTGGGCCCAAGTTAGAAGCAGAGCCTAAGGTGTAAATTATTGATAGTCCATATCTCGGAAACTATAAGAGATAATGCAATTTCGCAACCGGCAATGTAATTAGCATGCCGAATATCACTTGGAATGTGAATTGGGACGAAATCGCCAATAGATAAGACCATTTTACAATTTGGGCCCAAGTTAGAAGCAGAGCCTAAGGTGTAAATTATCGATAGTCCATATCTCGGAAACTATAAGAGATAATGCAATTTGGCAACCGGCAATGTAATTAGCATGCCGAATATTACTTGGAATGTGAATTGGAACGAAATCGCCAATAGATAAGACCATTTTACAATTTGGGCCCAAGTTAGAAGCAGAGCCTAAGATGTAAATTATCGATAGTCCATATCTCGGAAACTATAAGAGATGATGCAATTTGGCAACCGGCAATGTAATTAGCATGCCGAATATTACTTGGAATGTGAATTGGAACGAAATCGCCAATAGATAAGACCATTTTACAATTTGGGCCCAAGTTAGAAGCAGAGCCTAAGGTTTAAATTATCGATAGTCCATATCTCGGAAACTATAAGAGATAATTCAATTTGGCAACCGGCAATGTAATTAGCATGCCGGATATTACTTGGAATGTGAATTGGAACGAAATCGCCAATAGATAAGACCATTTTACAATTTGGGCCCAAGTTAGAAGCAGAGCCTAAGGTGTAAATTATCGATAGTCCATATCTCGGAAACTATAAGAGATAATGCAATTTGGCAACCGGCAATGTAATTAGCATGCCGAATATTACTTGGAATGTGAATTGGAACGATATCGCCAATAGATAAGACGATTTTACAATTTGGGCCCAAGTTAGAAGCAGAGCCTAAGATGTAAATTATCGATAGTCCATATCTCGGAAACTATAAGAGATAATGCAATTTGGCAACCGGCAATGTAATTAGCATGCCGAATATTACTTGGAATGTGAATTGGAACGAAATCGCCAATAGATAAGACCATTTTACAATTTGGGCCCAAGTTAGAAGCAGAGCCTAAGGTGTAAATTATCGATAGTCCATATCTCGGAAACTATAAGAGATAATGCAATTTGGCAACCGGCAATGTAATTAGCATGCCGAATATTACTTGGAATGTGAATTGGAACGAAATCGCCAATAGGTAAGACCATTTTACAATTTGGGCCCAAGTTAGAAGCAGAGCCTTAGGTGTAAATTATCGATAGTCCATATCTCGGAAACTATAAGAGATAATTCAATTTGGCAACCGGCAATGTAATTAGCATGCCGGATATTACTTGGAATGTGAATTGGAACGAAATCGCCAATAGATAAGACCATTTTACAATTTGGGCCCAAGTTAGAAGCAGAGCCTAAGGTGTAAATTACCGATAGTCCATATCTCGGAAACTATAAGAGATAATGCAATTTGGCAACCGGCAATGTAATTAGCATGCCGAATATTACTTGGAATGTGAATTGGAACGAAATCGCCAATAGATAAGACGATTTTACAATTTGGGCCCAAGTTAGAAGCAGAGCCTAAGGTGTAAATTCTCGATAGTCCATATCTCGGAAACTATAAGAGATAATGCAATTTGGCAACCGGCAATGTAATTAGCATGCCGAATATTACTTGGAATGTGAATTGGAACGAAATCGCCAATAGAGAAGACCATTTTACAATTTGGGCCCAAGTTAGAAGCAGAGCCTATGGTGTAAATTATCGATAGTCCATATCTCGGAAACTATAAGAGATAATGCAATTTGGCAACCGGCAATGTAATTAGCATGCCGAATATTACTTGGAATGTGAATTGGAACGAAATCGCCAATAGAGAAGACCATTTTACAATTTGGGCCCAAGTTAGAAGCAGAGCCTAAGGTGTAAATTATCGATAGTCCATATCTCGGAAACTATAAGAGATAATGCAATTTGGCAACCGGCAATGTAATTAGCATGCCGAATATTACTTGGAATGTGAATTGGAACGAAATCGCCAATAGATAAGACCATTTTACAATTTGGGCCCAAGTTAGAAGCAGAGACTAAGGTGTAAATTATCGATAGTCCATATCTCGGAAACTATAAGAGATAATGCAATTTGGCAACCGGCAATGTAATTAGCATGCCGTATATTACTTGGAATGTGAATTGGAACGAAATCGCCAATAGAGAAGACCATTTTACAATTTGGGCCCAAGTTAGAAGCAGAGCCTAAGGTGTAAATTATCGATAGTCCATATCTCGGAAACTATAAGAGATAATGCAATTTGGCAACCGGCAATGTAATTAGCATGCCGAATATTACTTGGAATGTGAATTGGAACGAAAACGCCAATAGATAAGACCATTTTACAATTTGGGCCCAAGTTAGAAGCAGAGCCTAAGGTGTAAATTATCGATAGTCCATATCTCGGAAACTATAAGAGATAATGCAATTTGGCAACCGGCAATGTAATTAGCATGCCGAATATTACTTGGAATGTGAATTGGAACGAAATCGCCAATAGGTAAGACCATTTTACAATTTGGGCCCAAGTTAGAAGCAGAGCCTAAGGTGTAAATTATCGATAGTCCATATCTCGGAAACTATAAGAGATAATTCAATTTGGCAACCGGCAATGTAATTAGCATGCCGGATATTACTTGGAATGTGAATTGGAACGAAATCGCCAATAGATAAGACCATTTTACAATTTGGGCCCAAGTTAGAAGCAGAGCCTAAGGTGTAAATTACCGATAGTCCATATCTCGGAAACTATAAGAGATAATGCAATTTGGCAACCGGCAATGTAATTAGCATGCCGAATATTACTTGGAATGTGAATTGGAACGAAATCGCCAATAGAGAAGACCATTTTACAATTTGGGCCCAAGTTAGAAGCAGAGCCTATGGTGTAAATTATCGATAGTCCATATCTCGGAAACTATAAGAGATAATGCAATTTGGCAACCGGCAATGTAATTAGCATGCCGAATATTACTTGGAATGTGAATTGGAACGAAATCGCCAATAGAGAAGACCATTTTACAATTTGGGCCCAAGTTAGAAGCAGAGCCTAAGGTGTAAATTATCGATAGTCCATATCTCGGAAACTATAAGAGATAATGCAATTTGGCAACCGGCAATGTAATTAGCATGCCGAATATTACTTGGAATGTGAATTGGAACGAAATCGCCAATAGATAAGACCATTTTACAATTTGGGCCCAAGTTAGAAGCAGAGCCTAAGGTGTAAATTATCGATAGTCCATATCTCGGAAACTATAAGAGATAATGCAATTTGGCAACCGGCAATGTAATTAGCATGCCGTATATTACTTGGAATGTGAATTGGAACGAAATCGCCAATAGAGAAGACCATTTTACAATTTGGGCCCAAGTTAGAAGCAGAGCCTAAGGTGTAAATTATCGATAGTCCATATCTCGGAAACTATAAGAGATAATGCAATTTGGCAACCGGCAATGTAATTAGCATGCCGAATATTACTTGGAATGTGAATTGGAACGAAAACGCCAATAGATAAGACCATTTTACAATTTGGGCCCAAGTTAGAAGCAGAGCCTAAGGTGTAATTTATCGATAGTCCATATCTCGGAAACTATAAGAGATAATGCAATTTGGCAACCGGCAATGTAATTAGCATGCCGAATATTACTTGGAATGTGAATTGGAACGAAATCGCCAATAGAGAAGACCATTTTACAATTTGGGCCCAAGTTAGAAGCAGAGCCTAAGGTGTAAATTATCGATAGTTCATATCTCGGAAACTATAAGAGATAATGCAATTTGGCAACCGGCAATGTAATTAGCATGCCGAATATTACTTGGAATGTGAATTGGAACGAAAACGCCAATAGACAAGACCATTTTACAATTTGGGCCCAAGTTAGAAGCAGAGCCTAAGGTGTAAATTATCGATAATCCATATCTCGGAAACTATAAGAGATAATGAAATTTGGCAACCGGCAATGTAATTAGCATGCCGAATATTACTTGGAATGTGAATTGGAACGAAATCGCCAATAGATAAGACCATTTTACAATTTGGGCAAAAAGTTAGAAGCAGAGCCTAAGGTGTAAATTATCGATAGTCCATATCTCGGAAACTATAAGAGATAATGCAATTTGGCAACCGGCAATGTAATTAGCATGCCGAATATTACTTGGAATGTGAATTGGAACGAAAACGCCAATAGACAAGACCATTTTACAATTTGGGCCCAAGTTAGAAGCAGAGCCTAAGGTGTAAATTATCGATAATCCATATCTCGGAAACTATAAGAGATAATGAAATTTGGCAACCGGCAATGTAATTAGCATGCCGAATATTACTTGGAATGTGAATTGGAACGAAATCGCCAATAGATAAGAAAATTTTACAATTTGGGCAAAAAGTTAGAAGCAGAGCTTAAGGTGTAAATTATCGATAGTCCATATCTCGGAAACTATAAGAGATAATGCAATTTGGCAACCGGCAATGTAATTAGCATGCCGAATATTACTTGGAATGTGAATTGGAACGAAATCGCCAATAGATAAGACCATTTTACAATTTGGGCCCAAGTTAGAAGCAGAGCCTAAGGTGTAAATTATTGATAGTCCATATCTCGGAAACTATAAGAGATAATGCAATTTCGCAACCGGCAATGTAATTAGCATGCCGAATATCACTTGGAATGTGAATTGGGACGAAATCGCCAATAGATAAGACCATTTTACAATTTGGGCCCAAGTTAGAAGCAGAGCCTAAGGTGTAAATTATCGATAGTCCATATCTCGGAAACTATAAGAGATAATGCAATTTGGCAACCGGCAATGTAATTAGCATGCCGAATATTACTTGGAATGTGAATTGGAACGAAATCGCCAATAGAGAAGAACATTTTACAATTTGGGCCCAAGTTAGAAGCAGAGCCTAAGGTGTAAATTATCGATAGTCCATATCTCGGAAACTATAAGAGATAATGCAATTTGGCAACCGGCAATGTAATTAGCATGCCGAATATTACTTGGAATGTGAATTGGAACGAAATCGCCAATAGATAAGACCATTTTACAATTTGGGCCCAAGTTAGAAGCAGAGCCTAAGGTGTAAATTATCGATAGTCCATATCTCGGAAACTATAAGAGATAATTCAATTTGGCAACCGGCAATGTAATTAGCATGCCGGATATTACTTGGAATGTGAATTGGAACGAAATCGCCAATAGATAAGACCATTTTACAATTTGGGCCCAAGTTAGAAGCAGAGCCTAAGGTGTAAATTATCGATAGTCCATATCTCGGAAACTATAAGAGATAATGCAATTTGGCAACCGGCAATGTAATTAGCATGCCGAATATTACTTGGAATGTGAATTGGAACAAAATCGCCAATAGATAAGACGATTTTACAATTTGGGCCCAAGTTAGAAGCAGAGCGTAAGATGTAAATTATCGATAGTCCATATCTCGGAAACTATAAGAGATAATGCAATTTGGCAACCGGCAATGTAATTAGCATGCCGAATATTACTTGGAATGTGAATTGGAACGAAATCGCCAATAGAGAAGACCATTTTACAATTTGGGCCCAAGTTAGAAGCAGAGCCTAAGGTGTAAATTATCGATAGTCCATATCTCGGAAACTATAAGAGATAATGCAATTTGGCAACCGGCAATGTAATTAGCATGCCGAATATTACTTGGAATGTGAATTGGAACGAAATCGCCAATAGAGAAGACCATTTTACAATTTGGGCCCAAGTTAAAAGCAGAGCCTAAGCTGTAAATTATCGATAGTCCATATCTCAGAAACTATAAGAGATAATGCAATTTGGCAACCGGCAATGTAATTAGCATGCCGAATATTACTTGGAATGTGAATTGGAACGAAATCGCCAATAGATAAGACCATTTTACAATTTGGGCCCAAGTTAGAAGCAGAGCCTAAGGTGTAAATTATCGATAGTCCATATCTCGGAAACTATAAGAGATAATGCAATTTGGCAACCGGCAATGTAATTAGCATGCCGAATATTACTTGGAATGTGAATTGGAACGAAATCGCCAATAGAGAAGACCATTTTACAATTTGGGCCCAAGTTAGAAGCAGAGCCTAAGGTGTAAATTATCGATAGTCCATATCTCGGAAACTATAAGAGATAATGCAATTTGGCAACCGGCAATGTAATTAGCATGCCGAATATTACTTGGAATGTGAATTGGAACGAAAACGCCAATAGATAAGACCATTTTACAATTTGGGCCCAAGTTAGAAGCAGAGGCTAAGATGTAAATTATCGATAGTCCATATCTCGGAAACTATAAGAGATAATGCAATTTGGCAACCGGCAATGTAATTAGCATGCCGAATATTACTTGGAATGTGAATTGGAACGAAATCGCCAATAGATAAGACCATTTTACAATTTGGGCCCAAGTTAGAAGCAGAGCCTAAGGTGTAAATTATCGATAGTCCATATCTCGGAAACTATAAGAGATAATGCAATTTGGCAACCGGCAATGTAATTAGCATGCCGAATATTACTTGGAATGTGAATTGGAACGAAATCGCCAATAGGTAAGACCATTTTACAATTTGGGCCCAAGTTAGAAGCAGAGCCTAAGGTGTAAATTATCGATAGTCCATATCTCGGAAACTATAAGAGATAATGCAATTTGGCAACCGGCAATGTAATTAGCATGCCGAATATTACTTGGAATGTGAATTGGAACGAAATCGCCAATAGATAAGACGATTTTACAATTTGGGCCCAAGTTAGAAGCAGAGCCTAAGGTGTAAATTATCGATAGTCCATATCTCGGAAACTATAAGAGATAATGCAATTTGGCAACAGGCAATGTAATTAGCATGCCGAATATTACTTGGAATGTGAATTGGAACGAAATCGCCAATAGAGAAGACCATTTTACAATTTGGGCCCAAGTTAGAAGCAGAGCCTAAGGTGTAAATTATCGATAGTCCATATCTCGGAAACTATAAGAGATAATGCAATTTGGCAACCGGCAATGTAATTAGCATGCCGAATATTACTTGGAATGTGAATTGGAACGAAATCGCCAATAGAGAAGACCATTTTACAATTTGGGCCCAAGTTAAAACAGAGCCTAAGGTGTAAATTATCGATAGTCCATATCTCGGAAACTATAAGAGATAATGCAATTTGGCAACCGGCAATGTAATTAGCATGCCGAATATTACTTGGAATGTGAATTGGAACGAAATCGCCAATAGATAAGACCATTTTACAATTTGGGAACAAGTTAGAAGCAGAGCCTAAGGTGTAAATTATCGATAGTCCATATCTCGGAAACTATAAGAGATAATGCAATTTGGCAACCGGCAATGTAATTAGCATGCCGAATATTACTTGGAATGTGAATGGGAACGAAATCGCCAATAGAGAAGACCATTTTACAATTTGGGCCCAAGTTAGAAGCAGAGCCTAAGGTGTAAATTATCGATAGTCCATATCTCGGAAACTATAAGAGATAATGCAATTTGGCAACCGGCAATGTAATTAGCATGCCGAATATTACTTGGAATGTGAATTGGAACGAAAACGCCAATAGATAAGACCATTTTACAATTTGGGCCCAAGTTAGAAGCAGAGGCTAAGGTGTAAATTATCGATAGTCCATATCTCGGAAACTATAAGAGATAATGCAATTTGGCAACCGGCAATGTAATTAGCATGCCGAATATTACTTGGAATGTGAATTGGAACGAAATCGCCAATAGATAAGACCATTTTACAATTTGGGCCCAAGTTAGAAGCAGAGCCTAAGGTGTAAATTATTGATAGTCCATATCTCGGAAACTATAAGAGATAATGCAATTTCGCAACCGGCAATGTAATTAGCATGCCGAATATTACTTGGAGTGTGAATTGGAACGAAATCGCCAATAGATAAGACCATTTTACAATTTGGGCCCAAGTTAGAAGCAGAGAATAAGGTGTAAATTATCGATAGTCCATATCTCGGAAACTATAAGAGATAATGCAATTTGGCAACCGGCAATGTAATTAGCATGCCGAATATTACTTGGAATGTGAATTGGAACGAAATCGCCAATAGATAAGACCATTTTACAATTTGGGCCCAAGTTAGAAGCAGAGCCTAAGGTGTAAATTATCGATAGTCCATATCTCGGAAACTATAAGAGATAATGCAATTTGGCAACCGGCAATGTAATTAGCATGCCGAGTATTACTTGGAATGTGAATTGGATCGAAATCGCCAATAGATAAGACCATTTTACAATTTGGGCCCAAGTTAGAAGCAGAGCCTAAGGTGTAAATTATCGATAGTCCATATCTCGGAAACTATAAGAGATAATGCAATTTGGCAACCGGCAATGTAATTAGCATGCCGAATATTACTTGGAATGTGAATTGGAACGAAATCGCCAATAGATAAGACCATTTTACAATTTGGGCCCAAGTTAGAAGCAGAGCCTAAGGTGTAAATTATTGATAGTCCATATCTCGGAAACTATAAGAGATAATGCAATTTCGCAATCGGCAATGTAATTAGCATGCCGAATATCACTTGGAATGTGAATTGGGACGAAATCGCCAATAGATAAGACCATTTTACAATTTGGGCCCAAGTTAGAAGCAGAGCCTAAGGTGTAAATTATCGATAGTCCATATCTCGGAAACTATAAGAGATAATGCAATTTGGCAACCGGCAATGTAATTAGCATGCCGAATATTACTTGGAATGTGAATTGGAACGAAATCGCCAATAGATAAGACCATTTTACAATTTGGGCCCATGTTAGAAGCAGAGCCTAAGGTGTAAATTATCGAGAGTCCATATCTCGGAAACTATAAGAGATAATGCAATTTGGCAACCGGCAATGTAATTAGCATGCCGAATATTACTTGGAATGTGAATTGGAACGAAATCGCCAATAGGTAAGACCATTTTACAATTTGGGCCCAAGTTAGAAGCAGAGCCTAAGGTGTAAATTATCGATAGTCCATATCTCGGAAACTATAAGAGATAATGCAATTTGGCAACCGGCAATGTAATTAGCATGCCGAATATTACTTGGAATGTGAATTGGAACGAAATCGCCAATAGATAAGGCCATTTTACAATTTGGGCCCAAGTTAGAAGCAGAGCCTAAGGTGTAAATTATCGATAGTCCATATCTCGGAAACTATAAGAGATAATGCAATTTGGCAACCGGCAATGTAATTAGCATGCCGAATATTACTTGGAATGTGAATTGGAACGAAATCGCCAATAGATAAGACCATTTTACATTTTGGGCCCAAGTTAGAAGCAGAGCCTAAGGTGTAAATTATTGATAGTCCATATCTCGGAAACTATAAGAGATAATGCAATTTGGCAACCGGCAATGTAATTAGCATGCCGAATATTACTTGGAATGTGAATTGGAACGAAATCGCCAATAGATAAGACCATTTTACAATTTGGGCCCAAGTTAGAAGCAGAGCCTAAGGTGTAAATTATCGATAGTCGATATCTCGGAAACTATAAGAGATAATGCAATTTGGCAACCGGCAATGTAATTAGCATGCCGAATATTACTTGGAATGTGAATTGGAACGAAATCGCCAATAGATAAGACCATTTTACAATTTGGGCCCAAGTTAGAAGCAGAGCCTAAGGTGTAAATTATCGATAGTCCATATCTCGGAAACTATAAGAGATAATGCAATTTGGCAACCGGCAATGTAATTAGCATGCCGAATATTACTTCGAATGTGAATTGGAACGAAATCGCCAATAGATAAGACCATTTTACAATTTGGGCCCAAGTTAGAAGCAGAGCCTAAGGTGTAAATTATTGATAGTCCATATCTCGGAAACTATAAGAGATAATGCAATTTCGCAAGCGGCAATGTAATTAGCATGCCGAATATCACTTGGAATGTGAATTGGGGCGAAATCGCCAATAGATAAGAATATTTTACAATTTGGGCCCAAGTTAGAAGCAGAGCCTAAGGTGTAAATTATCGATAGTCCATATCTCGGAAACTATAAGAGATAATGCAATTTGGCAACCGGCAATGTAATTAGCATGCCGAATATTACTTGGAATGTGAATTGGAACGAAATCGCCAATAGATAAGACCATTTTACAATTTGGGCCCAAGTTAGAAGCAGAGCCTAAGGTGTAAATTATCGATAGTCCATATCTCGGAAACTATAAGAGATAATGCAATTTGGCAACCGGCAATGTAATTAGCATGCCGAATATTACTTGGAATGTGAGTTGGAACGAAATCGCCAATAGATAAGACCATTTTACAATTTGGGCCCAAGTTATAAGCAGAGCCTATGGTGTAAATTATCGATAGTCCATATCTCGGAAACTATAAGAGATAATGCAATTTGGCAACCGGCAATGTAATTAGCATGCCGAATATTACTTGGAATGTGAATTGGAACGAAATCGCCAATAGATAAGACCATTTTACAATTTGGGCCCAAATTAGAAGCAGAGCCTAAGGTGTAAATTATCGATAGTCCATATCTCGGAAACTATAAGAGTTAATGCAATTTGGCAACCGACAATGTAATTAGCATGCCGAATATTACTTGGAATGTGAATTGGAACGAAATCGCCAATAGATAAGACCATTTTACAATTTGGGCCCAAGTTAGAAGCAGAGCCTAAGGTGTAAATTATCGATAGTCCATATCTCGGAAACTATAAGAGATAATGCAATTTGGCAACCGGCAATGTAATTAGCATGCCGAATATTACTTGGAATGTGAATTGGAACGAAATCGCTAATAGATAAGACCATTTTACGATTTGGGCCCAAGTTAGAAGCAGAGCCTAAGGTGTAAATTATCGATAGTCCATATCTCGGAAACTATAAGAGATAATGCAATTTGGCAACCGGCAATGTAATTAGCATGCCGAATATTACTTGGAATGTGAATTGGAACGAAATCGCCAATAGATAAGACCATTTTACAATTTGGGCCCAAGTTAGAAGCAGAGCCTAAGGTGTAAATTATTGATAGTCCATATCTCGGAAACTATAAGAGATAATGCAATATCGCAACCACCAATGTAATTAGCATGCCGAATATTACTTGGAGTGTGAATTGGAACGAAATCGCCAATAGGTAATACCATTTTACAATTTGGGCCCAAGTTAGAAGCAGAGCCTAAGGTGTAAATTATCGATAGTCCATATCTCGGAAACTATAAGAGATAATGCAATTTGGCAACCGGCAATGTAATTAGCATGCCGAATATTACTTGGAATGTGAATTGGAACGAAATCGCCAATAGATAAGGCCATTTTACAATTTGGGCCCAAGTTAGAAGCAGAGCCTAAGGTGTAAATTATCGATAGTCCATATCTCGGAAACTATAAGAGATAATGCAATTTGGCAACCGGCAATGTAATTAGCATGCCGAATGTTACTTGGAAAGAGAATTGGAACGAAATCGCCAATAGATAAGACCATTTTACAATTTGGGCCCAAGTTAGAAGCAGAGCCTAAGGTGTAAATTATTGATAGTCCATATCTCGGAAACTATAAGAGATAATGCAATTTGGCAACCGGCAATGTAATTAGCATGCCGAATATTACTTGGAATGTGAATTGGAACGAAATCGCCAATAGATAAGACCATTTTACAAGTTGGGCCCAAGTTAGAAGCAGAGCCTAAGGTGTAAATTATCGATAGTCCATATCTCGGAAACTATAAGAGATAATGCAATTTGGCAACCGGCAATGTAATTAGCATACCGAATATTACTTGGAATGTGAATTGGAACGAAATCGCCAATAGATAAGACCATTTTACAATTTGGGCCCAAGTTAGAAGCAGAGCCTAAGGTGTAAATTATCGATAGTCCATATCTCGGAAACTATAAGAGATAATGCAATTTGGCAACCGGCAATGTAATTAGCATGCCGAATATTACTTGGAATGTGAATTGGAACGAAATCGCCAATAGATAAGACCATTTTACAATTTGGGCCCAAGTTAGAAGCAGAGCCTAAGGTGTAAATTATTGATAGTCCATATCTCGGAAACTATAAGAGATAATGCAATTTCGCAACCGGCAATGTAATTACCATGCCGAATATCACTTGGAATGTGAATTGGAACGAAATCGCCAATAGGTAAGACCATTTTACAATTTGGGCCCAAGTTAGAAGCAGAGCCTAAGGTGTAAATTATCGATAGTCCATATCTCGGAAACTATAAGAGATAATGCAATTTGGCAACCGGCAATGTAATTAGCATGCCGAATATTACTTGGAATGTGAATTGGAACGAAATCGCCAATAGATAAGACGATTTTACAATTTGGGCCCAAGTTAGAAGCAGAGCCTAAGGTGTAAATTATCGATAGTCCATATCTCGGAAACTATAAGAGATAATGCAATTTGGCAACCGGCAATGTAATTAGCATGCCGAATATTACTTGGAATGTGAATTGGAACGAAAACGCCAATAGATAAGACCATTTTACAATTTGGGCCCAAGTTAGAAGCAGAGGCTAAGATGTAAATTATCGATAGTCCATATCTCGGAAACTATAAGAGATAATGCAATTTGGCAACCGGCAATGTAATTAGCATGCCGAATATTACTTGGAATGTGAATTGGAACGAAATCGCCAATAGATAAGACCATTTTACAATTTGGGCCCAAGTTAGAAGCAGAGCCTAAGGTGTAAATTATCGATAGTCCATATCTCGGAAACTATAAGAGATAATGCAATTTGGCAACCGGCAATGTAATTAGCATGCCGAATATTACTTGGAATGTGAATTGGAACGAAATCGCCAATAGGTAAGACCATTTTACAATTTGGGCCCAAGTTAGAAGCAGAGCCTAAGGTGTAAATTATCGATAGTCCATATCTCGGAAACTATAAGAGATAATGCAATTTGGCAACCGGCAATGTAATTAGCATGCCGAATATTACTTGGAATGTGAATTGGAACGAAATCGCCAATAGATAAGACGATTTTACAATTTGGGCCCAAGTTAGAAGCAGAGCCTAAGGTGTAAATTATCGATAGTCCATATCTCGGAAACTATAAGAGATAATGCAATTTGGCAACAGGCAATGTAATTAGCATGCCGAATATTACTTGGAATGTGAATTGGAACGAAATCGCCAATAGAGAAGACCATTTTACAATTTGGGCCCAAGTTAGAAGCAGAGCCTAAGGTGTAAATTATCGATAGTCCATATCTCGGAAACTATAAGAGATAATGCAATTTGGCAACAGGCAATGTAATTAGCATGCCGAATATTACTTGGAATGTGAATTGGAACGAAATCGCCAATAGAGAAGACCATTTTACAATTTGGGCCCAAGTTAAAACAGAGCCTAAGGTGTAAATTATCGATAGTCCATATCTCGGAAACTATAAGAGATAATGCAATTTGGCAACCGGCAATGTAATTAGCATGCCGAATATTACTTGGAATGTGAATTGGAACGAAATCGCCAATAGATAAGACCATTTTACAATTTGGGAACAAGTTAGAAGCAGAGCCTAAGGTGTAAATTATCGATAGTCCATATCTCGGAAACTATAAGAGATAATGCAATTTGGCAACCGGCAATGTAATTAGCATGCCGAATATTACTTGGAATGTGAATTGGAACGAAATCGCCAATAGAGAAGACCATTTTACAATTTGGGCCCAAGTTAGAAGCAGAGCCTAAGGTGTAAATTATCGATAGTCCATATCTCGGAAACTATAAGAGATAATGCAATTTGGCAACCGGCAATGTAATTAGCATGCCGAATATTACTTGGAGTGTGAATTGGAACGAAATCGCCAATAGATAAGACCATTTTACAATTTGGGCCCAAGTTAGAAGCAGAGAATAAGGTGTAAATTATTGATAGTCCATATCTCGGAAACTATAAGAGATAATGCAATTTGGCAACCGGCAATGTAATTAGCATGCCGAATATTACTTGGAATGTGAATTGGAACGAAAACGCCAATAGATAAGACCATTTTACAATTTGGGCCCAAGTTAGAAGCAGAGCCTAAGGTGTAATTTATCGATAGTCCATATCTCGGAAACTATAAGAGATAATGCAATTTGGCAACCGGCAATGTAATTAGCATGCCGAATATTACTTGGAATGTGAATTGGAACGAAATCGCCAATAGAGAAGACCATTTTACAATTTGGGCCCAAGTTAGAAGCAGAGCCTAAGGTGTAAATTATCGATAGTTCATATCTCGGAAACTATAAGAGATAATGCAATTTGGCAACCGGCAATGTAATTAGCATGCCGAATATTACTTGGAATGTGAATTGGAACGAAAACGCCAATAGACAAGACCATTTTACAATTTGGGCCCAAGTTAGAAGCAGAGCCTAAGGTGTAAATTATCGATAATCCATATCTCGGAAACTATAAGAGATAATGAAATTTGGCAACCGGCAATGTAATTAGCATGCCGAATATTACTTGGAATGTGAATTGGAACGAAATCGCCAATAGATAAGACCATTTTACAATTTGGGCAAAAAGTTAGAAGCAGAGCCTAAGGTGTAAATTATCGATAGTCCATATCTCGGAAACTATAAGAGATAATGCAATTTGGCAACCGGCAATGTAATTAGCATGCCGAATATTACTTGGAATGTGAATTGGAACGAAAACGCCAATAGACAAGACCATTTTACAATTTGGGCCCAAGTTAGAAGCAGAGCCTAAGGTGTAAATTATCGATAATCCATATCTCGGAAACTATAAGAGATAATGAAATTTGGCAACCGGCAATGTAATTAGCATGCCGAATATTACTTGGAATGTGAATTGGAACGAAATCGCCAATAGATAAGACCATTTTACAATTTGGGCAAAAAGTTAGAAGCAGAGCCTAAGGTGTAAATTATCGATAGTCCATATCTCGGAAACTATAAGAGATAATGCAATTTGGCAACCGGCAATGTAATTAGCATGCCGAATATTACTTGGAATGTGAATTGGAACGAAATCGCCAATAGATAAGACCATTTTACAATTTGGGCCCAAATTAGAAGCAGAGCCTAAGGTGTAAATTATTGATAGTCCATATCTCGGAAACTATAAGAGATAATGCAATTTCGCAACCGGCAATGTAATTAGCATGCCGAATATCACTTGGAATGTGAATTGGGACGAAATCGCCAATAGATAAGACCATTTTACAATTTGGGCCCAAGTTAGAAGCAGAGCCTAAGGTGTAAATTATCGATAGTCCATATCTCGGAAACTATAAGAGATAATGCAATTTGGCAACCGGCAATGTAATTAGCATGCCGAATATTACTTGGAATGTGAATTGGAACGAAATCGCCAATAGAGAAGAACATTTTACAATTTGGGCCCAAGTTAGAAGCAGAGCCTAAGGTGTAAATTATCGATAGTCCATATCTCGGAAACTATAAGAGATAATGCAATTTGGCAACCGGCAATGTAATTAGCATGCCGAATATTACTTGGAATGTGAATTGGAACGAAATCGCCAATAGATAAGACCATTTTACAATTTGGGCCCAAGTTAGAAGCAGAGCCTAAGGTGTAAATTATCGATAGTCCATATCTCGGAAACTATAAGAGATAATTCAATTTGGCAACCGGCAATGTAATTAGCATGCCGGATATTACTTGGAATGTGAATTGGAACGAAATCGCCAATAGATAAGACCATTTTACAATTTGGGCCCAAGTTAGAAGCAGAGCCTAAGGTGTAAATTATCGATAGTCCATATCTCGGAAACTATAAGAGATAATGCAATTTGGCAACCGGCAATGTAATTAGCATGCCGAATATTACTTGGAATGTGAATTGGAACAAAATCGCCAATAGATAAGACGATTTTACAATTTGGGCCCAAGTTAGAAGCAGAGCGTAAGATGTAAATTATCGATAGTCCATATCTCGGAAACTATAAGAGATAATGCAATTTGGCAACCGGCAATGTAATTAGCATGCCGTATATTACTTGGAATGTGAATTGGAACGAAATCGCCAATAGATAAGACCATTTTACAATTTGGGCCCAAGTTAGAAGCAGAGCCTAAGGTGTAAATTATCGATAGTCCATATCTCGGAAACTATAAGAGATAATGCAATTTGGCAACCGGTAATGTAATTAGCATGCCGAATATTACTTGGAATGTGAATTGGAACGAAATCGCCAATAGGTAAGACCATTTTACAATTTGGGCCCAAGTTAGAAGCAGAGCCTAAGGTGTAAATTATCGATAGTCCATATCTCGGAAACTATAAGAGATAATGCAATTTGGCAACC
The DNA here is from genome assembly GCF_030347505.1 of Rhynchophorus ferrugineus. Lineage (NCBI taxonomy): Eukaryota > Metazoa > Arthropoda > Insecta > Coleoptera > Curculionidae > Rhynchophorus > Rhynchophorus ferrugineus. The sequence continues at coordinate 1,326,058 of NW_027472606.1, read as the reverse complement.
GGCAATGTAATTAGCATGCCGAATATTACTTGGAATGTGAATTGGAACGAAATCGCCAATAGATAAGACGATTTTACAATTTGGGCCCAAGTTAGAAGCAGAGCCTAAGGTGTAAATTATCGATAGTCCATATCTCGGAAACTATAAGAGATAATGCAATTTGGCAACCGGCAATGTAATTAGCATGCCGAATATTACTTGGAATGTGAATTGGAACGAAATCGCCAATAGAGAAGACCATTTTACAATTTGGGCCCAAGTTAGAAGCAGAGCCTAAGGTGTAAATTATCGATAGTCCATATCTCGGAAACTATAAGAGATAATGCAATTTGGCAACCGGCAATGTAATTAGCATGCCGAATATTACTTGGAATGTGAATTGGAACGAAATCGCCAATAGAGAAGACCATTTTACAATTTGGGCCCAAGTTAAAAGCAGAGCCTAAGGTGTAAATTATCGATAGTCCATATCTCAGAAACTATAAGAGATAATGCAATTTGGCAACCGGCAATGTAATTAGCATGCCGAATATTACTTGGAATGTGAATTGGAACGAAATCGCCAATAGATAAGACCATTTTACAATTTGGGCCCAAGTTAGAAGCAGAGCCTAAGGTGTAAATTATCGATAGTCCATATCTCGGAAACTATAAGAGATAATGCAATTTGGCAACCGGCAATGTAATTAGCATGCCGAATATTACTTGGAATGTGAATTGGAACGAAATCGCCAATAGAGAAGACCATTTTACAATTTGGGCCCTAGTTAGAAGCAGAGCCTAAGGTGTAAATTATCGATAGTCCATATCTCGGAAACTATAAGAGATAATGCAATTTGGCAACCGGCAATGTAATTAGCATGCCGAATATTACTTGGAATGTGAATTGGAACGAAAACGCCAATAGATAAGACCATTTTACAATTTGGGCCCAAGTTAGAAGCAGAGGCTAAGATGTAAATTATCGATAGTCCATATCTCGGAAACTATAAGAGATAATGCAATTTGGCAACCGGCAATGTAATTAGCATGCCGAATATTACTTGGAATGTGAATTGGAACGAAATCGCCAATAGATAAGACCATTTTACAATTTGGGCCCAAGTTAGAAGCAGAGCCTAAGGTGTAAATTATCGATAGTCCATATCTCGGAAACTATAAGAGATAATGCAATTTGGCAACCGGCAATGTAATTAGCATTCCGAATATTACTTGGAATGTGAATTGGAACGAAATCGCCAATAGGTAAGACCATTTTACAATTTGGGCCCAAGTTAGAAGCAGAGCCTAAGGTGTAAATTATCGATAGTCCATATCTCGGAAACTATAAGAGATAATGCAATTTGGCAACCGGCAATGTAATTAGCATGCCGAATATTACTTGGAATGTGAATTGGAACGAAATCGCCAATAGATAAGACGATTTTACAATTTGGGCCCAAGTTAGAAGCAGAGCCTAAGGTGTAAATTATCGATAGTCCATATCTCGGAAACTATAAGAGATAATGCAATTTGGCAACAGGCAATGTAATTAGCATGCCGAATATTACTTGGAATGTGAATTGGAACGAAATCGCCAATAGAGAAGACCATTTTACAATTTGGGCCCAAGTTAGAAGCAGAGCCTAAGGTGTAAATTATCGATAGTCCATATCTCGGAAACTATAAGAGATAATGCAATTTGGCAACCGGCAATGTAATTAGCATGCCGAATATTACTTGGAATGTGAATTGGAACGAAATCGCCAATAGAGAAGACCATTTTACAATTTGGGCCCAAGTTAAAACAGAGCCTAAGGTGTAAATTATCGATAGTCCATATCTCGGAAACTATAAGAGATAATGCAATTTGGCAACCGGCAATGTAATTAGCATGCCGAATATTACTTGGAATGTGAATTGGAACGAAATCGCCAATAGATAAGACCATTTTACAATTTGGGAACAAGTTAGAAGCAGAGCCTAAGGTGTAAATTATCGATAGTCCATATCTCGGAAACTATAAGAGATAATGCAATTTGGCAACCGGCAATGTAATTAGCATGCCGAATATTACTTGGAATGTGAATTGGAACGAAATCGCCAATAGAGAAGACCATTTTACAATTTGGGCCCAAGTTAAAACAGAGCCTAAGGTGTAAATTATCGATAGTCCATATCTCGGAAACTATAAGAGATAATGCAATTTGGCAACCGGCAATGTAATTAGCATGCCGAATATTACTTGGAATGTGAATTGGAACGAAATCGCCAATAGAGAAGACCATTTTACAATTTGGGCCCAAGTTAGAAGCAGAGCCTAAGGTGTAAATTATCGATAGTCCATATCTCGGAAACTATAAGAGATAATGCAATTTGGCAACCGGCAATGTAATTAGCATGCCGAATATTACTTGGAATGTGAATTGGAACGAAATCGCCAATAGATAAGACGATTTTACAATTTGGGCCCAAGTTAGAAGCAGAGCCTAAGGTGTAAATTATCGATAGTCCATATCTCGGAAACTATAAGAGATAATGCAATTTGGCAACAGGCAATGTAATTAGCATGCCGAATATTACTTGGAATGTGAATTGGAACGAAATCGCCAATAGAGAAGACCATTTTACAATTTGGGCCCAAGTTAGAAGCAGAGCCTAAGGTGTAAATTATCGATAGTCCATATCTCGGAAACTATAAGAGATAATGCAATTTGGCAACCGGCAATGTAATTAGCATGCCGAATATTACTTGGAATGTGAATTGGAACGAAATCGCCAATAGAGAGGACCATTTTACAATTTGGGCCCAAGTTAAAACAGAGCCTAAGGTGTAAATTATCGATAGTCCATATCTCGGAAACTATAAGAGATAATGCAATTTGGCAACCGGCAATGTAATTAGCATGCCGAATATTACTTGGAATGTGAATTGGAACGAAATCGCCAATAGATAAGACCATTTTACAATTTGGGAACAAGTTAGAAGCAGAGCCTAAGGTGTAAATTATCGATAGTCCATATCTCGGAAACTATAAGAGATAATGCAATTTGGCAACCGGCAATGTAATTAGCATGCCGAATATTACTTGGAATGTGAATTGGAACGAAATCGCCAATAGAGAAGACCATTTTACAATTTGGGCCCAAGTTAGAAGCAGAGCCTAAGGTGTAAATTATCGATAGTCCATATCTCGGAAACTATAAGAGATAATGCAATTTGGCAACCGGCAATGTAATTAGCATGCCGAATATTACTTGGAATGTGAATTGGAACGAAAACGCCAATAGATAAGACCATTTTACAATTTGGGCCCAAGTTAGAAGCAGAGGCTAAGGTGTAAATTATCGATAGTCCATATCTCGGAAACTATAAGAGATAATGCAATTTGGCAACCGGCAATGTAATTAGCATGCCGAATATTACTTGGAATGTGAATTGGAACGAAATCGCCAATAGATAAGACCATTTTACAATTTGGGCCCAAGTTAGAAGCAGAGCCTAAGGTGTAAATTATTGATAGTCCATATCTCGGAAACTATAAGAGATAATGCAATTTCGCAACCGGCAATGTAATTAGCATGCCGAATATTACTTGGAGTGTGAATTGGAACGAAATCGCCAATAGATAAGACCATTTTACAATTTGGGCCCAAGTTAGAAGCAGAGAATAAGGTGTAAATTATCGATAGTCCATATCTCGGAAACTATAAGAGATAATGCAATTTGGCAACCGGCAATGTAATTAGCATGCCGAATATTACTTGGAATGTGAATTGGAACGAAATCGCCAATAGATAAGACCATTTTACAATTTGGGCCCAAGTTAGAAGCAGAGCCTAAGGTGTAAATTATCGATAGTCCATATCTCGGAAACTATAAGAGATAATGCAATTTGGCAACCGGCAATGTAATTAGCATGCCGAGTATTACTTGGAATGTGAATTGGATCGAAATCGCCAATAGATAAGACCATTTTACAATTTGGGCCCAAGTTAGAAGCAGAGCCTAAGGTGTAAATTATCGATAGTCCATATCTCGGAAACTATAAGAGATAATGCAATTTGGCAACCGGCAATGTAATTAGCATGCCGAATATTACTTGGAATGTGAATTGGAACGAAATCGCCAATAGATAAGACCATTTTACAATTTGGGCCCAAGTTAGAAGCAGAGCCTAAGGTGTAAATTATTGATAGTCCATATCTCGGAAACTATAAGAGATAATGCAATTTCGCAATCGGCAATGTAATTAGCATGCCGAATATCACTTGGAATGTGAATTGGGACGAAATCGCCAATAGATAAGACCATTTTACAATTTGGGCCCAAGTTAGAAGCAGAGCCTAAGGTGTAAATTATCGATAGTCCATATCTCGGAAACTATAAGAGATAATGCAATTTGGCAACCGGCAATGTAATTAGCATGCCGAATATTACTTGGAATGTGAATTGGAACGAAATCGCCAATAGATAAGACCATTTTACAATTTGGGCCCATGTTAGAAGCAGAGCCTAAGGTGTAAATTATCGAGAGTCCATATCTCGGAAACTATAAGAGATAATGCAATTTGGCAACCGGCAATGTAATTAGCATGCCGAATATTACTTGGAATGTGAATTGGAACGAAATCGCCAATAGGTAAGACCATTTTACAATTTGGGCCCAAGTTAGAAGCAGAGCCTAAGGTGTAAATTATCGATAGTCCATATCTCGGAAACTATAAGAGATAATGCAATTTGGCAACCGGCAATGTAATTAGCATGCCGAATATTACTTGGAATGTGAATTGGAACGAAATCGCCAATAGATAAGGCCATTTTACAATTTGGGCCCAAGTTAGAAGCAGAGCCTAAGGTGTAAATTATCGATAGTCCATATCTCGGAAACTATAAGAGATAATGCAATTTGGCAACCGGCAATGTAATTAGCATGCCGAATATTACTTGGAATGTGAATTGGAACGAAATCGCCAATAGATAAGACCATTTTACATTTTGGGCCCAAGTTAGAAGCAGAGCCTAAGGTGTAAATTATTGATAGTCCATATCTCGGAAACTATAAGAGATAATGCAATTTGGCAACCGGCAATGTAATTAGCATGCCGAATATTACTTGGAATGTGAATTGGAACGAAATCGCCAATAGATAAGACCATTTTACAATTTGGGCCCAAGTTAGAAGCAGAGCCTAAGGTGTAAATTATCGATAGTCGATATCTCGGAAACTATAAGAGATAATGCAATTTGGCAACCGGCAATGTAATTAGCATGCCGAATATTACTTGGAATGTGAATTGGAACGAAATCGCCAATAGATAAGACCATTTTACAATTTGGGCCCAAGTTAGAAGCAGAGCCTAAGGTGTAAATTATCGATAGTCCATATCTCGGAAACTATAAGAGATAATGCAATTTGGCAACCGGCAATGTAATTAGCATGCCGAATATTACTTGGAATGTGAATTGGAACGAAATCGCCAATAGATAAGACCATTTTACAATTTGGGCCCAAGTTAGAAGCAGAGCCTAAGGTGTAAATTATTGATAGTCCATATCTCGGAAACTATAAGAGATAATGCAATTTCGCAAGCGGCAATGTAATTAGCATGCCGAATATCACTTGGAATGTGAATTGGAACGAAATCGCCAATAGAGAAGACCATTTTACAATTTGGGCCCAAGTTAGAAGCAGAGCCTAAGGTGTAAATTATCGATAGTCCATATCTCGGAAACTATAAGAGATAATGCAATTTGGCAACCGGCAATGTAATTAGCATGCCGAATATTACTTGGAATGTGAATTGGAACGAAATCGCCAATAGAGAAGACCATTTTACAATTTGGGCCCAAGTTAAAACAGAGCCTAAGGTGTAAATTATCGATAGTCCATATCTCGGAAACTATAAGAGATAATGCAATTTGGCAACCGGCAATGTAATTAGCATGCCGAATATTACTTGGAATGTGAATTGGAACGAAATCGCCAATAGATAAGACCATTTTACAATTTGGGAACAAGTTAGAAGCAGAGCCTAAGGTGTAAATTATCGATAGTCCATATCTCGGAAACTATAAGAGATAATGCAATTTGGCAACCGGCAATGTAATTAGCATGCCGAATATTACTTGGAATGTGAATTGGAACGAAATCGCCAATAGAGAAGACCATTTTACAATTTGGGCCCAAGTTAGAAGCAGAGCCTAAGGTGTAAATTATCGATAGTCCATATCTCGGAAACTATAAGAGATAATGCAATTTGGCAACCGGCAATGTAATTAGCATGCCGAATATTACTTGGAATGTGAATTGGAACGAAAACGCCAATAGATAAGACCATTTTACAATTTGGGCCCAAGTTAGAAGCAGAGGCTAAGGTGTAAATTATCGATAGTCCATATCTCGGAAACTATAAGAGATAATGCAATTTGGCAACCGGCAATGTAATTAGCATGCCGAATATTACTTGGAATGTGAATTGGAACGAAATCGCCAATAGATAATACCATTTTACAATTTGGGCCCAAGTTAGAAGCAGAGCCTAAGGTGTAAATTATTGATAGTCCATATCTCGGAAACTATAAGAGATAATGCAATTTCGCAACCGGCAATGTAATTAGCATGCCGAATATTACTTGGAGTGTGAATTGGAACGAAATCGCCAATAGATAAGACCATTTTACAATTTGGGCCCAAGTTAGAAGCAGAGAATAAGGTGTAAATTATCGATAGTCCATATCTCGGAAACTATAAGAGATAATGCAATTTGGCAACCGGCAATGTAATTAGCATGCCGAATATTACTTGGAATGTGAATTGGAACGAAATCGCCAATAGATAAGACCATTTTACAATTTGGGCCCAAGTTAGAAGCAGAGCCTAAGGTGTAAATTATCGATAGTCCATATCTCGGAAACTATAAGAGATAATGCAATTTGGCAACCGGCAATGTAATTAGCATGCCGAGTATTACTTGGAATGTGAATTGGATCGAAATCGCCAATAGATAAGACCATTTTACAATTTGGGCCCAAGTTAGAAGCAGAGCCTAAGGTGTAAATTATCGATAGTCCATATCTCGGAAACTATAAGAGATAATGCAATTTGGCAACCGGCAATGTAATTAGCATGCCGAATATTACTTGGAATGTGAATTGGAACGAAATCGCCAATAGATAAGACCATTTTACAATTTGGGCCCAAGTTAGAAGCAGAGCCTAAGGTGTAAATTATTGATAGTCCATATCTCGGAAACTATAAGAGATAATGCAATTTCGCAATCGGCAATGTAATTAGCATGCCGAATATCACTTGGAATGTGAATTGGGACGAAATCGCCAATAGATAAGACCATTTTACAATTTGGGCCCAAGTTAGAAGCAGAGCCTAAGGTGTAAATTATCGATAGTCCATATCTCGGAAACTATAAGAGATAATGCAATTTGGCAACCGGCAATGTAATTAGCATGCCGAATATTACTTGGAATGTGAATTGGAACGAAATCGCCAATAGATAAGACCATTTTACAATTTGGGCCCATGTTAGAAGCAGAGCCTAAGGTGTAAATTATCGAGAGTCCATATCTCGGAAACTATAAGAGATAATGCAATTTGGCAACCGGCAATGTAATTAGCATGCCGAATATTACTTGGAATGTGAATTGGAACGAAATCGCCAATAGGTAAGACCATTTTACAATTTGGGCCCAAGTTAGAAGCAGAGCCTAAGGTGTAAATTATCGATAGTCCATATCTCGGAAACTATAAGAGATAATGCAATTTGGCAACCGGCAATGTAATTAGCATGCCGAATATTACTTGGAATGTGAATTGGAACGAAATCGCCAATAGATAAGGCCATTTTACAATTTGGGCCCAAGTTAGAAGCAGAGCCTAAGGTGTAAATTATCGATAGTCCATATCTCGGAAACTATAAGAGATAATGCAATTTGGCAACCGGCAATGTAATTAGCATGCCGAATATTACTTGGAATGTGAATTGGAACGAAATCGCCAATAGATAAGACCATTTTACATTTTGGGCCCAAGTTAGAAGCAGAGCCTAAGGTGTAAATTATTGATAGTCCATATCTCGGAAACTATAAGAGATAATGCAATTTGGCAACCGGCAATGTAATTAGCATGCCGAATATTACTTGGAATGTGAATTGGAACGAAATCGCCAATAGATAAGACCATTTTACAATTTGGGCCCAAGTTAGAAGCAGAGCCTAAGGTGTAAATTATCGATAGTCGATATCTCGGAAACTATAAGAGATAATGCAATTTGGCAACCGGCAATGTAATTAGCATGCCGAATATTACTTGGAATGTGAATTGGAACGAAATCGCCAATAGATAAGACCATTTTACAATTTGGGCCCAAGTTAGAAGCAGAGCCTAAGGTGTAAATTATCGATAGTCCATATCTCGGAAACTATAAGAGATAATGCAATTTGGCAACCGGCAATGTAATTAGCATGCCGAATATTACTTGGAATGTGAATTGGAACGAAATCGCCAATAGATAAGACCATTTTACAATTTGGGCCCAAGTTAGAAGCAGAGCCTAAGGTGTAAATTATTGATAGTCCATATCTCGGAAACTATAAGAGATAATGCAATTTCGCAAGCGGCAATGTAATTAGCATGCCGAATATCACTTGGAATGTGAATTGGGGCGAAATCGCCAATAGATAAGAATATTTTACAATTTGGGCCCAAGTTAGAAGCAGAGCCTAAGGTGTAAATTATCGATAGTCCATATCTCGGAAACTATAAGAGATAATGCAATTTGGCAACCGGCAATGTAATTAGCATGCCGAATATTACTTGGAATGTGAATTGGAACGAAATCGCCAATAGATAAGACCATTTTACAATTTGGGCCCAAGTTAGAAGCAGAGCCTAAGGTGTAAATTATCGATAGTCCATATCTCGGAAACTATAAGAGATAATGCAATTTGGCAACCGGCAATGTAATTAGCATGCCGAATATTACTTGGAATGTGAGTTGGAACGAAATCGCCAATAGATAAGACCATTTTACAATTTGGGCCCAAGTTATAAGCAGAGCCTATGGTGTAAATTATCGATAGTCCATATCTCGGAAACTATAAGAGATAATGCAATTTGGCAACCGGCAATGTAATTAGCATGCCGAATATTACTTGGAATGTGAATTGGAACGAAATCGCCAATAGATAAGACCATTTTACAATTTGGGCCCAAATTAGAAGCAGAGCCTAAGGTGTAAATTATCGATAGTCCATATCTCGGAAACTATAAGAGTTAATGCAATTTGGCAACCGACAATGTAATTAGCATGCCGAATATTACTTGGAATGTGAATTGGAACGAAATCGCCAATAGATAAGACCATTTTACAATTTGGGCCCAAGTTAGAAGCAGAGCCTAAGGTGTAAATTATCGATAGTCCATATCTCGGAAACTATAAGAGATAATGCAATTTGGCAACCGGCAATGTAATTAGCATGCCGAATATTACTTGGAATGTGAATTGGAACGAAATCGCTAATAGATAAGACCATTTTACGATTTGGGCCCAAGTTAGAAGCAGAGCCTAAGGTGTAAATTATCGATAGTCCATATCTCGGAAACTATAAGAGATAATGCAATTTGGCAACCGGCAATGTAATTAGCATGCCGAATATTACTTGGAATGTGAATTGGAACGAAATCGCCAATAGATAAGGCCATTTTACAATTTGGGCCCAAGTTAGAAGCAGAGCCTAAGGTGTAAATTATCGATAGTCCATATCTCGGAAACTATAAGAGATAATGCAATTTGGCAACCGGCAATGTAATTAGCATGCCGAATGTTACTTGGAAAGAGAATTGGAACGAAATCGCCAATAGATAAGACCATTTTACAATTTGGGCCCAAGTTAGAAGCAGAGCCTAAGGTGTAAATTATTGATAGTCCATATCTCGGAAACTATAAGAGATAATGCAATTTGGCAACCGGCAATGTAATTAGCATGCCGAATATTACTTGGAATGTGAATTGGAACGAAATCGCCAATAGATAAGACCATTTTACAAGTTGGGCCCAAGTTAGAAGCAGAGCCTAAGGTGTAAATTATCGATAGTCCATATCTCGGAAACTATAAGAGATAATGCAATTTGGCAACCGGCAATGTAATTAGCATGCCGAATATTACTTGGAATGTGAATTGGAACGAAATCGCCAATAGATAAGACCATTTTACAATTTGGGCCCAAGTTAGAAGCAGAGCCTAAGGTGTAAATTATTGATAGTCCATATCTCGGAAACTATAAGAGATAATGCAATTTCGCAACCGGCAATGTAATTACCATGCCGAATATCACTTGGAATGTGAATTGGAACGAAATCGCCAATAGGTAAGACCATTTTACAATTTGGGCCCAAGTTAGAAGCAGAGCCTAAGGTGTAAATTATCGATAGTCCATATCTCGGAAACTATAAGAGATAATGCAATTTGGCAACCGGCAATGTAATTAGCATGCCGAATATTACTTGGAATGTGAATTGGAACGAAATCGCCAATAGATAAGACGATTTTACAATTTGGGCCCAAGTTAGAAGCAGAGCCTAAGGTGTAAATTATCGATAGTCCATATCTCGGAAACTATAAGAGATAATGCAATTTGGCAACCGGCAATGTAATTAGCATGCCGAATATTACTTGGAATGTGAATTGGAACGAAAACGCCAATAGATAAGACCATTTTACAATTTGGGCCCAAGTTAGAAGCAGAGGCTAAGATGTAAATTATCGATAGTCCATATCTTGGAAACTATAAGAGATAATGCAATTTGGCAACCGGCAATGTAATTAGCATGCCGAATATTACTTGGAATGTGAATTGGAACGAAATCGCCAATAGATAAGACCATTTTACAATTTGGGCCCAAGTTAGAAGCAGAGCCTAAGGTGTAAATTATCGATAGTCCATATCTCGGAAACTATAAGAGATAATGCAATTTGGCAACCGGCAATGTAATTAGCATGCCGAATATTACTTGGAATGTGAATTGGAACGAAATCGCCAATAGGTAAGACCATTTTACAATTTGGGCCCAAGTTAGAAGCAGAGCCTAAGGTGTAAATTATCGATAGTCCATATCTCGGAAACTATAAGAGATAATGCAATTTGGCAACCGGCAATGTAATTAGCATGCCGAATATTACTTGGAATGTGAATTGGAACGAAATCGCCAATAGATAAGACGATTTTACAATTTGGGCCCAAGTTAGAAGCAGAGCCTAAGGTGTAAATTATCGATAGTCCATATCTCGGAAACTATAAGAGATAATGCAATTTGGCAACAGGCAATGAAATTAGCATGCCGAATATTACTTGGAATGTGAATTGGGACGAAATCGCCAATAGAGAAGACCATTTTACAATTTGGGCCCAAGTTAGAAGCAGAGCCTAAGGTGTAAATTATCGATAGTCCATATCTCGGAAACTATAAGAGATAATGCAATTTGGCAACAGGCAATGTAATTAGCATGCCGAATATTACTTGGAATGTGAATTGGAACGAAATCGCCAATAGAGAAGACCATTTTACAATTTGGGCCCAAGTTAAAACAGAGCCTAAGGTGTAAATTATCGATAGTCCATATCTCGGAAACTATAAGAGATAATGCAATTTGGCAACCGGCAATGTAATTAGCATGCCGAATATTACTTGGAATGTGAATTGGAACGAAATCGCCAATAGATAAGACCATTTTACAATTTGGGAACAAGTTAGAAGCAGAGCCTAAGGTGTAAATTATCGATAGTCCATATCTCGGAAACTATAAGAGATAATGCAATTTGGCAACCGGCAATGTAATTAGCATGCCGAATATTACTTGGAATGTGAATTGGAACGAAATCGCCAATAGAGAAGACCATTTTACAATTTGGGCCCAAGTTAGAAGCAGAGCCTAAGGTGTAAATTATCGATAGTCCATATCTCGGAAACTATAAGAGATAATGCAATTTGGCAACCGGCAATGTAATTAGCATGCCGAATATTACTTGGAGTGTGAATTGGAACGAAATCGCCAATAGATAAGACCATTTTACAATTTGGGCCCAAGTTAGAAGCAGAGAATAAGGTGTAAATTATCGATAGTCCATATCTCGGAAACTATAAGAGATAATGCAATTTGGCAACCGGCAATGTAATTAGCATGCCGAATATTACTTGGAATGTGAATTGGAACGAAATCGCCAATAGATAAGACCATTTTACAATTTGGGCCCAAGTTAGAAGCAGAGCCTAAGGTGTAAATTATCGATAGTCCATATCTCGGAAACTATAAGAGATAATGCAATTTGGCAACCGGCAATGTAATTAGCATGCCGAGTATTACTTGGAATGTGAATTGGATCGAAATCGCCAATAGATAAGACCATTTTACAATTTGGGCCCAAGTTAGAAGCAGAGCCTAAGGTGTAAATTATCGATAGTCCATATCTCGGAAACTATAAGAGATAATGCAATTTGGCAACCGGCAATGTAATTAGCATGCCGAATATTACTTGGAATGTGAATTGGAACGAAATCGCCAATAGATAAGACCATTTTACAATTTGGGCCCAAGTTAGAAGCAGAGCCTAAGGTGTAAATTATTGATAGTCCATATCTCGGAAACTATAAGAGATAATGCAATTTCGCAATCGGCAATGTAATTAGCATGCCGAATATCACTTGGAATGTGAATTGGGACGAAATCGCCAATAGATAAGACCATTTTACAATTTGGGCCCAAGTTAGAAGCAGAGCCTAAGGTGTAAATTATCGATAGTCCATATCTCGGAAACTATAAGAGATAATGCAATTTGGCAACCGGCAATGTAATTAGCATGCCGAATATTACTTGGAATGTGAATTGGAACGAAATCGCCAATAGATAAGACCATTTTACAATTTGGGCCCATGTTAGAAGCAGAGCCTAAGGTGTAAATTATCGAGAGTCCATATCTCGGAAACTATAAGAGATAATGCAATTTGGCAACCGGCAATGTAATTAGCATGCCGAATATTACTGGGAATGTGAATTGGAACGAAATCGCCAATAGGTAAGACCATTTTACAATTTGGGCCCAAGTTAGAAGCAGAGCCTAAGGTGTAAATTATCGATAGTCCATATCTCGGAAACTATAAGAGATAATACAATTTGGCAACCGGCAATGTAATTAGCATGCCGAATATTACTTGGAATGTGAATTGGAATGAAATCGCCAATAGATAAGGCCATTTTACAATTTGGGCCCAAGTTAGAAGCAGAGCCTAAGGTGTAAATTATCGATAGTCCATATCTCGGAAACTATAAGAGATAATGCAATTTGGCAACCGGCAATGTAATTAGCATGCCGAATATTACTTGGAATGTGAATTGGAACGAAATCGCCAATAGATAAGACCATTTTACATTTTGGGCCCAAGTTAGAAGCAGAGCCTAAGGTGTAAATTATTGATAGTCCATATCTCGGAAACTATAAGAGATAATGCAATTTGGCAACCGGCAATGTAATTAGCATGCCGAATATTACTTGGAATGTGAATTGGAACGAAATCGCTAATAGATAAGACCATTTTACGATTTGGGCCCAAGTTAGAAGCAGAGCCTAAGGTGTAAATTATCGATAGTCCATATCTCGGAAACTATAAGAGATAATGCAATTTGGCAACCGGCAATGTAATTAGCATGCCGAATATTACTTGGAATGTGAATTGGAACGAAATCGCCAATAGATAAGACCATTTTACAATTTGGGCCCAAGTTAGAAGCAGAGCCTAAGGTGTAAATTATCGATAGTCCATATCTCGGAAACTATAAGAGATAATTCAATTTGGCAACCGGCAATGTAATTAGCATGCCGGATATTACTTGGAATGTGAATTGGAACGAAATCGCCAATAGATAAGACCATTTTACAATTTGGGCCCAAGTTAGAAGCAGAGCCTAAGGTGTAAATTATCGATAGTCCATATCTCGGAAACTATAAGAGATAATGCAATTTGGCAACCGGCAATGTAATTAGCATGCCGAATATTACTTGGAATGTGAATTGGAACAAAATCGCCAATAGATAAGACGATTTTATAATTTGGGCCCAAGTTAGAAGCAGAGCGTAAGATGTAAATTATCGATAGTCCATATCTCGGAAACTATAAGAGATAATGCAATTTGGCAACCGGCAATGCAATTAGCATGCCGAATATTACTTGGAATGTGAATTGGAACGAAATCGCCAATAGATAAGACCATTTTACAATTTGGGCCCAAGTTAGAAGCAGAGCCTAAGGTGTAAATTATCGATAGTCCATATCTCGGAAACTATAAGAGATAATGCAATTTGGCAACCGGTAATGTAATTAGCATGCCGAATATTACTTGGAATGTGAATTGGAACGAAATCGCCAATAGGTAAGACCATTTTACAATTTGGGCCCAAGTTAGAAGCAGAGCCTAAGGTGTAAATTATCGATAGTCCATATCTCGGAAACTATAAGAGATAATGCAATTTGGCAACCGGCAATGTAATTAGCATGCCGAATATTACTTGGAATGTGAATTGGAACGAAATCGCCAATAGATTAGACGATTTTACAATTTGGGCCCAAGTTAGAAGCAGAGCCTAAGGTGTAAATTATCGATAGTCCATATCTCGGAAACTATAAGAGATAATGCAATTTGGCAACCGGCAATGTAATTAGCATGCCGAATATTACTTGGAATGTGAATTGGAACGAAATCGCCAATAGAGAAGACCATTTTACAATTTGGGCCCAAGTTAGAAGCAGAGCCTAAGGTGTAAATTATCGATAGTCCATATCTCGGAAACTATAAGAGATAATGCAATTTGGCAACCGGCAATGTAATTAGCATGCCGAATATTACTTGGAATGTGAATTGGAACGAAATCGCCAATAGAGAAGACCATTTTACAATTTGGGCCCAAGTTAAAAGCAGAGCATAGGTGGAAATTATCGATAGTCCATATCTCAGAAACTATAAGAGATAATGCAATTTGGCAACCGGCAATGTAATTAGCATGCTGAATATTACTTGGAATGTGAATTGGAACGAAATCGCCAATAGATAAGACCATTTTACAATTTGGGCCCAAGTTAGAAGCAGAGCCTAAGGTGTAAATTATCGATAGTCCATATCTCGGAAACTATAAGAGATAATGCAATTTGGCAACCGGCAATGTAATTAGCATGCCGAATATTACTTGGAATGTGAATTGGAACGAAATCGCCAATAGATAAGACCATTTTACAATTTGGGCCCAAGTTAGAAGCAGAGCCTAAGGTGTAAATTATCGATAGTCCATATCTCGGAAACTATAAGAGATAATGCAATTTGGCAACCGGCAATGTAATTAGCATGCCGAATATTACTTGGAATGTGAATTGGAACGAAATCGCCAATAGGTAAGACCATTTTACAATTTGGGCCCAAGTTAGAAGCAGAGCCTAAGGTGTAAATTATCGATAGTCCATATCTCGGAAACTATAAGAGATAATGCAATTTGGCAACCGGCAATGTAATTAGCATGCCGAATATTACTTGGAATGTGAATTGGAATGAAATCGCCAATAGATAAGACGATTTTACAATTTGGGCCCAAGTTAGAAGCAGAGCCTAAGGTGTAAATTATCGATAGTCCATATCTCGGAAACTATAAGAGATAATGCAATTTGGCAACAGGCAATGTAATTAGCATGCCGAATATTACTTGGAATGTGAATTGGAACGAAATCGCCAATAGAGAAGACCATTTTACAATTTGGGCCCAAGTTAGAAGCAGAGCCTAAGGTGTAAATTATCGATAGTCCATATCTCGGAAACTATAAGAGATAATGCAATTTGGCAACCGGCAATGTAATTAGCATGCCGAATATTACTTGGAATGTGAATTGGAACGAAATCGCCAATAGAGAAGACCATTTTACAATTTGGGCCCAAGTTAAAACAGAGCCTAAGGTGTAAATTATCGATAGTCCATATCTCGGAAACTATAAGAGATAATGCAATTTGGCAACCGGCAATGTAATTAGCATGCCGAATATTACTTGGAATGTGAATTGGAACGAAATCGCCAATAGATAAGACCATTTTACAATTTGGGAACAAGTTAGAAGCAGAGCCTAATGTGTAAATTATCGATAGTCCATATCTCGGAAACTATAAGAGATAATGCAATTTGGCAACCGGCAATGTAATTAGCATGCCGAATATTACTTGGAATGTGAATTGGAACGAAATCGCCAATAGAGAAGACCATTTTACAATTTGGGCCCAAGTTAGAAGCAGAGCCTAAGGTGTAAATTATCGATAGTCCATATCTCGGAAACTATAAGAGATAATGCAATTTGGCAACCGGCAATGTAATTAGCATGCCGAATATTACTTGGAATGTGAATTGGAACGAAAACGCCAATAGATAAGACCATTTTACAATTTGGGCCCAAGTTAGAAGCAGAGGCTAAGGTGTAAATTATCGATAGTCCATATCTCGGAAACTATAAGAGATAATGCAATTTGGCAACCGGCAATGTAATTAGCATGCCGAATATTACTTGGAATGTGAATTGGAACGAAATCGCCAATAGATAAGACCATTTTACAATTTGGGCCCAAGTTAGAAGCAGAGCCTAAGGTGTAAATTATTGATAGTCCATATCTCGGAAACTATAAGAGATAATGCAATTTCGCAACCGGCAATGTAATTAGCATGCCGAATATTACTTGGAGTGTGAATTGGAACGAAATCGCCAATAGATAAGACCATTTTACAATTTGGGCCCAAGTTAGAAGCAGAGAATAAGGTGTAAATTATCGATAGTCCATATCTCGGAAACTATAAGAGATAATGCAATTTGGCAACCGGCAATGTAATTAGCATGCCGAATATTACTTGGAATGTGAATTGGAACGAAATCGCCAATAGATAAGACCATTTTACAATTTGGGCCCAAGTTAGAAGCAGAGCCTAAGGTGTAAATTATCGATAGTCCATATCTCGGAAACTATAAGAGATAATGCAATTTGGCAACCGGCAATGTAATTAGCATGTCGAGTATTACTTGGAATGTGAATTGGATCGAAATCGCCAATAGATAAGACCATTTTACAATTTGGGCCCAAGTTAGAAGCAGAGCCTAAGGTGTAAATTATCGATAGTCCATATCTCGGAAACTATAAGAGATAATGCAATTTGGCAACCGGCAATGTAATTAGCATGCCGAATATTACTTGGAATGTGAATTGGAACGAAATCGCCAATAGATAAGACCATTTTACAATTTGGGCCCAAGTTAGAAGCAGAGCCTAAGGTGTAAATTATTGATAGTCCATATCTCGGAAACTATAAGAGATAATGCAATTTCGCAATCGGCAATGTAATTAGCATGCCGAATATCACTTGGAATGTGAATTGGGACGAAATCGCCAATAGATAAGACCATTTTACAATTTGGGCCCAAGTTAGAAGCAGAGCCTAAGGTGTAAATTATCGATAGTCCATATCTCGGAAACTATAAGAGATAATGCAATTTGGCAACCGGCAATGTAATTAGCATGCCGAATATTACTTGGAATGTGAATTGGAACGACATCGCCAATAGATAAGACCATTTTACAATTTGGGCCCATGTTAGAAGCAGAGCCTAAGGTGTAAATTATCGAGAGTCCATATCTCGGAAACTATAAGAGATAATGCAATTTGGCAACCGGCAATGTAATTAGCATGCCGAATATTACTTGGAATGTGAATTGGAACGAAATCGCCAATAGGTAAGACCATTTTACAATTTGGGCCCAAGTTAGAAGCAGAGCCTAAGGTGTAAATTATCGATAGTCCATATCTCGGAAACTATAAGAGATCATGCAATTTGGCAACCGGCAATGTAATTAGCATGCCGAATATTACTTGGAATGTGAATTGGAACGAAATCGCCAATAGATAAGGCCATTTTACAATTTGGGCCCAAGTTAGAAGCAGAGCCTAAGGTGTAAATTATCGATAGTCCATATCTCGGAAACTATAAGAGATAATGCAATTTGGCAACCAGCAATGTAATTAGCATGCCGAATATTACTTGGAATGTGAATTGGAACGAAATCGCCAATAGATAAGACCATTTTACATTTTGGGCCCAAGTTAGAAGCAGAGCCTAAGGTGTAAATTATTGATAGTCCATATCTCGGAAACTATAAGAGATAATGCAATTTGGCAACCGGCAATGTAATTAGCATGCCGAATATTACTTGGAATGTGAATTGGAACGAAATCGCCAATAGATAAGACCATTTTACAATTTGGGCCCAAGTTAGAAGCAGAGCCTAAGGTGTAAATTATCGATAGTCGATATCTCGGAAACTATAAGAGATAATGCAATTTGGCAACCGGCAATGTAATTAGCATGCCGAATATTACTTGGAATGTGAATTGGAACGAAATCGCCAATAGATAAGACCATTTTACAATTTGGGCCCAAGTTAGAAGCAGAGCCTAAGGTGTAAATTATCGATAGTCCATATCTCGGAAACTATAAGAGATAATGCAATTTGGCAACCGGCAATGTAATTAGCATGCCGAATATTACTTGGAATGTGAATTGGAACGAAATCGCCAATAGATAAGACCATTTTACAATTTGGGCCCAAGTTAGAAGCAGAGCCTAAGGTGTAAATTATTGATAGTCCATATCTCGGAAACTATAAGAGATAATGCAATTTCGCAAGCGGCAATGTAATTAGCATGCCGAATATCACTTGGAATGTGAATTGGGGCGAAATCGCCAATAGATAAGAATATTTTACAATTTGGGCCCAAGTTAGAAGCAGAGCCTAAGGTGTAAATTATCGATAGTCCATATCTCGGAAACTATAAGAGATAATGCAATTTGGCAACCGGCAATGTAATTAGCATGCCGAATATTACTTGGAATGTGAATTGGAACGAAATCGCCAATAGATAAGACCATTTTACAATTTGGGCCCAAGTTAGAAGCAGAGCCTAAGGTGTAAATTATCGATAGTCCATATCTCGGAAACTATAAGAGATAATGCAATTTGGCAACCGGCAATGTAATTAGCATGCCGAATATTACTTGGAATGTGAGATGGAACGAAATCGCCAATAGATAAGACCATTTTACAATTTGGGCCCAAGTTATAAGCAGAGCCTATGGTGTAAATTATCGATAGTCCATATCTCGGAAACTATAAGAGATAATGCAATTTGGCAACCGGCAATGTAATTAGCATGCCGAATATTACTTGGAATGTGAATTGGAACGAAATCGCCAATAGATAAGACCATTTTACAATTTGGGCCCAAATTAGAAGCAGAGCCTAAGGTGTAAATTATCGATAGTCCATATCTCGGAAACTATAAGAGTTAATGCAATTTGGCAACCGACAATGTAATTAGCATGCCGAATATTACTTGGAATGTGAATTGGAACGAAATCGCCAATAGATAAGACCATTTTACAATTTGGGCCCAAGTTAGAAGCAGAGCCTAAGGTGTAAATTATCGATAGTCCATATCTCGGAAACTATAAGAGATAATGCAATTTGGCAACCGGCAATGTAATTAGCATGCCGAATATTACTTGGAATGTGAATTGGAACGAAATCGCTAATAGATAAGACCATTTTACGATTTGGGCCCAAGTTAGAAGCAGAGCCTAAGGTGTAAATTATCGATAGTCCATATCTCGGAAACTATAAGAGATAATGCAATTTGGCAACCGGCAATGTAATTAGCATGCCGAATATTACTTGGAATGTGAATTGGAACGAAATCGCCAATAGATAAGACCATTTTACAATTTGGGCCCAAGTTAGAAGCAGAGCCTAAGGTGTAAATTATTGATAGTCCATATCTCGGAAACTATAAGAGATAATGCAATATCGCAACCACCAATGTAATTAGCATGCCGAATATTACTTGGAGTGTGAATTGGAACGAAATCGCCAATAGGTAATACCATTTTACAATTTGGGCCCAAGTTAGAAGCAGAGCCTAAGGTGTAAATTATCGATAGTCCATATCTCGGAAACTATAAGAGATAATGCAATTTGGCAACCGGCAATGTAATTAGCATGCCGAATATTACTTGGAATGTGAATTGGAACGAAATCGCCAATAGATAAGGCCATTTTACAATTTGGGCCCAAGTTAGAAGCAGAGCCTAAGGTGTAAATTATCGATAGTCCATATCTCGGAAACTATAAGAGATAATGCAATTTGGCAACCGGCAATGTAATTAGCATGCCGAATATTACTTGGAATGTGAATTGGAACGAAATCGCCAATAGATAAGACCATTTTACAAGTTGGGCCCAAGTTAGAAGCAGAGCCTAAGGTGTAAATTATCGATAGTCCATATCTCGGAAACTATAAGAGATAATGCAATTTGGCAACCGGCAATGTAATTAGCATGCCGAATATTACTTGGAATGTGAATTGGAACGAAATCGCCAATAGATAAGACCATTTTACAATTTGGGCCCAAGTTAGAAGCAGAGCCTAAGGTGTAAATTATCGATAGTCCATATCTCGGAAACTATAAGAGATAATGCAATTTGGCAACCGGCAATGTAATTAGCATGCCGAATATTACTTGGAATGTGAATTGGAACGAAATCGCCAATAGATAAGACCATTTTACAATTTGGGCCCAAGTTAGAAGCAGAGCCTAAGGTGTAAATTATTGATAGTCCATATCTCGGAAACTATAAGAGATAATGCAATTTCGCAACCGGCAATGTAATTACCATGCCGAATATCACTTGGAATGTGAATTGGAACGAAATCGCCAATAGGTAAGACCATTTTACAATTTGGGCCCAAGTTAGAAGCAGAGCCTAAGGTGTAAATTATCGATAGTCCATATCTCGGAAACTATAAGAGATAATGCAATTTGGCAACCGGCAATGTAATTAGCATGCCGAATATTACTTGGAATGTGAATTGGAACGAAAACGCCAATAGATAAGACCATTTTACAATTTGGGCCCAAGTTAGAAGCAGAGGCTAAGATGTAAATTATCGATAGTCCATATCTCGGAAACTATAAGAGATAATGCAATTTGGCAACCGGCAATGTAATTAGCATGCCGAATATTACTTGGAATGTGAATTGGAACGAAATCGCCAATAGATAAGACCATTTTACAATTTGGGCCCAAGTTAGAAGCAGAGCCTAAGGTGTAAATTATCGATAGTCCATATCTCGGAAACTATAAGAGATAATGCAATTTGGCAACCGGCAATGTAATTAGCATGCCGAATATTACTTGGAATGTGAATTGGAACGAAATCGCCAATAGGTAAGACCATTTTACAATTTGGGCCCAAGTTAGAAGCAGAGCCTAAGGTGTAAATTATCGATAGTCCATATCTCGGAAACTATAAGAGATAATGCAATTTGGCAACCGGCAATGTAATTAGCATGCCGAATATTACTTGGAATGTGAATTGGAACGAAATCGCCAATAGATAAGACGATTTTACAATTTGGGCCCAAGTTAGAAGCAGAGCCTAAGGTGTAAATTATCGATAGTCCATATCTCGGAAACTATAAGAGATAATGCAATTTGGCAACAGGCAATGTAATTAGCATGCCGAATATTACTTGGAATGTGAATTGGAACGAAATCGCCAATAGAGAAGACCATTTTACAATTTGGGCCCAAGTTAGAAGCAGAGCCTAAGGTGTAAATTATCGATAGTCCATATCTCGGAAACTATAAGAGATAATGCAATTTGGCAACCGGCAATGTAATTAGCATGCCGAATATTACTTGGAATGTGAATTGGAACGAAATCGCCAATAGAGAAGACCATTTTACAATTTGGGCCCAAGTTAAAACAGAGCCTAAGGTGTAAATTATCGATAGTCCATATCTCGGAAACTATAAGAGATAATGCAATTTGGCAACCGGCAATGTAATTAGCATGCCGAATATTACTTGGAATGTGAATTGGAACGAAATCGCCAATAGATAAGACCATTTTACAATTTGGGAACAAGTTAGAAGCAGAGCCTAAGGTGTAAATTATCGATAGTCCATATCTCGGAAACTATAAGAGATAATGCAATTTGGCAACCGGCAATGTAATTAGCATGCCGAATATTACTTGGAATGTGAATTGGAACGAAATCGCCAATAGAGAAGACCATTTTACAATTTGGGCCAAAGTTAGAAGCAGAGCCTAAGGTGTAAATTATCGATAGTCCATATCTCGGAAACTATAAGAGATAATGCAATTTGGCAACCGGCAATGTAATTAGCATGCCGAATATTACTTGGAGTGTGAATTGGAACGAAATCGCCAATAGATAAGACCATTTTACAATTTGGGCCCAAGTTAGAAGCAGAGAATAAGGTGTAAATTATCGATAGTCCATATCTCGGAAACTATAAGAGATAATGCAATTTGGCAACCGGCAATGTAATTAGCATGCCGAATATTACTTGGAATGTGAATTGGAACGAAATCGCCAATAGATAAGACCATTTTACAATTTGGGCCCAAGTTAGAAGCAGAGCCTAAGGTGTAAATTATCGATAGTCCATATCTCGGAAACTATAAGAGATAATGCAATTTGGCAACCGGCAATGTAATTAGCATGCCGAGTATTACTTGGAATGTGAATTGGATCGAAATCGCCAATAGATAAGACCATTTTACAATTTGGGCCCAAGTTAGAAGCAGAGCCTAAGGTGTAAATTATCGATAGTCCATATCTCGGAAACTATAAGAGATAATGCAATTTGGCAACCGGCAATGTAATTAGCATGCCGAATATTACTTGGAATGTGAATTGGAACGAAATCGCCAATAGATAAGACCATTTTACAATTTGGGCCCAAGTTAGAAGCAGAGCCTAAGGTGTAAATTATTGATAGTCCATATCTCGGAAACTATAAGAGATAATGCAATTTCGCAATCGGCAATGTAATTAGCATGCCGAATATCACTTGGAATGTGAATTGGGACGAAATCGCCAATAGATAAGACCATTTTACAATTTGGGCCCATGTTAGAAGCAGAGCCTAAGGTGTAAATTATCGAGAGTCCATATCTCGGAAACTATAAGAGATAATGCAATTTGGTAACCGGCAATGTAATTAGCATGCCGAATATTACTTGGAATGTGAATTGGAACGAAATCGCCAATAGGTAAGACCATTTTACAATTTGGGCCCAAGTTAGAAGCAGAGCCTAAGGTGTAAATTATCGATAGTCCATATCTCGGAAACTATAAGAGATAATGCAATTTGGCAACCGGCAATGTAATTAGCATGCCGAATATTACTTGGAATGTGAATTGGAATGAAATCGCCAATAGATAAGACCATTTTACATTTTGGGCCCAAGTTAGAAGCAGAGCCTAAGGTGTAAATTATTGATAGACCATATCTCGGAAACTATAAGAGATAATGCAATTTGGCAACCGGCAATGTAATTAGCATGCCGAATATTACTTGGAATGTGAATTGGAACGAAATCGCCAATAGATAAGACCATTTTACAATTTGGGCCCAAGTTAGAAGCAGAGCCTAAGGTGTAAATTATCGATAGTCGATATCTCGGAAACTATAAGAGATAATGCAATTTGGCAACCGGCAATGTAATTAGCATGCCGAATATTACTTGGAATGTGAATTGGAACGAAATCGCCAATAGATAAGACCATTTTACAATTTGGGCCCAAGTTAGAAGCAGAGCCTAAGGTGTAAATTATCGATAGTCCATATCTCGGAAACTATAAGAGATAATGCAATTTGGCAACCGGCAATGTAATTAGCATGCCGAATATTACTTGGAATGTGAATTGGAACGAAATCGCCAATAGATAAGACCATTTTACAATTTGGGCCCAAGTTAGAAGCAGAGCCTAAGGTGTAAATTATTGATAGTCCATATCTCGGAAACTATAAGAGATAATGCAATTTCGCAAGCGGCAATGTAATTAGCATGCCGAATATCACTTGGAATGTGAATTGGGGCGAAATCGAAAATAGATAAGGATATTTTACAATTTGGGCCCAAGTTAGAAGCAGAGCCTAAGGTGTAAATTATCGATAGTCCATATCTCGGAAACTATAAGAGATAATGCAATTTGGCAACCGGCAATGTAATTAGCATGCCGAATATTACTTGGAATGTGAATTGGAACGAAATCGCCAATAGATAAGACCATTTTACAATTTGGGCCCAAGTTAGAAGCAGAGCCTAAGGTGTAAATTATCGATAGTCCATATCTCGGAAACTATAAGAGATAATGCAATTTGGCAACCGGCAATGTAATTAGCATGCCGAATATTACTTGGAATGTGAGTTGGAACGAAATCGCCAATAGATAAGACCATTTTACAATTTGGGCCCAAGTTATAAGCAGAGCCTATGGTGTAAATTATCGATAGTCCATATCTCGGAAACTATAAGAGATAATGCAATTTGGCAACCGGCAATGTAATTAGCATGCCGAATATTACTTGGAATGTGAATTGGAACGAAATCGCCAATAGATAAGACCATTTTACAATTTGGGCCCAAGTTAGAAGCAGAGCCTAAGGTGTAAATTATCGATAGTCCATATCTCGGAAACTATAAGAGTTAATGCAATTTGGCAACCGACAATGTAATTAGCATGCCGAATATTACTTGGAATGTGAATTGGAACGAAATCGCCAATAGATAAGACCATTTTACAATTTGGGCCCAAGTTAGAAGCAGAGCCTAAGGTGTAAATTATCGATAGTCCATATCTCGGAAACTATAAGAGATAATGCAATTTGGCAACCGGCAATGTAATTAGCATGCCGAATATTACTTGGAATGTGAATTGGAACGAAATCGCTAATAGATAAGACCATTTTACGATTTGGGCCCAAGTTAGAAGCAGAGCCTAAGGTGTAAATTATCGATAGTCCATATCTCGGAAACTATAAGAGATAATGCAATTTGGCAACCGGCAATGTAATTAGCATGCCGAATATTACTTGGAATGTGAATTGGAACGAAATCGCCAATAGATAAGACCATTTTACAATTTGGGCCCAAGTTAGAAGCAGAGCCTAAGGTGTAAATTATTGATAGTCCATATCTCGGAAACTATAAGAGATAATGCAATATCGCAACCACCAATGTAATTAGCATGCCGAATATTACTTGGAGTGTGAATTGGAACGAAATCGCCAATAGGTAATACCATTTTACAATTTGGGCCCAAGTTAGAAGCAGAGCCTAAGGTGTAAATTATCGATAGTCCATATCTCGGAAACTATAAGAGATAATGCAATTTGGCAACCGGCAATGTAATTAGCATGCCGAATATTACTTGGAATGTGAATTGGAACGAAATCGCCAATAGATAAGGCCATTTTACAATTTGGGCCCAAGTTAGAAGCAGAGCCTAAGGTGTAAATTATCGATAGTCCATATCTCGGAAACTATAAGAGATAATGCAATTTGGCAACCGGCAATGTAATTAGCATGCCGAATGTTACTTGGAATGAGAATTGGAACGAAATCGCCAATAGATAAGACCATTTTACAATTTGGGCCCAAGTTAGAAGCAGAGCCTAAGGTGTAAATTATTGATAGTCCATATCTCGGAAACTATAAGAGATAATGCAATTTGGCAACCGGCAATGTAATTAGCATGCCGAATATTACTTGGAATGTGAATTGGAACGAAATCGCCAATAGATAAGACCATTTTACAAGTTGGGCCCAAGTTAGAAGCAGAGCCTAAGGTGTAAATTATCGATAGTCCATATCTCGGAAACTATAAGAGATAATGCAATTTGGCAACCGGCAATGTAATTAGCATGCCGAATATTACTTGGAATGTGAATTGGAACGAAATCGCCAATAGATAAGACCATTTTACAATTTGGGCCCAAGTTAGAAGCAGAGCCTAAGGTGTAAATTATCGATAGTCCATATCTCGGAAACTATAAGAGATAATGCAATTTGGCAACCGGCAATGTAATTAGCATGCCGAATATTACTTGGAATGTGAATTGGAACGAAATCGCCAATAGATAAGACCATTTTACAATTTGGGCCCAAGTTAGAAGCAGAGCCTAAGGTGTAAATTATTGATAGTCCATATCTCGGAAACTATAAGAGATAATGCAATTTCGCAACCGGCAATGTAATTACCATGCCGAATATCACTTGGAATGTGAATTGGGACGAAATCGCCAATAGATAAGACCATTTTACAATTTGGGCCCAAGTTAGAAGCAGAGCCTAAGGTGTAAATTATCGATAGTCCATATCTCGGAAACTATAAGAGATAATGCAATTTGGCAACCGGCAATGTAATTAGCATGCCGAATATTACTTGGAATGTGAATTGGAACGAAATCGCCAATAGATAAGACCATTTTACAATTTGGGCCCAAGTTAGAAGCAGAGCCTAAGGTGTAAATTATCGATAGTCCATATCTCGAAAACTATAAGAGATAATGCAATTTGGCAACCGGCAAT
This sequence comes from Rhynchophorus ferrugineus, assembly GCF_030347505.1. Classification (NCBI taxonomy): domain Eukaryota; kingdom Metazoa; phylum Arthropoda; class Insecta; order Coleoptera; family Curculionidae; genus Rhynchophorus; species Rhynchophorus ferrugineus. Next base: position 1,299,527 of record NW_027472606.1, on the reverse strand, counting down.
GTAATTAGCATGCCGAATATTACTTGGAATGTGAATTGGAACGAAATCGCCAATAGATAAGACCATTTTACAATTTGGGCCCAAGCTAGAAGCAGAGCCTAAGGTGTAAATTATCGATAGTCCATATCTCGGAAACTATAAGAGATAATGCAATTTGGCAACCGGCAATGTAATTAGCATGCCGAATATTACTTGGAATGTGAATTGGAACGAAATCGCCAATAGATAAGACCATTTAACAATTTGGGCCCAAGTTATAAGCAGAGCCTATGGTGTAAATTATCGATAGTCCATATCTCGGAAACTATAAGAGATAATGCAATTTGGCAACCGGCAATGTAATTAGCATGCCGAATATTACTTGGAATGTGAATTGGAACGAAATCGCCAATAGATAAGACCATTTTACAATTTGGGCCCAAGTTAGAAGCAGAGCCTAAGGTGTAAATTATCGATAGTCCATATCTCGGAAACTATAAGAGTTAATGCAATTTGGCAACCGGCAATGTAATTAGCATGCCGAATATTACTTGGAATGTGAATTGGAACGAAATCGCCAATAGATAAGACCATTTTACAATTTGGGCCCAAGTTAGAAGCAGAGCCTAAGGTGTAAATTATCGATAGTCCATATCTTGGAAACTATAAGAGATAATGCAATTTGGCAAACGGCAATGTAATTAGCATGCCGAATATTACTTGGAATGTGAATTGGAACGAAATCGCCAATAGATAAGACCATTTTACAATTTGGGCCCAAGTTAGAAGCAGAGCCTAAGGTGTAAATTATCGATAGTCCATATCTCGGAAACTATAAGAGATAATTCAATTTGGCAACCGGCAATGTAATTAGCATGCCGAATATTACTTGGAATGTGAATTGGAACGAAATCGCCAATAGGTAAGACCATTTTACAATTTGGGCCCAAGTTAGAAGCAGAGCCTAAGGTGTAAATTATCGATAGTCCATATCTCGGAAACTATAAGAGATAATTCAATTTGGCAACCGGCAATGTTATTAGCATGCCGAATATTACTTGGAATGTGAATTGGAACGAAATCGCCAATAGATAAGACCATTTTACAATTTGGGCCCAAGTTAGAAGCAGAGCCTAAGATGTAAATTATCGATAGTCCATATCTCGGAAACTATAAGAGATAATGCAATTTGGCAACCGGCAATGTAATTAGCATGCCGAATATTACTTGGAATGTGAATTGGAACGAAATCGCCAATAGATAAGACCATTTTACAATTTGGGCCCAAGTTAGAAACAGAGCCTAAGGTGTAAATTATCGATAGTCCATATCTCGGAAACTATAAGAGATAATGCAATTTGGCAACCGGCAATGTAATTAGCATGCCGAATATTACTTGGAATGTGAATTGGAACGAAATCGCCAATATATAAGACCATTTTACAATTTGGGCCCAAGTTAGAAGCAGAGCCTATGGTGTAAATTATCGATAGTCCATATCTCGGAAACTATAAGAGATAATGCAATTTGGCAACCGGCAATGTAATTAGCATGCCGAATGTTACTTGGAATGTGAATTGGAACGAAATCGCCAATAGATAAGACCATTTTACAATTTGGGCCCAAGTTAGAAGCAGAGCCTAAGGTGTAAATTACCGATAGTCCATATCTCGGAAACTATAAGAGTTAATGCAATTTGGCAACCGGCAATGTAATTAGCATGCCGAATATTACTTGGAATGTGAATTGGAACGAAATCGCCAATAGATAAGACCATTTTACAATTTGGGCCCAAGTTAGAAGCAGAGCCTAAGGTGTAAATTATCGATAGTCCATATCTCGGAAACTATAAGAGATAATGCAATTTGGCAACCGGCAATGTAATTAGCATGCCGAATATTACTTGGAATGTGAATTGGAACGAAATCGCCAATAGATAAGACCATTTTACAATTTGGGCCCAAGTTAGAAGCAGAGCCTAAGGTGTAAATTATCGATAGTCCATATCTCTGAAACTATAAGAGATAATGCAATTTCGCAAACGGCAATGTAATTAGCATGCCGAATATTACTTGGAATGTGAATTGGGACGAAATCGCCAATAGAGAAGACCATTTTACAATTTGGGCCCAAGTTAGAAGCAGAGCCTAAGGTGTAAATTATCGATAGTCCATATCTCGGAAACTATAAGAGATAATGCAATTTGGCAACCGGCAATGTAATTAGCATGCCGAATATTACTTGGAATGTGAATTGGAACGAAATCGCCAATAGATAAGACCATTTTACAATTTGGGCCCAAGTTAGAAGCAGAGCCTAAGGTGTAAATTATCGATAGTCCATATCTCGGAAACTATAAGAGATAATGCAATTTCGCAACCGGCAATGTAATTAGCATGCCGAATATTACTTGGAGTGTGAATTGGAACGAAATCGCCAATAGATAAGACCATTTTACAATTTGGGCCCAAGTTAGAAGCAGAGCCTAAGGTGTAAATTATCGATAGTCCATATCTCGGAAACTATAAGAGATAATGCAATTTGGCAACCGGCAATGTAATTAGCATGCCGAATATTACTTGGAATGTGAATTGGAACGAAATCGCCAATAGATAAGACCATTTTACAATTTGGGCCCAAGTTAGAAGCAGAGCCTAAGGTGTAAATTATCGATAGTCCATATCTCGGAAACTATAAGAGATAATGCAATTTGGCAACCGGCAATGTAATTAGCATGCCGAATATTACTTGGAATGTGAATTGGAACGAAATCGCCAATAGATAAGACCATTTTACAATTTGGGCCCAAGTTAGAAGCAGAGCCTAAGGTGTAAATTATCGATAGTCCATATCTCGGAAACTATAAGAGATAATGCAATTTGGCAACCGGCAATGTAATTAGCATGCCGAATATTACTTGGAATGTGAATTGGAACGAAATCGCCAATAGATAAGACCATTTTACAATTTGGGCCCAAGTTAGAAGCAGAGCCTAAGGTGTAAATTATCGATAGTCCATATCTCGGAAACTATAAGAGATAATGCAATTTGGCAACCGGCAATGTAATTAGCATGCCGAATATTACTTGGAATGTGAATTGGAACGAAATCGCCAATAGATAAGACCATTTTACAATTTGGGCCCAAGTTAGAAGCAGGGCCTAAGGTGTAAATTATTGATAGTCCATATCTCGGAAGCTATAAGAGATAATGCAATTTCGCAACCGGCAATGTAATTAGCATGCCGAATATCACTTGGAATGTGAATTGGGACGAAATCGCCAATAGATAAGACCATTTTACAATTTGGGCCCAAGTTAGAAGCAGAGCCTAAGGTGTAAATTATCGATAGTCCATATCTCGGAAACTATAAGAGATAATGCAATTTGGCAACCGGCAATGTAATTAGCATGCCGAATATTACTTGGAATGTGAATTGGAACGAAATCGCCAATAGATAAGACCATTTTACAATTTGGGCCCAAGTTAGAAGCAGAGCCTAAGGTGTAAATTATCGATAGTCCATATCTCGGAAACTATAAGAGATAATGCAATTTGGCAACCGGCAATGTAATTAGCATGCCGAATATTACTTGGAATGTGAATTGGAACGAAATCGCCAATAGGTAAGACCATTTTACAATTTGGGCCCAAGTTAGAAGCAGAGCCTAAGGTGTAAATTATCGATAGTCCATATCTCGGAAACTATAAGAGATAATGCATTTGGCAACCGGCAATGTAATTAGCATGTCGAATATTACTTGGAATGTGAATTGGAACGAAATCGCCAATAGATAAGACCATTTTACATTTGGGCCCAAGTTAGAAGCAGAGCTTAAGGTGTAAATTATCGATAGTCCATATCTCGGAAACTATAAGAGATAATGCAATTTGGCAACCGGCAATGTAATTAGCATGCCGAATATTACTTGGAATGTGAATTGGAACGAAATCGCCAATAGATAAGACCATTTTACAATTTGGGCCCAAGTTAGAAGCAGAGCCTAAGGTGTAAATTATTGATAGTCCATATCTCGGAAACTATAAGAGATAATGCAATTTGGCAACCGGCAATGTAATTAGCATGCCGAATATTACTTGGAATGTGAATTGGAACGAAATCGCCAATAGATAAGACCATTTTACAATTTGGGCACAAGTTAGAAGCAGAGCCTAAGGTGTAAATTATCGATAGTCCATATCTCGGAAACTATAAGAGATAATGCAATTTGGCAACCGGCAATGTAATTAGCATGCCGAATATTACTTGGAATGTGAATTGGAACGAAATCGCCAATAGATAAGACCATTTTACAATTTGGGCCCAAGTTAAAAGCAGAGCCTAAGGTGTAAATTATCGATAGTCCATATCTCGGAAACTATAAGAGATAATGCAATTTGGCAACCGGCAATGTAATTAGCATGCCGAATATTACTTGGAATGTGAATTGGAACGAAATCGCCAATAGATAAGACCATTTTACAATTTGGGCCCAAGTTAGAAGCAGAGCCTAAGGTGTAAATTATCGATAGTCCATATCTCGGAAACTATAAGAGATAATGCAATTTCGCAACCGGCAATGTAATTAGCATGCCGAATATTACTTGGAGTGTGAATTGGAACGAAATCGCCAATAGATAAGACCATTTTACAATTTGGGCCCAAGTTAGAAGCAGAGCCTAAGGTGTAAATTATCGATAGTCCATATCTCGGAAACTATAAGAGATAATGCAATTTGGCAACCGGCAATGTAATTAGCATGCCGAATATTACTTGGAATGTGAATTGGAACGAAATAGCCAATAGATAAGACCATTTTACAATTTGGGCCCAAGTTAGAAGCAGAGCCTAAGGTGTAAATTATCGATAGTCCATATCTCGGAAACTATAAGAGATAATGCAATTTGGCAACCGGCAATGTAATTAGCATGCCGAATATTACTTGGAATGTGAATTGGAACGAAATCGCCAATAGAAAAGACCATTTTACAATTTGGGCCCAAGTTAGAAGCAGAGCCTAAGGTGTAAATTATCGATAGTCCATATCTCGGAAACTATAAGAGATAATGCAATTTGGCAACCGGCAATGTAATTAGCATGCCGAATATTACTTGGAATGTGAATTGGAACGAAATCGCCAATAGATAAGACCATTTTACAATTTTTGCCCAAGTTAGAAGCAGAGCCTAAGGTGTAAATTATCGATAGTCCATATCTCGGAAACTATAAGAGATAATGCAATTTGGCAACCGGCAATGTAATTAGCATGCCGAATATTACTTGGAATGTGAATTGCAACTAAATCGCCAATAGATAAGACCATTTTACAATTTGGGCCCAAGTTAGAAGCAGAGCCTAAGGTGTAAATTATCGATAGTCCATATCTCGGAAACTATAAGAGATAATGCAATTTGGCAACCGGCAATGTAATTAGCATGCCGAATATTACTTGGAATGTGAATTGGAACGAAATCGCCAATAGATAAGACCATTTTACAATTTGGGCCCAAGTTAGAAGCAGAGCCTAAGGTGTAAATTATCGATAGTCCATATCTCGGAAACTATAAGAGATAATGCAATTTCGCAACCGGCAATGTAATTAGCATGCCGAATATTACTTGGAATGTGAATTGGGACGAAATCGCCAATAGATAAGACCATTTTACAATTTGGGCCCAAGTTAGAAGCAGAGCCTAAGGTGTAAATTATCGATAGTCCATATCTCGGAAACTATAAGAGATAATGCAATTTGGCAACCGGCAATGTAATTAGCATGCCGAATATTACTTGGAATGTGAATTGGAACGAAATCGCCAATAGATAAGACCATTTTACAATTTGGGCCCAAGTTAGAAGCAGAGCCTTAGGTGTAAATTATCGATAGTCCATATCTCGGAAACTATAAGAGATAATGCAATTTGGCAACCGGCAATGTAATTAGCATGCCGAATATTACTTGGAATGTGAATTGGAACGAAATCGCCAATAGGTAAGACCATTTTACAATTTGGGCCCAAGTTAGAAGCAGAGCCTAAGGTGTAAATTATCGATAGTCCATATCTCGGAAACTATAAGAGATAATGCAATTTGGCAACCGGCAATGTAATTAGCATGCCGAATATTACTTGGAATGTGAATTGGAACGAAATCGCCAATAGATAAGACCATTTTACAATTTGGGCCCAAGTTAGAAGCAGAGCCTAAGGTGTAAATTATCGATAGTCCATATCTCGGAAACTATAAGAGATAATGCAATTTGGCAACCGGCAATGTAATTAGCATGCCGAATATTACTTGGAATGTGAATTGGAACGAAATCGCCAATAGATAAGACCATTTTACAATTTGGGCCCAAGTTAGAAGCAGAGCCTAAGGTGTAAATTATCGATAGTCCATATCTCGGAAACTATAAGAGATAATGCAATTTGGCAACCGGCAATGTAATTAGCATGCCGAATATTACTTGGAATGTGAATTGGAACGAAATTGCCAATAGATAAGACCATTTTAAAATTTGGGCCCAAGTTAGAAGCAGAGCCTAAGGTGTAAATTATCGATAGTCCATATCTCTGAAACTATAAGAGATAATGCAATTTCGCAACCGGCAATGTAATTAGCATGCCGAATATTACTTGGAATGTGAATTGGAACGAAATCGCCAATAGATAAGACCATTTTACAATTTGGGCCCAAATTAGAAGCAGAGCCTAAGGTGTAAATTATCGATAGTCCATATCTCGGAAACTATAAGAGATAATGCAATTTGGCAACCGGCAATGTAATTAGCATGAAGAATATTACTTGGAATGTGAATTGGAACGAAATCGCCAATAGATAAGACCATTTTACAATTTGGGCCCAAGTTAGAAGCAGAGCCTAAGGTGTAAATTATGGATAGTCCATATCTCGGAAACTATAAGAGATAATGCAATTTCGCAACCGGCAATGTAATTAGCATGCCGAATATTACTTGGAGTGTGAATTGGAACGAAATCGCCAATAGATAAGACCATTTTACAATTTGGGTTAATGTTAGAAGCAGAGCCTAAGGTGTAAATTATCGATAGTCCATATCTCGGAAACTATAAGAGATAATGCAATTTGGCAACCGGCAATGTAATTAGCATGCCGAATATTACTTGGAATGTGAATTGGAACGAAATCGCCAATAGATAAGACCATTTTACAATTTGGGCCCAAGTTAGAAGCAGGGCCTAAGGTGTAAATTATTGATAGTCCATATCTCGGAAACTATAAGAGATAATGCAATTTCGCAACCGGCAATGTAATTAGCATGCCGAATATCACTTGGAATGTGAATTGGGACGAAATCGCCAATAGATAAGACCATTTTACAATTTGGGCCCAAGTTAGAAGCAGAGCCTAAGGTGTAAATTATCGATAGTCCATATCTCGGAAACTATAAGAGATAATGCAATTTGGCAACCGGCAATGTAATTAGCATGCCGAATATTACTTGGAATGTGAATTGGAACGAAATCGCCAATAGATAAGACCATTTTACAATTTGGGCCCAAGTTAGAAGCAGAGCCTAAGGTGTAAATTATCGATAGTCCATATCTCGGAAACTATAAGAGATAATGCAATTTGGCAACCGGCAATGTAATTAGCATGCCGAATATTACTTGGAATGTGAATTGGAACGAAATCGCCAATAGGTAAGACCATTTTACAATTTGGGCCCAAGTTAGAAGCAGAGCCTAAGGTGTAAATTATCGATAGTCCATATCTCGGAAACTATAAGAGATAATGCATTTGGCAACCGGCAATGTAATTAGCATGCCGAATATTACTTGGAATGTGAATTGGAACGAAATCGCCAATAGATAAGACCATTTTACAATTTGGGCCCAAGTTAGAAGCAGAGCCTAAGGTGTAAATTATTGATAGTCCATATCTCGGAAACTATAAGAGATAATGCAATTTCGCAACCGGCAATGTAATTAGCATGCCGAATATCACTTGGAATGTGAATTGGGACGAAATCGCCAATAGATAAGACCATTTTACAATTTGGGCACAAGTTAGAAGCAGAGCCTAAGGTGTAAATTATCGATAGTCCATATCTCGGAAACTATAAGAGATAATGCATTTGGCAACCGGCAATGTAATTAGCATGCCGAATATTACTTGGAATGTGAATTGGAACGAAATCGCCAATAGATAAGACCATTTTACAATTTGGGCCCAAGTTAGAAGCAGAGCCTAAGGTGTAAATTATTGATAGTCCATATCTCGGAAACTATAAGAGATAATGCAATTTCGCAACCGGCAATGTAATTAGCATGCCGAATATCACTTGGAATGTGAATTGGGACGAAATCGCCAATAGATAAGACCATTTTACAATTTGGGCACAAGTTAGAAGCAGAGCCTAAGGTGTAAATTATCGATAGTCCATATCTCGGAAACTATAAGAGATAATGCAATTTGGCAACCGGCAATGTAATTAGCATGCCGAATATTACTTGGAATGTGAATTGGAACGAAATCGCCAATAGATAAGACCATTTTACAATTTGGGCCCAAGTTAAAAGCAGAGCCTAAGGTGTAAATTATCGATAGTCCATATCTCGGAAACTATAAGAGATAATGCAATTTGGCAACCGGCAATGTAATTAGCATGCCGAATATTACTTGGAATGTGAATTGGAACGAAATCGCCAATAGATAAGACCATTTTACAATTTGGGCCCAAGTTAGAAGCAGAGCCTAAGGTGTAAATTATCGATAGTCCATATCTCGGAAACTATAAGAGATAATGCAATTTCGCAACCGGCAATGTAATTAGCATGCCGAATATTACTTGGAGTGTGAATTGGAACGAAATCGCCAATAGATAAGACCATTTTACAATTTGGGCCCAAGTTAGAAGCAGAGCCTAAGGTGTAAATTATCGATAGTCCATATCTCGGAAACTATAAGAGATAATGCAATTTGGCAACCGGCAATGTAATTAGCATGCCGAATATTACTTGGAATGTGAATTGGAACGAAATAGCCAATAGATAAGACCATTTTACAATTTGGGCCCAAGTTAGAAGCAGAGCCTAAGGTGTAAATTATCGATAGTCCATATCTCGGAAACTATAAGAGATAATGCAATTTGGCAACCGGCAATGTAATTAGCATGCCGAATATTACTTGGAATGTGAATTGGAACGAAATCGCCAATAGAAAAGACCATTTTACAATTTGGGCCCAAGTTAGAAGCAGAGCCTAAGGTGTAAATTATCGATAGTCCATATCTCGGAAACTATAAGAGATAATGCAATTTGACAACCGGCAATGTAATTAGCATGCCGAATATTACTTGGAATGTGAATTGCAACTAAATCGCCAATAGATAAGACCATTTTACAATTTGGGCCAAAGTTAGAAGCAGAGCCTAAGGTGTAAATTATCGATAGTCCATATCTCGGAAACTATAAGAGATAATGCAATTTGGCAACCGGCAATGTAATTAGCATGCCGAATATTACTTGGAATGTGAATTGGAACGAAATCGCCAATAGATAAGAATATTTTACAATTTGGGCCCAAGTTAGAAGCAGAGCTTAAGGTGTAAATTATCGATAGTCCATATCTCGGAAACTATAAGAGATAATGCAATTTGGCAACCGGCAATGTAATTAGCATGCCGAATATTACTTGGAATGTGAATTGGAACGAAATCGCCAATAGATAAGACCATTTTACAATTTTTGCCCAAGTTAGAAGCAGAGCCTAAGGTGTAAATTATCGATAGTCCATATCTCGGAAACTATAAGAGATAATGCAATTTGGCAACCGGCAATGTAATTAGCATGCCGAATATTACTTGGAATGTGAATTGGAACGAAATCGCCAATAGATAAGACCATTTTACAATTTGGGCCCAAGTTAGAAGCAGAGCCTAAGGTGTAAATTATCGATAGTCCATATCTCGGAAACTATAAGAGATAAAGCAATTTCGCAACCGGCAATGTAATTAGCATGACGAATATTACTTGGAATGTGAATTGGGACGAAATCGCCAATAGATAAGACCATTTTACAATTTGGGCCCAAGTTAGAAGCAGAGCCTAAGGTGTAAATTATCGATAGTCCATATCTCGGAAACTATAAGAGATAATGCAATTTGGCAACCGGCAATGTAATTAGCATGCCGAATATTACTTGGAATGTGAATTGGAACGAAATCGCCAATAGATAAGACCATTTTACAATTTGGGCCCAAGTTAGAAGCAGAGCCTAAGGTGTAAATTATCGATAGTCCATATCTCGGAAACTATAAGAGATAAAGCAATTTCGCAACCGGCAATGTAATTAGCATGCCGAATATTACTTGGAATGTGAATTGGGACGAAATTGCCAATAGATAAGACCATTTTACAATTTGGGCCCAAGTTAGAAGCAGAGCCTAAGGTGTAAATTATCGATAGTCCATATCTCGGAAACTATAAGAGATAATGCAATTTGGCAACCGACAATGTAATTAGCATGCCGAATATTACTTGGAATGTGAATTGGAACGAAATCGCCAATAGATAAGACCATTTTACAATTTGGGCCCAAGTTAGAAGCAGAGCCTAAGGTGTAAATTATCGATAGTCCATATCTCGGAAACTATAAGAGATAATGCAATTTGGCAACCGGCAATGTAATTAGCATGCCGAATATTACTTGGAATGTGAATTGGAACGAAATCGCCAATAGGTAAGACCATTTTACAATTTGGGCCCAAGTTAGAAGCAGAGCCTAAGGTGTAAATTATCGATAGTCCATATCTCGGAAACTATAAGAGATAATGCAATTTGGCAACCGGCAACGTAATTAGCATGCCGAATATTACTTGGAATGTGAATTGGAACGAAATCGCCAATAGATAAGACCATTTTACAATTTGGGCCCAAGTTAGAAGCAGAGCCTAAGGTGTAAATTATCGATAGTCCATATCTCGGAAACTATAAGAGATAATGCAATTTGGCAACCGGCAATGTAATTAGCATGCCGAATATTACTTGGAATGTGAATTGGAACGAAATCGCTAATAGATAAGACCATTTTACAATTTGGGCCCAAGTTAGAAGCAGAGCCTAAGGTGTAAATTATCGATAGTCCATATCTCGGAAACTATAAGAGATAATGCAATTTGGCAACCGGCAATGTAATTAGCATGCCGAATATTACTTGGAATGTGAATTGGAACGAAATTGCCAATAGATAAGACCATTTTACAATTTGGGCCCAAGTTAGAAGCAGAGCCTAAGGTGTAAATTATCGATAGTCCATATCTCTGAAACTATAAGAGATAATGCAATTTCGCAACGGTCAATGTAATTAGCATGCCGAATATTACTTGGAATGTGAATTGGGACGAAATCGCCAATAGATAAGGCCATTTTACAATTTGGGCCCAAATTAGAAGCAGAGCCTAAGGTGTAAATTATCGATAGTCCATATCTCGGAAACTATAAGAGATAATGCAATTTGGCAACCGGCAATGTAATTAGCATGCCGAATATTACTTGGAATGTGAATTGGAACGAAATCGCCAATAGATAAGACCATTTTACAATTTGGGCCCAAGTTAGAAGCAGAGCCTAAGGTGTAAATTATCGATAGTCTATATCTCGGAAACTATAAGAGATAATGCAATTTGGCAACCGGCAATGTAATTAGCATGAAGAATATTACTTGGAATGTGAATTGGAACGAAATCGCCAATAGATAAGACCATTTTACAATTTGGGCCCAAGTTAGAAGCAGAGCCTAAGGTGTAAATTATCGATAGTCCATATCTCGGAAACTATAAGAGATAATGCAATTTCGCAACCGGCAATGTAATTAGCATGCCGAATATTACTTGGAGTGTGAATTGGAACGAAATCGCCAATAGATAAGACCATTTTACAATTTGGGTTAATGTTAGAAGCAGAGCCTAAGGTGTAAATTATCGATAGTCCATATCTCGGAAACTATAAGAGATAATGCAATTTGGCAACCGGCAATGTAATTAGCATGCCGAATATTACTTGGAATGTGAATTGCAACTAAATCGCCAATAGATAAGACCATTTTACAATTTGGGCCCAAGTTAGAAGCAGAGCCTTAGGTGTAAATTATCGATAGTCCATATCTCGGAAACTATAAGAGATAATGCAATTTGGCAACCGGCAATGTAATTAGCATGCCGAATATTACTTGGAATGTGAATTGGAACGAAATCGCCAATAGATAAGACCATTTTACAATTTGGGCCCAAGTTAGAAGCAGAGCCTAAGGTGTAAATTATCGATAGTCCATATCTCGGAAACTATAAGAGATAATGCAATTTGGTAACCGGCAATGTAATTAGAATGCCGAATATTACTTGGAATGTGAATTGGAACGAAATCGCCAATAGATAAGACCATTTTACAATTTGGGCCCAAGTTAGAAGCAGAGCCTAAGGTGTAAATTATCGATAGTCCATATCTCGGAAACTATAAGAGATAATGCAATTTGGCAACCGGCAATGTAATTAGCATGCCGAATATTACTTGGAATGTGAATTGGAACGAAATCGCCAATAGATAAGACCATTTTACAATTTGGGCCCAAGTTAGAAGCAGAGCCTAAGGTGTAAATTATTGATAGTCCATATCTCGGAAACTATAAGAGATAATGCAATTTCGCAACCGGCAATGTAATTAGCATGCCGAATATCACTTGGAATGTGAATTGGGACGAAATCGCCAATAGATAAGACCATTTTATAATTTGGGCCCAAGTTAGAAGCAGAGCCTAAGGTGTAAATTATCGATAGTCCATATCTCGGAAACTATAAGAGATAATGCAATTTGGCAACCGGCAATGTAATTAGCATGCCGAATATTACTTGGAATGTGAATTGGAACGAAATAGCCAATAGATAAGACCATTTTACAATTTGGGCCCAAGTTAGAAGCAGAGCCTAAGGTGTAAATTATCGATAGTCCATATCTCGGAAACTATAAGAGATAATGCAATTTGGCAACCGGCAATGTAATTAGCATGCCGAATATTACTTGGAATGTGAATTGGAACGAAATCGCCAATAGATAAGACCATTTTACAATTTGGGCCCAAGTTAGAAGCAGAGCCTAAGGTGTAAATTATCGATAGTCCATATCTCGGAAACTATAAGAGATAATGCAATTTCGCAACCGGCAATGTAATTAGAATGCCGAATATTACTTGGAGTGTGAATTGGAACGAAATCGCCAATAGATAAGACCATTTAACAATTTGGGCCCAAGTTAGAAGCAGAGCCTAAGGTGTAAATTATCGATAGTCCATATCTCGGAAACTATAAGAGATAATGCAATTTGGCAAACGGCAATGTAATTAGCATGCCGAATATTACTTGGAATGTGAATTGGAACGAAATCGCCAATAGATAAGACCATTTTACAATTTGGGCCCAAGTTAGAAGCAGAGCCTAAGGTGTAAATTATCGATAGTCCATATCTCGGAAACTATAAGAGATAATGCAATTTGGCAACCGGCAATGTAATTAGCATGCCGAATATTACTTGGAATGTGAATTGGAACGAAATCGCCAATAGATAAGACCATTTTACAATTTGGGCCCAAGTTAGAAGCAGAGCCTAAGGTGTAAATTATCGATAGTCCATATCTCGGAAACTATAAGAGATAATGCAATTTGGCAACCGGCAATGTAATTAGCATGCCGAATATTACTTGGAATGTGAATTGCAACTAAATCGCCAATAGATAAGACCATTTTACAATTTGGGCCCAAGTTAGAAGCAGAGCCTAAGGTGTAAATTATCGATAGTCCATATCTCGGAAACTATAAGAGATAATGCAATTTGGCAACCGGCAATGTAATTAGCATGCCGAATATTACTTGGAATGTGAATTGGAACGAAATCGCCAATTGATAAGACCATTTTACAATTTGGGCCCAAGTTAGAAGCAGAGCCTAAGGTGTAAATTATCGATAGTCCATATCTCGGAAACTATAAGAGATAATGCAATTTGGCAACCGGCAATGTAATTAGCATGCCGAATATTACTTGGAATGTGAATTGGAACGAAATCGCCAATAGATAAGACCATTTTACAATTTGGGCCCAAGTTAGAAGCAGAGCCTAAGGTGTAAATTATCGATAGTCCATATCTCGGAAACTATAAGAGATAATGCAATTTGGCAACCGGCAATGTAATTAGCATGCCGAATATTACTTGGAATGTGAATTGGAACGAAATCGCCAATAGATAAGACCATTTTACAATTTGGGCCCAAGTTAGAAGCAGAGCCTAAGGTGTAAATTATCGATAGTCCATATCTCGGAAACTATAAGAGATAATGCAATCTGGCAACCGGCAATGTAATTAGCATGCCGAATATTACTTGGAATGTGAATTGGAACTAAATCGCCAATAGATAAGACCATTTTACAATTTGGGCCCAAGTTAGAAGCAGAGCCTAAGGTGTAAATTATCGATAGTCCATATCTCGGAAACTATAAGAGATAATGCAATTTGGCAACCGGCAATGTAATTAGCATGCCGAATATTACTTGGAATGTGAATTGGAACGAAATCGCCAATAGATAAGACCATTTTACAATTTGGGCCCAAGTTAGAAGCAGAGCCTAAGGTGTAAATTATCGATAGTCCATATCTCGGAAACTATAAGAGATAATGCAATTTGGCAACCGGCAATGTAATTAGCATGCCGAATATTACTTGGAATGTGAATTGGAACTAAATCGCCAATAGATAAGACCATTTTACAATTTGGGCCCAAGTTAGAAGCAGAGCCTAAGGTGTAAATTATCGATAGTCCATATCTCGGAAACTATAAGAGATAATGCAATTTGGCAACCGGCAATGTAATTAGCATGCCGAATATTACTTGGAATGTGAATAGGAACGAAATCGCCAATAGATAAGAACATTTTACAATTTGGGCCCAAGTTAGAAGCAGAGCCTAAGGTGTAAATTATCGATAGTCCATATCTCGGAAACTATAAGAGATAATGCAATTTCGCAACCGGCAATGTAATTAGCATGCCGAATATCACTTGGAATGTGAATTGGGACGAAATCGCCAATAGATAAGACCATTTTACAATTTGGGTCCAAGTTAGAAGCAGAGCCTAAGGTGTAAATTATCGATAGTCCATATCTCGGAAACTATAAGAGATAATGCAATTTGGCAACCGGCAATGTAATTAGCATGCCGAATATTACTTGGAATGTGAATTGGAACGAAATCGCCAATAGATAAGACCATTTTACAATTTGGGCCCAAGTTAGAAGCAGAGCCTAAGGTGTAAATTATCGATAGTCCATATCTCGGAAACTATAAGAGATAATGCAATTTGGCAACCGGCAATGTAATTAGCATGCCGAATATTACTTGGAATGTGAATTGGTACGAAATCGCCAATAGATAAGACCATTTTACAATTTGGGCCCAAGTTAGAAGCAGAGCCTAAGATGTAAATTATCGATAGTCCATATCTCGGAAACTATAAGAGATAATGCAATTTGGCAACCGGCAATGTAATTAGCATGCCGAATATTACTTGGAATGTGAATTGGAACGAAATCGCCAATAGATAAGACCATTTTACAATTTGGGCCCAAGTTAGAAGCAGAGCCTAAGGTGTAAATTATCGATAGTCCATATCTCGGAAACTATAAGAGATAATGCAATTTGGCAACCGGAAATGTAATTAGCATGCCGAATATTACTTGAAATGTGAATTGGAACGAAATCGCCAATAGATAAGACCATTTTACAATTTGGGCCCAAGTTAGAAGCAGAGCCTAAGGTGTAAATTATTGATAGCCCATATCTCGGAAACTATAAGAGATAATGCAATTTCGCAACCGGCAATGTAATTAGCATGCCGAATATCACTTGGAATGTGAATTGGGACGAAATCGCCAATAGATAAGACCATTTTACAATTTGGGCCCAAGTTAGAAGCAGAGCCTAAGGTGTAAATTATCGATAGTCCATATCTCGGAAACTATAAGAGATAATGCAATTTGGCAACCGGCAATGTAATTAGCATGCCGAATATTACTTGGAATGTGAATTGGAACGAAATCGCCAATAGATAAGACCATTTTACAATTTAGGCCCAAGTTAGAAGCAGAGCCTAAGGTGTAAATTATCGATAGTCTATATCTCGGAAACTATAAGAGATAATGCAATTTGGCAACCGGCAATGTAATTAGCATGCCGAATATTACTTGGAATGTGAATTGGAACGAAATCGCCAATAGATAAGACCATTTTACAATTTGGCCCCAAGTTAGAAGCAGAGCATAAGGTGTAAATTATCGATAGTCCATATCTCGGAAACTATAAGAGATAATGCAATTTCGCAACCGGCAATGTAATTAGCATGCCGAATATTACTTGGAGTGTGAATTGGAACGAAATCGCCAATAGATAAGACCATTTTACAATTTGGGCCCAAGTTAGAAGCAGAGCCTAAGGTGTAAATTATCGATAGTCCATATCTCGGAAACTATAAGAGATAATGCAATTTGGCAACCGGCAATGTAATTAGCATGCCGATTATTACTTGGAATGTGAATTGGAACGAAATCGCCAATAGATAAGACCATTTTACAATTTGGGCCCAAGTTAGAAGCAGAGCCTAAGGTGTAAATTATCGATAGTCCATATCTCGGAAACTATAAGAGATAATGCAATTTGGCAACCGGCAATGTAATTAGCATGCCGAATATTACTTGGAATGTGAATTGGAACGAAATCGCCAATAGATAAGACCATTTTACAATTTGGGCCCAAGTTAGAAGCAGAGCCTAAGGTGTAAATTATCGATAGTCCATATCTCGGAAACTATAAGAGATAATGCAATTTGGCAACCGGCAATGTAATTAGCATGCCGAATATTACTTGGAATGTGAATTGGAACGAAATCGCCAATAGATAAGACCATTTTACAATTTGGGCCCAAGTTAGAAGTAGAGCCTAAGGTGTAAATTATCGATAGTCCATATCTCGGAAACTATAAGAGATAATGCAATTTGGCAACCGGCAATGTAATTAGCATGCCGAATATTACTTGGAATGTGAAATGGAACGAAATCGCCAATAGATAAGACCATTTTACAATTTGGGCCCAAGTTAGAAGCAGAGCCTAAGGTGTAAATTATCGATAGTCCATATCTCGGAAACTATAAGAGATAATGCAATTTGGCAACCGGCAATGTAATTAGCATGCCGAATATTACTTGGAATGTGAATTGGAACGAAATCGCCAATAGATAAGACCATTTTACAATTTGGGCCCAAGTTAGAAGCAGAGCCTAAGGTGTAAATTATCGATAGTCCATATCTCGGAAACTATAAGAGATAAGGCAATTTGGCAACCGGCAATGTAATTAGCATGCCGAATATTACTTGGAATGTGAATTGGAACGAAATCGCCAATAGATAAGACCATTTTACAATTTGGGCCCAAGTTAGAAGCAGAGCCTAAGGTGTAAATTATCGATAGTCCATATCTCGGAAACCATAAGAGATAATGCAGTTTGGCAACCGGCAATGTAATTAGCATGCCGAATATTACTTGGAATGCGAATTGGAACGAAATCGCCAATAGATAAGACCATTTTACAATTTGGGCCCAAGTTAGAAGCAGAGCCTAAGGTGTAAATTATCGATAGTCCATATCTCGGAAACTATAAGAGATAATGCAACTTGGCAACCGGCAATGTAATTAGCATGCCGAATATTACTTGGAATGTGAATTGGAACGAAATCGCCAATAGATAAGACCATTTTACAATTTGGGCCCAAGTTAGAAGCAGAGCCTAAGGTGTAAATTATCGATAGTCCATATCTCGGAAACTATAAGAGATAATGCAATTTCGCAACCGGCAATGTAATTAGCATGCCGAATATCACTTGGAATGTGAATTGGGACGAAATCGCCAATAGATAAGACCATTTTACAATTTGGGCCCAAGTTAGAAGCAGAGCCTAAGGTGTAAATTATCGATAGTCCATATCTCGGAAACTATAAGAGATAATGCAATTTGGCAACCGGCAATGTAATTAGCATGCCGAATATTACTTGGAATGTGAATTGGAACGAAATTGCCAATAGATAAGCCCATTTTACAATTTGGGCCCAAGTTAGAAGCAGAGCCTAAGGTGTAAATTATCGATAGTCCATATCTCGGAAACTATAAGAGATAATGCAATTTGGCAACCGGCAATGTAATTAGCATGCCGAATATTACTTGGAATGTGAATTGGAAGGAAATCGCCAATAGATAAGACCATTTTACAATTTGGGCCCAAGTTAGAAGCAGAGCCTAAGGTGTAAATTATCGATAGTCCATATCTCGGAAACTATAAGAGATAATGCAATTTGGCAACCGGCAATGTAATTAGCATGCCGAATATTACTTGGAATGTGAATTGGAACGAAATCGCCAATAGATAAGACCATTTTACAATTTGGGCCCAAGTTAGAAGCAGAGCCTAAGGTGTAAATTATCGATAGTCCATATCTCGGAAACTATAAGAGATAATGCAATTTCGCAACCGGCAATGTAATTAGCATGCTGAATATTACTTGGAATGTGAATTGGAACGAAATCGCCAATAGATAAGACCATTTTACAATTTGGGCCCTAGTTAGAAGCAGAGCCTAAGGTGTAAATTATCGATAGTCCATATTTCGGAAACTATAAGAGATAATGCAATTTGGCAACCGGCAATGTAATTAGCATGCCGAATATTACTTGGAATGTGAATTGGGACGAAATCGCCAATAGATAAGACCATTTTACAATTTGGGCCCAAGTTAGAAGCAGAGCCTAAGGTGTAAATTATCGATAGTCCATATTTCGGAAACTATAAGAGATAATGCAATTTGGCAACCGGCAATGTAATTAGCATGCCGAATATTACTTGGAATGTGAATTGGAACGAAATCGCCAATAGATAAGACCATTTTACAATTTGGGCCCTAGTTAGAAGCAGAGCCTAAGGTGTAAATTATCGATAGTCCATATTTCGGAAACTATAAGAGATAATGCAATTTGGCAACCGGCAATGTAATTAGCATGCCGAATATTACTTGGAATGTGAATTGGGACGAAATCGCCAATAGATAAGACCATTTTACAATTTGGGCCCAAGTTAGAAGCAGAGCCTAAGGTGTAAATTATCGATAGTCCATATTTCGGAAACTATAAGAGATAATGCAATTTGGCAACCGGCAATGTAATTAGCATGCCGAATATTACTTGGAATGTGAATTGGAACGAAATCGCCAATAGATAAGACCATTTTACAATTTGGGCCCTAGTTAGAAGCAGAGCCTAAGGTGTAAATTATCGATAGTCCATATCTCGGAAACTATAAGAGATAATTCAATTTGGCAACCGGCAATGTAATTAGCATGCCGAATATTACTTGGAATGTGAATTGGAACGAAATCGCCAATAGATAAGACTATTTTACAATTTGGGCCCAAGTTAGAAGCAGAGCCTAAGGTGTAAATTATCGATAGTCCATATCTCGGAAACTATAAGAGATAATGCAATTTGGCAACCGGCAATGTAATTAGCATGCCGAATATTACTTGGAATGTGAATTGGAACGAAATCGCCAATAGATAAGACCATTTTACAATTTGGGCCCAAGTTAGAAGCAGAGCCTAAGGTGTAAATTATCGATAGTCCATATCTCGGAAACTATAAGAGATAATGCAATTTGGCAACCGGTAATGTAATTAGCATGCCGAATATTAATTGGAATGTGAATTGGAACGAAATCGCCAATAGATAAGACCATTTTACAATTTGGGCCCAAGTTAGAAGCAGAGCCTAAGGTGTAAATTATCGATAGTCCATATCTCGGAAACTATAAGAGATAATGCAATTTGGCAACCGGCAATGTAATTAGCATGCCGAATATTACTTGGAATGTGAATTGGAACGAAATCGCCAATAGATAAGACCATTTTACAATTTGGGCCCAAGTTAGAAGCAGAGCCTAAGGTGTAAATTATCGATAGTCCATATCTCGGAAACTATAAGAGATAATGCAATTTGGCAACCGGTAATGTAATTAGCATGCCGAATATTAATTGGAATGTGAATTGGAACGAAATCGCCAATAGATAAGACCATTTTACAATTTGGGCCCAAGTTAGAAGCAGAGCCTAAGGTGTAAATTATCGATAGTCCATATCTCGGAAACTATAAGAGATAATGCAATTTCGCAACCGGCAATGTAATTAGCATGCCGAATATTACTTGGAATGTGAATTGGAACGAAATCGCCAATAGATAAGACCATTTTACAATTTGGGCCCTAGTTAGAAGCAGAGCCTAAGGTGTAAATTATCGATAGTCCATATTTCGGAAACTATAAGAGATAATGCAATTTGGCAACCGGCAATGTAATTAGCATGCCGAATATTACTTGGAATGTGAATTGGGACGAAATCGCCAATAGATAAGACCATTTTACAATTTGGGCCCAAGTTAGAAGCAGAGCCTAAGGTGTAAATTATCGATAGTCCATATTTCGGAAACTATAAGAGATAATGCAATTTGGCAACCGGCAATGTAATTAGCATGCCGAATATTACTTGGAATGTGAATTGGATCGAAATCGCCAATAGATAAGACCATTTTACAATTTGGGCCCTAGTTAGAAGCAGAGCCTAAGGTGTAAATTATCGATAGTCCATATTTCGGAAACTATAAGAGATAATGCAATTTGGCAACCGGCAATGTAATTAGCATGCCGAATATTACTTGGAATGTGAATTGGGACGAAATCGCCAATAGATAAGACCATTTTACAATTTGGGCCCAAGTTAGAAGCAGAGCCTAAGGTGTAAATTATCGATAGTCCATATTTCGGAAACTATAAGAGATAATGCAATTTGGCAACCGGCAATGTAATTAGCATGCCGAATATTACTTGGAATGTGAATTGGAACGAAATCGCCAATAGATAAGACCATTTTACAATTTGGGCCCTAGTTAGAAGCAGAGCCTAAGGTGTAAATTATCGATAGTCCATATCTCGGAAACTATAAGAGATAATGCAATTTGGCAACCGGCAATGTAATTAGCATGCCGAATATTACTTGGAATGTGAATTGGAACGAAATCGCCAATAGATAAGACCATTTTACAATTTGGGCCCAAGTTAGAAGCAGAGCCTAAGGTGTAAATTATCGATAGTCCATATCTCGGAAACTATAAGAGATAATGCAATTTCGCAACCGGCAATGTAATTAGCATGCTGAATATTACTTGGAATGTGAATTGGAACGAAATCGCCAATAGATAAGACCATTTTACAATTTGGGCCCTAGTTAGAAGCAGAGCCTAAGGTGTAAATTATCGATAGTCCATATTTCGGAAACTATAAGAGATAATGCAATTTGGCAACCGGCAATGTAATTAGCATGCCGAATATTACTTGGAATGTGAATTGGGACGAAATCGCCAATAGATAAGACCATTTTACAATTTGGGCCCAAGTTAGAAGCAGAGCCTAAGGTGTAAATTATCGATAGTCCATATTTCGGAAACTATAAGAGATAATGCAATTTGGCAACCGGCAATGTAATTAGCATGCCGAATATTACTTGGAATGTGAATTGGAACGAAATCGCCAATAGATAAGACCATTTTACAATTTGGGCCCTAGTTAGAAGCAGAGCCTAAGGTGTAAATTATCGATAGTCCATATTTCGGAAACTATAAGAGATAATGCAATTTGGCAACCGGCAATGTAATTAGCATGCCGAATATTACTTGGAATGTGAATTGGGACGAAATCGCCAATAGATAAGACCATTTTACAATTTGGGCCCAAGTTAGAAGCAGAGCCTAAGGTGTAAATTATCGATAGTCCATATTTCGGAAACTATAAGAGATAATGCAATTTGGCAACCGGCAATGTAATTAGCATGCCGAATATTACTTGGAATGTGAATTGGAACGAAATCGCCAATAGATAAGACCATTTTACAATTTGGGCCCTAGTTAGAAGCAGAGCCTAAGGTGTAAATTATCGATAGTCCATATCTCGGAAACTATAAGAGATAATTCAATTTGGCAACCGGCAATGTAATTAGCATGCCGAATATTACTTGGAATGTGAATTGGAACGAAATCGCCAATAGATAAGACTATTTTACAATTTGGGCCCAAGTTAGAAGCAGAGCCTAAGGTGTAAATTATCGATAGTCCATATCTCGGAAACTATAATAGATAATGCAATTTGGCAACCGGCAATGTAATTAGCATGCCGAATATTACTTGGAATGTGAATTGGAACGAAATCGCCAATAGATAAGACCATTTTACAATTTGGGCCCAAGTTAGAAGCAGAGCCTAAGGTGTAAATTATCGATAGTCCATATCTCGGAAACTATAAGAGATAATGCAATTTGGCAACCGGTAATGTAATTAGCATGCCGAATATTAATTGGAATGTGAATTGGAACGAAATCGCCAATAGATAAGACCATTTTACAATTTGGGCCCAAGTTAGAAGCAGAGCCTAAGGTGTAAATTATCGATAGTCCATATCTCGGAAACTATAAGAGATAATGCAATTTGGCAACCGGCAATGTAATTAGCATGCCGAATATTACTTGGAATAAGAATTGGAACGAAATCGCCAATAGATAAGACCATTTTACAATTTGGGCCCAAGTTAGAAGCAGAGCCTAAGGTGTAAATTATCGATAGTCCATATCTCGGAAACTATAAGAGATAATTCAATTTGGCAACCGGCAATGTAATTAGCATGCCGAATATTACTTGGAATGTGAATTGGAACGAAATCGCCAATAGATAAGACCATTTTACAATTTGGGCCCAAGTTAGAAGCAGAGCCTAAGGTGTAAATTATCGATAGTCCATATCTCGGAAACTATAAGAGATAATGCAATTTGGCAACCGGCAATGTTATTAGCATGCCGAATATTACTTGGAATGTGAATTGGAACGAAATCGCCAATAGATAAGACCATTTTACAATTTGGGCCCAAGTTAGAAGCAGAGCCTAAGGTGTAAATTATCGATAGTCCATATCTCGGAAACTATAAGAGATAATGCAATTTGGCAACCGGAAATGTAATTAGCATGCCGAATATTACTTGGAATGTGAATTGGAACGAAATCGCTAATAGATAAGACCATTTTACAATTTGGGCCCAAGTTAGAAGCAGAGCCTAAGGTGTAAATTATCGATAGTCCATATCTCGGAAACTATAAGAGATAATGCAAATTGGCAACCGGCAATGTAATTAGCATGCCGAATATTAATTGGAATGTGAATTGGAACGAAATCGCCAATAGATAAGACCATTTTACAATTTGGGCCCAAGTTAGAAGCAGAGCCTAAGGTGTAAATTATCGATAGTCCATATCTCGGAAACTATAAGAGATAATGCAATTTGGCAACCGGCAATGTAATTAGCATGCCGAATATTACTTGGAATGTGAATTGGAACGAAATCGCCAATAGAGAAGACCATTTTACAATTTGGGCCCAAGTTAGAAGCAGAGCCTAAGGTGTAAATTATCGATAGTCCATATCTCGGAAACTATAAGAGATAATGCAATTTGGCAACCGGCAATGTAATTAGCATGCCGAATATTACTTGGAATGTGAATTGGAACGAAATCGCCAATAGATAAGACCATTTTACAATTTGGGCCCAAGTTAGAAGCAGAGCCTAAGGTGTAAATTATCGATAGTCCATATCTCGGAAACTATAAGAGGTAATGCAATTTGGCAACCGGCAATGTAATTAGCATGCCGAATATTACTTGGAATGTGAATTGGAACGAAATCGCCAATAGATAAGACCATTTTACAATTTGGGCCCAAGTTAGAAGCAGAGCCTAAGGTGTAAATTATCGATAGTCCATATCTCGGAGACTATAAGAGATAATGCAATTTGGCAACCAGCAATGTAATTAGCATGCCGAATATTACTTGGAATGTGAATTGGAACGAAATCGCCAATAGATAAGACCATTTTACAATTTGGGCCCAAGTTAGAAGCAGAGCCTAAGGTGTAAATTATCGATAGTCCATATCTCGGAAACTATAAGAGATAATGCAATTTGGCAACCGGCAATGTAATTAGCATGCCGAATATTACTTGGAATGTGAATTGGAACGAAATCGCCAATAGATAAGACCATTTTACAATTTGGGCCCAAGTTAGAAACAGAGCCTAAGGTGTAAATTATTGATAGTCCATATCTCGGAAACTATAAGAGATAATGCAATTTCGCAACCGGCAATGTAATTAGCATGCCGAATATTACTTGGAGTGTGAATTGGAACGAAATCGCCAATAGATAAGACCATTTTACAATTTGGGCCCAAGTTAGAAGCAGAGCCTAAGGTGTAAATTATCGATAGTCCATATCTCGGAAACTATAAGAGATAATGCAATTTGGCAACCGGCAATGTAATTAGCATGCCGAATATTACTTGGAATGAGAATTGGAACGAAATCGCCAATAGATAAGACCATTTTACAATTTGGGTCCAAGTTAGAAGCAGAGCCTAAGGTGTAAATTATCGATAGTCCATATCTCGGAAACTATAAGAGATAATGCAATTTGGCAACCGGCAATGTAATTAGCATGCCGAATATTACTTGGAATGTGAATTGGAACGAAATCGCCAATAGGTAAGACCATTTTACAATTTGGGCCCAAGTTAGAAGCAGAGCCTAAGGTGTAAATTATCGATAGTCCATATCTCGGAAACTATAAGATATAATTCAATTTGGCAACCGGCAATGTAATTAGCATGCCGAATATTACTTGGAATGTGAATTGGAACGAAATCGCCAATAGATAAGACCATTTTACAATTTGGGCCCAAGTTAGAAGCAGAGCCTAAGGTGTAAATTATCGATAGTCCATATCTCGGAAACTATAAGATATAATGCAATTTGGCAACCGGCAATGTAATTAGCATGCCGAATATTACTTGGAATGTGAATTGGAACGAAATCGCCAATAGGTAAGACCATTTTACAATTTGGGCCCAAGTTAGAAGCAGAACCTAAGGTGTAAATTATCGATAGTCCATATCTCGGAAACTATAAGAGATAATTCAATTTGGCAACCGTCAATGTAATTAGCATGCCGGATATTACTTGGAATGTGAATTGGAACGAAATCGCCAATAGATAAGACCATTTTATAATTTGGGCCCAAGTTAGAAGCAGAGCCTAAGGTGTAAATTACCGATAGTCCATATCTCGGAAACTATAAGAGATAATGCAATTTGGCAACCTTCAAT
The DNA here is from genome assembly GCF_030347505.1 of Rhynchophorus ferrugineus. Lineage (NCBI taxonomy): Eukaryota > Metazoa > Arthropoda > Insecta > Coleoptera > Curculionidae > Rhynchophorus > Rhynchophorus ferrugineus. The sequence continues at coordinate 1,274,181 of NW_027472606.1, read as the reverse complement.
GTAATTAGCATGCCGAATATTACTTGGAATGTGAATTGGAACGAAATCGCCAATAGATAAGACGATTTTACAATTTGGGCCCAAGTTAGAAGCAGAGACTAAGGTGTAAATTATCGATAGTCCATATCTCGGAAACTATAAGAGATAATGCAATTTGGCAACCGGCAATGTAATTAGCATGTCGAATATTACTTGGAATGTGAATTGGAACGAAATCGCCAATAGATAAGACCATTTTACAATTTGGGCCCAAGTTAGAAGCAGAGCCTAAGGTGTAAATTATCGATAGTCCATATCTCGGAAACTATAAGAGATAATGCAATTTGGCAACCGGCAATGTATTTAGCATGCCGAATATTACTTGGAATGTGAATTGGAACGCAATCGCCAATAGGTAAGACCATTTTACAATTTGGGCCCAAGTTAGAAGCAGAGCCTAAGGTGTAAATTATCGATAGTCCATATCTCGGAAACTATAAGAGATAATTCAATTTGGCAACCGGCAATGTAATTAGCATGCCGAATATTACTTGGAATGTGAATTGGAACGAAATCGCCAATAGATAAGACCATTTTACAATTTGGGCCCAAGTTAGAAGCAGAGCCTAAGGTGTAAATTATCGATAGTCCATATCTCGGAAACTATAAGATATAATGCAATTTGGCAACTGGCAATGTAATTAGCATGCCGAATATTACTTGGAATGTGAATTGGAACGAAATCGCCAATAGATAAGACCATTTTACAATTTGGGCCCAAGTTAGAAGCAGAGCCTAAGGTGTAAATTATCGATAGTCCATATCTCGGAAACTATAAGAGATAATGCAATTTGGCAAACGGCAACGTAATTAGCATGCCGAATATTACTTGGAATGTGAATTGGAACGAAATCGCCAATAGATAAGACCATTTTACAATTTGGGCCCAAGTTAGAAGCAGAGCCTAAGGTGTAAATTATCGATAGTCCATATCTCGGAAACTATAAGAGATAATGCAATTTGGCAACCGGCAATGTAATTAGCATGCCGAATATTAATTGGAATGTGAATTGGAACGAAATCGCCAATAGATAAGACCATTTTACAATTTGGGCCCAAGTTAGAAGCAGAGCCTAAGGTGTAAATTATCGATAGTCCATATCTCGGAAACTATAAGAGATAATGCAATTTGGCAACCGGCAATGTAATTAGCATGCCGAATATTACTTGGAATGTGAATTGGAACGAAATCGCCAATAGGTAAGACCATTTTACAATTTGGGCCCAAGTTAGAAGCAGAGCCTAAGGTGTAAATTATCGATAGTCCATATCTCGGAAACTATAAGAGATAATTCAATTTGGCAACAGGCAATGTAATTAGCATGCCGAATATTACTTGGAATGTGAATTGGAACGAAATCGCCAATAGATAAGGCAATTTTACAATTTGGGCCCAAGTTAGAAGCAGAGCCTAAGGTGTAAATTATTGATAGTCCATATCTCGGAAACTATAAGAGATAATGCAATTTGGCAACCGGCAATGTAATTAGCATGCCGAATATTACTTGGAATGTGAATTGGAACGAAATCGCCAATAGAGAAGACCATTTTACAATTTGGGCCCAAGTTAGAAGCAGAGCCTAAGGTGTAAATTATCGATAGTCCATATCTCGGAAACTATAAGAGATAATGCAATTTGGCAACCGGCAAAGTAATTAGCATGCCGAATATTACTTGGAATGTGAATTGGAACGAAATCGCCAATAGATAAGACCATTTTACAATTTGGGCCCAAGTTAGAAGCAGAGCCTAAGGTGTAAATTATCGATAGTCCATATCTCGGAAACTATAAGAGGTAATGCAATTTGGCAACCGGCAATGTAATTAGCATGCCGAATATTACTTGGAATGTGAATTGGAACGAAATCGCCAATAGAGAAGACCATTTTACAATTTGGGCCCAAGTTAGAAGCAGAGCCTAAGGTGTAAATTATCGATAGTCCATATCTCGGAAACTATAAGAGATAATGCAATTTGGCAACCGGCAATGTAATTAGCATGCCGAATATTACTTGGAATGTGAATTGGAACGAAATCGCCAATAGATAAGACCATTTTACAATTTGGGCCCAAGTTAGAAGCAGAGCCTAAGGTGTAAATTATCGATAGTCCATATCTCGGAAACTATAAGAGATAATGCAATTTGGCAACCGGCAATGTAATTAGCATGCCGAATATTACTTGGAATGTGAATTGGAACGAAATCGCCAATAGATAAGACCATTTTACAATTTGGGCCCAAGTTAGAAGCAGAGCCTAAGGTGTAAATTATCGATAGTCCATATCTCGGAAACTATAAGAGATAATGCAATTTGGCAAACGGCAATGTAATTAGCATGCCGAATATTACTTGGAATGTGAATTGGAACGAAATCGCCAATAGATAAGACCATTTTACAATTTGGGCCCAAGTTAGAAGCAGAGCCTAAGGTGTAAATTATTGATAGTCCATATCTCGGAAACTATAAGAGATAATGCAATTTCGCAACCGGCAATGTAATTAGCATGCCGAATATTACTTGGAGTGTGAATTGGAACGAAATCGCCAATAGATAAGACCATTTTACAATTTGGGCCCAAGTTAGAGGCAGAGCCTAAGGTGTAAATTATCGATAGTCCATATCTCGGAAACTATAAGAGATAATGCAATTTGGCAACCGGCAATGTAATTAGCATGCCGAATATTACTTGGAATGTGAATTGGAACGAAATCGCCAATAGATAAGACCATTTTACAATTTGGGCCCAAGTTAGAAGCAGAGCCTAAGGTGTAAATTATCGATAGTCCATATCTCGGAAACTATAAGAGATAATGCAATTTGGCAACCGGCAATGTAATTAGCATGCCGAATATTACTTGGAATGTGAATTGGAACGAAATCGCCAATAGATAAGGCCATTTTACAATTTGGGCCCAAGTTAGAAGCAGAGCCTAAGGTGTAAATTATTGATAGTCCATATCTCGGAAACTATAAGAGATAATGCAATTTCGCAACCGGCAATGTAATTAGCATGCCGAATATCACTTGGAATGTGAATTGGGACGAAATCGCCAATAGATAAGACCATTTTACAATTTGGGCCCAAGTTAGAAGCAGAGCCTAAGGTGTAAATTATCGATAGTCCATATCTCGGAAACTATAAGAGATAATGCAATTTGGCAACCGGCAATGTAATTAGCATGCCGAATATTACTTGGAATGTGAATTGGAACGAAATCGCCAATAGATAAGACCATTTTACAATTTGGGCCCAAGTTAGAAGCAGAGCCTAAGATGTAAATTATCGATAGTCCATATCTCGGAAACTATAAGAGATAATGCAATTTGGCAACCGGCAATGTAATTAGCATGCCGAATATTACTTGGAATGTGAATTGGAACGAAATCGCCAATAGATAAGACCATTTTACAATTTGGGCCCAAGTTAGAAGCAGAGCCTAAGGTGTAAATTATCGATAGTCCATATCTCGGAAACTATAAGAGATAATTCAATTTGGCAACCGGCAATGTAGTTAGCATGCCGGATATTACTTGGAATGTGAATTGGAACGAAATCGCCAATAGATAAGACCATTTTACAATTTGGGCCCAAGTTAGAAGCAGAGCCTAAGGTGTAAATTATCGATAGTCCATATCTCGTAAACTATAAGAGATAATGCAATTTGGCAACCGGCAATGTAATTAGCATGCCGAATATTACTTGGAATGTGAATTGGAACGAAATCGCCAATAGATAAGACGATTTTACAATTTGGGCCCAAGTTAGAAGCAGAGCCTAAGATGTAAATTATCGATAGTCCATATCTCGGAAACTATAAGAGATAATGCAATTTGGCAACCGGCAATGTAATTAGCATGCCGAATATTACTTGGAATGTGAATTGGAACGAAATCGCCAATAGATAAGACCATTTTACAATTTGGGCCCAAGTTAGAAGCAGAGCCTAAGGTGTAAATTATCGATAGTCCATATCTCGGAAACTATAAGAGATAATGCAATTTGGCAACCGGCAATGTAATTAGCATGCCGAATATTACTTGGAATGTGAATTGGAACGAAATCGCCAATAGGTAAGACCATTTTACAATTTGGGCCCAAGTTAGAAGCAGAGCCTAAGGTGTAAATTATCGATAGTCCATATCTCGGAAACTATAAGAGATAATTCAATTTGGCAACCGGCAATGTAATTAGCATGCCGGATATTACTTGGAATGTGAATTGGAACGAAATCGCCAATAGATAAGACCATTTTACAATTTGGGCCCAAGTTAGAAGCAGAGCCTAAGGTGTAAATTACCGATAGTCCATATCTCGGAAACTATAAGAGATAATGCAATTTGGCAACCGGCAATGTAATTAGCATGCCGAATATTACTTGGAATGTGAATTGGAACGAAATCGCCAATAGATAAGACGATTTTACAATTTGGGCCCAAGTTAGAAGCAGAGCCTAAGGTGTAAATTATCGATAGTCCATATCTCGGAAACTATAAGAGATAATGCAATTTGGCAACCGGCAATGTAATTAGCATGCCGAATATTACTTGGAATGTGAATTGGAACGAAATCGCCAATAGAGAAGACCATTTTACAATTTGGGCCCAAGTTAGAAGCAGAGCCTAAGGTGTAAATTATCGATAGTCCATATCTCGGAAACTATAAGAGATAATGCAATTTGGCAACCGGCAATGTAATTAGCATGCCGAATATTACTTGGAATGTGAATTGGAACGAAATCGCCAATAGAGAAGATCATTTTACAATTTGGGCCCAAGTTAGAAGCAGAGCCTAAGGTGTAAATTATCGATAGTCCATATCTCGGAAACTATAAGAGATAATGCAATTTGGCAACCGGCAATGTAATTAGCATGCCGAATATTACTTGGAATGTGAATTGGAACGAAATCGCCAATAGAGAAGACCATTTTACAATTTGGGCCCAAGTTAGAAGCAGAGCCTAAGGTGTAAATTATCGATAGTCCATATCTCGGAAACTATAAGAGATAATGCAATTTGGCAACCGGCAATGTAATTAGCATGCCGAATATTACTTGGAATGTGAATTGGAACGAAAACGCCAATAGATAAGACCATTTTACAATTTGGGCCCAAGTTAGAAGCAGAGCCTAAGGTGTAAATTATCGATAGTCCATATCTCGGAAACTATAAGAGATAATGCAATTTGGCAACCGGCAATGTAATTAGCATGCCGAATATTACTTGGAATGTGAATTGGAACGAAATCGCCAATAGATAAGACCATTTTACAATTTGGGCCCAAGTTAGAAGCAGAGCCTAAGGTGTAAATTATTGATAGTCCATATCTCGGAAACTATAAGAGTTAATGCAATTTCGCAACCGGCAATGTAATTAGCATGCCGAATATCACTTGGAATGTGAATTGGGACGAAATCGCCAATAGATAAGACCATTTTACAATTTGGGCCCAAGTTAGAAGCAGAGCATAAGGTGTAAATAATCGATAGTCCATATCTCGTAAACTATAAGAGATAATGCAATTTGGCAACCGGCAATGTAATTAGCATGCCGAATATTACTTGGAATGTGAATTGGAACGAAATCGCCAATAGATAAGACCATTTTACAATTTGGGCCCAAATTAGAAGCAGAGCCTAAGATGTAAATTATCGATAGTCCATATCTCGGAAACTAAAAGAGATAATGCAATTTGGCAACCGGCAATGTAATTAGCATGCCGAATATTACTTGGAATGTGAATTGGAACGAAATCGCCAATAGATAAGACCATTTTACAATTTGGGCCCTAGTTAGAAGCAGAGCCTAAGGTGTAAATTATCGATAGTCCATATCTCGGAAACTATAAGAGATAATTCAATTTGGCAACCGGCAATGTAATTAGCATGCCGGATATTACTTGGAATGTGAATTGGAACGAAATCGCCAATAGATAAGACCATTTTACAATTTGGGCCCAAGTTAGAAGCAGAGCCTAAGGTGTAAATTATCGATAGTCCATATCTCGGAAACTATAAGAGATAATGCAATTTGGCAACCGGCAATGTAATTAGCATGCCGAATATTACTTGGAATGTGAATTGGAACGAAATCGCCAATAGATAAGACGATTTTACAATTTGAGCCCAAGTTAGAAGCAGAGCCTAAGATGTAAATTATCGATAGTCCATATCTCCGAAACTATAAGAGATAATGCAATTTGGCAACCGGCAATGTAATTAGCATGCCGAATATTACTTGGAATGTGAATTGGAACGAAATCGCCAATAGATAAGACCATTTTACAATTTGGGCCCAAGTTAGAAGCAGAGCCTAAGGTGTAAATTATTGATAGTCCATATCTCGGAAACTATAAGAGATAATGCAATTTCGCAACCGGCAATGTAATTAGCATGCCGAATATTACTTGGAGTGTGAATTGGAACGAAATCGCCAATAGATAAAACCATTTTACAATTTGGGCCCAAGTTAGAAGCAGAGCCTAAGGTGTAAATTATTGATAGTCCATATCTCGGAAACTATAAGAGATAATGCAATTTCGCAACCGGCAATGTAATTAGCATGCCGAATATTACTTGGAATGAGAATTGGAACGAAATCGCCAATAGATAAGACCATTTTACAATTTGGGCCCAAGTTAGAAGCAGAGCCTAAGGTGTAAATTATCGATAGTCCATATCTCGGAAACAATAAGAGATAATGCAATTTGGCAACCGGCAATGTAATTAGCATGCCGAATATTACTTGGAATGTGAATTGGAACGAAATCGCCAATAGATAAGACCATTTTACAATTTGGGCCCAAGTTAGAAGCAGAGCCTAAGGTGTAAATTATCGATAGTCCATATCTCGGAAACTATAAGAGATAATTCAATTTGGCAACCGGCAATGTAATTAGCATGCCGGATATTACTTGGAATGTGAATTGGAACGAAATCGCCAATAGATAAGACCATTTTACAATTTGGGCCCAAGTTAGAAGCAGAGCCTAAGGTGTAAATTATCGATAGTCCATATCTCGGAAACTATAAGAGATAATGCAATTTGGCAACCGGCAATGTAATTAGCATGCCGAATATTACTTGGAATGTGAATTGGAACGAAATCGCCAATAGATAAGACGATTTTACAATTTGGGCCCAAGTTAGAAGCAGAGCCTAAGATGTAAATTATCGATAGTCCATATCTCGGAAACTATAAGAGATAATGCAATTTGGCAACCGGCAATGTAATTATCATGCCGAATATTACTTGGAATGTGAATTGGAACGAAATCGCCAATAGATAAGACCATTTTACAATTTGGGCCCAAGTTAGAAGCAGAGCCTAAGGTGTAAATTATCGATAGTCCATATCTCGGAAACTATAAGAGATAATGCAATTTGGCAACCGGCAATGTAATTAGCATGCCGAAAATTACTTGGAATGTGAATTGGAACGAAATCGCCAATAGATAAGACCATTTTACAATTTGGGCCCAAGTTAGAAGCAGAGCCTAAGGTGTAAATTATCGATAGTCCATATCTCGGAAACTATAAGAGATAATGCAATTTGGCAACCGGCAATGTAATTGGCATCCGAATATTACTTGGAATGTGAATTGGAACGAAATCGCCAATAGATAAGACCATTTTACAATTTGGGCCCAAGTTAGAAGCAGAGCCTAAGGTGTAAATTATCGATAGTCCATATCTCGGAAACTATAAGAGAAAATGCAATTTGGCAACCGGCAATGTAATTAGCATGCCGAATATTACTTGGAATGTGAATTGGAACGAAATCGCCAATAGATAAGAGCATTTTACAATTTGGGCCCAAGTTAGAAGCAGAGCCTAAGGTGTAAATTATTGATAGTCCATATCTCGGAAACTATAAGAGATAATGCAATTTCGCAACCGGCAATGTAATTAGCATGCCGAATATCACTTGGAATGTGAATTGGGACGAAATCGCCAATAGATAAGACCATTTTACAATTTGGGCCCAAGTTAGAAGCAGAGCCTAAGGTGTAAATTATCGATAGTCCATATCTCGGAAACTATAAGAGATAATGCAATTTGGCAACCGGCAATGTAATTAGCATGCCGAATATTACTTGGAATGTGAATTAGAACGAAATCGCCAATAGATAAGACCATTTTACAATTTGGGCCCAAGTTAGAAACAGAGCCTAAGATGTAAATTATCGATAGTCCATATCTCGGAAACTATAAGAGATAATGCAATTTGGCAACCGGCAATGTAATTAGCATGCCGAATATTACTTGGAATGTGAATTGGAACGAAATCGCCAATAGATAAGACCATTTTACAATTTGGGCCCAAGTTAGAAGCAGAGCCTAAGGTGTAAATTATCGATAGTCCATATCTCGGAAACTATAAGAGATAATGCAATTTCGCAACCGGCAATGTAATTAGTATGCCGAATATTACTTGGAGTGTGAATTGGAACGAAATCGCCAATAGATAAGACCATTTTACAATTTGGGCCCAAGTTAGAAGCAGAGCCTAAGGTGTAAATTATTGATAGTCCATATCTCGGAAACTATAAGAGATAATGCAATTTCGCAACCGGCAATGTAATTAGTATGCCGAATATTACTTGGAGTGTGAATTGGAACGAAATCGCCAATAGATAAGACCATTTTACAATTTGGGCCCAAGTTAGAAGCAGAGCCTAAGGTGTAAATTATCGATAGTCCATATCTCGGAAACTATAAGAGATAATGCAATTTGGCAACCGGCAATGTAATTAGCATGCCGAATATTACTTGGAATGTGAATTGGAACGAAATCGCCAATAGATAAGACCATTTTACAATTTGGGCCCAAGTTAGAAGCAGAGCCTAAGGTGTAAATTATCGATAGTCCATATCTCGGAAACTATAAGAGATAATGCAAATTGGCAACCGGCAATGTAATTAGCATGCCGAATATTACTTGGAATGTGAATTGGAACGAAATCGCCAATAGATAAGACCATTTTACAATTTGGGCCCAAGTTAGAAGCAGAGCCTAAGGTGTAAATTATCGATAGTCCATATCTCGGAAACTATAAGAGATAATGCAATTTGGCAACCGGCAATGTAATTAGCATGCCGAATATTACTTGGAATGTGAATTGGAACGAAATCGCCAATAGATAAGACCATTTTACAATTTGGGCCCAAGTTAGAAGCAGAGCCTAAGGTGTAAATTATCGATAGTCCATATCTCGGAAACTATAAGAGATAATGCAATTTGGCAACCGGCAATGTAATTAGCATGCCGAATATTACTTGGAATGTGAATTGGAACGAAATCGCCAATAGATAAGGCCATTTTACAATTTGGGCCCAAGTTAGAAGCAGAGCCTAAGGTGTAAATTATTGATAGTCCTTATCTCGGAAACTATAAGAGATAATGCAATTTCGCAACCGGCAATGTAATTAGCATGCCGAATATCACTTGGAATGTGAATTGGGACGAAATCGCCAATAGATAAGACCATTTTACAATTTGGGCCCAAGTTAGAAGCAGAGCCTAAGGTGTAAATTATCGATAGTCCATATCTCGGAAACTATAAGAGATAATGCAATTTGGCAACCGGCAATGTAATTAGCATGCCGAATATTACTTGGAATGTGAATTGGAACGAAATCGCCAATAGATAAGACCATTTTACAATTTGGGCCCAAGTTAGAAGCAGAGCCTAAGATGTAAATTATCGATAGTCCATATCTCGGAAACTATAAGAGATAATGCAATTTGGCAAGATAATGCAATTAGCATGCCGAATATTACTTGGAATGTGAATTGGAACGAAATCGCCAATAGATAAGACCATTTTACAATTTGGGCCCAAGTTAGAAGCAGAGCCTAAGGTGTAAATTATCGATAGTCCATATCTCGGAAACTATAAGAGATAATGCAATTTGGCAACCGGCAATGTAATTAGCATGCCGAATATTACTTGGAATGTGAATTGGAACGAAATCGCCAATAGATAAGACGATTTTACAATTTGGGCCCAAGTTAGAAGCAGAGCCTAAGATGTAAATTATCGATAGTCCATATCTCGGAAACTATAAGAGATAATGCAATTTGGCAACCGGCAATGTAATTAGCATGCCGAATATTACTTGGAATGTGAATTGGAACGAAATCGCCAATAGAAAAGACCATTTTACAATTTGGGCCCAAGTTAGAAGCAGAGCCTAAGGTGTAAATTATCGATAGTCCATATCTCGGAAACTATAAGAGATAATGCAATTTGGCAACCGGCAATGTAATTAGCATGCCGAATATTACTTGGAATGTGAATTGGAACGAAATCGCCAATAGGTAAGACCATTTTACAATTTGGGCCCAAGTTAGAAGCAGAGCCTAAGGTGTAATTTATCGATAGTCCATATCTCGGAAACTATAAGAGATAATTCAATTTGGCAACCGTCAATGTAATTAGCATGCCGGATATTACTTGGAATGTGAATTGGAACGAAATCGCCAATAGATAAGACCATTTTATAATTTGGGCCCAAGTTAGAAGCAGAGCCTAAGGTGTAAATTACCGATAGTCCATATCTCGGAAACTATAAGAGATAATGCAATTTAGCAACCGGCAATGTAATTAGCATGCCGAATATTACTTGGAATGTGAATTGGAACGAAATCGCCAATAGATAAGACCATTTTACAATTTGGGCCCAAGTTAGAAGCAGAGCCTAAGGTGTAAATTATTGATAGTCCATATCTCGGAAACTATAAGAGATAATGCAATTTCGCAACCGGCAATGTAATTAGTATGCCGAATATTACTTGGAGTGTGAATTGGAACGAAATCGCCAATAGATAAGACCATTTTACAATTTGGGCCCAAGTTAGAAGCAGAGCCTAAGGTGTAAATTATCGATAGTCCATATCTCGGAAACTATAAGAGATAATGCAATTTGGCAACCGGCAATGTAATTAGCATGCCGAAAATTACTTGGAATGTGAATTGGAACGAAATCGCCAATAGATAAGACCATTTTACAATTTGGGCCCAAGTTAGAAGCAGAGCCTAAGGTGTAAATTATCGATAGTCCATATCTCGGAAACTATAAGAGATAATGCAATTTGGCAACCGGCAATGTAATTGGCATCCGAATATTACTTGGAATGTGAATTGGAACGAAATCGCCAATAGATAAGACCATTTTACAATTTGGGCCCAAGTTAGAAGCAGAGCCTAAGGTGTAAATTATCGATAGTCCATATCTCGGAAACTATAAGAGAAAATGCAATTTGGCAACCGGCAATGTAATTAGCATGCCGAATATTACTTGGAATGTGAATTGGAACGAAATCGCCAATAGATAAGAGCATTTTACAATTTGGGCCCAAGTTAGAAGCAGAGCCTAAGGTGTAAATTATTGATAGTCCATATCTCGGAAACTATAAGAGATAATGCAATTTCGCAACCGGCAATGTAATTAGCATGCCGAATATCACTTGGAATGTGAATTGGGACGAAATCGCCAATAGATAAGACCATTTTACAATTTGGGCCCAAGTTAGAAGCAGAGCCTAAGGTGTAAATTATCGATAGTCCATATCTCGGAAACTATAAGAGATAATGCAATTTGGCAACCGGCAATGTAATTAGCATGCCGAATATTACTTGGAATGTGAATTAGAACGAAATCGCCAATAGATAAGACCATTTTACAATTTGGGCCCAAGTTAGAAACAGAGCCTAAGATGTAAATTATCGATAGTCCATATCTCGGAAACTATAAGAGATAATGCAATTTGGCAACCGGCAATGTAATTAGCATGCCGAATATTACTTGGAATGTGAATTGGAACGAAATCGCCAATAGATAAGACCATTTTACAATTTGGGCCCAAGTTAGAAGCAGAGCCTAAGGTGTAAATTATCGATAGTCCATATCTCGGAAACTATAAGAGATAATGCAATTTCGCAACCGGCAATGTAATTAGTATGCCGAATATTACTTGGAGTGTGAATTGGAACGAAATCGCCAATAGATAAGACCATTTTACAATTTGGGCCCAAGTTAGAAGCAGAGCCTAAGGTGTAAATTATTGATAGTCCATATCTCGGAAACTATAAGAGATAATGCAATTTCGCAACCGGCAATGTAATTAGTATGCCGAATATTACTTGGAGTGTGAATTGGAACGAAATCGCCAATAGATAAGACCATTTTACAATTTGGGCCCAAGTTAGAAGCAGAGCCTAAGGTGTAAATTATCGATAGTCCATATCTCGGAAACTATAAGAGATAATGCAATTTGGCAACCGGCAATGTAATTAGCATGCCGAATATTACTTGGAATGTGAATTGGAACGAAATCGCCAATAGATAAGACCATTTTACAATTTGGGCCCAAGTTAGAAGCAGAGCCTAAGGTGTAAATTATCGATAGTCCATATCTCGGAAACTATAAGAGATAATGCAAATTGGCAACCGGCAATGTAATTAGCATGCCGAATATTACTTGGAATGTGAATTGGAACGAAATCGCCAATAGATAAGACCATTTTACAATTTGGGCCCAAGTTAGAAGCAGAGCCTAAGGTGTAAATTATCGATAGTCCATATCTCGGAAACTATAAGAGATAATGCAATTTGGCAACCGGCAATGTAATTAGCATGCCGAATATTACTTGGAATGTGAATTGGAACGAAATCGCCAATAGATAAGACCATTTTACAATTTGGGCCCAAGTTAGAAGCAGAGCCTAAGGTGTAAATTATCGATAGTCCATATCTCGGAAACTATAAGAGATAATGCAATTTGGCAACCGGCAATGTAATTAGCATGCCGAATATTACTTGGAATGTGAATTGGAACGAAATCGCCAATAGATAAGGCCATTTTACAATTTGGGCCCAAGTTAGAAGCAGAGCCTAAGGTGTAAATTATTGATAGTCCTTATCTCGGAAACTATAAGAGATAATGCAATTTCGCAACCGGCAATGTAATTAGCATGCCGAATATCACTTGGAATGTGAATTGGGACGAAATCGCCAATAGATAAGACCATTTTACAATTTGGGCCCAAGTTAGAAGCAGAGCCTAAGGTGTAAATTATCGATAGTCCATATCTCGGAAACTATAAGAGATAATGCAATTTGGCAACCGGCAATGTAATTAGCATGCCGAATATTACTTGGAATGTGAATTGGAACGAAATCGCCAATAGATAAGACCATTTTACAATTTGGGCCCAAGTTAGAAGCAGAGCCTAAGATGTAAATTATCGATAGTCCATATCTCGGAAACTATAAGAGATAATGCAATTTGGCAAGATAATGCAATTAGCATGCCGAATATTACTTGGAATGTGAATTGGAACGAAATCGCCAATAGATAAGACCATTTTACAATTTGGGCCCAAGTTAGAAGCAGAGCCTAAGGTGTAAATTATCGATAGTCCATATCTCGGAAACTATAAGAGATAATGCAATTTGGCAACCGGCAATGTAATTAGCATGCCGAATATTACTTGGAATGTGAATTGGAACGAAATCGCCAATAGATAAGACGATTTTACAATTTGGGCCCAAGTTAGAAGCAGAGCCTAAGATGTAAATTATCGATAGTCCATATCTCGGAAACTATAAGAGATAATGCAATTTGGCAACCGGCAATGTAATTAGCATGCCGAATATTACTTGGAATGTGAATTGGAACGAAATCGCCAATAGAAAAGACCATTTTACAATTTGGGCCCAAGTTAGAAGCAGAGCCTAAGGTGTAAATTATCGATAGTCCATATCTCGGAAACTATAAGAGATAATGCAATTTGGCAACCGGCAATGTAATTAGCATGCCGAATATTACTTGGAATGTGAATTGGAACGAAATCGCCAATAGGTAAGACCATTTTACAATTTGGGCCCAAGTTAGAAGCAGAGCCTAAGGTGTAATTTATCGATAGTCCATATCTCGGAAACTATAAGAGATAATTCAATTTGGCAACCGTCAATGTAATTAGCATGCCGGATATTACTTGGAATGTGAATTGGAACGAAATCGCCAATAGATAAGACCATTTTATAATTTGGGCCCAAGTTAGAAGCAGAGCCTAAGGTGTAAATTACCGATAGTCCATATCTCGGAAACTATAAGAGATAATGCAATTTAGCAACCGGCAATGTAATTAGCATGCCGAATATTACTTGGAATGTGAATTGGAACGAAATCGCCAATAGATAAGACCATTTTACAATTTGGGCCCAAGTTAGAAGCAGAGCCTAAGGTGTAAATTATTGATAGTCCATATCTCGGAAACTATAAGAGATAATGCAATTTCGCAACCGGCAATGTAATTAGTATGCCGAATATTACTTGGAGTGTGAATTGGAACGAAATCGCCAATAGGTAAGACCATTTTACAATTTGGGCCCAAGTTAGAAGCAGAGCCTAAGGTGTAATTTATCGATAGTCCATATCTCGGAAACTATAAGAGATAATTCAATTTGGCAACCGTCAATGTAATTAGCATGCCGGATATTACTTGGAATGTGAAATGGAACGAAATCGCCAATAGATAAGACCATTTTATAATTTGGGCCCAAGTTAGAAGCAGAGCCTAAGGTGTAAATTACCGATAGGCCATATCTCGGAAACTATAAGAGATAATGCAATTTAGCAACCGGCAATGTAATTAGCATGCCGAATATTACTTGGAATGTGAATTGGAACGAAATCGCCAATAGATAAGACCATTTTACAATTTGGGCCCAAGTTAGAAGCAGAGCCTAAGGTGTAAATTATTGATAGTCCATATCTCGGAAACTATAAGAGATAATGCAATTTCGCAACCGGCAATGTAATTAGTATGCCGAATATTACTTGGAGTGTGAATTGGAACGAAATCGCCAATAGATAAGACCATTTTACAATTTGGGCCCAAGTTAGAAGCAGAGCCTAAGGTGTAAATTATCGATAGTCCATATCTCGGAAACTATAAGAGATAATGCAATTTGGCAACCGGCAATGTAATTAGCATGCCGAATATTACTTGGAATGTGAATTGGAACGAAATCGCCAATAGATAAGACCATTTTACAATTTGGGCCCAAGTTAGAAGCAGAGCCTAAGGTGTAAATTATCGATACTCCATATCTCGGAAACTATAAGAGATAATGCAAATTGGCAACCGGCAATGTAATTAGCATGCCGAATATTACTTGGAATGTGAATTGGAACGAAATCGCCAATAGATAAGACCATTTTACAATTTGGGCCCAAGTTAGAAGCAAAGCCTAAGGTGTAAATTATCGATAGTCCATATCTCGGAAACTATAAGAGATAATGCAATTTGGCAACCGGCAATGTAATTAGCATGCCGAATATTACTTGGAATGTGAATTGGAACGATATCGCCAATAGATAAGACCATTTTACAATTTGGGCCCAAGTTAGAAGCAGAGCCTAAGGTGTAAATTATCGATAGTCCATATCTCGGAAACTATAAGAGATAATGCAATTTGGCAACCGGCAATGTAATTAGCATGCCGAATATTACTTGGAATGTGAATTGGAAAGAAACCGCCAATAGATAAGGCCATTTTACAATTTGGGCCCAAGTTAGAAGCAGAGCCAAAGGTGTAAATTATTGATAGTCCATATCTCGGAAACTATAAGAGATAATGCAATTTCGCAACCGGCAATGTAATTAGCATGCCGAATATCACTTGGAATGTGAATTGGGACGAAATCGCCAATAGATAAGACCATTTTACAATTTGGGCCCAAGTTAGAAGCAGAGCCTAAAGTGTAAATTATTGATAGTCCATATCTCGGAAACTATAAGAGATAATGCAATTTCGCAACCGGCAATGTAATTAGTATGCCGAATATTACTTGGAGTGTGAATTGGAACGAAATCGCCAATAGATAAGACCATTTTACAATTTGGGCCCAAGTTAGAAGCAGAGCCTAAGGTGTAAATTATCGATAGTCCATATCTCGGAAACTATAAGAGATAATGCAATTTGGCAACCGGCAATGTAATTAGCATGCCGAATATTACTTGGAATGTGAATTGGAACGGAATCGCCAATAGATAAGACCATTTTACAATTTGGGCCCAAGTTAGAAGCAGAGCCTAAGGTGTAAATTACCGATAGTCCATATCTCGGAAACTATAAGAGATAATGCAATTTAGCAACCGGCAATGTAATTAGCATGCCGAATATTACTTGGATTGTGAATTGGAACGAAATTGCCAATAGATAAGACCATTTTACAATTTGGGCCCAAGTTAGAAGCAGAGCCTAAGGTGTAAATTATTGGTAGTCCATATCTCGGAAACTATAAGAGATAATGCAATTTCGCAACCGGCAATGTAATTAGTATGCCGAATATTACTTGGAGTGTGAATTGGAACGAAATCGCCAATAGATAAGACCATTTTACAATTTGGGCCCAAGTTAGAAGCAGAGCCTAAGGTGTAAATTATCGATAGTCCATATCTCGGAAACTATAAGAGATAATGCAATTTGGCAACCGGCAATGTAATTAGCATGCCGAATATTACTTGGAATGTGAATTGGAACGAAATCGCCAATAGATAAGACCATTTTACAATTTGGGCCCAAGTTAGAAGCAGAGCCTAAGATGTAAATTATCGATAGTCCATATCTCGGAAACTATAAGAAATAATGCAATTTGGCAACCGGCAATGTAATTAGCATGCCGAATATTACTTGGAATGTGAATTGGAACGAAATCGCCAATAGATAAGACCATTTTACAATTTGGACCCAAGTTAGAAGCAGAGCCTAAGGTGTAAATTATCGATAGTCCATATCTCGGAAACTATAAGAGATAATGCAATTTGGCAACCGGCAATGTAATTAGCATGCCGAATATTACTTGGAATGTGAATTGGAACGAAATCGCCAATAGGTAAGACCATTTTACAATTTGGGCCCAAGTTAGAAGCAGAGCCTAAGGTGTAATTTATCGATAGTCCATATCTCGGAAACTATAAGAGATAATTCAATTTGGCAACCGTCAATGTAATTAGCATGCCGGATATTACTTGGAATGTGAATTGGAACGAAATCGCCAATAGATAAGACCATTTTATAATTTGGGCCCAAGTTAGAAGCAGAGCCTAAGGTGTAAATTACCGATAGTCCATATCTCGGAAACTATAAGAGATAATGCAACTTAGCAACCGGCAATGTAATTAGCATGCCGAGTATTACTTGGAATGTGAATTGGAACGAAATCGCCAATAGATAAGACCATTTTACAATTTGGGCCCAAGTTAGAAGCAGAGCCTAAGGTGTAAATTATTGATAGTCCATATCTCGGAAACTATAAGAGATAATGCAATTTCGCAACCGGCAATGTAATTAGTATGCCGAATATTACTTGGAGTGTGAATTGGAACGAAATCGCCAATAGGTAAGACCATTTTACAATTTGGGCCCAAGTTAGAAGCAGAGCCTAAGGTGTAATTTATCGATAGTCCATATCTCGGAAACTATAAGAGATAATTCAATTTGGCAACCGTCAATGTAATTAGCATGCCGGATATTACTTGGAATGTGAAATGGAACGAAATCGCCAATAGATAAGACCATTTTATAATTTGGGCCCAAGTTAGAAGCAGAGCCTAAGGTGTAAATTACCGATAGTCCATATCTCGGAAACTATAAGAGATAATGCAATTTAGCAACCGGCAATGTAATTAGCATGCCGAATATTACTTGGAATGTGAATTGGAACGAAATCGCCAATAGATAAGACCATTTTACAATTTGGGCCCAAGTTAGAAGCAGAGCCTGAGGTGTAAATTATTGATAGTCCATATCTCGGAAACTATAAGAGATAATGCAATTTCGCAACCGGCAATGTAATTAGTATGCCGAATATTACTTGGAGTGTGAATTGGAACGAAATCGCCAATAGATAAGACCATTTTACAATTTGGGCCCAAGTTAGAAGCAGAGCCTAAGGTGTAAATTATCGATAGTCCATATCTCGGAAACTATAAGAGATAATGCAATTTGGCAACCGGCAATGTAATTAGCATGCCGGATATTACTTGGA
Source organism: Rhynchophorus ferrugineus (assembly GCF_030347505.1). NCBI lineage: Eukaryota > Metazoa > Arthropoda > Insecta > Coleoptera > Curculionidae > Rhynchophorus > Rhynchophorus ferrugineus. The sequence continues at coordinate 1,256,076 of NW_027472606.1, read as the reverse complement.
ATGTGAATTGGAACGAAATCGCCAATAGATAAGACCATTTTACAATTTGGGCCCAAGTTAGAAGCAGAGCCTAAGGTGTAAATTATCGATAGTCCATATCTCGGAAACTATAAGAGATAATGCAATTTGGCAACCGGCAATGTAATTAGCATGCCGAATATTACTTGGAATGTGAATTGGAACGAAATCGCCAATAGATAAGACGATTTTACAATTTGGGCCCAAGTTAGAAGCAGAGCCTAAGATGTAAATTATCGATAGTCCATATCTCGGAAACTATAAGAGATAATGCAATTTGGCAACCGGCAATGTAATTAGCATGCCGAATATTACTTGGAATGTGAATTGGAACGAAATCGCCAATAGATAAGACCATTTTACAATTTGGGCCCAAGTTAGAAGCAGAGCCTAAGGTGTAAATTATCGATAGTCCATATCTCGGAAACTATAAGAGATAATGCAATTTGGCAACCGGCAATGTAATTAGCATGCCGAATATTACTTGGAATGTGAATTGGAACGAAATCGCCAATAGGTAAGACCATTTTACAATTTGGGCCCAAGTTAGAAGCAGAGCCTAAGGTGTAAATTATCGATAGTCCATATCTCGGAAACTATAAGTGATAATTCAATTTGGCAACCGGCAATGTAATTAGCATGCCGGATATTACTTGGAATGTGAATTGGAACGAAATCGCCAATAGATAAGACCATTTTACAATTTGGGCCCAAGTTAGAAGCAGAGCCTAAGGTGTAAATTACCGATAGTCCATATCTCGGAAACTATAAGAGATAATGCAATTTGGCAACCGGCAATGTAATTAGCATGCCGAATATTACTTGGAATGTGAATTGGAACGAAATCGCCAATAGATAAGACGATTTTACAATTTGGGCCCAAGTTAGAAGCAGAGCCTAAGGTGTAAATTATCGATAGTCCATATCTCGGAAACTATAAGAGATAATGCAATTTGGCAACCGGCAATGTAATTAGCATGCCGAATATTACTTGGAATGTGAATTGGAACGAAATCGCCAATAGAGAAGACCATTTTACAATTTGGGCCCAAGTTAGAAGCAGAGCCTATGGTGTAAATTATCGATAGTCCATATCTCGGAAACTATAAGAGATAATGCAATTTGGCAACCGGCAATGTAATTAGCATGCCGAATATTACTTGGAATGTGAATTGGAACGAAATCGCCAATAGATAAGACCATTTTACAATTTGGGCCCAAGTTAGAAGCAGAGCCTAAGGTGTAAATTATTGATAGTCCATATCTCGGAAACTATAAGAGATAATGCAATTTCGCAACCGGCAATGTAATTAGTATGCCGAATATTACTTGGAGTGTGAATTGGAACGAAATCGCCAATAGATAAGACCATTTTACAATTTGGGCCCAAGTTAGAAGCAGAGCCTAAGGTGTAAATTATCGATAGTCCATATCTCGGAAACTATAAGAGATAATTCAATTTGGCAACCGGCAATGTAATTAGCATGCCGGATATTACTTGGAATGTGAATTGGAACGAAATCGCCAATAGATAAGACCATTTTACAATTTGGGCCCAAGTTAGAAGCAGAGCCTAAGGTGTAAATTATCGATAGTCCATATCTCGGAAACTATAAGAGATAATGCAATTTGGCAACCGGCAATGTAATTAGCATGCCGAATATTACTTGGAATGTGAATTGGAACGAAATCGCCAATAGATAAGACGATTTTACAATTTGGGCCCAAGTTAGAAGCAGAGCCTAAGATGTAAATTATCGATAGTCCATATCTCGGAAACTATAAGAGATAATGCAATTTGGCAACCGGCAATGTAATTAGCATGCCGAATATTACTTGGAATGTGAATTGGAACGAAATCGCCAATAGATAAGACCATTTTACAATTTGGGCCCAAGTTAGAAGCAGAGCCTAAGGTGTAAATTATCGATAGTCCATATCTCGGAAACTATAAGAGATAATGCAATTTGGCAACCGGCAATGTAATTAGCATGCCGAATATTACTTGGAATGTGAATTGGAACGAAATCGCCAATAGGTAAGACCATTTTACAATTTGGGCCCAAGTTAGAAGCAGAGCCTAAGGTGTAAATTATCGATAGTCCATATCTCGGAAACTATAAGAGATAATTCAATTTGGCAACCGGCAATGTAATTAGCATGCCGGATATTACTTGGAATGTGAATTGGAACGAAATCGCCAATAGATAAGACCATTTTACAATTTGGGCCCAAGTTAGAAGCAGAGCCTAAGGTGTAAATTACCGATAGTCCATATCTCGGAAACTATAAGAGATAATGCAATTTGGCAACCGGCAATGTAATTAGCATGCCGAATATTACTTGGAATGTGAATTGGAACGAAATCGCCAATAGATAAGACGATTTTACAATTTGGGCCCAAGTTAGAAGCAGAGCCTAAGGTGTAAATTATCGATAGTCCATATTTCGGAAACTATAAGAGATAATGCAATTTGGCAACCGGCAATGTAATTAGCATGCCGAATATTACTTGGAATGTGAATTGGAACGAAATCGCCAATAGATAAGACCATTTTACAATTTGGGCCCAAGTTAGAAGCAGAGCCTAAGGTGTAAATTACCGATAGTCCATATCTCGGAAACTATAAGAGATAATGCAATTTGGCAACCGGCAATGTAATTAGCATGCCGAATATTACTTGGAATGTGAATTGGAACGAAATCGCCAATAGATAAGACGATTTTACAATTTGGGCCCAAGTTAGAAGCAGAGCCTAAGGTGTAAATTATCGATAGTCCATATTTCGGAAACTATAAGAGATAATGCAATTTGGCAACCGGCAATGTAATTAGCATGCCGAATATTACTTGGAATGTGAATTGGAACGAAATCGCCAATAGAGAAGACCATTTTACAATTTGGGCCCAAGTTAGAAGCAGAGATTATGGTGTAAATTATCGATAGTCCATATCTCGGAAACTATAAGAGATAATGCAATTTGGCAACCGGCAATGTAATTAGCATGCCGAATATTACTTGGAATGTGAATTGGAACGAAATCGCCAATAGATAAGACCATTTTACAATTTGGGCCCAAGTTAGAAGCAGAGCCTAAGGTGTAAATTATTGATAGTCCATATCTCGGAAACTATAAGAGATAATGCAATTTCGCAACCGGCAATGTAATTAGTATGCCGAATATTACTTGGAGTGTGAATTGGAACGAAATCGCCAATAGATAAGACCATTTTACAATTTGGGCCCAAGTTAGAAGCAGAGCCTAAGGTGTAAATTATCGATAGTCCATATCTCGGAAACTATAAGAGATAATGCAATTTGGCAACCGGCAATGTAATTAGCATGCCGAATATTACTTGGAATGTGAATTGGAACGAAATCGCCAATAGATAAGACCATTTTACAATTTGGGCCCAAGTTAGAAGCAGAGCCTAAGGTGTAAATTATCGATAGTCCATATCTCGGAAACTATAAGAGATAATGCAAATTGGCAACCGGCAATGTAATTAGCATGCCGAATATTACTTGGAATGTGAATTGGAACGAAATCGCCAATAGATAAGACCATTTTACAATTTGGGCCCAAGTTAGAAGCAGAGCCTAAGGTGTAAATTATCGATAGTCCATATCTCGGAAACTATAAGAGATAATGCAATTTGGCAACCGGCAATGTAATTAGCATGCCGAATATTACTTGGAATGTGAATTGGAACGAAATCGCCAATAGATAAGACCATTTTACAATTTGGGCCCAAGTTAGAAGCAGAGCCTAATGTGTAAATTATCGATAGTCCATATCTCGGAAACTATAAGAGATAATGCAATTTGGCAACCGGCAATGTAATTAGCATGCCGAATATTACTTGGAATGTGAATTGGAACGAAATCGCCAATAGATAAGGCCATTTTACAATTTGGGCCCAAGTTAGAAGCAGAGCCTAAGGTGTAAATTATTGATAGTCCATATCTCGGAAACTATAAGAGATAATGCAATTTCGCAACCGGCAATGTAATTAGCATGCCGAATATCACTTGGAATGTGAATTGGGACGAAATCGCCAATAGATAAGACCATTTTACAATTTGGGCCCAAGTTAGAAGCAGAGCCTAAGGTGTAAATTATCGATAGTCCATATCTCGGAAACTATAAGAGATAATGCAATTTGGCAACCGGCAATGTAATTAGCATGCCGAATATTACTTGGAATGTGAATTGGAACGAAATCGCCAATAGATAAGACCATTTTACAATTTGGGCCCAAGTTAGAAGCAGAGCCTAAAGTGTAAATTATCGATAGTCCATATCTCGGAAACTATAAGAGATAATGCAATTTGGCAACCGGCAATGTAATTAGCATGCCGAATATTACTTGGAATGTGAATTGGAACGAAACCGCCAATAGATAAGACCATTTTACAATTTGGGCCCAAGTTAGAAGCAGAGCCTAAGGTGTAAATTATCGATAGTCCATATCTCGGAAACTATAAGAGATAATGCAAATTGGCAACCGGCAATGTAATTAGCATGCCGAATATTACTTGGAATGTGAATTGGAACGAAATCGCCAATAGATAAGACCATTTTACAATTTGGGCCCAAGTTAGAAGCAGAGCCTAAGGTGTAAATTATCGATAGTCCATATCTCGGAAACTATAAGAGATAATGCAATTTGGCAACCGGCAATGTAATTAGCATGCCGAATATTACTTGGAATGTGAATTGGAACGAAATCGCCAATAGATAAGGCCATTTTACAATTTGGGCCCAAGTTAGAAGCAGAGCCTAAGGTGTAAATTATTGATAGTCCATATCTCGGAAACTATAAGAGATAATGCAATTTCGCAACCGGCAATGTAATTAGCATGCCGAATATCACTTGGAATGTGAATTGGGACGAAATCGCCAATAGATAAGACCATTTTACAATTTGGGCCCAAGTTAGAAGCATAGCCTAAGGTTTAAATTATCGATAGTCCATATCTCGGAAACTATAAGAGATAATGCAATTTGGCAACCGGCAATGTAATTAGCATGCCGAATATTACTTGGAATGTGAATTGGAACGAAATCGCCAATAGATAAGACCATTTTACAATTTGGGCCCAAGTTAGAAGCAGAGCCTAAGATGTAAATTATCGATAGTCCATATCTCGGAAACTATAAGAGATAATGCAATTTGGCAACCGGCAATGTAATTAGCATGCCGAATATTACTTGGAATGTGAATTGGAACGAAATCGCCAATAGATAAGACCATTTTACAATTTGGGCCCAAGTTAGAAGCAGAGCCTAAGGTGTAAATTATCGATAGTCCATATCTCGGAAACTATAAGAGATAATTCAATTTGGCAACCGGCAATGTAATTAGCATGCCGGATATTACTTGGAATGTGAATTGGAACGAAATCGCCAATAGATAAGACCATTTTACAATTTGGGCCCAAGTTAGAAGCAGAGCCTAAGGTGTAAATTATCGATAGTCCATATCTCGGAAACTATAAGAGATAATGCAATTTGGCAACCGGCAATGTAATTAGCATGCCGAATATTACTTGGAATGTGAATTGGAACGAAATCGCCAATAGATAAGACGATTTTACAATTTGGGCCCAAGTTAGAAGCAGAGCCTAAGATGTAAATTATCGATAGTCCATATCTCGGAAACTATAAGAGATAATGCAATTTGGCAACCGGCAATGTAATTAGCATGCCGAATATTACTTGGAATGTGAATTGGAACGAAATCGCCAATAGATAAGACCATTTTACAATTTGGGCCCAAGTTAGAAGCAGAGCCTAAGGTGTAAATTATCGATAGTCCATATCTCGGAAACTATAAGAGATAATGCAATTTGGCAACCGGCAATGTAATTAGCATGCCGAATATTACTTGGAATGTGAATTGGAACGAAATCGCCAATAGGTAAGACCATTTTACAATTTGGGCCCAAGTTAGAAGCAGAGCCTAAGGTGTAAATTATCGATAGTCCATATCTCGGAAACTATAAGAGATAATTCAATTTGGCAACCGGCAATGTAATTAGCATGCCGGATATTACTTGGAATGTGAATTGGAACGAAATCGCCAATAGATAAGACCATTTTACAATTTGGGCCCAAGTTAGAAGCAGAGCCTAAGGTGTAAATTACCGATAGTCCATATCTCGGAAACTATAAGAGATAATGCAATTTGGCAACCGGCAATGTAATTAGCATGCCGAATATTACTTCGAATGTGAATTGGAACGAAATCGCCAATAGATAAGACGATTTTACAATTTGGGCCCAAGTTAGAAGCAGAGCCTAAGGTGTAAATTATCGATAGTCCATATCTCGGAAACTATAAGAGATAATGCAATTTGGCAACCGGCAATGTAATTAGCATGCCGAATATTACTTGGAATGTGAATTGGAACGAAATCGCCAATAGAGAAGACCATTTTACAATTTGGGCCCAAGTTAGAAGCAGAGCCTATGGTGTAAATTATCGATAGTCCATATCTCGGAAACTATAAGAGATAATGCAATTTGGCAACCGGCAATGTAATTCGCATGCCGAATATTACTTGGAATGTGAATTGGAACGAAATCGCCAATAGAGAAGACCATTTTACAATTTGGGCCCAAGTTAGAAGCAGAGCCTAAGGTGTAAATTATCGATAGTCCATATTTCGGAAACTATAAGAGATAATGCAATTTGGCAACCGGCAATGTAATTAGCATGCCGAATATTACTTGGAATGTGAATTGGAACGAAATCGCCAATAGATAAGACCATTTTACAATTTGGGCCCAAGTTAGAAGCAGAGCCTAAAGTGTAAATTATCGATAGTCCATATCTCGGAAACTATAAGAGATAATGCAATTTGGCAACCGGCAATGTAATTAGCATGCCGTATATTACTTGGAATGTGAATTGGAACGAAATCGCCAATAGAGAAGACCATTTTACAATTTGGGCCCAAGTTAGAAGCAGAGCCTAAGGTGTAAATTATCGATAGTCCATATCTCGGAAACTATAAGAGATAATGCAATTTGGCAACCGGCAATGTAATTAGCATGCCGAATATTACTTGGAATGTGAATTGGAACGAAAACGCCAATAGACAAGACCATTTTACAATTTGGGCCCAAGTTAGAAGCAGAGCCTAAGGTGTAAATTATCGATAATCCATATCTCGGAAACTATAAGAGATAATGCAATTTGGCAACCGGCAATGTAATTAGCATGCCGAATATTACTTGGAATGTGAATTGGAACGAAATCGCCAATAGATAAGACCATTTTACAATTTGGGCCCAAGTTAGAAGCAGAGCCTAAGGTGTAAATTATCGATAGTCCATATCTCGGAAACTATAAGAGATAATGCAATTTGGCAACCGGCAATGTAATTAGCATGCCGAATATTACTTGGAATGTGAATTGGAACGAAATCGCCAATAGATAAGACCATTTTACAATTTGGGCCCAAGTTGGAAGCAGAGCCTAAGGTGTAAATTATTGATAGTCCATATCTCGGAAACTATAAGAGATAATGCAATTTCGCAACCGGCAATGTAATTAGCATGCCGAATATCACTTGGAATGTGAATTGGGACGAAATCGCCAATAGATAAGACCATTTTACAATTTGGGCCCAAGTTAGAAGCAGAGCCTAAGGTGTAAATTATCGATACTCCATATCTCGGAAACTATAAGAGATAATGCAATTTGGCAACCGGCAATGTAATTAGCATGCCGAATATTACTTGGAATGTGAATTGGAACGAAATCGCCAATAGATAAGACCATTTTACAATTTGGGCCCAAGTTAGAAGCAGAGCCTAAGGTGTAAATTATCGATAGTCCATATCTCGGAAACTATAAGAGATAATTCAATTTGGCAACCGGCAATGTAATTAGCATGCCGGATATTACTTGGAATGTGAATTGGAACGAAATCGCCAATAGATAAGACCATTTTACAATTTGGGCCCAAGTTAGAAGCAGAGCCTAAGGTGTAAATTATCGATAGTCCATATCTCGGAAACTATAAGAGATAATGCAATTTGGCAACCGGCAATGTAATTAGCATGCCGAATATTACTTGGATTGTGAATTGGAACGAAATCGCCGATAGATAAGGCTATTTTACAATTTGGGCCCAAGTTAGAAGCAGAGCGTAAGATGTAAATTATCAATAGTCCATATCTCGGAAACTATAAGAGATAATGCAATTTGGCAACCGGCAATGTAATTAGCATGCCGAATATTACTTGGAATGTGAATTGGAACGAAATCGCCAATAGATAAGACCATTTTACAATTTGGGCCCAAGTTAGAAGCAGAGCCTAAGGTGTAAATTATCGATAGTCCATATCTCGGAAACTATAAGAGATAATGCAATTTGGCAACCGGCAATGTAATTAGCATGCCGAATATTACTTGGAATGTGAATTGGAACGAAATCGCCAATAGGTAAGACCATTTTACAATTTGGGCCCAAGTTAGAAGCAGAGCCTAAGGTGTAAATTATCGATAGTCCATATCTCGGAAACTATAAGAGATAATGCAATTTGGCAACCGGCAATGTAATTAGCATGCCGAATATTACTTGGAATGTGAATTGGAACGAAATCGCCAATAGATAAGACGATTTTACAATTTGGGCCCAAGTTAGAAGCAGAGCCTAAGGTGTAAATTATCGATAGTCCATATCTCGGAAACTATAAGAGATAATGCAATTTGGCAACCGGCAATGTAATTAGCATGCCGAATATTACTTGAAATGTGAATTGGAACGAAATCGCAAATAGAGAAGACCATTTTAAAATTTGGGCCCAAGTTAAAAGCAGAGCCTAAGGTGTAAATTATCGATAGTCCATATCTCGGAAACTATAAGAGATAATGCAATTTGGCAACCGGCAATGTAATTAGCATGCCGAATATTACTTGGAATGTGAATTGGAACGAAATCGCCAATAGATAAGACCATTTTACAATTTGGGCCCAAGTTAGAAGCAGAGCCTAAGGTGTAAATTATCGATAGTCCATATCTCGGAAACTATAAGAGATAATGCAATTTGGCAACCGGCAATGTAATTAGCATGCCGAATATTACTTGGAATGTGAATTGGAACGAAATCGCCAATAGAGAAGACCATTTTACAATTTGGGCCCAAGTTAGAAGCAGAGCCTAAGGTGTAAATTATCGATAGTCCATATCTGGGAAACTATAAGAGATAATGCAATTTGGCAACCGGCAATGTAATTAGCATGCCGAATATTACTTGGAATGTGAATTGGAACGAAAACGCCAATAGATAAGACCGTTTTACAATTTGGGCACAAGTTAGAAGCAGAGGCTAAGGTGTAAATTATCGATAGTCCATATCTCGGAAACTATAAGAGATAATGCAATTTGGCAACCGGCAATGTAATTAGCATGCCGAATATTACTTGGAATGTGAATTGGAACGAAATCGCCAATAGATAAGACCATTTTACAATTTGGGCCCAAGTTAGAAGCAGAGCCTAAGGTGTAAATTATTGATAGTCCATATCTCGGAAACTATAAGAGATAATGCAATTTCGCAACCGGCAATGTAATTAGCATGCCGAATATTACTTGGAGTGTGAATTGGAACGAAATCGCCAATAGATAAGACCATTTTACAATTTGGGCCCAAGTTAGAAGCAGAGAATAAGGTGTAAATTATCGATAGTCCATATCTCGGAAACTATAAGAGATAATGCAATTTGGCAACCGGCAATGTAATTAGCATGCCGAATATTACTTGGAATGTGAATTGGAACGAAATCGCCAATAGATAAGACCATTTTACAATTTGGTCCCAAGTTAGAAGCAGAGCATAAGGTGTAAATTATCGATAGTCCATATCTCGGAAACTATAAGAGATAATGCAATTTGGCAACCGGCAATGTAATTAGCATGCCGAGTATTTCTTGGAATGTGAATTGGAACGAAATCGCCAATAGATAAGACCATTTTACAATTTGGGCCCAAGTTAGAAGCAGAGCCTAAGGTGTAAATTATCGATAGTCCATATCTCGGAAACTATAAGAGATAATGCAATTTGGCAACCGGCAATGTAATTAGCATGCCGAATATTACTTGGAATGTGAATTGGAACGAAATCGCCAATAGATAAGACCATTTTACAATTTGGGCCCAAGTTAGAAGCAGAGCCTAAGGTGTAAATTATCGATAGTCCATATCTCGGAAACTATAAGAGATAATGCAATTTGGCAACCGGCAATGTAATTAGCATGCCGAATATTACTTGGAATGTGAATTGGAACGAAATCGCCAATAGATAAGACCATTTTACAATTTGGGCCCAAGTTAGAAGCAGAGCCTAAGGTGTAAATTATTGATAGTCCATATCTCGGAAACTATAAGAGATAATGCAATTTCGCAACCAGCAATGTAATTAGCATGCCGAATATTACTTGGAGTGTGAATTGGAACGAAATCGCCAATAGGTAAGACCATTTTACAATTTGGGCCCAAGTTAGAAGTAGAGCCTAAGGTGTAAATTATCGATAGTCCATATCTCGGAAACTATAAGAGATAATGCAATTTGGCAACCGGCAATGTAATTAGCATGCCGAATATTACTTGGAATGTGAATTGGAACGAAATCGCCAATATATAAGGCCATTTTACAATTTGGGCCCAAGTTAGAAGCAGAGCCTAAGGTGTAAATTATCGATAGTCCATATCTCGGAAACTATAAGAGATAATGCAATTTGGCAACCGGCAATGTAATTAGCATGCCGAATATTAATTGGAATATGAATTGGAACGAAATCGCCAATAGATAAGACCATTTTACAATTTGGGCCCAAGTTAGAAGCAGAGCCTAAGGTGTAAATTATCGATAGTCCATATCTCGGAAACTATAAGAGATAATGCAATTTGGCAACCGGCAATGTAATTAGCATGCCGAATATTACTTGGAATGTGAATTGGAACGAAATCGCCAATAGATAAGACCATTTTACAATTTGGGCCCAAGTTAGAAGCAGAGCCTAAGGTGTAAATTATCGATAGTCCATATCTCGGAAACTATAAGAGATAATGCAATTTGGCAACCGGCAATGTAATTAGCATGTCGAATATTACTTGGAATGTGAATTGGAACGAAATCGCCAATAGATAAGACCATTTTACAATTTGGGCCCAAGTTAGAAGCAGAGCCTAAGGTGTAAATTATCGATAGTCCATATCTCGGAAACTATAAGAGATAATGCAATTTGGCAACCGGCAATGTAATTAGCATGCCGAATATTACTTGGAATGTGAATTGGAACGAAATCGCAAATAGATAAGACCATTTTACAATTTGGGCCCAAGTTAGAAGCAGAGCTTAAGGTGTAAATTATCGATAGTCCATATCTCGGAAACTATAAGAGATAATGCAATTTGGCAACCGGCAATGTAATTAGCATGCCGAATATTACTTGGAATGTGAATTGGAACGAAATCGCCAATAGATAAGACCATTTTACAATTTGGGCCCAAGTTAGAAGCAGAGCCTAAGGTGTAAATTATCGATAGTCTATATCTCGGAAACTATAAGAGATAATGCAATTTGGCAACCGGCAATGTAATTAGCATGCCGAATATTACTTGGAATGTGAATTGGAACGAAATCGCCAATAGATAAGACCATTTTACAATTTGGGCCCAAGTTAGAAGCAGAGCCTAAGGTGTAAATTATCGATAGTCTATATCTCGGAAACTATAAGAGATAATGCAATTTGGCAACCGGCAATGTAATTAGCATGCCGAATATTACTTGGAATGTGAATTGGAACGAAATCGCCAATAGATAAGACCATTTTACAATTTGGGCCCAAGTTAGAAGCAGAGCCTAAGGTGTAAATTATCGATAGTCCATATCTCGGAAACTATAAGAGATAATGCAATTTGGCAACCGGCAATGTAATTAGCATGCCGAATATTACTTGGAATGTGAATTGGAACGAAATCGCCAATAGATAAGACCATTTTACAATTTGGGCCCAAGTTAGAAGCAGAGCCTAAGGTGTAAATTATCGATAGTCCATATCTCGGAAACTATAAGAGATAATGCAATCTGGCAACCGGCAATGTAATTAGCATGCCGAATATTACTTGGAATGTGAATTGGAACTAAATCGCCAATAGATAAGACCATTTTACAATTTGGGCCCAAGTTAGAAGCAGAGCCTAAGGTGTAAATTATCGATAGTCCATATCTCGGAAACTATAAGAGATAATGCAATTTGGCAACCGGCAATGTAATTAGCATGCCGAATATTACTTGGAATGTGATTTGGAACGAAATCGCCAATAGATAAGACCATTTTACAATTTGGGCCCAAGTTAGAAGCAGAGCCTAAGGTGTAAATTATCGATAGTCCATATCTCGGAAACTATAAGAGATAATGCAATTTGGCAACCGGCAATGTAATTAGCATGCCGAATATTACTTGGAATGTGAATTGGAACTAAATCGCCAATAGATAAGACCATTTTACAATTTGGGCCCAAGTTAGAAGCAGAGCCTAAGGTGTAAATTATCGATAGTCCATATCTCGGAAACTATAAGAGATAATGCAATTTGGCAACCGGCAATGTAATTAGCATGCCGAATATTACTAGGAATGTGAATTGGAACGAAATCGCCAATAGATAAGACCATTTTACAATTTGGGCCCAAGTTAGAAGCTGAGCCTAAGGTGTAAATTATCGATAGTCCATATCTCGGAAACTATAAGAGATAATGCATTTTCGCAACCGGCAATGTAATTAGCATGCCGAATATCACTTGGAATGTGAATTGGAACGAAATCGCCAATAGATAAGACCATTTTACAATTTGGGCCCAAGTTAGAAGCTGAGCCTAAGGTGTAAATTATCGATAGTCCATATCTCGGAAACTATAAGAGATAATGCAATTTGGCAACCGGCAATGTAATTAGCATGCCGAATATTACTTGGAATGTGAATTGGAACGAAATCGCCAATAGATAAGACCATTTTACAATTTGGGCCCAAGTTAGAAGCAGAGCCTAAGGTGTAAATTATCGATAGTCCATATCTCGGAAACTATAAGAGATAATGCAATTTGGCAACCGGCAATGTAATTAGCATGCCGAATATTACTTGGAATGTGAATTGGAACGAAATCGCCAATAGATAAGACCATTTTACAATTTGGGCCCAAGTTAGAAGCAGAGCCTAAGGTGTAAATTATCGATAGTCCATATCTCGGAAACTATAAGAGATAATGCAATTTGGCAACCGGCAATGTAATTAGCATGCCGAATATTACTTGGAATGTGAATTGGAACGAAATCGCCAATAGATAAGACCATTTTACAATTTGGGCCCAAGTTAGAAGCAGAGCCTAAGGTGTAAATTATCGATAGTCCATATCTCGGAAACTATAAGAGATAATGCAATTTGGCAACCGGCAATCTAATTAGCATGCCGAATATTACTTGAAATGTGAATTGGAACGAAATCGCCAATAGATAAGACCATTTTACAATTTGGGCCCAAGTTAGAAGCAGAGCCTAAGGTGTAAATTATTGATAGTCCATATCTCGGAAACTATAAGAGATAATGCAATTTCGCAGCCGGCAATGTAATTAGCATGCCGAATATCACTTGGAATGTGAATTGGGACGAAATCGCCAATAGATAAGACCATTTTACAATTTGGGCCCAAGTTAGAAGCAGAGCCTAAGGTGTAAATTATCGATAGTCCATATCTCAGAAACTATAAGAGATAATACAATTTGGCAACCGGCAATGTAATTAGCATGCCGAATATTACTTGGAATGTGAATTGGAACGAAATCGCCAATAGATAAGACCATTTTACAATTTGGGCCCAAGTTAGAAGCAGAGCCTAAGGTGTAAATTATCGATAGTCTATATCTCGGAAACTATAAGAGATAATGCAATTTGGCAACCGGCAATGTAATTAGCATGCCGAATATTACTTGGAATGTGAATTGGAACGAAATCGCCAATAGATAAGACCATTTTACAATTTGGGCCCAAGTTAGAAGCAAAGCATAAGGTGTAAATTATCGATAGTTCATATCTCGGAAACTATAAGAGATAATGCAATTTCGCAACCGGCAATGTAATTAGCATGCCGAATATTACTTGGAGTGTGAATTGGAACGAAATCGCCAATAGATAAGACCATTTTACAATTTGGGCCCAAGTTAGAAGCAGAGCCTAAGGTGTAAATTATCGATAGTCCATATCTCGGAAACTATAAGAGATAATGCAATTTGGCAACCGGCAATGTAATTAGCATGCCGAATATTACTTGGAATGTGAATTGGAACGAAATCGCCAATAGATAAGACCATTTTACAATTTGGGCCCAAGTTAGAAGCAGAGCCTAAGGTGTAAATTATCGATAGTCCATATCTCGGAAACTATAAGAGATAATGCAATTTGGCAACCGGCAATGTAATTAGCATGCCAAATATTACTTGGAATGTGAATTGGAACGAAATCGCCAATAGATAAGACCATTTTACAATTTGGGCCCAAGTTAGAAGCAGAGCCTAAGGTGTAAATTATCGATAGTCCATATCTCGGAAACTATAAGAGATAATGCAATTTGGCAACCGGCAATGTAATTAGCATGCCGAATATTACTTGGAATGTGAATTGGAACGAAATCGCCAATAGATAAGACCATTTTACAATTTGGGCCCAAGTTAGAAGCAGAGCCTAAGGTGTAAATTATCGATAGTCCATATCTCGGAAACTATAAGAGATAATGCAATTTGGCAACCGGCAATGTAATTAGCATGCCGAATATTACTTGGAATGTGAATTGGAACGAAATCGCCAATAGATAAGACCATTTTACAATTTGGGCCCAAGTTAGAAGCAGAGCCTAAGGTGTAAATTATCGATAGTCCATATCTCGGAAACTATAAGAGATAATGCAATTTGGCAACCGGCAATGTAATTAGCATGCCGAATATTACTTGGAATGTGAATTGCAACTAAATCGTTAATAGATAAGACCATTTTACAATTTGGGCCCAAGTTAGAAGCAGAGCCTAAGGTGTAAATTATCGATAGTCCATATCTCGGAAACTATAAGAGATAATGCAATTTGGCAACCGGCAATGTAATTAGCATGCCGAATATTACTTGGAATGTGAATTGGAACGAAATCGCCAATAGATAAGACCATTTTACAATTTGGGCCCAAGTTAGAAGCAGAGCCTAAGGTGTAAATTATCGATAGTCCATATCTCGGAAACTATAAGAGATAATGCAATTTGGCAACCGGCAATGTAATTAGCATGCCGAATATTACTTGGAATGTGAATTGGAACGAAATCGCCAATAGATAAGACCATTTTACAATTTGGGCCCAAGTTAGAAGCAGAGCCTAAGGTGTAAATTATCGATAGTCCATATCTCGGAAACTATAAGAGATAATGCAATTTGGCAACTGGCAATGTAATTAGCATGCCGAATATTACTTGGAATGTGAATTGGAACGCAATCGCCAATAGATAAGACCATTTTACAATTTGGGCCCAAGTTAGAAGCAGAGCTTAAGGTGTAAATTATCGATAGTCCATATCTCGGAAACTATAAGAGATAATGCAATTTGGCAACCGGCAATGTAATTAGCATGCCGAATATTACTTGGAATGTGAATTGGAACGAAATCGCCAATAGATAAGACCATTTTACAATTTGGGCCCAAGTTAGAAGCAGAGCCTAAGGTGTAAATTATCGATAGTCCATATCTCGGAAACTATAAGAGATAATGCAATTTGGCAACCGGCAATGTAATTAGCATGCCGAATATTACTTGGAATGTGAATTGGAACGAAATCGCCAATAGATAAGACCATTTTACAATTTGGGCCCAAGTTAGAAGCAGAGCCTAAGGTGTAAATTATCGATAGTCCATATCTCGGAAACTATAAGAGATAATGCAGTTTGGCAACCGGCAATGTAATTAGCATGCCGAATATTACTTGGAATGCAAATTGGAACGAAATCGCCAATAGATAAGACCATTTTACAATTTGGGCCCAAGTTAGAAGCAGAGCCTAAGGTGTAAATTACCGATAGTCCATATCTCGGAAACTATAAGAGATAATGCAATTTGGCAACCGGCAATGTAATTAGCATGCCGAATATTACTTGGAATGTGAATTGGAACGAAATCGCCAATAGATAAGACCATTTTAAAATTTGGGCCCAAGTTAGAAGCAGAGCCTAAGGTGTAAATTATCGATAGTCCATATCTCGGAAACTATAAGAGATAATGCAATTTGGCAACCGGCAATGTAATTAGCATGCCGAATATTACTTGGAATGTGAATTGGAACGAAATCGCCAATAGTTAAGACCATTTTACAATTTGGGCCCAAGTTAGAAGCAGAGCCTAAGGTGTAAATTATCGATAGTCCATATCTCGGAAACTATAAGAGATAATGCAATTTGGCAACCGGCAATGTAATTAGCATGCCGAATATTACTTGGAATGTGAATTGGAACGAAATCGCCAATAGGTAAGACCATTTTACAATTTGGGCCCAAGTTAGAAGCAGAGCCTAAGGTGTAAATTATCGATAGTCCATATCTCGGAAACTATAAGAGATAATTCAATTTGGCAACCAGCAATGTAATTAGCATGCCGAATATTACTTGGAATGTGAATTGGAACGAAATCGCCAATAGATAAGACCATTTTACAATTTGGGCCCAAGTTAGAAGCACAGCCTAAGGTGTAAATTATCGATAGTCCATATCTCGGAAACTATAAGAGATAATGCAATTTGGCAACCGGCAATGTAATTAGCATGCCGAATATTACTTGGAATGTGAATTGGAACGAAATCGCCAATAGATAAGACCATTTTACAATTTGGGCCCAAGTTAGAAGCAGAGCCTAAGGTGTAAATTATCGATAGTCCATATCTCGGAAACTATAAGAGATAATGCAATTTGGCAACCGGCAATGT
This sequence comes from Rhynchophorus ferrugineus, assembly GCF_030347505.1. Taxonomy (NCBI): domain Eukaryota; kingdom Metazoa; phylum Arthropoda; class Insecta; order Coleoptera; family Curculionidae; genus Rhynchophorus; species Rhynchophorus ferrugineus. The sequence continues at coordinate 1,239,033 of NW_027472606.1, read as the reverse complement.
AATTAGCATGCCGAATATTACTTGGAATGTGAATTGGAACGAAATCGCTAATAGATAAGACCATTTTACAATTTGGGCCCAAGTTAGAAGCAGAGCCTAAGGTGTAAATTATCGATAGTCCATATCTCGGAAACTATAAGAGATAATGCAATTTGGCAACCGGCAATGTAATTAGCATGCCGAATATTAATTGGAATGTGAATTGGAACGAAATCGCCAATAGATAAGACCATTTTACAATTTGGGCCCAAGTTAGAAGCAGAACCTAAGGTGTAAATTATCGATAGTCCATATCTCGGAAACTATAAGAGATAATGCAATTTGGCAACCGGCAATGTAATTAGCATGCCGAATATTACTTGGAATGTGAATTGGAACGAAATCGCCAATAGAGAAGACCATTTTACAATTTGGGCCCAAGTTAGAAGTAGAGCCTAAGGTGTAAATTATCGATAGTCCATATCTCGGAAACTATAAGAGATAATGCAATTTGGCAACCGGCAATGTAATTAGCATGCCGAATATTACTTGGAATGTGAATTGGAACGAAATCGCCAATAGATAAGACCATTTTACAATTTGGGCCCAAGTTAGAAGCAGAGCCTAAGGTGTAAATTATCGATAGTCCATATCTCGGAAACTATAAGAGATAATGCAATTTGGCAACCGGCAATGTAATTAGCATGCCGAATATTACTTGGAATGTGAATTGGAACGGAATCGCCAATAGGTAAGGCCATTTTACAATTTGGGCCCAAGTTAGAAGCAGAGCCTAAGGTGTAAATTATCGATAGTCCATATCTCGGAAACTATAAGAGATAATGCAATTTTGCAACCGGCAATGTAATTAGCATGCCGAATATTACTTGGAATGTGAATTGGAACGAAATCGCCAATAGATAAGACCATTTTACAATTTGGGCCCAAGTTAGAAGCAGAGCCTAAGGTGTAAATTATCGATAGTCCATATCTCGGAAACTATAAGATATAATGCAATTTCGCAACCGGCAATGTAATTAGCATGCCGAATATTACTTGGAGTGTGAATTGGAACGAAATCGCCAATAGATAAGGCCATTTTACAATTTGGGCCCAAGTTAGAGGCAGAGCCTAAGGTGTAAATTATCGATAGTCCATATCTCGGAAACTATAAGAGATAATGCAATTTGGCAACCGGCAATTTATTAGCATGCCGAATATTACTTGGAATGTGAATTGGAACGAAATCGCCAATAGATAAGACCATTTTACAATTTGGGCCCAAGTTAGAAGCAGAGCCTAAGGTGTAAATTATCGATAGTCCATATCTCGGAAACTATAAGAGATAATGCAATTTGGCAACCGGCAATGTAATTAGCATGCCGAATATTACTTGGAATGTGAATTGGAACGAAATCGCCAATAGATAAGACCATTTTACAATTTGGGCCCAAGTTAGAAGCAGAGCCTAAGGTGTAAATTATCGATAGTCCATATCTCGGAAACTATAAGAGATAATGCAATTTGGCAACCGGCAATGTAATTAGCATGCCGAATATTACTTGGAATGTCAATTGCAACTAAATCGCCAATAGATAAGACCATTTTACAATTTGGGCCCAAGTTAGAAGCAGAGCCTAAGGTGTAAATTATCGATAATCCATATCTCGGAAACTATAAGAGATAATGCAATTTGGCAACCGGCAATGTAATTAGCATGCCGAATATTACTTGGAATGTGAATTGGAACGAAATCGCCAATAGATAAGACCATTTTACAATTTGGGCCCAAGTTAGAAGCAGAACCTAAGGTGTAAATTATCGATAGTCCATATCTCGGAAACTATAAGAGATAATGCAATTTGGCAACCGGCAATGTAATTAGCATGCCGAATATTACTTGGAATGTGAATTGGAACGAAATCGCCAATAGATAAGACCATTTTACAATTTGGGCCCAAGTTAGAAGCAGAGCCTAAGGTGTAAATTATCGATAGTCCATATCTCGGAAACTATAAGAGATAATACAATTTGGCAACCGGCAATGTAATTAGCATGCCGAATATTACTTGGAATGTGAATTGGAACGAAATCGCCAATAGATAAGACCATTTTACAATTTGGGCCCAAGTTAGAAGCAGAGCCTAAGGTGTAAATTATTGATAGTCCATATCTCGGAAACTATAAGAGATAATGCAATTTCGCAACCGGCAATGTAATTAGCATGCCGAATATCCCTTGGAATGTGAATTGGGACGAAATCGCCAATAGATAAGACCATTTTACAATTTGGGCCCAAGTTAGAAGCAGAGCCTAAGGTGTAAATTATCGATAGTCCATATCTCGGAAACTATAAGAGATAATGCAATTTGGCAACCGGCAATGTAATTAGCATGCCGAATATTACTTCGAATGTGAATTGGAACGAAATCGCCAATAGATAAGACCATTTTACAATTTGGGCCCAAGTTAGAAGCAGAGCCTAAGGTGTAAATTATCGATAGTCCATATCTCGGAAACTATAAGAGATAATGCAATTTGGCAACCGGCAATGTAATTAGCATGCCGAATATTACTTGGAATGTGAATTGGAACGAAATCGCCAATAGATAAGACCATTTTACAATTTGGGCCCAAGTTAGAAGCAGAGCCTAAGGTGTAAATTATCGATAGTCCATATCTCGGAAACTATAAGAGATAATGCAATTTCGCAACCGGCAATGTAATTAGCATGCCGAATATTACTTGGAATGTGAATTGGAACGAAATAGCCAATAGATAAGACCATTTTACAATTTGGGCCCAAGTTAGAAGCAGAGCCTAAGGTGTAAATTATCGATAGTCCATATATCGGAAACTATAAGAGATAATGCAATTTGGCAACCGGCAATGTAATTAGCATGCCGAATATTACTTGGAATGTGAATTGGAACGAAATCGCCAATAGATAAGACCATTTTACAATTTGGGCCCAAGTTAGAAGCAGAGCCTAAGGTGTAAATTATCGATAGTCCATATCTCGGAAACTATAAGAGATAATGCAATTTGGCAGCCGGCAATGTAATTAGCATGCCGAATATTACTTGGAATGTGAATTGGAACGAAATCGCCAATAGGTAAGACCATTTTACAATTTGGGCCCAAGTTAGAAGCAGAGCCTAAGGTGTAAATTATCGATAGTCCATATCTCGGAAACTATAAGAGATAATTCAATTTGGCAAACGGCAATGTAATAAGCATGCCGAATATTACTTGGAATGTGAATTGGAACGAAATCGCCAATAGATAAGACCATTTTACAATTTGGGCCCAAGTTAGAAGCAGAGCCTAAGGTGTAAATTATCGATAGTCCATATCTCGGAAACTATAAGAGATAATGCAATTTGGCAACCGGCAATGTAATTAGCATGCCGAATATTACTTGGAATGTGAATTGGAACGAAATCGCCAATAGATAAGACCATTTTACAATTTGGGCCCAAGTTAGAAGCAGAGCCTAAGGTGTAAATTATCGATAGTCCATATCTCGGAAACTATAAGAGATAATGAAATTTGGCAACCGGCAATGTAATTAGCATGCCGAATATTACTTGGAATGTGAATTGCAACTAAATCGCCAATAGATAAGACCATTTTACAATTTGGGCCCAAGTTAGAAGCAGAGCCTAAGGTGTAAATTATCGATAGTCCATATCTCGGAAACTATAAGAGATAATGCAATTTGGCAACCGGCAATGTAATTAGCATGCCGAATATTACTTGGAATGTGAATTGGAACGAAATCGCCAATAGATAAGACCATTTTACAATTTGGGCCCAAGTTAGAAGCAGAGCCTAAGGTGTAAATTATCGATAGTCCATATCTCGGAAACTATAAGAGATAATGCAATTTGGCAACCGGCAATGTAATTAGCATGCCGAATATTACTTGGAATGTGAATTGGAACGAAATCGCCAATAGATAAGACCATTTTACAATTTGGGCCCAAGTTAGAAGCAGAGCCTAAGGTGTAAATTATCGATAGTCCATATCTCGGAAACTATAAGAGATAATGCAATTTGGCAACCGGCAATGTAATTAGCATGCCGAATATTACTTGGAATGTGAATTGGAACGAAATCGCCAATAGGTAAGACCATTTTACAATTTGGGCCCAAGTTAGAAGCAGAGCCTAAGGTGTAAATTATCGATTGTCCATATCTCGGAAACTATAAGAGATAATTCAATTTGGCAACCGGCAATGTAATTAGCATGCCGAATATGACTTGGATTGTGAATTGGAACGAAATCGCCAATAGATAAGACCATTTTACAATTTGGGCCCAAGTTAGAAGCAGAGCCTAAGGTGTAAATTATCGATAGTCCATATCTCGGAAACTATAAGAGATAATGCAATTTGGCAACCGGCAATGTAATTAGCATGCCGAATATTACTTGGAATGTGAATTGGAACGAAATCGCCAATAGATAAGACCATTTTACAATTTGGGCCCAAGTTAGAAGCAGAGCCTAAGGTGTAAATTATCGATAGTCCATATCTCGGAAACTATAAGAGATAATGCAATTTGGCAACCGGCAATGTAATTAGCATGCCGAATATTACTTGGAATGTGAATTGGAACGAAATCGCCAATAGATAAGACCATTTTACAATTTGGGCCCAAGTTAGAAGCAGAGCCTATGGTGTAAATTATCGATAGTCCATATCTCGGAAACTATAAGAGATAATGCAATTTGGCAACCGGCAATGTAATTAGCATGCCGAATATTACCTGGAATGTGAATTGGAACGAAATCGCCAATAGATAAGACCATTTTACAATTTGGGCCCAAGTTAGAAGCAGCGCCTAAGGTGTAAATTATCGATAGTCCATATCTCGGAAACTATAAGAGATAATGCAATTTGGCAACCGGCAATGTAATTAGCATGCCGAATATTACTTGGAATGTGAATTGGAACGAAATTGCCAATAGATAAGACCATTTTACAATTTGGGCCCAAGTTAGAAGCAGAGCCTAAGGTGTAAATTATCGATAGTCCATATCTCTGAAACTATAAGAGATAATGCAATTTCGCAACCGGCAATGTAATTAGCATGCCGAATATTACTTGGAATGTGAATTGGGACGAAATCGCCAATAGATAAGGCCATTTTACAATTTGGGCCCAAGTTAGAAGCAGAGCCTAAGGTGTAAATTATCAATAGTCCATATCTCGGAAACTATAAGAGATAATGCAATTTGGCAACCGGCAACGTAATTAGCATGCCGAATATTACTTGGAATGTGAATTGGAACGAAATCGCCAATAGATAAGACCATTTTACAATTTGGGCCCAAGTTAGAAGCAGAGCCTAAGGTGTAAATTATCGATAGTCCATATCTCGGAAACTATAAGAGATAATGCAATTTGGCAACCGGCAATGTAATTAGCATGCCGAATATTACTTGGAATGTGAATTGGAACGAAATCGCCAATAGATAAGACCATTTTACAATTTGGGCCCAAGTTAGAAGCAGAGCCTAAGGTGTAAATTATTGATAGTCCATATCTCGGAAACTATAAGAGATAATGCAATTTCGCAACCGGCAATGTAATTAGCATGCCGAATATCACTTGGAATGTGAATTGGGACGAAATCGCCAATAGATAAGACCATTTTACAATTTGGGCCCAAGTTAGAAGCAGAGCCTAAGGTGTAAATTATCGATAGTCCATATCTCGGAAACTATAAGAGATAATGCAATTTGGCAACCGGCAATGTAATTAGCATGCCGAATATAACTTGGAATGTGAATTAGAACGAAATCGCCAATAGATAAGACCATTTTACAATTTGGGCCCAAGTTAGAAGCAGAGCCTAAGGTGTAAATTATCGATAGTCTATATCTCGGAAACTATAAGAGATAATGCAATTTGGCAACCGGCAATGTAATTAGCATGCCGAATATTACTTGGAATGTGAATTGGAACGAAATCGCCAATAGATAAGACCATTTTACAATTTGGGCCCAAGTTAGAAGCAGAGCCTAAGGTGTAAATTATCGATAGTCCATATCTCGGAAACTATAAGAGATAATGCAATTTCGCAACCGGCAATGTAATTAGCATGCCGAATATTACTTGGAGTGTGATTTGGAACGAAATCGCCAATAGATAAGACCATTTTACAATTTGGGCCCAAGTTAGAAGCAGAGCCTAAGGTGTAAATTATCGATAGTCCATATCTCGGAAACTATAAGAGATAATGCAATTTGGCAACCGGCAATGTAATTAGCATGCCGAATATTACTTGGAATGTGAATTGGAACGAAATCGCCAATAGATAAGACCATTTTACAATATGGGCCCAAGTTAGAAGCAGAGCCTAAGGTGTAAATTATCGATAGTCCATATCTCGGAAACTATAAGAGATAATGCAATTTGGCAACCGGCAATGTAATTAGCATGCCAAATATTACTTGGAATGTGAATTGGAACGAAATCGCCAATAGATAAGGCCATTTTACAATTTGGGCCCAAGTTAGAAGCAGAGCCTAAGGTGTAAATTATCGATAGTCCATATCTCGGAAACTATAAGAGATAATGCAATTTGGCAACCGGCAATGTAATTAGCATGCCGAATAATACTTGGAATGTGAATTGCAACTAAATCGCCAATAGATAAGACCATTTTACAATTTGGGCCCAAGTTAGAAGCAGAGCCTAAGGTGTAAATTATCGATAGTCCATATCTCGGAAACTATAAGAGATAATGCAATTTGGCAACCGGCAATGTAATTAGCATGCCGAATATAACTTGGAATGTGAATTGGAACGAAATCGCCAATAGATAAGACCATTTTACAATTTGGGCCCAAGTTAGAAGCAGAGCCTAAGGTGTAAATTATCGATAGTCCATATCTCGGAAACTATAAGAGATAATGCAATTTGGCAACCGGCAATGTAATTAGCATGCCGAATATTACTTGGAATGTGAATTGGAACGAAATCGCCAATAGATAAGACCATTTTACAATTTGGGTCCAAGTTAGAAGCAGAGCCTAAGGTGTAAATTATCGATAGTCCATATCTCGGAAACTATAAGAGATAATGCAATTTGGCAACCGGCAATGTAATTAGCATGCCGAATATTACTTGGAATGTGAATTGGAACGAAATCGCCAATAGATAAGACCATTTTACAATTTGGGCCCAAGTTAGAAGCAGAGCCTAAGGTGTAAATTATTGATAGTCCATATCTCGGAAACTATAAGAGATAATGCAATTTCGCAACCGGCAATGTAATTAGCATGCCGAATATTACTTGGAATGTGAATTGGGACGAAATCGCCAATAGATAAGACCATTTTACAATTTGGGCCCAAGCTAGTGCAGAGCCTAAGGTGTAAATTATCGATAGTCCATATCTCGGAAACTATAAGAGATAATGCAATTTGGCAACCGGCAATGTAATTAGCATGCCGAATATTACTTGGAATGTGAATTGGAACGAAATCGCCTATAGATATGACCATTTTACAATTTGGGCCCAAGTTAGAAGCAGAGCCTAACGTGTAAATTATCGATAGTCCATATCTCGGAAACTATAAGAGATAATGCAATTTGGCAACCGGCAATGTAATTAGCATGCCGAATATTACTTGGAATGTGAATTGGAACGAAATCGCCAATAGATAAGACCATTTAACAATTTTGGCCCAAGTTAGAAGAAGAGCCTAAGGTGTAAATTATCGATAGTCCATATCTCGGAAACTATAAGAGATAATGCAATTTCGCAACCGGCAATGTAATTAGCATGCCGAATATTACTTGGAGTGTGAATTGGAACGAAATCGCCAATAGATAAGACCATTTTACAATTTGGGCCCAAGTTAGAAGCAGAGCCTAAGGTGTAAATTATCGATAGTCCATATCTCGGAAACTATAAGAGATAATGCAATTTGGCAACCGGCAATGTAATTAGCATGCCGAATATTACTTGGAATGTGAATTGGAACGAAATCGCCAATAGATAAGACCATTTTACAATTTGGGCCCAAGTTAGAAGCAGAGCCTAAGGTGTAAATTATCGATAGTCCATATCTCGGAAACTATAAGAGATAATGCAATTTGGAAACCGGCAATGTAATTAGCATGCCGAATATTACTTGGAATGTGAATTGGAACGAAATCGCCAATTGATAAGACCATTTTACAATTTGGGCCCAAGTTAGAAGCAGAGCCTAAGGTGTAAATTATCGATAGTCCATATCTCGGAAACTATAAGAGATAATGCAATTTGGTAACCGGCAATGTAATTAGCATGCCGAATATTACTTGGAATGTGAATTGGAACGAAATCGCCTATAGATAAGACCATTTTACAATTTGGGCCCAAGTTAGAAGCAGAGCCTAAGGTGTAAATTATCGATAGTCCATATCTCGGAAACTATAAGAGATAATGCAATTTGGCAACCGGCAATGTAATTAGCATGCCGAATATTACTTGGAATGTGAATTGGAACGAAATCGCCAATAGATAAGACCATTTTACAATTTGGGCCCAAGTTAGAAGCAGAGCCTAAGGTGTAAATTATCGATAGTCCATATCTCGGAAACTATAAGAGATAATGCAATTTGGCAACCGGCAATGTAATTAGCATGCCGAATATTACTTGGAATGTGAATTGGAACGAAATCGCCAATAGATAAGACCATTTTACAATTTGGGCCCAAGTTAGAAGCAGAGCCTATGGTGTAAATTATCGATAGTCCATATCTCGGAAACTATAAGAGATAATGCAATTTGGCAACCGGCAATGTAATTAGCATGCCGAATATTACCTGGAATGTGAATTGGAACGAAATCGCCAATAGATAAGACCATTTTACAATTTGGGCCCAAGTTAGAAGCAGAGCCTAAGGTGTAAATTATCGATAGTCCATATCTCGGAAACTATAAGAGATAATGCAATTTGGCAACCGGCAATGTAATTAGCATGCCGAATATTACTTGGAATGTGAATTGGAACGAAATTGCCAATAGATAAGACCATTTTACAATTTGGGCCCAAGTTAGAAGCAGAGCCTAAGGTGTAAATTATCGATAGTCCATATCTCTGAAACTATAAGAGATAATGCAATTTCGCAACCGGCAATGTAATTAGCATGCCGAATATTACTTGGAATGTGAATTGGGACGAAATCGCCAATAGATAAGGCCATTTTACAATTTGGGCCCAAGTTAGAAGCAGAGATTAAGGTGTAAATTATCAATAGTCCATATCTCGGAAACTATAAGAGATAATGCAATTTATCAACCGGCAACGTAATTAGCATGCCGAATATTACTTGGAATGTGAATTGGAACGAAATCGCCAATAGATAAGACCATTTTACAATTTGGGCCCAAGTTAGAAGCAGAGCCTAAGGTGTAAATTATCGATAGTCCATATCTCGGAAACTATAAGAGATAATGCAATTTGGCAACCGGCAATGTAATTAGCATGCCGAATATTACTTGGAATGTGAATTGGAACGAAATCGCCAATAGATAAGACCATTTTACAATTTGGGCCCAAGTTAGAAGCAGAGCCTAAGGTGTAAATTATCGATAGTCCATATCTCGGAAACTATAAGAGATAATGCAATTTGGCAACCGGCAATGTAATTAGCATGCCGAATATTACTTGGAATGTGAATTGGAACGAAATCGCCAATAGATAAGACCATTTTACAATTTGGGCCCAAGTTAGAAGCAGAGCCTAAGGTGTAAATTATTGATAGTCCATATCTCGGAAACTATAAGAGATAATGCAATTTCGCAACCGGCAATGTAATTAGCATGCCGAATATCACTTGGAATGTGAATTGGGACGAAATCGCCAATAGATAAGACCATTTTACAATTTGGGCCCAAGTTAGAAGCAGAGCCTAAGGTGTAAATTATCGATAGTCCATATCTCGGAAACTATAAGAGATAATGCAATTTGGCAACCGGCAATGTAATTAGCATGCCGAATATAACTTGGAATGTGAATTAGAACGAAATCGCCAATAGATAAGACCATTTTACAATTTGGGCCCAAGTTAGAAGCAGAGCCTAAGGTGTAAATTATCGATAGTCTATATCTCGGAAACTATAAGAGATAATGCAATTTGGCAACCGGCAATGTAATTAGCATGCCGAATATTACTTGGAATGTGAATTGGAACGAAATCGCCAATAGATAAGACCATTTTACAATTTGGGCCCAAGTTAGAAGCAGAGCCTAAGGTGTAAATTATCGATAGTCCATATCTCGGAAACTATAAGAGATAATGCAATTTCGCAACCGGCAATGTAATTAGCATGCCGAATATTACTTGGAGTGTGAATTGGAACGAAATCGCCAATAGATAAGACCATTTTACAATTTGGGCCCAAGTTAGAAGCAGAGCCTAAGGTGTAAATTATCGATAGTCCATATCTCGGAAACTATAAGAGATAATGCAATTTGGCAACCGGCAATGTAATTAGCATGCCGAATATTACTTGGAATGTGAATTGGAACGAAATCGCCAATAGATAAGACCATTTTACAATTTGGGCCCAAGTTAGAAGCAGAGCCTAAGGTGTAAATTATCGATAGTCCATATCTCGGAAACTATAAGAGATAATGCAATTTGGCAACCGGCAATGTAATTAGCATGCCGAATATTACTTGGAATGTGAATTGGAACGAAATCGCCAATAGATAAGACCATTTTACAATTTGGGCCCAAGTTAGAAGCAGAGCCTAAGGTGTAAATTATTGATAGTCCATATCTCGGAAACTATAAGAGATAATGCAATTTCGCAACCGGCAATGTAATTAGCATGCCGAATATCACTTGGAATGTGAATTGGGACGAAATCGCCAATAGATAAGACCATTTTACAATTTGGGCCCAAGTTAGAAGCAGAGCCTAAGGTGTAAATTATCGATAGTCCATATCTCGGAAACTATAAGAGATAATGCAATTTGGCAACCGGCAATGTAATTAGCATGCCGAATATAACTTGGAATGTGAATTAGAACGAAATCGCCAATAGATAAGACCATTTTACAATTTGGGCCCAAGTTAGAAGCAGAGCCTAAGGTGTAAATTATCGATAGTCTATATCTCGGAAACTATAAGAGATAATGCAATTTGGCAACCGGCAATGTAATTAGCATGCCGAATATTACTTGGAATGTGAATTGGAACGAAATCGCCAATAGATAAGACCATTTTACAATTTGGGCCCAAGTTAGAAGCAGAGCCTAAGGTGTAAATTATCGATAGTCCATATCTCGGAAACTATAAGAGATAATGCAATTTCGCAACCGGCAATGTAATTAGCATGCCGAATATTACTTGGAGTGTGAATTGGAACGAAATCGCCAATAGATAAGACCATTTTACAATTTGGGCCCAAGTTAGAAGCAGAGCCTAAGGTGTAAATTATCGATAGTCCATATCTCGGAAACTATAAGAGATAATGCAATTTGGCAACCGGCAATGTAATTAGCATGCCGAATATTACTTGGAATGTGAATTGGAACGAAATCGCCAATAGATAAGACCATTTTACAATATGGGCCCAAGTTAGAAGCAGAGCCTAAGGTGTAAATTATCGATAGTCCATATCTCGGAAACTATAAGAGATAATGCAATTTGGCAACCGGCAATGTAATTAGCATGCCAAATATTACTTGGAATGTGAATTGGAACGAAATCGCCAATAGATAAGACCATTTTACAATTTGGGCCCAAGTTAGAAGCAGAGCCTAAGGTGTAAATTATCGATAGTCCATATCTCGGAAACTATAAGAGATAATGCAATTTGGCAACCGGCAATGTAATTAGCATGCCGAATATTACTTGGAATGTGAATTGCAACTAAATCGCCAATAGATAAGACCATTTTACAATTTGGGCCCAAGTTAGAAGCAGAGCCTAAGGTGTAAATTATCGATAGTCCATATCTCGGAAACTATAAGAGATAATGCAATTTGGCAACCGGCAATGTAATTAGCATGCCGAATATAACTTGGAATGTGAATTGGAACGAAATCGCCAATAGATAAGACCATTTTACAATTTGGGCCCAAGTTAGAAGCAGAGCCTAAGGTGTAAATTATCGATAGTCCATATCTCGGAAACTATAAGAGATAATGCAATTTGGCAACCGGCAATGTAATTAGCATGCCGAATATTACTTGGAATGTGAATTGGAACGAAATCGCCAATAGATAAGACCATTTTACAATTTGGGTCCAAGTTAGAAGCAGAGCCTAAGGTGTAAATTATCGATAGTCCATATCTCGGAAACTATAAGAGATAATGCAATTTGGCAACCGGCAATGTAATTAGCATGCCGAATATTACTTGGAATGTGAATTGGAACGAAATCGCCAATAGATAAGACCATTTTACAATTTGGGCCCAAGTTAGAAGCAGAGCCTAAGGTGTAAATTATTGATAGTCCATATCTCGGAAACTATAAGAGATAATGCAATTTCGCAACCGGCAATGTAATTAGCATGCCGAATATTACTTGGAATGTGAATTGGGACGAAATCGCCAATAGATAAGACCATTTTACAATATGGGCCCAAGCTAGTGCAGAGCCTAAGGTGTAAATTATCGATAGTCCATATCTCGGAAACTATAAGAGATAATGCAATTTGGCAACCGGCAATGTAATTAGCATGCCGAATATTACTTGGAATGTGAATTGGAACGAAATCGCCTATAGATAAGACCATTTTACAATTTGGGCCCAAGTTAGAAGCAGAGCCTAACGTGTAAATTATCGATAGTCCATATCTCGGAAACTATAAGAGATAATGCAATTTGGCAACCGGCAATGTAATTAGCATGCCGAATATTACTTGGAATGTGAATTGGAACGAAATCGCCAATAGATAAGACCATTTAACAATTTTGGCCCAAGTTAGAAGAAGAGCCTAAGGTGTAAATTATCGATAGTCCATATCTCGGAAACTATAAGAGATAATGCAATTTCGCAACCGGCAATGTAATTAGCATGCCGAATATTACTTGGAGTGTGAATTGGAACGAAATCGCCAATAGATAAGACCATTTTACAATTTGGGCCCAAGTTAGAAGCAGAGCCTAAGGTGTAAATTATCGATAGTCCATATCTCGGAAACTATAAGAGATAATGCAATTTGGCAACCGGCAATGTAATTAGCATGCCGAATATTACTTGGAATGTGAATTGGAACGAAATCGCCAATAGATAAGACCATTTTACAATTTGGGCCCAAGTTAGAAGCAGAGCCTAAGGTGTAAATTATCGATAGTCCATATCTCGGAAACTATAAGAGATAATGCAATTTGGCAACCGGCAATGTAATTAGCATGCCGAATATTACTTGGAATGTGAATTGGAACGAAATCGCCAATTGATAAGACCATTTTACAATTTGGGCCCAAGTTAGAAGCAGAGCCTAAGGTGTAAATTATCGATAGTCCATATCTCGGAAACAATAAGAGATAATGCAATTTGGTAACCGGCAATGTAATTAGCATGCCGAATATTACTTGGAATGTGAATTGGAACGAAATCGCCTATAGATAAGACCATTTTACAATTTGGGCCCAAGTTAGAAGCAGAGCCTAAGGTGTAAATTATCGATAGTCCATATCTCGGAAACTATAAGAGATAATGCAATTTCGCAACCGGCAATGTAATTAGCATGCCGAATATCACTTGGAATGTGAATTGGGACGAAATCGCCAATAGATAAGACCATTTTACAATTTGGGGTCAAGTTAGAAGCAGAGCCTAAGGTGTAAATTATCGATAGTCCATATCTCGGAAACTATAAGAGATAATGCAATTTGGCAACCGGCAATGTAATTAGCATGCCGAATATTACTTGGAATGTGAATTGGAACGAAATCGCCAATAGATAAGACCATTTTACAATTTGGGCCCAAGTTAGAAGCAGAGCCTAAGGTGTAAATTATCGATAGTCCATATCTCGGAAACTATAAGAGATAATGCAATTTGGCAACCGGCAATGTAATTAGCATGCCGAATATTACTTGGAATGTGAATTGGAACGAAATCGCCAATAGGTAAGACCATTTTACAATTTGGGCCCAAGTTAGAAGCAGAGCCTAAGGTGTAAATTATCGATACTCCATATCTCGGAAACTATAAGAGATAATTCAATTTGGCAACCGGCAATGTAATTAGCATGCCGAATATTACTTGGAATGTGAATTGGAACGAAATCGCCAATAGATAAGACCATTTTACAATTTGGGCCCAAGTTAGAAGCAGAGCCTAAGGTGTAAATTATCGATAGTCCATATCTCGGAAACTATAAGAGATAATGCAATTTGGCAACCGGCAATGTAATTAGCATGCCGAATATTACTTGGAATGTGAATTGGAACGAAATCGCCAATAGATAAGACCATTTTACAATTTGGGCCCAAGTTAGAAGCAGAGCTTAAGGTGTAAATTATCGATAGTCCATATCTCGGAAACTATAAGAGATAATGCAATTTGGCAACCGGCAATGTAATTAGCATGCCGAATATTACTTGGAATGTGAATTGGAACGAAATCGCCAATAGATAAGACCATTTTACAATTTGGGCCCAAGTTAGAAGCTGAGCCTAAGGTGTAAATTATTGATAGTCCATATCTCGGAAACTATAAGAGATAATGCAATTTCGCAACCGGCAATGTAATTAGCATGCCGAATATCACTTGGAATGTGAATTGGGACGAAATCGCCAATAGATAAGACCATTTTACAATTTGGGCCCAAGTTAGAAGCAGAGCCTAAGGTGTAAATTATCGATAGTCCATATCTCGGAAACTATAAGAGATAATGCAATTTGGCAACTGGCAATGTAATTAGCATGCCGAATATTACTTGGAATGTGAATTGGAACGAAATCTCCAATAGATAAGACCATTTTACAATTTGGGCCCAAGTTAGAAGCAGAGCCTAAGGTGTAAATTATCGATAGTCCATATCTCGGAAACTATAAGAGATAATGCAATTTGGCAACCGGCAATGTAATTAGCATGCCGAATATTACTTGGAATGTGAATTGGAATGAAATCGCCAATAGGTAAGACCATTTTACAATTTGGGCCCAAGTTAGAAGCAGAGCCTAAGGTGTAAATTATCGATAGTCCATATCTCGGAAACTATAAGAGATAATTCAATTTGGCAACCGGCAATGTAATTAGCATGCCGAATATTACTTGGAATGTGAATTGGAACGAAATCGCCAATAGATAAGACCATTTTACAATTTGGGCCCAAGTTAGAAGCAGAGCCTAAGGTGTAAATTATCGATAGTCCATATCTCGGAAACTATAAGAGATAATGCAATTTGGCAACCGGCAATGTAATTAGCAAGCCGAATATTACTTGGAATGTGAATTGGAACGAAATCGCCAATAGATAAGACGATTTTACAATTTGGGCCCAAGTTAGAAGCAGAG
Source organism: Rhynchophorus ferrugineus (assembly GCF_030347505.1). Lineage (NCBI taxonomy): Eukaryota > Metazoa > Arthropoda > Insecta > Coleoptera > Curculionidae > Rhynchophorus > Rhynchophorus ferrugineus. Next base: position 1,223,562 of record NW_027472606.1, on the reverse strand, counting down.
CCTAATGTGTAAATTATCGATAGTCCATATCTCGGAAACTATAAGAGATAATGCAATTTGGCAACCGGCAATGTAATTAGCATGCCGAATATTACTTGGAATGTGAATTGGAACGAAATCGCCAATAGATAAGGCCATTTTACAATTTGGGCCCAAGTTAGAAGCAGAGCCTAAGGTGTAAATTAACGATAGTTAATATCTCGGAAACTATAAGAGATAATGCAATTTGGCAACCGGCAATGTAATTAGCATGCCGAATATTACTTGGAATGTGAATTGGAACGAAATCGCCAATAGATAAGACCATTTTACAATTTGGGCCCAAGTTAGAAGCAGAGCCTAAGGTGTAAATTATCGATAGTCCATATCTCGGAAACTATAAGAGATAATGCAATTTGGCAACCGGCAATGTAATTAGCATGCCGAATATTACTTGGAATGTGAATTGGAACGAAATCGCCAATAGATAAGACCATTTTACAATTTGGGCCCAAGTTAGAAGCAGAGCCTAAGGTGTAAATTATCGATAGTCCATATCTCGGAAACTATAAGAGATAATGCAATTTGGCAACCGGCAATGTAATTAGCATGCCGAATATTACTTGGAATGTGAATTGGAACGAAATCGCCAATAGATAAGACCATTTTACAATTTGGGCCCAAGTTAGAAGCAGAGCCTAAGGTGTAAATTATCGATAGTCCATATCTCGGAAACTATAAGAGATAATGCAATTTGGCAACCGGCAATGTAATTAGCATGCCGAATATTACTTGGAATGTGAATTGGAACGAAATCGCCAATAGATAAGACCATTTTACAATTTGTTCCCAAGTTAGAAGCAGAGCCTAAGGTGTAAATTATCGATAGTCCATATCTCGGAAACTATAAGAGATAATGCAATTTGGCAACCGGCAATGTAATTAGCATGCCGAATATTACTTGGAATGTGAATTGGAACGAAATCGCCAATAGATAAGACCATTTTACAATTTGGGCCCAAGTTAGAAGCAGAGCCTAAGGTGTAAATTATCGATAGTCCATATCTCGGAAACTATAAGAGATAATGCAATTTGGCAACCGGCAATGTAATTAGCATGCCGAATATTACTTGGAATGTGAATTGGAACGAAATCGCCAATAGATAAGACCATTTTACAATTTGGGCCCAAGTTAGAAGCAGAGCCTAAGGTGTAAATTATCGATAGTCCATATCTCGGAAACTATAAGAGATAATGCAATTTGGCAACCGGCAATGTAATTAGCATGCCGAATATTACTTGGAATGTGAATTGGAACGAAATCGCCAATAGATAAGACCATTTTACAATTTGGGCCCAAGTTAGAAGCTGAGCCTAAGGTGTAAATTATTGATAGTCCATATCTCGGAAACTATAAGAGATAATGCAATTTCGCAACCGGCAATGTAATTAGCATGCCGAATATCACTTGGAATGTGAATTGGAACGAAATCGCCAATAGATAAGACCATTTTACAATTTGGACCCAAGTTAGAAGCAGAGCCTAAGGTGTAAATTATCGATAGTCCATATCTCGGAAACTATAAGAGATAATGCAATTTGGCAACCGGCAATGTAATTAGCATGCCGAATATTACTTGGAATGTGAATTGGAACGAATTCGCCAATAGATAAGACCATTTTACAATATGGGCCCAAGTTAGAAGCAGAGCCTAAGGTGTAAATTATCGATAGTCCATATCTCGGAAACTATAAGAGATAATGCAATTTGGCAACCGGCAATGTAATTAGCATGCCAAATATTACTTGGAATGTGAATTGGAACGAAATCGCCAATAGATAAGACCATTTTACAATTTGGGCCCAAGTTAGAAGCAGAGCCTAAGGTGTAAATTATCGATAGTCCATATCTCGGAAACTATAAGAGATAATGCAATTTGGCAACCGGCAATGTAATTAGCATGCCGAATATAACTTGGAATGTGAATTGGAACGAAATCGCCAATAGATAAGACCATTTTACAATTTGGGCCCAAGTTAGAAGCAGAGCCTAAGGTGTAAATTATCGATAGTCCATATCTCGGAAACTATAAGAGATAATGCAATTTGGCAACCGGCAATGTAATTAGCATGCCGAATATTACTTGGAATGTGAATTGGAACGAAATCGCCAATAGATAAGACCATTTTACAATTTGGGTCCAAGTTAGAAGCAGAGCCTAAGGTGTAAATTATCGATAGTCCATATCTCGGAAACTATAAGAGATAATGCAATTTGGCAACCGGCAATGTAATTAGCATGCCGAATATTACTTGGAATGTGAATTGGAACGAAATCGCCAATAGATAAGACCATTTTACAATTTGGGCCCAAGTTAGAAGCAGAGCCTAAGGTGTAAATTATTGATAGTCCATATCTCGGAAACTATAAGAGATAATGCAATTTCGCAACCGGCAATGTAATTAGCATGCCGAATATTACTTGGAATGTGAATTGGGACGAAATCGCCAATAGATAAGACCATTTTACAATTTGGGCCCAAGCTAGTGCAGAGCCTAAGGTGTAAATTATCGATAGTCCATATCTCGGAAACTATAAGAGATAATGCAATTTGGCAACCGGCAATGTAATTAGCATGCCGAATATTACTTGGAATGTGAATTGGAACGAAATCGCCTATAGATAAGACCATTTTACAATTTGGGCCCAAGTTAGAAGCAGAGCCTAACGTGTAAATTATCGATAGTCCATATCTCGGAAACTATAAGAGATAATGCAATTTGGCAACCGGCAATGTAATTAGCATGCCGAATATTACTTGGAATGTGAATTGGAACGAAATCGCCAATAGATAAGACCATTTAACAATTTTGGCCCAAGTTAGAAGAAGAGCCTAAGGTGTAAATTATCGATAGTCCATATCTCGGAAACTATAAGAGATAATGCAATTTCGCAACCGGCAATGTAATTAGCATGCCGAATATTACTTGGAGTGTGAATTGGAACGAAATCGCCAATAGATAAGACCATTTTACAATTTGGGCCCAAGTTAGAAGCAGAGCCTAAGGTGTAAATTATCGATAGTCCATATCTCGGAAACTATAAGAGATAATGCAATTTGGCAACCGGCAATGTAATTAGCATGCCGAATATTACTTGGAATGTGAATTGGAACGAAATCGCCAATAGATAAGACCATTTTACAATTTGGGCCCAAGTTAGAAGCAGAGCCTAAGGTGTAAATTATCGATAGTCCATATCTCGGAAACTATAAGAGATAATGCAATTTGGCAACCGGCAATGTAATTAGCATGCCGAATATTACTTGGAATGTGAATTGGAACGAAATCGCCAATTGATAAGACCATTTTACAATTTGGGCCCAAGTTAGAAGCAGAGCCTAAGGTGTAAATTATCGATAGTCCATATCTCGGAAACAATAAGAGATAATGCAATTTGGTAACCGGCAATGTAATTAGCATGCCGAATATTACTTGGAATGTGAATTGGAACGAAATCGCCTATAGATAAGACCATTTTACAATTTGGGCCCAAGTTAGAAGCAGAGCCTAACGTGTAAATTATCGATAGTCCATATCTCGGAAACTATAAGAGATAATGCAATTTGGCAACCGGCAATGTAATTAGCATGCCGAATATTACTTGGAATGTGAATTGGAACGAAATCGTAAATAGATAAGACCATTTTACAATTTGGGCCCAAGTTAGAAGAAGAGCCTAAGGTGTAAATTATCGATAGTCCATATCTCGGAAACTATAAGAGATAATGCAATTTCGCAACCGGCAATGTAATTAGCATGCCGAATATTACTTGGAGTGTGAATTGGAACGAAATCGCCAATAGATAAGACCATTTTACAATTTGGGCCCAAGTTAGAAGCAGAGCCTAAGGTGTAAATTATCGATAGTCCATATCTCGGAAACTATAAGAGATAATGCAATTTGGCAACCGGCAATGTAATTAGCATGCCGAATATTACTTGGAATGTGAATTGGAACGAAATCGCCAATTGATAAGACCATTTTACAATTTGGGCCCAATTTAGAAGCAACGCCTAAGGTGTAAATTATCGATAGTCCATATCTCGGAAACTATAAGAGATAATGCAATTTGGAAACCGGCAATGTAATTAGCATGCCGAATATTACTTGGAATGTGAATTGGAACGAAATCGCCAATAGATAAGACCATTTTACAATTTGGGCCCAAGTTAGAAGCAGAGCCTAAGGTGTAAATTATCGATAGTCCATATCTCGGAAACTATAAGAGATAATGCAATTTGGCAACCGGCAATGTAATTAGCATGCCGAATATTATTTGGAATGTGAATAGCAACTAAATCGCCAATAGATAAGACCATTTTACAATTTGGGCCCAAGTTAGAAGCAGAGCCTAAGGTGTAAATTATCGATAGTCCATATCTCGGAAACTATTAGAGATAATGCAATTTGGCAACCGGCAATGTAATTAGCATGCCGAATATTACTTGGAATGTGAATTGGAACGAAATCGCCAATAGATAAGACCATTTTACAATTTGGGCCCAAGTTAGAAGCAGAGCCTAAGGTGTAAATTATCGATAGTCCATATCTCGGAAACTATAAGAGATAATGCAATTTCGCAACCGGCAATGTAATTAGCATGCCGAATATCACTTGGAATGTGAATTGGGACGAAATCGCCAATAGATAAGACCATTTTACAATTTGGGCCCAAGTTAGAAGCAGAGCCTAAGGTGTAAATTATCGATAGTCCATATCTCGGAAACTATAAGAGATAATGCAATTTGGCAACCGGCAATGTAATTAGCATGCCGAATATTACTTGGAATGTGAATTGGAACGAAATCGCCAATAGATAAGACCATTTTACAATTTGGGCCCAAGTTAGAAGCAGAGCCTAAGGTGTAAATTATCGATAGTCCATATCTCGGAAACTATAAGAGATAATGCAATTTGGCAACCGGCAATGTAATTAGCATGCCGAATATTACTTGGAATGTGAATTGGAACGAAATCGCCAATAGGTAAGACCATTTTACAATTTGGGCCCAAGTTAGAAGCAGAGCCTAAGGTGTAAATTATCGATACTCCATATCTCGGAAGCTATAAGAGATAATTCAATTTGGCAACCGGCAATGTAATTAGCATGCCGAATATTACTTGGAATGTGAATTGGAACGAAATCGCCAATAGATAAGACCATTTTACAATTTGGGCCCAAGTTAGAAGCAGAGCCTAAGGTGTAAATTATCGATAGTCCATATCTCGGAAACTATAAGAGATAATGCAATTTGGCAACCGGCAATGTAATTAGCATGCCGAATATTACTTGGAATGTGAATTGGAACGAAATCGCCAATAGATAAGACCATTTTACAATTTGGGCCCAAGTTAGAAGCAGAGCTTAAGGTGTAAATTATCGATAGTCCATATCTCGGAAACTATAAGAGATAATGCAATTTGGCAACCGGCAATGTAATTAGCATGCCGAATATTACTTGGAATGTGAATTGGAACGAAATCGCCAATAGATAAGACCATTTTACAATTTGGGCCCAAGTTGGAAGCTGAGCCTAAGGTGTAAATTATTGATAGTCCATATCTCGGAAACTATAAGAGATAATGCAATTTCGCAACCGGCAATGTAATTAGCATGCCGAATATCACTTGGAATGTGAATTGGGACGAAATCGCCAATAGATAAGACCATTTTACAATTTGGGCCCAAGTTAGAAGCAGAGCCTAAGGTGTAAATTATCGATAGTCCATATCTCGGAAACTATAAGAGATAATGCAATTTGGCAACCGGCAATGTAATTAGCATGCCGAATATTACTTGGAATGTGAATTGGAACGAAATCTCCAATAGATAAGACCATTTTACAATTTGGGCCCAAGTTAGAAGCAGAGCCTAAGGTGTAAATTATCGATAGTCCATATCTCGGAAACTATAAGAGATAATGCAATTTGGCAACCGGCAATGTAATTAGCATGCCGAATATTACTTGGAATGTGAATTGGAATGAAATCGCCAATAGGTAAGACCATTTTACAATTTGGGCCCAAGTTAGAAGCAGAGCCTAAGGTGTAAATTATCGATAGTCCATATCTCGGAAACTATAAGAGATAATTCAATTTGGCAACCGGCAATGTAATTAGCATGCCGAATATTACTTGGAATGTGAATTGGAACGAAATCGCCAATAGATAAAACCATTTTACAATTTGGGCCCAAGTTAGAAGCAGAGCCTAAGGTGTAAATTATCGATAGTCCATATCTCGGAAACTATAAGAGATAATGCAATTTGGCAACCGGCAATGTAATTAGCATGCCGAATATTACTTGGAATGTGAATTGGAACGAAATCGCCAATAGATAAGACGATTTTACAATTTGGGCCCAAGTTAGAAGCAGAGCCTAATGTGTAAATTATCGATAGTCCATATCTCGGAAACTATAAGAGATAATGCAATTTGGCAACCGGCAATGTAATTAGCATGCCGAATATTACTTGGAATGTGAATTGGAACGAAATCGCCAATAGATAAGGCCATTTTACAATTTGGGCCCAAGTTAGAAGCAGAGCCTAAGGTGTAAATTAACGATAGTTAATATCTCGGAAACTATAAGAGATAATGCAATTTGGCAACCGGCAATGTAATTAGCATGCCGAATATTACTTGGAATGTGAATTGGAACGAAATCGCCAATAGATAAGACCATTTTACAATTTGGGCCCAAGTTAGAAGCAGAGCCTAAGGTGTAAATTATCGATAGTCCATATCTCGGAAACTATAAGAGATAATGCAATTTGGCAACCGGCAATGTAATTAGCATGCCGAATATTACTTGGAATGTGAATTGGAACGAAATCGCCAATAGATAAGACCATTTTACAATTTGGGCCCAAGTTAGAAGCAGAGCCTAAGGTGTAAATTATCGATAGTCCATATCTCGGAAACTATAAGAGATAATGCAATTTGGCAACCGGCAATGTAATTAGCATGCCGAATATTACTTGGAATGTGAATTGGAACGAAATCGCCAATAGATAAGACCATTTTACAATTTGGGCCCAAGTTAGAAGCAGAGCCTAAGGTGTAAATTATCGATAGTCCATATCTCGGAAACTATAAGAGATAATGCAATTTGGCAACCGGCAATGTAATTAGCATGCCGAATATTACTTGGAATGTGAATTGGAACGAAATCGCCAATAGATAAGACCATTTTACAATTTGTTCCCAAGTTAGAAGCAGAGCCTAAGGTGTAAATTATCGATAGTCCATATCTCGGAAACTATAAGAGATAATGCAATTTGGCAACCGGCAATGTAATTAGCATGCCGAATATTACTTGGAATGTGAATTGGAACGAAATCGCCAATAGATAAGACCATTTTACAATTTGGGCCCAAGTTAGAAGCAGAGCCTAAGGTGTAAATTATCGATAGTCCATATCTCGGAAACTATAAGAGATAATGCAATTTGGCAACCGGCAATGTAATTAGCATGCCGAATATTACTTGGAATGTGAATTGGAACGAAATCGCCAATAGATAAGACCATTTTACAATTTGGGCCCAAGTTAGAAGCAGAGCCTAAGGTGTAAATTATCGATAGTCCATATCTCGGAAACTATAAGAGATAATGCAATTTGGCAACCGGCAATGTAATTAGCATGCCGAATATTACTTGGAATGTGAATTGGAACGAAATCGCCAATAGATAAGACCATTTTACAATTTGGGCCCAAGTTAGAAGCTGAGCCTAAGGTGTAAATTATTGATAGTCCATATCTCGGAAACTATAAGAGATAATGCAATTTCGCAACCGGCAATGTAATTAGCATGCCGAATATCACTTGGAATGTGAATTGGAACGAAATCGCCAATAGATAAGACCATTTTACAATTTGGACCCAAGTTAGAAGCAGAGCCTAAGGTGTAAATTATCGATAGTCCATATCTCGGAAACTATAAGAGATAATGCAATTTGGCAACCGGCAATGTAATTAGCATGCCGAATATTACTTGGAATGTGAATTGGAACGAAATCTCCAATAGATAAGACCATTTTACAATTTGGGCCCAAGTTAGAAGCAGAGCCTAAGGTGTAAATTATCGATAGTCCATATCTCGGAAACTATAAGAGATAATGCAATTTGGCAACCGGCAATGTAATTAGCATGCCGAATATTACTTGGAATGTGAATTGGAACGAAATCGCCAATAGATAAGACCATTTTACAATTTGGGCCCAAGTTAGAAGCAGAGCCTAAGGTGTAAATTATCGATAGTCCATATCTCGGAAACTATAAGAGATAATTCAATTTGGCAACCGGCAATGTAATTAGCATGCCGAATATTACTTGGAATGTGAATTGGAACGAAATCGCCAATAGATAAGACCATTTTACAATTTGGGCCCAAGTTAGAAGCAGAGCCTAAGGTGTAAATTATCGATAGTCCATATCTCGGAAACTATAAGAGATAATGCAATTTGGCAACCGGCAATGTAATTAGCATGCCGAATATTACTTGGAATGTGAATTGGAACGAAATCGCCAATAGATAAGACGATTTTACAATTTGGGCCCAAGTTAGAAGCAGAGCCTAATGTGTAAATTATCGATAGTCCATATCTCGGAAACTATAAGAAATAATGCAATTTGGCAACCGGCAATGTAATTAGCATGCCGAATATTACTTCGAATGTGAATTGGAACGAAATCGCCAATAGATAAGACCATTTTACAATTTGGGCCCAAGTTAGAAGCAGAGCCTAATGTGTAAATTATCGATAGTCCATATCTCGGAAACTATAAGAGATAATGCAATTTGGCAACCGGCAATGTAATTAGCATGCCGAATATTACTTGGAATGTGAATTGGAACGAAATCGCCAATAGATAAGGCCATTTTACAATTTGGGCCCAAGTTAGAAGCAGAGCCTAAGGTGTAAATTAACGATAGTTAATATCTCGGAAACTATAAGAGATAATGCAATTTGGCAACCGGCAATGTAATTAGCATGCCGAATATTACTTGGAATGTGAATTGGAACGAAATCGCCAATAGATAAGACCATTTTACAATTTGGGGCCAAGTTAGAAGCAGAGCCTAAGGTGTAAATTATCGATAGTCCATATCTCGGAAACTATAAGAGATAATGCAATTTGGCAACCGGCAATGTAATTAGCATGCCGAATATTACTTGGAATGTGAATTGGAACGAAATCGCCAATAGATAAGACCATTTTACAATTTGGGCCCAAGTTAGAAGCAGAGCCTAAGGTGTAAATTATCGATAGTCCATATCTCGGAAACTATAAGAGATAATGCAATTTGGCAACCGGCAATGTAATTAGCATGCCGAATATTACTTGGAATGTGAATTGGAACGAAATCGCCAATAGATAAGACCATTTTACAATTTGTTCCCAAGTTAGAAGCAGAGCCTAAGGTGTAAATTATCGATAGTCCATATCTCGGAAACTATAAGAGATAATGCAATTTGGCAACCGGCAATGTAATTAGCATGCCGAATATTACTTGGAATGTGAATTGGAACGAAATCGCCAATAGATAAGACCATTTTACAATTTGGGCCCAAGTTAGAAGCAGAGCCTAAGGTGTAAATTATCGATAGTCCATATCTCGGAAACTATAAGAGATAATGCAATTTGGCAACCGGCAATGTAATTAGCATGCCGAATATTACTTGGAATGTGAATTGGAACGAAATCGCCAATAGATAAGACCATTTTACAATTTGGGCCCAAGTTAGAAGCAGAGCCTAAGGTGTAAATTATCGATAGTCCATATCTCGGAAACTATAAGAGATAATGCAATTTGGCAACCGGCAATGTAATTAGCATGCCGAATATTACTTGGAATGTGAATTGGAACGAAATCGCCAATAGATAAGACCATTTTACAATTTGGGCCCAAGTTAGAAGCAGAGCCTAAGGTGTAAATTATCGATAGTCCATATCTCGGAAACTATAAGAGATAATGCAATTTGGCAACCGGCAATGTAATTAGCATGCCGAATATTTCTTGGAATGTGAATTGGAACGAAATCGCCAATAGATAAGACCATTTTACAATTTGGACCCAAGTTAGAAGCAGAGCCTAAGGTGTAAATTATTGATAGTCCATATCTCGGAAACTATAAGAGATAATGCAATTTCGCAACCGGCAATGTAATTAGCATGCCGAATATCACTTGGAATGTGAATTGGGACGAAATCGCCAATAGATAAGACCATTTTACAATTTGGGCCCAAGTTAGAAGCAGAGCCTAAGGTGTAAATTATCGATAGTCCATATCTCGGAAACTATAAGAGATAATGCAATTTGGCAACCGGCAATGTAATTAGCATGCCGAATATTACTTGGAATGTGAATTGGAACGAAATCGCCAATAGATAAGACCATTTTACAATTTGGGCCCAAGTTAGAAGCAGAGCCTAAGGTGTAAATTATCGATAGTCCATATCTCGGAAACTATAGGAGATAATGCAATTTGGCAACCGGCAATGTAATTAGCATGCCGAATATTACTTGGAATGTGAATTGGAACGAAATCGCCAATAGATAAGACCATTTTACAATTTGGACCCAAGTTAGAAGCAGAGCCTAAGGTGTAAATTATTGATAGTCCATATCTCGGAAACTATAAGAGATAATGCAATTTCGCAACCGGCAATGTAATTAGCATGCCGAATAACACTTGGAATGTGAATTGGGACGAAATCGCCAATAGATAAGACCATTTTACAATTTGGGCCCAAGTTAGAAGCAGAGCCTAAGGTGTAAATTATCGATAGTCCATATCTCGGAAACTATAAGAGATAATGCAATTTGGCAACCGGCAATGTAATTAGCATGCCGAATATTACTTGGAATGCGAATTGGAACGAAATCGCCAATAGATAAGACCATTTTACAATTTGGGCCCAAGTTAGAAGCAGAGCCTAAGGTGTAAATTATCGATAGTCCATATCTCGGAAACTATAAGAGATAATGCAATTTGGCAACCGGCAATGTAATTAGAATGCCGAATATTACTTGGAATGTGAATTGGAACGAAATCGCCAATAGGTAAGACCATTTTACAATTTGGGCCCAAGTTAGAAGCAGAGCCTAAGGTGTAAATTATCGATAGTCCATATCTCGGAAACTATAAGAGATAATGCAATTTGGCAACCGGCAATGTAATTAGCATGCCGAATATTACTTGGAATGTGAATTGGAACGAAATCGCCAATAGATAAGACCATTTTACAATTTGGGAGCAAGTTAGAAGCAGAGCCTAAGGTGTAAATTATCGATAGTCCATATCTCGGAAACTATAAGAGATAATGCAATTTGGCAACCGGCAATGTAATTAGCATGCCGAATATTACTTGGAATGTGAATTGGAACGAAATCGCCAATAGATAAGACCATTTTACAATTTGGGCCCAAGTTAGAAGCAGAGCCTATGGTGTAAATTATCGATAGTCCATATCTCGGAAACTATAAGAGATAATTCAATTTGGCAACCGGCAATGTAATTAGCATGCCGAATATTACTTGGAATGTGAATTGGAACGAAATCGCCAATAGATAAGACCATTTTACAATTTGGGCCCAAGTTAGAAGCAGAGCCTAAGGTGTAAATTATCGATAGTCCATATCTCGGAAACTATAAGAGATAATGCAATTTGGCAACCGGCAATGTAATTAGCATGCCGAATATTACTTGGAATGTGAATTGGAACGAAATCGCCAATAGATAAGACCATTTTACAATTTGGGCCCAAGTTAGAAGCAGAGCCAAGGTGTAAATTATCGATAGTCCATAACTCGGAAACTATAAGAGATAATTCAATTTGGCAACCGGCAATGTAATTAGCATGCCGAATATTACTTGGAATGTGAATTGGAACGAAATCGCCAATAGATAAGACCATTTTACAATTTGAGCCCAAGTTAGAAGCAGAGCCTAAGGTGTAAATTATCGATAGTCCATATCTCGGAAACTATAAGAGATAATGCAATTTGGCAACCGGCAATGTAATTAGCATGCCGAATATTACCTTGGAATGTGAATTGGAACGAAATCGCCAATAGATAAGACCATTTTACAATTTGGGAGCAAGTTAGAAGCAGATCCTAAGGTGTAAATTATCGATAGTATATATCTCGGAAACTATAAGAGATAATGCAATTTGGCAACCGGCAATGTAATTAGCATGCCGAATATAACTTGGAATGTGAATTGGAACGAAATCGCCAATAGATAAGACCATTTTACAATTTGGGCCCAAGTTAGAAGCAGAGCCTATGGTGTAAATTATCGATAGTCCATATCTCGGAAACTATAAGAGATAATGCAATTTGGCAACCGGCAATGTAATTAGCGTGCCGAAAATTACTTGGAATGTGAATTGGAACGAAATCGCCAATAGATAAGACCATTTTACAATTTGGGCCCAAGTTAGAAGCAGAGCCTAAGGTGTAAATTATCGATAGTCCATATCTCGGAAACTATAAGAGATAATGCAATTTGGCAACCGGCAATGTAATTAGCATGCCGAATATTACTTGGAATGTGAATTGGAACGAAATCGCCAATAGATAAGACCATTTTACAATTTGGGCCCAAGTTAGAAGCAGAGCCTAAGGTGTAAATTATCGATAGTCCATATCTCGGAAACTATAAGAGATAATGCAATTTGGCAACCGGCAATGTAATTAGCATGCCGAATATTACTTGGAATGTGAATTGGAACGAAATCGCCAATAGATAAGACCATTTTACAATTTGGGCCCAAGTTAGAAGCAGAGCCTAAGGTGTAAATTATCGATAGTCCATATCTCGGAAACTATAAGAGATAATGCAATTTGGCAACCGGCAATGTAATTAGAATGCCGAATATTACTTGGAATGTGAATTGGAACGAAATCGCCAATAGATAAGACCATTTTACAATTTGGGCCCAAGTTAGAAGCAGAGCCTAAGGTGTAAATTATCGATAGTCCATATCTCGGAAACTATAAGAGATAATGCAATTTGGCAACCGGCAATGTAATTAGCATGCCGAATATTACTTGGAATGTGAATTGGAACGAAATCGCCAATAGATAAGACCATTTTACAATTTGGGCCCAAGTTAGAAGCAGAGCCTAAGGTGTAAATTATCGATAGTCCATATCTCGGAAACTATAAGAGATAATGCAATTTCGCAACCGGCAATGTAATTAGCATGCCGAATATTACTTGGAGTGTGAATTGGAACGAAATCGCCAATAGATAAGACCATTTTACAATTTGGGCCCAAGTTAGAAGCAGAGCCTAAGGTGTAAATTATCGATAGTCCATATCTCGGAAACTATAAGAGATAATGCAATTTGGCAACCGGCAATGTAATTAGCATGCCGAATATTACTTGGAATGTGAATTGGAACGAAATCGCCAATAGATAAGTCCATTTTACAATTTGGGCCCAAGTTAGAAGCAGAGCCTAAGGTGTAAATTATCGATAGTCCATATCTCGGAAACTATAAGAGATAATGCAATTTGGCAACCGGCAATGTAATTAGCATGCCGAATATTACTTGGAATGTGAATTGGAACGAAATCGCCAATAGATAAGACCATTTTACAATTTGGGCCCAAGTTAGAAGCAGAGCCTAAGGTGTAAATTATCGATAGTCCATATCTCGGAAACTATAAGAGATAATGCAATTTGGCAACCGGCAATGTAATTAGCATGCCGAATATTACTTGGAATGTGAATTGCAACTAAATCGCCAATAGATAAGACCATTTTACAATTTGGGCCCAAGTTAGAAGCAGAGCCTAAGGTGTAAATTATCGATAGTCCATATCACGGAAACTATAAGAGATAATGCAATTTGGCAACCGGCAATATAATTAGCATGCCGAATATTACTTGGAATGTGAATTGGAACGAAATCGCCAATAGATAAGACCATTTTACAATTTGGGCCCAAGTTAGAAGCAGAGCCTAAATTGTAAATTATTGATAGTCCATATCTCGGAAACTATAAGAGATAATGCAATTTCGCAACCGGCAATGTAATTAGCATGCCGAATATCACTTGGAATGTGAATTGGGACGAAATCGCCAATAGATAAGACCATTTTACAATTTGGGCCCAATTTAGAAGCAGAGCCTAAGGTGTAAATTATCGATAGTCCATATCTCGGAAACTATAAGAGATAATGCAATTTGGCAACCGGCAATGTAATTAGCATGCCGAATATTACTTGGAATGTGAATTGGAACGAAATCGCCAATAGATAAGACCATTTTACAATTTGGGCCCAAGTTAGAAGCAGAGCCTAAGGTGTAAATTATCGATAGTCCATATCTCGGAAACTATAAGGGATAATGCAATTTGGCAACCGGCAATGTAATTAGCATGCCGAATATTACTTGGAATGTGAATTGGAACGAAATCGCCAATAGGTAAGACCATTTTACAATTTGGGCCCAAGTTAGAAGCAGAGCCTAAGGTGTAAATTATCGATAGTCCATATCTCGGAAACTATAAGAGATAATTCAATTTGGCAACCGGCAATGTAATTAGCATGCCGAATATTACTTGGAATGTGAATTGGAACGAAATCGCCAATAGATAAGACCATTTTACAATTTGGGCCCAAGTTAGAAGCAGAGCCTAAGGTGTAAATTATCGATAGTCTATATCTCGGAAACTATAAGAGATAATGCAATTTGGCAACCGGCAATGTAATTAGCATGCCGAATATTACTTGGAATGTGAATTGGAACGAAATCGCCAATAGATAAGACCATTTTACAATTTGGGCCCAAGTTAGAAGCAGAGCCTAAGGTGTAAATTATCGATAGTCCATAACTCGGAAACTATAAGAGATAATGCAATTTGGCAACCGGCAATGTAATTAGCATGCCGAATATTACTTGGAATGTGAATTGGAACGAAATCGCCAATAGATAAGGCCATTTTACAATTTGGGCCCAAGTTAGAAGCAGAGCCTATGGTGTAAATTATCGATAGTCCATATCTCGGAAACTATAAGAGATAATGCAATTTGGCAACCGGCAATGTAATTAGCATGCCGAATATTACTTGGAATGTGAATTGGAATGAAATCGCCAATAGATAAGACCATTTTACAATTTGGGCCCAAGTTAGAATCAGAGCCTAAGGTGTAAATTATCGATAGTCCATATCTCGGAAACTATAAGAGTTAATGCAATTTGGCAACCGGCAATGTAATTAGCATGCCGGATATTACTTGGAATGTGAATTGGAACGAAATCGCCAATAGATAAGACCATTTTACAATTTGGGCCCAAGTTAGAAGCAGAGCCTAAGGTGTAAATTATCGATAGTCCATATCTCGGAAACTATAAGAGATAATGAAATTTGGCAACCGGCAATGTAATTAACATGCCGAATATTACTTGGAATGTGAATTGGAACGAAATTGCCAATAGATAAGACCATTTTACAATTTGGGCCCAAGTTAGAAGCAGAGCCTAAGGTGTAAATTATCGATAGTCCATATCTCTGAAACTATAAGAGATAATGCAATTTCGCAACCGGCAATGTAATTAGCATGCCGAATATTACTTGGAATGTGAATTGGGACGAAATCGCCAATAGATAAGGCCATTTTACAATTTGGGCCCAAGTTAGAAGCAGAGCCTCAGGTGTAAATTATCGATAGTCCATATCTCGGAAACTATAAGAGATAATGCAATTTGGCAACCGGCAATGTAATTAGCATGCCGAATATTACTTGGAATGTGAATTGGAACGAAATCGCCAATAGATAAGACCATTTTACAATTTGGGTCCAAGTTAGAAGCAGAGCCTAAGGTGTAAATTATTGATAGTCCATATCTCGGAAACTATAAGAGATAATGCAATTTCGCAACCGGCAATGTAATTAGCATGCCGAATATTACTAGGAGTGTTAATTGGAACGAAATCGCCAATAGATAAGACCAATTTACAATTTGGGCCCAAGTTAGAAGCAGAGCCTAAGGTGTAAATTATCGATAGTCCATATCTCGGAAACTATAAGAGATAATGCAATTTGGCAACCGGCAATGTAATTAGCATGCCGAATATTACTTGGAATGTGAATTGGAACGAAATCGCCAATAGATAAGACCATTTTACAATTTGGGCCCAAGTTAGAAGCAGAGCCTAAGGTGTAAATTATCGATAGTCCATATCTCGGAAACTATAAGAGATAATGCAATTTGGCAACCGGCAATGTAATTAGCATGCCGAATATTACTTGGAATGTGAATTGGAACGAAATCGCCAATAGATAAGACCATTTTACAATTTGGGAGCAAGTTAGAAGCAGAGCCTAAGGTGTAAATTATCGATAGTCCATATCTCGGAAACTATAAGAGATAATGCAATTTCGCAACCGGCAATGTAATTAGCATGCCGAATATCACTTGGAATGTGAATTGGGACGAAATCGCCAATAGATAAGACCATTTTACAATTTGGGCCCAAGTTAGAAGCAGAGCCTAAGGTGTAAATTATCGATAGTCCATATCTCGGAAACTATAAGAGATAATGCAATTTGGCAACCGGCAATGTAATTAGCATGCCGAATATTACTTGGAATGTGAATTGGAACGAAATCGCCAATAGATAAGACCATTTTACAATTTGGGCCCAAGTTAGAAGCAGAGCCTAAGGTGTAAATTATCGATAGTCCATATCTCGGAAACTATAAGAGATAATGCAATTTGGCAACCGGCAATGTAATTAGCATGCCGAATATTACTTGGAATGTGAATTGGAACGAAATCGCCAATAGGTAAGACCATTTTACAATTTGGGCCCAAGTTAGAAGCAGAGCCTAAGGTGTAAATTATCGATAGTCCATATCTCGGAAACTATAAGAGATAATTCAATTTGGCAACCGGCAATGTAATTAGCATGCCGAATATTACTTGGAATGTGAATTGGAACGAAATCGCCAATAGATAAGACCATTTTACAATTTGGGCCCAAGTTAGAAGCAGAGCCTAAGGTGTAAATTATCGATAGTCTATATCTCGGAAACTATAAGAGATAATGCAATTTGGCAACCGGCAATGTAATTAGCATGCCGAATATTACTTGGAATGTGAATTGGAACGAAATCGCCAATAGATAAGACCATTTTACAATTTGGGCCCAAGTTAGAAGCAGAGCCTAAGGTGTAAATTATCGATAGTCCATAACTCGGAAACTATAAGAGATAATTCAATTTGGCAACCGGCAATGTAATTAGCATGCCGAATATTACTTGGAATGTGAATTGGAACGAAATCGCCAATAGATAAGACCATTTTACAATTTGGGCCCAAGTTAGAAGCAGAGCCTAAGGTGTAAATTATCGATAGTCTATATCTCGGAAACTATAAGAGATAATGCAATTTGGCAACCGGCAATGTAATTAGCATGCCGAATATTACTTGGAATGTGAATTGGAACGAAATCGCCAATAGATAAGACCATTTTACAATTTGGGCCCAAGTTAGAAGCAGAGCCTAAGGTGTAAATTATCGATAGTCCATAACTCGGAAACTATAAGAGATAATGCAATTTGGCAACCGGCAATGTAATTAGCATGCCGAATATTACTTGGAATGTGAATTGGAACGAAATCGCCAATAGATAAGGCCATTTTACAATTTGGGCCCAAGTTAGAAGCAGAGCCTATGGTGTAAATTATCGATAGTCCATATCTCGGAAACTATAAGAGATAATGCAATTTGGCAACCGGCAATGTAATTAGCATGCCGAATATTACTTGGAATGTGAATTGGAACGAAATCGCCAATAGATAAGACCATTTTACAATTTGGGCCCAAGTTAGAAGCAGAGCCTAAGGTGTAAATTATCGATAGTCCATATCTCGGAAACTATAAGAGATAATGCAATTTCGCAACCGGCAATGTAATTAGCATGCCGAATATTACTTGGAGTGTGAATTGGAACGAAATCGCCAATAGATAAGACCATTTTACAATTTGGGCCCAAGTTAGAAGCAGAGCCTAAGGTGTAAATTATCGACATTCCATATCTCGGAAACTATAAGAGATAATGCAATTTGGCAACCGGCAATGTAATTAGCATGCCGAATATTACTTGGAATGTGAATTGGAACGAAATCGCCAATAGATAAGACCATTTTACAATTTGGGCCCAAGTTAGAAGCAGAGCCTAAGGTGTAAATTATCGATAGTCCATATCTCGGAAACTATAAGAGATAATGCAATTTGGCAACCGGCAATCTAATTAGCATGCCGAATATTACTTGGAATGTGAATTGGAACGAAATCGCCAATAGATAAGACCATTTTACAATTTGGGCCCAAGTTAGAAGCAGAGCCTAAGGTGTAAATTATCGATAGTCCATATCTCGGAAACTATAAGAGATAATGCAATTTGGCAACCGGCAATGTAATTAGCATGCCGAATATTACTTGGAATGTGAATTGCAACTAAATCGCCAATAGATAAGACCATTTTACAATTTGGGCCCAAGTTAGAAGCAGAGCCTAAGGTGTAAATTATCGATAGTCCATATCTCGGAAACTATAAGAGATAATGCAATTTGGCAACCGGCAATGTAATTAGCATGCCGAATATTACTTGGAATGTGAATTGGAACGGAATCGCCAATAGGTAAGACCATTTTACAACTTGGGCCCAAGTTAGAAGCAGAGCCTAAGGTGTAAATTATCGATAGTCCATATCTCGGAAACTATAAGAGATAATGCAATTTGGCAACCGGCAATGTAATTAGCATGCCGAATATTACTTGGAATGTGAATTGCAACTAAATCGCCAATAGATAAGACCATTTTACAATTTGGGCCCAAGTTAGAAGCAGAGCCTAAGGTGTAAATTATCGATAGTCCATATCTCGGAAACTATAAGAGATAATGCAATTTGGCAACCGGCAATGTAATTAGCATGCCGAATATTACTTGGAATGTGAATTGGAACGAAATCGCCAATAGATAAGACCATTTTACAATTTGGGCCCAAGTTAGAAGCAGAGCCTAAGGTGTAAATTATCGATAGTCCATATCTCGGAAACTATAAGAGATAATGCAATTTGGCAACCGGCAATGTAATTAGCATGCCGAATATTACTTGGAATGTGAATTGGAACGAAATCGCCAATAGATAAGACCATTTTACAATTTGGGCCCAAGTTAGAAGCAGAGCCTAAGGTGTAAATTATCGATAGTCCATATCTCGGAAACTATAAGAGATAATGCAATTTGGCAACCGGCAATGTAATTAGCATGCCGAATATTACTTGGAATGTGAATTGGAACGAAATCGCCAATAGATAAGACCATTTTACAATTTGGGCCCAAGTTAGAAGCAGAGCCTAAGGTGTAAATTATTGATAGTCCATATCTCGGAAACTATAAGAGATAATGCAATTTCGCAACCGGCAATGTAATTAGCATGCCGAATATCACTTGGAATGTGAATTGGGACGAAATCGCCAATAGATAAGACCATTTTACAATTTGGGCCCAAGTTAGAAGCAGAGCCTAAGGTGTAAATTATCGATAGTCCATATCTCGGAAACTATAAGAGATAATGCAATTTGGCAACCGGCAATGTAATTAGCATGCCGAATATTACTTGGAATGTGAATTGGAACGAAATCGCCAATAGATAAGACCATTTTACAATTTGGGCCCAAGTTAGAAGCAGAGCCTAAGGTGTAAATTATCGATAGTCCATATCTCGGAAACTATAAGAGATAATGCAATTTGGCAACCGGCAATGTAATTAACATGCCGAATATTACTTGGAATGTGAATTGGAACGAAATCGCCAATAGATAAGACCATTTTACAATTTGGGCCCAAGTTAGAAGCAGAGCCTAAGGTGTAAATTATCGATGGTCCATATCTCGGAAACTATAAGAGATAATGCAATTTGGCAACCGGCAATGTAATTAGCATGCCGAATATTACTTGGAATGTGAATTGCAACTAAATCGCCAATAGATAAGACCATTTTACAATTTGGGCCCAAGTTAGAAGCAGAGCCTAAGGTGTAAATTATCGATAGTCCATATCTCGGAAACTATAAGAGATAATGCAATTTGGCAACCGGCAATGTAATTAGCATGCCGAATATTACTTGGAATGTGAATTGGAACGAAATCGCCAATAGATAAGACCATTTTACAATTTGGGCCCAAGTTAGAAGCAGAGCCTAAGGTGTAAATTATCGATAGTCCATATCTCGGAAACTATAAGAGATAATGCAATTTGGCAACCGGCAATGTAATTAGCATGCCGAATATTACTTGGAATGTGAATTGGAACGAAATCGCCAATAGATAAGACCATTTTACAATTTGGGCCCAAGTTAGAATCAGAGCCTAAGGTGTAAATTATCGATAGTCCATATCTCGGAAACTATAGAGATAATGCAATTTGGCAACCGGCAATGTAATTAGCATGCCGAATATTACTTGGAATGTGAATTGCAACTAAATCGCCAATAGATAAGACCATTTTACAATTTGGGCCCAAGTTAGAAGCAGAGCCTAAGGTGTAAATTATCGATAGTCCATATCTCGGAAACTATAAGAGATAATGCAATTTGGCAACCGGCAATGTAATTAGCATGCCGAATATTACTTGGAATGTGAATTGGAACGAAATCGCCAATAGATAAGACCATTTTACAATTTGGGCCCAAGTTAGAAGCAGAGCCTAAGGTGTAAATTATCGATAGTCCATATCTCGGAAACTATAAGAGATAATGCAATTTCGCAACCGGCAATGTAATTAGCATGCCGAATATCACTTGGAATGTGAATTGGGACGAAATCGCCAATAGATAAGACCATTTTACAATTTGGGCCCAAGTTAGAAGCAGAGCCTAAGGTGTAAATTATCGATAGTCCATATCTCGGAAACTATAAGAGATAATGCAATTTGGCAACCGGCAATGTAATTAGCATGCCGAATATTACTTGGAATGTGAATTGGAACGAAATCGCCAATAGATAAGACCATTTTACAATTTGGGCCCAAGTTAGAAGCAGAGCCTAAGGTGTAAATTATTGATAGTCCATATCTCGGAAACTATAAGAGATAATGCAATTTCGCAACCGGCAATGTAATTAGCATGCCGAATATCACTTGGAATGTGAATTGGGACGAAATCGCCAATAGATAAGACCATTTTACAATTTGGGCCCAAGTTAGAAGCAGAGCCTAAGGTGTAAATTATCGATAGTCCATATCTCGGAAACTATAAGAGATAATGCAATTTGGCAACCGGCAATGTAATTAGCATGCCGAATATTACTTGGAATGTGAATTAGAACGAAATCGCCAATAGATAAGACCATTTTACAATTTGGGCCCAAGTTAGAAGCAGAGCCTAAGGTGTAAATTATCGATAGTCTATATCTCGGATACTATAAGAGATAATGCAATTTGGCAACCGGCAATGTAATTAGCATGCCGAATATTACTTGGAATGTGAATTGGAACGAAATCGCCAATAGATAAGACCATTTTACAATTTGGGCCCAAGTTAGAAGCAGAGCCTTAGGTGTAAATTATCGATAGTCCATATCTCGGAAACTATAAGAGATAATGCAATTTCGCAACCGGCAATGTAATTAGCATGCCGAATATTACTTGGAGTGTGAATTGGAACGAAATCGCCAATAGATAAGACCATTTTACAATTTGGGCCCAAGTTAGAAGCAGAGCCTAAGGTGTAAATTATCGATAGTCCATATCTCGGAAACTATAAGAGATAATGCAATTTGGCAACCGGCAATGTAATTAGCATGCCGAATATTACTTGGAATGTGAATTGGAACGAAATCGCCAATAGATAAGACCATTTTACAATTTGGGCCCAAGTTAGAAGCAGAGCCTAAGGTGTAAATTATCGATAGTCCATATCTCGGAAACTATAAGAGATAATGCAATTTGGCAACCGGCAATGTAATTAGCATGCCAAATATTACTTGGAATGTGAATTGGAACGAAATCGCCAATAGATAAGACCATTTTACAATTTGGGCCCAAGTTAGAAGCAGAGCCTAAGGTGTAAATTATCGATAGTCCATATCTCGGAAACTATAAGAGATAATGCAATTTGGCAACCGGCAATGTAATTAGCATGCCGAATATTACTTGGAATGTGAATTGGAACGAAATCGCCAATAGATAAGACCATTTTACAATTTGGGCCCAAGTTAGAAGCAGAGCCTAAGGTGTAAATTATCGATAGTCCATATCTCGGAAACTATAAGAGATAATGAAATTTGGCAACCGGCAATGTAATTAGCATGCCGAATATTACTTGGAATGTGAATTGCAACTAAATCGCCAATAGATAAGACCATTTTACAATTTGGGCCCAAGTTAGAAGCAGAGCCTAAGGTGTAAATTATCGATAGTCCATATCTCGGAAACTATAAGAGATAATGCAATTTGGCAACCGGCAATGTAATTAGCATGCCGAATATTACTTGGAATGTGAATTGGAACGAAATCGCCAATAGATAAGACCATTTTACAATTTGGGCCCAAGTTAGAAGCAGAGCCTAAGGTGTAAATTATCGATAGTCCATATCTCGGAAACTATAAGAGATAATGCAATTTCGCAACCGGCAATGTAATTAGCATGCCGAATATCACTTGGAATGTGAATTGGGACGAAATCGCTAATAGATAAGACCATTTTACAATTTGGGCCCAAGTTAGAAGCAGAGCCTAAGGTGTAAATTATCGATAGTCCATATCTCGGAAACTATAAGAGATAATGCAATTTGGCAACCGGCAATGTAATTAGCATGCCGAATATTACTTGGAATGTGAATTGGAACGAAATCGCCAATAGATAAGACCATTTTACAATTTGGGCCCAAGTTAGAAGCAGAGCCTAAGGTGTAAATTATCGATAGTCCATATCTCGGAAACTATAAGAGATAATGCAATTTGGCAACCGGCAATGTAATTAGCATGCCGAATATTACTTGGAATGTGAATTGGAACGAAATCGCCAATAGGTAAGACCATTTTACAATTTGGGCCCAAGTTAGAAGCAGAGCCTAAGGTGTAAATTATCGATAGTCCATATCTCGGAAACTATAAGAGATAATTCAATTTGGCAACCGGCAATGTAATTAGCATGCCGAATATTACTTGGAATGTGAATTGGAACGAAATCGCCAATAGATAAGACCATTTTACAATTTGGGCCCAAGTTAGAAGCAGAGCCTAAGGTGTAAATTATCGATAGTCCATATCTCGGAAACTATAAGAGATAATGCAATTTGGCAACCGGCAATGTAATTAGCATGCCGAATATTACTTGGAATGTGAATTGGAACGAAATCGCCAATAGATAAGACCATTTTACAATTTGGGCCCAAGTTAGAAGCAGAGCCTAAGGTGTAAATTATCGATAGTCCATATCTCGGAAACTATAAGAGATATGCAATTTGGCAACCGGCAATGTAATTAGCATGCCGAATATTACTTGGAATGTGAATTGGAACGAAATCGCCAATAGATAAGACCATTTTACAATTTGGGCCCAAGTTAGAAGCAGAGCCTATGGTGTAAATTATCGATAGTCCATATCTCGGAAACTATAAGAGATAATGCAATTTGGCAACCGGCAATGTAATTAGCATGCCGAATATTACTTGGAATGTGAATTGGAACGAAATCGCCAATAGATAAGACCATTTTACAATTTGGGCCCAAGTTAGAAGCAGAGCCTAAGGTGTAAATTATCGATAGTCCATATCTCGGAAACTATAAGAGTTAATGCAATTTGGCAACCGGCAATGTAATTAGCATGCCGAATATTACTTGGAATGTGAATTGGAACGAAATCGCCAATAGATAAGACCATATTACAATTTGGGCCCAAGTTAGAAGCAGAGCCTAAGGTGTAAATTATCGATAGTCCATATCTCGGAAACTATAAGAGATAATGCAATTTGGCAACCGGCAATGTAATTAGCATGCCGAATATTACTTGGAATGTGAATTGGAACGAAATTGCCAATAGATAAGACCATTTTACAATTTGGGCCCAAGTTAGAAGCAGAGCCTAAGGTGTAAATTATCGATAGTCCATATCTCTGAAACTATAAGGGATAATGCAATTTCGCAACCGGCAATGTAATTAGCATGCCGAATATTACTTGGAATGTGAATTGGGACGAAATCGCCAATAGATAAGGCCATTTTACAATTTGGGCCCAAGTTAGAAGCAGAGCCTAAGGTGTAAATTATCGATAGTCCATATCTCGGAAACTATAAGAGATAATGCAATTTGGCAACCGGCAACGTAATTAGCATGCCGAATATTACTTGGAATGTGAATTGGAACGAAATCGCCAATAGATAAGACCATTTTACAATTTGGGCCCAAGTTAGAAGCAGAGCCTAAGGTGTAAATTATCGATAGTCCATATCTCGGAAACTATAAGAGATAATGCAATTTCGCAACCGGCAATGTAATTAGCATGCCGAATATTACTTGGAGTGTGAATTGGAACGAAATCGCCAATAGATAAGACCATTTTACAATTTGGGCCCAAGTTAGAAGCAGAGCCTAAGGTGTAAATTATCGACAGTCCATATCTCGGAAACTATAAGAGATAATGCAATTTGGCAACCGGCAATGTAATTAGCATGCCGAATATTACTTGGAATGTGAATTGGAACGAAATCGCCAATAGATAAGACCATTTTACAATTTGGGCCCAAGTTAGAAGCAGAGCCTAAGGTGTAAATTATCGATAGTCCATATCTCGGAAACTATAAGAGATAATGCAATTTGGCAACCGGCAATCTAATTAGCATGCCGAATATTACTTGGAATGTGAATTGGAACGAAATCGCCAATAGATAAGACCATTTTACAATTTGGGCCCAAGTTAGAAGCAGAGCCTAAGGTGTAAATTATCGATAGTCCATATCTCGGAAACTATAAGAGATAATGCAATTTGGCAACCGGCAATGTAATTAGCATGCCGAATATTACTTGGAATGTGAATTGCAACTAAATCGCCAATAGATAAGACCATTTTACAATTTGGGCCCAAGTTAGAAGCAGAGCCTAAGGTGTAAATTATCGATAGTCCATATCTCGGAAACTATAAGAGATAATGCAATTTGGCAACCGGCAATGTAATTAGCATGCCGAATATTACTTGGAATGTGAATTGGAACGGAATCGCCAATAGGTAAGACCATTTTACAACTTGGGCCCAAGTTAGAAGCAGAGCCTAAGGTGTAAATTATCGATAGTCCATATCTCGGAAACTATAAGAGATAATGCAATTTGGCAACCGGCAATGTAATTAGCATGCCGAATATTACTTGGAATGTGAATTGCAACTAAATCGCCAATAGATAAGACCATTTTACAATTTGGGCCCAAGTTAGAAGCAGAGCCTAAGGTGTAAATTATCGATAGTCCATATCTCGGAAACTATAAGAGATAATGCAATTTGGCAACCGGCAATGTAATTAGCATGCCGAATATTACTTGGAATGTGAATTGGAACGAAATCGCCAATAGATAAGACCATTTTACAATTTGGGCCCAAGTTAGAAGCAGAGCCTAAGGTGTAAATTATCGATAGTCCATATCTCGGAAACTATAAGAGATAATGCAATTTGGCAACCGGCAATGTAATTAGCATGCCGAATATTACTTGGAATGTGAATTGGAACGAAATCGCCAATAGATAAGACCATTTTACAATTTGGGCCCAAGTTAGAAGCAGAGCCTAAGGTGTAAATTATCGATAGTCCATATCTCGGAAACTATAAGAGATAATGCAATTTGGCAACCGGCAATGTAATTAGCATGCCGAATATTACTTGGAATGTGAATTGGAACGAAATCGCCAATAGATAAGACCATTTTACAATTTGGGCCCAAGTTAGAAGCAGAGCCTAAGGTGTAAATTATTGATAGTCCATATCTCGGAAACTATAAGAGATAATGCAATTTCGCAACCGGCAATGTAATTAGCATGCCGAATATCACTTGGAATGTGAATTGGGACGAAATCGCCAATAGATAAGACCATTTTACAATTTGGGCCCAAGTTAGAAGCAGAGCCTAAGGTGTAAATTATCGATAGTCCATATCTCGGAAACTATAAGAGATAATGCAATTTGGCAACCGGCAATGTAATTAGCATGCCGAATATTACTTGGAATGTGAATTGGAACGAAATCGCCAATAGATAAGACCATTTTACAATTTGGGCCCAAGTTAGAAGCAGAGCCTAAGGTGTAAATTATCGATAGTCCATATATCGGAAACTATAAGAGATAATGCAATTTGGCAACCGGCAATGTAATTAGCATGCCGAATATTACTTGGAATGTGAATTGGAACGAAATCGCCAATAGATAAGACCATTTTACAATTTGGGCCCAAGTTAGAAGCAGAGCCTAAGGTGTAAATTATCGATGGTCCATATCTCGGAAACTATAAGAGATAATGCAATTTGGCAACCGGCAATGTAATTAGCATGCCGAATATTACTTGGAATGTGAATTGGAACGAAATCGCCAATAGATAAGACCATTTTACAATTTGGGCCTAAGTTAGAAGCAGAGCCTAAGGTGTAAATTATCGATAGTCCATATCTCGGAAACTATAGAGATAATGCAATTTGGCAACCGGCAATGTAATTAGCATGCCGAATATTACTTGGAATGTGAATTGCAACTAAATCGCCAATAGATAAGACCATTTTACAATTTGGGCCCAAGTTAGAAGCAGAGCCTAAGGTGTAAATTATCGATAGTCCATATCTCGGAAACTATAAGAGATAATGCAATTTGGCAACCGGCAATGTAATTAGCATGCCGAATATTACTTGGAATGTGAATTAGAACGAAATCGCCAATAGATAAGACCATTTTACGATTTGGGCCCAAGTTAGAAGCAGAGCCTAAGGTGTAAATTATCGATAGTCCATATCTCGGAAACTATAAGAGATAATGCAATTTCGCAACCGGCAATGTAATTAGCATGCCGAATATCACTTGGAATGTGAATTGGGACGAAATCGCCAATAGATAAGACCATTTTACAATTTGGGCCCAAGTTAGAAGCAGAGCCTAAGGTGTAAATTATCGATAGTCCATATCTCGGAAACTATAAGAGATAATGCAATTTGGCAACCGGCAATGTAATTAGCATGCCGAATATTACATGGAATGTGAATTGGAACGAAATCGCCAATAGGTAAGACCATTTTACAATTTGGGCCCAAGTTAGAAGCAGAGCCTAAGGTGTAAATTATCGATAGTCCATATCTCGGAAACTATAAGAGATAATGCAATTTGGCAACCGGCAACGTAATTAGCATGCCGAATATTACTTGGACTGTGAATTGGAACGAAATCGCCAATAGATAAGACCATTTTACAATTTGGGCCCAAGTTAGAAGCAGAGCCTAAGGTGTAAATTATCGATAGTCCATATCTCGGAAACTATAAGAGATAATGCAATTTGGTAACCGGCAATGTAATTAGCATGCCGAATATTACTTGGAATGTGAATTGGAACGAAATCGCCAATAGATAAGACCATTTTACAATTTGGGCCCAAGTTAGAAGCAGAGCCTAAGGTGTAAATTATTGATAGTCCATATCTCGGAAACTATAAGAGATAATGCAATTTCGCAACCGGCAATGTAATTAGCATGCCGAATATCACTTGGAATGTGAATTGGAACGAAATCGCCAATAGATAAGACCATTTTACAATTTGGGCCCAAGTTAGAAGCAGAGCCTAAGGTGTAAATTATCGATAGTCCATATCTCGGAAACTATAAGAGATAATGCAATTTGGCAACCGGCAATGTAATTAGCATGCCGAATATTACTTGGAATGTGAATTAGAACGAAATCGCCAATAGATAAGACCATTTTACAATTTGGGCCCAAGTTAGAAGCAGAGCCTAAGGTGTAAATAATCGATAGTCTATATCTCGGAAACTATACGAGATAATGCAATTTGGCAACCGGCAATGTAATTAGCATGCCGAATATTACTTGGAATGTGAATTGGAACGAAAGCGCCAATAGATAAGACCATTTTACAATTTGGGCCCAAGTTAGAAGCAGAGCCTAAGGTGTAAATTATCGATAGTCCATATCTCGGAAACTATAAGAGATAATGCAATTTCGCAACCGGCAATGTAATTAGCATGCCGAATATTACTTGGAGTGTGAATTGGAACGAAATCGCCAATAGATAAGACCATTTTACAATTTGGGCCCAAGTTAGAAGTAGAGCCTAAGGTGTAAATTATCGATAGTCCATATCTCGGAAACTATAAGAGATAATGCAATTTGGCAACCGGCAATGTAATTAGCATGCCGAATATTACTTGGAATGTGAATTGGAACGAAATCGCCAATAGATAAGACCATTTTACAATTTGGGCCCAAGTTAGAAGCAGAGCCTAAGGTGTAAATTATCGATAGTCCATATCTCGGAAACTATAAGAGATAATGCAATTTGGCAACCGGCAATGTAATTAGCATGCCAAATATTACTTGGAATGTGAATTGGAACGAAATCGCCAATAGATAAGACCATTTTACAATTTGGGCCCAAATTAGAAGCAGAGCCTAAGGTGTAAATTATCGATAGTCCATATCTCGGAAACTATAAGAGATAATGCAATTTGGCAACCGGCAATGTAATTAGCATGCCGAATATTACTTGGAATGTGAATTGGAACGAAATCGCCAATAGATAAGACCATTTTACAATTTGGGCCCAAGTTAGAAGCAGAGCCTAAGGTGTAAATTATCGATAGTCCATATCTCGGAAACTATAAGAGATAATGAAATTTGGCAACCGGCAATGTAATTAGCATGCCGAATATTACTTGGAATGTGAATTGCAACTAAATCGCCAATAGATAAGACCATTTTACAATTTGGGCCCAAGTTAGAAGCAGAGCCTAAGGTGTAAATTATCGATAGTCCATATCTCGGAAACTATAAGAGATAATGCAATTTGGCAACCGGCAATGTAATTAGCATGCCGAATATTACTTGGAATGTGAATTGGAACGAAATCGCCAATAGATAAGACCATTTTACAATTTGGGCCCAAGTTAGAAGCAGAGCCTAAGGTGTAAATTATCGATAGTCCATATCTCGGAAACTATAAGAGATAATGCAATTTCGCAACCGGCAATGTAATTAGCATGCCGAATATCACTTGGAATGTGAATTGGGACGAAATCGCTAATAGATAAGACCATTTTACAATTTGGGCCCAAGTTAGAAGCAGAGCCTAAGGTGTAAATTATCGATAGTCCATATCTCGGAAACTATAAGAGATAATGCAATTTGGCAACCGGCAATGTAATTAGCATGCCGAATATTACTTGGAATGTGAATTGGAACGAAATCGCCAATAGATAAGACCATTTTACAATTTGGGCCCAAGTTAGAAGCAGAGCCTAAGGTGTAAATTATCGATAGTCCATATCTCGGAAACTATAAGAGATAATGCAATTTGGCAACCGGCAATGTAATTAGCATGCCGAATATTACTTGGAATGTGAATTGGAACGAAATCGCCAATAGGTAAGACCATTTTACAATTTGGGCCCAAGTTAGAAGCAGAGCCGAAGGTGTAAATTATCGATAGTCCATATCTCGGAAACTATAAGAGATAATTCAATTTGGCAACCGGCAATGTAATTAGCATGCCGAATATTACTTGGAATGTGAATTGGAACGAAATCGCCAATAGATAAGACCATTTTACAATTTGGGCCCAAGTTAGAAGCAGAGCCTAAGGTGTAAATTATCGATAGTCCATATCTCGGAAACTATAAGAGATAATGCAATTTGGCAACCGGCAATGTAATTAGCATGCCGAATATTACTTGGAATGTGAATTGGAACGAAATCGCCAATAGATAAGACCATTTTACAATTTGGGCCCAAGTTAGAAGCAGAGCCTAAGGTGTAAATTATCGATAGTCCATATCTCGGAAACTATAAGAGATAATGCAATTTGGCAACCGGCAATGTAATTAGCATGCCGAATATTACTTGGAATGTGAATTGGAAC
The DNA here is from genome assembly GCF_030347505.1 of Rhynchophorus ferrugineus. Classification (NCBI taxonomy): domain Eukaryota; kingdom Metazoa; phylum Arthropoda; class Insecta; order Coleoptera; family Curculionidae; genus Rhynchophorus; species Rhynchophorus ferrugineus. Next base: position 1,193,370 of record NW_027472606.1, on the reverse strand, counting down.
GAAATCGCCAATAGATAAGACCATTTTACAATTTGGGCCCAAGTTAGAAGCAGAGCCTATGGTGTAAATTATCGATAGTCCATATCTCGGAAACTATAAGAGATAATGCAATTTGGCAACCGGCAATGTAATTAGCATGCCGAATATTACTCGGAATGTGAATTGGAACGAAATCGCCAATAGATAAGACCATTTTACAATTTGGGCCCAAGTTAGAAGCAGAGCCTAAGGTGTAAATTATCGATAGTCCATATCTCTGAAACTATAAGGGATAATGCAATTTCGCAACCGGCAATGTAATTAGCATGCCGAATATTACTTGGAATGTGAATTGGGACGAAATCGCCAATAGATAAGGCCATTTTACAATTTGGGCCCAAGTTAGAAGCAGAGCCTAAGGTGTAAATTATCGATAGTCCATATCTCGGAAACTATAAGAGATAATGCAATTTGGCAACCGGCAACGTAATTAGCATGCCGAATATTACTTGGAATGTGAATTGGAACGAAATCGCCAATAGATAAGACCATTTTACAATTTGGGCCCAAGTTAGAAGCAGAGCCTAAGGTGTAAATTATCGATAGTCCATATCTCGGAAACTATAAGAGATAATGCAATTTGGCAACCGGCAATGTAATTAGCATGCCGAATATTACTTGGAATGTGAATTGGAACGAAATCGCCAATAGATAAGACCATTTTACAATTTGGGCCCAAGTTAGAAGCAGAGCCTAAGGTGTAAATTATCGATAGTCCATATCTCGGAAACTATAAGAGATAATGCAATTTGGCAACCGGCAATGTAATTAGCATGCCGAATATTACTTGGAATGTGAATTGGAACGAAATCGAAAATAGATAAGACCATTTTACAATTTGGGCCCAAGTTAGAAGCAGAGCCTAAGGTGTAAATTATTGATAGTCCATATCTCGGAAACTATAAGAGATAATGCAATTTCGCAACCGGCAATGTAATTAGCATGCCGAATATCACTTGGAATGTGAATTGGGACGAAATCGCCAATAGATAAGACCATTTTACAATTTGGGCCCAAGTTAGAAGCAGAGCCTAAGGTGTAAATTATCGATAGTCCATATCTCGGAAACTATAAGAGATAATGCAATTTGGCAACCGGCAATGTAATTAGCATGCCGAATATTACTTGGAATGTGAATTAGAACGAAATCGCCAATAGATAAGACCATTTTACAATTTGGGCCCAAGTTAGAAGCAGAGCCTAAGGTGTAAATTATCGATAGTCTATATCTCGGAAACTATAAGAGATAATGCAATTTGGCAACCGGCAATGTAATTAGCATGCCGAATATTACTTGGAATGTGAATTGGAACGAAATCGCCAATAGATAAGACCATTTTACAATTTGGGCCCAAGTTAGAAGCAGAGCCTAAGGTGTAAATTATCGATAGTCCATATCTCGGAAACTATAAGAGATAATGCAATTTCGCAACCGGCAATGTAATTAGCATGCCGAATATTACTTGGAGTGTGAATTGGAACGAAATCGCCAATAGATAAGACCATTTTACAATTTGGGCCCAAGTTAGAAGCAGAGCCTAAGGTGTAAATTATCGATAGTCCATATCTCGGAAACTATAAGAGATAATGCAATTTGGCAACCGGCAATGTAATTAGCATGCCGAATATTACTTGGAATGTGAATTGGAACGAAATCGCCTATAGATAAGACCATTTTACAATTTGGGCCCAAGTTAGAAGCAGAGCCTAACGTGTAAATTATCGATAGTCCATATCTCGGAAACTATAAGAGATAATGCAATTTGGCAACCGGCAATGTAATTAGCATGCCGAATATTACATGGAATGTGAATTGGAACGAAATCGCCAATAGATAAGACCATTTTACAATTTGGGCCCAAGTTAGAAGCAGAGCCTAAGGTGTAAATTATCGATAGTCCATATCTCGGAAACTATAAGAGATAATGCAATTTGACAACCGACAATGTAATTAGCATGCCAAATATTACTTGGAATGTGAATTGGAACGAAATCGCCAATAGATAAGACCATTTTACAATTTGGGCCCAAGTTAGAAGCAGAGCCTAAGGTGTAAATTATCGATAGTCCATATCTCGGAAACTATAAGAGATAATGCAATTTGGCAACCGGCAATGTAATTAGCATGCCGAATATTACTTGGAATGTGAATTGCAACTAAATCGCCAATAGATAAGACCATTTTACAATTTGGGCCCAAGTTAGAAGCAGAGCCTAAGGTGTAAATTATCGATAGTCCATATCTCGGAAACTATAAGAGATAATGCAATTTGGCAACCGGCAATGTAATTAGCATGCCGAATATTACTTGGAATGTGAATTGGAACGAAATCGCCAATAGATAAGACCATTTTACAATTTGGGCCCAAGTTAGAAGCAGAGCCTAAGGTGTAAATTATCGATAGTTCATATCTCGGAAACTATAAGAGATAATGCAATTTGGCAACCGGCAATGTAATTAGCATGCCGAATATTACTTGGAATGTGAATTGGAACGAAATCGCCAATAGATAAGACCATTTTACAATTTGGGTCCAAGTTAGAAGCAGAGCCTAAGGTGTAAATTATCGATAGTCCATATCTCGGAAACTATAAGAGATAATGCAATTTGGCAACCGGCAATGTAATTAGCATGCCGAATATTACTTGGAATGTGAATTGGAACGAAATCGCCAATAGATAAGACCATTTTACAATTTGGGCCCAAGTTAGAAGCAGAGCCTAAGGTGTAAATTATTGATAGTCCATATCTCGGAAACTATAAGAGATAATGCAATTTCGCAACCGGCAATGTAATTAGCATGCCGAATATCACTTGGAATGTGAATTGGGACGAAATCGCCAATAGATAAGACCATTTTACAATTTGGGCCCAAGCTAGTGCAGAGCCTAAGGTGTAAATTATCGATAGTCCATATCTCGGAAACTATAAGGGATAATGCAATTTGGCAACCGGCAATGTAATTAGCATGCCGAATATTACTTGGAATGTGAATTGGAACGAAATCGCCTATAGATAAGACCATTTTACAATTTGGGCCCAAGTTAGAAGCAGAGCCTAACGTGTAAATTATCGATAGTCCATATCTCGGAAACTATAAGAGATAATGCAATTTGGCAACCGGCAATGTAATTAGCATGCCGAATATTACTTGGAATGTGAATTGGAACGAAATCGCCAATAGATAAGACCATTTTACAATTTGGGCCCAAGTTAGAAGAAGAGCCTAAGGTGTAAATTATCGATAGTCCATATCTCGGAAACTATAAGAGATAATGCAATTTCGCAACCGGCAATGTAATTAGCATGCCGAATATTACTTGGAGTGTGAATTGGAACGAAATCGCCAATAGATAAGACCATTTTACAATTTGGGCCCAAGTTAGAAGCAGAGCCTAAGGTGTAAATTATCGATAGTCCATATCTCGGAAACTATAAGAGATAATGCAATTTGGCAACCGGCAATGTAATTAGCATGCCGAATATTACTTGGAATGTGAATTGGAACGAAATCGCCAATAGATAAGACCATTTTACAATTTGGGCCCAAGTTAGAAGCAGAGCCTAAGGTGTAAATTATCGATAGTCCATATCTCGGAAACTATAAGAGATAATGCAATTTGGCAACCGGCAATGTAATTAGCATGCCGAATATTACTTGGAATGTGAATTGGAACGAAATCGCCAATTGATAAGACCATTTTACAATTTGGGCCCAAGTTAGAAGCAGAGCCTAAGGTGTAAATTATCGATAGTCCATATCTCGGAAACTATAGGATATAATGCAATTTGGAAACCGGCAATGTAATTAGCATGCCGAATATTACTTGGAATGTGAATTGGAACGAAATCGCCAATAGATAAGACCATTTTACAATTTGGGCCCAAGTTAGAAGCAGAGCCTAAGGTGTAAATTATCGATAGTCCATATCTCGGAAACTATAAGAGATAATGCAATTTGGCAACCGGCAATGTAATTAGCATGCCGAATATTACTTGGAATGTGAATTGCAACTAAATCGCCAATAGATAAGACCATTTTACAATTTGGGCCCAAGTTAGAAGCAGAGCCTAAGGTGTAAATTATCGATAATCCATATCTCGGAAACTATTAGAGATAATGCAATTTGGCAACCGGCAATGTAATTAGCATGCCGAATATTACTTGGAATGTGAATTGGAACGAAATCGCCAATAGATAAGACCATTTTACAATTTGGGCCCAAGTTAGAAGCAGAGCCTAAGGTGTAAATTATCGATAGTCCATATCTCGGAAACTATAAGAGATAATGCAATTTGGCAACCGGCAATGTAATTAGCATGCCGAATATTACTTGGAATGTGAATTGGAACGAAATCGCCAATAGATAAGACCATTTTACAATTTGGGCCCAAGTTAGAAGCAGAGCCTAAGGTGTAAATTATCGATAGTCCATATCTCGGAAACTATAAGAGATATGCAATTTGGCAACCGGCAATGTAATTAGCATGCCGAATATTACTTGGAATGTGAATTGGAACGAAATCGCCAATAGATAAAAGACCATTTTACAATTTGGGCCCAAGTTAGAAGCAGAGCCTATGGTGTAAATTATCGATAGTCCATATCTCGGAAACTATAAGAGATAATGCAATTTGGCAACCGGCAATGTAATTAGCATGCCGAATATTACTCGGAATGTGAATTGGAACGAAATCGCCAATAGATAAGACCATTTTACAATTTGGGCCCAAGTTAGAAGCAGAGCCTAAGGTGTAAATTATCGATAGTCCATATCTCGGAAACTATAAGAGTTAATGCAATTTGGCAACCGGCAATGTAATTAGCATGCCGAATATTACTTGGAATGTGAATTGGAACGAAATCGCCAATAGATAAGACCATTTTACAATTTGGGCCCAAGTTAAAAGCAGAGCCTAAGGTGTAAATTATCGATAGTCCATATCTCGGAAACTATAAGAGATAATGCAATTTGGCAACCGGCAATGTAATTAGCATGCCGAATATTACTTGGAATGTGAATTGGAACGAAATTGCCAATAGATAAGACCATTTTACAATTTGGGCCCAAGTTAGAAGCAGAGCCTAAGGTGTAAATTATCGATAGTCCATATCTCTGAAACTATAAGGGATAATGCAATTTCGCAACCGGCAATGTAATTAGCATGCCGAATATTACTTGGAAGGTGAATTGGGACGAAATCGCCAATAGATAAGGCCATTTTACAATTTGGGCCCAAGTTAGAAGCAGAGCCTAAGGTGTAAATTATCGATAGTCCATATCTCGGAAACTATAAGAGATAATGCAATTTGGCAACCGGCAACGTAATTAGCATGCCGAATATTACTTGGAATGTGAATTGGAACGAAATCGCCAATAGATAAGACCATTTTACAATTTGGGCCCAAGTTAGAAGCAGAGCCTAAGGTGTAAATTATCGATAGTCCATATCTCGGAAACTATAAGAGATAATGCAATTTGGCAACCGGCAATGTAATTAGCATGCCGAATATTACTTGGAATGTGAATTGGAACGAAATCGCCAATAGATAAGACCATTTTACAATTTGGGCCCAAGTTAGAAGCAGAGCCTAAGGTGTAAATTATCGATAGTCCATATCTCGGAAACTATAAGAGATAATGCAATTTGGCAACCGGCAATGTAATTAGCATGCCGAATATTACTTGGAATGTGAATTGGAACGAAATCGGCAATAGATAAGACCATTTTACAATTTGGGCCCAAGTTAGAAGCAGAGCCTAAGGTGTAAATTATTGATAGTCCATATCTCGGAAACTATAAGAGATAATGCAATTTCGCAACCGGCAATGTCATTAGCATGCCGAATATCACTTGGAATGTGAATTGGGACGAAATCGCCAATAGATAAGACCATTTTACAATTTGGGCCCAAGTTAGAAGCAGAGCCTAAGGTGTAAATTATCGATAGTCCATATCTCGGAAACTATAAGAGATAATGCAATTTGGCAACCGGCAATGTAATTAGCATGCCGAATATTACTTGGAATGTGAATTAGAACGAAATCGCCAATAGATAAGACCATTTTACAATTTGGGCCCAAGTTAGAAGCAGAGCCTAAGGTGTAAATTATCGATAGTCTATATCTCGGAAACTATAAGAGATAATGCAATTTGGCAACCGGCAATGTAATTAGCATGCCGAATATTACTTGGAATGTGAATTGGAACGAAATCGCCAATAGATAAGACCATTTTACAATTTGGGCCCAAGTTAGAAGCAGAGCCTAAGGTGTAAATTATCGATAGTCCATATCTCGGAAACTATAAGAGATAATGCAATTTCGCAACCGGCAATGTAATTAGCATGCCGAATATTACTTGGAGTGTGAATTGGAACGAAATCGCCAATAGATAAGACCATTTTACAATTTGGGCCCAAGTTAGAAGCAGAGCCTAAGGTGTAAATTATCGATAGTCCATATCTCGGAAACTATAAGAGATAATGCAATTTGGCAACCGGCAATGTAATTAGCATGCCGAATATTACTTGGAATGTGAATTGGAACGAAATCGCCTATAGATAAGACCATTTTACAATTTGGGCCCAAGTTAGAAGCAGAGCCTAACGTGTAAATTATCGATAGTCCATATCTCGGAAACTATAAGAGATAATGCAATTTGGCAACCGGCAATGTAATTAGCATGCCGAATATTACTTGGAATGTGAATTGGAACGAAATCGCCAATAGATAAGACCATTTTACAATTTGGGCCCAAGTTAGAAGCAGAGCCTAAGGTGTAAATTATCGATAGTCCATATCTCGGAAACTATAAGAGATAATGCAATTTGACAACCGACAATGTAATTAGCATGCCAAATATTACTTGGAATGTGAATTGGAACGAAATCGCCAATAGATAAGACCATTTTACAATTTGGGCCCAAGTTAGAAGCAGAGCCTAAGGTGTAAATTATCGATAGTCCATATCTCGGAAACTATAAGAGATAATGCAATTTGGCAACCGGCAATGTAATTAGCATGCCGAATATTACTTGGAATGTGAATTGCAACTAAATCGCCAATAGATAAGACCATTTTACAATTTGGGCCCAAGTTAGAAGCAGAGCCTAAGGTGTAAATTATCGATAGTCCATATCTCGGAAACTATAAGAGATAATGCAATTTGGCAACCGGCAATGTAATTAGCATGCCGAATATTACTTGGAATGTGAATTGGAACGAAATCGCCAATAGATAAGACCATTTTACAATTTGGGCCCAAGTTAGAAGCAGAGCCTAAGGTGTAAATTATCGATAGTTCATATCTCGGAAACTATAAGAGATAATGCAATTTGGCAACCGGCAATGTAATTAGCATGCCGAATATTACTTGGAATGTGAATTGGAACGAAATCGCCAATAGATAAGACCATTTTACAATTTGGGTCCAAGTTAGAAGCAGAGCCTAAGGTGTAAATTATCGATAGTCCATATCTCGGAAACTATAAGAGATAATGCAATTTGGCAACCGGCAATGTAATTAGCATGCCGAATATTACTTGGAATGTGAATTGGAACGAAATCGCCAATAGATAAGACCATTTTACAATTTGGGCCCAAGTTAGAAGCAGAGCCTAAGGTGTAAATTATTGATAGTCCATATCTCGGAAACTATAAGAGATAATGCAATTTCGCAACCGGCAATGTAATTAGCATGCCGAATATCACTTGGAATGTGAATTGGGACGAAATCGCCAATAGATAAGACCATTTTACAATTTGGGCCCAAGCTAGTGCAGAGCCTAAGGTGTAAATTATCGATAGTCCATATCTCGGAAACTATAAGAGATAATGCAATTTGGCAACCGGCAATGTAATTAGCATGCCGAATATTACTTGGAATGTGAATTGGAACGAAATCGCCTATAGATAAGACCATTTTACAATTTGGGCCCAAGTTAGAAGCAGAGCCTAACGTGTAAATTATCGATAGTCCATATCTCGGAAACTATAAGAGATAATGCAATTTGGCAACCGGCAATGTAATTAGCATGCCGAATATTACTTGGAATGTGAATTGGAACGAAATCGCCAATAGATAAGACCATTTTACAATTTGGGCCCAAGTTAGAAGAAGAGCCTAAGGTGTAAATTATCGATAGTCCATATCTCGGAAACTATAAGAGATAATGCAATTTCGCAACCGGCAATGTAATTAGCATGCCGAATATTACTTGGAGTGTGAATTGGAACGAAATCGCCAATAGATAAGACCATTTTACAATTTGGGCCCAAGTTAGAAGCAGAGCCTAAGGTGTAAATTATCGATAGTCCATATCTCGGAAACTATAAGAGATAATGCAATTTGGCAACCGGCAATGTAATTAGCATGCCGAATATTACTTGGAATGTGAATTGGAACGAAATCGCCAATAGATAAGACCATTTTACAATTTGGGCCCAAGTTAGAAGCAGAGCCTAAGGTGTAAATTATCGATAGTCCATATCTCGGAAACTATAAGAGATAATGCAATTTGGCAACCGGCAATGTAATTAGCATGCCGAATATTACTTGGAATGTGAATTGGAACGAAATCGCCAATTGATAAGACCATTTTACAATTTGGGCCCAAGTTAGAAGCAGAGCCTAAGGTGTAAATTATCGATAGTCCATATCTCGGAAACTATAGGATATAATGCAATTTGGAAACCGGCAATGTAATTAGCATGCCGAATATTACTTGGAATGTGAATTGGAACGAAATCGCCAATAGATAAGACCATTTTACAATTTGGGCCCAAGTTAGAAGCAGAGCCTAAGGTGTAAATTATCGATAGTCCATATCTCGGAAACTATAAGAGATAATGCAATTTGGCAACCGGCAATGTAATTAGCATGCCGAATATTACTTGGAATGTGAATTGCAACTAAATCGCCAATAGATAAGACCATTTTACAATTTGGGCCCAAGTTAGAAGCAGAGCCTAAGGTGTAAATTATCGATAGTCCATATCTCGGAAACTATTAGAGATAATGCAATTTGGCAACCGGCAATGTAATTAGCATGCCGAATATTACTTGGAATGTGAATTGGAACGAAATCGCCAATAGATAAGACCATTTTACATTTTGGGCCCAAGTTAGAAGCAGAGCCTAAGGTGTAAATTATCGATAGTCCATATCTCGGAAACTATAAGAGATAATGCAATTTCGCAACCGGCAATGTAATTAGCATGCCGAATATCACTTGGATTGTGAATTGGGACGAAATCGCCAATAGATAAGACCATTTTACAATTTGGGCCCAAGTTAGAAGCAGAGCCTAAGGTGTAAATTATCGATAGTCCATATCTCGGAAACTATAAGAGATAATGCAATTTGGCAACCGGCAATGTAATTAGCATGCCGAATATTACTTGGAATGTGAATTGGAACGAAATCGCCAATAGATAAGACCATTTTACAATTTGGGCCCAAGTTAGAAGCAGAGCCTAAGGTGTAAATTATCGATAGTCCATATCTCGGAAACTATAAGAGATAATGCAATTTGGCAACCGGCAATGTAATTAGCATTCCGAATATTACTTGGAATGTGAATTGGAACGAAATCGCCAATAGGTAAGACCATTTTACAATTTGGGCCCAAGTTAGAAGCAGAGCCTAAGGTGTAAAATAAGGATAGTCCATATCTCGGAAACTATAAGAGATAATTCAATTTGGCAACCGGCAATGTAATTAGCATGCCGAATATTACTTGGAATGTGAATTGGAACGAAATCGCCAATAGATAAGACCATTTTACAATTTGGGCCCAAGTTAGAAGCAGAGCCTAAGGTGTAAATTATCGATAGTCCATATCTCGGAAACTATAAGAGATAATGCAATTTGGCAACCGGCAATGTAATTAGCATGCCGAATATTACTTGGAATGTGAATTGGAACGAAATCGCCAATAGATAAGACCATTTTACAATTTGGGCCCAAGTTAGAAGCAGAGCTTAAGGTGTAAATTATCGATAGTCCATATCTCGGAAACTATAAGAGATAATGCAATTTGGCAACCGGCAATGTAATTAGCATGCCGAATATTACTTGGAATGTGAATTGGAACGAAATCGCCAATAGATAAGACCATTTTACAATTTGGGCCCAAGTTAGAAGCTGAGCCTAAGGTGTAAATTATTGATAGTCCATATCTCGGAAACTATAAGAGATAATGCAATTTCGCAACCGGCAATGTAATTAGCATGCCGAATATCACTTGGTATGTGAATTGGGACGAAATCGCCAATAGATAAGACCATTTTACAATTTGGGCCCAAGTTAGAAGCAGAGCCTAAGGTGTAAATTATCGATAGTCCATATCTCGGAAACTATAAGAGATAATGCAATTTGGCAACCGGCAATGTAATTAGCATGCCGAATATTACTTGGAATGTGAATTGGAACGAAATCTCCAATAGATAAGACCATTTTACAATTTGGGCCCAAGTTAGAAGCAGAGCCTAAGGTGTAAATTATCGATAGTCCATATCTCGGAAACTATAAGAGATAATGCAATTTGGCAACCGGCAATGTAATTAGCATGCCGAATATTACTTGGAATGTGAATTGGAATGAAATCGCCAATAGGTAAGACCATTTTACAATTTGGGCCCAAGTTAGAAGCAGAGCCTAAGGTGTAAATTATCGATAGTCCATATCTCGGAAACTATAAGAGATAATTCAATTTGGCAACCGGCAATGTAATTAGCATGCCGAATATTACTTGGAATGTGAATTGGAACGAAATCGCCAATAGATAAGACCATTTTACAATTTGGGCCCAAGTTAGAAGCAGAGCCTAAGGTGTAAATTATCGATAGTCCATATCTCGGAAACTATAAGAGATAATGCAATTTGGCAACCGGCAATATAATTAGCATGCCGAATATTACTTGGAATGTGAATTGGAACGAAATCGCCAATAGATAAGACGATTTTACAATTTGGGCCCAAGTTAGAAGCAGAGCCTAAGGTGTAAATTATCGATAGTCCATATCTCGGAAACTATAAGAAATAATGCAATTTGGCAATCGGCAATGTAATTAGCATGCCGAATATTACTTGGAATGTGAATTGGAACGAAATCGCCAATAGATAAGACCATTTTACAATTTGGGCCCAAGTTAGAAGCAGAGCCTAATGTGTAAATTATCGATAGTCCATATCTCGGAAACTATAAGAGATAATGCAATTTGGCAACCGGCAATGTAATTAGAATGCCGAATATTACTTGGAATGTGAATTGGAACGAAATCGCCAATAGATAAGGCCATTTTACAATTTGGGCCCAAGTTAGAAGCAGAGCCTAAGGTGTAAATTAACGATAGTTAATATCTCGGAAACTATAAGAGATAATGCAATTTGGCAACCGGCAATGTAATTAGCATGCCGAATATTACTTGGAATGTGAATTGGAACGAAATCGCCAATAGATAAGACCATTTTACAATTTGGGCCCAAGTTAGAAGCAGAGCCTAAGGTGTAAATTATCGATAGTCCATATCTCGGAAACTATAAGAGATAATGCAATTTGGCAACCGGCAATGTAATTAGCATGCCGAATATTACTTGGAATGTGAATTGGAACGAAATCGCCAATAGATAAGACCATTTTACAATTTGGGCCCAAGTTAGAAGCAGAACCTAAGGTGTAAATTATCGATAGTCCATATCTCGGAAACTATAAGAGATAATGCAATTTGGCAACCGGCAATGTAATTAGCATGCCGAATATTACTTGGAATGTGAATTGGAACGAAATCGCCAATAGATAAGACCATTTTACAATTTGTTCCCAAGTTAGAAGCAGAGCCTAAGGTGTAAATTATCGATAGTCCATATCTCGGAAACTATAAGAGATAATGCAATTTGGCAACCGGCAATGTAATTAGCATGCCGAATATTACTTGGAATGTGAATTGGAACGAAATCGCCAATAGATAAGACCATTTTACAATTTGGGCCCAAGTTAGAAGCAGAGCCTAAGGTGTAAATTATCGATAGTCCATATCTCGGAAACTATAAGAGATAATGCAATTTGGCAACCGGCAATGTAATTAGCATGCCGAATATTACTTGGAATGTGAATTGGAACGAAATCGCCAATAGATAAGACCATTTTACAATTTGGGCCCAAGTTAGAAGCAGAGCCTAAGGTGTAAATTATCGATAGTCCATATCTCGGAAACTATAAGAGATAATGCAATTTGGCAACCGGCAATGTAGTTAGCATGCCGAATATTACTTGGAATGTGAATTGGAACGAAATCGCCAATAGATAAGACCATTTTACAATTTGGGCACAAGTTAGAAGCAGAGCCTAAGGTGTAAATTATCGATAGTCCATATCTCGGAAACTATAAGAGATAATGCAATTTGGCAACCGGCAATGTAATTAGCATGCCGAATATTACTTGGAATGTGAATTGGAACGAAATCGCCAATAGATAAGACCATTTTACAATTTGGGCCCAAGTTAGAAGCAGAGGCTAAGGTGTAAATTATCGATAGTCCATATCTCGGAAACTATAAGAGATAATGCAATTTGGCAACCGGCAATGTAATTAGCATGCCGAATATTTCTTGGAATGTGAATTGGAACGAAATCGCCAATAGATAAGACCATTTTACAATTTGGACCCAAGTTAGAAGCAGAGCCTAAGGTGTAAATTATTGATAGTCCATATCTCGGAAACTATAAGAGATAATGCAATTTCGCAACCGGCAATGTAATTAGCATGCCGAATATCACTTGGAATGTGAATTGGGACGAAATCGCCAATAGATAAGACCATTTTACAATTTGGGAACAAGTTAGAAGCAGAGCCTAAGGTGTAAATTATCGATAGTCCATATCTCGGAAACTATAAGAGATAATGCAATTTGGCAACCGGCAATGTAATTAGCATGCCGAATATTACTTGGAATGTGAATTGGAACGAAATCGCCAATAGATAAGACCATTTTACAATTTGGGCCCAAGTTAGAAGCAGAGCCTAAGGTGTAAATTATCGATAGTCCATATCTCGGAAACTATAAGAGATAATGCAATTTGGCAACCGGCAATGTAATTAGCATGCCGAATATTACTTGGAATGTGAATTGGAACGAAATCGCCAATAGATAAGACCATTTTACAATTTGGGCCCAAGTTAGAAGCAGAGCCCAAGGTGTAAATTATCGATAGTCCATATCTCGGAAACTATAAGAGATAATGCCATTTGGCAACCGGCAATGTAATTAGCATGCCGAATATTACTTGGAATGTGAATTGGAACGAAATCTCCAATAGATAAGACCATTTTACAATTTGGACCCAAGTTAGAAGCAGAGCCTAAGGTGTAAATTATTGAGAGTCCATATCTCGGAAACTATAAGAGATAATGCAATTTCGCAACCGGCAATGTAATTAGCATGCCGAATATCACTTGGAATGTGAATTGGGACGAAATCGCCAATAGATAAGACCATTTTACAATTTGGGCCCAAGTTAGAAACAGAGCCTAAGGTGTAAATTATCGATAGTTCATATCTCGGAAACTATAAGAGATAATGCAATTTGGCAACCGGCAATGTAATTAGTATGCCGAATATTACTTGGAATGTGAATTGGAACGAAATCGCCAATAGATAAGACCATTTTACAATTTGGGCCCAAGTTAGAAGCAGAGCCTAAGGTGTAAATTATCGATAGTCCATATCTCGGAAACTATAAGAGATAATGCAATTTGGCAACCGGCAATGTAATTAGCATGCCGAATATTACTTGGAATGTGAATTGGAACGAAATCGCCAATAGGTAAGACCATTTTACAATTTGGGCCCAAGTTAGAAGCAGAGCCTAAGGTGTAAATAATCGATAGTCCATATCTCGGAAACTATAAGAGATAATGCAATTTGGCAACCGGCAATGTAATTAGCATGCCGAATATTACTTGGAATGTGAATTGGAACGAAATCGCCAATAGATAAGACCATTTTACAATTTGGGAGCAAGTTAGAAGCAGAGCCTAAGGTGTAAATTATCGATAGTCCATATCTCGGAAACTATAAGAGATAATGCAATTTGGCAACCGGCAATGTAATTAGCATGCCGAATATTACTTGGAATGTGAATTGGAACGAAATCGCCAATAGATAAGACCATTTTACAATTTGGGCCCAAGTTAGAAGCAGAGCCTAAGGTGTAAATTATCGATAGTCCATATCTCGGAAACTATAAGAGATAATGCAATTTGGCAACCGGCAATGTAATTAGCATGCCGAATATTACTTGGAATGTGAATTGGAACGCAATCGCCAATAGATAAGACCATTTTACAATTTGGGCCCAAGTTAGAAGCAGAGCCTAAGGTGTAAATTATCGATAGTCCATATCTCGGAAACTATAAGAGATAATGCAATTTGGCAACCGGCAATGTAATTAGCATGCCGAATATTACTTGGAATGTGAATTGGAACGAAATCGCCAATAGATAAGACCATTTTACAATTTGGGCCCAAGTTAGAAGCAGAGCCTAAGGTGTAAATTATCGATAGTCCATATCTCGGAAACTATAAGAGATAATGCAATTTGACAACCGGCAATGTAATTAGCATGCCGAATATTACTTGGAATGTGAATTGGAACGAAATCGCCAATAGATAAGACCATTTTACAATTTGGGCCCAAGTTAGAAGCAGAGCCTAAGGTGTAAATTATCGATAGTCCATATCTCGGAAACTATAAGAGATAATGCAATTTGGCAACCGGCAATGTAATTAGCATGCCGAATATTACTTGGAATGTGAATTGGAACGAAATCGCCAAAAGATAAGACCATTTTACAATTTGGGCCCAAGTTAGAAGCAGAGCCTAAGGTGTAAATTATCGATAGTCCATATCTCGGAAACTATAAGAGATAATGCAATTTCGCAACCGGCAATGTAATTAGCATGCCGAATATTACTTGGAGTGTGAATTGGAACGAAATCGCCAAAAGATAAGACCATTTTACAATTTGGGCCCAAGTTAGAAGCAGAGCCTAAGGTGTAAATTATCGATAGTCCATATCTCGGAAACTATAAGAGATAATGCAATTTGGCAACCGGCAATGTAATTAGCATGCCGAATATTACTTGGAATGTGAATTGGAACGAAATCGCCAATAGATAAGACCATTTTACAATTTGGGCCCAAGTTAGAAGCAGAGCCTAAGGTGTAAATTATCGATAGTCCATATCTCGGAAACTATAAGAGATAATGCAATTTGGCAACCGGCAATGTAATTAGCATGCCGAATATTACTTGGAATGTGAATTGGAACGACATCGCCAATAGATAAGACCATTTTACAATTTGGGCCCAAGTTAGAAGCAGAGCCTAAGGTGTAAATTATCGATAGTCCATATCTCGGAAACTATAAGAGATAATGCAATTTGGCAACCGGCAATGTAATTAGCATGCCGAATATTACTTGGAATGTGAATTGCAACTAAATCGCCAATAGATAAGACCATTTTACAATTTGGGCCCAAGTTAGAAGCAGAGCCTAAGGTGTAAATTATCGATAGTCCATATCTCAGAAACTATAAGAGATAATGCAATTTGGCAACCGGCAATGTAATTAGCATGCCGAATATTACTTGGAATGTGAATTGGAACGAAATCGCCAATAGATAAGACCATTTTACAATTTGGGCCCAAGTTAGAATCAGAGCCTAAGGTGTAAATTATCGATAGTCCATAACTCGGAAACTATAAGAGATAATGCAATTTGGCAACCGGCAATGTAATTAGCATGCCGAATATTACTTGGAATGTGAATTGGAACGAAATCGCCAATAGATAAGGCCATTTTACAATTTGGGCCCAAGTTAGAAGCAGAGCCTATGGTGTAATTTATCGATAGTCCATATCTCGGAAACTATAAGAGATAATGCAATTTGGCAACCGGCAATGTAATTAGCATGCCGAATATTACTTGGAATGTGAATTGGAACGAAATCGCCAATAGATAAGACCATTTTACAATTTGGGCCCAAGTTAGAAGCAGAGCCTAAGGTGTAAATTATCGATAGTCCATATCTCGGAAACTATAAGAGTTAATGCAATTTGGCAACCGGCAATGTAATTAGCATGCCGAATATTACTTGGAATGTGAATTGGAACGAAATCGCCAATAGATAAGACCATTTTACAATTTGGGCCCAAGTTAGAAGCAGAGCCTAAGGTGTAAATTATCGATAGTCCATATCTCGGAAACTATAAGAGATAATGCAATTTGGCAACCGGCAATGTAATTAGCATGCCGAATATTACTTGGAATGTGAATTGGAACGAAATTGCCAATAGATAAGACCATTTTACAATTTGGGCCCAAGTTAGAAGCAGAGCCTAAGGTGTAAATTATCGGTAGTCCATATCTCTGAAACTATAAGAGATAATGCAATTTTGCAACCGGCAATGTAATTAGCATGCCGAATATTACTTGGAATGTGAATTGGGACGAAATCGCCAATAGATAAGGCCATTTTACAATTTGGGCCCAAGATAGAAGCAGAGCCTAAGGTGTAAATTATCGATAGTCCATATCTCGGAAACTATAAGAGATAATGCAATTTGGCAACCGGCAATGTAATTAGCATGCCGAATATTACTTGGAATGTGAATTGGAATGAAATCGCCAATAGATAAGACCATTTTACAATTTGGGTCCAAGTTAGAAGCAGAGCCTAAGGTGTAAATTATTGATAGTCCATATCTCGGAAACTATAAGAGATAATGCAATTTCGCAACCGGCAATGTAATTAGCATGCCGAATATTACTAGGAGTGTGAATTGGAACGAAATCGCCAATAGATAAGACCAATTTACAATTTGGGCCCAAGTTAGAAGCAGAGCCTAAGGTGTAAATTATCGATAGTCCATATCTCGGAAACTATAAGAGATAATGCAATTTGGCAACCGGCAATGTAATTAGCATGCCGAATATTACTTGGAATGTGAATTGGAACGAAATCGCCAATAGATAAGACCATTTTACAATTTGGGCCCAAGTTAGAAGCAGAGCCTAAGGTGTAAATTATCGATAGTCTATATCTCGGAAACTATAAGAGATAATGCAATTTGGCAACCGGCAATGTAATTAGCATGCCGAATATTACTTGGAATGTGAATTGGAACGAAATCGCCAATAGATAAGACCATTTTACAATTTGGGCCCAAGTTAGAAGCAGAGCCTAAGGTGTAAATTATCGATAGTCCATAACTCGGAAACTATAAGAGATAATGCAATTTGGCAACCGGCAATGTAATTAGCATGCCGAATATTACTTGGAATGTGAATTGGAACGAAATCGCCAATAGATAAGGCCATTTTACAATTTGGGCCCAAGTTAGAAGCAGAGCCTATGGTGTAAATTATCGATAGTCCATATCTCGGAAACTATAAGAGATAATGCAATTTGGCAACCGGCAATGTAATTAGCATGCCGAATATTACTTGGAATGTGAATTGGAACGAAATCGCCAATAGATAAGACCATTTTACAATTTGGGCCCAAGTTAGAAGCTGAGCCTAAGGTGTAAATTATCGATAGTCCATATCTCGGAAACTATAAGAGTTAATGCAATTTGGCAACCGGCAATGTAATTAGCATGCCGAATATTACTTGGAATGTGAATTGGAACGAAATCGCCAATAGATAAGACCATTTTACAATTTGGGCCCAAGTTAGAAGCAGAGCCTAAGGTGTAAATTATCGATAGTCCATATCTCGGAAACTATAAGAGATAATGCAATTTGGCAACCGGCAATGTAATTAGCATGCCGAATATTACTTGGAATGTGAATTGGAACTAAATCGCCAATAGATAAGACCATTTTACAATTTGGGTCCAAGTTAGAAGCAGAGCCTAAGGTGTAAATTATTGATAGTCCATATCTCGGAAACTATAAGAGATAATGCAATTTCGCAACCGGCAATGTAATTAGCATGCCGAATATTACTAGGAGTGTGAATTGGAACGAAATCGCCAATAGATAAGACCAATTTACAATTTGGGCCCAAGTTAGAAGCAGAGCCTAAGGTGTAAATTATCGATAGTCCATATCTCGGAAACTATAAGAGATAATGCAATTTGGCAACCGGCAATGTAATTAGTATGCCGAATATTACTTGGAATGTGAATTGGAACGAAATCGCCAATAGATAAGACCATTTTACAATTTGGGCCCAAGTTAGAAGCAGAGCCTAAGGTGTAAATTATCGATAGTCCATATCTCGGAAACTATAAGAGATAATGCAATTTGGCAACCGGCAATGTAATTAGCATGCCGAATATCACTTGGAATGTGAATTGGGACGAAATCGCCAATAGATAAGACCATTTTACAATTTGGGCCCAAGTTAGAAGCAGAGCCTAAGGTGTAAATTATCGATAGTCCATATCTCGGAAACTATAAGAGATAATGCAATTTGGCAACCGGCAATGTAATTAGCATGCCGAATATTACTTGGAATGTGAATTGGAACGAAATCGCCAATAGATAAGACCATTTTACAATTTGGGCCCAAGTTAGAAGCAGAGCCTAAGGTGTAAATTATCGATAGTCCATATCTCGGAAACTATAAGAGATAATGCAATTTGGCAACCGGCAATGTAATTAGCATGCCGAATATTACTTGGAATGTGAATTGGAACGGAATCGCCAATAGGTAAGACCATTTTACAACTTGGGCCCAAGTTAGAAGTAGAGCCTAAGGTGTAAATTATCGATAGTCCATATCTCGGAAACTATAAGAGATAATGCAATTTGGCAACCGGCAATGTAATTAGCATGCCGAATATTACTTGGAATGTGAATTGGAACGAAATCGCCAATAGATAAGACCATTTTACAATTTGGGCCCAAGTTAGAAGCAGAGCCTAAGGTGTAAATTATCGATAGTCCATATCTCGGAAACTATAAGAGATAATGCAATTTGGCAACCGGCAATGTAATTAGCATGCCGAATATTACTTGGAATGTGAATTGGAACGAAATCGCCAATAGATAAGACCATTTTACAATTTGGGCCCAAGTTAGAAGCAGAGCCTAAGGTGTAAATTATCGATAGTCCATATCTCGGAAACTATAGAGATAATGCAATTTGGCAACCGGCAATGTAATTAGCATGCCGAATATTACTTGGAATGAGAATTGGAACGAAATCGCCAATAGATAAGACCATTTTACAATTTGGGCCCAAGTTAGAAGCAGAGCCTAAGGTGTAAATTATCGATAGTCCATATCTCGGAAACTATAAGAGATAATGCAATTTCGCAACCGGCAATGTAATTAGCATGCCGAATATCACTTGGAATGTGAATTGGGACGAAATCGCCAATAGATAAGACCATTTTACAATTTGGGCCCAAGTTAGAAGCAGAGCCTAAGGTGTAAATTATCGATAGTCCATATCTCGGAAACTATAAGAGATAATGCAATTTGGCAACCGGCAATATAATTAGCATGCCGAATATTACATGGAATGTGAATTGGAACGAAATCGCCAATAGGTAAGACCATTTTACAATTTGGGCCCAAGTTAGAAGCAGAGCCTAAGGTGTAAATTATCGATAGTCCATATCTCGGAAACTATAAGAGATAATTCAATTTGGCAACCGGCAATGTAATTAGCATGCCGAATATTACTTGGAATGTGAATTGGAACGAAATCGCCAATAGATAAGACCATTTTACAATTTGGGCCCAAGTTAGAAGCAGAGCCTAAGGTGTAAATTATCGATAGTACATATCTCGGAAACTATAAGAGATAATGCAATTTGGCAACCGGCAATGTAATTAGCATGCCGAATATTACTTGGAATGTGAATTGGAACGAAATCGCCAATAGATAAGACCATTTTACAATTTGGGCCCAAGTTAGAAGCAGAGCCTAAGGTGTAAATTATCGATAGTCCATATCTCGGAAACTATAAGAGTTAATGCAATTTGGCAACCGGCAATGTAATTAGCATGCCGAATATTACTTGGAATGTGAATTGGAACGAAATCGCCAATAGATAAGACCATTTTACAATTTGGGCCCAAGTTAGAAGCAGAGCCTAAGGTGTAAATTATCGATAGTCCATATCTCGGAAACTATAAGAGATAATGCAATTTGGCAACCGGCAATGTAATTAGCATGCCGAATATTACTTGGAATGTGAATTGGAACGAAATTGCCAATAGATAAGACCATTTTACAATTTGGGCCCAAGTTAGAAGCAGAGCCTAAGGTGTAAATTATCGATAGTCCATATCTCTGAAACTATAAGAGATAATGCAATTTCGCAACCGGCAATGTAATTAGCATGCCGAATATTACTTGGAATGTGAATTGGGACGAAATCGCCAATAGATAAGGCCATTTTACAATTTGGGCCCAAGTTAGAAGCAGAGCCTAAGGTGTAAATTATCGATAGTCCATATCTCGGAAACTATAAGAGATAATGCAATTTGGCAACCGGCAATGTAATTAGCATGCGGAATATTACTTGGAATGTGAACTGGAACGAAATCGCCAATAGATAAGACCATTTTACAATTTGGGCCCAAGTTAGAAGCAGAGCCTAAGGTGTAAATTATTGATAGTTCATATCTCGGAAACTATAAGAGATAATGCAATTTGGCAACCGGCAATGTAATTAGCATGCCGAATATTACTTGGAATGTGAATTGGAACGAAATCGCCAATAGATAAGACCATTTTACAATTTGGGCCCAAGTTAGAAGCAGAGCCTAAGGTGTAAATTATCGATAGTCCATATCTCGGAAACTATAAGAGTTAATGCAATTTGGCAACCGGCAATGTAATTAGCATGCCGAATATCACTTGGAATGTGAATTGGGACGAAATCGCCAATAGATAAGACCATTTTACAATTTGGGCCCAAGTTAGAAGCTGAGCCTAAGTTGTAAATTATCGATAGTCCATATCTCGGAAACTATAAGAGATAATGCAATTTGGCAACCGGCAATGTAATTAGCATGCCGAATATTACTTGGAATGTGAATTTTAACGAAATCGCCAATAGATAAGACCATTTTACAATTTGGGCGCAAGTTAGAAGCAGAGCCTAAGGTGTAAATTATCGATAGTCCATATCTCGGAAACTATAAGAGATAATGCAATTTGGCAACCGGCAATGTAATTAGCATGCCGAATATTACTTGGAATGTGAATTGGAACGGAATCGCCAATAGGTAAGACCATTTTACAATTTGGGCCCAAGTTAGAAGCAGAGCCTAAGGTGTAAATTATCGATAGTTCATATCTCGGAAACTATAAGAGATAATGCAATTTGGCAACCGGCAATGTAATTAGCATGCCGAATAGTACTTGGAATGTGAATTGGAACGAAATCGCCAATAGATAAGGCCATTTTACAATTTGGGCCCAAGTTAGAAGCAGAGCCTAAGGTGTAAATTATCGATAGTCCATATCTCGGAAGCTATAAGAGATAATGCAATTTCGCAACCGGCAATGTAATTAGCATGCCGAATAATACTTGGAGTGTGAATTGGAACGAAATCGCCAATAGATAAGACCATTTTACAATTTGGGCCCAAGTTAGAAGCAGAGCCTAAGGTGTAAATTATCGATAGTCCATATCTCGGAAACTATAAGAGATAATGCAATTTGGCAACCGGCAATGTAATTAGCATGCCGAATATTACTTGGAATGTGAATTGGAACGAAATCGCCAATAGATAAGACCATTTTACAATTTGGGCCCAAGTTAGAAGCAGAGCCTAAGGTGTAAATTATCGATAGTCCATATCTCGGAAACTATAAGAGATAATGCAATTTGGCAACCGGCAATGTAATTAGCATGCCGAATATTACTTGGAATGTGAATTGGAACGAAATCGCCAATAGATAAGACCATTTTACAATTTGGGCTCAAGTTAGAAGCAGAGCCTAAGGTGTAAATTATCGATAGTCCATATCTCGGAAACTATAAGAGATAATACAATTTGGCAACCGGCAATGTAATTAGCATGCCGAATATTACTTGGAATGTGAATTGCAACTAAATCGCCAATAGATAAGACCATTTTACAATTTGGGCCCAAGTTAGAAGCAGAGCCTAAGGTGTAAATTATCGATAGTCCATATCTCGGAAACTATAAGAGATAATGCAATTTGGCAACCGGCAATGTAATTAGCATGCCGAATATTACTTGGAATGTGAATTGGAACGAAATCGCCAATAGATAAGACCATTTTACAATATGGGCCCAAGTTAGAAGCAGAGCCTAAGGTGTAAATTATCGATAGTCCATATCTCGGAAACTATAAGAGATAATGCAATTTGGCAACCGGCAATGTAATTAGCATGCCGAATATTACTTGGAATGTGAATTGGAACGAAATCGCCAATAGATAAGACCATTTTACAATTTGGGCCCAAGTTAGAAGCAGAGCCTAAGGTGTAAATTATCGATAGTCCATATCTCGGAAACTATAAGAGATAATGCAATTTGGCAACCGGCAATGTAATTAGCATGCCGAATATCACTTGGAATGTGAATTGGGACGAAATCGCCAATAGATATGACCATTTTACAATTTGGGCCCAAGTTAGAAGCAGAGCCTAAGGTGTAAATTATCGATAGTCCATATCTCGGAAACTATAAGAGATAATGCAATTTGGCAACCGGCAATGTAATTAGCATGCCGAATATTACTTGGAATGTGAATTGGAACGAAATCGCCAATAGATAAGACCATTTTACAATTTGGGCCCAAGTTAGAAGCAGAGCCTAAGGTGTAAATTATCGATAGTCCATATCTCGGAAACTATAAGAGATAATGCAATTTCGCAACCGGCAATGTAATTAGCATGCCGAATATTACTTGGAGTGTGAATTGGAACGAAATCGCCAATAGATAAGACCATTTTACAATTTGGGCCCAAGTTAGAAGCAGAGCCTAAGGTGTAAATTATCGATAGTCCATATCTCGGAAACTATAAGAGATAATGCAATTTGGCAACCGGCAATGTAATTAGCATGCCGAATATTACTTGGAATGTGAATTGGAACGAAATAGCCAATAGATAAGACCATTTTACAATTTGGGCCCAAGTTAGAAGCAGAGCCTAAGGTGTAAATTATCGATAGTCCATATCTCGGAAACTATAAGAGATAATGCAATTTGGCAACCGGCAATGTAATTAGCATGCCGAATATTACTGGGAATGTGAATTGGAACGAAATCGCCAATAGGTAAGACCATTTTACAATTTGGGCCCAAGTTAGAAGCAGAGCCTAAGGTGTAAATTATCGATAGTCCATATCTCGGAAACTATAAGAGATAATTCAATTTGGCAACCGGCAATGTAATTAGCATGCCGAATATTACTTGGAATGTGAATTGGAACGAAATCGCCAATAGATAAGACCATTTTACAATTTGGGCCCAAGTTAGAAGCAGAGCCTAAGGTGTAAATTATCGATAGTCCATATCTCGGAAACTATAAGAGATAATGCAATTTGGCAACCGGCAATGTAATTAGCATGCCGAATATTACTTGGAATGTGAATTGGAACGAAATCGCCAATAGATAAGACCATTTTACAATTTGGGCCCAAGTTAGAAGCAGAGCCTAAGGTGTAAATTATCGATAGTCCATATCTCGGAAACTATAAGAGATAATGCAATTCGGCAACCGGCAATGTAATTAGCATGCCGAATATTACTTGGAATGTGAATTGGAACGAAATCGCCAATAGATAAGACCATTTTACAATTTGGGAACAAGTTAGAAGCAGAGCCTAAGGTATAAATTATCGATAGTCCATATCTCGGAAACTATAAGAGTTAATGCAATTTGGCAACCGGCAATGTAATTAGCATGCCGAATATTACTTGGAATGTGAATTGGAACGAAATCGCCAATAGATAAGACCATTTTACAATTTGGGCCCAAGTTAGAAGCAGAGCCTAAGGTGTAAATTATCGATAGTCCATATCTCGGAAACTATAAGAGATAATGCAATTTCGCAACCGGCAATGTAATTAGCATGCCGAATATTACTTGGAATGTGAATTGGGACGAAATCGCCAATAGATAAGGCCATTTTACAATTTGGGCCCAAGTTAGAAGCAGAGCCTAAGGTGTAAATTATCGATAGTCCATATCTCGTAAACTATAAGAGATAATGCAATTTGGCAACCGGCAATGTAATTAGCATGCCGAATATTACTTGGAATGTGAATTGCAACTAAATCGCCAATAGATAAGACCATTTTACAATTTGGGCCCAAGTTAGAAGCAGAGCCTAAGGTGTAAATTATCGATAGTCCATATCTCGGAAACTATAAGAGATAATGCAATTTGGCAACCGGCAATGTAATTAGCATGCCGAATATCACTTGGAATGTGAATTGGGACGAAATCGCCAATAGATAAGACCATTTTACAATTTGGGCCCAAGTTAGAAGCAGAGCCTAAGGTGTGAATTATCGATTGTCCATATCTCGGAAACTATAAGAGATAATGCAATTTGGCAACCGGCAATGTAATTAGCATGCCGAATATCACTTGGAATGTGAATTGGGACGAAATCGCCAATAGATAAGACCATTTTACAATTTGGGCCCAAGTTAGAAGCAGAGCCTAAGGTGTAAATTATCGATTGTCCATATCTCGGAAACTATAAGAGATAATGCAATTTGGCAACCGGCAATGTAATTAGCATGCCGAATATTACTTGGAATGTGAATTGGAACGAAATCGCCAATAGATTAGACCATTTTACAATTTGGGCCCAAGTTAGAAGCAGAGCCTAAGGTGTAAATTATCGATAGTCCATATCTCGGAAACTATAAGAGATAATGCAATTTGGCAACCGGCAATGTAATTAGCATGCCAAATATTACTTGGAATGTGAATTGGAACGAAATCGCCAATAGATAAGACCATTTTACAATTTGGGCCCAAGTTAGAAGCAGAGCCTAAGGTGTAAATTATCGATAGTCCATATCTCGGAAACTATAAGAGATAATGCAATTTGGCAACCGGCAATGTAATTAGCATGCCGAATATTACTTGGAATGTGAATTGCAACTAAATCGCCAATAGATAAGACCATTTTACAATTTGGGCCCAAGTTAGAAGCAGAGCCTAAGGTGTAAATTATCGATAGTCCATATCTCGGAAACTATAAGAGATAATGCAATTTGGCAAACGGCAATGTAATTAGCATGCCGAATATTACTTGGAATGTGAATTGGAACGAAATCGCCAATAGATAAGACCATTTTACAATTTGGGCCCAAGTTAGAAGCAGAGCCTAAGGTGTAAATTATCGATAGTCCATATCTCGGAAACTATAGAGATAATGCAATTTGGCAACCGGCAATGTAATTAGCATGCCGAATATTACTTGGAATGTGAATTGCAACTAAATCGCCAATAGATAAGACCATTTTACAATTTGGGCCCAAGTTAGAAGCAGAGCCTAAGGTGTAAATTATTGATAGTCCATATCTCGGAAACTATAAGAGATAATGCAATTTGGCAACCGGCAATGTAATTAGCATGCCGAATATTACTTGGAATGTGAATTGGAACGAAATCGCCAATAGATAAGACCATTTTACAATTTGGGCCCAAGTTAGAAGCAGAGCCTAAGGTGTAAATTATCGATAGTCCATATCTCGGAAACTATAAGAGTTAATGCAATTTGGCAACCGGCAATGTAATTAGCATGCCGAATATTACTTGGAATGTGAATTGGAACGAAATCGCCAATAGATAAGACCATTTTACAATTTGGGCCCAAGTTAGAAGCAGAGCCTAAGGTGTAAATTATCGATAGTCCATATCTCGGAAACTATAAGAGTTAATGCAATTTGGCAACCGGCAATGTAATTAGCATGCCGAATATTACTTGGAATGTGAATTGGAACGAAATCGCCAATAGATAAGACCATTTTACAATTTGGGCCCAAGTTAGAAGCAGAGCCTAAGGTGTAAATTATCGATAGTCCATATCTCGGAAACTATAAGAGATAATGCAATTTGGCAACCGGCAATGTAATTAGCATGCCGAATATTACTTGGAATGTGAATTGGAACGAAATTGCCAATAGATAAGACCATTTTACAATTTGGGCCCAAGTTAGAAGCAGAGCCTAAGGTGTAAATTATCGATAGTCC
Organism: Rhynchophorus ferrugineus; assembly: GCF_030347505.1. Taxonomy (NCBI): domain Eukaryota; kingdom Metazoa; phylum Arthropoda; class Insecta; order Coleoptera; family Curculionidae; genus Rhynchophorus; species Rhynchophorus ferrugineus. The sequence continues at coordinate 1,167,097 of NW_027472606.1, read as the reverse complement.
ATATCTCTGAAACTATAAGAGATAATGCAATTTCGCAACCGGCAATGTAATTAGCATGCCGAATATTACTTGGAATGTGAATTGGGACGAAATCGCCAATAGATAAGGCCATTTTACAATTTGGGCCCAAGTTAGAAGCAGAGCCTAAGGTGTAAATTATCGATAGTCCATATCTCGGAAACTATAAGAGATAATGCAATTTGGCAACCGGCAATGTAATTAGCATGCGGAATATTACTTGGAATGTGAACTGGAACGAAATCGCCAATAGATAAGACCATTTTACAATTTGGGCCCAAGTTAGAAGCAGAGCCTAAGGTGTAAATTATTGATAGTTCATATCTCGGAAACTATAAGAGATAATGCAATTTGGCAACCGGCAATGTAATTAGCATGCCGAATATTACTTGGAATGTGAATTGGAACGAAATCGCCAATAGATAAGACCATTTTACAATTTGGGCCCAAGTTAGAAGCAGAGCCTAAGGTGTAAATTATCGATAGTCCATATCTCGGAAACTATAAGAGATAATGCAATTTGGCAACCGGCAATGTAATTAGCATGCCGAATATCACTTGGAATGTGAATTGGGACGAAATCGCCAATAGATAAGACCATTTTACAATTTGGGCCCAAGTTAGAAGCTGAGCCTAAGTTGTAAATTATCGATAGTCCATATCTCGGAAACTATAAGAGATAATGCAATTTGGCAACCGGCAATGTAATTAGCATGCCGAATATTACTTGGAATGTGAATTTTAACGAAATCGCCAATAGATAAGACCATTTTACAATTTGGGCGCAAGTTAGAAGCAGAGCCTAAGGTGTAAATTATCGATAGTCCATATCTCGGAAACTATAAGAGATAATGCAATTTGGCAACCGGCAATGTAATTAGCATGCCGAATATTACTTGGAATGTGAATTGGAACGGAATCGCCAATAGGTAAGACCATTTTACAATTTGGGCCCAAGTTAGAAGCAGAGCCTAAGGTGTAAATTATCGATAGTCCATATCTCGGAAACTATAAGAGATAATGCAATTTGGCAACCGGCAATGTAATTAGCATGCCGAATAGTACTTGGAATGTGAATTGGAACGAAATCGCCAATAGATAAGGCCATTTTACAATTTGGGCCCAAGTTAGAAGCAGAGCCTAAGGTGTAAATTATCGATAGTCCATATCTCGGAAGCTATAAGAGATAATGCAATTTCGCAACCGGCAATGTAATTAGCATGCCGAATAATACTTGGAGTGTGAATTGGAACGAAATCGCCAATAGATAAGACCATTTTACAATTTGGGCCCAAGTTAGAAGCAGAGCCTAAGGTGTAAATTATCGATAGTCCATATCTCGGAAACTATAAGAGATAATGCAATTTGGCAACCGGCAATGTAATTAGCATGCCGAATATTACTTGGAATGTGAATTGGAACGAAATCGCCAATAGATAAGACCATTTTACAATTTGGGCCCAAGTTAGAAGCAGAGCCTAAGGTGTAAATTATCGATAGTCCATATCTCGGAAACTATAAGAGATAATGCAATTTGGCAACCGGCAATGTAATTAGCATGCCGAATATTACTTGGAATGTGAATTGGAACGAAATCGCCAATAGATAAGACCATTTTACAATTTGGGCTCAAGTTAGAAGCAGAGCCTAAGGTGTAAATTATCGATAGTCCATATCTCGGAAACTATAAGAGATAATACAATTTGGCAACCGGCAATGTAATTAGCATGCCGAATATTACTTGGAATGTGAATTGCAACTAAATCGCCAATAGATAAGACCATTTTACAATTTGGGCCCAAGTTAGAAGCAGAGCCTAAGGTGTAAATTATCGATAGTCCATATCTCGGAAACTATAAGAGATAATGCAATTTGGCAACCGGCAATGTAATTAGCATGCCGAATATTACTTGGAATGTGAATTGGAACGAAATCGCCAATAGATAAGACCATTTTACAATATGGGCCCAAGTTAGAAGCAGAGCCTAAGGTGTAAATTATCGATAGTCCATATCTCGGAAACTATAAGAGATAATGCAATTTGGCAACCGGCAATGTAATTAGCATGCCGAATATTACTTGGAATGTGAATTGGAACGAAATCGCCAATAGATAAGACCATTTTACAATTTGGGCCCAAGTTAGAAGCAGAGCCTAAGGTGTAAATTATCGATAGTCCATATCTCGGAAACTATAAGAGATAATGCAATTTGGCAACCGGCAATGTAATTAGCATGCCGAATATCACTTGGAATGTGAATTGGGACGAAATCGCCAATAGATATGACCATTTTACAATTTGGGCCCAAGTTAGAAGCAGAGCCTAAGGTGTAAATTATCGATAGTCCATATCTCGGAAACTATAAGAGATAATGCAATTTGGCAACCGGCAATGTAATTAGCATGCCGAATATTACTTGGAATGTGAATTGGAACGAAATCGCCAATAGATAAGACCATTTTACAATTTGGGCCCAAGTTAGAAGCAGAGCCTAAGGTGTAAATTATCGATAGTCCATATCTCGGAAACTATAAGAGATAATGCAATTTCGCAACCGGCAATGTAATTAGCATGCCGAATATTACTTGGAGTGTGAATTGGAACGAAATCGCCAATAGATAAGACCATTTTACAATTTGGGCCCAAGTTAGAAGCAGAGCCTAAGGTGTAAATTATCGATAGTCCATATCTCGGAAACTATAAGAGATAATGCAATTTGGCAACCGGCAATGTAATTAGCATGCCGAATATTACTTGGAATGTGAATTGGAACGAAATAGCCAATAGATAAGACCATTTTACAATTTGGGCCCAAGTTAGAAGCAGAGCCTAAGGTGTAAATTATCGATAGTCCATATCTCGGAAACTATAAGAGATAATGCAATTTGGCAACCGGCAATGTAATTAGCATGCCGAATATTACTGGGAATGTGAATTGGAACGAAATCGCCAATAGGTAAGACCATTTTACAATTTGGGCCCAAGTTAGAAGCAGAGCCTAAGGTGTAAATTATCGATAGTCCATATCTCGGAAACTATAAGAGATAATTCAATTTGGCAACCGGCAATGTAATTAGCATGCCGAATATTACTTGGAATGTGAATTGGAACGAAATCGCCAATAGATAAGACCATTTTACAATTTGGGCCCAAGTTAGAAGCAGAGCCTAAGGTGTAAATTATCGATAGTCCATATCTCGGAAACTATAAGAGATAATGCAATTTGGCAACCGGCAATGTAATTAGCATGCCGAATATTACTTGGAATGTGAATTGGAACGAAATCGCCAATAGATAAGACCATTTTACAATTTGGGCCCAAGTTAGAAGCAGAGCCTAAGGTGTAAATTATCGATAGTCCATATCTCGGAAACTATAAGAGATAATGCAATTCGGCAACCGGCAATGTAATTAGCATGCCGAATATTACTTGGAATGTGAATTGGAACGAAATCGCCAATAGATAAGACCATTTTACAATTTGGGAACAAGTTAGAAGCAGAGCCTAAGGTATAAATTATCGATAGTCCATATCTCGGAAACTATAAGAGTTAATGCAATTTGGCAACCGGCAATGTTATTAGCATGCCGAATATTACTTGGAATGTGAATTGGAACGAAATCGCCAATAGATAAGACCATTTTACAATTTGGGCCCAAGTTAGAAGCAGAGCCTAAGGTGTAAATTATCGATAGTCCATATCTCGGAAACTATAAGAGATAATGCAATTTGGCAACCGGCAATGTAATTAGCATGCCGAATATTACTTGGAATGTGAATTGGAACGAAATTGCCAATAGATAAGACCATTTTACAATTTGGGCCCATGTTAGAAGCAGAGCCTAAGGTGTAAATTATCGATAGTCCATATCTCTGAAACTATAAGAGATAATGCAATTTCGCAACCGGCAATGTAATTAGCATGCCGAATATTACTTGGAATGTGAATTGGGACGAAATCGCCAATAGATAAGGCCATTTTACAATTTGGGCCCAAGTTAGAAGCAGAGCCTAAGGTGTAAATTATCGATAGTCCATATCTCGGAAACTATAAGAGATAATGCAATTTGGCAACTGGCAATGTAATTAGCATGCCGAATATTACTTGGAATGTGAATTGGAACGAAATCGCCAATAGATAAGACCATTTTACAATTTGGGCCCAAGTTAGAAGCAGAGACAAAGGTGTAAATTATTGATAGTCCATATCTCGGAAACTATAAGAGATAAAGCAATTTGGCAACCGGCAATGTAATTAGCATGCCGAATATTACTTGGAATGTGAATTGGAACGAAATCGCCAATAGATAAGACCATTTTACAATTTGGGCCCAAGTTAGAAGCAGAGCCTAAGGTGTAAATTATCGATAGTCCATATCTCGGAAACTATAAGAGATAATGCAATTTGGCAACCGGCAATGTAATTAGCATGCCGAATATTACTTGGAATGTGAATTGGAACGAAATCGCCAATAGATAAGACCATTTTACAATTTGGGCCCAAGTTAGAAGCAGAGCCTAAGGTGTAAATTATCGATAGTCCATATCTCGGAAACTATAAGAGATAATGCAATTTAGCAACCGGCAATGTAATTAGCATGCCGAATATTACTTGGAATGTGAATTGGAACGAAATCGCCAATAGATAAGACCATTTTACAATTTGGGCCCAAGTTAGAAGCAGAGCCTAAGGTGTAAATTATTGATAGTCCATATCTCGGAAACTATAAGAGATAATGCAATTTCGCAACCGGCAATGTAATTAGCATGCCGAATATCACTTGGAATGTGAATTGGGACGAAATCGCCAATAGATAAGACCATTTTACAATTTGGGCCCAAGTTAGAAGCAGAGCCTAAGGTGTAAATTATCGATAGTCCATATCTCGGAAACTATAAGAGATAATGCAATTTGGCAACCGGCAATGTAATTAGCATGCCGAATATTACTTGGAATGTGAATTGGAACGAAATTGCCAATAGATAATACCATTTTACAATTTGGGCCCAAGTTAGAAGCAGAGCCTAAGGTGTAAATTATCGATAGTCCATATCTCGGAAACTATAAGAGTTAATGCAATTTGGCAACCGGCAATGTAATTAGCATGCCGAATATTACTTGGAATGTGAATTGGAACGAAATCGCCAATAGATAAGACCATTTTACAATTTGGGCCCAAGTTAGAAGCAGAGCCTAAGGTGTAAATTATCGATAGTCCATATCTCGGAAACTATAAGAGTTAATGCAATTTGGCAACCGGCAATGTAATTAGCATGCCGAATATTACTTGGAATGTGAATTGGAACGAAATCGCCAATAGATAAGACCATTTTACAATTTGGGCCCAAGTTAGAAGCAGAGCCTAAGGTGTAAATTATCGATAGTCCATATCTCGGAAACTATAAGAGATAATGCAATTTGGCAACCGGCAATGTAATTAGCATGCCGAATATTACTTGGAATGTGAATTGGAACGAAATTGCCAATAGATAAGACCATTTTACAATTTGGGCCCAAGTTAGAAGCAGAGCCTAAGGTGTAAAATATCGATAGTCCATATCTCTGAAACTATAAGAGATAATGCAATTTCGCAACCGGCAATGTAATTAGCATGCCGAATATTACTTGGAATGTGAATTGGGACGAAATCGCCAATAGATAAGGCCATTTTACAATTTGGGCCCAAGTTAGAAGCAGAGCCTAAGGTGTAAATTATCGATAGTCCATATCTCGTAAACTATAAGAGATAATGCAATTTGGCAACCGGCAATGTAATTAGCATGCCGAATATTACTTGGAATGTGAATTGCAACTAAATCGCCAATAGATAAGACCATTTTACAATTTGGGCCCAAGTTAGAAGCAGAGCCTAAGGTGTAAATTATCGATAGTCCATATCTCGGAAACTATAAGAGATAATGCAATTTGGCAACCGGCAATGTAATTAGCATGCCGAATATCACTTGGAATGTGAATTGGGACGAAATCGCCAATAGATAAGACCATTTTACAATTTGGGCCCAAGTTAGAAGCAGAGCCTAAGGTGTGAATTATCGATTGTCCATATCTCGGAAACTATAAGAGATAATGCAATTTGGCAACCGGCAATGTAATTAGCATGCCGAATATCACTTGGAATGTGAATTGGGACGAAATCGCCAATAGATAAGACCATTTTACAATTTGGGCCCAAGTTAGAAGCAGAGCCTAAGGTGTAAATTATCGATTGTCCATATCTCGGAAACTATAAGAGATAATGCAATTTGGCAACCGGCAATGTAATTAGCATGCCGAATATTACTTGGAATGTGAATTGGAACGAAATCGCCAATAGATAAGACCATTTTACAATTTGGGCCCAAGTTAGAAGCAGAGCCTAAGGTGTAAATTATTGATAGTCCATATCTCGGAAACTATAAGAGATAAAGCAATTTGGCAACCGGCAATGTAATTAGCATGCCGAATATTACTTGGAATGTGAATTGGAACGAAATCGCCAATAGATAAGACCATTTTACAATTTGGGCCCAAGTTAGAAGCAGAGCCTAAGGTGTAAATTATCGATAGTCCATATCTCGGAAACTATAAGAGATAATGCAATTTGGCAACCGGCAATGTAATTAGCATGCCGAATATTACTTGAAATGTGAATTGGAACGAAATTGCCAATAGATAAGACCATTTTACAATTTGGGCCCAAGTTAGAAGCAGAGCCTAAGGTGTAAATTATTGATAGTCCATATCTCGGAAACTATAAGAGATAAAGCAATTTGGCAACCGGCAATGTAATTAGCATGCCGAATATTACTTGGAATGTGAATTGGGACGAAATCGCCAATAGATAAGGCCATTTTACAATTTGGGCCCAAGTTAGAAGCAGAGCCTAAGGTGTAAATTATCGATAGTCCATATCTCGGAAACTATAAGAGATAATGCAATTTGGCAACTGGCAATGTAATTAGCATGCCGAATATTACTTGGAATGTGAATTGGAACGAAATCGCCAATAGATAAGACCATTTTACAATTTGGGCCCAAGTTAGAAGCAGAGACTAAGGTGTAAATTATTGATAGTCCATATCTCGGAAACTATAAGAGATAAAGCAATTTGGCAACCGGCAATGTAATTAGCATGCCGAATATTACTTGGAATGTGAATTGGAACGAAATCGCCAATAGATAAGACCATTTTACAATTTGGGCCCAAGTTAGAAGCAGAGCCTAAGGTGTAAATTATCGATAGTCCATATCTCGGAAACTATAAGAGATAATGCAATTTGGCAACCGGCAATGTAATTAGCATGCCGAATATTACTTGGAATGTGAATTGGAACGAAATCGCCAATAGATAAGACCATTTTACAATTTGGGCCCAAGTTAGAAGCAGAGCCTAAGGTGTAAATTATCGATAGTCCATATCTCGGAAACTATAAGAGATAATGCAATTTAGCAACCGGCAATGTAATTAGCATGCCGAATATTACTTGGAATGTGAATTGGAACGAAATCGCCAATAGATAAGACCATTTTACAATTTGGGCCCAAGTTAGAAGCAGAGCCTAAGGTGTAAATTATTGATAGTCCATATCTCGGAAACTATAAGAGATAATGCAATTTCGCAACCGGCAATGTAATTAGCATGCCGAATATCACTTGGAATGTGAATTGGGACGAAATCGCCAATAGATAAGACCATTTTACAATTTGGGCCCAAGTTAGAAGCAGAGCCTAAGGTGTAAATTATCGATAGTCCATATCTCGGAAACTATAAGAGATAATGCAATTTGGCAACCGGCAATGTAATTAGCATGCCGAATATTACTTGGAATGTGAATTGGAACGAAATTGCCAATAGATAATACCATTTTACAATTTGGGCCCAAGTTAGAAGCAGAGCCTAAGGTGTAAATTATCGATAGTCCATATCTCGGAAACTATAAGAGTTAATGCAATTTGGCAACCGGCAATGTAATTAGCATGCCGAATATTACTTGGAATGTGAATTGGAACGAAATCGCCAATAAATAAGACCATTTTACAATTTGGGCCCAAGTTAGAAGCAGAGCCTAAGGTGTAAATTATCGATAGTCCATATCTCGGAAACTATAAGAGTTAATGCAATTTGGCAACCGGCAATGTAATTAGCATGCCGAATATTACTTGGAATGTGAATTGGAACGAAATCGCCAATAGATAAGACCATTTTACAATTTGGGCCCAAGTTAGAAGCAGAGCCTAAGGTGTAAATTATCGATAGTCCATATCTCGGAAACTATAAGAGATAATGCAATTTGGCAACCGGCAATGTAATTAGCATGCCGAATATTACTTGGAATGTGAATTGGAACGAAATTGCCAATAGATAAGACCATTTTACAATTTGGGCCCAAGTTAGAAGCAGAGCCTAAGGTGTAAAATATCGATAGTCCATATCTCTGAAACTATAAGAGATAATGCAATTTCGCAACCGGCAATGTAATTAGCATGCCGAATATTACTTGGAATGTGAATTGGGACGAAATCGCCAATAGATAAGGCCATTTTACAATTTGGGCCCAAGTTAGAAGCAGAGCCTAAGGTGTAAATTATCGATAGTCCATATCTCGTAAACTATAAGAGATAATGCAATTTGGCAACCGGCAATGTAATTAGCATGCCGAATATTACTTGGAATGTGAATTGCAACTAAATCGCCAATAGATAAGACCATTTTACAATTTGGGCCCAAGTTAGAAGCAGAGCCTAAGGTGTAAATTATCGATAGTCCATATCTCGGAAACTATAAGAGATAATGCAATTTGGCAACCGGCAATGTAATTAGCATGCCGAATATCACTTGGAATGTGAATTGGGACGAAATCGCCAATAGATAAGACCATTTTACAATTTGGGCCCAAGTTAGAAGCAGAGCCTAAGGTGTGAATTATCGATTGTCCATATCTCGGAAACTATAAGAGATAATGCAATTTGGCAACCGGCAATGTAATTAGCATGCCGAATATCACTTGGAATGTGAATTGGGACGAAATCGCCAATAGATAAGACCATTTTACAATTTGGGCCCAAGTTAGAAGCAGAGCCTAAGGTGTAAATTATCGATTGTCCATATCTCGGAAACTATAAGAGATAATGCAATTTGGCAACCGGCAATGTAATTAGCATGCCGAATATTACTTGGAATGTGAATTGGAACGAAATCGCCAATAGATAAGACCATTTTACAATTTGGGCCCAAGTTAGAAGCAGAGCCTAAGGTGTAAATTATTGATAGTCCATATCTCGGAAACTATAAGAGATAAAGCAATTTGGCAACCGGCAATGTAATTAGCATGCCGAATATTACTTGGAATGTGAATTGGAACGAAATCGCCAATAGATAAGACCATTTTACAATTTGGGCCCAAGTTAGAAGCAGAGCCTAAGGTGTAAATTATCGATAGTCCATATCTCGGAAACTATAAGAGATAATGCAATTTGGCAACCGGCAATGTAATTAGCATGCCGAATATTACTTGAAATGTGAATTGGAACGAAATTGCCAATAGATAAGACCATTTTACAATTTGGGCCCAAGTTAGAAGCAGAGCCTAAGGTGTAAATTATCGATAGTCCATATCTCGGAAACTATAAGAGATAATGCAATTTGGCAACCGGCAATGTAATTAGCATGCCGAATATTACTTGGAATGTGAATTGGAACGAAATCGCCAATAGATAAGACCATTTTACAATTTGGGCCCAAGTTAGAAGCAGAGCCTAAGGTGTAAATTATCGATAGTCCATATCTCGGAAACTATAAGAGATAATGCAATTTCGCAACCGGCAATGTAATTAGCATGCCGAATATTACTTGGAGTGTGAATTGGAACGAAATCGCCAATAGATAAGACCATTTTACAATTTGGGCCCAAGTTAGAAGCAGAGCCTAAGGTGTAAATTATCGATAGTCCATATCTCGGAAACTATAAGAGATAATGCAATTTGGCAACCGGCAATGTAATTAGCATGCCGAATATTACTTGGAATGTGAATTGGAACGAAATAGCCAATAGATAAGACCATTTTACAATTTGGGCCCAAGTTAGAAGCAGAGCCTAAGGTGTAAATTATCGATAGTCCATATCTCGGAAACTATAAGAGATAATGCAATTTGGCAACCGGCAATGTAATTAGCATGCCGAATATTACTGGGAATGTGAATTGGAACGAAATCGCCAATAGGTAAGACCATTTTACAATTTGGGCCCAAGTTAGAAGCAGAGCCTAAGGTGTAAATTATCGATAGTCCATATCTCGGAAACTATAAGAGATAATTCAATTTGGCAACCGGCAATGTAATTAGCATGCCGAATATTACTTGGAATGTGAATTGGAACGAAATCGCCAATAGATAAGACCATTTTACAATTTGGGCCCAAGTTAGAAGCAGAGCCTAAGGTGTAAATTATCGATAGTCCATATCTCGGAAACTATAAGAGATAATGCAATTTGGCAACCGGCAATGTAATTAGCATGCCGAATATTACTTGGAATGTGAATTGGAACGAAATCGCCAATAGATAAGACCATTTTACAATTTGGGCCCAAGTTAGAAGCAGAGCCTAAGGTGTAAATTATCGATAGTCCATATCTCGGAAACTATAAGAGATAATGCAATTCGGCAACCGGCAATGTAATTAGCATGCCGAATATTACTTGGAATGTGAATTGGAACGAAATCGCCAATAGATAAGACCATTTTACAATTTGGGAACAAGTTAGAAGCAGAGCCTAAGGTATAAATTATCGATAGTCCATATCTCGGAAACTATAAGAGTTAATGCAATTTGGCAACCGGCAATGTAATTAGCATGCCGAATATTACTTGGAATGTGAATTGGAACGAAATCGCCAATAGATAAGACCATTTTACAATTTGGGCCCAAGTTAGAAGCAGAGCCTAAGGTGTAAATTATCGATAGTCCATATCTCGGAAACTATAAGAGATAATGCAATTTGGCAACCGGCAATGTAATTAGCATGCCGAATATTACTTGGAATGTGAATTGGAACGAAATTGCCAATAGATAAGACCATTTTACAATTTGGGCCCATGTTAGAAGCAGAGCCTAAGGTGTAAATTATCGATAGTCCATATCTCTGAAACTATAAGAGATAATGCAATTTCGCAACCGGCAATGTAATTAGCATGCCGAATATTACTTGGAATGTGAATTGGGACGAAATCGCCAATAGATAAGGCCATTTTACAATTTGGGCCCAAGTTAGAAGCAGAGCCTAAGGTGTAAATTATCGATAGTCCATATCTCGGAAACTATAAGAGATAATGCAATTTGGCAACTGGCAATGTAATTAGCATGCCGAATATTACTTGGAATGTGAATTGGAACGAAATCGCCAATAGATAAGACCATTTTACAATTTGGGCCCAAGTTAGAAGCAGAGACTAAGGTGTAAATTATTGATAGTCCATATCTCGGAAACTATAAGAGATAAAGCAATTTGGCAACCGGCAATGTAATTAGCATGCCGAATATTACTTGGAATGTGAATTGGAACGAAATCGCCAATAGATAAGACCATTTTACAATTTGGGCCCAAGTTAGAAGCAGAGCCTAAGGTGTAAATTATCGATAGTCCATATCTCGGAAACTATAAGAGATAATGCAATTTGGCAACCGGCAATGTAATTAGCATGCCGAATATTACTTGGAATGTGAATTGGAACGAAATCGCCAATAGATAAGACCATTTTACAATTTGGGCCCAAGTTAGAAGCAGAGCCTAAGGTGTAAATTATCGATAGTCCATATCTCGGAAACTATAAGAGATAATGCAATTTAGCAACCGGCAATGTAATTAGCATGCCGAATATTACTTGGAATGTGAATTGGAACGAAATCGCCAATAGATAAGACCATTTTACAATTTGGGCCCAAGTTAGAAGCAGAGCCTAAGGTGTAAATTATTGATAGTCCATATCTCGGAAACTATAAGAGATAATGCAATTTCGCAACCGGCAATGTAATTAGCATGCCGAATATCACTTGGAATGTGAATTGGGACGAAATCGCCAATAGATAAGACCATTTTACAATTTGGGCCCAAGTTAGAAGCAGAGCCTAAGGTGTAAATTATCGATAGTCCATATCTCGGAAACTATAAGAGATAATGCAATTTGGCAACCGGCAATGTAATTAGCATGCCGAATATTACTTGGAATGTGAATTGGAACGAAATTGCCAATAGATAATACCATTTTACAATTTGGGCCCAAGTTAGAAGCAGAGCCTAAGGTGTAAATTATCGATAGTCCATATCTCGGAAACTATAAGAGTTAATGCAATTTGGCAACCGGCAATGTAATTAGCATGCCGAATATTACTTGGAATGTGAATTGGAACGAAATCGCCAATAGATAAGACCATTTTACAATTTGGGCCCAAGTTAGAAGCAGAGCCTAAGGTGTAAATTATCGATAGTCCATATCTCGGAAACTATAAGAGTTAATGCAATTTGGCAACCGGCAATGTAATTAGCATGCCGAATATTACTTGGAATGTGAATTGGAACGAAATCGCCAATAGATAAGACCATTTTACAATTTGGGCCCAAGTTAGAAGCAGAGCCTAAGGTGTAAATTATCGATAGTCCATATCTCGGAAACTATAAGAGATAATGCAATTTGGCAACCGGCAATGTAATTAGCATGCCGAATATTACTTGGAATGTGAATTGGAACGAAATTGCCAATAGATAAGACCATTTTACAATTTGGGCCCAAGTTAGAAGCAGAGCCTAAGGTGTAAAATATCGATAGTCCATATCTCTGAAACTATAAGAGATAATGCAATTTCGCAACCGGCAATGTAATTAGCATGCCGAATATTACTTGGAATGTGAATTGGGACGAAATCGCCAATAGATAAGGCCATTTTACAATTTGGGCCCAAGTTAGAAGCAGAGCCTAAGGTGTAAATTATCGATAGTCCATATCTCGTAAACTATAAGAGATAATGCAATTTGGCAACCGGCAATGTAATTAGCATGCCGAATATTACTTGGAATGTGAATTGCAACTAAATCGCCAATAGATAAGACCATTTTACAATTTGGGCCCAAGTTAGAAGCAGAGCCTAAGGTGTAAATTATCGATAGTCCATATCTCGGAAACTATAAGAGATAATGCAATTTGGCAACCGGCAATGTAATTAGCATGCCGAATATCACTTGGAATGTGAATTGGGACGAAATCGCCAATAGATAAGACCATTTTACAATTTGGGCCCAAGTTAGAAGCAGAGCCTAAGGTGTGAATTATCGATTGTCCATATCTCGGAAACTATAAGAGATAATGCAATTTGGCAACCGGCAATGTAATTAGCATGCCGAATATCACTTGGAATGTGAATTGGGACGAAATCGCCAATAGATAAGACCATTTTACAATTTGGGCCCAAGTTAGAAGCAGAGCCTAAGGTGTAAATTATCGATTGTCCATATCTCGGAAACTATAAGAGATAATGCAATTTGGCAACCGGCAATGTAATTAGCATGCCGAATATTACTTGGAATGTGAATTGGAACGAAATCGCCAATAGATAAGACCATTTTACAATTTGGGCCCAAGTTAGAAGCAGAGCCTAAGGTGTAAATTATCGATAGTCCATATCTCGGAAACTATAAGAGATAATGCAATTTGGCAACCGGCAATGTAATTAGCATGCCAAATACTACTTGGAATGTGAATTGGAACGAAATCGCCAATAGATAAGACCATTTTACAATTTGGGCCCAAGTTAGAAGCAGAGCCTAAGGTGTAAATTATCGATAGTCCATATCTCGGAAACTATAAGAGATAATGCAATTTGGCAACCGGCAATGTAATTAGCATGCCGAATATTACTTGGAATGTGAATTGCAACTAAATCGCCAATAGATAAGACCATTTTACAATTTGGGCCCAAGTTAGAAGCAGAGCCTAAGGTGTAAATTATCGATAGTCCATATCTCGGAAACTATAAGAGATAATGCAATTTGGCAACCGGCAATGTAATTAGCATGCCGAATATTACTTGGAATGTGAATTGGAACGAAATCGCCAATAGATAAGACCATTTTACAATTTGAGCCCAAGTTAGAAGCAGAGCCTAAGGTGTAAATTATCGATAGTCCATATCTCGGAAACTATAGAGATAATGCAATTTGGCAACCGGCAATGTAATTAGCATGCCGAATATTACTTGGAATGTGAATTGCAACTAAATCGCCAATAGATAAGACCATTTTACAATTTGGGCCCAAGTTAGAAGCAGAGCCTAAGGTGTAAATTATTGATAGTCCATATCTCGGAAACTATAAGAGATAATGCAATTTGGCAACCGGCAATGTAATTAGCATGCCGAATATTACTTGGAATGTGAATTGGAACGAAATCGCCAATAGATAAGACCATTTTACAATTTGGGCCCAAGTTAGAAGCAGAGCCTAAGGTGTAAATTATCGATAGTCCATATCTCGGAAACTATAAGAGTTAATGCAATTTGGCAACCGGCAATGTAATTAGCATGCCGAATATTACTTGGAATGTGAATTGGAACGAAATCGCCAATAGATAAGACCATTTTACAATTTGGGCCCAAGTTAGAAGCAGAGCCTAAGGTGTAAATTATCGATAGTCCATATCTCGGAAACTATAAGAGTTAATGCAATTTGGCAACCGGCAATGTAATTAGCATGCCGAATATTACTTGGAATGTGAATTGGAACGAAATCGCCAATAGATAAGACCATTTTACAATTTGGGCCCAAGTTAGAAGCAGAGCCTAAGGTGTAAATTATCGATAGTCCATATCTCGGAAACTATAAGAGATAATGCAATTTGGCAACCGGCAATGTAATTAGCATGCCGAATATTACTTGGAATGTGAATTGGAACGAAATTGCCAATAGATAAGACCATTTTACAATTTGGGCCCAAGTTAGAAGCAGAGCCTAAGGTGTAAAATATCGATAGTCCATATCTCTGAAACTATAAGAGATAATGCAATTTCGCAACCGGCAATGTAATTAGCATGCCGAATATTACTTGGAATGTGAATTGGGACGAAATCGCCAATAGATAAGGCCATTTTACAATTTGGGCCCAAGTTAGAAGCAGAGCCTAAGGTGTAAATTATCGATAGTCCATATCTCGGAAACTATAAGAGATAATGCAATTTGGCAACCGGCAATGTAATTAGCATGCCGAATATCACTTGGAATGTGAATTGGGACGAAATCGCCAATAGATAAGACCATTTTACAATTTGGGCCCAAGTTAGAAGCAGAGCCTAAGGTGTAAATTATCGATTGTCCATATCTCGGAAACTATAAGAGATAATGCAATTTGGCAACCGGCAATGTAATTAGCATGCCGAATATTACTTGGAATGTGAATTGGAACGAAATCGCCAATAGATAAGACCATTTTACAATTTGGGCCCAAGTTAGAAGCAGAGCCTAAGGTGTAAATTATCGATAGTCCATATCTCGGAAACTATAAGAGATAATGCAATTTGGCAACCGGCAATGTAATTAGCATGCCAAATATTACTTGGAATGTGAATTGGAACGAAATCGCCAATAGATAAGACCATTTTACAATTTGGGCCCAAGTTAGAAGCAGAGCCTAAGGTGTAAATTATCGATAGTCCATATCTCGGAAACTATAAGAGATAATGCAATTTGGCAACCGGCAATGTAATTAGCATGCCGAATATTACTTGGAATGTGAATTGCAACTAAATCGCCAATAGATAAGACCATTTTACAATTTGGGCCCAAGTTAGAAGCAGAGCCTAAGGTGTAAATTATCGATAGTCCATATCTCGGAAACTATAAGAGATAATGCAATTTGGCAACCGGCAATGTAATTAGCATGCCGAATATTACTTGGAATGTGAATTGGAACGAAATCGCCAATAGATAAGACCATTTTACAATTTGGGCCCAAGTTAGAAGCAGAGCCTAAGGTGTAAATTATCGATAGTCCATATCTCGGAAACTATAGAGATAAGGCAATTTGGCAACCGGCAATGTAATTAGCATGCCGAATATTACTTGGAATGTGAATTGCAACTAAATCGCCAACAGATAAGACCATTTTACAATTTGGGCCCAAGTTAGAAGCAGAGCCTAAGGTGTAAATTATTGATAGTCCATATCTCGGAAACTATAAGAGATAATGCAATTTGGCAACCGGCAATGTAATTAGCATGCCGAATATTACTTGGAATGTGAATTGGAACGAAATCGCCAATAGATAAGACCATTTTACAATTTGGGCCCAAGTTAGAAGCAGAGCCTAAGGTGTAAATTATCGATAGTCCATATCTCGGAAACTATAAGAGATAATGCAATTTCGCAACCGGCAATGTAATTAGCATGCCGAATATCACTTGGAATGTGAATTGGGACGAAATCGCCAATAGATAAGACCATTTTACAATTTGGGCCCAAGTTAGAAGCAGAGCCTAAGGTGTAAATTATCGATAGTCCATATCTCGGAAACTATACGAGATAATGCAATTTGGCAACCGGCAATGTAATTAGCATGCCGAATATTACTTGAAATGTGAATTGGAACGAAATCGCCAATAGATAAGACCATTTTACAATTTGGGCCCAAGTTAGAAGCAGAGCCTAAGGTGTAAATTATTGATAGTCCATATCTCGGAAACTATAAGAGATAAAGCAATTTGGCAACCGGCAATGTAATTAGCATGCCGAATATTACTTGGAATGTGAATTGGAACGAAATCGCCAATAGATAAGACCATTTTACAATTTGGGCCCAAGTTAGAAGCAGAGCCTAAGGTGTAAATTATCGATAGTCCATATCTCGGAAACTATAAGAGATAATGCAATTTGGCAACCGGCAATGTAATTAGCATGCCGAATATTACTTGGAATGTGAATTGCAACTAAATCGCCAATAGATAAGACCATTTTACAATTTGGGCCCAAGTTAGAAGCAGAGCCTAAGGTGTAAATTATCGATAGTCCATATCTCGGAAACTATAAGAGATAATGCAATTTGGCAACCGGCAATGTAATTAGCATGCCGAATATTACTTGGAATGTGAATTGGAACGAAATCGCCAATAGATAAGGCCATTTTACAATTTGGGCCCAAGTTAGAAGCAGAGCCTAAGGTGTAAATTATCGATAGTCCATATCTCGGAAACTATAGAGATAATGCAATTTGGCAACCGGCAATGTAATTAGCATGCCGAATATTACTTGGAATGTGAATTGCAACTAAATCGCCAATAGATAAGACCATTTTACAATTTGGGCCCAAGTTAGAAGCAGAGCCTAAGGTGTAAATTATCGATAGTCCATATCTCGGAAACTATAAGAGATAATGCAATTTGGCAACCGGCAATGTAATTAGCATGCCGAATATTACTTGGAATGTGAATTGGAACGAAATCGCCAATAGATAAGACTATTTTACAATTTGGGCCCAAGTTAGAAGCAGAGCCTAAGGTGTAAATTATCGATAGTCCATATCTCGGAAACTATAAGAGATAATGCAATTTCGCAACCGGCAATGTAATTAGCATGCCGAATATCACTTGGAATGTGAATTGGGACGAAATTGCCAATAGATAAGACCATTTTACAATTTGGGCCCAAGTTAGAAGCAGAGCCTAAGGTGTAATTTATTGATAGTCCATATCTCGGAAACTATAAGAGATAAAGCAATTTGGCAACCGGCAATGTAATTAGCATGCCGAATATTACTTGGAATGTGAATTGGAACGAAATCGCCAGTAGATAAGACCATTTTACAATTTGGGCCCAAGTTAGAAGCAGAGCCTAAGGTGTAAATTATCGATAGTCCATATCTCGGAAACTATAAGAGATAATGCAATTTGGCAACCGGCAATGTAATTAGCATGCCGAATATTACTTGGAATGTGAATTGGAACGAAATCGCCAATAGATAAGACCATTTTACAATTTGGGCCCAAGTTAGAAACAGAGCCTAAGGTGTAAATTATCGATAGTCCATATCTCGGAAACTATAAGAGATAATGCAATTTGGCAACCGGCAATGTAATTAGTATGCCGAATATTACTTGGAATGTGAATTGGAACGAAATCGCCAATAGATAAGACCATTTTACAATTTGGGCCCAAGTTAGAAGCAGAGCCTAAGGTGTAAATAATCGATAGTCCATATCTCGGAAACTATAAGAGATAATGCAATTTGGCAACCGGCAATGTAATTAGCATGCCGAATATTACTTGGAATGTGAATTGGAACGAAATCGCCAATAGATAAGACCATTTTACAAT
This sequence comes from Rhynchophorus ferrugineus, assembly GCF_030347505.1. Taxonomy (NCBI): domain Eukaryota; kingdom Metazoa; phylum Arthropoda; class Insecta; order Coleoptera; family Curculionidae; genus Rhynchophorus; species Rhynchophorus ferrugineus. The sequence goes on along the minus strand of NW_027472606.1, from coordinate 1,148,728 downwards.
TTGGGAGCAAGTTAGAAGCAGAGCCTAAGGTGTAAATTATCGATAGTCCATATCTCGGAAACTATAAGAGATAATGCAATTTGGCAACCGGCAATGTAATTAGCATGCCGAATATTACTTGGAATGTGAATTGGAACGAAATCGCCAATAGATAAGACCATTTTACAATTTGGGCCCAAGTTAGAAGCAGAGCCTAAGGTGTAAATTATCGATAGTCCATATCTCGGAAACTATAAGAGATAATGCAATTTGGCAACCGGCAATGTAATTAGCATGCCGAATATTACTTGGAATGTGAATTGGAACGAAATCGCCAATAGATAAGACCATTTTACAATTTGGGCCCAAGTTAGAAGCAGAGCCTAAGGTGTAAATTATCGATAGTCCATATCTCGGAAACTATAAGAGATAATGCAATTTGGCAACCGGCAATGTAATTAGCATGCCGAATATTACTTGGAATGTGAATTGGAACGAAATCGCCAATAGATAAGACCATTTTACAATTTGGGCCCAAGTTAGAAGCAGAGCCTAAGGTGTAAATTATCGATAGTCCATATCTCGGAAACTATAAGAGATAATGCAATTTGGCAACCGGCAATGTAATTAGCATGCCGAATATTACTTGGAATGTGAATTGGAACGAAATCGCCAAAAGATAAGACCATTTTACAATTTGGGCCCAAGTTAGAAGCAGAGCCTAAGGTGTAAATTATCGATAGTCCATATCTCGGAAACTATAAGAGATAATGCAATTTCGCAACCGGCAATGTAATTAGCATGCCGAATATTACTTGGAGTGTGAATTGGAACGAAATCGCCAAAAGGTAAGACCATTTTACAATTTGGGCCCAAGTTAGAAGCAGAGCCTAAGGTGTAAATTATCGATAGTCCATATCTCGGAAACTATAAGAGATAATGCAATTTGGCAACCGGCAATGTAATTAGCATGCCGAATATTACTTGGAATGTGAATTGGAACGAAATCGCCAATAGATAAGACCATTTTACAATTTGGGCCCAAGTTAGAAGCAGAGCCTAAGGTGTAAATTATCGATAGTCCATATCTCGGAAACTATAAGAGATAATGCAATTTGGCAACCGGCAATGTAATTAGCATGCCGAATATTACTTGGAATGTGAATTGGAACGAAATCGCCAATAGATAAGACCATTTTACAATTTGGGCCCAAGTTAGAAGCAGAGCCTAAGGTGTAAATTATCGATAGTCCATATCTCGGAAACTATAAGAGATAATGCAATTTGGCAACCGGCAATGTAATTAGCATGCCGAATATTACTTGGAATGTGAATTGCAACTAAATCGCCAATAGATAAGACCATTTTACAATTTGGGCCCAAGTTAGAAGCAGAGCCTAAGGTGTAAATTATCGATAGTCCATATCTCAGAAACTATAAGAGATAATGCAATTTGGCAACCGGCAATGTAATTAGCATGCCGAATATTACTTGGAATGTGAATTGGAACGAAATCGCCAATAGATAAGACCATTTTACAATTTGGGCCCAAGTTAGAATCAGAGCCTAAGGTGTAAATTATCGATAGTCTATAACTCGGAAACTATAAGAGATAATGCAATTTGGCAACCGGCAATGTAATTAGCATGCCGAATATTACTTGGAATGTGAATTGGAACGAAATCGCCAATAGATAAGGCCATTTTACAATTTGGGCCCAAGTTAGAAGCAGAGCCTATGGTGTAATTTATCGATAGTCCATATCTCGGAAACTATAAGAGATAATGCAATTTGGCAACCGGCAATGTAATTAGCATGCCGAATATTACTTGGAATGTGAATTGGAACGAAATCGCCAATAGATAAGACCATTTTACAATTTGGGCCCAAGTTAGAAGCAGAGCCTAAGGTGTAAATTATCGATAGTCCATATCTCGGAAACTATAAGAGTTAATGCAATTTGGCAACCGGCAATGTAATTAGCATGCCGAATATTACTTGGAATGTGAATTGGAACCAAATCGCCAATAGATAAGACCATTTTACAATTTGGGCCCAAGTTAGAACCAGAGCCTAAGGTGTAAATTATCGATAGTCCATATCTCGGAAACTATAAGAGATAATGCAATTTGGCAACCGGCAATGTAATTAGCATGCCGAATATTACTTGGAATGTGAATTGGAACGAAATTGCCAATAGATAAGACCATTTTACAATTTGGGCCCAAGTTAGAAGCAGAGCCTAAGGTGTAAATTATCGGTAGTCCATATCTCTGAAACTATAAGAGATAATGCAATTTCGCAACCGGCAATGTAATTAGCATGCCGAATATTACTTGGAATGTGAATTGGGACGAAATCGCCAATAGATAAGGCCATTTTACAATTTGGGCCCAAGATAGAAGCAGAGCCTAAGGTGTAAATTATCGATAGTCCATATCTCGGAAACTATAAGAGATAATGCAATTTGGCAACCGGCAATGTAATTAGCATGCCGAATATTACTTGGAATGTGAATTGGAATGAAATCGCCAATAGATAAGACCATTTTACAATTTGGGTCCAAGTTAGAAGCAGAGCCTAAGGTGTAAATTATTGATAGTCCATATCTCGGAAACTATAAGAGATAATGCAATTTCGCAACCGGCAATGTAATTAGCATGCCGAATATTACTAGGAGTGTGAATTGGAACGAAATCGCCAATAGATAAGACCAATTTACAATTTGGGCCCAAGTTAGAAGCAGAGCCTAAGGTGTAAATTATCGATAGTCCATATCTCGGAAACTATAAGAGATAATGCAATTTGGCAACCGGCAATGTAATTAGCATGCCGAATATTACTTGGAATGTGAATTGGAACGAAATCGCCAATAGATAAGACCATTTTACAATTTGGGCCCAAGTTAGAAGCAGAGCCTAAGGTGTAAATTATCGATAGTCTATATCTCGGAAACTATAAGAGATAATGCAATTTGGCAACCGGCAATGTAATTAGCATGCCGAATATTACTTGGAATGTGAATTGGAACGAAATCGCCAATAGATAAGACCATTTTACAATTTGGGACCAAGTTAGAAGCAGAGCCTAAGGTGTAAATTATCGATAGTCCATAACTCGGAAACTATAAGAGATAATGCAATTTGGCAACCGGCAATGTAATTAGCATGCCGAATATTACTTGGAATGTGAATTGGAACGAAATCGCCAATAGATAAGGCCATTTTACAATTTGGGCCCAAGTTAGAAGCAGAGCCTATGGTGTAAATTATCGATAGTCCATATCTCGGAAACTATAAGAGATAATGCAATTTGGCAACCGGCAATGTAATTAGCATGCCGAATATTACTTGGAATGTGAATTGGAACGAAATCGCCAATAGATAAGACCATTTTACAATTTGGGCCCAAGTTAGAAGCTGAGCCTAAGGTGTAAATTATCGATAGTCCATATCTCGGAAACTATAAGAGTTAATGCAATTTGGCAACCGGCAATGTAATTAGCATGCCGAATATTACTTGGAATGTGAATTGGAACGAAATCGCCAATAGATAAGACCATTTTACAATTTGGGCCCAAGTTAGAAGCAGAGCCTAAGGTGTAAATTATCGATAGTCCATATCTCGGAAACTATAAGAGATAATGCAATTTGGCAACCGGCAATGTAATTAGCTTGCCGAATATTACTTGGAATGTGAATTGGAACTAAATCGCCAATAGATAAGACCATTTTACAATTTGGGTCCAAGTTAGAAGCAGAGCCTAAGGTGTAAATTATTGATAGTCCATATCTCGGAAACTATAAGAGATAATGCAATTTCGCAACCGGCAATGTAATTAGCATGCCGAATATTACTAGGAGTGTGAATTGGAACGAAATCGCCAATAGATAAGACCAATTTACAATTTGGGCCCAAGTTAGAAGCAGAGCCTAAGGTGTAAATTATCGATAGTCCATATCTCGGAAACTATAAGAGATAATGCAATTTGGCAACCGGCAATGTAATTAGTATGCCGAATATTACTTGGAATGTGAATTGGAACGAAATCGCCAATAGATAAGACCATTTTACAATTTGGGCCCAAGTTAGAAGCAGAGCCTAAGGTGTAAATTATCGATAGTCCATATCTCGGAAACTATAAGAGATAATGCAATTTGGCAACCGGCAATGTAATTAGCATGCCGAATATCACTTGGAATGTGAATTGGGACGAAATCGCCAATAGATAAGCCCATTTTACAATTTGGGCCCAAGTTAGAAGCAGAGCCTAAGGTGTAAATTATCGATAGTCCATATCTCGGAAACTATAAGAGATAATGCAATTTGGCAACCGGCAATGTAATTAGCATGCCGAATATTACTTGGAATGTGAATTGGAACGAAATCGCCAATAGATAAGACCATTTTACAATTTGGGCCCAAGTTAGAAGCAGAGCCTAAGGTGTAAATTATCGATAGTCCATATCTCGGAAACTATAAGAGATAATGCAATTTGGCAACCGGCAATGTAATTAGCATGCCGAATATTACTTGGAATGTGAATTGGAACGGAATCGCCAATAGGTAAGACCATTTTACAACTTGGGCCCAAGTTAGAAGTAGAGCCTAAGGTGTAAATTATCGATAGTCCATATCTCGGAAACTATAAGAGATAATGCAATTTGGCAACCGGCAATGTAATTAGCATGCCGAATATTACTTGGAATGTGAATTGGAACGAAATCGCCAATAGATAAGACCATTTTACAATTTGGGCCCAAGTTAGAAGCAGAGCCTAAGGTGTAAATTATCGATAGTCCATATCTCGGAAACTATAAGAGATAATGCAATTTGGCAACCGGCAATGTAATTAGCATGCCGAATATTACTTGGAATGTGAATTGGAACGAAATCGCCAATAGATAAGACCATTTTACAATTTGGGCCCAAGTTAGAAGCAGAGCCTAAGGTGTAAATTATCGATAGTCCATATCTCGGAAACTATAGAGATAATGCAATTTGGCAACCGGCAATGTAATTAGCATGCCGAATATTACTTGGAATGTGAATTGGAACGAAATCGCCAATAGATAAGACCATTTTACAATTTGGGCCCAAGTTAGAAGCAGAGCCTAAGGTGTAAATTATCGATAGTCCATATCTCGGAAACTATAAGAGTTAATGCAATTTCGCAACCGGCAATGTAATTAGCATGCCGAATATCACTTGGAATGTGAATTGGGACGAAATCGCCAATAGATAAGACCATTTTACAATTTGGGCCCAAGTTAGAAGCAGAGCCTAAGGTGTAAATTATCGATAGTCCATATCTCGGAAACTATAAGAGATAATGCAATTTGGCAACCGGCAATATAATTAGCATGCCGAATATTACATGGAATGTGAATTGGAACGAAATCGCCAATAGGTAAGACCATTTTACAATTTGGGCCCAAGTTAGAAGCAGAGCCTAAGGTGTAAATTATCGATAGTCCATATCTCGGAAACTATAAGAGATAATTCAATTTGGCAACCGGCAATGTAATTAGCATGCCGAATATTACTTGGAATGTGAATTGGAACGAAATCGCCAATAGATAAGACCATTTTACAATTTGGGCCCAAGTTAGAAGCAGAGCCTAAGGTGTAAATTATCGATAGTACATATCTCGGAAACTATAAGAGATAATGCAATTTGGCAACCGGCAATGTAATTAGCATGCCGAATATTACTTGGAATGTGAATTGGAACGAAATCGCCAATAGATAAGACCATTTTACAATTTGGGCCCAAGTTAGAAGCAGAGCCTAAGGTGTAAATTATCGATAGTCCATATCTCGGAAACTATAAGAGATAATGCAATTTGGCAACCGGCAATGTAATTAGCATGCCGAATATTACTTGGAATGTGAATTGGAACGAAATCGCCAATAGATAAGACCATTTTACAATTTGGGCCCAAGTTAGAAACAGAGCCTAAGGTGTAAATTATCGATAGTCCATATCTCGGAAACTATAAGAGATAATGCAATTTGGCAACCGGCAATGTAATTAGTATGCCGAATATTACTTGGAATGTGAATTGGAACGAAATCGCCAATAGATAAGACCATTTTACAATTTGGGCCCAAGTTAGAAGCAGAGCCTAAGGTGTAAATTATCGATAGTCCATATCTCGGAAACTATAAGAGATAATGCAATTTGGCAACCGGCAATGTAATTAGCATGCCGAATATTACTTGGAATGTGAATTGGAACGAAATCGCCAATAGGTAAGACCATTTTACAATTTGGGCCCAAGTTAGAAGCAGAGCCTAAGGTGTAAATAATCGATAGTCCATATCTCGGAAACTATAAGAGATAATGCAATTTGGCAACCGGCAATGTAATTAGCATGCCGAATATTACTTGGAATGTGAATTGGAACGAAATCGCCAATAGATAAGACCATTTTACAATTTGGGAGCAAGTTAGAAGCAGAGCCTAAGGTGTAAATTATCGATAGTCCATATCTCGGAAACTATAAGAGATAATGCAATTTGGCAACCGGCAATGTAATTAGCATGCCGAATATTACTTGGAATGTGAATTGGAACGAAATCGCCAATAGATAAGACCATTTTACAATTTGGGCCCAAGTTAGAAGCAGAGCCTAAGGTGTAAATTATCGATAGTCCATATCTCGGAAACTATAAGAGATAATGCAATTTGGCAACCGGCAATGTAATTAGCATGCCGAATATTACTTGGAATGTGAATTGGAACGCAATCGCCTATAGATAAGACCATTTTACAATTTGGGCCCAAGTTAGAAGCAGAGCCTAAGGTGTAAATTATCGATAGTCCATATCTCGGAAACTATAAGAGATAATGCAATTTGGCAACCGGCAATGTAATTAGCATGCCGAATATTACTTGGAATGTGAATTGGAACGAAATCGCCAATAGATAAGACCATTTTACAATTTGGGCCCAAGTTAGAAGCAGAGCCTAAGGTGTAAATTATCGATAGTCCATATCTCGGAAACTATAAGAGATAATGCAATTTGGCAACCGGCAATGTAATTAGCATGCCGAATATTACTTGGAATGTGAATTGGAACGAAATCGCCAATAGATAAGACCATTTTACAATTTGGGCCCAAGTTAGAAGCAGAGCCTAAGGTGTAAATTATCGATAGTCCATATCTCGGAAACTATAAGAGATAATGCAATTTGGCAACCGGCAATGTAATTAGCATGCCGAATATTACTTGGAATGTGAATTGGAACGAAATCGCCAAAAGATAAGACCATTTTACAATTTGGGCCCAAGTTAGAAGCAGAGCCTAAGGTGTAAATTATCGATAGTCCATATCTCGGAAACTATAAGAGATAATGCAATTTCGCAACCGGCAATGTAATTAGCATGCCGAATATTACTTGGAGTGTGAATTGGAACGAAATCGCCAAAAGATAAGACCATTTTACAATTTGGGCCCAAGTTAGAAGCAGAGCCTAAGGTGTAAATTATCGATAGTCCATATCTCGGAAACTATAAGAGATAATGCAATTTGGCAACCGGCAATGTAATTAGCATGCCGAATATTACATGGAATGTGAATTGGAACGAAATCGCCAATAGATAAGACCATTTTACAATTTGGGCCCAAGTTAGAAGCAGAGCCTAAGGTGTAAATTATCGATAGTCCATATCTCGGAAACTATAAGAGATAATGCAATTTGGCAACCGGCAATGTAATTAGCATGCCGAATATTACTTGGAATGTGAATTGGAACGAAATCGCCAATAGATAAGACCATTTTACAATTTGGGCCCAAGTTAGAAGCAGAGCCTAAGGTGTAAATTATCGATAGTCCATATCTCGGAAACTATAAGAGATAATGCAATTTGGCAACCGGCAATGTAATTAGCATGCCGAATATTACTTGGAATGTGAATTGCAACTAAATCGCCAATAAATAAGACCATTTTACAATTTGGGCCCAAGTTAGAAGCAGAGCCTAAGGTGTAAATTATCGATAGTCCATATCTCAGAAACTATAAGAGATAATGCAATTTGGCAACCGGCAATGTAATTAGCATGCCGAATATTACTTGGAATGTGAATTGGAACGAAATCGCCAATAGATAAGACCATTTTACAATTTGGGCCCAAGTTAGAATCAGAGCCTAAGGTGTAAATTATCGATAGTCCATAACTCGGAAACTATAAGAGATAATGCAATTTGGCAACCGGCAATGTAATTAGCATGCCGAATATTACTTGGAATGTGAATTGGAACGAAATCGCCAATAGATAAGGCCATTTTACAATTTGGGCCCAAGTTAGAAGCAGAGCCTATGGTGTAATTTATCGATAGTCCATATCTCGGAAACTATAAGAGATAATGCAATTTGGCAACCGGCAATGTAATTAGCATGCCGAATATTACTTGGAATGTGAATTGGAACGAAATCGCCAATAGATAAGACCATTTTACAATTTGGGCCCAAGTTAGAAGCAGAGCCTAAGGTGTAAATTATCGATAGTCCATATCTCGGAAACTATAAGAGTTAATGCAATTTGGCAACCGGCAATGTAATTAGCATGCCGAATATTACTTGGAATGTGAATTGGAACGAAATCGCCAATAGATAAGACCATTTTACAATTTGGGCCCAAGTTAGAAGCAGAGCCTAAGGTGTAAATTATCGATAGTCCATATCTCGGAAACTATAAGAGATAATGCAATTTGGCAACCGGCAATGTAATTAGCATGCCGAATATTACTTGGAATGTGAATTGGAACGAAATTGCCAATAGATAAGACCATTTTACAATTTGGGCCCAAGTTAGAAGCAGAGCCTAAGGTGTAAATTATCGGTAGTCCATATCTCTGAAACTATAAGAGATAATGCAATTTCGCAACCGGCAATGTAATTAGCATGCCGAATATTACTTGGAATGTGAATTGGGACGAAATCGCCAATAGATAAGGCCATTTTACAATTTGGGCCCAAGATAGAAGCAGAGCCTAAGGTGTAAATTATCGATAGTCCATATCTCGGAAACTATAAGAGATAATGCAATTTGGCAACCGGCAATGTAATTAGCATGCCGAATATTACTTGGAATGTGAATTGGAACGAAATCGCCAATAGATAAGACCATTTTACAATTTGGGCCCAAGTTAGAAGCAGAGCCTAAGGTGTAAATTATCGATAGTCCATATCTCGGAAACTATAAGAGATAATGCAATTTGGCAACCGGCAATGTAATTAGCATGCCGAATATTACTTGGAATGTGAATTGGAACGAAATTGCCAATAGATAAGACCATTTTACAATTTGGGCCCAAGTTAGAAGCAGAGCCTAAGGTGTAAATTATCGGTAGTCCATATCTCTGAAACTATAAGAGATAATGCAATTTCGCAACCGGCAATGTAATTAGCATGCCGAATATTACTTGGAATGTGAATTGGGACGAAATCGCCAATAGATAAGGCCATTTTACAATTTGGGCCCAAGATAGAAGCAGAGCCTAAGGTGTAAATTATCGATAGTCCATATCTCGGAAACTATAAGAGATAATGCAATTTGGCAACCGGCAATGTAATTAGCATGCCGAATATTACTTGGAATGTGAATTGGAATGAAATCGCCAATAGATAAGACCATTTTACAATTTGGGTCCAAGTTAGAAGCAGAGCCTAAGGTGTAAATTATTGATAGTCCATATCTCGGAAACTATAAGAGATAATGCAATTTCGCAACCGGCAATGTAATTAGCATGCCGAATATTACTAGGAGTGTGAATTGGAACGAAATCGCCAATAGATAAGACCAATTTACAATTTGGGCCCAAGTTAGAAGCAGAGCCTAAGGTGTAAATTATCGATAGTCCATATCTCGGAAACTATAAGAGATAATGCAATTTGGCAACCGGCAATGTAATTAGCATGCCGAATATTACTTGGAATGTGAATTGGAACGAAATCGCCAATAGATAAGACCATTTTACAATTTGGGCCCAAGTTAGAAGCAGAGCCTAAGGTGTAAATTATCGATAGTCTATATCTCGGAAACTATAAGAGATAATGCAATTTGGCAACCGGCAATGTAATTAGCATGCCGAATATTACTTGGAATGTGAATTGGAACGAAATCGCCAATAGATAAGACCATTTTACAATTTGGGCCCAAGTTAGAAGAAGAGCCTAAGGTGTAAATTATCGATAGTCCATAACTCGGAAACTATAAGAGATAATGCAATTTGGCAACCGGCAATGTAATTAGCATGCCGAATATTACTTGGAATGTGAATTGGAACGAAATCGCCAATAGATAAGGCCATTTTACAATTTGGGCCCAAGTTAGAAGCAGAGCCTATGGTGTAAATTATCGATAGTCCATATCTCGGAAACTATAAGAGATAATGCAATTTGGCAACCGGCAATGTAATTAGCATGCCGAATATTACTTGGAATGTGAATTGGAACGAAATAGCCAATAGATAAGACCATTTTACAATTTGGGCCCAAGTTAGAAGCTGAGCCTAAGGTGTAAATTATCGATAGTCCATATCTCGGAAACTATAAGAGTTAATGCAATTTGGCAACCGGCAATGTAATTAGCATGCCGAATATTACTTGGAATGTGAATTGGAACGAAATCGCCAATAGATAAGACCATTTTACAATTTGGGCCCAAGTTAGAAGCAGAGCCTAAGGTGTAAATTATCGATAGTCCATATCTCGGAAACTATAAGAGATAATGCAATTTGGCAACCGACAATGTAATTAGCATGCCGAATATTACTTGGAATGTGAATTGGAACTAAATCGCCAATAGATAAGACCATTTTACAATTTGGGTCCAAGTTAGAAGCAGAGCCTAAGGTGTAAATTATTGATAGTCCATATCTCGGAAACTATAAGAGATAATGCAATTTCGCAACCGGCAATGTAATTAGCATGCCGAATATTACTAGGAGTGTGAATTGGAACGAAATCGCCAATAGATAAGACCAATTTACAATTTGGGACCAAGTTAGAAGCAGAGCCTAAGGTGTAAATTATCGATAGTCCATATCTCGGAAACTATAAGAGATAATGCAATTTGGCAACCGGCATTGTAATTAGTATGCCGAATATTACTTGGAATGTGAATTGCAACGAAATCGCCAATAGATAAGACCATTTTACAATTTGGGCCCAAGTTAGAAGCAGAGCCTAAGGTGTAAATTATCGATAGTCCATATCTCGGAAACTATAAGAGATAATGCAATTTGGCAACCGGCAATGTAATTAGCATGCCGAATATCACTTGGAATGTGAATTGGGACGAAATCGCCAATAGATAAGACCATTTTACAATTTGGGCCCAAGTTAGAAGCAGAGCCTAAGGTGTAAATTATCGATAGTCCATATCTCGGAAACTATAAGAGATAATGCAATTTGGCAACCGGCAATGTAATTAGCATGCCGAATATTACTTGGAATGTGAATTGGAACGAAATCGCCAATAGATAAGACCATTTTACAATTTGGGCCCAAGTTAGAAGCAGAGCCTAAGGTGTAAATTATCGATAGTCCATATCTCGGAAACTATAAGAGATAATGCAATTTGGCAACCGGCAATGTAATTAGCATGCCGAATATTACTTGGAATGTGAATTGGAACGGAATCGCCAATAGGTAAGACCATTTTACAACTTGGGCCCAAGTTAGAAGTAGAGCCTAAGGTGTAAATTATCGATAGTCCATATCTCGGAAACTATAAGAGATAATGCAATTTGGCAACCGGCAATGTAATTAGCATGCCGAATATTACTTGGAATGTGAATTGGAACGAAATCGCCAATAGATAAGACCATTTTACAATTTGGGCCCAAGTTAGAAGCAGAGCCTAAGGTGTAAATTATCGATAGTCCATATCTCGGAAACTATAAGAGATAATGCAATTTGGCAACCGGCAATGTAATTAGCATGCCGAATATTACTTGGAATGTGAATTGGAACGAAATCGCCAATAGATAAGACCATTTTACAATTTGGGCCCAAGTTAGAAGCAGAGCCTAAGGTGTAAATTATCGATAGTCCATATCTCGGAAACTATAGAGATAATGCAATTTGGCAACCGGCAATGTAATTAGCATGCCGAATATTACTTGGAATGTGAATTGGAACGAAATCGCCAATAGATAAGACCATTTTACAATTTGGGCCCAAGTTAGAAGCAGAGCCTAAGGTGTAAATTATCGATAGTCCATATCTCGGAAACTATAAGAGATAATGCAATTTCGCAACCGGCAATGTAATTAGCATGCCGAATATCACTTGGAATGTGAATTGGGACGAAATCGCCAATAGATAAGACCATTTTACAATTTGGGCCCAAGTTAGAAGCAGAGCCTAAGGTGTAAATTATCGATAGTCCATATCTCGGAAACTATAAGAGATAATGCAATTTGGCAACCGGCAATATAATTAGCATGCCGAATATTACATGGAATGTGAATTGGAACGAAATCGCCAATAGGTAAGACCATTTTACAATTTGGGCCCAAGTTAGAAGCAGAGCCTAAGGTGTAAATTATCGATAGTCCATATCTCGGAAACTATAAGAGATAATTCAATTTGGCAACCGGCAATGTAATTAGCATGCCGAATATTACTTGGAATGTGAATTGGAACGAAATCGCCAATAGATAAGACCATTTTACAATTTGGGCCCAAGTTAGAAGCAGAGCCTAAGGTGTAAATTATCGATAGTACATATCTCGGAAACTATAAGAGATAATGCAATTTGGCAACCGGCAATGTAATTAGCATGCCGAATATTACTTGGAATGTGAATTGGAACGAAATCGCCAATAGATAAGACCATTTTACAATTTGGGCCCAAGTTAGAAGCAGAGCCTAAGGTGTAAATTATCGATAGTCCATATCTCGGAAACTATAAGAGTTAATGCAATTTGGCAACCGGCAATGTAATTAGCATGCCGAATATTACTTGGAATGTGAATTGGAACGAAATCGCCAATAGATAAGACCATTTTACAATTTGGGCCCAAGTTAGAAGCAGAGCCTAAGGTGTAAATTATCGATAGTCCATATCTCGGAAACTATAAGAGATAATGCAATTTGGTAACCGGCAATGTAATTAGCATGCCGAATATTACTTGGAATGTGAATTGGAACGAAATTGCCAATAGATAAGACCATTTTACAATTTGGGCCCAAGTTAGAAGCAGAGCCTAAGGTGTAAATTATCGATAGTCCATATCTCTGAAACTATAAGAGATAATGCAATTTCGCAACCGGCAATGTAATTAGCATGCCGAATATTACTTGGAATGTGAATTGGGACGAAATCGCCAATAGATAAGGCCATTTTACAATTTGGGCCCAAGTTAGAAGCAGAGCCTAAGGTGTAAATTATCGATAGTCCATATCTCGGAAACTATAAGAGATAATGCAATTTGGCAACCGGCAATGTAATTAGCATGCGGAATATTACTTGGAATGTGAACTGGAACGAAATCGCCAATAGATAAGACCATTTTACAATTTGGGCCCAAGTTAGAAGCAGAGCCTAAGGTGTAAATTATTGATAGTTCATATCTCGGAAACTATAAGAGATAATGCAATTTGGCAACCGGCAATGTAATTAGCATGCCGAATATTACTTGGAATGTGAATTGGAACGAAATCGCCAATAGATAAGACCATTTTACAATTTGGGCCCAAGTTAGAAGCAGAGCCTAAGGTGTAAATTATCGATAGTCCATATCTCGGAAACTATAAGAGATAATGCAATTTGGCAACCGGCAATGTAATTAGCATGCCGAATATCACTTGGAATGTGAATTGGGACGAAATCGCCAATAGATAAGACCATTTTACAATTTGGGCCCAAGTTAGAAGCTGAGCCTAAGGTGTAAATTATCGATAGTCCATATCTCGGAAACTATAAGAGATAATGCAATTTGGCAACCGGCAATGTAATTAGCATGCCGAATATTACTTGGAATGTGAATTTTAACGAAATCGCCAATAGATAAGACCATTTTACAATTTGGGCGCAAGTTAGAAGCAGAGCCTAAGGTGTAAATTATCGATAGTCCATATCTCGGAAACTATAAGAGATAATGCAATTTGGCAACCGGCAATGTAATTAGCATGCCGAATATTACTTGGAATGTGAATTGGAACGGAATCGCCAATAGGTAAGACCATTTTACAATTTGGGCCCAAGTTAGAAGCAGAGCCTAAGGTGTAAATTATCGATAGTCCATATCTCGGAAACTATAAGAGATAATGCAATTTGGCAACCGGCAATGTAATTAGCATGCCGAATAGTACTTGGAATGTGAATTGGAACGAAATCGCCAATAGATAAGGCCATTTTACAATTTGGGCCCAAGTTAGAAGCAGAGCCTAAGGTGTAAATTATCGATAGTCCATATCTCGGAAACTATAAGAGATAATGCAATTTGGCAACCGGCAATGTAATTAGCATGCCGAATATTACTTGGAATGTGAATTGGAACGAAATCGCCAATAGATAAGACCATTTTACAATTTGGGCCCAAGTTAGAAGCAGAGCCTAAGGTGTAAATTATCGATAGTCCATATCTCGGAAACTATAAGAGATAATGCAATTTGGCAACCGGCAATGTAATTAGCATGCCGAATATTACTTGGAATGTGAATTGGAACGAAATCGCCAATAGATAAGACCATTTTACAATTTGGGCTCAAGTTAGAAGCAGAGCCTAAGGTGTAAATTATCGATAGTCCATATCTCGGAAACTATAAGAGATAATACAATTTGGCAACCGGCAATGTAATTAGCATGCCGAATATTACTTGGAATGTGAATTGCAACTAAATCGCCAATAGATAAGACCATTTTACAATTTGGGCCCAAGTTAGAAGCAGAGCCTAACGTGTAAATTATCGATAGTCCATATCTCGGAAACTATAAGAGATAATGCAATTTGGCAACCGGCAATGTAATTAGCATGCCGAATATTACTTGGAATGTGAATTGGAACGAAATCGCCAATAGATAAGACCATTTTACAATATGGGCCCAAGTTAGAAGCAGAGCCTAAGGTGTAAATTATCGATAGTCCATATCTCGGAAACTATAAGAGATAATGCAATTTGGCAACCGGCAATGTAATTAGCATGCCGAATATTACTTGGAATGTGAATTGGAACGAAATCGCCAATAGATAAGACCATTTTACAATTTGGGCCCAAGTTAGAAGCAGAGCCTAAGGTGTAAATTATCGATAGTCCATATCTCGGAAACTATAAGAGATAATGCAATTTGGCAACCGGCAATGTAATTAGCATGCCGAATATCACTTGGAATGTGAATTGGGACGAAATCGCCAATAGATATGACCATTTTACAATTTGGGCCCAAGTTAGAAGCAGAGCCTAAGGTGTAAATTATCGATAGTCCATATCTCGGAAACTATAAGAGATAATGCAATTTGGCAACCGGCAATGTAATTAGCATGCCGAATATTACTTGGAATGTGAATTGGAACGAAAACGCCAATAGATAAGACCATTTTACAATTTGGGCCCAAGTTAGAAGCAGAGCCTAAGGTGTAAATTATTGATAGTCCATATCTCGGAAACTATAAGAGATAATGCAATTTCGCAACCGGCAATGTAATTAGCATGCCGAATATCACTTGGAATGTGAATTGGGACGAAATCGCCAATAGATATGACCATTTTACAATTTGGGCCCAAGTTAGAAGCAGAGCCTAAGGTGTAAATTATCGATAGTCCATATCTCGGAAACTATAAGAGATAATGCAATTTGGCAACCGGCAATGTAATTAGCATGCCGAATATTACTTGGAATGTGAATTGGAACGAAATCGCCAATAGATAAGACCATTTTACAATTTGGGCCCAAGTTAGAAGCAGAGCCTAAGGTGTAAATTATCGATAGTCCATATCTCGGAAACTATAAGAGATAATGCAATTTCGCAACCGGCAATGTAATTAGCATGCCGAATATTACTTGGAGTGTGAATTGGAACGAAATCGCCAATAGATAAGACCATTTTACAATTTGGGCCCAAGTTAGAAGCAGAGCCTAAGGTGTAAATTATCGATAGTCCATATCTCGGAAACTATAAGAGATAATGCAATTTGGCAACCGGCAATGTAATTAGCATGCCGAATATTACTTGGAATGTGAATTGGAACGAAATAGCCAATAGATAAGACCATTTTACAATTTGGGCCCAAGTTAGAAGCAGAGCCTAAGGTGTAAATTATCGATAGTCCATATCTCGGAAACTATAAGAGATAATGCAATTTGGCAAACGGCAATGTAATTAGCATGCCGAATATTACTTGGAATGTGAATTGGAACGAAATCGCCAATAGGTAAGACCATTTTACAATTTGGGCCCAAGTTAGAAGCAGAGCCTAAGGTGTAAATTATCGATAGTCCATATCTCGGAAACTATAAGAGATAATTCAATTTGGCAACCGGCAATGTAATTAGCATGCCGAATATTACTTGGAATGTGAATTGGAACGAAATCGCCAATAGATAAGACCATTTTACAATTTGGGCCCAAGTTAGAAGCAGAGCCTAAGGTGTAAATTATCGATAGTCCATATCTCGGAAACTATAAGAGATAATGCAATTTGGCAACCGGCAATGTAATTAGCATGCCGAATATTACTTGGAATGTGAATTGGAACGAAATCGCCAATAGATAAGACCATTTTACAATTTGGGCCCAAGTTAGAAGCAGAGCCTAAGGTGTAAATTATCGATAGTCCATATCTCGGAAACTATAAGAGATAATGCAATTCGGCAACCGGCAATGTAATTAGCATGCCGAATATTACTTGGAATGTGAATTGGAACGAAATCGCCAATAGATAAGACCATTTTACAATTTGGGAACAAGTTAGAAGCAGAGCCTAAGGTATAAATTATCGATAGTCCATATCTCGGAAACTATAAGAGTTAATGCAATTTGGCAACCGGCAATGTAATTAGCATGCCGAATATTACTTGGAATGTGAATTGGAACGAAATCGCCAATAGATAAGACCATTTTACAATTTGGGCCCAAGTTAGAAGCAGAGCCTAAGGTGTAAATTATCGATAGTCCATATCTCGGAAACTAAAGAGATAATGCAATTTGGCAACCGGCAATGTAATTAGCATGCCGAATATTACTTGGAATGTGAATTGGAACGAAATTGCCAATAGATAAGACCATTTTACAATTTGGGCCCATGTTAGAAGCAGAGCCTAAGGTGTAAATTATCGATAGTCCATATCTCTGAAACTATAAGAGATAATGCAATTTCGCAACCGGCAATGTAATTAGCATGCCGAATATTACTTGGAATGTGAATTGGGACGAAATCGCCAATAGATAAGGCCATTTTACAATTTGGGCCCAAGTTAGAAGCAGAGCCTAAGGTGTAAATTATCGATAGTCCATATCTCGGAAACTATAAGAGATAATGCAATTTGGCAACTGGCAATGTAATTAGCATGCCGAATATTACTTGGAATGTGAATTGGAACGAAATCGCCAATAGATAAGACCATTTTACAATTTGGGCCCAAGTTAGAAGCAGAGACTAAGGTGTAAATTATTGATAGTCCATATCTCGGAAACTATAAGAGATAAAGCAATTTGGCAACCGGCAATGTAATTAGCATGCCGAATATTACTTGGAATGTGAATTGGAACGAAATCGCCAATAGATAAGACCATTTTACAATTTGGGCCCAAGTTAGAAGCAGAGCCTAAGGTGTAAATTATCGATAGTCCATATCTCGGAAACTATAAGAGATAATGCAATTTGGCAACCGGCAATGTAATTAGCATGCCGAATATTACTTGGAATGTGAATTGGAACGAAATCGCCAATAGATAAGACCATTTTACAATTTGGGCCCAAGTTAGAAGCAGAGCCTAAGGTGTAAATTATCGATAGTCCATATCTCGGAAACTATAAGAGATAATGCAATTTAGCAACCGGCAATGTAATTAGCATGCCGAATATTACTTGGAATGTGAATTGGAACGAAATCGCCAATAGATAAGACCATTTTACAATTTGGGCCCAAGTTAGAAGCAGAGCCTAAGGTGTAAATTATTGATGGTCCATATCTCGGAAACTATAAGAGATAATGCAATTTCGCAACCGGCAATGTAATTAGCATGCCGAATATCACTTGGAATGTGAATTGGGACGAAATCGCCAATAGATAAGACCATTTTACAATTTGGGCCCAAGTTAGAAGCAGAGCCTAAGGTGTAAATTATCGATAGTCCATATCTCGGAAACTATAAGAGATAATGCAATTTGGCAACCGGCAATGTAATTAGCATGCCGAATATTACTTGGAATGTGAATTGGAACGAAATTGCCAATAGATAAGACCATTTTACAATTTGGGCCCAAGTTAGAAGCAGAGCCTAAGGTGTAAATTATCGATAGTCCATATCTCGGAAACTATAAGAGTTAATGCAATTTGGCAACCGGCAATGTAATTAGCATGCCGAATATTACTTGGAATGTGAATTGGAACGAAATCGCCAATAGATAAGACCATTTTACAATTTGGGCCCAAGTTAGAAGCAGAGCCTAAGTTGTAAATTATCGATAGTCCATATCTCGGAAACTATAAGAGTTAATGCAATTTGGCAACCGGCAATGTAATTAGCATGCCGAATATTACTTGGAATGTGAATTGGAACGAAATCGCCAATAGATAAGACCATTTTACAATTTGGGCCCAAGTTAGAAGCAGAGCCTAAGGTGTAAATTATCGATAGTCCATATCTCGGAAACTATAAGAGATAATGCAATTTGGCAACCGGCAATGTAATTAGCATGCCGAATATTACTTGGAATGTGAATTGGAACGAAATTGCCAATAGATAAGACCATTTTACAATTTGGGCCCAAGTTAGAAGCAGAGCCTAAGGTGTAAAATATCGATAGTCCATATCTCTGAAACTATAAGAGATAATGCAATTTCGCAACCGGCAATGTAATTAGCATGCCGAATATTACTTGGAATGTGAATTGGGACGAAATCGCCAATAGATAAGGCCATTTTACAATTTGGGCCCAAGTTAGAAGCAGAGCCTAAGGTGTAAATTATCGATAGTCCATATCTCGGAAACTATAAGAGATAATGCAATTTGGCAACCGGCAATGTAATTAGCATGCCGAATATCACTTGGAATGTGAATTGGGACGAAATCGCCAATAGATAAGACCATTTTACAATTTGGGCCCAAGTTAGAAGCAGAGCCTAAGGTGTAAATTATCGATTGTCCATATCTCGGAAACTATAAGAGATAATGCAATTTGGCAACCGGCAATGTAATTAGCATGCCGAATATTACTTGGAATGTGAATTGGAACGAAATCGCCAATAGATAAGACCATTTTACAATTTGGGCCCAAGTTAGAAGCAGAGCCTAAGGTGTAAATTATCGATAGTCCATATCTCGGAAACTATAAGAGATAATGCAATTTGGCAACCGGCAATGTAATTAGCATGCCGAATATCACTTGGAATGTGAATTGGGACGAAATCGCCAATAGATAAGACCATTTTACAATTTGGGCCCAAGTTAGAAGCAGAGCCTAAGGTGTAAATTATCGATTGTCCATATCTCGGAAACTATAAGAGATAATGCAATTTGGCAACCGGCAATGTAATTAGCATGCCGAATATTACTTGGAATGTGAATTGGAACGAAATCGCCAATAGATAAGACCATTTTACAATTTGGGCCCAAGTTAGAAGCAGAGCCTAAGGTGTAAATTATCGATAGTCCATATCTCGGAAACTATAAGAGATAATGCAATTTGGCAACCGGCAATGTAATTAGCATGCCAAATATTACTTGGAATGTGAATTGGAACGAAATCGCCAATAGATAAGACCATTTTACAATTTGGGCCCAAGTTAGAAGCAGAGCCTAAGGTGTAAATTATCGATAGTCCATATCTCGGAAACTATAAGAGATAATGCAATTTCGCAACCGGCAATGTAATTAGCATGCCGAATATCACTTGGAATGTGAATTGGGACGAAATCGCCAATAGATAAGACCATTTTACAATTTGGGCCCAAGTTAGAAGCAGAGCCTAAGGTGTAAATTATCGATAGTCCATATCTCGGAAACTATACGAGATAATGCAATTTGGCAACCGGCAATGTAATTAGCATGCCGAATATTACTTGAAATGTGAATTGGAACGAAATCGCCAATAGATAAGACCATTTTACAATTTGGGCCCAAGTTAGAAGCAGAGCCTAAGGTGTAAATTATTGATAGTCCATATCTCGGAAACTATAAGAGATAAAGCAATTTGGCAACCGGCAATGTAATTAGCGTGCCGAATATTACTTGGAATGTGAATTGGAACGAAATCGCCAATAGATAAGACCATTTTACAATTTGGGCCCAAGTTAGAAGCAGAGCCTAAGGTGTAAATTATCGATAGTCCATATCTCGGAAACTATAAGAGATAATGCAATTTGGCAACCGGCAATGTAATTAGCATGCCGAATATTACTTGGAATGTGAATTGCAACTAAATCGCCAATAGATAAGACCATTTTACAATTTGGGCCCAAGTTAGAAGCAGAGCCTAAGGTGTAAATTATCGATAGCCCATATCTCGGAAACTATAAGAGATAATGCAATTTGGCAACCGGCAATGTAATTAGCATGCCGAATATTACTTGGAATGTGAATTGGAACGAAATCGCCAATAGATAAGGCCATTTTACAATTTGGGCCCAAGTTAGAAGCAGAGCCTAAGGTGTAAATTATCGATAGTCCATATCTCGGAAACTATAGAGATAATGCAATTTGGCAACCGGCAATGTAATTAGCATGCCGAATATTACTTGGAATGTGAATTGCAACTAAATCGCCAATAGATAAGACCATTTTACAATTTGGGCCCAAGTTAGAAGCAGAGCCTAAGGTGTAAATTATCGATAGTCCATATCTCGGAAACTATAAGAGATAATGCAATTTGGCAACCGGCAATGTAATTAGCATGCCGAATATTACTTGGAATGTGAATTGGAACGATATCGCCAATAGATAAGACCATTTTACAATTTGGGCCCAAGTTAGAAGCAGAGCCTAAGGTGTAATTTATTGATAGTCCATATCTCGGAAACTATAAGAGATAAAGCAATTTGGCAACCGGCAATGTAATTAGCATGCCGAATATTACTTGGAATGTGAATTGGAACGAAATCGCCAATAGATAAGACCATTTTACAATTTGGGCCCAAGTTAGAAGCAGAGCCTAAGGTGTAAATTATCGATAGTCCATATCTCGGAAACTATAAGAGATAATGCAATTTGGCAACCGGCAATGTAATTAGCATGCCGAATATTACTTGGAATGTGAATTGGAACGAAATCGCCAATAGATAAGACCATTTTACAATTTGGGCCCAAGTTAGAAGCAGAGCCTAAGGTGTAAGTTATCGATAGTCCATATCTCGGAAACTATAAGAGATAATGCAATTTAGCAACCGGCAATGTAATTAGCATGCCGAATATTACTTGGAATGTGAATTGGAACGAAATCGCCAATAGATAAGACCATTTTACAATTTGGGCCCAAGTTAGAAGCAGAGCCTAAGGTGTAAATTATTGATAGTCCATATCTCGGAAACTATAAGAGATAATGCAATTTCGCAACCGGCAATGTAATTTGCATGCCGAATATCACTTGGAATGTGAATTGGGACGAAATCGCCAATAGATAAGACCATTTTACAATTTGGGCCCAAGTTAGAAGCAGAGCCTAAGGTGTAAATTATCGATAGTCCATATCTCGGAAACTATAAGAGATAATGCAATTTGGCAACCGGCAATGTAATTAGCATGCCGAATATTACTTGGAATGTGAATTGGAACGAAATCGCCAATAGATAAGACCATTTTACAATTTGGGCCCAAGTTAGAAGCAGAGCCTAAGGTGTAAATTATCGATAGTCCATATCTCGGAAACTATAAGAGTTAATGCAATTTGGCAACCGGCAATGTAATTAGCATGCCGAATATTACTTGGAATGTGAATTGGAACGAAATCGCCAATAGATAAGACCATTTTACAATTTGGGCCCAAGTTAGAAGCAGAGCCTAAGGTGTAAATTATCGATAGCCCATATCTCGGAAACTATAAGAGATAATGCAATTTGGCAACCGGCAATGTAATTAGCATGCCGAATATTACTTGGAATGTGAATTGGAACGAAATCGCCAATAGATAAGGCCATTTTACAATTTGGGCCCAAGTTAGAAGCAGAGCCTAAGGTGTAAATTATCGATAGTCCATATCTCGGAAACTATAGAGATAATGCAATTTGGCAACCGGCAATGTAATTAGCATGCCGAATATTACTTGGAATGTGAATTGCAACTAAATCGCCAATAGATAAGACCATTTGACAATTTGGGCCCAGGTTAGAAGCAGAGCCTAAGGTGTAAATTATCGATAGTCCATATCTCGGAAACTATAAGAGATAATGCAATTTGGCAACCGGCAATGTAATTAGCATGCCGAATATTACTTGGAATGTGAATTGGAACGAAATCGCCAATAGATAAGACTATTTTACAATTTGGGCCCAAGTTAGAAGCAGAGCCTAAGGTGTAAATTATCGATAGTCCATATCTCGGAAACTATAAGAGATAATGCAATTTCGCAACCGGCAATGTAATTAGCATGCCGAATATCACTTGGAATGTGAATTGGGACGAAATCGCCAATAGATAAGACCATTTTACAATTTGGGCCCAAGTTAGAAGCAGAGCCTAAGGTGTAAATTATCGATAGTCCATATCTCGGAAACTATAAGAGATAATGCAATTTGGCAACCGGCAATGTAATTAGCATGCCGAATATTACTTGAAATGTGAATTGGAACGAAATCGCCAATAGATAAGACCATTTTACAATTTGGGCCCAAGTTAGAAGCAGAGCCTAAGGTGTAATTTATTGATAGTCCATATCTCGGAAACTATAAGAGATAAAGCAATTTGGCAACCGGCAATGTAATTAGCATGCCGAATATTACTTGGAATGTGAATTGGAACGAAATCGCCAATAGATAAGACCATTTTACAATTTGGGCCCAAGTTAGAAGCAGAGCCTAAGGTGTAAATTATCGATAGTCCATATCTCGGAAACTATAAGAGATAATGCAATTTGGCAACCGGCAATGTAATTAGCATGCCGAATATTACTTGGAATGTGAATTGGAACGAAATCGCCAATAGATAAGACCATTTTACAATTTGGGCCCAAGTTAGAAGCAGAGCCTAAGGTGTAAGTTATCGATAGTCCATATCTCGGAAACTATAAGAGATAATGCAATTTAGCAACCGGCAATGTAATTAGCATGCCGAATATTACTTGGAATGTGAATTGGAACGAAATCGCCAATAGATAAGACCATTCTACAATTTGGGCCCAAGTTAGAAGCAGAGCCTAAGGTGTAAATTATTGATAGTCCATATCTCGGAAACTGTAAGAGATAATGCAATTTCGCAACCGGCAATGTAATTAGCATGCCGAATATCACTTGGAATGTGAATTGGGACGAAATCGCCAATAGATAAGACCATTTTACAATTTGGGCCCAAGTTAGAAGCAGAGCCTAAGGTGTAAATTATCGATAGTCCATATCTCGGAAACTATAAGAGATAATGCAATTTGGCAACCGGCAATGTAATTAGCATGCCGAATATTACTTGGAATGTGAATTGGAACGAAATCGCCAATAGATAAGACCATTTTACAATTTGGGCCCAAGTTAGAAGCAGAGCCTAAGGTGTAAATTATCGATAGTCCATATCTCGGAAACTATAAGAGTTAATGCAATTTGGCAACCGGCAATGTAATTAGCATGCCGAATATTACTTGGAATGTGAATTGGAACGAAATCGCCAATAGATAAGACCATTTTACAATTTGGGCCCAAGTTAGAAGCAGAGCCTAAGGTGTAAATTATCGATAGTCCATATCTCGGAAACTATAAGAGATAATGCAATTTGGCAACCGGCAATGTAATTAGCATGCCGAATATTACTTGGAATGTGAATTGGAACGAAATTGCCAATAGATAAGACCATTTTACAATTTGGGCCCAAGTAAGAAGCAGAGCCTAAGGTGTAAATTATCGATAGTCCATATCTCTGAAACTATAAGAGATAATGCAATTTCGCAACCGGCAATGTAATTAGCATGCCGAATATTACTTGGAATGTGAATTGGGACGAAATCGCCAATAGATAAGGCCATTTTACAATTTGGGCCCAAGTTAGAAGCAGAGCCTAAGGTGTAAATTATCGATAGTCCATATCTCGGAAACTATAAGAGATAATGCAATTTGGCAACCGGCAATGTAATTAGCATGCCGAATATCACTTGGAATGTGAATTGGGACGAAATCGCCAATAGATAAGACCATTTTACAATTTGGGCCCAAGTTAGAAGCAGAGCCTAAGGTGTAAATTATCGATAGTCCATATCTCGGAAACTATAAGAGATAATGCAATTTGGCAACCGGCAATGTAATTAGCATGCCGAATATTACTTGGAATGTGAATTGGAACGAAATCGCCAATAGATAAGACCATTTTACAATTTGGGCCCAAGTTAGAAGCAGAGCCTAAGGTGTAAATTATCGATAGTCCATATCTCGGAAACTATAAGAGATAATGCAATTTGGCAACCGGCAATGTAATTAGCATGCCAAATATTACTTGGAATGTGAATTGGAACGAAATCGCCAATAGATAAGACCATTTTACAATTTGGGCCCAAGTTAGAAGCAGAGCCTAAGGTGTAAGTTATCGATAGTCCATATCTCGGAAACTATAAGAGATAATGCAATTTAGCAACCGGCAATGTAATTAGCATGCCGAATATTACTTGGAATGTGAATTGGAACGAAATCGCCAATAGATAAGACCATTTTACAATTTGGGCCCAAGTTAGAAGCAGAGCCTAAGGTGTAAATTATTGATAGTCCATATCTCGGAAACTATAAGAGATAATGCAATTTCGCAACCGGCAATGTAATTAGCATGCCGAATATCACTTGGAATGTGAATTGGGACGAAATCGCCAATAGATAAGACCATTTTACAATTTGGGCCCAAGTTAGAAGCAGAGCCTAAGGTGTAAATTATCGATAGTCCATATCTCGGAAACTATAAGAGATAATGCAATTTGGCAACCGGCAATGTAATTAGCATGCCGAATATTACTTGGAATGTGAATTGGAACGAAATCGCCAATAGATAAGACCATTTGACAATTTGGGCCCAAGTTAGAAGCAGAGCCTAAGGTGTAAATTATCGATAGTCCATATCTCGGAAACTATAAGAGTTAATGCAATTTGGCAACCGGCAATGTAATTAGCATGCCGAATATTACTTGGAATGTGAATTGGAACGAAATCGCCAATAGATAAGACCATTTTACAATTTGGGCCCAAGTTAGAAGCAGAGCCTAAGGTGTAAATTATCGATAGTCCATATCTCGGAAACTATAAGAGATAATGCAATTTGGCAACCGGCAATGTAATTAGCATGCCGAATATTACTTGGAATGTGAATTGGAACGAAATTGCCAATAGATAAGACCATTTTACAATTTGGGCCCAAGTAAGAAGCAGAGCCTAAGGTGTAAATTATCGATAGTCCATATCTCTGAAACTATAAGAGATAATGCAATTTCGCAACCGGCAATGTAATTAGCATGCCGAATATTACTTGGAATGTGAATTGGGACGAAATCGCCAATAGATAAGGCCATTTTACAATTTGGGCCCAAGTTAGAAGCAGAGCCTAAGGTGTAAATTATCGATAGTCCATATCTCGGAAACTATAAGAGATAATGCAATTTGGCAACCGGCAATGTAATTAGCATGCCGAATATCACTTGGAATGTGAATTGGGACGAAATCGCTAATAGATAAGACCATTTTACAATTTGGGCCCAAGTTAGAAGCAGAGCCTAAGGTGTAAATTATCGATAGTCCATATCTCGGAAACTATAAGAGATAATGCAATTTGGCAACCGGCAATGTAATTAGCATGCCGAATATTACTTGGAATGTGAATTGGAACGAAATCGCCAATAGATAAGACCATTTTACAATTTGGGCCCAAGTTAGAAGCAGAGCCTAAGGTGTAAATTATCGATAGTCCATATCTCGGAAACTATAAGAGATAATGCAATTTGGCAACCGGCAATGTAATTAGCATGCCAAATATTACTTGGAATGTGAATTGGAACGAAATCGCCAATAGATAAGACCATTTTACAATTTGGGCCCAAGTTAGAAGCAGAGCCTAAGGTGTAAATTATCGATAGTCCATATCTCGGAAACTATAAGAGATAATGCAATTTGGCAACCGGCAATGTAATTAGCATGCCGAATATTACTTGGAATGTGAATTGCAACTAAATCGCCAATAGATAAGACCATTTTACAATTTGGGCCCAAGTTAGAAGCAGAGCCTAAGGTGTAAATTATCGATAGTCCATATCTCGGAAACTATAAGAGATAATGCAATTTGGCAACCGGCAATGTAATTAGCATGCCGAATATTACTTGGAATGTGAATTGGAACGAAATCGCCAATAGATAAGACCATTTTACAATTTGGGCCCAAGTTAGAAGCAGAGCCTAAGGTGTAAATTATCGATAGTCCATATCTCGGAAACTATAGAGATAATGCAATTTGGCAACCGGCAATGTAATTAGCATGCCGAATATTACTTGGAATGTGAATTGCAACTAAATCGCCAATAGATAAGACCATTTTACAATTTGGGCCCAAGTTAGAAGCAGAGCCTAAGGTGTAAATTATTGATAGTCCATATCTCGGAAACTATAAGAGATAATGCAATTTGGCAACCGGCAATGTAATTAGCATGCCGAATATTACTTGGAATGTGAATTGGAACGAAATCGCCAATAGATAAGACCATTTTACAATTTGGGCCCAAGTTAGAAGCAGAGCCTAAGGTGTAAATTATCGATAGTCCATATCTCGGAAACTATAAGAGATAATGCAATTTCGCAACCGGCAATGTAATTAGCATGCCGAATATCACTTGGAATGTGAATTGGGACGAAATCGCCAATAGATAAGACCATTTTACAATTTGGGCCCAAGTTAGAAGCAGAGCCTAAGGTGTAAATTATCGATAGTCCATATCTCGGAAACTATACGAGATAATGCAATTTGGCAACCGGCAATGTAATTAGCATGCCGAATATTACTTGAAATGTGAATTGGAACGAAATCGCCAATAGATAAGACCATTTTACAATTTGGGCCCAAGTTAGAAGCAGAGCCTAAGGTGTAAATTATTGATAGTCCATATCTCGGAAACTATAAGAGATAAAGCAATTTGGCAACCGGCAATGTAATTAGCATGCCGAATATTACTTGGAATGTGAATTGGAACGAAATCGCCAATAGATAAGACCATTTTACAATTTGGGCCCAAGTTAGAAGCAGAGCCTAAGGTGTAAATTATCGATAGTCCATATCTCGGAAACTATAAGAGATAATGCAATTTGGCAACCGGCAATGTAATTAGCATGCCGAATATTACTTGGAATGTGAATTGCAACTAAATCGCCAATAGATAAGACCATTTTACAATTTGGGCCCAAGTTAGAAGCAGAGCCTAAGGTGTAAATTATCGATAGCCCATATCTCGGAAACTATAAGAGATAATGCAATTTGGCAACCGGCAATGTAATTAGCATGCCGAATATTACTTGGAATGTGAATTGGAACGAAATCGCCAATAGATAAGGCCATTTTACAATTTGGGCCCAAGTTAGAAGCAGAGCCTAAGGTGTAAATTATCGATAGTCCATATCTCGGAAACTATAGAGATAATGCAATTTGGCAACCGGCAATGTAATTAGCATGCCGAATATTACTTGGAATGTGAATTGCAACTAAATCGCCAATAGATAAGACCATTTTACAATTTGGGCCCAAGTTAGAAGCAGAGCCTAAGGTGTAAATTATCGATAGTCCATATCTCGGAAACTATAAGAGATAATGCAATTTGGCAACCGGCAATGTAATTAGCATGCCGAATATTACTTGGAATGTGAATTGGAACGAAATCGCCAATAGATAAGACTATTTTACAATTTGGGCCCAAGTTAGAAGCAGAGCCTAAGGTGTAAATTATCGATAGTCCATATCTCGGAAACTATAAGAGATAATGCAATTTCGCAACCGGCAATGTAATTAGCATGCCGAATATCACTTGGAATGTGAATTGGGACGAAATCGCCAATAGATAAGACCATTTTACAATTTGGGCCCAAGTTAGAAGCAGAGCCTAAGGTGTAAATTATCGATAGTCCATATCTCGGAAACTATAAGAGATAATGCAATTTGGCAACCGGCAATGTAATTAGCATGCCGAATATTACTTGAAATGTGAATTGGAACGAAATCGCCAATAGATAAGACCATTTTACAATTTGGGCCCAAGTTAGAAGCAGAGCCTAAGGTGTAATTTATTGATAGTCCATATCTCGGAAACTATAAGAGATAAAGCAATTTGGCAACCGGCAATGTAATTAGCATGCCGAATATTACTTGGAATGTGAATTGGAACGAAATCGCCAATAGATAAGACCATTTTACAATTTGGGCCCAAGTTAGAAGCAGAGCCTAAGGTGTAAATTATCGATAGTCCATATCTCGGAAACTATAAGAGATAATGCAATTTGGCAACCGGCAATGTAATTAGCATGCCGAATATTACTTGGAATGTGAATTGGAACGAAATCGCCAATAGATAAGACCATTTTACAATTTGGGCCCAAGTTAGAAGCAGAGCCTAAGGTGTAAGTTATCGATAGTCCATATCTCGGAAACTATAAGAGATAATGCAATTTAGCAACCGGCAATGTAATTAGCATGCCGAATATTACTTGTAATGTGAATTGGAACGAAATCGCCAATAGATAAGACCATTTTACAATTTGGGCCCAAGTTAGAAGCAGAGCCTAAGGTGTAAATTATTGATAGTCCATATCTCGGAAACTATAAGAGATAATGCAATTTCGCAACCGGCAATGTAATTAGCATGCCGAATATCACTTGGAATGTGAATTGGGACGAAATCGCCAATAGATAAGACCATTTTACAATTTGGGCCCAAGTTAGAAGCAGAGCCTAAGGTGTAAATTATCGATAGTCCATATCTCGGAAACTATAAGAGATAATGCAATTTGGCAACCGGCAATGTAATTAGCATGCCGAATATTACTTGGAATGTGAATTGGAACGAAATCGCCAATAGATAAGACCATTTTACAATTTGGGCCCAAGTTAGAAGCAGAGCCTAAGGTGTAAATTATCGATAGTCCATATCTCGGAAACTATAAGAGTTAATGCAATTTGGCAACCGGCAATGTAATTAGCATGCCGAATATTACTTGGAATGTGAATTGGAACGAAATCGCCAATAGATAAGACCATTTTACAATTTGGGCCCAAGTTAGAAGCAGAGCCTAAGGTGTAAATTATCGATAGTCCATATCTCGGAAACTATAAGAGATAATGCAATTTGGCAACCGGCAATGTAATTAGCATGCCGAATATTACTTGGAATGTGAATTGGAACGAAATTGCCAATAGATAAGACCATTTTACAATTTGGGCCCAAGTAAGAAGCAGAGCCTAAGGTGTAAATTATCGATAGTCCATATCTCTGAAACTATAAGAGATAATGCAATTTCGCAACCGGCAATGTAATTAGCATGCCGAATATTACTTGGAATGTGAATTGGGACGAAATCGCCAATAGATAAGGCCATTTTACAATTTGGGCCCAAGTTAGAAGCAGAGCCTAAGGTGTAAATTATCGATAGTCCATATCTCGGAAACTATAAGAGATAATGCAATTTGGCAACCGGCAATGTAATTAGCATGCCGAATATCACTTGGAATGTGAATTGGGACGAAATCGCCAATAGATAAGACCATTTTACAATTTGGGCCCAAGTTAGAAGCAGAGCCTAAGGTGTAAATTATCGATAGTCCATATCTCGGAAACTATAAGAGATAATGCAATTTGGCAACCGGCAATGTAATTAGCATGCCGAATATTACTTGGAATGTGAATTGGAACGAAATCGCCAATAGATAAGACCATTTTACAATTTGGGCCCAAGTTAGAAGCAGAGCCTAAGGTGTAAATTATCGATAGTCCATATCTCGGAAACTATAAGAGATAATGCAATTTAGCAACCGGCAATGTAATTAGCATGCCGAATATTACTTGGAATGTGAATTGGAACGAAATCGCCAATAGATAAGACCATTTTACAATTTGGGCCCAAGTTAGAAGCAGAGCCTAAGGTGTAAATTATTGATAGTCCATATCTCGGAAACTATAAGAGATAATGCAATTTCGCAACCGGCAATGTAATTAGCATGCCGAATATCACTTGGAATGTGAATTGGGACGAAATCGCCAATAGATAAGACCATTTTACAATTTGGGCCCAAGTTAGAAGCAGAGCCTAAGGTGTAAATTATCGATAGTCCATATCTCGGAAACTATTAGAGATAATGCAATTTGGCAACCGGCAATGTAATTAGCATGCCGAATATTACTTGGAATGTGAATTGGAACGAAATCGCCAATAGATAAGACCATTTTACAATTTGGGCCCAAGTTAGAAGCAGAGCCTAAGGTGTAAATTATCGATAGTCCATATCTCGGAAACTATAAGAGATAATGCAATTTGGCAACCGGCAATGTAATTAGCATGCCAAATATTACTTGGAATGTGAATTGGAACGAAATCGCCAATAGATAAGACCATTTTACAATTTGGGCCCAAGTTAGAAGCAGAGCCTAAGGTGTAAATTATCGATAGTCCATATCTCGGAAACTATAAGAGATAATGCAATTTGGCAACCGGCAATGTAATTAGCATGCCGAATATTACTTGGAATGTGAATTGCAACTAAATCGCCAATAGATAAGACCATTTTACAATTTGGGCCCAAGTTAGAAGCAGAGCCTAAGGTGTAAATTATCGATAGTCCATATCTCGGAAACTATAAGAGATAATGCAATTTGGCAACCGGCAATGTAATTAGCATGCCGAATATTACTTGGAACGTGAATTGGAACGAAATCGCCAATAGATAAGACCATTTTACAATTTGGGCCCAAGTTAGAAGCAGAGCCTAAGGTGTAAATTATCGATAGTCCATATCTCGGAAACTATAGAGATAATGCAATTTGGCAACCGGCAATGTAATTAGCATGCCGAATATTACTTGGAATGTGAATTGCAACTAAATCGCCAATAGATAAGACCATTTTACAATTTGGGCCCAAGTTAGAAGCAGAGCCTAAGGTGTAAATTATTGATAGTCCATATCTCGGAAACTATAAGAGATAATGCAATTTGGCAACCGGCAATGTAATTAGCATGCCGAATATTACTTGGAATGTGAATTGGAACGAAATCGCCAATAGATAAGACCATTTTACAATTTGGGCCCAAGTTAGAAGCAGAGCCTAAGGTGTAAATTATCGATAGTCCATATCTCGGAAACTATAAGAGATAATGCAATTTCGCAACCGGCAATGTAATTAGCATGCCGAATATCACTTGGAATGTGAATTGGGACGAAATCGCCAATAGATAAGACCATTTTACAATTTGGGCCCAAGTTAGAAGCAGAGCCTAAGGTGTAAATTATCGATAGTCCATATCTCGGAAACTATACGAGATAATGCAATTTGGCAACCGGCAATGTAATTAGCATGCCGAATATTACTTGAAATGTGAATTGGAACGAAATCGCCAATAGATAAGACCATTTTACAATTTGGGCCCAAGTTAGAAGCAGAGCCTAAGGTGTAAATTATTGATAGTCCATATCTCGGAAACTATAAGAGATAAAGCAATTTGGCAACCGGCAATGTAATTAGCATGCCGAATATTACTTGGAATGTGAATTGGAACGAAATCGCCAATAGATAAGACCATTTTACAATTTGGGCCCAAGTTAGAAGCAGAGCCTAAGGTGTAAATTATCGATAGTCCATATCTCGGAAACTATAAGAGATAATGCAATTTGGCAACCGGCAATGTAATTAGCATGCCGAATATTACTTGGAATGTGAATTGCAACTAAATCGCCAATAGATAAGACCATTTTACAATTTGGGCCCAAGTTAGAAGCAGAGCCTAAGGTGTAAATTATCGATAGCCCATATCTCGGAAACTATAAGAGATAATGCAATTTGGCAACCGGCAATGTAATTAGCATGCCGAATATTACTTGGAATGTGAATTGGAACGAAATCGCCAATAGATAAGGCCATTTTACAATTTGGGCCCAAGTTAGAAGCAGAGCCTAAGGTGTAAATTATCGATAGTCCATATCTCGGAAACTATAGAGATAATGCAATTTGGCAACCGGCAATGTAATTAGCATGCCGAATATTACTTGGAATGTGAATTGCAACTAAATCGCCAATAGATAAGACCATTTTACAATTTGGGCCCAAGTTAGAAGCAGAGCCTAAGGTGTAAATTATCGATAGTCCATATCTCGGAAACTATAAGAGATAATGCAATTTGGCAACCGGCAATGTAATTAGCATGCCGAATATTACTTGGAATGTGAATTGGAACGAAATCGCCAATAGATAAGACTATTTTACAATTTGGGCCCAAGTTAGAAGCAGAGCCTAAGGTGTAAATTATCGATAGTCCATATCTCGGAAACTATAAGAGATAATGCAATTTCGCAACCGGCAATGTAATTAGCATGCCGAATATCACTTGGAATGTGAATTGGGACGAAATCGCCAATAGATAAGACCATTTTACAATTTGGGCCCAAGTTAGAAGCAGAGCCTAAGGTGTAAATTATCGATAGTCCATATCTCGGAAACTATAAGAGATAATGCAATTTGGCAACCGGCAATGTAATTAGCATGCCGAATATTACTTGAAATGTGAATTGGAACGAAATCGCCAATAGATAAGACCATTTTACAATTTGGGCCCAAGTTAGAAGCAGAGCCTAAGGTGTAATTTATTGATAGTCCATATCTCGGAAACTATAAGAGATAAAGCAATTTGGCAACCGGCAATGTAATTAGCATGCCGAATATTACTTGGAATGTGAATTGGAACGAAATCGCCAATAGATAAGACCATTTTACAATTTGGGCCCAAGTTAGAAGCAGAGCCTAAGGTGTAAATTATCGATAGTCCATATCTCGGAAACTATAAGAGATAATGCAATTTGGCAACCGGCAATGTAATTAGCATGCCGAATATTACTTGGAATGTGAATTGGAACGAAATCGCCAATAGATAAGACCATTTTACAATTTGGGCCCAAGTTAGAAGCAGAGCCTAAGGTGTAAGTTATCGATAGTCCATATCTCGGAAACTATAAGAGATAATGCAATTTAGCAACCGGCAATGTAATTAGCATGCCGAATATTACTTGGAATGTGAATTGGAACGAAATCGCCAATAGATAAGACCATTTTACAATTTGGGCCCAAGTTAGAAGCAGAGCCTAAGGTGTAAATTATTGATAGTCCATATCTCGGAAACTATAAGAGATAATGCAATTTCGCAACCGGCAATGTAATTAGCATGCCGAATATCACTTGGAATGTGAATTGGGACGAAATCGCCAATAGATAAGACCATTTTACAATTTGGGCCCAAGTTAGAAGCAGAGCCTAAGGTGTAAATTATCGATAGTCCATATCTCGGAAACTATAAGAGATAATGCAATTTGGCAACCGGCAATGTAATTAGCATGCCGAATATTACTTGGAATGTGAATTGGAACGAAATCGCCAATAGATAAGACCATTTTACAATTTGGGCCCAAGTTAGAAGCAGAGCCTAAGGTGTAAATTATCGATAGTCCATATCTCGGAAACTATAAGAGTTAATGCAATTTGGCAACCGGCAATGTAATTAGCATGCCGAATATTACTTGGAATGTGAATTGGAACGAAATCGCCAATAGATAAGACCATTTTACAATTTGGGCCCAAGTTAGAAGCAGAGCCTAAGGTGTAAATTATCGATAGTCCATATCTCGGAAACTATAAGAGATAATGCAATTTGGCAACCGGCAATGTAATTAGCATGCCGAATATTACTTGGAATGTGAATTGGAACGAAATTGCCAATAGATAAGACCATTTTACAATTTGGGCCCAAGTAAGAAGCAGAGCCTAAGGTGTAAATTATCGATAGTCCATATCTCTGAAACTATAAGAGATAATGCAATTTCGCAACCGGCAATGTAATTAGCATGCCGAATATTACTTGGAATGTGAATTGGGACGAAATCGCCAATAGATAAGGCCATTTTACAATTTGGGCCCAAGTTAGAAGCAGAGCCTAAGGTGTAAATTATCGATAGTCCATATCTCGGAAACTATAAGAGATAATGCAATTTGGCAACCGGCAATGTAATTAGCATGCCGAATATCACTTGGAATGTGAATTGGGACGAAATCGCCAATAGATAAGACCATTTTACAATTTGGGCCCAAGTTAGAAGCAGAGCCTAAGGTGTAAATTATCGATAGTCCATATCTCGGAAACTATAAGAGATAATGCAATTTGGCAACCGGCAATGTAATTAGCATGCCGAATATTACTTGGAATGTGAATTGGAACGAAATCGCCAATAGATAAGACCATTTTACAATTTGGGCCCAAGTTAGAAGCAGAGCCTAAGGTGTAAATTATCGATAGTCCATATCTCGGAAACTATAAGAGATAATGCAATTTAGCAACCGGCAATGTAATTAGCATGCCGAATATTACTTGGAATGTGAATTGGAACGAAATCGCCAATAGATAAGACCATTTTACAATTTGGGCCCAAGTTAGAAGCAGAGCCTAAGGTGTAAATTATTGATAGTCCATATCTCGGAAACTATAAGAGATAATGCAATTTCGCAACCGGCAATGTAATTAGCATGCCGAATATCACTTGGAATGTGAATTGGGACGAAATCGCCAATAGATAAGACCATTTTACAATTTGGGCCCAAGTTAGAAGCAGAGCCTAAGGTGTAAATTATCGATAGTCCATATCTCGGAAACTATTAGAGATAATGCAATTTGGCAACCGGCAATGTAATTAGCATGCCGAATATTACTTGGATTGTGAATTGGAACGAAATCGCCAATAGATAAGACCATTTTACAATTTGGGACCAAGTTAGAAGCAGAGCCTAAGGTGTAAATTATCGATAGTCCATATCTCGGAAACTATAAGAGTTAATGCAATTTGGCAACCGGCAATGTAATTAGCATGCCGAATATTACTTGGAATGTGAATTGGAACGAAATCGCCAATAGATAAGACCATTTTACAATTTGGGCCCAAGTTAGAAGCAGAGCCTAAAGTGTAAATTATCGAAAGTCCATATCTCGGAAACTATAAGAGATAATGCAATTTGGCAACCGGCAATGTAATTAGCATGCCGAATATTACTTGGAATGTGAATTGGAACGAAATTGCCAATAGATAAGACCATTTTACAATTTGGGCCCAAGTTAGAAGCAGAGCCTAAGGTGTAAATTATCGATAGTCCATATCTCTGAAACTATAAGAGATAATGCAATTGCTCAACCGGCAATGTAATTAGCATGCCGAATATTACTTGGAATGTGAATTGGGACGAAATCGCCAATAGATAAGGCCATTTTACAATTTGGGCCCAAGTTAGAAGCAGAGCCTAAGGTGTAAATTATTGATAGTCCATATCTCGGAAACTATAAGAGATAATGCAATTTGGCAACCGGCAATGTAATTAGCATGCCGAATATCACTTGGAATGTGAATTGGGACGAAATCGCCAATAGATAAGACCATTTTACAATTTGGGCCCAAGTTAGAAGCAGAGCCTAAGGTGTAAATTATCGATAGTCTATATCTCGGAAACTATAAGAGATAATGCAATTTGGCAACCGGCAATGTAATTAGCATGCCGAATATTACTTGGAATGTGAATTGGAACGAAATCGCCAATAGATAAGACCATTTTACAATTTGGGCCCAAGTTAGAAGCAGAGCCTAAGGTGTAAATTATCGATAGTCCATATCTCGGAAACTATAAGAGATAATGCAATTTCGCAACCGGCAATATAATTAGCATGCCGAATATTACTTGGAGTGTGAATTGGAACGAAATCGCCAATAGATAAGACCATTTTACAATTTGGGCCCAAGTTAGAAGCAGAGCCTAAGGTGTAAATTATCGATAGTCCATATCTCGGAAACTATAAGAGATAATGCAATTTGGTAACCGGCAATGTAATTAGCATGCCGAATATTACTTGGAATGTGAATTGGAACGAAATCGCCAATAGATAAGACCATTTTACAATTTGGGCCCAAGTTAGAAGCAGAGCCTAAGGTGTAAATTATCGATAGTCCATATCTCGGAAACTATAAGAGATAATGCAATTTGGCAACCGGCAATGTAATTAGCATGCCAAATATTACTTGGAATGTGAATTGGAACGAAATCGCCAATAGATAAGACCATTTTACAATTTGGGCCCAAGTTAGAAGCAGAGCCTAAGGTGTAAATTATCGATAGTCCATATCTCGGAAACTATAAGAGATAATGCAATTTGGCAACCGGCAATGTAATTAGCATGCCGAATATTACTTGGAATGTGAATTGGGACGAAATCGCCAATAGATAAGGCCATTTTACAATTTGGGCCCAAGTTAGAAGCAGAGCCTAAGGTGTAAATTATCGATAGTCCATATCTCGGAAACTATAAGAGATAATGCAATTTGGCAACCGGCAATGTAATTAGCATGCGGAATATTACTTGGAATGTGAATTGGAACGAAATCGCCAATAGATAAGACCATTTTACAATTTGGGCCCAAGTTAGAAGCAGAGCCTAAGGTGTAAATTATTGATAGTCCATATCTCGGAAACTATAAGAGATAATGCAATTTGGCAACCGGCAATGTAATTAGCATGCTGAATATTACTTGGAATGTGAATTGGAACGAATTCGCCAATAGATAATACCATTTTACAATTTGGGCCCAAGTTAGAAGCAGAGCCTAAGGTGTAAATTATCGATAGTCCATATCTCGGAAACTGTAAGAGATAATGCAATTTGGCAACCGGCAATGTAATTAGCATGCCGAATATTACTTGGAATGTGAATTGGAACGAAATCGCCAATAGATAAGACCATTTTACAATTTGGGCCCAAGTTAGAAGCAGAGCCTAAGGTGTAAATTATCGATAGTCCATATCTCGGAAACTATAAGAGATAATGCAATTTGGCAACCGGCAATGTAATTAGCATGCCGAATATTACTTGGAATGTGAATTGGAACGAAATCGCCAATAGATAAGACCATTTTACAATTTGGGCCCAAGTTAGAAGCAGAGCCTAAGGTGTAAATTATCGATAGTCCATATCTCGGAAACTATAAGAGATAATGCAATTTCGCAACCGGCAATATAATTAGCATGCCGAATATTACTTGGAGTGTGAATTGGAACGAAATCGCCAATAGATAAGACCATTTTACAATTTGGGCCCAAGTTAGAAGCAGAGCCTAAGGTGTAAATTATCGATAGTCCATATCTCGGAAACTATA
Organism: Rhynchophorus ferrugineus; assembly: GCF_030347505.1. Classification (NCBI taxonomy): domain Eukaryota; kingdom Metazoa; phylum Arthropoda; class Insecta; order Coleoptera; family Curculionidae; genus Rhynchophorus; species Rhynchophorus ferrugineus. The sequence continues at coordinate 1,110,984 of NW_027472606.1, read as the reverse complement.
AGAGATAATGCAATTTGGTAACCGGCAATGTAATTAGCATGCCGAATATTACTTGGAATGTGAATTGGAACGAAATCGCCAATAGATAAGACCATTTTACAATTTGGGCCCAAGTTAGAAGCAGAGCCTAAGGTGTAAATTATCGATAGTCCATATCTCGGAAACTATAAGAGATAATGCAATTTGGCAACCGGAAATGTAATTAGCATGCCGAATATCACTTGGAATGTGAATTGGGACGAAATCGCCAATAGGTAAGACCATTTTACAATTTGGGCCCAAGTTAGAAGCAGAGCCTAAGGTGTAAATTATCGATAGTCCATATCTCTTAAACTATAAGAGATAATTCAATTTGGCAACCGGCAATGTAATTAGCATGCCGAATATTACTTGGAATGTGAATTGGAACGAAATCGCCAATAGATAAGACCATTTTACAATTTGGACCCAAGTTAGAAGCAGAGCCTAAGGTGTAAATTATCGATAGTCCATATCTCGGAAACTATAAGAGATAATGCAATTTGGCAACCGGCAATGTAATTAGCATGCCGAATATTACTTGGAATGTGAATTGGGACGAAATCGCCAATAGATAAGGCCATTTTACAATTTGGGCCCAAGTTAGAAGCAGAGCCTAAGGTGTAAATTATCGATAGTCCATATCTCGGAAACTATAAGAGATAATGCAATTTGGCAACCGGCAATGTAATTAGCATGCGGAATATTACTTGGAATGTGAATTGGAACGAAATCGCCAATAGATAAGACCATTTTACAATTTGGGCCCAAGTTAGAAGCAGAGCCTAAGGTGTAAATTATTGATAGTCCATATCTCGGAAACTATAAGAGATAATGCAATTTGGCAACCGGCAATGTAATTAGCATGCTGAATATTACTTGGAATGTGAATTGGAACGAATTCGCCAATAGATAATACCATTTTACAATTTGGGCCCAAGTTAGAAGCAGAGCCTAAGGTGTAAATTATCGATAGTCCATATCTCGGAAACTGTAAGAGATAATGCAATTTGGCAACCGGCAATGTAATTAGCATGCCGAATATTACTTGGAATGTGAATTGGAACGAAATCGCCAATAGATAAGACCATTTTACAATTTGGGCCCAAGTTAGAAGCAGAGCCTAAGGTGTAAATTATCGATAGTCCATATCTCGGAAACTATAAGAGATAATGCAATTTGGCAACCGGCAATGTAATTAGCATGCCGAATATTACTTGGAATGTGAATTGGAACGAAATCGCCAATAGATAAGACCATTTTACAATTTGGGCCCAAGTTAGAAGCAGAGCCTAAGGTATAAATTATCGATAGTCTATATCTCGGAAACTATAAGAGATAATGCAATTTGGCAACCGGCAATGTTATTAGCATGCCGAATATTACTTGGAATGTGAATTGGAACGAAATCGCCAATAGATAAGACCATTTTACAATTTGGGCCCAAGTTAGAAGCAGAGCCTAAGGTGTAAATTATCGATAGTCCATATCTCGGAAACTATAAGAGATAATGCAATTTCGCAACCGGCAATATAATTAGCATGCCGAATATTACTTGGAGTGTGAATTGGAACGAAATCGCCAATAGATAAGACCATTTTACAATTTGGGCCCAAGTTAGAAGCAGAGCCTAAGGTGTAAATTATCGATAGTCCATATCTCGGAAACTATAAGAGATAATGCAATTTGGTAACCGGCAATGTAATTAGCATGCCGAATATTACTTGGAATGTGAATTGGAACGAAATCGCCAATAGATAAGACCATTTTACAATTTGGGCCCAAGTTAGAAGCAGAGCCTAAGGTGTAAATTATCGATAGTCCATATCTCGGAAACTATAAGAGATAATGCAATTTGGCAACCGGAAATGTAATTAGCATGCCGAATATCACTTGGAATGTGAATTGGGACGAAATCGCCAATAGGTAAGACCATTTTACAATTTGGGCCCAAGTTAGAAGCAGAGCCTAAGGTGTAAATTATCGATAGTCCATATCTCTTAAACTATAAGAGATAATTCAATTTGGCAACCGGCAATGTAATTAGCATGCCGAATATTACTTGGAATGTGAATTGGAACGAAATCGCCAATAGATAAGACCATTTTACAATTTGGACCCAAGTTAGAAGCAGAGCCTAAGGTGTAAATTATCGATAGTCCATATCTCGGAAACTATAAGAGATAATGCAATTTGGCAACCGGCAATGTAATTAGCATGCCGAATATTACTTGGAATGTGAATTGGAACGAAATCGCCAATAGATAAGACCATTTTACAATTTGGGCCCAAGTTAGAAGCAGAGCCTATGGTGTAAATTATCGATAGTCCATATCTCGGAAACTATAAGAGATAATGCAATTTGGCAACCGGCAATGTAATTAGCATGCCGAATATTACTTGGAATGTGAATTGGAACGAAATCGCCAATAGATAAGACCATTTTACAATTTGGGCCCAAGTTAGAAGCAGAGCCTAAGGTGTAAATTATCGATAGTCCATATCTCGGAAACTATAAGAGTTAATGCAATTTGGCAACCGGCAATGTAATTAGCATGCCGAATATTACTTGGAATGTGAATTGGAACGAAATCGCCAATAGATAAGACCATTTTACAATTTGGGCCCAAGTTAGAAGCAGAGCCTAAGGTGTAAATTATCGATAGTCCATATCTCGGAAACTATAAGAGATAATGCAATTTGGCAACCGGAAATGTAATTAGCATGCCGAATATTACTTGGAATGTGAATTGGAACGAAATTGCCAATAGATAAGTCCATTTTACAATTTGGGCCCAAGTTAGAAGCAGAGCCTAAGGTGTAAATTATCGATAGTCCATATCTCTGAAACTATAAGAGATAATGCAATTTCGCAACCGGCAATGTAATTAGCATGCCGAATATTACTTGGAATGTGAATTGGGACGAAATCGCCAATAGATAAGGCCATTTTACAATTTGGGCCCAAGTTAGAAGCAGAGCCTAAGGTGTAAATTATCGATAGTCCATATCTCGGAAACTATAAGAGATAATGCAATTTGGCAACCGGCAATGTAATTAGCATGCGGAATATTACTTGGAATGTGAATTGGAACGAAATCGCCAATAGATAAGACCATTTTACAATTTGGGCCCAAGTTAGAAGCAGAGCCTAAGGTGTAAATTATTGATAGTCCATATCTCGGAAACTATAAGAGATAATGCAATTTGGCAACCGGCAATGTAATTAGCATGCTGAATATTACTTGGAATGTGAATTGGAACGAATTCGCCAATAGATAAGACCATTTTACAATTTGGGCCCAAGTTAGAAGCAGAGCCTAAGGTGTAAATTATCGATAGTCCATATCTCGGAAACTATAAGAGATAATGCAATTTGGCAACCGGCAATGTAATTAGCATGCCGAATATTACTTGGAATGTGAATTGGAACGAAATCGCCAATAGATAAGACCATTTTACAATTTGGGCCCAAGTTAGAAGCAGAGCCTAAGGTGTAAATTATCGATAGTCCATATCTCGGAAACTATAAGAGATAATGCAATTTGGCAACCGGCAATGTAATTAGCATGCCGAATATTACTTGGAATGTGAATTGGAACGAAATCGCCAATAGATAAGACCATTTTACAATTTGGGAGCAAGTTAGAAGCAGAGCCTAAGGTGTAAATTATCGATAGTCCATATCTCGGAAACTATAAGAGATAATGCAATTTCGCAACCGGCAATGTAATTAGCATGCCGAATATCACTTGGAATGTGAATTGGGACGAAATCGCCAATAGATAAAACCATTTTACAATTTGGGCCCAAGTTTGAAGCAGAGCCTAAGGTGTAAATTATCGATAGTCCATATCTCGGAAACTATAAGAGATAATGCAATTTGGCAACCGGCAATGTAATTAGCATGCCGAATATTACTTGGAATGTGAATTGGAACGAAATCGCCAATAGATAAGACCATTTTACAATTTGGGCCCAAGTTAGAAGCAGAGCCTAAGGTGTAAATTATCGATAGTCCATATCTCGGAAACTATAAGAGATAATGCAATTTGGCAACCGGCAATGTAATTAGCATGCCGAATATTACTTGGAATGTGAATTGGAACGGAATCGCCAATAGGTAAGACCATTTTACAATTTGGGCCCAAGTTAGAAGCAGAGCCTAAGGTGTAAATTATCGATAGTCCATATCTCGGAAACTATAAGAGATAATGCAATTTGGCAACCGGCAATGTAATTAGCATGCCGAATATTACTTGGAATGTGAATTGGAACGAAATCGCCAATAGATAAGACCATTTTACAATTTGGGCCCAAGTTAGAAGCAGAGCCTAAGGTGTAAATTATCGATAGTCCATATCTCGGAAACTATAAGAGATAATGCAATTTCGCAACCGGCAATGTAATTAGCATGCCGAATATTACTTGGAGTGTGAATTGGAACGAAATCGCCAATAGATAAGACCATTTTACAATTTGGGCCCAAGTTAGAAGCAGAGCCTAAGGTGTAAATTATCGATAGTCCATATCTCGGAAACTATAAGAGATAATGCAATTTGGCAACCGGCAATGTAATTAGCATGCCGAATATTACTTGGAATGTGAATTGGAACGAAATCGCCAATAGATAAGACCATTTTACAATTTGGGCCCAAGTTAGAAGCAGAGCCTAAGGTGTAAATTATCGATAGTCCATATCTCGGAAACTATAAGAGATAATGCAATTTGGCAACCGGCAATGTAATTAGCATGCCGAATATTACTTGGAATGTGAATTGGAACGAAATCGCCAATAGATAAGACCATTTTACAATTTGGGCCCAAGTTAGAAGCAGAGCCTAAGGTGTAAATTATCGATAGTCCATATCTCGGAAACTATAAGAGATAATGCAATTTGGCAACCGGCAATGTTATTAGCATGCCGAATATTACTTGGAATGTGAATTGGAACGAAATCGCCAATAGATAAGACCATTTTACAATTTGGGCCCAAGTTAGAAGCAGAGCCTAAGGTGTAAATTATCGATAGTCCATATCTCGGAAACTATAAGAGATAATGCAATTTGGCAACCGGAAATGTAATTAGCATGCCGAATATCACTTGGAATGTGAATTGGGACGAAATCGCCAATAGATAAGACCATTTTACAATTTGGGCCCAAGTTAGAAGCAGAGCCTAAGGTGTAAATTATCGATAGTCCATATCTCGGAAACTATTAGAGATAATGCAATTTGGCAACCGGCAATGTAATTAGCATGCCGAATATTACTTGGAATGTGAATTGGAACGAAATCGCCAATAGATAAGACCATTTTACAATTTGGGCCCAAGTTAGAAGCAGAGCCTAAGGTGTAAATTATCGATAGTCCATATCTCGGAAACTATAAGAGATAATGCAATTTGACAACCGGCAATGTAATTAGCATGCCAAATATTACTTGGAATGTGAATTGGAACGAAATCGCCAATAGATAAGACCAATTTACAATTTGGGCCCAAGTTAGAAGCAGAGCCTAAGGTGTAAATTATCGATAGTCCATATCTCGGAAACTATAAGAGATAATGCAATTTGGCAACCGGCAATGTAATTAGCATGCCGAATATTACTTGGAATGTGAATTGCAACTAAATCGCCAATAGATAAGACCATTTTACAATTTGGGCCCAAGTTAGAAGCAGAGCCTAAGGTGTAAATTATCGATAGTCCATATCTCGGAAACTATAAGAGATAATGCAATTTGGCAACCGGCAATGTAATTAGCATGCCGAATATTACTTGGAATGTGAATTGGAACGAAATCGCCAATAGATAAGACCATTTTACAATTTGGGCCCAAGTTAGAAGCAGAGCCTAAGGTGTAAATTATCGATAGTCCATATCTCGGAAACTATAGAGATAATGCAATTTGGCAACCGGCAATGTAATTAGCATGCCGAATATTACTTGGAATGTGAATTGCAACTAAATCGCCAATAGATAAGACCATTTTACAATTTGGGCCCAAGTTAGAAGCAGAGCCTAAGGTGTAAATTATTGATAGTCCATATCTCGGAAACTATAAGAGATAATGCAATTTGGCAACCGGCAATGTAATTAGCATGCCGAATATTACTTGGAATGTGAATTGGAACGAAATCGCCAATAGATAAGACCATTTTACAATTTGGGCCCAAGTTAGAAGCAGAGCCTAAGGTGTAAATTATCGATAGTCCATATCTCGGAAACTATAAGAGATAATGCAATTTCGCAACCGGCAATGTAATTAGCATGCCGAATATCACTTGGAATGTGAATTGGGACGAAATCGCCAATAGATAAGACCATTTTACAATTTGGGCCCAAGTTAGAAGCAGAGCCTAAGGTGTAAATTATCGATAGTCCATATCTCGGAAACTATACGAGATAATGCAATTTGGCAACCGGCAATGTAATTAGCATGCCGAATATTACTTGAAATGTGAATTGGAACGAAATCGCCAATAGATAAGGCCATTTTACAATTTGGGCCCAAGTTAGAAGCAGAGCCTAAGGTGTAAATTATTGATAGTCCATATCTCGGAAACTATAAGAGATAAAGCAATTTGGCAACCGGCAATGTAATTAGCATGCCGAATATTACTTGGAATGTGAATTGGAACGAAATCGCCAATAGATAAGACCATTTTACAATTTGGGCCCAAGTTAGAAGCAGAGCCTAAGGTGTAAATTATCGATAGTCCATATCTCGGAAACTATAAGAGATAATGCAATTTGGCAACCGGCAATGTAATTAGCATGCCGAATATTACTTGGAATGTGAATTGCAACTAAATCGCCAATAGATAAGACCATTTTACAATTTGGGCCCAAGTTAGAAGCAGAGCCTAAGGTGTAAATTATCGATAGCCCATATCTCGGAAACTATAAGAGATAATGCAATTTGGCAACCGGCAATGTAATTAGCATGCCGAATATTACTTGGAATGTGAATTGGAACGAAATCGCCAATAGATAAGGCCATTTTACAATTTGGGCCCAAGTTAGAAGCAGAGCCTAAGGTGTAAATTATCGATAGTCCATATCTCGGAAACTATAGAGATAATGCAATTTGGCAACCGGCAATGTAATTAGCATGCCGAATATTACTTGGAATGTGAATTGCAACTAAATCGCCAATAGATAAGACCATTTTACAATTTGGGCCCAAGTTAGAAGCAGAGCCTAAGGTGTAAATTATCGATAGTCCATATCTCGGAAACTATAAGAGATAATGCAATTTGGCAACCGGCAATGTAATTAGCATGCCGAATATTACTTGGAATGTGAATTGGAACGAAATCGCCAATAGATAAGACTATTTTACAATTTGGGCCCAAGTTAGAAGCAGAGCCTAAGGTGTAAATTATCGATAGTCCATATCTCGGAAACTATAAGAGATAATACAATTTCGCAACCGGCAATGTAATTAGCATGCCGAATATCACTTGGAATGTGAATTGGGACGAAATCGCCAATAGATAAGACCATTTTACAATTTGGGCCCAAGTTAGAAGCAGAGCCTAAGGTGTAAATTATCGATAGTCCATATCTCGGAAACTATAAGAGATAATGCAATTTGGCAACCGGCAATGTAATTAGCATGCCGAATATTACTTGAAATGTGAATTGGAACGAAATCGCCAATAGATAAGACCATTTTACAATTTGGGCCCAAGTTAGAAGCAGAGCCTAAGGTGTAATTTATTGATAGTCCATATCTCGGAAACTATAAGAGATAAAGCAATTTGGCAACCGGCAATGTAATTAGCATGCCGAATATTACTTGGAATGTGAATTGGAACGAAATCGCCAATAGATAAGACCATTTTACAATTTGGGCCCAAGTTAGAAGCAGAGCCTAAGGTGTAAATTATCGATAGTCCATATCTCGGAAACTATAAGAGATAATGCAATTTGGCAACCGGCAATGTAATTAGCATGCCGAATATTACTTGGAATGTGAATTGGAACGAAATCGCCAATAGATAAGACCATTTTACAATTTGGGCCCAAGTTAGAAGCAGAGCCTAAGGTGTAAGTTATCGATAGTCCATATCTCGGAAACTATAAGAGATAATGCAATTTAGCAACCGGCAATGTAATTAGCATGCCGAATATTACTTGGAATGTGAATTGGAACGAAATCGCCAATAGATAAGACCATTTTACAATTTGGGCCCAAGTTAGAAGCAGAGCCTAAGGTGTAAATTATTGATAGTCCATATCTCGGAAACTATAAGAGATAATGCAATTTCGCAACCGGCAATGTAATTAGCATGCCGAATATCACTTGGAATGTGAATTGGGACGAAATCGCCAATAGATAAGACCATTTTACAATTTGGGCCCAAGTTAGAAGCAGAGCCTAAGGTGTAAATTATCGATAGTCCATATCTCGGAAACTATAAGAGATAATGCAATTTGGCAACCGGCAATGTAATTAGCATGCCGAATATTACTTGGAATGTGAATTGGAACGAAATTGCCAATAGATAAGACCATTTTACAATTTGGGCCCAAGTTAGAAGCAGAGCCTAAGGTGTAAATTATCGATAGTCCATATCTCGGAAACTATAAGAGTTAATGCAATTTGGCAACCGGCAATGTAATTAGCATGCCGAATATTACTTGGAATGTGAATTGGAACGAAATCGCCAATAGATAAGACCATTTTACAATTTGGGCCCAAGTTAGAAGCAGAGCCTAAGGTGTAAATTATCGATAGTCCATATCTCGGAAACTATAAGAGATAATGCAATTTGGCAACCGGCAATGTAATTAGCATGCCGAATATTACTTGGAATGTGAATTGGAACGAAATTGCCAATAGATAAGACCATTTTACAATTTGGGCCCAAGTAAGAAGCAGAGCCTAAGGTGTAAATTATCGATAGTCCATATCTCTGAAACTATAAGAGATAATGCAATTTCGCAACCGGCAATGTAATTAGCATGCCGAATATTACTTGGAATGTGAATTGGGACGAAATCGCCAATAGATAAGGCCATTTTACAATTTGGGCCCAAGTTAGAAGCAGAGCCTAAGGTGTAAATTATCGATAGTCCATATCTCGGAAACTATAAGAGATAATGCAATTTGGCAACCGGCAATGTAATTAGCATGCCGAATATCACTTGGAATGTGAATTGGGACGAAATCGCCAATAGATAAGACCATTTTACAATTTGGGCCCAAGTTAGAAGCAGAGCCTAAGGTGTAAATTATCGATAGTCCATATCTCGGAAACTATAAGAGATAATGCAATTTGGCAACCGGCAATGTAATTAGCATGCCGAATATTACTTGGAATGTGAATTGGAACGAAATCGCCAATAGATAAGACCATTTTACAATTTGGGCCCAAGTTAGAAGCAGAGCCTAAGGTGTAAATTATCGATAGTCCATATCTCGGAAACTATAAGAGATAATGCAATTTAGCAACCGGCAATGTAATTAGCATGCCGAATATTACTTGGAATGTGAATTGGAACGAAATCGCCAATAGATAAGACCATTTTACAATTTGGGCCCAAGTTAGAAGCAGAGCCTAAGGTGTAAATTATTGATAGTCCATATCTCGGAAACTATAAGAGATAATGCAATTTCGCAACCGGCAATGTAATTAGCATGCCGAATATCACTTGGAATGTGAATTGGGACGAAATCGCCAATAGATAAGACCATTTTACAATTTGGGCCCAAGTTAGAAGCAGAGCCTAAGGTGTAAATTATCGATAGTCCATATCTCGGAAACTATTAGAGATAATGCAATTTGGCAACCGGCAATGTAATTAGCATGCCGAATATTACTTGGAATGTGAATTGGAACGAAATCGCCAATAGATAAGACCATTTTACAATTTGGGACCAAGTTAGAAGCAGAGCCTAAGGTGTAAATTATCGATAGTCCATATCTCGGAAACTATAAGAGTTAATGCAATTTGGCAACCGGCAATGTAATTAGCATGCCGAATATTACTTGGAATGTGAATTGGAACGAAATCGCCAATAGATAAGACCATTTTACAATTTGGGCCCAAGTTAGAAGCAGAGCCTAAAGTGTAAATTATCGAAAGTCCATATCTCGGAAACTATAAGAGATAATGCAATTTGGCAACCGGCAATGTAATTAGCATGCCGAATATTACTTGGAATGTGAATTGGAACGAAATTGCCAATAGATAAGACCATTTTACAATTTGGGCCCAAGTTAGAAGCAGAGCCTAAGGTGTAAATTATCGATAGTCCATATCTCTGAAACTATAAGAGATAATGCAATTGCTCAACCGGCAATGTAATTAGCATGCCGAATATTACTTGGAATGTGAATTGGGACGAAATCGCCAATAGATAAGGCCATTTTACAATTTGGGCCCAAGTTAGAAGCAGAGCCTAAGGTGTAAATTATCGATAGTCCATATCTCGGAAACTATAAGAGATAATGCAATTTGGCAACCGGCAATGTAATTAGCATGCCGAATATCACTTGGAATGTGAATTGGGACGAAATCGCCAATAGATAAGACCATTTTACAATTTGGGCCCAAGTTAGAAGCAGAGCCTAAGGTGTAAATTATCGATAGTCTATATCTCGGAAACTATAAGAGATAATGCAATTTGGCAACCGGCAATGTAATTAGCATGCCGAATATTACTTGGAATGTGAATTGGAACGAAATCGCCAATAGATAAGACCATTTTACAATTTGGGCCCAAGTTAGAAGCAGAGCCTAAGGTGTAAATTATCGATAGTCCATATCTCGGAAACTATAAGAGATAATGCAATTTCGCAACCGGCAATATAATTAGCATGCCGAATATTACTTGGAGTGTGAATTGGAACGAAATCGCCAATAGATAAGACCATTTTACAATTTGGGCCCAAGTTAGAAGCAGAGCCTAAGGTGTAAATTATCGATAGTCCATATCTCGGAAACTATAAGAGATAATGCAATTTGGTAACCGGCAATGTAATTAGCATGCCGAATATTACTTGGAATGTGAATTGGAACGAAATCGCCAATAGATAAGACCATTTTACAATTTGGGCCCAAGTTAGAAGCAGAGCCTAAGGTGTAAATTATCGATAGTCCATATCTCGGAAACTATAAGAGATAATGCAATTTGGCAACCGGCAATGTAATTAGCATGCCAAATATTACTTGGAATGTGAATTGGAACGAAATCGCCAATAGATAAGACCATTTTACAATTTGGGCCCAAGTTAGAAGCAGAGCCTAAGGTGTAAATTATCGATAGTCCATATCTCGGAAACTATAAGAGATAATGCAATTTGGCAACCGGCAATGTAATTAGCATGCCGAATATTACTTGGAATGTGAATTGGGACGAAATCGCCAATAGATAAGGCCATTTTACAATTTGGGCCCAAGTTAGAAGCAGAGCCTAAGGTGTAAATTATCGATAGTCCATATCTCGGAAACTATAAGAGATAATGCAATTTGGCAACCGGCAATGTAATTAGCATGCGGAATATTACTTGGAATGTGAATTGGAACGAAATCGCCAATAGATAAGACCATTTTACAATTTGGGCCCAAGTTAGAAGCAGAGCCTAAGGTGTAAATTATTGATAGTCCATATCTCGGAAACTATAAGAGATAATGCAATTTGGCAACCGGCAATGTAATTAGCATGCTGAATATTACTTGGAATGTGAATTGGAACGAATTCGCCAATAGATAAGACCATTTTACAATTTGGGCCCAAGTTAGAAGCAGAGCCTAAGGTGTAAATTATCGATAGTCCATATCTCGGAAACTGTAAGAGATAATGCAATTTGGCAACCGGCAATGTAATTAGCATGCCGAATATTACTTGGAATGTGAATTGGAACGAAATCGCCAATAGATAAGACCATTTTACAATTTGGGCCCAAGTTAGAAGCAGAGCCTAAGGTGTAAATTATCGATAGTCCATATCTCGGAAACTATAAGAGATAATGCAATTTGGCAACCGGCAATGTAATTAGCATGCCGAATATTAATTGGAATGTGAATTGGAACGAAATCGCCAATAGATAAGACCATTTTACAATTTGGGCCCAAGTTAGAAGCAGAGCCTAAGGTATAAATTATCGATAGTCTATATCTCGGAAACTATAAGAGATAATGCAATTTGGCAACCGGCAATGTTATTAGCATGCCGAATATTACTTGGAATGTGAATTGGAACGAAATCGCCAATAGATAAGACCATTTTACAATTTGGGCCCAAGTTAGAAGCAGAGCCTAAGGTGTAAATTATCGATAGTCCATATCTCGGAAACTATAAGAGATAATGCAATTTCGCAACCGGCAATATAATTAGCATGCCGAATATTACTTGGAGTGTGAATTGGAACGAAATCGCCAATAGATAAGACCATTTTACAATTTGGGCCCAAGTTAGAAGCAGAGCCTAAGGTGTAAATTATCGATAGTCCATATCTCGGAAACTATAAGAGATAATGCAATTTGGTAACCGGCAATGTAATTAGCATGCCGAATATTACTTGGAATGTGAATTGGAACGAAATCGCCAATAGATAAGACCATTTTACAATTTGGGCCCAAGTTAGAAGCAGAGCCTAAGGTGTAAATTATCGATAGTCCATATCTCGGAAACTATAAGAGATAATGCAATTTGGCAACCGGAAATGTAATTAGCATGCCGAATATCACTTGGAATGTGAATTGGGACGAAATCGCCAATAGGTAAGACCATTTTACAATTTGGGCCCAAGTTAGAAGCAGAGCCTAAGGTGTAAATTATCGATAGTCCATATCTCTTAAACTATAAGAGATAATTCAATTTGGCAACCGGCAATGTAATTAGCATGCCGAATATTACTTGGAATGTGAATTGGAACGAAATCGCCAATAGATAAGACCATTTTACAATTTGGACCCAAGTTAGAAGCAGAGCCTAAGGTGTAAATTATCGATAGTCCATATCTCGGAAACTATAAGAGATAATGCAATTTGGCAACCGGCAATGTAATTAGCATGCCGAATATTACTTGGAATGTGAATTGGAACGAAATCGCCAATAGATAAGACCATTTTACAATTTGGGCCCAAGTTAGAAGCAGAGCCTATGGTGTAAATTATCGATAGTCCATATCTCGGAAACTATAAGAGATAATGCAATTTGGCAACCGGCAATGTAATTAGCATGCCGAATATTACTTGGAATGTGAATTGGAACGAAATCGCCAATAGATAAGACCATTTTACAATTTGGGCCCAAGTTAGAAGCAGAGCCTAAGGTGTAAATTATCGATAGTCCATATCTCGGAAACTATAAGAGTTAATGCAATTTGGCAACCGGCAATGTAATTAGCATGCCGAATATTACTTGGAATGTGAATTGGAACGAAATCGCCAATAGATAAGACCATTTTACAATTTGGGCCCAAGTTAGAAGCAGAGCCTAAGGTGTAAATTATCGATAGTCCATATCTCGGAAACTATAAGAGATAATGCAATTTGGCAACCGGAAATGTAATTAGCATGCCGAATATTACTTGGAATGTGAATTGGAACGAAATTGCCAATAGATAAGTCCATTTTACAATTTGGGCCCAAGTTAGAAGCAGAGCCTAAGGTGTAAATTATCGATAGTCCATATCTCTGAAACTATAAGAGATAATGCAATTTCGCAACCGGCAATGTAATTAGCATGCCAAATATTACTTGGAATGTGAATTGGAACGAAATCGCCAATAGATAAGACCATTTTACAATTTGGGCCCAAGTTAGAAGCAGAGCCTAAGGTGTAAATTATTGATAGTCCATATCTCGGAAACTATAAGAGATAATGCAATTTGGCAACCGGCAATGTAATTAGCATGCTGAATATTACTTGGAATGTGAATTGGAACGAATTCGCCAATAGATAAGACCATTTTACAATTTGGGCCCAAGTTAGAAGCAGAGCCTAAGGTGTAAATTATCGATAGTCCATATCTCGGAAACTGTAAGAGATAATGCAATTTGGCAACCGGCAATGTAATTAGCATGCCGAATATTACTTGGAATGTGAATTGGAACGAAATCGCCAATAGATAAGACCATTTTACAATTTGGGCCCAAGTTAGAAGCAGAGCCTAAGGTGTAAATTATCGATAGTCCATATCTCGGAAACTATAAGAGATAATGCAATTTGGCAACCGGCAATGTAATTAGCATGCCGAATATTACTTGGAATGTGAATTGGAACGAAATCGCCAATAGATAAGACCATTTTACAATTTGGGCCCAAGTTAGAAGCAGAGCCTAAGGTATAAATTATCGATAGTCTATATCTCGGAAACTATAAGAGATAATGCAATTTGGCAACCGGCAATGTTATTAGCATGCCGAATATTACTTGGAATGTGAATTGGAACGAAATCGCCAATAGATAAGACCATTTTACAATTTGGGCCCAAGTTAGAAGCAGAGCCTAAGGTGTAAATTATCGATAGTCCATATCTCGGAAACTATAAGAGATAATGCAATTTCGCAACCGGCAATATAATTAGCATGCCGAATATTACTTGGAGTGTGAATTGGAACGAAATCGCCAATAGATAAGACCATTTTACAATTTGGGCCCAAGTTAGAAGCAGAGCCTAAGGTGTAAATTATCGATAGTCCATATCTCGGAAACTATAAGAGATAATGCAATTTGGTAACCGGCAATGTAATTAGCATGCCGAATATTACTTGGAATGTGAATTGGAACGAAATCGCCAATAGATAAGACCATTTTACAATTTGGGCCCAAGTTAGAAGCAGAGCCTAAGGTGTAAATTATCGATAGTCCGTATCTCGGAAACTATAAGAGATAATGCAATTTGGCAACCGGAAATGTAATTAGCATGCCGAATATCACTTGGAATGTGAATTGGGACGAAATCGCCAATAGGTAAGACCATTTTACAATTTGGGCCCAAGTTAGAAGCAGAGCCTAAGGTGTAAATTATCGATAGTCCATATCTCTTAAACTATAAGAGATAATTCAATTTGGCAACCGGCAATGTAATTAGCATGCCGAATATTACTTGGAATGTGAATTGGAACGAAATCGCCAATAGATAAGACCATTTTACAATTTGGACCCAAGTTAGAAGCAGAGCCTAAGGTGTAAATTATCGATAGTCCATATCTCGGAAACTATAAGAGATAATGCAATTTGGCAACCGGCAATGTAATTAGCATGCCGAATATTACTTGGAATGTGAATTGGAACGAAATCGCCAATAGATAAGACCATTTTACAATTTGGGCCCAAGTTAGAAGCAGAGCCTATGGTGTAAATTATCGATAGTCCATATCTCGGAAACTATAAGAGATAATGCAATTTGGCAACCGGCAATGTAATTAGCATGCCGAATATTACTTGGAATGTGAATTGGAACGAAATCGCCAATAGATAAGACCATTTTACAATTTGGGCCCAAGTTAGAAGCAGAGCCTAAGGTGTAAATTATCGATAGTCCATATCTCGGAAACTATAAGAGTTAATGCAATTTGGCAACCGGCAATGTAATTAGCATGCCGAATATTACTTGGAATGTGAATTGGAACGAAATCGCCAATAGATAAGACCATTTTACAATTTGGGCCCAAGTTAGAAGCAGAGCCTAAGGTGTAAATTATCGATAGTCCATATCTCGGAAACTATAAGAGATAATGCAATTTGGCAACCGGAAATGTAATTAGCATGCCGAATATTACTTGGAATGTGAATTGGAACGAAATTGCCAATAGATAAGTCCATTTTACAATTTGGGCCCAAGTTAGAAGCAGAGCCTAAGGTGTAAATTATCGATAGTCCATATCTCTGAAACTATAAGAGATAATGCAATTTCGCAACCGGCAATGTAATTAGCATGCCGAATATTACTTGGAATGTGAATTGGGACGAAATCGCCAATAGATAAGGCCATTTTACAATTTGGGCCCAAGTTAGAAGCAGAGCCTAAGGTGTAAATTATCGATAGTCCATATCTCGGAAACTATAAGAGATAATGCAATTTGGCAACCGGCAATGTAATTAGCATGCGGAATATTACTTGGAATGTGAATTGGAACGAAATCGCCAATAGATAAGACCATTTTACAATTTGGGCCCAAGTTAGAAGCAGAGCCTAAGGTGTAAATTATTGATAGTCCATATCTCGGAAACTATAAGAGATAATGCAATTTGGCAACCGGCAATGTAATTAGCATGCTGAATATTACTTGGAATGTGAATTGGAACGAATTCGCCAATAGATAAGACCATTTTACAATTTGGGCCCAAGTTAGAAGCAGAGCCTAAGGTGTAAATTATCGATAGTCCATATCTCGGAAACTATAAGAGATAATGCAATTTGGCAACCGGCAATGTAATTAGCATGCCGAATATTACTTGGAATGTGAATTGGAACGAAATCGCCAATAGATAAGACCATTTTACAATTTGGGCCCAAGTTAGAAGCAGAGCCTAAGGTGTAAATTATCGATAGTCCATATCTCGGAAACTATAAGAGATAATGCAATTTGGCAACCGGCAATGTAATTAGCATGCCGAATATTACTTGGAATGTGAATTGGAACGAAATCGCCAATAGATAAGACCATTTTACAATTTGGGAGCAAGTTAGAAGCAGAGCCTAAGGTGTAAATTATCGATAGTCCATATCTCGGAAACTATAAGAGATAATGCAATTTCGCAACCGGCAATGTAATTAGCATGCCGAATATCACTTGGAATGTGAATTGGGACGAAATCGCCAATAGATAAAACCATTTTACAATTTGGGCCCAAGTTAGAAGCAGAGCCTAAGGTGTAAATTATCGATAGTCCATATCTCGGAAACTATAAGAGATAATGCAATTTGGCAACCGGCAATGTAATTAGCATGCCGAATATTACTTGGAATGTGAATTGGAACGAAATCGCCAATAGATAAGACCATTTTACAATTTGGGCCCAAGTTAGAAGCAGAGCCTAAGGTGTAAATTATCGATAGTCCATATCTCGGAAACTATAAGAGATAATGCAATTTGGCAACCGGCAATGTAATTAGCATGCCGAATATTACTTGGAATGTGAATTGGAACGGAATCGCCAATAGGTAAGACCATTTTACAATTTGGGCCCAAGTTAGAAGCAGAGCCTAAGGTGTAAATTATCGATAGTCCATATCTCGGAAACTATAAGAGATAATGCAATTTGGCAACCGGCAATGTAATTAGCATGCCGAATATTACTTGGAATGTGAATTGGAACGAAATCGCCAATAGATAAGACCATTTTACAATTTGGGCCCAAGTTAGAAGCAGAGCCTAAGGTGTAAATTATCGATAGTCCATATCTCGGAAACTATAAGAGATAATGCAATTTCGCAACCGGCAATGTAATTAGCATGCCGAATATTACTTGGAGTGTGAATTGGAACGAAATCGCCAATAGATAAGACCATTTT
This sequence comes from Rhynchophorus ferrugineus, assembly GCF_030347505.1. Classification (NCBI taxonomy): domain Eukaryota; kingdom Metazoa; phylum Arthropoda; class Insecta; order Coleoptera; family Curculionidae; genus Rhynchophorus; species Rhynchophorus ferrugineus. The sequence goes on along the minus strand of NW_027472606.1, from coordinate 1,093,481 downwards.
ACAATTTGGGCCCAAGTTAGAAGCAGAGCCTAAGGTGTAAATTATCGATAGTCCATATCTCGGAAACTATAAGAGATAATGCAATTTGGCAACCGGCAATGTAATTAGCATGCCGAATATTACTTGGAATGTGAATTGGAACGAAATCGCCAATAGATAAGACCATTTTACAATTTGGGCCCAAGTTAGAAGCAGAGCCTATGGTGTAAATTATCGATAGTCCATATCTCGGAAACTATAAGAGATAATGCAATTTGGCAACCGGCAATGTAATTAGCATGCCGAATATTACTTGGAATGTGAATTGGAACGAAATCGCCAATAGATAAGACCATTTTACAATTTGGGCCCAAGTTAGAAGCAGAGCCTAAGGTGTAAATTATCGATAGTCCATATCTCGGAAACTATAAGAGTTAATGCAATTTGGCAACCGGCAATGTAATTAGCATGCCGAATATTACTTGGAATGTGAATTGGAACGAAATCGCCAATAGATAAGACCATTTTACAATTTGGGCCCAAGTTAGAAGCAGAGCCTAAGGTGTAAATTATCGATAGTCCATATCTCGGAAACTATAAGAGATAATGCAATTTGGCAACCGGCAATGTAATTAGCATGCCGAATATTACTTGGAATGTGAATTGGAACGAACCTGCCAATAGATAAGACCATTTTACAATTTGGGCCCAAGTTAGAAGCAGAGCCTAAGGTGTAAATTATCGATAGTCCATATCTCTGAAACTATAAGAGATAATGCAATTTCGCAACCGGCAATGTAATTAGCATGCCGAATATTACTTGGAATGTGAATTGGGACGAAATCGCCAATAGATAAGGCCATTTTACAATTTGGGCCCAAGTTAGAGGCAGAGCCTAAGGTGTAAATTATCGATAGTCCATATCTCGGAAACTATAAGAGATAATGCAATTTGGCAACCGGCAATGTAATTAGCATGCGGAATATTACTTGGAATGTGAATTGGAACGAAATCGCCAATAGATAAGACCATTTTACAATTTGGGCCCAAGTTAGAAGCAGAGCCTAAGGTGTAAATTATTGATAGTCCATATCTCGGAAACTATAAGAGATAATGCAATTTGGCAACCGGCAATGTAATTAGCATGCTGAATATTACTTGGAATGTGAATTGGAACGAATTCGCCAATAGATAAGACCATTTTACAATTTGGGCCCAAGTTAGAAGCAGAGCCTAAGGTGTAAATTATCGATAGTCCATATCTCGGAAACTATAAGAGATAATGCAATTTGGCAACCGGCAATGTAATTAGCATGCCGAATATTACTTGGAATGTGAATTGGAACGAAATCGCCAATAGATAAGACCATTTTACAATTTGGGCCCAAGTTAGAAGCAGAGCCTAAGGTGTAAATTATCGATAGTCCATATCTCGGAAACTATAAGAGATAATGCAATTTGGCAACCGGCAATGTAATTAGCATGCCGAATATTACTTGGAATGTGAATTGGAACGAAATCGCCAATAGATAAGACCATTTTACAATTTGGGAGCAAGTTAGAAGCAGAGCCTAAGGTGTAAATTATCGATAGTCCATATCTCGGAAACTATAAGAGATAATGCAATTTCGCAACCGGCAATGTAATTAGCATGCCGAATATCACTTGGAATGTGAATTGGGACGAAATCGCCAATAGATAAGACCATTTTACAATTTGGGCCCAAGTTAGAAGCAGAGCCTAAGGTGTAAATTATCGATAGTCCATATCTCGGAAACTATAAGAGATAATGCAATTTGGCAACCGGCAATGTAATTAGCATGCCGAATATTACTTGGAATGTGAATTGGAACGAAATCGCCAATAGATAAGACCATTTTACAATTTGGGCCCAAGTTAGAAGCAGAGCCTAAGGTGTAAATTATCGATAGTCCATATCTCGGAAACTATAAGAGATAATGCAATTTGGCAACCGGCAATGTAATTAGCATGCCGAATATTACTTGGAATGTGAATTGGAACGGAATCGCCAATAGGTAAGACCATTTTACAATTTGGGCCCAAGTTAGAAGCAGAGCCTAAGGTGTAAATTATCGATAGTCCATATCTCGGAAACTATAAGAGATAATGCAATTTGGCAACCGGCAATGTAATTAGCATGCCGAATATTACTTGGAATGTGAATTGGAACGAAATCGCCAATAGATAAGACCATTTTACAATTTGGGCCCAAGTTAGAAGCAGAGCCTAAGGTGTAAATTATCGATAGTCCATATCTCGGAAACTATAAGAGATAATGCAATTTGGCAACCGGCAATGTAATTAGCATGCCGAATATTACTTGGAATGTGAATTGGAACGAAATCGCCAATAGATAAGACCATTTTACAATTTGGGCCCAAGTTAGAAGCAGAGCCTAAGGTGTAAATTATCGATAGTCCATATCTCTGAAACTATAAGAGATAATGCAATTTGGCAACCGGCAATGTAATTAGCATGCCGAATATTACTTGGAATGTGAATTGGAACGAAATCGCCAATAGATAAGACCATTTTACAATTTGGGCCCAAGTTAGAAGCAGAGCCTAAGGTGTAAATTATCGATAGTCCATATCTCGGAAACTATAAGAGATAATGCAATTTGGCAACCGGCAATGTAATTAGCATGCCGAATATTACTTGGAATGTGAATTGGAACGAAATCGCCAATAGATAAGACCATTTTACAATTTGGGCCCAAGTTAGAAGCAGAGCCTAAGGTGTAAATTATCGATAGTCCATATCTCGGAAACTATAAGAGATAATGCAATTTGGCAACCGGCAATGTAATTAGCATGCCGAATATTACTTGGAATGTGAATTGGAACGAAATTGCCAATAGATAAGACCATTTTACAATTTGGGCCCAAGTTAGAAGCAGAGCCTAAGGTGTAAAATATCGATAGTCCATATCTCTGAAACTATAAGAGATAATGCAATTTCGCAACCGGCAATGTAATTAGCATGCCGAATATTACTTGGAATGTGAATTGGGACGAAATCGCCAATAGATAAGGCCATTTTACAATTTGGGCCCAAGTTAGAAGCAGAGCCTAAGGTGTAAATTATCGATAGTCCATATCTCGGAAACTATAAGAGATAATGCAATTTGGCAACCGGCAATGTAATTAGCATGCCGAATATCACTTGGAATGTGAATTGGGACGAAATCGCTAATAGATAAGACCATTTTACAATTTGGGCCCAAGTTAGAAGCAGAGCCTAAGGTGTAAATTATCGATTGTCCATATCTCGGAAACTATAAGAGATAATGCAATTTGGCAACCGGCAATGTAATTAGCATGCCGAATATTACTTGGAATGTGAATTGGAACGAAATCGCCAATAGATAAGACCATTTTACAATTTGGGCCCAAGTTAGAAGCAGAGCCTAAGGTGTAAATTATCGATAGTCCATATCTCGGAAACTATAAGAGATAATGCAATTTGGCAACCGGCAATGTAATTAGCATGCCGAATATCACTTGGAATGTGAATTGGGACGAAATCGCCAATAGATAAGACCATTTTACAATTTGGGCCCAAGTTAGAAGCAGAGCCTAAGGTGTAAATTATCGATTGTCCATATCTCGGAAACTATAAGAGATAATGCAATTTGGCAACCGGCAATGTAATTAGCATGCCGAATATTACTTGGAATGTGAATTGGAACGAAATCGCCAATAGATAAGACCATTTTACAATTTGGGCCCAAGTTAGAAGCAGAGCCTAAGGTGTAAATTATCGATAGTCCATATCTCGGAAACTATAAGAGATAATGCAATTTGGCAACCGGCAATGTAATTAGCATGCCAAATATTACTTGGAATGTGAATTGGAACGAAATCGCCAATAGATAAGACCATTTTACAATTTGGGCCCAAGTTAGAAGCAGAGCCTAAGGTGTAAATTATCGATAGTCCATATCTCGGAAACTATAAGAGATAATGCAATTTGGCAACCGGCAATGTAATTAGCATGCCGAATATCACTTGGAATGTGAATTGGGACGAAATCGCTAATAGATAAGACCATTTTACAATTTGGGCCCAAGTTAGAAGCAGAGCCTAAGGTGTAAATTATCGATTGTCCATATCTCGGAAACTATAAGAGATAATGCAATTTGGCAACCGGCAATGTAATTAGCATGCCGAATATTACTTGGAATGTGAATTGGAACGAAATCGCCAATAGATAAGACCATTTTACAATTTGGGCCCAAGTTAGAAGCAGAGCCTAAGGTGTAAATTATCGATAGTCCATATCTCGGAAACTATAAGAGATAATGCAATTTGGCAACCGGCAATGTAATTAGCATGCCGAATATCACTTGGAATGTGAATTGGGACGAAATCGCCAATAGATAAGACCATTTTACAATTTGGGCCCAAGTTAGAAGCAGAGCCTAAGGTGTAAATTATCGATTGTCCATATCTCGGAAACTATAAGAGATAATGCAATTTGGCAACCGGCAATATAATTAGCATGCCGAATATTACTTGGAGTGTGAATTGGAACGAAATCGCCAATAGATAAGACCATTTTACAATTTGGGCCCAAGTTAGAAGCAGAGCCTAAGGTGTAAATTATCGATAGTCCATATCTCGGAAACTATAAGAGATAATGCAATTTGGCAACCGGCAATGTAATTAGCATGCCGAATATTACTTGGAATGTGAATTGGAACGAAATTGCCAATAGATAAGACCATTTTACAATTTGGGCCCAAGTTAGAAGCAGAGCCTAAGGTGTAAAATATCGATAGTCCATATCTCTGAAACTATAAGAGATAATGCAATTTCGCAACCGGCAATGTAATTAGCATGCCGAATATTACTTGGAATGTGAATTGGGACGAAATCGCCAATAGATAAGGCCATTTTACAATTTGGGCCCAAGTTAGAAGCAGAGCCTAAGGTGTAAAATATCGATAGTCCATATCTCTGAAACTATAAGAGATAATGCAATTTCGCAACCGGCAATGTAATTAGCATGCCGAATATTACTTGGAATGTGAATTGGAACGAAATTGCCAATAGATAAGTCCATTTTACAATTTGGGCCCAAGTTAGAAGCAGAGCCTAAGGTGTAAATTATCGATAGTCCATATCTCTGAAACTATAAGAGATAATGCAATTTCGCAACCGGCAATGTAATTAGCATGCCGAATATTACTTGGAATGTGAATTGGGACGAAATCGCCAATAGATAAGGCCATTTTACAATTTGGGCCCAAGTTAGAAGCAGAGCCTAAGGTGTAAATTATCGATAGTCCATATCTCGGAAACTATAAGAGATAATGCAATTTGGCAACCGGCAATGTAATTAGCATGCGGAATATTACTTGGAATGTGAATTGGAACGAAATCGCCAATAGATAAGACCATTTTACAATTTGGGCCCAAGTTAGAAGCAGAGCCTAAGGTGTAAATTATTGATAGTCCATATCTCGGAAACTATAAGAGATAATGCAATTTGGCAACCGGCAATGTAATTAGCATGCTGAATATTACTTGGAATGTGAATTGGAACGAATTCGCCAATAGATAAGACCATTTTACAATTTGGGCCCAAGTTAGAAGCAGAGCCTAAGGTGTAAATTATCGATAGTCCATATCTCGGAAACTATAAGAGATAATGCAATTTGGCAACCGGCAATGTAATTAGCATGCCGAATATTACTTGGAATGTGAATTGGAACGAAATCGCCAATAGATAAGACCATTTTACAATTTGGGCCCAAGTTAGAAGCAGAGCCTAAGGTGTAAATTATCGATAGTCCATATCTCGGAAACTATAAGAGATAATGCAATTTGGCAACCGGCAATGTAATTAGCATGCCGAATATTACTTGGAATGTGAATTGGAACGAAATCGCCAATAGATAAGACCATTTTACAATTTGGGAGCAAGTTAGAAGCAGAGCCTAAGGTGTAAATTATCGATAGTCCATATCTCGGAAACTATAAGAGATAATGCAATTTCGCAACCGGCAATGTAATTAGCATGCCGAATATCACTTGGAATGTGAATTGGGACGAAATCGCCAATAGATAAAACCATTTTACAATTTGGGCCCAAGTTAGAAGCAGAGCCTAAGGTGTAAATTATCGATAGTCCATATCTCGGAAACTATAAGAGATAATGCAATTTGGCAACCGGCAATGTAATTAGCATGCCGAATATTACTTGGAATGTGAATTGGAACGAAATCGCCAATAGATAAGACCATTTTACAATTTGGGCCCAAGTTAGAAGCAGAGCCTAAGGTGTAAATTATCGATAGTCCATATCTCGGAAACTATAAGAGATAATGCAATTTGGCAACCGGCAATGTAATTAGCATGCCGAATATTACTTGGAATGTGAATTGGAACGGAATCGCCAATAGGTAAGACCATTTTACAATTTGGGCCCAAGTTAGAAGCAGAGCCTAAGGTGTAAATTATCGATAGTCCATATCTCGGAAACTATAAGAGATAATGCAATTTGGCAACCGGCAATGTAATTAGCATGCCGAATATTACTTGGAATGTGAATTGGAACGAAATCGCCAATAGATAAGACCATTTTACAATTTGGGCCCAAGTTAGAAGCAGAGCCTAAGGTGTAAATTATCGATAGTCCATATCTCGGAAACTATAAGAGATAATGCAATTTCGCAACCGGCAATGTAATTAGCATGCCGAATATTACTTGGAGTGTGAATTGGAACGAAATCGCCAATAGATAAGACCATTTTACAATTTGGGCCCAAGTTAGAAGCAGAGCCTAAGGTGTAAATTATCGATAGTCCATATCTCGGAAACTATAAGAGATAATGCAATTTGGCAACCGGCAATGTAATTAGCATGCCGAATATTACTTGGAATGTGAATTGGAACGAAATCGCCAATAGATAAGACCATTTTACAATTTGGGCCCAAGTTAGAAGCAGAGCCTATGGTGTAAATTATCGATAGTCCATATCTCGGAAACTATAAGAGATAATGCAATTTGGCAACCGGCAATGTAATTAGCATGCCGAATATTACTTGGAATGTGAATTGGAACGAAATCGCCAATAGATAAGACCATTTTACAATTTGGGCCCAAGTTAGAAGCAGAGCCTAAGGTGTAAATTATCGATAGTCCATATCTCGGAAACTATAAGAGTTAATGCAATTTGGCAACCGGCAATGTAATTAGCATGCCGAATATTACTTGGAATGTGAATTGGAACGAAATCGCCAATAGATAAGACCATTTTACAATTTGGGCCCAAGTTAGAAGCAGAGCCTAAGGTGTAAATTATCGATAGTCCATATCTCGGAAACTATAAGAGATAATGCAATTTGGCAACCGGCAATGTAATTAGCATGCCGAATATTACTTGGAATGTGAATTGGAACGAAACTGCCAATAGATAAGACCATTTTACAATTTGGGCCCAAGTTAGAAGCAGAGCCTAAGGTGTAAATTATCGATAGTCCATATCTCTGAAACTATAAGAGATAATGCAATTTCGCAACCGGCAATGTAATTAGCATGCCGAATATTACTTGGAATGTGAATTGGGACGAAATCGCCAATAGATAAGGCCATTTTACAATTTGGGCCCAAGTTAGAGGCAGAGCCTAAGGTGTAAATTATCGATAGTCCATATCTCGGAAACTATAAGAGATAATGCAATTTGGCAACCGGCAATGTAATTAGCATGCGGAATATTACTTGGAATGTGAATTGGAACGAAATCGCCAATAGATAAGACCATTTTACAATTTGGGCCCAAGTTAGAAGCAGAGCCTAAGGTGTAAATTATTGATAGTCCATATCTCGGAAACTATAAGAGATAATGCAATTTGGCAACCGGCAATGTAATTAGCATGCTGAATATTACTTGGAATGTGAATTGGAACGAATTCGCCAATAGATAAGACCATTTTACAATTTGGGCCCAAGTTAGAAGCAGAGCCTAAGGTGTAAATTATCGATAGTCCATATCTCGGAAACTATAAGAGATAATGCAATTTGGCAACCGGCAATGTAATTAGCATACCGAATATTACTTGGAATGTGAATTGGAACGAAATCGCCAATAGATAAGACCATTTTACAATTTGGGCCCAAGTTAGAAGCAGAGCCTAAGGTGTAAATTATCGATAGTCCATATCTCGGAAACTATAAGAGATAATGCAATTTGGCAACCGGCAATGTAATTAGCATGCCGAATATTACTTGGAATGTGAATTGGAACGAAATCGCCAATAGATAAGACCATTTTACAATTTGGGAGCAAGTTAGAAGCAGAGCCTAAGGTGTAAATTATCGATAGTCCATATCTCGGAAACTATAAGAGATAATGCAATTTCGCAACCGGCAATGTAATTAGCATGCCGAATATCACTTGGAATGTGAATTGGGACGAAATCGCCAATAGATAAGACCATTTTACAATTTGGGCCCAAGTTAGAAGCAGAGCCTAAGGTGTAAATTATCGATAGTCCATATCTCGGAAACTATAAGAGATAATGCAATTTGGCAACCGGCAATGTAATTAGCATGCCGAATATTACTTGGAATGTGAATTGGAACGAAATCGCCAATAGATAAGACCATTTTACAATTTGGGCCCAAGTTAGAAGCAGAGCCTAAGGTGTAAATTATCGATAGTCCATATCTCGGAAACTATAAGAGATAATGCAATTTGGCAACCGGCAATGTAATTAGCATGCCGAATATTACTTGGAATGTGAATTGGAACGGAATCGCCAATAGGTAAGACCATTTTACAATTTGGGCCCAAGTTAGAAGCAGAGCCTAAGGTGTAAATTATCGATAGTCCATATCTCGGAAACTATAAGAGATAATGCAATTTGGCAACCGGCAATGTAATTAGCATGCCGAATATTACTTGGAATGTGAATTGGAACGAAATCGCCAATAGATAAGACCATTTTACAATTTGGGCCCAAGTTAGAAGCAGAGCCTAAGGTGTAAATTATCGATAGTCCATATCTCGGAAACTATAAGAGATAATGCAATTTCGCAACCGGCAATATAATTAGCATGCCGAATATTACTTGGAGTGTGAATTGGAACGAAATCGCCAATAGATAAGACCATTTTACAATTTGGGCCCAAGTTAGAAGCAGAGCCTAAGGTGTAAATTATCGATAGTCCATATCTCGGAAACTATAAGAGATAATGCAATTTGGCAACCGGCAATGTAATTAGCATGCCGAATATTACTTGGAATGTGAATTGGAACGAAATTGCCAATAGATAAGACCATTTTACAATTTGGGCCCAAGTTAGAAGCAGAGCCTAAGGTGTAAAATATCGATAGTCCATATCTCTGAAACTATAAGAGATAATGCAATTTCGCAACCGGCAATGTAATTAGCATGCCGAATATTACTTGGAATGTGAATTGGGACGAAATCGCCAATAGATAAGGCCATTTTACAATTTGGGCCCAAGTTAGAAGCAGAGCCTAAGGTGTAAATTATCGATAGTCCATATCTCGGAAACTATAAGAGATAATGCAATTTGGCAACCGGCAATGTAATTAGCATGCCGAATATCACTTGGAATGTGAATTGGGACGAAATCGCTAATAGATAAGACCATTTTACAATTTGGGCCCAAGTTAGAAGCAGAGCCTAAGGTGTAAATTATCGATTGTCCATATCTCGGAAACTATAAGAGATAATGCAATTTGGCAACCGGCAATGTAATTAGCATGCCGAATATTACTTGGAATGTGAATTGGAACGAAATCGCCAATAGATAAGACCATTTTACAATTTGGGCCCAAGTTAGAAGCAGAGCCTAAGGTGTAAATTATCGATAGTCCATATCTCGGAAACTATAAGAGATAATGCAATTTGGCAACCGGCAATGTAATTAGCATGCCGAATATCACTTGGAATGTGAATTGGGACGAAATCGCCAATAGATAAGACCATTTTACAATTTGGGCCCAAGTTAGAAGCAGAGCCTAAGGTGTAAATTATCGATTGTCCATATCTCGGAAACTATAAGAGATAATGCAATTTGGCAACCGGCAATGTAATTAGCATGCCGAATATTACTTGGAATGTGAATTGGAACGAAATCGCCAATAGATAAGACCATTTTACAATTTGGGCCCAAGTTAGAAGCAGAGCCTAAGGTGTAAATTATCGATAGTCCATATCTCGGAAACTATAAGAGATAATGCAATTTGGCAACCGGCAATGTAATTAGCATGCCAAATATTACTTGGAATGTGAATTGGAACGAAATCGCCAATAGATAAGACCATTTTACAATTTGGGCCCAAGTTAGAAGCAGAGCCTAAGGTGTAAATTATCGATAGTCCATATCTCGGAAACTATAAGAGATAATGCAATTTCGCAACCGGCAATGTAATTAGCATGCCGAATATCACTTGGAATGTGAATTGGGACGAAATCGCCAATAGATAAGACCATTTTACAATTTGGGCCCAAGTTAGAAGCAGAGCCTAAGGTGTAAATTATCGATAGTCCATATCTCGGAAACTATACGAGATAATGCAATTTGGCAACCGGCAATGTAATTAGCATGCCGAATATTACTTGAAATGTGAATTGGAACGAAATCGCCAATAGATAAGACCATTTTACAATTTGGGCCCAAGTTAGAAGCAGAGCCTAAGGTGTAAATTATTGATAGTCCATATCTCAGAAACTATAAGAGATAAAGCAATTTGGCAACCGGCAATGTAATTAGCATGCCGAATATTACTTGGAATGTGAATTGGAACGAAATCGCCAATAGATAAGACCATTTTACAATTTGGGCCCAAGTTAGAAGCAGAGCCTAAGGTGTAAATTATCGATAGTCCATATCTCGGAAACTATAAGAGATAATGCAATTTGGCAACCGGCAATGTAATTAGCATGCCGAATATTACTTGGAATGTGAATTGCAACTAAATCGCCAATAGATAAGACCATTTTACAATTTGGGCCCAAGTTAGAAGCAGAGCCTAAGGTGTAAATTATCGATAGCCCATATCTCGGAAACTATAAGAGATAATGCAATTTGGCAACCGGCAATGTAATTAGCATGCCGAATATTACTTGGAATGTGAATTGGAACGAAATCGCCAATAGATAAGGCCATTTTACAATTTGGGCCCAAGTTAGAAGCAGAGCCTAAGGTGTAAATTATCGATAGTCCATATCTCGGAAACTATAGAGATAATGCAATTTGGCAACCGGCAATGTAATTAGCATGCCGAATATTACTTGGAATGTGAATTGCAACTAAATCGCCAATAGATAAGACCATTTTACAATTTGGGCCCAAGTTAGAAGCAGAGCCTAAGGTGTAAATTATCGATAGTCCATATCTCGGAAACTATAAGAGATAATGCAATTTGGCAACCGGCAATGTAATTAGCATGCCGAATATTACTTGGAATGTGAATTGGAACGAAATCGCCAATAGATAAGACTATTTTACAATTTGGGCCCAAGTTAGAAGCAGAGCCTAAGGTGTAAATTATCGATAGTCCATATCTCGGAAACTATAAGAGATAATGCAATTTCGCAACCGGCAATGTAATTAGCATGCCGAATATCACTTGGAATGTGAATTGGGACGAAATCGCCAATAGATAAGACCATTTTACAATTTGGGCCCAAGTTAGAAGCAGAGCCTAAGGTGTAAATTATCGATAGTCCATATCTCGGAAACTATAAGAGATAATGCAATTTGGCAACCGGCAATGTAATTAGCATGCCGAATATTACTTGAAATGTGAATTGGAACGAAATCGCCAATAGATAAGACCATTTTACAATTTGGGCCCAAGTTAGAAGCAGAGCCTAAGGTGTAATTTATTGATAGTCCATATCTCGGAAACTATAAGAGATAAAGCAATTTGGCAACCGGCAATGTAATTAGCATGCCGAATATTACTTGGAATGTGAATTGGAACGAAATCGCCAATAGATAAGACCATTTTACAATTTGGGCCCAAGTTAGAAGCAGAGCCTAAGGTGTAAATTATCGATAGTCCATATCTCGGAAACTATAAGAGATAATGCAATTTGGCAACCGGCAATGTAATTAGCATGCCGAATATTACTTGGAATGTGAATTGGAACGAAATCGCCAATAGATAAGACCATTTTACAATTTGGGCCCAAGTTAGAAGCAGAGCCTAAGGTGTAAGTTATCGATAGTCCATATCTCGGAAACTATAAGAGATAATGCAATTTAGCAACCGGCAATGTAATTAGCATGCCGAATATTACTTGGAATGTGAATTGGAACGAAATCGCCAATAGATAAGACCATTTTACAATTTGGGCCCAAGTTAGAAGCAGAGCCTAAGGTGTAAATTATTGATAGTCCATATCTCGGAAACTATAAGAGATAATGCAATTTCGCAACCGGCAATGTAATTAGCATGCCGAATATCACTTGGAATGTGAATTGGGACGAAATCGCCAATAGATAAGACCATTTTACAATTTGGGCCCAAGTTAGAAGCAGAGCCTAAGGTGTAAATTATCGATAGTCCATATCTCGGAAACTATAAGAGATAATGCAATTTGGCAACCGGCAATGTAATTAGCATGCCGAATATTACTTGGAATGTGAATTGGAACGAAATCGCCAATAGATAAGACCATTTTACAATTTGGGCCCAAGTTAGAAGCAGAGCCTAAGATGTAAATTATCGATAGTCCATATCTCGGAAACTATAAGAGTTAATGCAATTTGGCAACCGGCAATGTAATTAGCATGCCGAATATTACTTGGAATGTGAATTGGAACGAAATCGCCAATAGATAAGACCATTTTACAATTTGGGCCCAAGTTAGAAGCAGAGCCTAAGGTGTAAATTATCGATAGCCCATATCTCGGAAACTATAAGAGATAATGCAATTTGGCAACCGGCAATGTAATTAGCATGCCGAATATTACTTGGAATGTGAATTGGAACGAAATCGCCAATAGATAAGGCCATTTTACAATTTGGGCCCAAGTTAGAAGCAGAGCCTAAGGTGTAAATTATCGATAGTCCATATCTCGGAAACTATAGAGATAATGCAATTTGGCAACCGGCAATGTAATTAGCATGCCGAATATTACTTGGAATGTGAATTGCAACTAAATCGCCAATAGATAAGACCATTTTACAATTTGGGCCCAAGTTAGAAGCAGAGCCTAAGGTGTAAATTATCGATAGTCCATATCTCGGAAACTATAAGAGATAATGCAATTTGGCAACCGGCAATGTAATTAGCATGCCGAATATTACTTGGAATGTGAATTGGAACGAAATCGCCAATAGATAAGACTATTTTACAATTTGGGCCCAAGTTAGAAGCAGAGCCTAAGGTGTAAATTATCGATAGTCCATATCTCGGAAACTATAAGAGATAATGCAATTTGGCAACCGGCAATGTAATTAGCATGCCGAATATTACTTGGAATGTGAATTGGGACGAAATCGCCAATAGATAAGGCCATTTTACAATTTGGGCCCAAGTTAGAAGCAGAGCCTAAGGTGTAAATTATCGATAGTCCATATCTCGGAAACTATAAGAGATAATGCAATTTGGCAACCGGCAATGTAATTAGCATGCCGAATATCACTTGGAATGTGAATTGGGACGAAATCGCCAATAGATAAGACCATTTTACAATTTGGGCCCAAGTTAGAAGCAGAGCCTAAGGTGTAAATTATCGATAGTCTATATCTCGGAAACTATAAGAGATAATGCAATTTGGCAACCGGCAATGTAATTAGCATGCCGAATATTACTTGGAATGTGAATTGGAACGAAATCGCCAATAGATAAGACCATTTTACAATTTGGGCCCAAGTTAGAAGCAGAGCCTAAGGTGTAAATTATCGATAGTCCATATCTCGGAAACTATAAGAGATAATGCAATTTCGCAACCGGCAATATAATTAGCATGCCGAATATTACTTGGAGTGTGAATTGGAACGAAATCGCCAATAGATAAGACCATTTTACAATTTGGGCCCAAGTTAGAAGCAGAGCCTAAGGTGTAAATTATCGATAGTCCATATCTCGGAAACTATAAGAGATAATGCAATTTGGTAACCGGCAATGTAATTAGCATGCCGAATATTACTTGGAATGTGAATTGGAACGAAATCGCCAATAGATAAGACCATTTTACAATTTGGGCCCAAGTTAGAAGCAGAGCCTAAGGTGTAAATTATCGATAGTCCATATCTCGGAAACTATAAGAGATAATGCAATTTGGCAACCGGCAATGTAATTAGCATGCCAAATATTACTTGGAATGTGAATTGGAACGAAATCGCCAATAGATAAGACCATTTTACAATTTGGGCCCAAGTTAGAAGCAGAGCCTAAGGTGTAAATTATCGATAGTCCATATCTCGGAAACTATAAGAGATAATGCAATTTGGCAACCGGCAATGTAATTAGCATGCCGAATATTACTTGGAATGTGAATTGGGACGAAATCGCCAATAGATAAGGCCATTTTACAATTTGGGCCCAAGTTAGAAGCAGAGCCTAAGGTGTAAATTATCGATAGTCCATATCTCGGAAACTATAAGAGATAATGCAATTTGGCAACCGGCAATGTAATTAGCATGCGGAATATTACTTGGAATGTGAATTGGAACGAAATCGCCAATAGATAAGACCATTTTACAATTTGGGCCCAAGTTAGAAGCAGAGCCTAAGGTGTAAATTATTGATAGTCCATATCTCGGAAACTATAAGAGATAATGCAATTTGGCAACCGGCAATGTAATTAGCATGCTGAATATTACTTGGAATGTGAATTGGAACGAATTCGCCAATAGATAAGACCATTTTACAATTTGGGCCCAAGTTAGAAGCAGAGCCTAAGGTGTAAATTATCGATAGTCCATATCTCGGAAACTGTAAGAGATAATGCAATTTGGCAACCGGCAATGTAATTAGCATGCCGAATATTACTTGGAATGTGAATTGGAACGAAATCGCCAATAGATAAGACCATTTTACAATTTGGGCCCAAGTTAGAAGCAGAGCCTAAGGTGTAAATTATCGATAGTCCATATCTCGGAAACTATAAGAGATAATGCAATTTGGCAACCGGCAATGTAATTAGCATGCCGAATATTACTTGGAATGTGAATTGGAACGAAATCGCCAATAGATAAGACCATTTTACAATTTGGGCCCAAGTTAGAAGCAGAGCCTAAGGTATAAATTATCGATAGTCTATATCTCGGAAACTATAAGAGATAATGCAATTTGGCAACCGGCAATGTTATTAGCATGCCGAATATTACTTGGAATGTGAATTGGAACGAAATCGCCAATAGATAAGACCATTTTACAATTTGGGCCCAAGTTAGAAGCAGAGCCTAAGGTGTAAATTATCGATAGTCCATATCTCGGAAACTATAAGAGATAATGCAATTTCGCAACCGGCAATATAATTAGCATGCCGAATATTACTTGGAGTGTGAATTGGAACGAAATCGCCAATAGATAAGACCATTTTACAATTTGGGCCCAAGTTAGAAGCAGAGCCTAAGGTGTAAATTATCGATAGTCCATATCTCGGAAACTATAAGAGATAATGCAATTTGGTAACCGGCAATGTAATTAGCATGCCGAATATTACTTGGAATGTGAATTGGAACGAAATCGCCAATAGATAAGACCATTTTACAATTTGGGCCCAAGTTAGAAGCAGAGCCTAAGGTGTAAATTATCGATAGTCCATATCTCGGAAACTATAAGAGATAATGCAATTTGGCAACCGGAAATGTAATTAGCATGCCGAATATCACTTGGAATGTGAATTGGGACGAAATCGCCAATAGGTAAGACCATTTTACAATTTGGGCCCAAGTTAGAAGCAGAGCCTAAGGTGTAAATTATCGATAGTCCATATCTCTTAAACTATAAGAGATAATTCAATTTGGCAACCGGCAATGTAATTAGCATGCCGAATATTACTTGGAATGTGAATTGGAACGAAATCGCCAATAGATAAGACCATTTTACAATTTGGACCCAAGTTAGAAGCAGAGCCTAAGGTGTAAATTATCGATAGTCCATATCTCGGAAACTATAAGAGATAATGCAATTTGGCAACCGGCAATGTAATTAGCATGCCGAATATTACTTGGAATGTGAATTGGAACGAAATCGCCAATAGATAAGACCATTTTACAATTTGGGCCCAAGTTAGAAGCAGAGCCTATGGTGTAAATTATCGATAGTCCATATCTCGGAAACTATAAGAGATAATGCAATTTGGCAACCGGCAATGTAATTAGCATGCCGAATATTACTTGGAATGTGAATTGGAACGAAATCGCCAATAGATAAGACCATTTTACAATTTGGGCCCAAGTTAGAAGCAGAGCCTAAGGTGTAAATTATCGATAGTCCATATCTCGGAAACTATAAGAGTTAATGCAATTTGGCAACCGGCAATGTAATTAGCATGCCGAATATTACTTGGAATGTGAATTGGAACGAAATCGCCAATAGATAAGACCATTTTACAATTTGGGCCCAAGTTAGAAGCAGAGCCTAAGGTGTAAATTATCGATAGTCCATATCTCGGAAACTATAAGAGATAATGCAATTTGGCAACCGGAAATGTAATTAGCATGCCGAATATTACTTGGAATGTGAATTGGAACGAAATTGCCAATAGATAAGACCATTTTACAATTTGGGCCCAAGTTAGAAGCAGAGCCTAAGGTGTAAATTATCGATAGTCCATATCTCTGAAACTATAAGAGATAATGCAATTTCGCAACCGGCAATGTAATTAGCATGCCGAATATTACTTGGAATGTGAATTGGGACGAAATCGCCAATAGATAAGGCCATTTTACAATTTGGGCCCAAGTTAGAAGCAGAGCCTAAGGTGTAAATTATCGATAGTCCATATCTCGGAAACTATAAGAGATAATGCAATTTGGCAACCGGCAATGTAATTAGCATGCGGAATATTACTTGGAATGTGAATTGGAACGAAATCGCCAATAGATAAGACCATTTTACAATTTGGGCCCAAGTTAGAAGCAGAGCCTAAGGTGTAAATTATTGATAGTCCATATCTCGGAAACTATAAGAGATAATGCAATTTGGCAACCGGCAATGTAATTAGCATGCTGAATATTACTTGGAATGTGAATTGGAACGAATTCGCCAATAGATAAGACCATTTTACAATTTGGGCCCAAGTTAGAAGCAGAGCCTAAGGTGTAAATTATCGATAGTCCATATCTCGGAAACTATAAGAGATAATGCAATTTGGCAACCGGCAATGTAATTAGCATGCCGAATATTACTTGGAATGTGAATTGGAACGAAATCGCCAATAGATAAGACCATTTTACAATTTGGGCCCAAGTTAGAAGCAGAGCCTAAGGTGTAAATTATCGATAGTCCATATCTCGGAAACTATAAGAGATAATGCAATTTGGCAACCGGCAATGTAATTAGCATGCCGAATATTACTTGGAATGTGAATTGGAACGAAATCGCCAATAGATAAGACCATTTTACAATTTGGGAGCAAGTTAGAAGCAGAGCCTAAGGTGTAAATTATCGATAGTCCATATCTCGGAAACTATAAGAGATAATGCAATTTCGCAACCGGCAATGTAATTAGCATGCCGAATATCACTTGGAATGTGAATTGGGACGAAATCGCCAATAGATAAAACCATTTTACAATTTGGGCCCAAGTTAGAAGCAGAGCCTAAGGTGTAAATTATCGATAGTCCATATCTCGGAAACTATAAGAGATAATGCAATTTGGCAACCGGCAATGTAATTAGCATGCCGAATATTACTTGGAATGTGAATTGGAACGAAATCGCCAATAGATAAGACCATTTTACAATTTGGGCCCAAGTTAGAAGCAGAGCCTAAGGTGTAAATTATCGATAGACCATATCTCGGAAACTATAAGAGATAATGCAATTTGGCAACCGGCAATGTAATTAGCATGCCGAATATTACTTGGAATGTGAATTGGAACGGAATCGCCAATAGGTAAGACCATTTTACAATTTGGGCCCAAGTTAGAAGCAGAGCCTAAGGTGTAAATTATCGATAGTCCATATCTCGGAAACTATAAGAGATAATGCAATTTGGCAACCGGCAATGTAATTAGCATGCCGAATATTACTTGGAATGTGAATTGGAACGAAATCGCCAATAGATAAGACCATTTTACAATTTGGGCCCAAGTTAGAAGCAGAGCCTAAGGTGTAAATTATCGATAGTCCATATCTCGGAAACTATAAGAGATAATGCAATTTCGCAACCGGCAATGTAATTAGCATGCCGAATATTACTTGGAGTGTGAATTGGAACGAAATCGCCAATAGATAAGACCATTTTACAATTTGGGCCCAAGTTAGAAGCAGAGCCTAAGGTGTAAATTATCGATAGTCCATATCTCGGAAACTATAAGAGATAATGCAATTTGGCAACCGGCAATGTAATTAGCATGCCGAATATTACTTGGAATGTGAATTGGAACGAAATCGCCAATAGATAAGACCATTTTACAATTTGGGCCCAAGTTAGAAGCAGAGCCTATGGTGTAAATTATCGATAGTCCATATCTCGGAAACTATAAGAGATAATGCAATTTGGCAACCGGCAATGTAATTAGCATGCCGAATATTACTTGGAATGTGAATTGGAACGAAATCGCCAATAGATAAGACCATTTTACAATTTGGGCCCAAGTTAGAAGCAGAGCCTAAGGTGTAAATTATCGATAGTCCATATCTCGGAAACTATAAGAGTTAATGCAATTTGGCAACCGGCAATGTAATTAGCATGCCGAATATTACTTGGAATGTGAATTGGAACGAAATCGCCAATAGATAAGACCATTTTACAATTTGGGCCCAAGTTAGAAGCAGAGCCTAAGGTGTAAATTATCGATAGTCCATATCTCGGAAACTATAAGAGATAATGCAATTTGGCAACCGGCAATGTAATTAGCATGCCGAATATTACTTGGAATGTGAATTGGAACGAACCTGCCAATAGATAAGACCATTTTACAATTTGGGCCCAAGTTAGAAGCAGAGCCTAAGGTGTAAATTATCGATAGTCCATATCTCTGAAACTATAAGAGATAATGCAATTTCGCAACCGGCAATGTAATTAGCATGCCGAATATTACTTGGAATGTGAATTGGGACGAAATCGCCAATAGATAAGGCCATTTTACAATTTGGGCCCAAGTTAGAGGCAGAGCCTAAGGTGTAAATTATCGATAGTCCATATCTCGGAAACTATAAGAGATAATGCAATTTGGCAACCGGCAATGTAATTAGCATGCGGAATATTACTTGGAATGTGAATTGGAACGAAATCGCCAATAGATAAGACCATTTTACAATTTGGGCCCAAGTTAGAAGCAGAGCCTAAGGTGTAAATTATTGATAGTCCATATCTCGGAAACTATAAGAGATAATGCAATTTGGCAACCGGCAATGTAATTAGCATGCTGAATATTACTTGGAATGTGAATTGGAACGAATTCGCCAATAGATAAGACCATTTTACAATTTGGGCCCAAGTTAGAAGCAGAGCCTAAGGTGTAAATTATCGATAGTCCATATCTCGGAAACTATAAGAGATAATGCAATTTGGCAACCGGCAATGTAATTAGCATGCCGAATATTACTTGGAATGTGAATTGGAACGAAATCGCCAATAGATAAGACCATTTTACAATTTGGGCCCAAGTTAGAAGCAGAGCCTAAGGTGTAAATTATCGATAGTCCATATCTCGGAAACTATAAGAGATAATGCAATTTGGCAACCGGCAATGTAATTAGCATGCCGAATATTACTTGGAATGTGAATTGGAACGAAATCGCCAATAGATAAGACCATTTTACAATTTGGGAGCAAGTTAGAAGCAGAGCCTAAGGTGTAAATTATCGATAGTCCATATCTCGGAAACTATAAGAGATAATGCAATTTCGCAACCGGCAATGTAATTAGCATGCCGAATATCACTTGGAATGTGAATTGGGACGAAATCGCCAATAGATAAGACCATTTTACAATTTGGGCCCAAGATAGAAGCAGAGCCTAAGGTGTAAATTATCGATAGTCCATATCTCGGAAACTATAAGAGATAATGCAATTTGGCAACCGGCAATGTAATTAGCATGCCGAATATTACTTGGAATGTGAATTGGAACGAAATCGCCAATAGATAAGACCATTTTACAATTTGGGCCCAAGTTAGAAGCAGAGCCTAAGGTGTAAATTATCGATAGTCCATATCTCGGAAACTATAAGAGATAATGCAATTTGGCAACCGGCAATGTAATTAGCATGCCGAATATTACTTGGAATGTGAATTGGAACGGAATCGCCAATAGGTAAGACCATTTTACAATTTGGGCCCAAGTTAGAAGCAGAGCCTAAGGTGTAAATTATCGATAGTCCATATCTCGGAAACTATAAGAGATAATGCAATTTGGCAACCGGCAATGTAATTAGCATGCCGAATATTACTTGGAATGTGAATTGGAACGAAATCGCCAATAGATAAGACCATTTTACAATTTGGGCCCAAGTTAGAAGCAGAGCCTAAGGTGTAAATTATCGATAGTCCATATCTCGGAAACTATAAGAGATAATGCAATTTCGCAACCGGCAATATAATTAGCATGCCGAATATTACTTGGAGTGTGAATTGGAACGAAATCGCCAATAGATAAGACCATTTTACAATTTGGGCCCAAGTTAGAAGCAGAGCCTAAGGTGTAAATTATCGATAGTCCATATCTCGGAAACTATAAGAGATAATGCAATTTGGCAACCGGCAATGTAGTTAGCATGCCGAATATTACTTGGAATGTGAATTGAAACGAAATTGCCAATAGATAAGACCATTTTACAATTTGGGCCCAAGTTAGAAGCAGAGCCTAAGGTGTAAAATATCGATAGTCCATATCTCTGAAACTATAAGAGATAATGCAATTTCGCAACCGGCAATGTAATTAGCATGCCGAATATTACTTGGAATGTGAATTGGGACGAAATCGCCAATAGATAAGGCCATTTTACAATTTGGGCCCAAGTTAGAAGCAGAGCCTAAGGTGTAAATTATCGATAGTCCATATCTCGGAAACTATAAGAGATAATGCAATTTGGCAACCGGCAATGTAATTAGCATGCCGAATATCACTTGGAATGTGAATTGGGACGAAATCGCCAATAGATAAGACCATTTTACAATTTGGGCCCAAGTTAGAAGCAGAGCCTAAGGTGTAAATTATCGATTGTCCATATCTCGGAAACTATAAGAGATAATGCAATTTGGCAACCGGCAATGTAATTAGCATGCCGAATATTACTTGGAATGTGAATTGGAACGAAATCGCCAATAGATAAGACCATTTTACAATTTGGGCCCAAGTTAGAAGCAGAGCCTAAGGTGTAAATTATCGATAGTCCATATCTCGGAAACTATAAGAGATAATGCAATTTGGCAACCGGCAATGTATTTAGCATGCCGAATATCACTTGGAATGTGAATTGGGACGAAATCGCCAATAGATAAGACCATTTTACAATTTGGGCCCAAGTTAGAAGCAGAGCCTAAGGTGTAAATTATCGATTGTCCATATCTCGGAAACTATAAGAGATAATGCAATTTGGCAACCGGCAATGTAATTAGCATGCCGAATATTACTTGGAATGTGAATTGGAACGAAATCGCCAATAGATAAGACCATTTTACAATTTGGGCCCAAGTTAGAAGCAGAGCCTAAGGTGTAAATTATCGATAGTCCATATCTCGGAAACTATAAGAGATAATGCAATTTGGCAACCGGCAATGTAATTAGCATGCCAAATATTACTTGGAATGTGAATTGGAACGAAATCGCCAATAGATAAGACCATTTTACAATTTGGGCCCAAGTTAGAAGCAGAGCCTAAGGTGTAAATTATCGATAGTCCATATCTCGGAAACTATAAGAGATAATGCAATTTCGCAACCGGCAATGTAATTAGCATGCCGAATATCACTTGGAATGTGAATTGGGACGAAATCGCCAATAGATAAGACCATTTTACAATTTGGGCCCAAGTTAGAAGCAGAGCCTAAGGTGTAAATTATCGATAGTCCATATCTCGGAAACTATACGAGATAATGCAATTTGGCAACCGGCAATGTAATTAGCATGCCGAATATTACTTGAAATGTGAATTGGAACGAAATCGCCAATAGATAAGACCATTTTACAATTTGGGCCCAAGTTAGAAGCAGAGCCTAAGGTGTAAATTATTGATAGTCCATATCTCGGAAACTATAAGAGATAAAGCAATTTGGCAACCGGCAATGTAATTAGCATGCCGAATATTACTTGGAATGTGAATTGGAACGAAATCGCCAATAGATAAGACCATTTTACAATTTGGGCCCAAGTTAGAAGCAGAGCCTAAGGTGTAAATTATCGATAGTCCATATCTCGGAAACTATAAGAGATAATGCAATTTGGCAACCGGCAATGTAATTAGCATGCCGAATATTACTTGGAATGTGAATTGCAACTAAATCGCCAATAGATAAGACCATTTTACAATTTGGGCCCAAGTTAGAAGCAGAGCCTAAGGTGTAAATTATCGATAGCCCATATCTCGGAAACTATAAGAGATAATGCAATTTGGCAACCGGCAATGTAATTAGCATGCCGAATATTACTTGGAATGTGAATTGGAACGAAATCGCCAATAGATAAGGCCATTTTACAATTTGGGCCCAAGTTAGAAGCAGAGCCTAAGGTGTAAATTATCGATAGTCCATATCTCGGAAACTATAGAGATAATGCAATTTGGCAACCGGCAATGTAATTAGCATGCCGAATATTACTTGGAATGTGAATTGCAACTAAATCGCCAATAGATAAGACCATTTTACAATTTGGGCCCAAGTTAGAAGCAGAGCCTAAGGTGTAAATTATCGATAGTCCATATCTCGGAAACTATAAGAGATAATGCAATTTGGCAACCGGCAATGTAATTAGCATGCCGAATATTACTTGGAATGTGAATTGGAACGAAATCGCCAATAGATAAGACTATTTTACAATTTGGGCCCAAGTTAGAAGCAGAGCCTAAGGTGTAAATTATCGATAGTCCATATCTCGGAAACTATAAGAGATAATGCAATTTCGCAACCGGCAATGTAATTAGCATGCCGAATATCACTTGGAATGTGAATTGGGACGAAATCGCCAATAGATAAGACCATTTTACAATTTGGGCCCAAGTTAGAAGCAGAGCCTAAGGTGTAAATTATCGATAGTCCATATCTCGGAAACTATAAGAGATAATGCAATTTGGCAACCGGCAATGTAATTAGCATGCCGAATATTACTTGAAATGTGAATTGGAACGAAATCGCCAATAGATAAGACCATTTTACAATTTGGGCCCAAGTTAGAAGCAGAGCCTAAGGTGTAATTTATTGATAGTCCATATCTCGGAAACTATAAGAGATAAAGCAATTTGGCAACCGGCAATGTAATTAGCATGCCGAATATTACTTGGAATGTGAATTGGAACGAAATCGCCAATAGATAAGACCATTTTACAATTTGGGCCCAAGTTAGAAGCAGAGCCTAAGGTGTAAATTATCGATAGTCCATATCTCGGAAACTATAAGAGATAATGCAATTTGGCAACCGGCAATGTAATTAGCATGCCGAATATTACTTGGAATGTGAATTGGAACGAAATCGCCAATAGATAAGACCATTTTACAATTTGGGCCCAAGTTAGAAGCAGAGCCTAAGGTGTAAGTTATCGATAGTCCATATCTCGGAAACTATAAGAGATAATGCAATTTAGCAACCGGCAATGTAATTAGCATGCCGAATATTACTTGGAATGTGAATTGGAACGAAATCGCCAATAGGTAAGACCATTTTACAATTTGGGCCCAAGTTAGAAGCAGAGCCTAAGGTGTAAATTATCGATAGTCCATATCTCGGAAACTATAAGAGATAATGCAATTTGGCAACCGGCAATGTAATTAGCATGCCGAATATTACTTGGAATGTGAATTGGAACGAAATCGCCAATAGATAAGACCATTTTACAATTTGGGCCCAAGTTAGAAGCAGAGCCTAAGGTGTAAATTATCGATAGTCCATATCTCGGAAACTATAAGAGATAATGCAATTTCGCAACCGGCAATGTAATTAGCATGCCGAATATTACTTGGAGTGTGAATTGGAACGAAATCGCCAATAGATAAGACCATTTTACAATTTGGGCCCAAGTTAGAAGCAGAGCCTAAGGTGTAAATTATCGATAGTCCATATCTCGGAAACTATAAGAGATAATGCAATTTGGCAACCGGCAATGTAATTAGCATGCCGAATATTACTTGGAATGTGAATTGGAACGAAATCGCCAATAGATAAGACCATTTTACAATTTGGGCCCAAGTTAGAAGCAGAGCCTATGGTGTAAATTATCGATAGTCCATATCTCGGAAACTATAAGAGATAATGCAATTTGGCAACCGGCAATGTAATTAGCATGCCGAATATTACTTGGAATGTGAATTGGAACGAAATCGCCAATAGATAAGACCATTTTACAATTTGGGCCCAAGTTAGAAGCAGAGCCTAAGGTGTAAATTATCGATAGTCCATATCTCGGAAACTATAAGAGTTAATGCAATTTGGCAACCGGCAATGTAATTAGCATGCCGAATATTACTTGGAATGTGAATTGGAACGAAATCGCCAATAGATAAGACCATTTTACAATTTGGGCCCAAGTTAGAAGCAGAGCCTAAGGTGTAAATTATCGATAGTCCATATCTCGGAAACTATAAGAGATAATGCAATTTGGCAACCGGCAATGTAATTAGCATGCCGAATATTACTTGGAATGTGAATTGGAACGAAACTGCCAATAGATAAGACCATTTTACAATTTGGGCCCAAGTTAGAAGCAGAGCCTAAGGTGTAAATTATCGATAGTCCATATCTCTGAAACTATAAGAGATAATGCAATTTCGCAACCGGCAATGTAATTAGCATGCCGAATATTACTTGGAATGTGAATTGGGACGAAATCGCCAATAGATAAGGCCATTTTACAATTTGGGCCCAAGTTAGAGGCAGAGCCTAAGGTGTAAATTATCGATAGTCCATATCTCGGAAACTATAAGAGATAATGCAATTTGGCAACCGGCAATGTAATTAGCATGCGGAATATTACTTGGAATGTGAATTGGAACGAAATCGCCAATAGATAAGACCATTTTACAATTTGGGCCCAAGTTAGAAGCAGAGCCTAAGGTGTAAATTATTGATAGTCCATATCTCGGAAACTATAAGAGATAATGCAATTTGGCAACCGGCAATGTAATTAGCATGCTGAATATTACTTGGAATGTGAATTGGAACGAATTCGCCAATAGATAAGACCATTTTACAATTTGGGCCCAAGTTAGAAGCAGAGCCTAAGGTGTAAATTATCGATAGTCCATATCTCGGAAACTATAAGAGATAATGCAATTTGGCAACCGGCAATGTAATTAGCATGCCGAATATTACTTGGAATGTGAATTGGAACGAAATCGCCAATAGATAAGACCATTTTACAATTTGGGCCCAAGTTAGAAGCAGAGCCTAAGGTGTAAATTATCGATAGTCCATATCTCGGAAACTATAAGAGATAATGCAATTTGGCAACCGGCAATGTAATTAGCATGCCGAATATTACTTGGAATGTGAATTGGAACGAAATCGCCAATAGATAAGACCATTTTACAATTTGGGAGCAAGTTAGAAGCAGAGCCTAAGGTGTAAATTATCGATAGTCCATATCTCGGAAACTATAAGAGATAATGCAATTTCGCAACCGGCAATGTAATTAGCATGCCGAATATCACTTGGAATGTGAATTGGGACGAAATCGCCAATAGATAAGACCATTTTACAATTTGGGCCCAAGATAGAAGCAGAGCCTAAGGTGTAAATTATCGATAGTCCATATCTCGGAAACTATAAGAGATAATGCAATTTGGCAACCGGCAATGTAATTAGCATGCCGAATATTACTTGGAATGTGAATTGGAACGAAATCGCCAATAGATAAGACCATTTTACAATTTGGGCCCAAGTTAGAAGCAGAGCCTAAGGTGTAAATTATCGATAGTCCATATCTCGGAAACTATAAGAGATAATGCAATTTGGCAACCGGCAATGTAATTAGCATGCCGAATATTACTTGGAATGTGAATTGGAACGGAATCGCCAATAGGTAAGACCATTTTACAATTTGGGCCCAAGTTAGAAGCAGAGCCTAAGGTGTAAATTATCGATAGTCCATATCTCGGAAACTATAAGAGATAATGCAATTTGGCAACCGGCAATGTAATTAGCATGCCGAATATTACTTGGAATGTGAATTGGAACGAAATCGCCAATAGATAAGACCATTTTACAATTTGGGCCCAAGTTAGAAGCAGAGCCTAAGGTGTAAATTATCGATAGTCCATATCTCGGAAACTATAAGAGATAATGCAATTTCGCAACCGGCAATATAATTAGCATGCCGAATATTACTTGGAGTGTGAATTGGAACGAAATCGCCAATAGATAAGACCATTTTACAATTTGGGCCCAAGTTAGAAGCAGAGCCTAAGGTGTAAATTATCGATAGTCCATATCTCGGAAACTATAAGAGATAATGCAATTTGGCAACCGGCAATGTAGTTAGCATGCCGAATATTACTTGGAATGTGAATTGAAACGAAATTGCCAATAGATAAGACCATTTTACAATTTGGGCCCAAGTTAGAAGCAGAGCCTAAGGTGTAAAATATCGATAGTCCATATCTCTGAAACTATAAGAGATAATGCAATTTCGCAACCGGCAATGTAATTAGCATGCCGAATATTACTTGGAATGTGAATTGGGACGAAATCGCCAATAGATAAGGCCATTTTACAATTTGGGCCCAAGTTAGAAGCAGAGCCTAAGGTGTAAATTATCGATAGTCCATATCTCGGAAACTATAAGAGATAATGCAATTTGGCAACCGGCAATGTAATTAGCATGCCGAATATCACTTGGAATGTGAATTGGGACGAAATCGCCAATAGATAAGACCATTTTACAATTTGGGCCCAAGTTAGAAGCAGAGCCTAAGGTGTAAATTATCGATTGTCCATATCTCGGAAACTATAAGAGATAATGCAATTTGGCAACCGGCAATGTAATTAGCATGCCGAATATTACTTGGAATGTGAATTGGAACGAAATCGCCAATAGATAAGACCATTTTACAATTTGGGCCCAAGTTAGAAGCAGAGCCTAAGGTGTAAATTATCGATAGTCCATATCTCGGAAACTATAAGAGATAATGCAATTTGGCAACCGGCAATGTATTTAGCATGCCGAATATCACTTGGAATGTGAATTGGGACGAAATCGCCAATAGATAAGACCATTTTACAATTTGGGCCCAAGTTAGAAGCAGAGCCTAAGGTGTAAATTATCGATTGTCCATATCTCGGAAACTATAAGAGATAATGCAATTTGGCAACCGGCAATGTAATTAGCATGCCGAATATTACTTGGAATGTGAATTGGAACGAAATCGCCAATAGATAAGACCATTTTACAATTTGGGCCCAAGTTAGAAGCAGAGCCTAAGGTGTAAATTATCGATAGTCCATATCTCGGAAACTATAAGAGATAATGCAATTTGGCAACCGGCAATGTAATTAGCATGCCAAATATTACTTGGAATGTGAATTGGAACGAAATCGCCAATAGATAAGACCATTTTACAATTTGGGCCCAAGTTAGAAGCAGAGCCTAAGGTGTAAATTATCGATAGTCCATATCTCGGAAACTATAAGAGATAATGCAATTTCGCAACCGGCAATGTAATTAGCATGCCGAATATCACTTGGAATGTGAATTGGGACGAAATCGCCAATAGATAAGACCATTTTACAATTTGGGCCCAAGTTAGAAGCAGAGCCTAAGGTGTAAATTATCGATAGTCCATATCTCGGAAACTATACGAGATAATGCAATTTGGCAACCGGCAATGTAATTAGCATGCCGAATATTACTTGAAATGTGAATTGGAACGAAATCGCCAATAGATAAGACCATTTTACAATTTGGGCCCAAGTTAGAAGCAGAGCCTAAGGTGTAAATTATTGATAGTCCATATCTCGGAAACTATAAGAGATAAAGCAATTTGGCAACCGGCAATGTAATTAGCATGCCGAATATTACTTGGAATGTGAATTGGAACGAAATCGCCAATAGATAAGACCATTTTACAATTTGGGCCCAAGTTAGAAGCAGAGCCTAAGGTGTAAATTATCGATAGTCCATATCTCGGAAACTATAAGAGATAATGCAATTTGGCAACCGGCAATGTAATTAGCATGCCGAATATTACTTGGAATGTGAATTGCAACTAAATCGCCAATAGATAAGACCATTTTACAATTTGGGCCCAAGTTAGAAGCAGAGCCTAAGGTGTAAATTATCGATAGCCCATATCTCGGAAACTATAAGAGATAATGCAATTTGGCAACCGGCAATGTAATTAGCATGCCGAATATTACTTGGAATGTGAATTGGAACGAAATCGCCAATAGATAAGGCCATTTTACAATTTGGGCCCAAGTTAGAAGCAGAGCCTAAGGTGTAAATTATCGATAGTCCATATCTCGGAAACTATAGAGATAATGCAATTTGGCAACCGGCAAAGTAATTAGCATGCCGAATATTACTTGGAATGTGAATTGGAACGAAATCGCCAATAGATAAGACCATTTTACAATTTGGGCCCAAGTTAGAAGCAGAGCCTAAGGTGTAAGTTATCGATAGTCCATATCTCGGAAACTATAAGAGATAATGCAATTTAGCAACCGGCAATGTAATTAGCATGCCGAATATTACTTGGAATGTGAATTGGAACGAAATCGCCAATAGATAAGACCATTTTACAATTTGGGCCCAAGTTAGAAGCAGAGCCTAAGGTGTAAATTATTGATAGTCCATATCTCGGAAACTATAAGAGATAATGCAATTTCGCAACCGGCAATGTAATTAGCATGCCGAATATCACTTGGAATGTGAATTGGGACGAAATCGCCAATAGATAAGACCATTTTACAATTTGGGCCCAAGTTAGAAGCAGAGCCTAAGGTGTAAATTATCGATAGTCCATATCTCGGAAACTATAAGAGATAATGCAATTTGGCAACCGGCAATGTAATTAGCATGCCGAATATTACTTGGAATGTGAATTGGAACGAAATCGCCAATAGATAAGACCATTTTACAATTTGGGCCCAAGTTAGAAGCAGAGCCTAAGGTGTAAATTATCGATAGTCCATATCTCGGAAACTATAAGAGTTAATGCAATTTGGCAACCGGCAATGTAATTAGCATGCCGAATATTACTTGGAATGTGAATTGGAACGAAATCGCCAATAGATAAGACCATTTTACAATTTGGGCCCAAGTTAGAAGCAGAGCCTAAGGTGTAAATTATCGATAGTCCATATCTCGGAAACTATAAGAGATAATGCAATTTGGCAACCGGCAATGTAATTAGCATGCCGAATATTACTTGGAATGTGAATTGGAACGAAATCGCCAATAGATAAGACCATTTTACAATTTGGGCCCAAGTTAGAAGCAGAGCCTAAGGTGTAAGTTATCGATAGTCCATATCTCGGAAACTATAAGAGATAATGCAATTTAGCAACCGGCAATGTAATTAGCATGCCGAATATTACTTGGAATGTGAATTGGAACGAAATCGCCAATAGATAAGACCATTTTACAATTTGGGCCCAAGTTAGAAGCAGAGCCTAAGGTGTAAATTATTGATAGTCCATATCTCGGAAACTATAAGAGATAATGCAATTTCGCAACCGGCAATGTAATTAGCATGCCGAATATCACTTGGAATGTGAATTGGGACGAAATCGCCAATAGATAAGACCATTTTACAATTTGGGCCCAAGTTAGAAGCAGAGCCTAAGGTGTAAATTATCGATAGTCCATATCTCGGAAACTATAAGAGATAATGCAATTTGGCAACCGGCAATGTAATTAGCATGCCGAATATTACTTGGAATGTGAATTGGAACGAAATCGCCAATAGATAAGACCATTTTACAATTTGGGCCCAAGTTAGAAGCAGAGCCTAAGGTGTAAATTATCGATAGTCCATATCTCGGAAACTATAAGAGTTAATGCAATTTGGCAACCGGCAATGTAATTAGCATGCCGAATATTACTTGGAATGTGAATTGGAACGAAATCGCCAATAGATAAGACCATTTTACAATTTGGGCCCAAGTTAGAAGCAGAGCCTAAGGTGTAAATTATCGATAGTCCATATCTCGGAAACTATAAGAGATAATGCAATTTGGCAACCGGCAATGTAATTAGCATGCCGAATATTACTTGGAATGTGAATTGGAACGAAATCGCCAATAGATAAGACCATTTTACAATTTGGGCCCAAGTTAGAAGCAGAGCCTAAGGTGTAAATTATCGATAGTCCATATCTCGGAAACTATAAGAGATAATGCAATTTGGCAACCGGCAATGTAATTAGCATGCCGAATATTACTTGGAATGTGAATTGCAACTAAATCGCCAATAGATAAGACCATTTTACAATTTGGGCCCAAGTTAGAAGCAGAGCCTAAGGTGTAAATTATCGATAGCCCATATCTCGGAAACTATAAGAGATAATGCAATTTGGCAACCGGCAATGTAATTAGCATGCCGAATATTACTTGGAATGTGAATTGGAACGAAATCGCCAATAGATAAGGCCATTTTACAATTTGGGCCCAAGTTAGAAGCAGAGCCTAAGGTGTAAATTATCGATAGTCCATATCTCGGAAACTATAGAGATAATGCAATTTGGCAACCGGCAATGTAATTAGCATGCCGAATATTACTTGGAATGTGAATTGCAACTAAATCGCCAATAGATAAGACCATTTTACAATTTGGGCCCAAGTTAGAAGCAGAGCCTAAGGTGTAAATTATCGATAGTCCATATCTCGGAAACTATAAGAGATAATGCAATTTGGCAACCGGCAATGTAATTAGCATGCCGAATATTACTTGGAATGTGAATTGGAACGAAATCGCCAATAGATAAGACTATTTTACAATTTGGGCCCAAGTTAGAAGCAGAGCCTAAGGTGTAAATTATCGATAGTCCATATCTCGGAAACTATAAGAGATAATGCAATTTCGCAACCGGCAATGTAATTAGCATGCCGAATATCACTTGGAATGTGAATTGGGACGAAATCGCCAATAGATAAGACCATTTTACAATTTGGGCCCAAGTTAGAAGCAGAGCCTAAGGTGTAAATTATCGATAGTCCATATCTCGGAAACTATAAGAGATAATGCAATTTGGCAACCGGCAATGTAATTAGCATGCCGAATATTACTTGAAATGTGAATTGGAACGAAATCGCCAATAGATAAGACCATTTTACAATTTGGGCCCAAGTTAGAAGCAGAGCCTAAGGTGTAATTTATTGATAGTCCATATCTCGGAAACTATAAGAGATAAAGCAATTTGGCAACCGGCAATGTAATTAGCATGCCGAATATTACTTGGAATGTGAATTGGAACGAAATCGCCAATAGATAAGACCATTTTACAATTTGGGCCCAAGTTAGAAGCAGAGCCTAAGGTGTAAATTATCGATAGTCCATATCTCGGAAACTATAAGAGATAATGCAATTTGGCAACCGGCAATGTAATTAGCATGCCGAATATTACTTGGAATGTGAATTGGAACGAAATCGCCAATAGATAAGACCATTTTACAATTTGGGCCCAAGTTAGAAGCAGAGCCTAAGGTGTAAGTTATCGATAGTCCATATCTCGGAAACTATAAGAGATAATGCAATTTAGCAACCGGCAATGTAATTAGCATGCCGAATATTACTTGGAATGTGAATTGGAACGAAATCGCCAATAGATAAG
The DNA here is from genome assembly GCF_030347505.1 of Rhynchophorus ferrugineus. Taxonomy (NCBI): domain Eukaryota; kingdom Metazoa; phylum Arthropoda; class Insecta; order Coleoptera; family Curculionidae; genus Rhynchophorus; species Rhynchophorus ferrugineus. Next base: position 1,061,384 of record NW_027472606.1, on the reverse strand, counting down.
ACCATTTTACAATTTGGGCCCAAGTTAGAAGCAGAGCCTAAGGTGTAAATTATTGATAGTCCATATCTCGGAAACTATAAGAGATAATGCAATTTCGCAACCGGCAATGTAATTAGCATGCCGAATATCACTTGGAATGTGAATTGGGACGAAATCGCCAATAGATAAGACCATTTTACAATTTGGGCCCAAGTTAGAAGCAGAGCCTAAGGTGTAAATTATCGATAGTCCATATCTCGGAAACTATAAGAGATAATGCAATTTGGCAACCGGCAATGTAATTAGCATGCCGAATATTACTTGGAATGTGAATTGGAACGAAATCGCCAATAGATAAGACCATTTTACAATTTGGGCCCAAGTTAGAAGCAGAGCCTAAGGTGTAAATTATCGATAGTCCATATCTCGGAAACTATAAGAGTTAATGCAATTTGGCAACCGGCAATGTAATTAGCATGCCGAATATTACTTGGAATGTGAATTGGAACGAAATCGCCAATAGATAAGACCATTTTACAATTTGGGCCCAAGTTAGAAGCAGAGCCTAAGGTGTAAATTATCGATAGTCCATATCTCGGAAACTATAAGAGATAATGCAATTTGGCAACCGGCAATGTAATTAGCATGCCGAATATTACTTGGAATGTGAATTGGAACGAAATTGCCAATAGATAAGACCATTTTACAATTTGGGCCCAAGTAAGAAGCAGAGCCTAAGGTGTAAATTATCGATAGTCCATATCTCTGAAACTATAAGAGATAATGCAATTTCGCAACCGGCAATGTAATTAGCATGCCGAATATTACTTGGAATGTGAATTGGGACGAAATCGCCAATAGATAAGGCCATTTTACAATTTGGGCCCAAGTTAGAAGCAGAGCCTAAGGTGTAAATTATCGATAGTCCATATCTCGGAAACTATAAGAGATAATGCAATTTGGCAACCGGCAATGTAATTAGCATGCCGAATATCACTTGGAATGTGAATTGGGACGAAATCGCCAATAGATAAGACCATTTTACAATTTGGGCCCAAGTTAGAAGCAGAGCCTAAGGTGTAAATTATCGATAGTCCATATCTCGGAAACTATAAGAGATAATGCAATTTGGCAACCGGCAATGTAATTAGCATGCCGAATATTACTTGGAATGTGAATTGGAACGAAATCGCCAATAGATAAGACCATTTTACAATTTGGGCCCAAGTTAGAAGCAGAGCCTAAGGTGTAAATTATCGATAGTCCATATCTCGGAAACTATAAGAGATAATGCAATTTAGCAACCGGCAATGTAATTAGCATGCCGAATATTACTTGGAATGTGAATTGGAACGAAATCGCCAATAGATAAGACCATTTTACAATTTGGGCCCAAGTTAGAAGCAGAGCCTAAGGTGTAAATTATTGATAGTCCATATCTCGGAAACTATAAGAGATAATGCAATTTCGCAACCGGCAATGTAATTAGCATGCCGAATATCACTTGGAATGTGAATTGGGACGAAATCGCCAATAGATAAGACCATTTTACAATTTGGGCCCAAGTTAGAAGCAGAGCCTAAGGTGTAAATTATCGATAGTCCATATCTCGGAAACTATTAGAGATAATGCAATTTGGCAACCGGCAATGTAATTAGCATGCCGAATATTACTTGGAATGTGAATTGGAACGAAATCGCCAATAGATAAGACCATTTTACAATTTGGGACCAAGTTAGAAGCAGAGCCTAAGGTGTAAATTATCGATAGTCCATATCTCGGAAACTATAAGAGTTAATGCAATTTGGCAACCGGCAATGTAATTAGCATGCCGAATATTACTTGGAATGTGAATTGGAACGAAATCGCCAATAGATAAGACCATTTTACAATTTGGGCCCAAGTTAGAAGCAGAGCCTAAAGTGTAAATTATCGAAAGTCCATATCTCGGAAACTATAAGAGATAATGCAATTTGGCAACCGGCAATGTAATTAGCATGCCGAATATTACTTGGAATGTGAATTGGAACGAAATTGCCAATAGATAAGACCATTTTACAATTTGGGCCCAAGTTAGAAGCAGAGCCTAAGGTGTAAATTATCGATAGTCCATATCTCTGAAACTATAAGAGATAATGCAATTGCTCAACCGGCAATGTAATTAGCATGCCGAATATTACTTGGAATGTGAATTGGGACGAAATCGCCAATAGATAAGGCCATTTTACAATTTGGGCCCAAGTTAGAAGCAGAGCCTAAGGTGTAAATTATCGATAGTCCATATCTCGGAAACTATAAGAGATAATGCAATTTGGCAACCGGCAATGTAATTAGCATGCCGAATATCACTTGGAATGTGAATTGGGACGAAATCGCCAATAGATAAGACCATTTTACAATTTGGGCCCAAGTTAGAAGCAGAGCCTAAGGTGTAAATTATCGATAGTCTATATCTCGGAAACTATAAGAGATAATGCAATTTGGCAACCGGCAATGTAATTAGCATGCCGAATATTACTTGGAATGTGAATTGGAACGAAATCGCCAATAGATAAGACCATTTTACAATTTGGGCCCAAGTTAGAAGCAGAGCCTAAGGTGTAAATTATCGATAGTCCATATCTCGGAAACTATAAGAGATAATGCAATTTCGCAACCGGCAATATAATTAGCATGCCGAATATTACTTGGAGTGTGAATTGGAACGAAATCGCCAATAGATAAGACCATTTTACAATTTGGGCCCAAGTTAGAAGCAGAGCCTAAGGTGTAAATTATCGATAGTCCATATCTCGGAAACTATAAGAGATAATGCAATTTGGCAACCGGCAATGTAATTAGCATGCCGAATATTACTTGGAATGTGAATTGGGACGAAATCGCCAATAGATAAGGCCATTTTACAATTTGGGCCCAAGTTAGAAGCAGAGCCTAAGGTGTAAATTATCGATAGTCCATATCTCGGAAACTATAAGAGATAATGCAATTTGGCAACCGGCAATGTAATTAGCATGCGGAATATTACTTGGAATGTGAATTGGAACGAAATCGCCAATAGATAAGACCATTTTACAATTTGGGCCCAAGTTAGAAGCAGAGCCTAAGGTGTAAATTATTGATAGTCCATATCTCGGAAACTATAAGAGATAATGCAATTTGGCAACCGGCAATGTAATTAGCATGCTGAATATTACTTGGAATGTGAATTGGAACGAATTCGCCAATAGATAAGACCATTTTACAATTTGGGCCCAAGTTAGAAGCAGAGCCTAAGGTGTAAATTATCGATAGTCCATATCTCGGAAACTGTAAGAGATAATGCAATTTGGCAACCGGCAATGTAATTAGCATGCCGAATATTACTTGGAATGTGAATTGGAACGAAATCGCCAATAGATAAGACCATTTTACAATTTGGGCCCAAGTTAGAAGCAGAGCCTAAGGTGTAAATTATCGATAGTCCATATCTCGGAAACTATAAGAGATAATGCAATTTGGCAACCGGCAATGTAATTAGCATGCCGAATATTACTTGGAATGTGAATTGGAACGAAATCGCCAATAGATAAGACCATTTTACAATTTGGGCCCAAGTTAGAAGCAGAGCCTAAGGTGTAAATTATCGATAGTCTATATCTCGGAAACTATAAGAGATAATGCAATTTGGCAACCGGCAATGTTATTAGCATGCCGAATATTACTTGGAATGTGAATTGGAACGAAATCGCCAATAGATAAGACCATTTTACAATTTGGGCCCAAGTTAGAAGCAGAGCCTAAGGTGTAAATTATCGATAGTCCATATCTCGGAAACTATAAGAGATAATGCAATTTCGCAACCGGCAATATAATTAGCATGCCGAATATTACTTGGAGTGTGAATTGGAACGAAATCGCCAATAGATAAGACCATTTTACAATTTGGGCCCAAGTTAGAAGCAGAGCCTAAGGTGTAAATTATCGATAGTCCATATCTCGGAAACTATAAGAGATAATGCAATTTGGTAACCGGCAATGTAATTAGCATGCCGAATATTACTTGGAATGTGAATTGGAACGAAATCGCCAATAGATAAGACCATTTTACAATTTGGGCCCAAGTTAGAAGCAGAGCCTAAGGTGTAAATTATCGATAGTCCATATCTCGGAAACTATAAGAGATAATGCAATTTGGCAACCGGAAATGTAATTAGCATGCCGAATATCACTTGGAATGTGAATTGGGACGAAATCGCCAATAGATAAGACCATTTTACAATTTGGGCCCAAGTTAGAAGCAGAGCCTAAGGTGTAAATTATCGATAGTCCATATCTCGGAAACTATAAGAGATAATGCAATTTGGCAACCGGCAATGTAATTAGCATGCCGAATATTACTTGGAATGTGAATTGCAACTAAATCGCCAATAGATAAGACCATTTTACAATTTGGGCCCAAGTTAGAAGCAGAGCCTAAGGTGTAAATTATCGATAGTCCATATCTCGGAAACTATAAGAGATAATGCAATTTGGCAACCGGCAATGTAATTAGCATGCCGAATATTACTTGGAATGTGAATTGGAACGAAATCGCCAATAGATAAGACCATTTTACAATTTGGGCCCAAGTTAGAAGCAGAGCCTAAGGTGTAAATTATCGATAGTCCATATCTCGGAAACTATAGAGATAATGCAATTTGGCAACCGGCAATGTAATTAGCATGCCGAATATTACTTGGAATGTGAATTGCAACTAAATCGCCAATAGATAAGACCATTTTACAATTTGGGCCCAAGTTAGAAGCAGAGCCTAAGGTGTAAATTATTGATAGTCCATATCTCGGAAACTATAAGAGATAATGCAATTTGGCAACCGGCAATGTAATTAGCATGCCGAATATTACTTGGAATGTGAATTGGAACGAAATCGCCAATAGATAAGACCATTTTACAATTTGGGCCCAAGTTAGAAGCAGAGCCTAAGGTGTAAATTATCGATAGTCCATATCTCGGAAACTATAAGAGATAATGCAATTTCGCAACCGGCAATGTAATTAGCATGCCGAATATCACTTGGAATGTGAATTGGGACGAAATCGCCAATAGATAAGACCATTTTACAATTTGGGCCCAAGTTAGAAGCAGAGCCTAAGGTGTAAATTATCGATAGTCCATATCTCGGAAACTATACGAGATAATGCAATTTGGCAACCGGCAATGTAATTAGCATGCCGAATATTACTTGAAATGTGAATTGGAACGAAATCGCCAATAGATAAGACCATTTTACAATTTGGGCCCAAGTTAGAAGCAGAGCCTAAGGTGTAAATTATTGATAGTCCATATCTCGGAAACTATAAGAGATAAAGCAATTTGGCAACCGGCAATGTAATTAGCATGCCGAATATTACTTGGAATGTGAATTGGAACGAAATCGCCAATAGATAAGACCATTTTACAATTTGGGCCCAAGTTAGAAGCAGAGCCTAAGGTGTAAATTATCGATAGTCCATATCTCGGAAACTATAAGAGATAATGCAATTTGGCAACCGGCAATGTAATTAGCATGCCGAATATTACTTGGAATGTGAATTGCAACTAAATCGCCAATAGATAAGACCATTTTACAATTTGGGCCCAAGTTAGAAGCAGAGCCTAAGGTGTAAATTATCGATAGCCCATATCTCGGAAACTATAAGAGATAATGCAATTTGGCAACCGGCAATGTAATTAGCATGCCGAATATTACTTGGAATGTGAATTGGAACGAAATCGCCAATAGATAAGGCCATTTTACAATTTGGGCCCAAGTTAGAAGCAGAGCCTAAGGTGTAAATTATCGATAGTCCATATCTCGGAAACTATAGAGATAATGCAATTTGGCAACCGGCAATGTAATTAGCATGCCGAATATTACTTGGAATGTGAATTGCAACTAAATCGCCAATAGATAAGACCATTTTACAATTTGGGCCCAAGTTAGAAGCAGAGCCTAAGGTGTAAATTATCGATAGTCCATATCTCGGAAACTATAAGAGATAATGCAATTTGGCAACCGGCAATGTAATTAGCATGCCGAATATTACTTGGAATGTGAATTGGAACGAAATCGCCAATAGATAAGACTATTTTACAATTTGGGCCCAAGTTAGAAGCAGAGCCTAAGGTGTAAATTATCGATAGTCCATATCTCGGAAACTATAAGAGATAATGCAATTTCGCAACCGGCAATGTAATTAGCATGCCGAATATCACTTGGAATGTGAATTGGGACGAAATCGCCAATAGATAAGACCATTTTACAATTTGGGCCCAAGTTAGAAGCAGAGCCTAAGGTGTAAATTATCGATAGTCCATATCTCGGAAACTATAAGAGATAATGCAATTTGGCAACCGGCAATGTAATTAGCATGCCGAATATTACTTGAAATGTGAATTGGAACGAAATCGCCAATAGATAAGACCATTTTACAATTTGGGCCCAAGTTAGAAGCAGAGCCTAAGGTGTAATTTATTGATAGTCCATATCTCGGAAACTATAAGAGATAAAGCAATTTGGCAACCGGCAATGTAATTAGCATGCCGAATATTACTTGGAATGTGAATTGGAACGAAATCGCCAATAGATAAGACCATTTTACAATTTGGGCCCAAGTTAGAAGCAGAGCCTAAGGTGTAAATTATCGATAGTCCATATCTCGGAAACTATAAGAGATAATGCAATTTGGCAACCGGCAATGTAATTAGCATGCCGAATATTACTTGGAATGTGAATTGGAACGAAATCGCCAATAGATAAGACCATTTTACAATTTGGGCCCAAGTTAGAAGCAGAGCCTAAGGTGTAAGTTATCGATAGTCCATATCTCGGAAACTATAAGAGATAATGCAATTTAGCAACCGGCAATGTAATTAGCATGCCGAATATTACTTGGAATGTGAATTGGAACGAAATCGCCAATAGATAAGACCATTTTACAATTTGGGCCCAAGTTAGAAGCAGAGCCTAAGGTGTAAATTATTGATAGTCCATATCTCGGAAACTATAAGAGATAATGCAATTTCGCAACCGGCAATGTAATTAGCATGCCGAATATCACTTGGAATGTGAATTGGGACGAAATCGCCAATAGATAAGACCATTTTACAATTTGGGCCCAAGTTAGAAGCAGAGCCTAAGGTGTAAATTATCGATAGTCCATATCTCGGAAACTATAAGAGATAATGCAATTTGGCAACCGGCAATGTAATTAGCATGCCGAATATTACTTGGAATGTGAATTGGAACGAAATCGCCAATAGATAAGACCATTTTACAATTTGGGCCCAAGTTAGAAGCAGAGCCTAAGGTGTAAATTATCGATAGTCCATATCTCGGAAACTATAAGAGTTAATGCAATTTGGCAACCGGCAATGTAATTAGCATGCCGAATATTACTTGGAATGTGAATTGGAACGAAATCGCCAATAGATAAGACCATTTTACAATTTGGGCCCAAGTTAGAAGCAGAGCCTAAGGTGTAAATTATCGATAGTCCATATCTCGGAAACTATAAGAGATAATGCAATTTGGCAACCGGCAATGTAATTAGCATGCCGAATATTACTTGGAATGTGAATTGGAACGAAATTGCCAATAGATAAGACCATTTTACAATTTGGGCCCAAGTAAGAAGCAGAGCCTAAGGTGTAAATTATCGATAGTCCATATCTCTGAAACTATAAGAGATAATGCAATTTCGCAACCGGCAATGTAATTAGCATGCCGAATATTACTTGGAATGTGAATTGGGACGAAATCGCCAATAGATAAGGCCATTTTACAATTTGGGCCCAAGTTAGAAGCAGAGCCTAAGGTGTAAATTATCGATAGTCCATATCTCGGAAACTATAAGAGATAATGCAATTTGGCAACCGGCAATGTAATTAGCATGCCGAATATCACTTGGAATGTGAATTGGGACGAAATCGCCAATAGATAAGACCATTTTACAATTTGGGCCCAAGTTAGAAGCAGAGCCTAAGGTGTAAATTATCGATAGTCCATATCTCGGAAACTATAAGAGATAATGCAATTTGGCAACCGGCAATGTAATTAGCATGCCGAATATTACTTGGAATGTGAATTGGAACGAAATCGCCAATAGATAAGACCATTTTACAATTTGGGCCCAAGTTAGAAGCAGAGCCTAAGGTGTAAATTATCGATAGTCCATATCTCGGAAACTATAAGAGATAATGCAATTTAGCAACCGGCAATGTAATTAGCATGCCGAATATTACTTGGAATGTGAATTGGAACGAAATCGCCAATAGATAAGACCATTTTACAATTTGGGCCCAAGTTAGAAGCAGAGCCTAAGGTGTAAATTATTGATAGTCCATATCTCGGAAACTATAAGAGATAATGCAATTTCGCAACCGGCAATGTAATTAGCATGCCGAATATCACTTGGAATGTGAATTGGGACGAAATCGCCAATAGATAAGACCATTTTACAATTTGGGCCCAAGTTAGAAGCAGAGCCTAAGGTGTAAATTATCGATAGTCCATATCTCGGAAACTATTAGAGATAATGCAATTTGGCAACCGGCAATGTAATTAGCATGCCGAATATTACTTGGAATGTGAATTGGAACGAAATCGCCAATAGATAAGACCATTTTACAATTTGGGACCAAGTTAGAAGCAGAGCCTAAGGTGTAAATTATCGATAGTCCATATCTCGGAAACTATAAGAGTTAATGCAATTTGGCAACCGGCAATGTAATTAGCATGCCGAATATTACTTGGAATGTGAATTGGAACGAAATCGCCAATAGATAAGACCATTTTACAATTTGGGCCCAAGTTAGAAGCAGAGCCTAAAGTGTAAATTATCGAAAGTCCATATCTCGGAAACTATAAGAGATAATGCAATTTGGCAACCGGCAATGTAATTAGCATGCCGAATATTACTTGGAATGTGAATTGGAACGAAATTGCCAATAGATAAGACCATTTTACAATTTGGGCCCAAGTTAGAAGCAGAGCCTAAGGTGTAAATTATCGATAGTCCATATCTCTGAAACTATAAGAGATAATGCAATTGCTCAACCGGCAATGTAATTAGCATGCCGAATATTACTTGGAATGTGAATTGGGACGAAATCGCCAATAGATAAGGCCATTTTACAATTTGGGCCCAAGTTAGAAGCAGAGCCTAAGGTGTAAATTATCGATAGTCCATATCTCGGAAACTATAAGAGATAATGCAATTTGGCAACCGGCAATGTAATTAGCATGCCGAATATCACTTGGAATGTGAATTGGGACGAAATCGCCAATAGATAAGACCATTTTACAATTTGGGCCCAAGTTAGAAGCAGAGCCTAAGGTGTAAATTATCGATAGTCTATATCTCGGAAACTATAAGAGATAATGCAATTTGGCAACCGGCAATGTAATTAGCATGCCGAATATTACTTGGAATGTGAATTGGAACGAAATCGCCAATAGATAAGACCATTTTACAATTTGGGCCCAAGTTAGAAGCAGAGCCTAAGGTGTAAATTATCGATAGTCCATATCTCGGAAACTATAAGAGATAATGCAATTTCGCAACCGGCAATATAATTAGCATGCCGAATATTACTTGGAGTGTGAATTGGAACGAAATCGCCAATAGATAAGACCATTTTACAATTTGGGCCCAAGTTAGAAGCAGAGCCTAAGGTGTAAATTATCGATAGTCCATATCTCGGAAACTATAAGAGATAATGCAATTTGGCAACCGGCAATGTAATTAGCATGCCGAATATTACTTGGAATGTGAATTGGGACGAAATCGCCAATAGATAAGGCCATTTTACAATTTGGGCCCAAGTTAGAAGCAGAGCCTAAGGTGTAAATTATCGATAGTCCATATCTCGGAAACTATAAGAGATAATGCAATTTGGCAACCGGCAATGTAATTAGCATGCGGAATATTACTTGGAATGTGAATTGGAACGAAATCGCCAATAGATAAGACCATTTTACAATTTGGGCCCAAGTTAGAAGCAGAGCCTAAGGTGTAAATTATTGATAGTCCATATCTCGGAAACTATAAGAGATAATGCAATTTGGCAACCGGCAATGTAATTAGCATGCTGAATATTACTTGGAATGTGAATTGGAACGAATTCGCCAATAGATAAGACCATTTTACAATTTGGGCCCAAGTTAGAAGCAGAGCCTAAGGTGTAAATTATCGATAGTCCATATCTCGGAAACTGTAAGAGATAATGCAATTTGGCAACCGGCAATGTAATTAGCATGCCGAATATTACTTGGAATGTGAATTGGAACGAAATCGCCAATAGATAAGACCATTTTACAATTTGGGCCCAAGTTAGAAGCAGAGCCTAAGGTGTAAATTATCGATAGTCCATATCTCGGAAACTATAAGAGATAATGCAATTTGGCAACCGGCAATGTAATTAGCATGCCGAATATTACTTGGAATGTGAATTGGAACGAAATCGCCAATAGATAAGACCATTTTACAATTTGGGCCCAAGTTAGAAGCAGAGCCTAAGGTGTAAATTATCGATAGTCTATATCTCGGAAACTATAAGAGATAATGCAATTTGGCAACCGGCAATGTTATTAGCATGCCGAATATTACTTGGAATGTGAATTGGAACGAAATCGCCAATAGATAAGACCATTTTACAATTTGGGCCCAAGTTAGAAGCAGAGCCTAAGGTGTAAATTATCGATAGTCCATATCTCGGAAACTATAAGAGATAATGCAATTTCGCAACCGGCAATATAATTAGCATGCCGAATATTACTTGGAGTGTGAATTGGAACGAAATCGCCAATAGATAAGACCATTTTACAATTTGGGCCCAAGTTAGAAGCAGAGCCTAAGGTGTAAATTATCGATAGTCCATATCTCGGAAACTATAAGAGATAATGCAATTTGGTAACCGGCAATGTAATTAGCATGCCGAATATTACTTGGAATGTGAATTGGAACGAAATCGCCAATAGATAAGACCATTTTACAATTTGGGCCCAAGTTAGAAGCAGAGCCTAAGGTGTAAATTATCGATAGTCCATATCTCGGAAACTATAAGAGATAATGCAATTTGGCAACCGGAAATGTAATTAGCATGCCGAATATCACTTGGAATGTGAATTGGGACGAAATCGCCAATAGATAAGACCATTTTACAATTTGGGCCCAAGTTAGAAGCAGAGCCTAAGGTGTAAATTATCGATAGTCCATATCTCTTAAACTATAAGAGATAATTCAATTTGGCAACCGGCAATGTAATTAGCATGCCGAATATTACTTGGAATGTGAATTGGAACGAAATCGCCAATAGATAAGACCATTTTACAATTTGGACCCAAGTTAGAAGCAGAGCCTAAGGTGTAAATTATCGATAGTCCATATCTCGGAAACTATAAGAGATAATGCAATTTGGCAACCGGCAATGTAATTAGCATGCCGAATATTACTTGGAATGTGAATTGGAACGAAATCGCCAATAGATAAGACCATTTTACAATTTGGGCCCAAGTTAGAAGCAGAGCCTATGGTGTAAATTATCGATAGTCCATATCTCGGAAACTATAAGAGATAATGCAATTTGGCAACCGGCAATGTAATTAGCATGCCGAATATTACTTGGAATGTGAATTGGAACGAAATCGCCAATAGATAAGACCATTTTACAATTTGGGCCCAAGTTAGAAGCAGAGCCTAAGGTGTAAATTATCGATAGTCCATATCTCGGAAACTATAAGAGTTAATGCAATTTGGCAACCGGCAATGTAATTAGCATGCCGAATATTACTTGGAATGTGAATTGGAACGAAATCGCCAATAGATAAGACCATTTTACAATTTGGGCCCAAGTTAGAAGCAGAGCCTAAGGTGTAAATTATCGATAGTCCATATCTCGGAAACTATAAGAGATAATGCAATTTGGCAACCGGAAATGTAATTAGCATGCCGAATATTACTTGGAATGTGAATTGGAACGAAATTGCCAATAGATAAGACCATTTTACAATTTGGGCCCAAGTTAGAAGCAGAGCCTAAGGTGTAAATTATCGATAGTCCATATCTCTGAAACTTTAAGAGATAATGCAATTTCGCAACCGGCAATGTAATTAGCATGCCGAATATTACTTGGAATGTGAATTGGGACGAAATCGCCAATAGATAAGGCCATTTTACAATTTGGGCCCAAGTTAGAAGCAGAGCCTAAGGTGTAAATTATCTATAGTCCATATCTCGGAAACTATAAGAGATAATGCAATTTGGCAGCCGGCAATGTAATTAGCATGCGGAATATTACTTGGAATGTGAATTGGAACGAAATCGCCAATAGATAAGACCATTTTACAATTTGGGCCCAAGTTAGAAGCAGAGCCTAAGGTGTAAATTATTGATAGTCCATATCTCGGAAACTATAAGAGATAATGCAATTTGGCAACCGGCAATGTAATTAGCATGCTGAATATTACTTGGAATGTGAATTGGAACGAATTCGCCAATAGATAAGACCATTTTACAATTTGGGCCCAAGTTAGAAGCAGAGCCTAAGGTGTAAATTATCGATAGTCCATATCTCGGAAACTATAAGAGATAATGCAATTTGGCAACCGGCAATGTAATTAGCATGCCGAATATTACTTGGAATGTGAATTGGAACGAAATCGCCAATAGATAAGACCATTTTACAATTTGGGCCCAAGTTAGAAGCAGAGCCTAAGGTGTAAATTATCGATAGTCCATATCTCGGAAACTATAAGAGATAATGCAATTTGGCAACCGGCAATGTAATTAGCATGCCGAATATTACTTGGAATGTGAATTGGAACGAAATCGCCAATAGATAAGACCATTTTACAATTTGGGAGCAAGTTAGAAGCAGAGCCTAAGGTGTAAATTATCGATAGTCCATATCTCGGAAACTATAAGAGATAATGCAATTTCGCAACCGGCAATGTAATTAGCATGCCGAATATCACTTGGAATGTGAATTGGGACGAAATCGCCAATAGATAAAACCATTTTACAATTTGGGCCCAAGTTAGAAGCAGAGCCTAAGGTGTAAATTATCGATAGTCCATATCTCGGAAACTATAAGAGATAATGCAATTTGGCAACCGGCAATGTAATTAGCATGCCGAATATTACTTGGAATGTGAATTGGAACGAAATCGCCAATAGATAAGACCATTTTACAATTTGGGCCCAAGTTAGAAGCAGAGCCTAAGGTGTAAATTATCGATAGTCCATATCTCGGAAACTATAAGAGATAATGCAATTTGGCAACCGGCAATGTAATTAGCATGCCGAATATTACTTGGAATGTGAATTGGAACGGAATCGCCAATAGGTAAGACCATTTTACAATTTGGGCCCAAGTTAGAAGCAGAGCCTAAGGTGTAAATTATCGATAGTCCATATCTCGGAAACTATAAGAGATAATGCAATTTGGCAACCGGCAATGTAATTAGCATGCCGAATATTACTTGGAATGTGAATTGGAACGAAATCGCCAATAGATAAGACCATTTTACAATTTGGGCCCAAGTTAGAAGCAGAGCCTAAGGTGTAAATTATCGATAGTCCATATCTCGGAAACTATAAGAGATAATGCAATTTCGCAACCGGCAATGTAATTAGCATGCCGAATATTACTTGGAGTGTGAATTGGAACGAAATCGCCAATAGATAAGACCATTTTACAATTTGGGCCCAAGTTAGAAGCAGAGCCTAAGGTGTAAATTATCGATAGTCCATATCTCGGAAACTATAAGAGATAATGCAATTTGGCAACCGGCAATGTAATTAGCATGCCGAATATTACTTGGAATGTGAATTGGAACGAAATCGCCAATAGATAAGACCATTTTACAATTTGGGCCCAAGTTAGAAGCAGAGCCTATGGTGTAAATTATCGATAGTCCATATCTCGGAAACTATAAGAGATAATGCAATTTGGCAACCGGCAATGTAATTAGCATGCCGAATATTACTTGGAATGTGAATTGGAACGAAATCGCCAATAGATAAGACCATTTTACAATTTGGGCCCAAGTTAGAAGCAGAGCCTAAGGTGTAAATTATCGATAGTCCATATCTCGGAAACTATAAGAGTTAATGCAATTTGGCAACCGGCAATGTAATTAGCATGCCGAATATTACTTGGAATGTGAATTGGAACGAAATCGCCAATAGATAAGACCATTTTACAATTTGGGCCCAAGTTAGAAGCAGAGCCTAAGGTGTAAATTATCGATAGTCCATATCTCGGAAACTATAAGAGATAATGCAATTTGGCAACCGGCAATGTAATTAGCATGCCGAATATTACTTGGAATGTGAATTGGAACGAACCTGCCAATAGATAAGACCATTTTACAATTTGGGCCCAAGTTAGAAGCAGAGCCTAAGGTGTAAATTATCGATAGTCCATATCTCTGAAACTATAAGAGATAATGCAATTTCGCAACCGGCAATGTAATTAGCATGCCGAATATTACTTGGAATGTGAATTGGGACGAAATCGCCAATAGATAAGGCCATTTTACAATTTGGGCCCAAGTTAGAGGCAGAGCCTAAGGTGTAAATTATCGATAGTCCATATCTCGGAAACTATAAGAGATAATGCAATTTGGCAACCGGCAATGTAATTAGCATGCGGAATATTACTTGGAATGTGAATTGGAACGAAATCGCCAATAGATAAGACCATTTTACAATTTGGGCCCAAGTTAGAAGCAGAGCCTAAGGTGTAAATTATTGATAGTCCATATCTCGGAAACTATAAGAGATAATGCAATTTGGCAACCGGCAATGTAATTAGCATGCTGAATATTACTTGGAATGTGAATTGGAACGAATTCGCCAATAGATAAGACCATTTTACAATTTGGGCCCAAGTTAGAAGCAGAGCCTAAGGTGTAAATTATCGATAGTCCATATCTCGGAAACTATAAGAGATAATGCAATTTGGCAACCGGCAATGTAATTAGCATGCCGAATATTACTTGGAATGTGAATTGGAACGAAATCGCCAATAGATAAGACCATTTTACAATTTGGGCCCAAGTTAGAAGCAGAGCCTAAGGTGTAAATTATCGATAGTCCATATCTCGGAAACTATAAGAGATAATGCAATTTGGCAACCGGCAATGTAATTAGCATGCCGAATATTACTTGGAATGTGAATTGGAACGAAATCGCCAATAGATAAGACCATTTTACAATTTGGGAGCAAGTTAGAAGCAGAGCCTAAGGTGTAAATTATCGATAGTCCATATCTCGGAAACTATAAGAGATAATGCAATTTCGCAACCGGCAATGTAATTAGCATGCCGATATCACTTGGAATGTGAATTGGGACGAAATCGCCAATAGATAAGACCATTTTACAATTTGGGCCCAAGTTAGAAGCAGAGCCTAAGGTGTAAATTATCGATAGTCCATATCTCGGAAACTATAAGAGATAATGCAATTTGGCAACCGGCAATGTAATTAGCATGCCGAATATTACTTGGAATGTGAATTGGAACGAAATCGCCAATAGATAAGACCATTTTACAATTTGGGCCCAAGTTAGAAGCAGAGCCTAAGGTGTAAATTATCGATAGTCCATATCTCGGAAACTATAAGAGATAATGCAATTTGGCAACCGGCAATGTAATTAGCATGCCGAATATTACTTGGAATGTGAATTGGAACGGAATCGCCAATAGGTAAGACCATTTTACAATTTGGGCCCAAGTTAGAAGCAGAGCCTAAGGTGTAAATTATCGATAGTCCATATCTCGGAAACTATAAGAGATAATGCAATTTGGCAACCGGCAATGTAATTAGCATGCCGAATATTACTTGGAATGTGAATTGGAACGAAATCGCCAATAGATAAGACCATTTTACAATTTGGGCCCAAGTTAGAAGCAGAGCCTAAGGTGTAAATTATCGATAGTCCATATCTCGGAAACTATAAGAGATAATGCAATTTCGCAACCGGCAATATAATTAGCATGCCGAATATTACTTGGAGTGTGAATTGGAACGAAATCGCCAATAGATAAGACCATTTTACAATTTGGGCCCAAGTTAGAAGCAGAGCCTAAGGTGTAAATTATCGATAGTCCATATCTCGGAAACTATAAGAGATAATGCAATTTGGCAACCGGCAATGTAATTAGCATGCCGAATATTACTTGGAATGTGAATTGGAACGAAATCGCCAATAGATAAGACCATTTTACAATTTGGGCCCAAGTTAGAAGCAGAGCCTATGGTGTAAATTATCGATAGTCCATATCTCGGAAACTATAAGAGATAATGCAATTTGGCAACCGGCAATGTAATTAGCATGCCGAATATTACTTGGAATGTGAATTGGAACGAAATCTCCAATAGATAAGACCATTTTACAATTTGGGCCCAAGTTAGAAGCAGAGCCTAAGGTGTAAATTATCGATAGTCCATATCTCGGAAACTATAAGAGTTAATGCAATTTGGCAACCGTCAATGTAATTAGCATGCCGAATATTACTTGGAATGTGAATTGGAACGAAATCGCCAATAGATAAGACCATTTTACAATTTGGGCCCAAGTTAGAAGCAGAGCCTAAGGTGTAAATTATCGATAGTCCATATCTCGGAAACTATAAGAGATAATGCAATTTGGCAACCGGCAATGTAATTAGCATGCCGAATATTACTTGGAATGTGAATTGGAACGAAATTGCCAATAGATAAGACCATTTTACAATTTGGGCCCAAGTTAGAAGCAGAGATTAAGGTGTAAATTATCGATAGTCCATATCTCTGAAACTATAAGAGATAATGCAATTTCGCAACCGGCAATGTAATTAGCATGCCGAATATTACTTGGAATGTGAATTGGGACGAAATCGCCAATAGATAAGGCCATTTTACAATTTGGGCCCAAGTTAGAAGCAGAGCCTAAGGTGTAAATTATCGATAGTCCATATCTCGGAAACTATAAGAGATAATGCAATTTGGCAACCGGCAATGTAATTAGCATGCGGAATATTACTTGGAATGTGAATTGGAACGAAATCGCCAATAGATAAGACCATTTTACAATTTGGGCCCAAGTTAGAAGCAGAGCCTAAGGTGTAAATTATTGATAGTCCATATCTCGGAAACTATAAGAGATAATGCAATTTGGCAACCGGCAATGTAATTAGCATGCCGAATATTACTTGGAATGTGAATTGGAACGAAATCGCCAATAGATAAGACCATTTTACAATTTGGGCCCAAGTTAGAAGCAGAGCCTAAGGTGTAAATTATCGATAGTCCATATCTCGGAAACTATAAGAGATAATGCAATTTGGCAACCGGCAATGTAATTAGCATGCCGAATATTACTTGGAATGTGAATTGGAACGAAATCGCCAATAGATAAGACCATTTTACAATTTGGGCCCAAGTTAGAAGCAGAGCCTAAGGTGTAAATTATCGATAGTCCATATCTCGGAAACTATAAGAGATAATGCAATTTGGCAACCGGCAATGTAATTAGCATGCCGAATATTACTTGGAATGTGAATTGGAACGAAATCGCCAATAGATAAGACCATTTTACAATTTGGGAGCAAGTTAGAAGCAGAGCCTAAGGTGTAAATTATCGATAGTCCATATCTCGGAAACTATAAGAGATAATGCAATTTCGCAACCGGCAATGTAATTAGCATGCCGAATATCACTTGGAATGTGAATTGGGACGAAATCGCCAATAGATAAGACCATTTTACAATTTGGGCCCAAGTTAGAAGCAGAGCCTAAGGTGTAAATTATCGATAGTCCATATCTCGGAAACTATAAGAGATAATGCAATTTGGCAACCGGCAATGTAATTAGCATGCCGAATATTACTTGGAATGTGAATTGGAACGGAATCGCCAATAGGTAAGACCATTTTACAATTTGGGCCCAAGTTAGAAGCAGAGCCTAAGGTGTAAATTATCGATAGTCCATATCTCGGAAACTATAAGAGATAATGCAATTTGGCAACCGGCAATGTAATTAGCACGCCGAATATTACTTGGAATGTGAATTGGAACGAAATCGCCAATAGATAAGACCATTTTACAATTTGGGCCCAAGTTAGAAGCAGAGCCTAAGGTGTAAATTATCGATAGTCCATATCTCGGAAACTATAAGAGTTAATGCAATTTGGCAACCGGCAATGTAATTAGCATGCCGAATATTACTTGGAATGTGAATTGGAACGAAATCGCCAATAGATAAGACCATTTTACAATTTGGGCCCAAGTTAGAAGCAGAGCCTAAGGTGTAAATTATCGATAGTCCATATCTCGGAAACTATAAGAGATAATGCAATTTGGCAACCGGCAATGTAATTAGCATGCCGAATATTACTAGGAATGTGAATTGGAACGAAATTGCCAATAGATAAGACCATTTTACAATTTGGGCCCAAGTTAGAAGCAGAGCCTAAGGTGTAAATTATCGATAGTCCATATCTCTGAAACTATAAGAGATAATGCAATTTCGCAACCGGCAATGTAATTAGCATGCCGAATATTACTTGGAATGTGAATTGGGACGAAATCGCCAATAGATAAGGCCATTTTACAATTTGGGCCCAAGTTAGAAGCAGAGCCTAAGGTGTAAATTATCGATAGTCCATATCTCGGAAACTATAAGAGATAATGCAATTTGGCAACCGGCAATGTAATTAGCATGCCGAATATTACTAGGAATGTGAATTGGAACGAAATTGCCAATAGATAAGACCATTTTACAATTTGGGCCCAAGTTAGAAGCAGAGCCTAAGGTGTAAATTATCGATAGTCCATATCTCGGAAACTATAAGAGATAATGCAATTTCGCAACCGGCAATGTAATTAGCATGCCGAATATCACTTGGAATGTGAATTGGGACGAAATCGCCAATAGGTAAGACCATTTTACAATTTGGGCCCAAGTTAGAAGCAGAGCCTAAGGTGTAAATTATCGATAGTCCATATCTCTTAAACTATAAGAGATAATTCAATTTGGCAACCGGCAATGTAATTAGCATGCCGAATATTACTTGGAATGTGAATTGGAACGAAATCGCCAATAGATAAGACCATTTTACAATTTGGGCCCAAGTTAGAAGCAGAGCCTAAGGTGTAAATTATCGATAGTCCATATCTCGGAAACTATAAGAGTTAATGCAATTTGGCAACCGGCAATGTAATTAGCATGCCGAATATTACTTGGAATGTGAATTGGAACGAAATCGCCAATAGATAAGACCATTTTACAATTTGGGCCCAAATTAGAAGCAGAGCCTAAGGTGTAAATTATCGATAGTCCATATCTCGGAAACTATAAGAGATAATGCAATTTGGCAACCGGCAATGTAATTAGCATGCCGAATATTACTTGGAATGTGAATTGGAACGAAATTGCCAATAGATAAGACCATTTTACAATTTGGGCCCAAGTTAGAAGCAGAGCCTAAGGTGTAAATTATCGATAGTCCAAATCTCTGAAACTATAAGAGATAATGCAATTTCGCAACCGGCAATGTAATTAGCATGCCGAATATTACTTGGAATGTGAATTGGGACGAAATCGCCAATAGATAAGGCCATTTTACAATTTGGGCCCAAGTTAGAAGCAGAGCCTAAGGTGTAAATTATCGATAGTCCATATCTCGGAAACTATAAGAGATAATGCAATTTGGCAACCGGCAATGTAATTAGCATGCGGAATATTACTTGGAATGTGAATTGGAACGAAATCGCCAATAGATAAGACCATTTTACAATTTGGGCCCAAGTTAGAAGCAGAGCCTAAGGTGTAAATTATTGATAGTCCATATCTCGGAAACTATAAGAGATAATGCAATTTGGCAACCGGCAATGTAATTAGCATGCTGAATATTACTTGGAATGTGAATTGGAACGAATTCGCCAATAGATAAGACCATTTTACAATTTGGGCCCAAGTTAGAAGCAGAGCCTAAGGTGTAAATTATCGATAGTCCATATCTCGGAAACTATAAGAGATAATGCAATTTGGCAACCGGCAATGTAATTAGCATGCCGAATATTACTTGGAATGTGAATTGGAACGAAGTCGCCAATAGATAAGACCATTTTACAATTTGGGCCCAAGTTAGAAGCAGAGCCTAAGGTGTAAATTATCGATAGTCCATATCTCGGAAACTATAAGAGATAATGCAATTTGGCAACCGGCAATGTAATTAGCATGCCGAATATTACTTGGAATGTGAATTGGAACGAAATCGCCAATAGATAAGACCATTTTACAATTTGGGAGCAAGTTAGAAGCAGAGCCTAAGGTGTAAATTATCGATAGTCCATATATCGGAAACTATAAGAGATAATGCAATTTCGCAACCGGCAATGTAATTAGCATGCCGAATATCACTTGGAATGTGAATTGGGACGAAATCGCCAATAGATAAGACCATTTTACAATTTGGGCCCAAGTTAGAAGCAGAGCCTAAGGTGTAAATTATCGATAGTCCATATCTCGGAAACTATAAGAGATAATGCAATTTGGCAACCGGCAATGTAATTAGCATGCCGAATATTACTTGGAATGTGAATTGGAACGAAATCGCCAATAGATAAGACCATTTTACAATTTGGGCCCAAGTTAGAAGCAGAGCCTAAGGTGTAAATTATCGATAGTCCATATCTCGGAAACTATAAGAGATAATGCAATTTGGCAACCGGCAATGTAATTAGCATGCCGAATATTACTTGGAATGTGAATTGGAACGGAATCGCCAATAGGTAAGACCATTTTACAATTTGGGCCCAAGTTAGAAGCAGAGCCTAAGGTGTAAATTATCGATAGTCCATATATCGGAAACTATAAGAGATAATGCAATTTCGCAACCGGCAATGTAATTAGCATGCCGAATATCACTTGGAATGTGAATTGGGACGAAATCGCCAATAGATAAGACCATTTTACAATTTGGGCCCAAGTTAGAAGCAGAGCCTAAGGTGTAAATTATCGATAGTCCATATCTCGGAAACTATAAGAGATAATGCAATTTGGCAACCGGCAATGTAATTAGCATGCCGAATATTACTTGGAATGTGAATTGGAACGAAATCGCCAATAGATAAGACCATTTTACAATTTGGGCCCAAGTTAGAAGCAGAGCCTAAGGTGTAAATTATCGATAGTCCATATCTCGGAAACTATAAGAGATAATGCAATTTCGCAACCGGAAATGTAATTAGCATGCCGAATATTACTTGGAGTGTGAATTGGAACGAAATCGCCAATAGATAAGACCATTTTACAATTTGGGCCCAAGTTAGAAGCAGAGCCTAAGGTGTAAATTATCGATAGTCCATATCTCGGAAACTATAAGAGATAATGCAATTTGGCAACCGGCAATGTAATTAGCATGCCGAATATTACTTGGAATGTGAATTGGAACGAAATCGCCAATAGATAAGACCATTTTACAATTTGGGCCCAAGTTAGAAGCAGAGCCTATGGTGTAAATTATCGATAGTCCATATCTCGGAAACTATAAGAGATAATGCAATTTGGCAACCGGCAATGTAATTAGCATGCCGAATATTACTTGGAATGTGAATTGGAACGAAATCGCCAATAGATAAGACCATTTTACAATTTGGGCCCAAGTTAGAAGCAGAGCCTAAGGTGTAAATTATCGATAGTCCATATCTCGGAAACTATAAGAGATAATGCAATTTGGCAACCGGCAATGTAATTAGCATGCCGAATATTACTTGGAATGTGAATTGGAACGAAATCGCCAATAGATAAGACCATTTTACAATTTGGGCCCAAGTTAGAAGCAGAGCCTATGGTGTAAATTATCGATAGTCCATATCTCGGAAACTATAAGAGATAATGCAATTTGGCAACCGGCAATGTAATTAGCATGCCGAATATTACTTGGAATGTGAATTGGAACGAAATCGCCAATAGATAAGACCATTTTACAATTTGGGCCCAAGTTAGAAGCAGAGCCTAAGGTGTAAATTATCGATAGTCCATATCTCGGAAACTATAAGAGTTAATGCAATTTGGCAACCGGCAATGTAATTAGCATGCCGAATATTACTTGGAATGTGAATTGGAACGAAATCGCCAATAGATAAGACCATTTTACAATTTGGGCCCAAGTTAGAAGCAGAGCCTAAGGTGTAAATTATCGATAGTCCATATCTCGGAAACTATAAGAGATAATGCAATTTGGCAACCGGCAATGTAATTAGCATGCCGAATATTACTTGGAATGTGAATTGGAACGAAATTGCCAATAGATAAGACCATTTTACAATTTGGGCCCAAGTTAGAAGCAGAGCCTAAGGTGTAAATTATCGATAGTCCATATCTCTGAAACTATAAGAGATAATGCAATTTCGCAACCGGCAATGTAATTAGCATGCCGAATATTACTTGGAATGTGAATTGGGACGAAATCGCCAATAGATAAGGCCATTTTACAATTTGGGCCCAAGTTAGAAGCAGAGCCTAAGGTGTAAATTATCGATAGTCCATATCTCGGAAACTATAAGAGATAATGCAATTTGGCAACCGGCAATGTAATTAGCATGCGGAATATTACTTGGAATGTGAATTGGAACGAAATCGCCAATAGATAAGACCATTTTACAATTTGGGCCCAAGTTAGAAGCAGAGCCTAAGGTGTAAATTATTGATAGTCCATATCTCGGAAACTATAAGAGATAATGCAATTTGGCAACCGGCAATGTAATTAGCATGCTGAATATTACTTGGAATGTGAATTGGAACGAATTCGCCAATAGATAAGACCATTTTACAATTTGGGCCCAAGTTAGAAGCAGAGCCTAAGGTGTAAATTATCGATAGTCCATATCTCGGAAACTATAAGAGATAATGCAATTTGGCAACCGGCAATGTAATTAGCATGCCGAATATTACTTGGAATGTGAATAGGAACGAAATCGCCAATAGATAAGACCATTTTACAATTTGGGCCCAAGTTAGAAGCAGAGCCTAAGGTGTAAATTATCGATAGTCCATATCTCGGAAACTATAAGAGATAATGCAATTTGGCAACCGGCAATGTAATTAGCATGCCGAATATTACTTGGAATGTGAATTGGAACGAAATCGCCAATAGATAAGACCATTTTACAATTTGGGAGCAAGTTAGAAGCAGAGCCTAAGGTGTAAATTATCGATAGTCCATATCTCGGAAACTATAAGAGATAATGCAATTTCGCAACCGGCAATGTAATTAGCATGCCGAATATCACTTGGAATGTGAATTGGGACGAAATCGCCAATAGATAAGACCATTTTATAATTTGGGCCCAAGTTAGAAGCAGAGCCTTAGGTGTAAATTATCGATAGTCCATATCTCGGAAACTATAAGAGATAATGCAATTTGGCAACCGGCAATGTAATTAGCATGCCGAATATTACTTGGAATGTGAATTGGAACGAAATCGCCAATAGATAAGACCATTTTACAATTTGGGCCCAAGTTAGAAGCAGAGCCTAAGGTGTAAATTATCGATAGTCCATATCTCGGAAACTATAAGAGATAATGCAATTTGGCAACCGGCAATGTAATTAGCATGCCGAATATTACTTGGAATGTGAATTGGAACGGAATCGCCAATAGGTAAGACCATTTTACAATTTGGGCCCAAGTTAGAAGCAGAGCCTAAGGTGTAAATTATCGATAGTCCATATCTCGGAAACTATAAGAGATAATGCAATTTGGCAACCGGCAATGTAATTAGCATGCCGAATATTACTTGGAATGTGAATTGGAACGAAATCGCCAATAGATAAGACCATTTTACAATTTGGGCCCAAGTTAGAAGCAGAGCCTAAGGTGTAAATTATCGATAGTCCATATCTCGGAAACTATAAGAGATAATGCAATTTCGCAACCGGCAATGTAATTAGCATGCCGAATATTACTTGGAGTGTGAATTGGAACGAAATCGCCAATAGATAAGACCATTTTACAATTTGGGCCCAAGTTAGAAGCAGAGCCTAAGGTGTAAATTATCGACAGTCCATATCTCGGAAACTATAAGAGATAATGCAATTTGGCAACCGGCAATGTAATTAGCATGCCGAATATTACTTGGAATGTGAATTGGAACGAAATCGCCAATAGATAAGACCATTTTACAATTTGGGCCCAAGTTAGAAGCAGAGCCTATGGTGTAAATTATCGATAGTCCATATCTCGGAAACTATAAGAGATAATGCAATTTGGCAACCGGCAATGTAATTAGCATGCCGAATATTACTTGGAATGTGAATTGGAACGAAATCGCCAATAGATAAGACCATTTTACAATTTGGGCCCAAGTTAGAAGCAGAGCCTAAGGTGTAAATTATCGATAGTCCATATCTCGGAAACTATAAGAGTTAATGCAATTTGGCAACCGGCAATGTAATTAGCATGCCGAATATTACTTGGAATGTGAATTGGAACGAAATCGCCAATAGATAAGACCATTTTACAACTTGGGCCCAAGTTAGAAGCAGAGCCTAAGGTGTAAATTATCGATAGTCCATATCTCGGAAACTATAAGAGATAATGCAATTTGGCAACCGGCAATGTAATTAGCATGCCGAATATTACTTGGAATGTGAATTGGGACGAAATCGCCAATAGATAAGGCCATTTTACAATTTGGGCCCAAGTTAGAAGCAGAGCCTAAGGTGTAAATTATCGATAGTCCATATCTCGGAAACTATAAGAGATAATGCAATTTGGCAACCGGCAATGTAATTAGCATGCGGAATATTACTTGGAATGTGAATTGGAACGAAATCGCCAATAGATAAGACCATTTTACAATTTGGGCCCAAGTTAGAAGCAGAGCCTAAGGTGTAAATTATTGATAGTCCATATCTCGGAAACTATAAGAGATAATGCAATTTGGCAACCGGCAATGTAATTAGCATGCCGAATATTACTTGGAATGTGAATTGGAACGAAATCGCCAATAGATAAGACCATTTTACAATTTGGGCCCAAGTTAGAAGCAGAGCCTAAGGTGTAAATTATCGATAGTCCATATCTCGGAAACTATAAGAGATAATGCAATTTGGCAACCGGCAATGTAATTAGCATGCCGAATATTACTTGGAATGTGAATTGGAACGAAATCGCCAATAGATAAGACCATTTTACAATTTGGGCCCAAGTTAGAAGCAGAGCCTAAGGTGTAAATTATCGATAGTCTATATCTCGGAAACTATAAGAGATAATGCAATTTGGCAACCGGCAATGTAATTAGCATGCCGAATATTACTTGGAATGTGAATTGGAACGAAATCGCCAATAGATAAGACCATTTTACAATTTGGGCCCAAGTTAGAAGCAGAGCCTAAGGTGTAAATTATCGATAGTCCATATCTCGGAAACTATAAGAGTTAATGCAATTTGGCAACCGGCAATGTAATTAGCATGCCGAATATTACTTGGAATGTGAATTGGAACGAAATCGCCAATAGATAAGACCATTTTACAATTTGGGCCCAAGTTAGAAGCAGAGCCTAAGGTGTAAATTATCGATAGTCCATATCTCGGAAACTATAAGAGATAATGCAATTTGGCAACCGGCAATGTAATTAGCATGCCGAATATTACTTGGAATGTGAATTGGAACGAAATTGCCAATAGATAAGACCATTTTACAATTTGGGCCCAAGTTAGAAGCAGAGCCTAAGGTGTAAATTATCGATAGTCCATATCTCTGAAACTATAAGAGATAATGCAATTTCGCAACCGGCAATGTAATTAGCATGCCGAATATTACTTGGAATGTGAATTGGGACGAAATCGCCAATAGATAAGGCCATTTTACAATTTGGGCCCAAGTTAGAAGCAGAGCCTAAGGTGTAAATTATCGATAGTCCATATCTCGGAAACTATAAGAGATAATGCAATTTGGCAACCGGCAATGTAATTAGCATGCGGAATATTACTTGGAATGTGAATTGGAACGAAATCGCCAATAGATAAGACCATTTTACAATTTGGGCCCAAGTTAGAAGCAGAGCCTAAGGTGTAAATTATTGATAGTCCATATCTCGGAAACTATAAGAGATAATGCAATTTGGCAACCGGCAATGTAATTAGCATGCTGAATATTACTTGGAATGTGAATTGGAACGAATTCGCCGATAGATAAGACCATTTTACAATTTGGGCCCAAGTTAGAAGCAGAGCCTAAGGTGTAAATTATCGATAGTCCATATCTCGGAAACTATAAGAGATAATGCAATTTGGCAACCGGCAATGTAATTAGCATGCCGAATATTACTTGGAATGTGAATTGGAACGAAGTCGCCAATAGATAAGACCATTTTACAATTTGGGCCCAAGTTAGAAGCAGAGCCTAAGGTGTAAATTATCGATAGTCCATATCTCGGAAACTATAAGAGATAATGCAATTTGGCAACCGGCAATGTAATTAGCATGCCGAATATTACTTGGAATGTGAATTGGAACGAAATCGCCAATAGATAAGACCATTTTACAATTTGGGAGCAAGTTAGAAGCAGAGCCTAAGGTGTAAATTATCGATAGTCCATATATCGGAAACTATAAGAGATAATGCAATTTCGCAACCGGCAATGTAATTAGCATGCCGAATATCACTTGGAATGTGAATTGGGACGAAATCGCCAATAGATAAGACCATTTTACAATTTGGGCCCAAGTTAGAAGCAGAGCCTAAGGTGTAAATTATCGATAGTCCATATCTCGGAAACTATAAGAGATAATGCAATTTGGCAACCGGCAATGTAATTAGCATGCCGAATATTACTTGGAATGTGAATTGGAACGAAATCGCCAATAGATAAGACCATTTTACAATTTGGGCCCAAGTTAGAAGCAGAGCCTAAGGTGTAAATTATCGATAGTCCATATCTCGGAAACTATAAGAGATAATGCAATTTGGCAACCGGCAATGTAATTAGCATGCCGAATATTACTTGGAATGTGAATTGGAACGGAATCGCCAATAGGTAAGACCATTTTACAATTTGGGCCCAAGTTAGAAGCAGAGCCTAAGGTGTAAATTATCGATAGTCCATATCTCGGAAACTATAAGAGATAATGCAATTTGGCAACCGGCAATGTAATTAGCATGCCGAATATTACTTGGAATGTGAATTGGAACGAAATCGCCAATAGATAAGACCATTTTACAATTTGGGCCCAAGTTAGAAGCAGAGCCTAAGGTGTAAATTATCGATAGTCCATATCTCGGAAACTATAAGAGATAATGCAATTTCGCAACCGGAAATGTAATTAGCATGCCGAATATTACTTGGAGTGTGAATTGGAACGAAATCGCCAATAGATAAGACCATTTTACAATTTGGGCCCAAGTTAGAAGCAGAGCCTAAGGTGTAAATTATCGATAGTCCATATCTCGGAAACTATAAGAGATAATGCAATTTGGCAACCGGCAATGTAATTAGCATGCCGAATATTACTTGGAATGTGAATTGGAACGAAATCGCCAATAGATAAGACCATTTTACAATTTGGGCCCAAGTTAGAAGCAGAGCCTATGGTGTAAATTATCGATAGTCCATATCTCGGAAACTATAAGAGATAATGCAATTTGGCAACCGGCAATGTAATTAGCATGCCGAATATTACTTGGAATGTGAATTGGAACGAAATCGCCAATAGATAAGACCATTTTACAATTTGGGCCCAAGTTAGAAGCAGAGCCTATGGTGTAAATTATCGATAGTCCATATCTCGGAAACTATAAGAGATAATGCAATTTGGCAACCGGCAATGTAATTAGCATGCCGAATATTACTTGGAATGTGAATTGGAACGAAATCGCCAATAGATAAGACCATTTTACAATTTGGGCCCAAGTTAGAAGCAGAGCCTAAGGTGTAAATTATCGATAGTCCATATCTCGGAAACTATAAGAGTTAATGCAATTTGGCAACCGGCAATGTAATTAGCATGCCGAATATTACTTGGAATGTGAATTGGAACGAAATCGCCAATAGATAAGACCATTTTACAATTTGGGCCCAAGTTAGAAGCAGAGCCTAAGGTGTAAATTATCGATAGTCCATATCTCGGAAACTATAAGAGATAATGCAATTTGGCAACCGGCAATGTAATTAGCATGCCGAATATTACTTGGAATGTGAATTGGAACGAAATTGCCAATAGATAAGACCATTTTACAATTTGGGCCCAAGTTAGAAGCAGAGCCTAAGGTGTAAATTATCGATAGTCCATATCTCTGAAACTATAAGAGATAATGCAATTTCGCAACCGGCAATGTAATTAGCATGCCGAATATTACTTGGAATGTGAATTGGGACGAAATCGCCAATAGATAAGGCCATTTTACAATTTGGGCCCAAGTTAGAAGCAGAGCCTAAGGTGTAAATTATCGATAGTCCATATCTCGGAAACTATAAGAGATAATGCAATTTGGCAACCGGCAATGTAATTAGCATGCGGAATATTACTTGGAATGTGAATTGGAACGAAATCGCCAATAGATAAGACCATTTTACAATTTGGGCCCAAGTTAGAAGCAGAGCCTAAGGTGTAAATTATCGATAGTCCATATCTCGGAAACTATAAGAGATAATGCAATTTGGCAACCGGCAATGTAATTAGCATGCCGAATATTACTTGGAATGTGAATTGGGACGAAATCGCCAATAGATAAGGCCATTTTACAATTTGGGCCCAAGTTAGAAGCAGAGCCTAAGGTGTAAATTATCGATAGTCCATATCTCGGAAACTATAAGAGATAATGCAATTTGGCAACCGGCAATGTAATTAGCATGCGGAATATTACTTGGAATGTGAATTGGAACGAAATCGCCAATAGATAAGACCATTTTACAATTTGGGCCCAAGTTAGAAGCAGAGCCTAAGGTGTAAATTATTGATAGTCCATATCTCGGAAACTATAAGAGATAATGCAATTTGGCAACCGGCAATGTAATTAGCATGCCGAATATTACTTGGAGTGTGAATTGGAACGAAATCGCCAATAGATAAGACCATTTTACAATTTGGGCCCAAGTTAGAAGCAGAGCCTAAGGTGTAAATTATCGATAGTCCATATCTCGGAAACTATAAGAGATAATGCAATTTGGCAACCGGCAATGTAATTAGCATGCCGAATATTACTTGGAATGTGAATTGGAACGAAATCGCCAATAGATAAGACCATTTTACAATTTGGGCCCAAGTTAGAAGCAGAGCCTAAGGTGTAAATTATCGATAGTCTATATCTCGGAAACTATAAGAGATAATGCAATTTGGCAACCGGCAATGTAATTAGCATGCCGAATATTACTTGGAATGTGAATTGGAACGAAATCGCCAATAGATAAGACCATTTTACAATTTGGGCCCAAGTTAGAAGCAGAGCCTAAGGTGTAAATTATCGATAGTCCATATCTCGGAAACTATAAGAGTTAATGCAATTTGGCAACCGGCAATGTAATTAGCATGCCGAATATTACTTGGAATGTGAATTGGAACGAAATCGCCAATAGATAAGACCATTTTACAATTTGGGCCCAAGTTAGAAGCAGAGCCTAAGGTGTAAATTATCGATAGTCCATATCTCGGAAACTATAAGAGATAATGCAATTTGGCAACCGGCAATGTAATTAGCATGCCGAATATTACTTGGAATGTGAATTGGAACGAAATTGCCAATAGATAAGACCATTTTACAATTTGGGCCCAAGTTAGAAGCAGAGCCTAAGGTGTAAATTATCGATAGTCCATATCTCTGAAACTATAAGAGATAATGCAATTTCGCAACCGGCAATGTAATTAGCATGCCGAATATTACTTGGAATGTGAATTGGGACGAAATCGCCAATAGATAAGGCCATTTTACAATTTGGGCCCAAGTTAGAAGCAGAGCCTAAGGTGTAAATTATCGATAGTCCATATCTCGGAAACTATAAGAGATAATGCAATTTGGCAACCGGCAATGTAATTAGCATGCGGAATATTACTTGGAATGTGAATTGGAACGAAATCGCCAATAGATAAGACCATTTTACAATTTGGGCCCAAGTTAGAAGCAGAGCCTAAGGTGTAAATTATTGATAGTCCATATCTCGGAAACTATAAGAGATAATGCAATTTGGCAACCGGCAATGTAATTAGCATGCTGAATATTACTTGGAATGTGAATTGGAACGAATTCGCCGATAGATAAGACCATTTTACAATTTGGGCCCAAGTTAGAAGCAGAGCCTAAGGTGTAAATTATCGATAGTCCATATCTCGGAAACTATAAGAGATAATGCAATTTGGCAACCGGCAATGTAATTAGCATGCCGAATATTACTTGGAATGTGAATTGGAACGAAGTCGCCAATAGATAAGACCATTTTACAATTTGGGCCCAAGTTAGAAGCAGAGCCTAAGGTGTAAATTATCGATAGTCCATATCTCGGAAACTATAAGAGATAATGCAATTTGGCAACCGGCAATGTAATTAGCATGCCGAATATTACTTGGAATGTGAATTGGAACGAAATCGCCAATAGATAAGACCATTTTACAATTTGGGAGCAAGTTAGAAGCAGAGCCTAAGGTGTAAATTATCGATAGTCCATATATCGGAAACTATAAGAGATAATGCAATTTCGCAACCGGCAATGTAATTAGCATGCCGAATATCACTTGGAATGTGAATTGGGACGAAATCGCCAATAGATAAGACCATTTTACAATTTGGGCCCAAGTTAGAAGCAGAGCCTAAGGTGTAAATTATCGATAGTCCATATCTCGGAAACTATAAGAGATAATGCAATTTGGCAACCGGCAATGTAATTAGCATGCCGAATATTACTTGGAATGTGAATTGGAACGAAATCGCCAATAGATAAGACCATTTTACAATTTGGGCCCAAGTTAGAAGCAGAGCCTAAGGTGTAAATTATCGATAGTCCATATCTCGGAAACTATAAGAGATAATGCAATTTGGCAACCGGCAATGTAATTAGCATGCCGAATATTACTTGGAATGTGAATTGGAACGAAATCGCCAATAGATAAGACCATTTTACAATTTGGGAGCAAGTTAGAAGCAGAGCCTAAGGTGTAAATTATCGATAGTCCATATCTCGGAAACTATAAGAGATAATGCAATTTCGCAACCGGCAATGTAATTAGCATGCCGAATATCACTTGGAATGTGAATTGGGACGAAATCGCCAATAGATAAGACCATTTTATAATTTGGGCCCAAGTTAGAAGCAGAGCCTTAGGTGTAAATTATCGATAGTCCATATCTCGGAAACTATAAGAGATAATGCAATTTGGCAACCGGCAATGTAATTAGCATGCCGAATATTACTTGGAATGTGAATTGGAACGAAATCGCCAATAGATAAGACCATTTTACAATTTGGGCCCAAGTTAGAAGCAGAGCCTAAGGTGTAAATTATCGATAGTCCATATCTCGGAAACTATAAGAGATAATGCAATTTGGCAACCGGCAATGTAATTAGCATGCCGAATATTACTTGGAATGTGAATTGGAACGGAATCGCCAATAGGTAAGACCATTTTACAATTTGGGCCCAAGTTAGAAGCAGAGCCTAAGGTGTAAATTATCGATAGTCCATATCTCGGAAACTATAAGAGATAATGCAATTTGGCAACCGGCAATGTAATTAGCATGCCGAATATTACTTGGAATGTGAATTGGAACGAAATCGCCAATAGATAAGACCATTTTACAATTTGGGCCCAAGTTAGAAGCAGAGCCTAAGGTGTAAATTATCGATAGTCCATATCTCGGAAACTATAAGAGATAATGCAATTTCGCAACCGGCAATGTAATTAGCATGCCGAATATTACTTGGAGTGTGAATTGGAACGAAATCGCCAATAGATAAGACCATTTTACAATTTGGGCCCAAGTTAGAAGCAGAGCCTAAGGTGTAAATTATCGACAGTCCATATCTCGGAAACTATAAGAGATAATGCAATTTGGCAACCGGCAATGTAATTAGCATGCCGAATATTACTTGGAATGTGAATTGGAACGAAATCGCCAATAGATAAGACCATTTTACAATTTGGGCCCAAGTTAGAAGCAGAGCCTATGGTGTAAATTATCGATAGTCCATATCTCGGAAACTATAAGAGATAATGCAATTTGGCAACCGGCAATGTAATTAGCATGCCGAATATTACTTGGAATGTGAATTGGAACGAAATCGCCAATAGATAAGACCATTTTACAATTTGGGCCCAAGTTAGAAGCAGAGCCTAAGGTGTAAATTATCGATAGTCCATATCTCGGAAACTATAAGAGTTAATGCAATTTGGCAACCGACAATGTAATTAGCATGCCGAATATTACTTGGAATGTGAATTGGAACGAAATCGCCAATAGATAAGACCATTTTACAACTTGGGCCCAAGTTAGAAGCAGAGCCTAAGGTGTAAATTATCGATAGTCCATATCTCGGAAACTATAAGAGATAATGCAATTTGGCAACCGGCAA
The DNA here is from genome assembly GCF_030347505.1 of Rhynchophorus ferrugineus. Classification (NCBI taxonomy): domain Eukaryota; kingdom Metazoa; phylum Arthropoda; class Insecta; order Coleoptera; family Curculionidae; genus Rhynchophorus; species Rhynchophorus ferrugineus. The sequence continues at coordinate 1,028,832 of NW_027472606.1, read as the reverse complement.
TGTAATTAGCATGCCGAATATTACTTGGAATGTGAATTGGGACGAAATCGCCAATAGATAAGGCCATTTTACAATTTGGGCCCAAGTTAGAAGCAGAGCCTAAGGTGTAAATTATCGATAGTCCATATCTCGGAAACTATAAGAGATAATGCAATTTGGCAACCGGCAATGTAATTAGCATGCGGAATATTACTTGGAATGTGAATTGGAACGAAATCGCCAATAGATAAGACCATTTTACAATTTGGGCCCAAGTTAGAAGCAGAGCCTAAGGTGTAAATTATTGATAGTCCATATCTCGGAAACTATAAGAGATAATGCAATTTGGCAACCGGCAATGTAATTAGCATGCCGAATATTACTTGGAATGTGAATTGGAACGAAATCGCCAATAGATAAGACCATTTTACAATTTGGGCCCAAGTTAGAAGCAGAGCCTAAGGTGTAAATTATCGATAGTCCATATCTCGGAAACTATAAGAGATAATGCAATTTGGCAACCGGCAATGTAATTAGCATGCCGAATATTACTTGGAATGTGAATTGGAACGAAATCGCCAATAGATAAGACCATTTTACAATTTGGGCCCAAGTTAGAAGCAGAGCCTAAGGTGTAAATTATCGATAGTCTATATCTCGGAAACTATAAGAGATAATGCAATTTGGCAACCGGCAATGTAATTAGCATGCCGAATATTACTTGGAATGTGAATTGGAACGAAATCGCCAATAGATAAGACCATTTTACAATTTGGGCCCAAGTTAGAAGCAGAGCCTAAGGTGTAAATTATCGATAGTCCATATCTCGGAAACTATAAGAGTTAATGCAATTTGGCAACCGGCAATGTAATTAGCATGCCGAATATTACTTGGAATGTGAATTGGAACGAAATCGCCAATAGATAAGACCATTTTACAATTTGGGCCCAAGTTAGAAGCAGAGCCTAAGGTGTAAATTATCGATAGTCCATATCTCGGAAACTATAAGAGATAATGCAATTTGGCAACCGGCAATGTAATTAGCATGCCGAATATTACTTGGAATGTGAATTGGAACGAAATTGCCAATAGATAAGACCATTTTACAATTTGGGCCCAAGTTAGAAGCAGAGCCTAAGGTGTAAATTATCGATAGTCCATATCTCTGAAACTATAAGAGATAATGCAATTTCGCAACCGGCAATGTAATTAGCATGCCGAATATTACTTGGAATGTGAATTGGGACGAAATCGCCAATAGATAAGGCCATTTTACAATTTGGGCCCAAGTTAGAAGCAGAGCCTAAGGTGTAAATTATCGATAGTCCATATCTCGGAAACTATAAGAGATAATGCAATTTGGCAACCGGCAATGTAATTAGCATGCGGAATATTACTTGGAATGTGAATTGGAACGAAATCGCCAATAGATAAGACCATTTTACAATTTGGGCCCAAGTTAGAAGCAGAGCCTAAGGTGTAAATTATTGATAGTCCATATCTCGGAAACTATAAGAGATAATGCAATTTGGCAACCGGCAATGTAATTAGCATGCTGAATATTACTTGGAATGTGAATTGGAACGAATTCGCCGATAGATAAGACCATTTTACAATTTGGGCCCAAGTTAGAAGCAGAGCCTAAGGTGTAAATTATCGATAGTCCATATCTCGGAAACTATAAGAGATAATGCAATTTGGCAACCGGCAATGTAATTAGCATGCCGAATATTACTTGGAATGTGAATTGGAACGAAGTCGCCAATAGATAAGACCATTTTACAATTTGGGCCCAAGTTAGAAGCAGAGCCTAAGGTGTAAATTATCGATAGTCCATATCTCGGAAACTATAAGAGATAATGCAATTTGGCAACCGGCAATGTAATTAGCATGCCGAATATTACTTGGAATGTGAATTGGAACGAAATCGCCAATAGATAAGACCATTTTACAATTTGGGAGCAAGTTAGAAGCAGAGCCTAAGGTGTAAATTATCGATAGTCCATATATCGGAAACTATAAGAGATAATGCAATTTCGCAACCGGCAATGTAATTAGCATGCCGAATATCACTTGGAATGTGAATTGGGACGAAATCGCCAATAGATAAGACCATTTTACAATTTGGGCCCAAGTTAGAAGCAGAGCCTAAGGTGTAAATTATCGATAGTCCATATCTCGGAAACTATAAGAGATAATGCAATTTGGCAACCGGCAATGTAATTAGCATGCCGAATATTACTTGGAATGTGAATTGGAACGAAATCGCCAATAGATAAGACCATTTTACAATTTGGGCCCAAGTTAGAAGCAGAGCCTAAGGTGTAAATTATCGATAGTCCATATCTCGGAAACTATAAGAGATAATGCAATTTGGCAACCGGCAATGTAATTAGCATGCCGAATATTACTTGGAATGTGAATTGGAACGGAATCGCCAATAGGTAAGACCATTTTACAATTTGGGCCCAAGTTAGAAGCAGAGCCTAAGGTGTAAATTATCGATAGTCCATATCTCGGAAACTATAAGAGATAATGCAATTTGGCAACCGGCAATGTAATTAGCATGCCGAATATTACTTGGAATGTGAATTGGAACGAAATCGCCAATAGATAAGACCATTTTACAATTTGGGCCCAAGTTAGAAGCAGAGCCTAAGGTGTAAATTATCGATAGTCCATATCTCGGAAACTATAAGAGATAAGGCAATTTCGCAACCGGAAATGTAATTAGTATGCCGAATATTACTTGGAGTGTGAATTGGAACGAAATCGCCAATAGATAAGACCATTTTACAATTTGGGCCCAAGTTAGAAGCAGAGCCTAAGGTGTAAATTATCGATAGTCCATATCTCGGAAACTATAAGAGATAATGCAATTTGGCAACCGGCAATGTAATTAGCATGCCGAATATTACTTGGAATGTGAATTGGAACGAAATCGCCAATAGATAAGACCATTTTACAATTTGGGCCCAAGTTAGAAGCAGAGCCTATGGTGTAAATTATCGATAGTCCATATCTCGGAAACTATAAGAGATAATGCAATTTGGCAACCGGCAATGTAATTAGCATGCCGAATATTACTTGGAATGTGAATTGGAACGAAATCGCCAATAGATAAGACCATTTTACAATTTGGGCCCAAGTTAGAAGCAGAGCCTATGGTGTAAATTATCGATAGTCCATATCTCGGAAACTATAAGAGATAATGCAATTTGGCAACCGGCAATGTAATTAGCATGCCGAATATTACTTGGAATGTGAATTGGAACGAAATCGCCAATAGATAAGACCATTTTACAATTTGGGCCCAAGTTAGAAGCAGAGCCTAAGGTGTAAATTATCGATAGTCCATATCTCGGAAACTATAAGAGTTAATGCAATTTGGCAACCGGCAATGTAATTAGCATGCCGAATATTACTTGGAATGTGAATTGGAACGAAATCGCCAATAGATAAGACCATTTTACAATTTGGGCCCAAGTTAGAAGCAGAGCCTAAGGTGTAAATTATCGATAGTCCATATCTCTGAAACTATAAGAGATAATGCAATTTCGCAACCGGCAATGTAATTAGCATGCCGAATATTACTTGGAATGTGAATTGGGACGAAATCGCCAATAGATAAGGCCATTTTACAATTTGGGCCCAAGTTAGAAGCAGAGCCTAAGGTGTAAATTATTGATAGTCCATATCTCGGAAACTATAAGAGATAATGCAATTTGGCAACCGGCAATGTAATTAGCATGCTGAATATTACTTGGAATGTGAATTGGAACGAATTCGCCGATAGATAAGACCATTTTACAATTTGGGCCCAAGTTAGAAGCAGAGCCTAAGGTGTAAATTATCGATAGTCCATATCTCGGAAACTATAAGAGATAATGCAATTTGGCAACCGGCAATGTAATTAGCATGCCGAATATTACTTGGAATGTGAATTGGAACGAAGTCGCCAATAGATAAGACCATTTTACAATTTGGGCCCAAGTTAGAAGCAGAGCCTAAGGTGTAAATTATCGATAGTCCATATCTCGGAAACTATAAGAGATAATGCAATTTGGCAACCGGCAATGTAATTAGCATGCCGAATATTACTTGGAATGTGAATTGGAACGAAATCGCCAATAGATAAGACCATTTTACAATTTGGGAGCAAGTTAGAAGCAGAGCCTAAGGTGTAAATTATCGATAGTCCATCGATCGGAACCTATAAGAGATAATGCAATTTCGCAACCGGCAATGTAATTAGCATGCCGAATATCACTTGGAATGTGAATTGGGACGAAATCGCCAATAGATAAGACCATTTTACAATTTGGGCCCAAGTTAGAAGCAGAGCCTAAGGTGTAAATTATCGATAGTCCATATCTCGGAAACTATAAGAGATAATGCAATTTGGCAACCGGCAATGTAATTAGCATGCCGAATATTACTTGGAATGTGAATTGGAACGAAATCGCCAATAGATAAGACCATTTTACAATTTGGGCCCAAGTTAGAAGCAGAGCCTAAGGTGTAAATTATCGATAGTCCATATCTCGGAAACTATAAGAGATAATGCAATTTGGCAACCGGCAATGTAATTAGCATGCCGAATATTACTTGGAATGTGAATTGGAACGGAATCGCCAATAGGTAAGACCATTTTACAATTTGGGCCCAAGTTAGAAGCAGAGCCTAAGGTGTAAATTATCGATAGTCCATATCTCGGAAACTATAAGAGATAATGCAATTTGGCAACCGGCAATGTAATTAGCATGCCGAATATTACTTGGAATGTGAATTGGAACGAAATCGCCAATAGATAAGACCATTTTACAATTTGGGCCCAAGTTAGAAGCAGAGCCTAAGGTGTAAATTATCGATAGTCCATATCTCGGAAACTATAAGAGATAATGCAATTTCGCAACCGGAAATGTAATTAGCATGCCGAATATTACTTGGAGTGTGAATTGGAACGAAATCGCCAATAGATAAGACCATTTTACAATTTGGGCCCAAGTTAGAAGCAGAGCCTAAGGTGTAAATTATCGATAGTCCATATCTCGGAAACTATAAGAGATAATGCAATTTGGCAACCGGCAATGTAATTAGCATGCCGAATATTACTTGGAATGTGAATTGGAACGAAATCGCCAATAGATAAGACCATTTTACAATTTGGGCCCAAGTTAGAAGCAGAGCCTATGGTGTAAATTATCGATAGTCCATATCTCGGAAACTATAAGAGATAATGCAATTTGGCAACCGGCAATGTAATTAGCATGCCGAATATTACTTGGAATGTGAATTGGAACGAAATCGCCAATAGATAAGACCATTTTACAATTTGGGCCCAAGTTAGAAGCAGAGCCTATGGTGTAAATTATCGATAGTCCATATCTCGGAAACTATAAGAGATAATGCAATTTGGCAACCGGCAATGTAATTAGCATGCCGAATATTACTTGGAATGTGAATTGGAACGAAATCGCCAATAGATAAGACCATTTTACAATTTGGGCCCAAGTTAGAAGCAGAGCCTAAGGTGTAAATTATCGATAGTCCATATCTCGGAAACTATAAGAGTTAATGCAATTTGGCAACCGGCAATGTAATTAGCATGCCGAATATTACTTGGAATGTGAATTGGAACGAAATCGCCAATAGATAAGACCATTTTACAATTTGGGCCCAAGTTAGAAGCAGAGCCTAAGGTGTAAATTATCGATAGTCCATATCTCGGAAACTATAAGAGATAATGCAATTTGGCAACCGGCAATGTAATTAGCATGCCGAATATTACTTGGAATGTGAATTGGAACGAAATTGCCAATAGATAAGACCATTTTACAATTTGGGCCCAAGTTAGAAGCAGAGCCTAAGGTGTAAATTATCGATAGTCCATATCTCTGAAACTATAAGAGATAATGCAATTTCGCAACCGGCAATGTAATTAGCATGCCGAATATTACTTGGAATGTGAATTGGGACGAAATCGCCAATAGATAAGACCATTTTATAATTTGGGCCCAAGTTAGAAGCAGAGCCTTAGGTGTAAATTATCGATAGTCCATATCTCGGAAACTATAAGAGATAATGCAATTTGGCAACCGGCAATGTAATTAGCATGCCGAATATTACTTGGAATGTGAATTGGAACGAAATCGCCAATAGATAAGACCATTTTACAATTTGGGCCCAAGTTAGAAGCAGAGCCTAAGGTGTAAATTATCGATAGTCCATATCTCGGAAACTATAAGAGATAATGCAATTTGGCAACCGGCAATGTAATTAGCATGCCGAATATTACTTGGAATGTGAATTGGAACGGAATCGCCAATAGGTAAGACCATTTTACAATTTGGGCCCAAGTTAGAAGCAGAGCCTAAGGTGTAAATTATCGATAGTCCATATCTCGGAAACTATAAGAGATAATGCAATTTGGCAACCGGCAATGTAATTAGCATGCCGAATATTACTTGGAATGTGAATTGGAACGAAATCGCCAATAGATAAGACCATTTTACAATTTGGGCCCAAGTTAGAAGCAGAGCCTAAGGTGTAAATTATCGATAGTCCATATCTCGGAAACTATAAGAGATAATGCAATTTCGCAACCGGCAATGTAATTAGCATGCCGAATATTACTTGGAGTGTGAATTGGAACGAAATCGCCAATAGATAAGACCATTTTACAATTTGGGCCCAAGTTAGAAGCAGAGCCTAAGGTGTAAATTATCGACAGTCCATATCTCGGAAACTATAAGAGATAATGCAATTTGGCAACCGGCAATGTAATTAGCATGCCGAATATTACTTGGAATGTGAATTGGAACGAAATCGCCAATAGATAAGACCATTTTACAATTTGGGCCCAAGTTAGAAGCAGAGCCTATGGTGTAAATTATCGATAGTCCATATCTCGGAAACTATAAGAGATAATGCAATTTGGCAACCGGCAATGTAATTAGCATGCCGAATATTACTTGGAATGTGAATTGGAACGAAATCGCCAATAGATAAGACCATTTTACAATTTGGGCCCAAGTTAGAAGCAGAGCCTAAGGTGTAAATTATCGATAGTCCATATCTCGGAAACTATAAGAGTTAATGCAATTTGGCAACCGGCAATGTAATTAGCATGCCGAATATTACTTGGAATGTGAATTGGAACGAAATCGCCAATAGATAAGACCATTTTACAACTTGGGCCCAAGTTAGAAGCAGAGCCTAAGGTGTAAATTATCGATAGTCCATATCTCGGAAACTATAAGAGATAATGCAATTTGGCAACCGGCAATGTAATTAGCATGCCGAATATTACTTGGAATGTGAATTGGGACGAAATCGCCAATAGATAAGGCCATTTTACAATTTGGGCCCAAGTTAGAAGCAGAGCCTAAGGTGTAAATTATCGATAGTCCATATCTCGGAAACTATAAGAGATAATGCAATTTGGCAACCGGCAATGTAATTAGCATGCGGAATATTACTTGGAATGTGAATTGGAACGAAATCGCCAATAGATAAGACCATTTTACAATTTGGGCCCAAGTTAGAAGCAGAGCCTAAGGTGTAAATTATTGATAGTCCATATCTCGGAAACTATAAGAGATAATGCAATTTGGCAACCGGCAATGTAATTAGCATGCCGAATATTACTTGGAATGTGAATTGGAACGAAATCGCCAATAGATAAGACCATTTTACAATTTGGGCCCAAGTTAGAAGCAGAGCCTAAGGTGTAAATTATCGATAGTCCATATCTCGGAAACTATAAGAGATAATGCAATTTGGCAACCGGCAATGTAATTAGCATGCCGAATATTACTTGGAATGTGAATTGGAACGAAATCGCCAATAGATAAGACCATTTTACAATTTGGGCCCAAGTTAGAAGCAGAGCCTAAGGTGTAAATTATCGATAGTCTATATCTCGGAAACTATAAGAGATAATGCAATTTGGCAACCGGCAATGTAATTAGCATGCCGAATATTACTTGGAATGTGAATTGGAACGAAATCGCCAATAGATAAGACCATTTTACAATTTGGGCCCAAGTTAGAAGCAGAGCCTAAGGTGTAAATTATCGATAGTCCATATCTCGGAAACTATAAGAGTTAATGCAATTTGGCAACCGGCAATGTAATTAGCATGCCGAATATTACTTGGAATGTGAATTGGAACGAAATCGCCAATAGATAAGACCATTTTACAATTTGGGCCCAAGTTAGAAGCAGAGCCTAAGGTGTAAATTATCGATAGTCCATATCTCGGAAACTATAAGAGATAATGCAATTTGGCAACCGGCAATGTAATTAGCATGCCGAATATTACTTGGAATGTGAATTGGAACGAAATTGCCAATAGATAAGACCATTTTACAATTTGGGCCCAAGTTAGAAGCAGAGCCTAAGGTGTAAATTATCGATAGTCCATATCTCTGAAACTATAAGAGATAATGCAATTTCGCAACCGGCAATGTAATTAGCATGCCGAATATTACTTGGAATGTGAATTGGGACGAAATCGCCAATAGATAAGGCCATTTTACAATTTGGGCCCAAGTTAGAAGCAGAGCCTAAGGTGTAAATTATCGATAGTCCATATCTCGGAAACTATAAGAGATAATGCAATTTGGCAACCGGCAATGTAATTAGCATGCGGAATATTACTTGGAATGTGAATTGGAACGAAATCGCCAATAGATAAGACCATTTTACAATTTGGGCCCAAGTTAGAAGCAGAGCCTAAGGTGTAAATTATTGATAGTCCATATCTCGGAAACTATAAGAGATAATGCAATTTGGCAACCGGCAATGTAATTAGCATGCTGAATATTACTTGGAATGTGAATTGGAACGAATTCGCCGATAGATAAGACCATTTTACAATTTGGGCCCAAGTTAGAAGCAGAGCCTAAGGTGTAAATTATCGATAGTCCATATCTCGGAAACTATAAGAGATAATGCAATTTGGCAACCGGCAATGTAATTAGCATGCCGAATATTACTTGGAATGTGAATTGGAACGAAGTCGCCAATAGATAAGACCATTTTACAATTTGGGCCCAAGTTAGAAGCAGAGCCTAAGGTGTAAATTATCGATAGTCCATATCTCGGAAACTATAAGAGATAATGCAATTTGGCAACCGGCAATGTAATTAGCATGCCGAATATTACTTGGAATGTGAATTGGAACGAAATCGCCAATAGATAAGACCATTTTACAATTTGGGAGCAAGTTAGAAGCAGAGCCTAAGGTGTAAATTATCGATAGTCCATATATCGGAAACTATAAGAGATAATGCAATTTCGCAACCGGCAATGTAATTAGCATGCCGAATATCACTTGGAATGTGAATTGGGACGAAATCGCCAATAGATAAGACCATTTTACAATTTGGGCCCAAGTTAGAAGCAGAGCCTAAGGTGTAAATTATCGATAGTCCATATCTCGGAAACTATAAGAGATAATGCAATTTGGCAACCGGCAATGTAATTAGCATGCCGAATATTACTTGGAATGTGAATTGGAACGAAATCGCCAATAGATAAGACCATTTTACAATTTGGGCCCAAGTTAGAAGCAGAGCCTAAGGTGTAAATTATCGATAGTCCATATCTCGGAAACTATAAGAGATAATGCAATTTGGCAACCGGCAATGTAATTAGCATGCCGAATATTACTTGGAATGTGAATTGGAACGGAATCGCCAATAGGTAAGACCATTTTACAATTTGGGCCCAAGTTAGAAGCAGAGCCTAAGGTGTAAATTATCGATAGTCCATATCTCGGAAACTATAAGAGATAATGCAATTTGGCAACCGGCAATGTAATTAGCATGCCGAATATTACTTGGAATGTGAATTGGAACGAAATCGCCAATAGATAAGACCATTTTACAATTTGGGCCCAAGTTAGAAGCAGAGCCTAAGGTGTAAATTATCGATAGTCCATATCTCGGAAACTATAAGAGATAATGCAATTTCGCAACCGGAAATGTAATTAGCATGCCGAATATTACTTGGAGTGTGAATTGGAACGAAATCGCCAATAGATAAGACCATTTTACAATTTGGGCCCAAGTTAGAAGCAGAGCCTAAGGTGTAAATTATCGATAGTCCATATCTCGGAAACTATAAGAGATAATGCAATTTGGCAACCGGCAATGTAATTAGCATGCCGAATATTACTTGGAATGTGAATTGGAACGAAATCGCCAATAGATAAGACCATTTTACAATTTGGGCCCAAGTTAGAAGCAGAGCCTATGGTGTAAATTATCGATAGTCCATATCTCGGAAACTATAAGAGATAATGCAATTTGGCAACCGGCAATGTAATTAGCATGCCGAATATTACTTGGAATGTGAATTGGAACGAAATCGCCAATAGATAAGACCATTTTACAATTTGGGCCCAAGTTAGAAGCAGAGCCTATGGTGTAAATTATCGATAGTCCATATCTCGGAAACTATAAGAGATAATGCAATTTGGCAACCGGCAATGTAATTAGCATGCCGAATATTACTTGGAATGTGAATTGGAACGAAATCGCCAATAGATAAGACCATTTTACAATTTGGGCCCAAGTTAGAAGCAGAGCCTAAGGTGTAAATTATCGATAGTCCATATCTCGGAAACTATAAGAGTTAATGCAATTTGGCAACCGGCAATGTAATTAGCATGCCGAATATTACTTGGAATGTGAATTGGAACGAAATCGCCAATAGATAAGACCATTTTACAATTTGGGCCCAAGTTAGAAGCAGAGCCTAAGGTGTAAATTATCGATAGTCCATATCTCGGAAACTATAAGAGATAATGCAATTTGGCAACCGGCAATGTAATTAGCATGCCGAATATTACTTGGAATGTGAATTGGAACGAAATTGCCAATAGATAAGACCATTTTACAATTTGGGCCCAAGTTAGAAGCAGAGCCTAAGGTGTAAATTATCGATAGTCCATATCTCTGAAACTATAAGAGATAATGCAATTTCGCAACCGGCAATGTAATTAGCATGCCGAATATTACTTGGAATGTGAATTGGGACGAAATCGCCAATAGATAAGGCCATTTTACAATTTGGGCCCAAGTTAGAAGCAGAGCCTAAGGTGTAAATTATCGATAGTCCATATCTCGGAAACTATAAGAGATAATGCAATTTGGCAACCGGCAATGTAATTAGCATGCGGAATATTACTTGGAATGTGAATTGGAACGAAATCGCCAATAGATAAGACCATTTTACAATTTGGGCCCAAGTTAGAAGCAGAGCCTAAGGTGTAAATTATCGATAGTCCATATCTCGGAAACTATAAGAGATAATGCAATTTGGCAACCGGCAATGTAATTAGCATGCCGAATATTACTTGGAATGTGAATTGGGACGAAATCGCCAATAGATAAGGCCATTTTACAATTTGGGCCCAAGTTAGAAGCAGAGCCTAAGGTGTAAATTATCGATAGTCCATATCTCGGAAACTATAAGAGATAATGCAATTTGGCAACCGGCAATGTAATTAGCATGCGGAATATTACTTGGAATGTGAATTGGAACGAAATCGCCAATAGATAAGACCATTTTACAATTTGGGCCCAAGTTAGAAGCAGAGCCTAAGGTGTAAATTATTGATAGCCCATATCTCGGAAACTATAAGAGATAATGCAATTTGGCAACCGGCAATGTAATTAGCATGCCGAATATTACTTGGAGTGTGAATTGGAACGAAATCGCCAATAGATAAGACCATTTTACAATTTGGGCCCAAGTTAGAAGCAGAGCCTAAGGTGTAAATTATCGATAGTCCATATCTCGGAAACTATAAGAGATAATGCAATTTGGCAACCGGCAATGTAATTAGCATGCCGAATATTACTTGGAATGTGAATTGGAACGAAATCGCCAATAGATAAGACCATTTTACAATTTGGGCCCAAGTTAGAAGCAGAGCCTAAGGTGTAAATTATCGATAGTCTATATCTCGGAAACTATAAGAGATAATGCAATTTGGCAACCGGCAATGTAATTAGCATGCCGAATATTACTTGGAATGTGAATTGGAACGAAATCGCCAATAGATAAGACCATTTTACAATTTGGGCCCAAGTTAGAAGCAGAGCCTAAGGTGTAAATTATCGATAGTCCATATCTCGGAAACTATAAGAGTTAATGCAATTTGGCAACCGGCAATGTAATTAGCATGCCGAATATTACTTGGAATGTGAATTGGAACGAAATCGCCAATAGATAAGACCATTTTACAATTTGGGCCCAAGTTAGAAGCAGAGCCTAAGGTGTAAATTATCGATAGTCCATATCTCGGAAACTATAAGAGATAATGCAATTTGGCAACCGGCAATGTAATTAGCATGCCGAATATTACTTGGAATGTGAATTGGAACGAAATTGCCAATAGATAAGACCATTTTACAATTTGGGCCCAAGTTAGAAGCAGAGCCTAAGGTGTAAATTATCGATAGTCCATATCTCTGAAACTATAAGAGATAATGCAATTTCGCAACCGGCAATGTAATTAGCATGCCGAATATTACTTGGAATGTGAATTGGGACGAAATCGCCAATAGATAAGGCCATTTTACAATTTGGGCCCAAGTTAGAAGCAGAGCCTAAGGTGTAAATTATCGATAGTCCATATCTCGGAAACTATAAGAGATAATGCAATTTGGCAACCGGCAATGTAATTAGCATGCGGAATATTACTTGGAATGTGAATTGGAACGAAATCGCCAATAGATAAGACCATTTTACAATTTGGGCCCAAGTTAGAAGCAGAGCCTAAGGTGTAAATTATTGATAGTCCATATCTCGGAAACTATAAGAGATAATGCAATTTGGCAACCGGCAATGTAATTAGCATGCTGAATATTACTTGGAATGTGAATTGGAACGAATTCGCCGATAGATAAGACCATTTTACAATTTGGGCCCAAGTTAGAAGCAGAGCCTAAGGTGTAAATTATCGATAGTCCATATCTCGGAAACTATAAGAGATAATGCAATTTGGCAACCGGCAATGTAATTAGCATGCCGAATATTACTTGGAATGTGAATTGGAACGAAGTCGCCAATAGATAAGACCATTTTACAATTTGGGCCCAAGTTAGAAGCAGAGCCTAAGGTGTAAATTATCGATAGTCCATATCTCGGAAACTATAAGAGATAATGCAATTTGGCAACCGGCAATGTAATTAGCATGCCGAATATTACTTGGAATGTGAATTGGAACGAAATCGCCAATAGATAAGACCATTTTACAATTTGGGAGCAAGTTAGAAGCAGAGCCTAAGGTGTAAATTATCGATAGTCCATATATCGGAAACTATAAGAGATAATGCAATTTCGCAACCGGCAATGTAATTAGCATGCCGAATATCACTTGGAATGTGAATTGGGACGAAATCGCCAATAGATAAGACCATTTTACAATTTGGGCCCAAGTTAGAAGCAGAGCCTAAGGTGTAAATTATCGATAGTCCATATCTCGGAAACTATAAGAGATAATGCAATTTGGCAACCGGCAATGTAATTAGCATGCCGAATATTACTTGGAATGTGAATTGGAACGAAATCGCCAATAGATAAGACCATTTTACAATTTGGGCCCAAGTTAGAAGCAGAGCCTAAGGTGTAAATTATCGATAGTCCATATCTCGGAAACTATAAGAGATAATGCAATTTGGCAACCGGCAATGTAATTAGCATGCCGAATATTACTTGGAATGTGAATTGGAACGGAATCGCCAATAGGTAAGACCATTTTACAATTTGGGCCCAAGTTAGAAGCAGAGCCTAAGGTGTAAATTATCGATAGTCCATATCTCGAAAACTATAAGAGATAATGCAATTTGGCAACCGGCAATGTAATTAGCATGCCGAATATTACTTGGAATGTGAATTGGAACGAAATCGCCAATAGATAAGACCATTTTACAATTTGGGCCCAAGTTAGAAGCAGAGCCTAAGGTGTAAATTATCGATAGTCCATATCTCGGAAACTATAAGAGATAATGCAATTTCGCAACCGGAAATGTAATTAGCATGCCGAATATTACTTGGAGTGTGAATTGGAACGAAATCGCCAATAGATAAGACCATTTTACAATTTGGGCCCAAGTTAGAAGCAGAGCCTAAGGTGTAAATTATCGATAGTCCATATCTCGGAAACTATAAGAGATAATGCAATTTGGCAACCGGCAATGTAATTAGCATGCCGAATATTACTTGGAATGTGAATTGGAACGAAATCGCCAATAGATAAGACCATTTTACAATTTGGGCCCAAGTTAGAAGCAGAGCCTATGGTGTAAATTATCGATAGTCCATATCTCGGAAACTATAAGAGATAATGCAATTTGGCAACCGGCAATGTAATTAGCATGCCGAATATTACTTGGAATGTGAATTGGAACGAAATCGCCAATAGATAAGACCATTTTACAATTTGGGCCCAAGTTAGAAGCAGAGCCTATGGTGTAAATTATCGATAGTCCATATCTCGGAAACTATAAGAGATAATGCAATTTGGCAACCGGCAATGTAATTAGCATGCCGAATATTACTTGGAATGTGAATTGGAACGAAATCGCCAATAGATAAGACCATTTTACAATTTGGGCCCAAGTTAGAAGCAGAGCCTAAGGTGTAAATTATCGATAGTCCATATCTCGGAAACTATAAGAGTTAATGCAATTTGGCAACCGGCAATGTAATTAGCATGCCGAATATTACTTGGAATGTGAATTGGAACGAAATCGCCAATAGATAAGACCATTTTACAATTTGGGCCCAAGTTAGAAGCAGAGCCTAAGGTGTAAATTATCGATAGTCCATATCTCGGAAACTATAAGAGATAATGCAATTTGGCAACCGGCAATGTAATTAGCATGCCGAATATTACTTGGAATGTGAATTGGGACGAAATCGCCAATAGATAAGGCCATTTTACAATTTGGGCCCAAGTTAGAAGCAGAGCCTAAGGTGTAAATTATCGATAGTCCATATCTCGGAAACTATAAGAGATAATGCAATTTGGCAACCGGCAATGTAATTAGCATGCGGAATATTACTTGGAATGTGAATTGGAACGAAATCGCCAATAGATAAGACCATTTTACAATTTGGGCCCAAGTTAGAAGCAGAGCCTAAGGTGTAAATTATTGATAGTCCATATCTCGGAAACTATAAGAGATAATGCAATTTGGCAACCGGCAATGTAATTAGCATGCCGAATATTACTTGGAATGTGAATTGGAACGAAATCGCCAATAGATAAGACCATTTTACAATTTGGGCCCAAGTTAGAAGCAGAGCCTAAGGTGTAAATTATCGATAGTCCATATCTCGGAAACTATAAGAGATAATGCAATTTGGCAACCGGCAATGTAATTAGCATGCCGAATATTACTTGGAATGTGAATTGGAACGAAATCGCCAATAGATAAGACCATTTTACAATTTGGGCCCAAGTTAGAAGCAGAGCCTAAGGTGTAAATTATCGATAGTCCATATCTCGGAAACTATAAGAGATAATGCAATTTGGCAACCGGCAATGTAATTAGCATGCCGAATATTACTTGGAATGTGAATTGGGACGAAATCGCCAATAGATAAGGCCATTTTACAATTTGGGCCCAAGTTAGAAGCAGAGCCTAAGGTGTAAATTATCGATAGTCCATATCTCGGAAACTATAAGAGATAATGCAATTTGGCAACCGGCAATGTAATTAGCATGCGGAATATTACTTGGAATGTGAATTGGAACGAAATCGCCAATAGATAAGACCATTTTACAATTTGGGCCCAAGTTAGAAGCAGAGCCTAAGGTGTAAATTTTTGATAGTCCATATCTCGGAAACTATAAGAGATAATGCAATTTGGCAACCGGCAATGTAATTAGCATGCCGAATATTACTTGGAGTGTGAATTGGAACGAAATCGCCAATAGATAAGACCATTTTACAATTTGGGCCCAAGTTAGAAGCAGAGCCTAAGGTGTAAATTATCGATAGTCCATATCTCGGAAACTATAAGAGATAATGCAATTTGGCAACCGGCAATGTAATTAGCATGCCGAATATTACTTGGAATGTGAATTGGAACGAAATCGCCAATAGATAAGACCATTTTACAATTTGGGCCCAAGTTAGAAGCAGAGCCTAAGGTGTAAATTATCGATAGTCTATATCTCGGAAACTATAAGAGATAATGCAATTTGGCAACCGGCAATGTAATTAGCATGCCGAATATTACTTGGAATGTGAATTGGAACGAAATCGCCAATAGATAAGACCATTTTACAATTTGGGCCCAAGTTAGAAGCAGAGCCTAAGGTGTAAATTATCGATAGTCCATATCTCGGAAACTATAAGAGTTAATGCAATTTGGCAACCGGCAATGTAATTAGCATGCCGAATATTACTTGGAATGTGAATTGGAACGAAATCGCCAATAGATAAGACCATTTTACAATTTGGGCCCAAGTTAGAAGCAGAGCCTAAGGTGTAAATTATCGATAGTCCATATCTCGGAAACTATAAGAGATAATGCAATTTGGCAACCGGCAATGTAATTAGCATGCCGAATATTACTTGGAATGTGAATTGGAACGAAATTGCCAATAGATAAGACCATTTTACAATTTGGGCCCAAGTTAGAAGCAGAGCCTAAGGTGTAAATTATCGATAGTCCATATCTCTGAAACTATAAGAGATAATGCAATTTCGCAACCGGCAATGTAATTAGCATGCCGAATATTACTTGGAATGTGAATTGGGACGAAATCGCCAATAGATAAGGCCATTTTACAATTTGGGCCCAAGTTAGAAGCAGAGCCTAAGGTGTAAATTATCGATAGTCCATATCTCGGAAACTATAAGAGATAATGCAATTTGGCAACCGGCAATGTAATTAGCATGCGGAATATTACTTGGAATGTGAATTGGAACGAAATCGCCAATAGATAAGACCATTTTACAATTTGGGCCCAAGTTAGAAGCAGAGCCTAAGGTGTAAATTATTGATAGTCCATATCTCGGAAACTATAAGAGATAATGCAATTTGGCAACCGGCAATGTAATTAGCATGCTGAATATTACTTGGAATGTGAATTGGAACGAATTCGCCGATAGATAAGACCATTTTACAATTTGGGCCCAAGTTAGAAGCAGAGCCTAAGGTGTAAATTATCGATAGTCCATATCTCGGAAACTATAAGAGATAATGCAATTTGGCAACCGGCAATGTAATTAGCATGCCGAATATTACTTGGAATGTGAATTGGAACGAAGTCGCCAATAGATAAGACCATTTTACAATTTGGGCCCAAGTTAGAAGCAGAGCCTAAGGTGTAAATTATCGATAGTCCATATCTCGGAAACTATAAGAGATAATGCAATTTGGCAACCGGCAATGTAATTAGCATGCCGAATATTACTTGGAATGTGAATTGGAACGAAATCGCCAATAGATAAGACCATTTTACAATTTGGGAGCAAGTTAGAAGCAGAGCCTAAGGTGTAAATTATCGATAGTCCATATATCGGAAACTATAAGAGATAATGCAATTTCGCAACCGGCAATGTAATTAGCATGCCGAATATCACTTGGAATGTGAATTGGGACGAAATCGCCAATAGATAAGACCATTTTACAATTTGGGCCCAAGTTAGAAGCAGAGCCTAAGGTGTAAATTATCGATAGTCCATATCTCGGAAACTATAAGAGATAATGCAATTTGGCAACCGGCAATGTAATTAGCATGCCGAATATTACTTGGAATGTGAATTGGAACGAAATCGCCAATAGATAAGACCATTTTACAATTTGGGCCCAAGTTAGAAGCAGAGCCTAAGGTGTAAATTATCGATAGTCCATATCTCGGAAACTATAAGAGATAATGCAATTTGGCAACCGGCAATGTAATTAGCATGCCGAATATTACTTGGAATGTGAATTGGAACGGAATCGCCAATAGGTAAGACCATTTTACAATTTGGGCCCAAGTTAGAAGCAGAGCCTAAGGTGTAAATTATCGATAGTCCATATCTCGAAAACTATAAGAGATAATGCAATTTGGCAACCGGCAATGTAATTAGCATGCCGAATATTACTTGGAATGTGAATTGGAACGAAATCGCCAATAGATAAGACCATTTTACAATTTGGGCCCAAGTTAGAAGCAGAGCCTAAGGTGTAAATTATCGATAGTCCATATCTCGGAAACTATAAGAGATAATGCAATTTCGCAACCGGAAATGTAATTAGCATGCCGAATATTACTTGGAGTGTGAATTGGAACGAAATCGCCAATAGATAAGACCATTTTACAATTTGGGCCCAAGTTAGAAGCAGAGCCTAAGGTATAAATTATCGATAGTCCATATCTCGGAAACTATAAGAGATAATGCAATTTGGCAACCGGCAATGTAATTAGCATGCCGAATATTACTTGGAATGTGAATTGGAACGAAATCGCCAATAGATAAGACCATTTTACAATTTGGGCCCAAGTTAGAAGCAGAGCCTATGGTGTAAATTATCGATAGTCCATATCTCGGAAACTATAAGAGATAATGCAATTTGGCAACCGGCAATGTAATTAGCATGCCGAATATTACTTGGAATGTGAATTGGAACGAAATCGCCAATAGATAAGACCATTTTACAATTTGGGCCCAAGTTAGAAGCAGAGCCTATGGTGTAAATTATCGATAGTCCATATCTCGGAAACTATAAGAGATAATGCAATTTGGCAACCGGCAATGTAATTAGCATGCCGAATATTACTTGGAATGTGAATTGGAACGAAATCGCCAATAGATAAGACCATTTTACAATTTGGGCCCAAGTTAGAAGCAGAGCCTAAGGTGTAAATTATCGATAGTCCATATCTCGGAAACTATAAGAGTTAATGCAATTTGGCAACCGGCAATGTAATTAGCATGCCGAATATTACTTGGAATGTGAATTGGAACGAAATCGCCAATAGATAAGACCATTTTACAATTTGGGCCCAAGTTAGAAGCAGAGCCTAAGGTGTAAATTATCGATAGTCCATATCTCGGAAACTATAAGAGATAATGCAATTTGGCAACCGGCAATGTAATTAGCATGCCGAATATTACTTGGAATGTGAATTGGGACGAAATCGCCAATAGATAAGGCCATTTTACAATTTGGGCCCAAGTTAGAAGCAGAGCCTAAGGTGTAAATTATCGATAGTCCATATCTCGGAAACTATAAGAGATAATGCAATTTGGCAACCGGCAATGTAATTAGCATGCGGAATATTACTTGGAATGTGAATTGGAACGAAATCGCCAATAGATAAGACCATTTTACAATTTGGGCCCAAGTTAGAAGCAGAGCCTAAGGTGTAAATTATTGATAGTCCATATCTCGGAAACTATAAGAGATAATGCAATTTGGCAACCGGCAATGTAATTAGCATGCCGAATATTACTTGGAATGTGAATTGGAACGAAATCGCCAATAGATAAGACCATTTTACAATTTGGGCCCAAGTTAGAAGCAGAGCCTAAGGTGTAAATTATCGATAGTCCATATCTCGGAAACTATAAGAGATAATGCAATTTGGCAACCGGCAATGTAATTAGCATGCCGAATATTACTTGGAATGTGAATTGGAACGAAATCGCCAATAGATAAGACCATTTTACAATTTGGGCCCAAGTTAGAAGCAGAGCCTAAGGTGTAAATTATCGATAGTCTATATCTCGGAAACTATAAGAGATAATGCAATTTGGCAACCGGCAATGTAATTAGCATGCCGAATATTACTTGGAATGTGAATTGGAACGAAATCGCCAATAGATAAGACCATTTTACAATTTGGGCCCAAGTTAGAAGCAGAGCCTAAGGTGTAAATTATCGATAGTCCATATCTCGGAAACTATAAGAGTTAATGCAATTTGGCAACCGGCAATGTAATTAGCATGCCGAATATTACTTGGAATGTGAATTGGAACGAAATCGCCAATAGATAAGACCATTTTACAATTTGGGCCCAAGTTAGAAGCAGAGCCTAAGGTGTAAATTATCGATAGTCCATATCTCGGAAACTATAAGAGATAATGCAATTTGGCAACCGGCAATGTAATTAGCATGCCGAATATTACTTGGAATGTGAATTGGAACGAAATTGCCAATAGATAAGACCATTTTACAATTTGGGCCCAAGTTAGAAGCAGAGCCTAAGGTGTAAATTATCGATAGTCCATATCTCTGAAACTATAAGAGATAATGCAATTTCGCAACCGGCAATGTAATTAGCATGCCGAATATTACTTGGAATGTGAATTGGGACGAAATCGCCAATAGATAAGGCCATTTTACAATTTGGGCCCAAGTTAGAAGCAGAGCCTAAGGTGTAAATTATCGATAGTCCATATCTCGGAAACTATAAGAGATAATGCAATTTGGCAACCGGCAATGTAATTAGCATGCCGAATATTACTTGGAATGTGAATTGGAACGAAGTCGCCAATAGATAAGACCATTTTACAATTTGGGCCCAAGTTAGAAGCAGAGCCTAAGGTGTAAATTATCGATAGTCCATATCTCGGAAACTATAAGAGATAATGCAATTTGGCAACCGGCAATGTAATTAGCATGCCGAATATTACTTGGAATGTGAATTGGAACGAAATCGCCAATAGATAAGACCATTTTACAATTTGGGAGCAAGTTAGAAGCAGAGCCTAAGGTGTAAATTATCGATAGTCCATATATCGGAAACTATAAGAGATAATGCAATTTCGCAACCGGCAATGTAATTAGCATGCCGAATATCACTTGGAATGTGAATTGGGACGAAATCGCCAATAGATAAGACCATTTTACAATTTGGGCCCAAGTTAGAAGCAGAGCCTAAGGTGTAAATTATCGATAGTCCATATCTCGGAAACTATAAGAGATAATGCAATTTGGCAACCGGCAATGTAATTAGCATGCCGAATATTACTTGGAATGTGAATTGGAACGAAATCGCCAATAGATAAGACCATTTTACAATTTGGGCCCAAGTTAGAAGCAGAGCCTAAGGTGTAAATTATCGATAGTCCATATCTCGGAAACTATAAGAGATAATGCAATTTGGCAACCGGCAATGTAATTAGCATGCCGAATATTACTTGGAATGTGAATTGGAACGGAATCGCCAATAGGTAAGACCATTTTACAATTTGGGCCCAAGTTAGAAGCAGAGCCTAAGGTGTAAATTATCGATAGTCCATATCTCGGAAACTATAAGAGATAATGCAATTTGGCAACCGGCAATGTAATTAGCATGCCGAATATTACTTGGAATGTGAATTGGAACGAAATCGCCAATAGATAAGACCATTTTACAATTTGGGCCCAAGTTAGAAGCAGAGCCTAAGGTGTAAATTATCGATAGTCCATATCTCGGAAACTATAAGAGATAATGCAATTTCGCAACCGGAAATGTAATTAGCATGCCGAATATTACTTGGAGTGTGAATTGGAACGAAATCGCCAATAGATAAGACCATTTTACAATTTGGGCCCAAGTTAGAAGCAGAGCCTAAGGTGTAAATTATCGATAGTCCATATCTCGGAAACTATAAGAGATAATGCAATTTGGCAACCGGCAATGTAATTAGCATGCCGAATATTACTTGGAATGTGAATTGGAACGAAATCGCCAATAGATAAGACCATTTTACAATTTGGGCCCAAGTTAGAAGCAGAGCCTATGGTGTAAATTATCGATAGTCCATATCTCGGAAACTATAAGAGATAATGCAATTTGGCAACCGGCAATGTAATTAGCATGCCGAATATTACTTGGAATGTGAATTGGAACGAAATCGCCAATAGATAAGACCATTTTACAATTTGGGCCCAAGTTAGAAGCAGAGCCTATGGTGTAAATTATCGATAGTCCATATCTCGGAAACTATAAGAGATAATGCAATTTGGCAACCGGCAATGTAATTAGCATGCCGAATATTACTTGGAATGTGAATTGGAACGAAATCGCCAATAGATAAGACCATTTTACAATTTGGGCCCAAGTTAGAAGCAGAGCCTAAGGTGTAAATTATCGATAGTCCATATCTCGGAAACTATAAGAGTTAATGCAATTTGGCAACCGGCAATGTAATTAGCATGCCGAATATTACTTGGAATGTGAATTGGAACGAAATCGCCAATAGATAAGACCATTTTACAATTTGGGCCCAAGTTAGAAGCAGAGCCTAAGGTGTAAATTATCGATAGTCCATATCTCGGAAACTATAAGAGATAATGCAATTTGGCAACCGGCAATGTAATTAGCATGCCGAATATTACTTGGAATGTGAATTGGAACGAAATTGCCAATAGATAAGACCATTTTACAATTTGGGCCCAAGTTAGAAGCAGAGCCTAAGGTGTAAATTATCGATAGTCCATATCTCTGAAACTATAAGAGATAATGCAATTTCGCAACCGGCAATGTAATTAGCATGCCGAATATTACTTGGAATGTGAATTGGGACGAAATCGCCAATAGATAAGGCCATTTTACAATTTGGGCCCAAGTTAGAAGCAGAGCCTAAGGTGTAAATTATCGATAGTCCATATCTCGGAAACTATAAGAGATAATGCAATTTGGCAACCGGCAATGTAATTAGCATGCGGAATATTACTTGGAATGTGAATTGGAACGAAATCGCCAATAGATAAGACCATTTTACAATTTGGGCCCAAGTTAGAAGCAGAGCCTAAGGTGTAAATTATTGATAGTCCATATCTCGGAAACTATAAGAGATAATGCAATTTGGCAACCGGCAATGTAATTAGCATGCTGAATATTACTTGGAATGTGAATTGGAACGAATTCGCCAATAGATAAGACCATTTTACAATTTGGGCCCAAGTTAGAAGCAGAGCCTAAGGTGTAAATTATCGATAGTCCATATCTCGGAAACTATAAGAGATAATGCAATTTGGCAACCGGCAATGTAATTAGCATGCCGAATATTACTTGGAATGTGAATAGGAACGAAATCGCCAATAGATAAGACCATTTTACAATTTGGGCCCAAGTTAGAAGCAGAGCCTAAGGTGTAAATTATCGATAGTCCATATCTCGGAAACTATAAGAGATAATGCAATTTGGCAACCGGCAATGTAATTAGCATGCCGAATATTACTTGGAATGTGAATTGGAACGAAATCGCCAATAGATAAGACCATTTTACAATTTGGGAGCAAGTTAGAAGCAGAGCCTAAGGTGTAAATTATCGATAGTCCATATCTCGGAAACTATAAGAGATAATGCAATTTCGCAACCGGCAATGTAATTAGCATGCCGAATATTACTTGGAATGTGAATTGGGACGAAATCGCCAATAGATAAGGCCATTTTACAATTTGGGCCCAAGTTAGAAGCAGAGCCTAAGGTGTAAATTATCGATAGTCCATATCTCGGAAACTATAAGAGATAATGCAATTTGGCAACCGGCAATGTAATTAGCATGCGGAATATTACTTGGAATGTGAATTGGAACGAAATCGCCAATAGATAAGACCATTTTACAATTTGGGCCCAAGTTAGAAGCAGAGCCTAAGGTGTAAATTATTGATAGTCCATATCTCGGAAACTATAAGAGATAATGCAATTTGGCAACCGGCAATGTAATTAGCATGCTGAATATTACTTGGAATGTGAATTGGAACGAATTCGCCAATAGATAAGACCATTTTACAATTTGGGCCCAAGTTAGAAGCAGAGCCTAAGGTGTAAATTATCGATAGTCCATATCTCGGAAACTATAAGAGATAATGCAATTTGGCAACCGGCAATGTAATTAGCATGCCGAATATTACTTGGAATGTGAATAGGAACGAAATCGCCAATAGATAAGACCATTTTACAATTTGGGCCCAAGTTAGAAGCAGAGCCTAAGGTGTAAATTATCGATAGTCCATATCTCGGAAACTATAAGAGATAATGCAATTTGGCAACCGGCAATGTAATTAGCATGCCGAATATTACTTGGAATGTGAATTGGAACGAAATCGCCAATAGATAAGGCCATTTTACAATTTGGGAGCAAGTTAGAAGCAGAGCCTAAGGTGTAAATTATCGATAGTCCATATCTCGGAA
Organism: Rhynchophorus ferrugineus; assembly: GCF_030347505.1. Lineage (NCBI taxonomy): Eukaryota > Metazoa > Arthropoda > Insecta > Coleoptera > Curculionidae > Rhynchophorus > Rhynchophorus ferrugineus. The sequence continues at coordinate 1,004,699 of NW_027472606.1, read as the reverse complement.
ACTATAAGAGATAATGCAATTTCGCAACCGGCAATGTAATTAGCATGCCGAATATCACTTGGAATGTGAATTGGGACGAAATCGCCAATAGATAAGACCATTTTATAATTTGGGCCCAAGTTAGAAGCAGAGCCTTAGGTGTAAATTATCGATAGTCCATATCTCGGAAACTATAAGAGATAATGCAATTTGGCAACCGGCAATGTAATTAGCATGCCGAATATTACTTGGAATGTGAATTGGAACGAAATCGCCAATAGATAAGACCATTTTACAATTTGGGCCCAAGTTAGAAGCAGAGCCTAAGGTGTAAATTATCGATAGTCCATATCTCGGAAACTATAAGAGATAATGCAATTTGGCAACCGGCAATGTAATTAGCATGCCGAATATTACTTGGAATGTGAATTGGAACGGAATCGCCAATAGGTAAGACCATTTTACAATTTGGGCCCAAGTTAGAAGCAGAGCCTAAGGTGTAAATTATCGATAGTCCATATCTCGGAAACTATAAGAGATAATGCAATTTGGCAACCGGCAATGTAATTAGCATGCCGAATATTACTTGGAATGTGAATTGGAACGAAATCGCCAATAGATAAGACCATTTTACAATTTGGGCCCAAGTTAGAAGCAGAGCCTAAGGTGTAAATTATCGATAGTCCATATCTCGGAAACTATAAGAGATAATGCAATTTCGCAACCGGCAATGTAATTAGCATGCCGAATATTACTTGGAGTGTGAATTGGAACGAAATCGCCAATAGATAAGACCATTTTACAATTTGGGCCCAAGTTAGAAGCAGAGCCTATGGTGTAAATTATCGATAGTCCATATCTCGGAAACTATAAGAGATAATGCAATTTGGCAACCGGCAATGTAATTAGCATGCCGAATATTACTTGGAATGTGAATTGGAACGAAATCGCCAATAGATAAGACCATTTTACAATTTGGGCCCAAGTTAGAAGCAGAGCCTATGGTGTAAATTATCGATAGTCCATATCTCGGAAACTATAAGAGATAATGCAATTTGGCAACCGGCAATGTAATTAGCATGCCGAATATTACTTGGAATGTGAATTGGAACGAAATCGCCAATAGATAAGACCATTTTACAATTTGGGCCCAAGTTAGAAGCAGAGCCTAAGGTGTAAATTATCGATAGTCCATATCTCGGAAACTATAAGAGTTAATGCAATTTGGCAACCGGCAATGTAATTAGCATGCCGAATATTACTTGGAATGTGAATTGGAACGAAATCGCCAATAGATAAGACCATTTTACAATTTGGGCCCAAGTTAGAAGCAGAGCCTAAGGTGTAAATTATCGATAGTCCATATCTCGGAAACTATAAGAGATAATGCAATTTGGCAACCGGCAATGTAATTAGCATGCCGAATATTACTTGGAATGTGAATTGGAACGAAATTGCCAATAGATAAGACCATTTTACAATTTGGGCCCAAGTTAGAAGCAGAGCCTAAGGTGTAAATTATCGATAGTCCATATCTCTGAAACTATAAGAGATAATGCAATTTCGCAACCGGCAATGTAATTAGCATGCCGAATATTACTTGGAATGTGAATTGGGACGAAATCGCCAATAGATAAGGCCATTTTACAATTTGGGCCCAAGTTAGAAGCAGAGCCTAAGGTGTAAATTATCGATAGTCCATATCTCGGAAACTATAAGAGATAATGCAATTTGGCAACCGGCAATGTAATTAGCATGCGGAATATTACTTGGAATGTGAATTGGAACGAAATCGCCAATAGATAAGACCATTTTACAATTTGGGCCCAAGTTAGAAGCAGAGCCTAAGGTGTAAATTATTGATAGTCCATATCTCGGAAACTATAAGAGATAATGCAATTTGGCAACCGGCAATGTAATTAGCATGCTGAATATTACTTGGAATGTGAATTGGAACGAATTCGCCAATAGATAAGACCATTTTACAATTTGGGCCCAAGTTAGAAGCAGAGCCTAAGGTGTAAATTATCGATAGTCCATATCTCGGAAACTATAAGAGATAATGCAATTTGGCAACCGGCAATGTAATTAGCATGCCGAATATTACTTGGAATGTGAATAGGAACGAAATCGCCAATAGATAAGACCATTTTACAATTTGGGCCCAAGTTAGAAGCAGAGCCTAAGGTGTAAATTATCGATAGTCCATATCTCGGAAACTATAAGAGATAATGCAATTTGGCAACCGGCAATGTAATTAGCATGCCGAATATTACTTGGAATGTGAATTGGAACGAAATTGCCAATAGATAAGACCATTTTACAATTTGGGCCCAAGTTAGAAGCAGAGCCTAAGGTGTAAATTATCGATAGTCCATATCTCTGAAACTATAAGAGATAATGCAATTTCGCAACCGGCAATGTAATTAGCATGCCGAATATTACTTGGAATGTGAATTGGGACGAAATCGCCAATAGATAAGGCCATTTTACAATTTGGGCCCAAGTTAGAAGCAGAGCCTAAGGTGTAAATTATCGATAGTCCATATCTCGGAAACTATAAGAGATAATGCAATTTGGCAACCGGCAATGTAATTAGCATGCGGAATATTACTTGGAATGTGAATTGGAACGAAATCGCCAATAGATAAGACCATTTTACAATTTGGGCCCAAGTTAGAAGCAGAGCCTAAGGTGTAAATTATTGATAGTCCATATCTCGGAAACTATAAGAGATAATGCAATTTGGCAACCGGCAATGTAATTAGCATGCTGAATATTACTTGGAATGTGAATTGGAACGAATTCGCCAATAGATAAGACCATTTTACAATTTGGGCCCAAGTTAGAAGCAGAGCCTAAGGTGTAAATTATCGATAGTCCATATCTCGGAAACTATAAGAGATAATGCAATTTGGCAACCGGCAATGTAATTAGCATGCCGAATATTACTTGGAATGTGAATAGGAACGAAATCGCCAATAGATAAGACCATTTTACAATTTGGGCCCAAGTTAGAAGCAGAGCCTAAGGTGTAAATTATCGATAGTCCATATCTCGGAAACTATAAGAGATAATGCAATTTGGCAACCGGCAATGTAATTAGCATGCCGAATATTACTTGGAATGTGAATTGGAACGAAATCGCCAATAGATAAGACCATTTTACAATTTGGGAGCAAGTTAGAAGCAGAGCCTAAGGTGTAAATTATCGATAGTCCATATCTCGGAAACTATAAGAGATAATGCAATTTCGCAACCGGCAATGTAATTAGCATGCCGAATATCACTTGGAATGTGAATTGGGACGAAATCGCCAATAGATAAGACCATTTTATAATTTGGGCCCAAGTTAGAAGCAGAGCCTTAGGTGTAAATTATCGATAGTCCATATCTCGGAAACTATAAGAGATAATGCAATTTGGCAACCGGCAATGTAATTAGCATGCCGAATATTACTTGGAATGTGAATTGGAACGAAATCGCCAATAGATAAGACCATTTTACAATTTGGGCCCAAGTTAGAAGCAGAGCTTAAGGTGTAAATTATCGATAGTCCATATCTCGGAAACTATAAGAGATAATGCAATTTGGCAACCGGCAATGTAATTAGCATGCCGAATATTACTTGGAATGTGAATTGGAACGGAATCGCCAATAGGTAAGACCATTTTACAATTTGGGCCCAAGTTAGAAGCAGAGCCTAAGGTGTAAATTATCGATAGTCCATATCTCGGAAACTATAAGAGATAATGCAATTTGGCAACCGGCAATGTAATTAGCATGCCGAATATTACTTGGAATGTGAATTGGAACGAAATCGCCAATAGATAAGACCATTTTACAATTTGGGCCCAAGTTAGAAGCAGAGCCTAAGGTGTAAATTATCGATAGTCCATATCTCGGAAACTATAAGAGATAATGCAATTTCGCAACCGGCAATGTAATTAGCATGCCGAATATTACTTGGAGTGTGAATTGGAACGAAATCGCCAATAGATAAGACCATTTTACAATTTGGGCCCAAGTTAGAAGCAGAGCCTAAGGTGTAAATTATCGACAGTCCATATCTCGGAAACTATAAGAGATAATGCAATTTGGCAACCGGCAATGTACTTAGCATGCCGAATATTACTTGGAATGTGAATTGGAACGAAATCGCCAATAGATAAGACCATTTTACAATTTGGGCCCAAGTTAGAAGCAGAGCCTATGGTGTAAATTATCGATAGTCCATATCTCGGAAACTATAAGAGATAATGCAATTTGGCAACCGGCAATGTAATTAGCATGCCGAATATTACTTGGAATGTGAATTGGAACGAAATCGCCAATAGATAAGACCATTTTACAATTTGGGCCCAAGTTAGAAGCAGAGCCTAAGGTGTAAATTATCGATAGTCCATATCTCGGAAACAATAAGAGTTAATGCAATTTGGCAACCGGCAATGTAATTAGCATGCCGAATATTACTTGGAATGTGAATTGGAACGAAATCGCCAATAGATAAGACCATTTTACAATTTGGGCCCAAGTTAGAAGCAGAGCCTAAGGTGTAAATTATCGATAGTCCATATCTCGGAAACTATAAGAGATAATGCAATTTGGCAACCGGCAATGTAATTAGCATGCCGAATATTACTTGGAATGTGAATTGGAACGAAATTGCCAATAGATAAGACCATTTTACAATTTGGGCCCAAGTTAGAAGCAGAGCCTAAGGTGTAAATTATCGATAGTCCATATCTCTGAAACTATAAGAGATAATGCAATTTCGCAACCGGCAATGTAATTAGCATGCCGAATATTACTTGGAATGTGAATTGGGACGAAATCGCCAATAGATAAGGCCATTTTACAATTTGGGCCCAAGTTAGAAGCAGAGCCTAAGGTGTAAATTATCGATAGTCCATATCTCGGAAACTATAAGAGATAATGCAATTTGGCAACCGGCAATGTAATTAGCATGCGGAATATTACTTGGAATGTGAATTGGAACGAAATCGCCAATAGATAAGACCATTTTACAATTTGGGCCCAAGTTAGAAGCAGAGCCTAAGGTGTAAATTATTGATAGTCCATATCTCGGAAACTATAAGAGATAATGCAATTTGGCAACCGGCAATGTAATTAGCATGCCGAATATTACTTGGAATGTGAATTGGAACGAAATCGCCAATAGATAAGACCATTTTACAATTTGGGCCCAAGTTAGAAGCAGAGCCTAAGGTGTAAATTATCGATAGTCCATATCTCGGAAACTATAAGAGATAATGCAATTTGGCAACCGGCAATGTAATTAGCATGCCGAATATTACTTGGAATGTGAATTGGAACGAAATCGCCAATAGATAAGACCATTTTACAATTTGGGCCCAAGTTAGAAGCAGAGCCTAAGGTGTAAATTATCGATAGTCCATATCTCGGAAACTATAAGAGATAATGCAATTTGGCAACCGGCAATGTAATTAGCATGCCGAATATTACTTGGAATGTGAATTGGAACGAAATCGCCAATAGATAAGACCATTTTACAATTTGGGCCCAAGTTAGAAGCAGAGCCTAAGGTGTAAATTATCGATAGTCCATATCTCGGAAACTATAAGAGTTAATGCAATTTGGCAACCGGCAATGTAATTAGCATGCCGAATATTACTTGGAATGTGAATTGGAACGAAATCGCCAATAGATAAGACCATTTTACAATTTGGGCCCAAGTTAGAAGCAGAGCCTAAGGTGTAAATTATCGATAGTCCATATCTCGGAAACTATAAGAGATAATGCAATTTGGCAACCGGCAATGTAATTAGCATGCCGAATATTACTTGGAATGTGAATTGGAACGAAATCGCCAATAGATAAGACCATTTTACAATTTGGGCCCAAGTTAGAAGCAGAGCCTAAGGTGTAAATTATCGATAGTCCATATCTCGGAAACTATAAGAGATAATGCAATTTCGCAACCGGCAATGTAATTAGCATGCCGAATATTACTTGGAATGTGAATTGGAACGAAATCGCCAATAGATAAGACCATTTTACAATTTGGGAGCAAGTTAGAAGCAGAGCCTAAGGTGTAAATTATCGATAGTCCATATCTCGGAAACTATAAGAGATAATGCAATTTGGCGACCGGCAATGTAATTAGCATGCCGAATATTACTTGGAATGTGAATTGGAACGGAATCGCCAATAGGTAAGACCATTTTACAATTTGGGCCCAAGTTAGAAGCAGAGCCTAAGGTGTAAATTATCGATAGTCCATATCTCGGAAACTATAAGAGATAATGCAATTTGGCAACCGGCAATGTAATTAGCATGCCGAATATTACTTGGAATGTGAATTGGAACGAAATCGCCAATAGATAAGACCATTTTACAATTTGGGCCCAAGTTAGAAGCAGAGCCTAAGGTGTAAATTATCGATAGTCCATATCTCGGAAACTATAAGAGATAATGCAATTTCGCAACCGGCAATGTAATTAGCATGCCGAATATTACTTGGAGTGTGAATTGGAACGAAATCGCCAATAGATAAGACCGTTTTACAATTTGGGCCCAAGTTAGAAGCAGAGCCTAAGGTGTAAATTATCGATAGTCCATATCTCGGAAACTATAAGAGATAATGCAATTTGGCAACCGGCAATGTAATTAGCATGCCGAATATTACTTGGAATGTGAATTGGAACGAAATCGCCAATAGATAAGACCATTTTACAATTTGGGCCCAAGTTAGAAGCAGAGCCTATGGTGTAAATTATCGATAGTCCATATCTCGGAAACTATAAGAGATAATGCAATTTGGCAACCGGCAATGTAATTAGCATGCCGAATATTACTTGGATTGTGAATTGGAACGAAATCGCCAATAGATAAGACCATTTTACAATTTGGGCCCAAGTTAGAAGCAGAGCCTAAGGTGTAAATTATCGATAGTCCATATCTCGGAAACTATAAGAGTTAATGCAATTTGGCAACCGGCAATGTAATTAGCATGCCGAATATTACTTGGAATGTGAATTGGAACGAAATCGCCAATAGATAAGATCATTTTACAATTTGGGCCCAAGTTAGAAGCAGAGCCTAAGGTGTAAATTATCGATAGTCCATATCTCGGAAACTATAAGAGATAATGCAATTTGGCAACCGGCAATGTAATTAGCATGCCGAATATTACTTGGAATGTGAATTGGAACGAAATTGCCAATAGATAAGACCATTTTACAATTTGGACCCAAGTTAGAAGCAGAGCCTAAGGTGTAAATTATCGATAGTCCATATCTCTGAAACTATAAGAGATAATGCAATTTCGCAACCGGCAATGTAATTAGCATGCCGAATATTACTTGGAATGTGAATTGGGACGAAATCGCCAATAGATAAGGCCATTTTACAATTTGGGCCCAAGTTAGAAGCAGAGCCTAAGGTGTAAATTATCGATAGTCCATATCTCGGAAACTATAAGAGATAATGCAATTTGGCAACCGGCAATGTAATTAGCATGCGGAATATTACTTGGAATGTGAATTGGAACGAAATCGCCAATAGATAAGACCATTTTACAATTTGGGCCTAAGTTAGAAGCAGAGCCTAAGGTGTAAATTATTGATAGTCCATATCTCGGAAACTATAAGAGATAATGCAATTTGGCAACCGGCAATGTAATTAGCATGCCGAATATTACTTGGAATGTGAATTGGAACGAAATCGCCAATAGATAAGACCATTTTACAATTTGGGCCCAAGTTAGAAGCAGAGCCTAAGGTGTAAATTATCGATAGTCCATATCTCGGAAACTATAAGAGATAATGCAATTTGGCAACCGGCAATGTAATTAGCATGCCGAATATTACTTGGAATGTGAATTGGAACGAAATCGCCAATAGATAAGACCATTTTACAATTTGGGCCCAAGTTAGAAGCAGAGCCTAAGGTGTAAATTATCGATAGTCCATATCTCGGAAACTATAAGAGATAATGCAATTTGGCAACCGGCAATGTAATTAGCATGCCGAATATTACTTGGAATGTGAATTGGAACGAAATCGCCAATAGATAAGACCATTTTACAATTTGGGAGCAAGTTAGAAGCAGAGCCTAAGGTGTAAATTATCGATAGTCCATATCTCGGAAACTATAAGAGATAATGCAATTTCGCAACCGGCAATGTAATTAGCATGCCGAATATCACTTGGAATGTGAATTGGGACGAAATCGCCAATAGATAAGACCATTTTACAATTTGGGCCCAAGTTAGAAGCAGAGCCTAAGGTGTAAATTATCGATAGTCCATATCTCGGAAACTATAAGAGATAATGCAATTTGGCAACCGGCAATGTAATTAGCATGCCGAATATTACTTGGAATGTGAATTGGAACGGAATCGCCAAAAGGTAAGACCATTTTACAATTTGGGCCCAAGTTAGAAGCAGAGCCTAAGGTGTAAATTATCGATAGTCCATATCTCGGAAACTATAAGAGATAATGCAATTTGGCAACCGGCAATGTAATTAGCATGCCGAATATTACTTGGAATGTGAATTGGAACGAAATCGCCAATAGATAAGACCATTTTACAATTTGGGCCCAAGTTAGAAGCAGAGCCTAAGGTGTAAATTATCGATAGTCCATATCTCGGAAACTATAAGAGTTAATGCAATTTGGCAACCGGCAATGTAATTAGCATGCCGAATATTACTTGGAATGTGAATTGGAACGAAATCGCCAATAGATAAGACCATTTTACAATTTGGGCCCAAGTTAGAAGCAGAGCCTAAGGTGTAAATTATCGATAGTCCATATCTCGGAAACTATAAGAGATAATGCAATTTGGCAACCGGCAATGTAATTAGCATGCCGAATATTACTAGGAATGTGAATTGGAACGAAATTGCCAATAGATAAGACCATTTTACAATTTGGGCCCAAGTTAGAAGCAGAGCCTAAGGTGTAAATTATTGATAGTCCATATCTCTGAAACTATAAGAGATAATGCAATTTCGCAACCGGCAATGTAATTAGCATGCCGAATATTACTTGGAATGTGAATTGGGACGAAATCGCCAATAGATAAGGCCATTTTACAATTTGGGCCCAAGTTAGAAGCAGAGCCTAAGGTGTAAATTATCGATAGTCCATATCTCGGAAACTATAAGAGATAATGCAATTTGGCAACCGGCAATGTAATTAGCATGCGGAATATTACTTGGAATGTGAATTGGAACGAAATCGCCAATAGATAAGACCATATTACAATTTGGGCCCAAGTTAGAAGCAGAGCCTAAGGTGTAAATTATTGATAGTCCATATCTCGGAAACTATAAGAGATAATGCAATTTGGCAACCGGCAATGTAATTAGCATGCCGAATATTACTTGGAATGTGAATTGGAACGAAATCGCCAATAGATAAGACCATTTTACAATTTGGGATCAAGTTAGAAGCAGAGCCTAAGGTGTAAATTATCGATAGTCCATATCTCGGAAACTATAAGAGATAATGCAATTTGGCAACCGGCAATGTAATTAGCATGCCGAATATTACTTGGAATGTGAATTGGAACGAAATCGCCAATAGATAAGACCATTTTACAATTTGGGAGCAAGTTAGAAGCAGAGCCTAAGGTGTAAATTATCGATAGTCCATATCTCGGAAACTATAAGAGATAATGCAATTTCGCAACCGGCAATGTAATTAGCATGCCGAATATCACTTGGAATGTGAATTGGGACGAAATCGCGAATAGATAAGACCATTTTACAATTTGGGCCCAAGTTAGAAGCAGAGCCTAAGGTGTAAATTATCGATAGTCCATATCTCGGAAACTATAAGAGATAATGCAATTTGGCAACCGGCAATGTAATTAGCATGCCGAATATTACTTGGAATGTGAATTGGAACGAAATTGCCAATAGATAAGTCCATTTTACAATTTGGGCCCAAGTTAGAAGCAGAGCCTAAGGTGTAAATTATCGATAGTCAATATCTCGGAAACTATAAGAGATAATGCAATTTCGCAACCGGCAATGTAATTAGCATGCCGAATATCACTTGGAATGTGAATTGGGACGAAATCGCCAATAGATAAGACCATTTTACAATTTGGGCCCAAGTTAGAAGCAGAGCCTAAGGTGTAAATTATCGATAGTCCATATCTCGGAAACTATAAGAGATAATGCAATTTGGCAACCGGCAATGTAATTAGCATGCCGAATATTACTTGGAATGTGAATTGGAACGAAATCGCCAATAGATAAGACCATTTTACAATTTGGGCCCAAGTTAGAAGCAGAGCCTAAGGTGTAAATTATCGATAGTCCATATCTCGGAAACTATAAGAGATAATGCAATTTGGCAACCGGCAATGTAATTAGCATGCCGAATATTACTTGGAATGTGAATTGGAACGAAATCGCCAATAGATAAGACCATTTTACAATTTGGGCCCAAGTTAGAAGCAGAGCCTAAGGTGTAAATTATCGATAGTCCATATCTCGGAAACTATAAGAGATAATGCAATTTGGCAACCGGCAATGTAATTAGCATGCCGAATATTACTTGGAATGTGAATTGGAACGAAATCGCCAATAGATAAGACCATTTTACAATTTGGGCGCAAGTTAGAAGCAGAGCCTAAGGTGTAAATTATCGATAGTCCATATCTCGGAAACTATAAGAGATAATGCAATTTCGCAACCGGCAATGTAATTAGCATGCCGAATATCACTTGGAATGTGAATTGGGACGAAATCGCCAATAGATAAGACCATTTTACAATTTGGGCCCAAGTTAGAAGCAGAGCCTAAGGTATAAATTATCGATAGTCCATATCTCGGAAACTATAAGAGATAATGCAATTTGGCAACCGGCAATGTAATTAGCATGCCGAATATTACTTGGAATGTGAATTGGAACGAAATCGCCAATAGATAAGACCATTTTACAATTTGGGCCCAAGTTAGAAGCAGAGCCTAAGGTGTAAATTATCGATAGTCCATATCTCGGAAACTATAAGAGATAATGCAATTTGGCAACCGGCAATGTAATTAGCATGCCGAATATTACTTGGAATGTGAATTGGAACGAAATCGCCAATAGATAAGACCATTTTACAATTTGGGCCCAAGTAAGAAGCAGAGCCTAAGGTGTAAATTATCGATAGTCCATATCTCGGAAACTATAAGAGATAATGCAATTTGGCAACCGGCAATGTAATTAGCATGCCGAATATTACTTGGAATGTGAATTGCAACTAAATCGCCAATAGATAAGACCATTTTACAATTTGGGCCCAAGTTAGAAGCAGAGCCTAAGGTGTAAATTATCGATAGTCCATATCTCGGAAACTATAAGAGATAATGCAATTTGGCAACCGGCAATGTAATTAGCATGCCGAATATTACTTGGAATGTGAATTGGAACGAAATCGCCAATAGATAAGACCATTTTACAATTTGGGCCCAAGTTAGAAGCAGAGCCTAAGGTGTAAATTATCGATAGTCCATATCTCGGAAACTATAAGAGATAATGCAATTTGGCAACCGGCAATGTAATTAGCATGCCGAATATTACTTGGAATGTGAATTGGAACGAAATCGCCAATAGATAAGACCATTTTACAATTTGGGCCCAAGTTAGAAGCAGAGCCTAAGGTGTAAATTATCGATAGTCCATATCTCGGAAACTATAAGAGATAATGCAATTTGGCAACCGGCAATGTAATTAGCATGCCGAATATTACTTGGAATGTGAGTTGGAACGAAATCGCCAATAGATAAGACCATTTTACAATTTGGGCCCAAGTTAGAAGCAGAGCCTAAGGTGTAAATTATTGATAGTCCATATCTCGGAAACTATAAGAGATAATGCAATTTCGCAACCGGCAATGTAATTAGTATGCCGAATATCACTTGGAATGTGAATTGGGACGAAATCGCCAATAGATAAGACCATTTTACAATTTGGGCCCAAGTTAGAAGCAGAGCCTAAGGTGTAAATTATCGATAGTCCATATCTCGGAAACTATAAGAGATAATGCAATTTGGCAACCGGCAATGTAATTAGCATGCCGAATATTACTTGGAATGTGAATTGGAACGAAATCGCCAATAGATAAGACCATTTTACAATTTGGGCCCAAGTTAGAAGCAGAGCCTAAGGTGTAAATTATCGATAGTCCATATCTCGGAAACTATAAGAGATAATGCAATTTGGCAACCGGCAATGTAATTAGCATGCCGAATATTACTTGGAATGTGAATTGGAACGAAATCGCCAATAGATAAGACCATTTTACAATTTGGGCCCAAGTTAGAAGCAGAGCCTAAGGTGTAAATTATCGATAGTCCATATCTCGGAAACTATAAGAGATAATGCAATTTCGCAACCGGCAATGTAATTAGCATGCCGAATATTACTTGGAGTGTGAATTGGAACGAAATCGCCAATAGATAAGACCATTTTACAATTTGGGCCCAAGTTAGAAGCAGAGCCTAAGGTGTAAATTATCGATAGTCCATATCTCGGAAACTATAAGAGATAATGCAATTTGGTAACCGGCAATGTAATTAGCATGCCGAATATTACTTGGAATGTGAATTGGAACGAAATAGCCAATAGATAAGACCATTTTACAATTTGGGCCCAAGTTAGAAGCAGAGCCTAAGGTGTAAATTATCGATAGTCCATATCTCGGAAACTATAAGAGATAATGCAATTTGGCAACCGGCAATGTAATTAGCATGCCGAATATTACTTGGAATGTGAATTGGAACGAAATCGCCAATAGGTAAGACCATTTTACAATTTGGGCCCAAGTTAGAAGCAGAGCCTAAGGTGTAAATTATCGATAGTCCATATCTCGGAAACTATAAGAGATAATTCAATTTGGCAACCGGCAATGTAATTAGCATGCCGAATATTACTTGGAATGTGAATTGGAACGAAATCGCCAATAGATAAGACCATTATACAATTTGGGCCCAACTTAGAAGCAGAGCCTAAGGTGTAAATTATCGATAGTCCATATCTCGGAAACTATAAGAGATAATGCAATTTGGCAACCGGCAATGTAATTAGCATGCCGAATATTACTTGGAATGTGAATTGGAACGAAATCGCCAATAGATAAAACCATTTTACAATTTGGGCCCAAGTTAGAAGCAGAGCCTAAGGTGTAAATTATCGATAGTTCATATCTCGGAAACTATAAGAGATAATGCAATTTGGCAACCGGCAATGTAATTAGCATGCCGAATATTACTTGGAATGTGAATTGGAACGAAATCGCCAATAGATAAGACCATTTTACAATTTGGGAGCAAGTTAGAAGCAGAGCCTAAGGTGTAAATTATCGATAGTCCATATCTCGGAATCTATAAGAGATAATGCAATTTCGCAACCGGCAATGTAATTAGCATGCCGAATATCACTTGGAATGTGAATTGGGACGAAATCGCCAATAGATAAGACCATTTTACAATTTGGGCCCAAGTTAGAAGCAGAGCCTAAGGTGTAAATTATCGATAGTCCATATCTCGGAAACTATAAGAGAGAATGCAATTTGGCAACCGGCAATGTAATTAGCATGCCGAATATTACTTGGAATTTGAATTGGAACGAAATCGCCAATAGATAAGACCATTTTACAATTTGGGCCCAAGTTAGAAGCAGAGCCTAAGGTGTAAATTATCGATAGTCCATATCTCGGAAACTATAAGAGACAATGCAATTTGGCAACCGGCAATGTAATTAGCATGCCGAATATTACTTGGAATGTGAATTGGAACGAAATCGCCAATAGATAAGACCATTTTACAATTTGGGAGCAAGTTAGAAGCAGAGCCTAAGGTGTAAATTATCGATAGTCCATATCTCGGAAACTATAAGAGATAATGCAATTTCGCAACCGGCAATGTAATTAGCATGCCGAATATCACTTGGAATGTGAATTGGGACGAAATCGCCAATAGATAAGACCATTTTACAATTTGGGCCCAAGTTAGAAGCAGAGCCTAAGGTATAAATTATCGATAGTCCATATCTCGGAAACTATAAGAGATAATGCAATTTGGCAACCGGCAATGTAATTAGCATGCCGAATATTACTTGGAATGTGAATTGGAACGAAATCGCCAATAGATAAGACCATTTTACAATTTGGGCCCAAGTTAGAAGCAGAGCCTAAGGTGTAAATTATCGATAGTCCATATCTCGGAAACTATAAGAGATAATGCAATTTGGCAACAGGCAATGTAATTAGCATGCCGAATATTACTTGGAATGTGAATTGGAACGAAATCGCCAATAGACAAGACCATTTTACAATTTGGGCCCAAGTTAGAAGCAGAGCCTAAGGTGTAAATTATCGATAGTCCATATCTCGGAAACTATAAGAGATAATGCAATTTGGCAACCGGCAATGTAATTAGCATGCCGAATATTACTTGGAATGTGAATTGCAACTAAATCGCCAATAGATAAGACCATTTTACAATTTGGGCCCAAGTTAGAAGCAGAGCCTAAGGTGTAAATTATCGATAGTCCATATCTCGGAAACTATAAGAGATAATGAAATTTGGCAACCGGCAATGTAATTAGCATGCCGAATATTACTTGGAATGTGAATTGGAACGAAATCGCCAATAGATAAGACCATTTTACAATTTGGGCCCAAGTTAGAAGCAGAGCCTAAGGTGTAAATTATCGATAGTCCATATCTCGGAAACTATAAGAGATAATGCAATTTGGCAACCGGCAATGTAATTAGCATGCCGAATATTACTTGGAATGTGAATTGGAACGAAATCGCCAATAGATAAGACCATTTTACAATTTGGGCCCAAGTTAGAAGCAGAGCCTAAGGTGTAAATTATCGATAGTCCATATCTCGGAAACTATAAGAGATAATGCAATTTGGCAACCGGCAATGTAATTAGCATGCCGAATATTACTTGGAATGTGAATTGGAACGAAATCGCCAATAGATAAGACCATTTTACAATTTGGGCCCAAGTTAGAAGCAGAGCCTAAGGTGTAAATTATTGATAGTCCATATCTCGGAAACTATAAGAGATAATGCAATTTCGCAACCGGCAATGTAATTAGCATGCCGAATATCACTTGGAATGTGAATTGGGACGAAATCGCCAATAGATAAGACCATTTTACAATTTGGGCCCAAGTTAGAAGCAGAGCCTAAGGTGTAAATTATCGATAGTCCATATCTCGGAAACTATAAGAGATAATGCAATTTGGCAACCGGCAATGTAATTAGCATGCCGAATATTACTTGGAATGTGAATTGGAACGAAATCGCCAATAGATAAGACCATTTTACAATTTGGGCCCAAGTTAGAAGCAGAGCCTAAGGTGTAAATTATCGATAGGCCATATCTCGGAAACTATAAGAGATAATGCAATTTGGCAACCGGCAATGTAATTAGCATGCCGAATATTACTTGGAATGTGAATTGGAACGAAATCGCCAATAGATAAGACCATTTTACAATTTGGGAGCAAGTTAGAAGCAGAGCCTAAGGTGTAAATTATCGATAGTCCATATCTCGGAAACTATAAGAGATAATGCAATTTCGCAACCGGCAATGTAATTAGCATGCCGAATATCACTTGGAATGTGAATTGGGACGAAATCGCCAATAGATAAGACCATTTTACAATTTGGGCCCAAGTTAGAAGCAGAGCCTAAGGTGTAAATTATCGATAGTCCATATCTCGGAAACTATAAGAGATAATGCAATTTGGCAACCGGCAATGTAATTAGCATGCCGAATATTACTTGGAATGTGAATTGGAACGGAATCGCCAATAGGTAAGACCATTTTACAATTTGGGCCCAAGTTAGAAGCAGAGCCTAAGGTGTAAATTATCGATAGTCCATATCTCGGAAACTATAAGAGATAATGCAATTTGGCAACCGGCAATGTAATTAGCATGCCGAATATTACTTGGAATGTGAATTGGAACGAAATCGCCAATAGATAAGACCATTTTACAATTTGGGCCCAAGTTAGAAGCAGAGCCTAAGGTGTAAATTATCGATAGTCCATATCTCGGAAACTATAAGAGTTAATGCAATTTGGCAACCGGCAATGTAATTAGCATGCCGAATATTACTTGGAATGTGAATTGGAACGAAATCGCCAATAGATAAGACCATTTTACAATTTGGGCCCAAGTTAGAAGCAGAGCCTAAGGTGTAAATTATCGATAGTCCATATCTCGGAAACTATAAGAGATAATGCAATTTGGCAACCGGCAATGTAATTAGCATGCCGAATATTACTAGGAATGTGAATTGGAACGAAATTGCCAATAGATAAGACCATTTTACAATTTGGGCCCAAGTTAGAAGCAGAGCCTAAGGTGTAAATTATCGATAGTCCATATCTCTGAAACTATAAGAGATAATGCAATTTCGCAACCGGCAATGTAATTAGCATGCCGAATATTACTTGGAATGTGAATTGGGACGAAATCGCCAATAGATAAGGCCATTTTACAATTTGGGCCCAAGTTAGAAGCAGAGCCTAAGGTGTAAATTATCGATAGTCCATATCTCGGAAACTATAAGAGATAATGCAATTTGGCAACCGGAAAAGTAATTAGCATGCCGAATATTACTAGGAATGTGAATTGGAACGAAATTGCCAATAGATAAGACCATTTTACAATTTGGGCCCAAGTTAGAAGCAGAGCCTAAGGTGTAAATTATCGATAGTCCATATCTCGGAAACTATAAGAGATAACGCAATTTCGCAACCGGCAATGTAATTAGCATGCCGAATATCACTTGGAATGTGAATTGGGACGAAATCGCCAATAGGTAAGACCATTTTACAATTTGGGCCCAAGTTAGAAGCAGAGCCTAAGGTGTAAATTATCGATAGTCCATATCTCTTAAACTATAAGAGATAATTCAATTTGGCAACCGGCAATATAATTAGCATGCCGAATATTACTTGGAATGTGAATTGGAACGAAATCGCCAATAGATAAGACCATTTTACAATTTGGGCCCAAGTTAGAAGCAGAGCCTAAGGTGTAAATTATCGATAGTCCATATCTCGGAAACTATAAGAGATAATGCAATTTGGCAACCGGCAATGTAATTAGCATGCCGAATATTACTTGGAATGTGAATTGGAACGAAATCGCCAATAGATAAGACCATTTTACAATTTGGGCCCAAGTTAGAAGCAGAGCCTATGGTGTAAATTATCGATAGTCCATATCTCGGAAACTATAAGAGATAATGCAATTTGGCAACCGGCAATGTAATTAGCATGCCGAATATTACTTGGAATGTGAATTGGAACGAAATCGCCAATAGATAAGACCATTTTACAATTTGGGCCCAAGTTAGAAGCAGAGCCTAAGGTGTAAATTATCGATAGTCCATATCTCGGAAACTATAAGAGTTAATGCAATTTGGCAACCGGCAATGTAATTAGCATGCCGAATATTACTTGGAATGTGAATTGGAACGAAATCGCCAATAGATAAGACCATTTTACAATTTGGGCCCAAATTAGAAGCAGAGCCTAAGGTGTAAATTATCGATAGTCCATATCTCGGAAACTATAAGAGATAATGCAATTTGGCAACCGGCAATGTAATTAGCATGCCGAATATTACTTGGAATGTGAATTGGAACGAAATTGCCAATAGATAAGACCATTTTACAATTTGGGCCCAAGTTAGAAGCAGAGCCTAAGGTGTAAATTATCGATAGTCCATATCTCTGAAACTATAAGAGATAATGCAATTTCGCAACCGGCAATGTAATTAGCATGCCGAATATTACTTGGAATGTGAATTGGGACGAAATCGCCAATAGATAAGGCCATTTTACAATTTGGGCCCAAGTTAGAAGCAGAGCCTAAGGTGTAAATTATCGATAGTCCATATCTCGGAAACTATAAGAGATAATGCAATTTGGCAACCGGCAATGTAATTAGCATGCGGAATATTACTTGGAATGTGAATTGGAACGAAATCGCCAATAGATAAGACCATTTTACAATTTGGGCCCAAGTTAGAAGCAGAGCCTAAGGTGTAAATTATTGATAGTCCATATCTCGGAAACTATAAGAGATAATGCAATTTGGCAACCGGCAATGTAATTAGCATGCTGAATATTACTTGGAATGTGAATTGGAACGAATTCGCCAATAGATAAGACCATTTTACAATTTGGGCCCAAGTTAGAAGCAGAGCCTAAGGTGTAAATTATCGATAGTCCATATCTCGGAAACTATAAGAGATAATGCAATTTGGCAACCGGCAATGTAATTAGCATGCCGAATATTACTTGGAATGTGAATTGGAACGAAATCGCCAATAGATAAGACCATTTTACAATTTGGGCCCAAGTTAGAAGCAGAGCCTAAGGTGTAAATTATCGATAGTCCATATCTCGGAAACGATAAGAGATAATGCAATTTGGCAACCGGCAATGTAATTAGCATGCCGAATATTACTTGGAATGTGAATTGGAACGAAATCGTCAATAGATAAGACCATTTTACAATTTGGGAGCAAGTTAGAAGCAGAGCCTAAGGTGTAAATTATCGATAGTCCATATCTCGGAAACTATAAGAGATAATGCAATTTCGCAACCGGCAATGTAATTAGCATGCCGAATATCACTTGGAATGTGAATTGGGACGAAATCGCCAATAGATAAGACCATTTTACAATTTGGGCCCAAGTTAGAAGCAGAGCCTAAGGTGTAAATTATCGATAGTCCATATCTCGGAAACTATAAGAGATAATGCAATTTGGCAACCGGCAATGTAATTAGCATGCCGAATATTACTTGGAATGTGAATTGGAACGAAATCGCCAATAGATAAGACCATTTTACAATTTGGGCCCAAGTTAGAAGCAGAGCCTAAGGTGTAAATTATCGATAGTCCATATCTCGGAAACTATAAGAGATAATGCAATTTGGCAACCGGCAATGTAATTAGCATGCCGAATATTACTTGGAATGTGAATTGAAACGGAATCGCCAATAGGTAAGACCATTTTACAATTTGGGCCCAAGTTAGAAGCAGAGCCTAAGGTGTAAATTATCGATAGTCCATATCTCGGAAACTATAAGAGATAATGCAATTTGGCAACCGGCAATGTAATTAGCATGCCGAATATTACTTGGAATGTGAATTGGAACGAAATCGCCAATAGATAAGACCATTTTACAATTTGGGCCCAAGTTAGAAGCAGAGCCTAAGGTGTAAATTATCGATAGTCCATATCTCGGAAACTATAAGAGATAATGCAATTTCGCAACCGGCAATGTAATTAGCATGCCGAATATTACTTGGAGTGTGAATTGGAACGAAATCGCCAATAGATAAGACCATTTTACAATTTGGGCCCAAGTTAGAAGCAGAGCCTATGGTGTAAATTATCGATAGTCCATATCTCGGAAACTATAAGAGATAATGCAATTTGGCAACCGGCAATGTAATTAGCATGCCGAATATTACTTGGAATGTGAATTGGAACGAAATCGCCAATAGATAAGACCATTTTACAATTTGGGCCCAAGTTAGAAGCAGAGCCTAAGGTGTAAATTATCGATAGTCCATATCTCGGAAACTATAAGAGTTAATGCAATTTGGCAACCGGCAATGTAATTAGCATGCCGAATATTACTTGGAATGTGAATTGGAACGAAATCGCCAATAGATAAGACCATTTTACAATTTGGGCCCAAGTTAGAAGCAGAGCCTAAGGTGTAAATTATCGATAGTCCATATCTCGGAAACTATAAGAGATAATGCAATTTGGCAACCGGCAATGTAATTAGCATGCCGAATATTACTTGGAATGTGAATTGGAACGAAATTGCCAATAGATAAGACCATTTTACAATTTGGGCCCAAGTTAGAAGCAGAGCCTAAGGTGTAAATTATCGATAGTCCATATCTCTGAAACTATAAGAGATAATGCAATTTCGCAACCGGCAATGTAATTAGCATGCCGAATATTACTTGGAATGTGAATTGGGACGAAATCGCCAATAGATAAGGCCATTTTACAATTTGGGCCCAAGTTAGAAGCAGAGCCTAAGGTGTAAATTATCGATAGTCCATATCTCGGAAACTATAAGAGATAATGCAATTTGGCAACCGGCAATGTAATTAGCATGCGGAATATTACTTGGAATGTGAATTGGAACGAAATCGCCAATAGATAAGACCATTTTACAATTTGGGCCCAAGTTAGAAGCAGAGCCTAAGGTGTAAATTATTGATAGTCCATATCTCGGAAACTATAAGAGATAATGCAATTTGGCAACCGGCAATGTAATTAGCATGCTGAATATTACTTGGAATGTGAATTGGAACGAATTCGCCAATAGATAAGACCATTTTACAATTTGGGCCCAAGTTAGAAGCAGAGCCTAAGGTGTAAATTATCGATAGTCCATATCTCGGAAACTATAAGAGATAATGCAATTTGGCAACCGGCAATGTAATTAGCATGCCGAATATTACTTGGAATGTGAATTGGAACGAAATCGCCAATAGATAAGACCATTTTACAATTTGGGCCCAAGTTAGAAGCAGAGCCTAAGGTGTAAATTATCGATAGTCCATATCTCGGAAACTATAAGAGATAATGCAATTTGGCAACCGGCAATGTAATTAGCATGCCGAATATTACTTGGAATGTGAATTGGAACGAAATCGCCAATAGATAAGACCATTTTACAATTTGGGAGCAAGTTAGAAGCAGAGCCTAAGGTGTAAATTATCGATAGTCCATATCTCGGAAACTATAAGAGATAATGCAATTTCGCAACCGGCAATGTAATTAGCATGCCGAATATCACTTGGAATGTGAATTGGGACGAAATCGCCAATAGATAAGACCATTTTACAATTTGGGCCCAAGTTAGAAGCAGAGCCTAAGGTGTAAATTATCGATAGTCCATATCTCGGAAACTATAAGAGATAATGCAATTTGGCAACCGGCAATGTAATTAGCATGACGAATATTACTTGGAATGTGAATTGGAACGAAATCGCCAATAGATAAGACCATTTTACAATTTGGGCCCAAGTTAGAAGCAGAGCCTAAGGTGTAAATTATCGATAGTCCATATCTCGGAAACTATAAGAGATAATGCAATTTGGCAACCGGCAATGTAATTAGCATGCCGAATATTACTTGGAATGTGAATTGGAACGGAATCGCCAATAGGTAAGACCATTTTACAATTTGGGCCCAAGTTAGAAGCAGAGCCTAAGGTGTAAATTATCGATAGTCCATATCTCGGAAACTATAAGAGATAATGCAATTTGGCAACCGGCAATGTAATTAGCATGCCGAATATTACTTGGAATGTGAATTGGAACGAAATCGCCAATAGATAAGACCATTTTACAATTTGGGCCCAAGTTAGAAGTAGAGCCTAAGGTGTAAATTATCGATAGTCCATATCTCGGAAACTATAAGAGATAATGCAATTTGGTAACCGGCAATGTAATTAGCATGCCGAATATTACTTGGAGTGTGAATTGGAACGAAATCGCCAATAGATAAGACCATTTTACAATTTGGGCCCAAGTTAGAAGCAGAGCCTAAGGTGTAAATTATCGATAGTCCATATCTCGGAAACTATAAGAGATAATGCAATTTGGCAACCGGCAATGTAATTAGCATGCCGAATATTACTTGGAATGTGAATTGGAACGAAATCGCCAATAGATAAGACCATTTTACAATTTGGGCCCAAGTTAGAAGCAGAGCCTATGTTGTAAATTATCGATAGTCCATATCTCGGAAAATATAAGAGATAATGCAATTTGGCAACCGGCAATGTAATTAGCATGCCGAATATTACTTGGAATGTGAATTGGAACGAAATCGCCAATAGATAAGACCATTTTACAATTTGGGCCCAAGTTAGAAGCAGAGCCTAAGGTGTAAATTATCGATAGTCCATATCTCGGAAACTATAAGAGTTAATGCAATTTGGCAACCGGCAATGTAATTAGCATGCCGAATATTACTTGGAATGTGAATTGGAACGAAATCGCCAATAGATAAGACCATTTTACAATTTGGGCCCAAGTTAGAAGCAGAGCCTAAGGTGTAAATTATCGATAGTCCATATCTCGGAAACTATAAGAGATAATGCAATTTGGCAACCGGCAATGTAATTAGCATGCCGAATATTACTTGGAATGTGAATTGGAACGAAATTGCCAATAGATAAGACCATTTTACAATTTGGGCCCAAGTTAGAAGCAGAGCCTAAGGTGTAAATTATCGATAGTCCATATCTCGGAAACTATAAGAGATAATGCAATTTGGCAACAGGCAATGTAATTAGCATGCCGAATATTACTTGGAATGTGAATTGGAACGAAATCGCCAATAGATAAGACCATTTTACAATTTGGGCCCAAGTTAGAAGCAGAGCCTAAGGTGTAAATTATCGATAGTCCATATCTCGGAAACTATAAGAGATAATGCAATTTGGCAACAGGCAATGTAATTAGCATGCCGAATATCACTTGGAATGTGAATTGGGACGAAATCGCCAATAGATAAGACCATTTTACAATTTGGGCCCAAGTTAGAAGCAGAGCCTAAGGTATAAATTATCGATAGTCCATATCTCGGAAACTATAAGAGATAATGCAATTTGGCAACCGGCAATGTAATTAGCATGCCGAATATTACTTGGAATGTGAATTGGAACGAAATCGCCAATAGATAAGACCATTTTACAATTTGGGCCCAAGTTAGAAGCAGAGCCTAAGGTGTAAATTATCGATAGTCCATATCTCGGAAACTATAAGAGATAATGCAATTTGGCAACAGGCAATGTAATTAGCATGCCGAATATTACTTGGAATGTGAATTGGAACGAAATCGCCAATAGACAAGACCATTTTACAATTTGGGCCCAAGTTAGAAGCAGAGCCTAAGGTGTAAATTATCGATAGTCCATATCTCGGAAACTATAAGAGATAATGCAATTTGGCAACCGGCAATGTAATTAGCATGCCGAATATTACTTGGAATGTGAATTGCAACTAAATCGCCAATAGATAAGACCATTTTACAATTTGGGCCCAAGTTAGAAGCAGAGCCTAAGGTGTAAATTATCGATAGTCCATATCTCGGAAACTATAAGAGATAATGAAATTTGGCAACCGGCAATGTAATTAGCATGCCGAATATTACTTGGAATGTGAATTGGAACGAAATCGCCAATAGATAAGACCATTTTACAATTTGGGCCCAAGTTAGAAGCAGAGCCTAAGGTGTAAATTATCGATAGTCCATATCTCGGAAACTATAAGAGATAATGCAATTTGGCAACCGGCAATGTAATTAGCATGCCGAATATTACTTGGAATGTGAATTGGAACGAAATCGCCAATAGATAAGACCATTTTACAATTTGGGCCCAAGTTAGAAGCAGAGCCTAAGGTGTAAATTATCGATAGTCCATATCTCGGAAACTATAAGAGATAATGCAATTTGGCAACCGGCAATGTAATTAGCATGCCGAATATTACTTGGAATGTGAATTGGAACGAAATCGCCAATAGATAAGACCATTTTACAATTTGGGCCCAAGTTAGAAGCAGAGCCTAAGGTGTAAATTATTGATAGTCCATATCTCGGAAACTATAAGAGATAATGCAATTTCGCAACCGGCAATGTAATTAGCATGCCGAATATCACTTGGAATGTGAATTGGGACGAAATCGCCAATAGATAAGACCATTTTACAATTTGGGCCCAAGTTAGAAGCAGAGCCTAAGGTGTAAATTATCGATAGTCCATATCTCGGAAACTATAAGAGATAATGCAATTTGGCAACCGGCAATGTAATTAGCATGCCGAATATTACTTGGAATGTGAATTGGAACGAAATCGCCAATAGATAAGACCATTTTACAATTTGGGCCCAAGTTAGAAGCAGAGCCTAAGGTGTAAATTATCGATAGTCCATATCTCGGAAACTATAAGAGATAATGCAATTTGGCAACCGGCAATGTAATTAGCATGCCGAATATTACTTGGAATGTGAATTGGAACGAAATCGCCAATAGATAAGACCATTTTACAATTTGGGAGCAAGTTAGAAGCAGAGCCTAAGGTGTAAATTATCGATAGTCCATATCTCGGAAACTATAAGAGATAATGCAATTTCGCAACCGGCAATGTAATTAGCATGCCGAATATCACTTGGAATGTGAATTGGGACGAAATCGCCAATAGATAAGACCATTTTACAATTTGGGCCCAAGTTAGAAGCAGAGCCTAAGGTGTAAATTATCGATAGTCCATATCTCGGAAACTATAAGAGATAATGCAATTTGGCAACCGGCAATGTAATTAGCATGCCGAATATTACTTGGAATGTGAATTGGAACGGAATCGCCAATAGGTAAGACCATTTTACAATTTGGGCCCAACTTAGAAGCAGAGCCTAAGGTGTAAATTATCGATAGTCCATATCTCGGAAACTATAAGAGATAATGCAATTTGGCAACCGGCAATGTAATTAGCATGCCGAATATTACTTGGAATGTGAATTGGAACGAAATCGCCAATAGATAAGACCATTTTACAATTTGGGCCCAAGTTAGAAGCAGAGCCTAAGGTGTAAATTATCGATAGTCCATATCTCGGAAACTATAAGAGTTAATGCAATTTGGCAACCGGCAATGTAATTAGCATGCCGAATATTACTTGGAATGTGAATTGGAACGAAATCGCCAATAGATAAGACCATTTTACAATTTGGGCCCAAGTTAGAAGCAGAGCCTAAGGTGTAAATTATCGATAGTCCATATCTCGGAAACTATAAGAGATAATGCAATTTGGCAACCGGCAATGTAATTAGCATGCCGAATATTACTAGGAATGTGAATTGGAACGAAATTGCCAATAGATAAGACCATTTTACAATTTGGGCCCAAGTTAGAAGCAGAGCCTAAGGTGTAAATTATCGATAGTCCATATCTCTGAAACTATAAGAGATAATGCAATTTCGCAACCGGCAATGTAATTAGCATGCCGAATATTACTTGGAATGTGAATTGGGACGAAATCGCCAATAGATCGATGGACGAACCTAAGGCCATTTTACAATTTGGGCCCAAGTTAGAAGCAGAGCCTAAGGTGTAAATTATCGATAGTCCATATCTCGGAAACTATAAGAGATAATGCAATTTGGCAACCGGAAAAGTAATTAGCATGCCGAATATTACTAGGAATGTGAATTGGAACGAAATTGCCAATAGATAAGACCATTTTACAATTTGGGCCCAAGTTAGAAGCAGAGCCTAAGGTGTAAATTATCGATAGTCCATATCTCGGAAACTATAAGAGATAACGCAATTTCGCAACCGGCAATGTAATTAGCATGCCGAATATCACTTGGAATGTGAATTGGGACGAAATCGCCAATAGGTAAGACCATTTTACAATTTGGGCCCAAGTTAGAAGCAGAGCCTAAGGTGTAAATTATCGATAGTCCATATCTCTTAAACTATAAGAGATAATTCAATTTGGCAACCGGCAATATAATTAGCATGCCGAATATTACTTGGAATGTGAATTGGAACGAAATCGCCAATAGATAAGACCATTTTACAATTTGGGCCCAAGTTAGAAGCAGAGCCTAAGGTGTAAATTATCGATAGTCCATATCTCGGAAACTATAAGAGATAATGCAATTTGGCAACCGGCAATGTAATTAGCATGCCGAATATTACTTGGAATGTGAATTGGAACGAAATCGCCAATAGATAAGACCATTTTACAATTTGGGCCCAAGTTAGAAGCAGAGCCTATGGTGTAAATTATCGATAGTCCATATCTCGGAAACTATAAGAGATAATGCAATTTGGCAACCGGCAATGTAATTAGCATGCCGAATATTACTTGGAATGTGAATTGGAACGAAATCGCCAATAGATAAGACCATTTTACAATTTGGGCCCAAGTTAGAAGCAGAGCCTAAGGTGTAAATTATCGATAGTCCATATCTCGGAAACTATAAGAGTTAATGCAATTTGGCAACCGGCAATGTAATTAGCATGCCGAATATTACTTGGAATGTGAATTGGAACGAAATCGCCAATAGATAAGACCATTTTACAATTTGGGCCCAAATTAGAAGCAGAGCCTAAGGTGTAAATTATCGATAGTCCATATCTCGGAAACTATAAGAGATAATGCAATTTGGCAACCGGCAATGTAATTAGCATGCCGAATATTACTTGGAATGTGAATTGGAACGAAATTGCCAATAGATAAGACCATTTTACAATTTGGGCCCAAGTTAGAAGCAGAGCCTAAGGTGTAAATTATCGATAGTCCATATCTCTGAAACTATAAGAGATAATGCAATTTCGCAACCGGCAATGTAATTAGCATGCCGAATATTACTTGGAATGTGAATTGGGACGAAATCGCCAATAGATAAGGCCATTTTACAATTTGGGCCCAAGTTAGAAGCAGAGCCTAAGGTGTAAATTATCGATAGTCCATATCTCGGAAACTATAAGAGATAATGCAATTTGGCAACCGGCAATGTAATTAGCATGCGGAATATTACTTGGAATGTGAATTGGAACGAAATCGCCAATAGATAAGACCATTTTACAATTTGGGCCCAAGTTAGAAGCAGAGCCTAAGGTGTAAATTATTGATAGTCCATATCTCGGAAACTATAAGAGATAATGCAATTTGGCAACCGGCAATGTAATTAGCATGCTGAATATTACTTGGAATGTGAATTGGAACGAATTCGCCAATAGATAAGACCATTTTACAATTTGGGCCCAAGTTAGAAGCAGAGCCTAAGGTGTAAATTATCGATAGTCCATATCTCGGAAACTATAAGAGATAATGCAATTTGGCAACCGGCAATGTAATTAGCATGCCGAATATTACTTGGAATGTGAATTGGAACGAAATCGCCAATAGATAAGACCATTTTACAATTTGGGCCCAAGTTAGAAGCAGAGCCTAAGGTGTAAATTATCGATAGTCCATATCTCGGAAACGATAAGAGATAATGCAATTTGGCAACCGGCAATGTAATTAGCATGCCGAATATTACTTGGAATGTGAATTGGAACGAAATCGTCAATAGATAAGACCATTTTACAATTTGGGAGCAAGTTAGAAGCAGAGCCTAAGGTGTAAATTATCGATAGTCCATATCTCGGAAACTATAAGAGATAATGCAATTTCGCAACCGGCAATGTAATTAGCATGCCGAATATCACTTGGAATGTGAATTGGGACGAAATCGCCAATAGATAAGACCATTTTACAATTTGGGCCCAAGTTAGAAGCAGAGCCTAAGGTGTAAATTATCGATAGTCCATATCTCGGAAACTATAAGAGATAATGCAATTTGGCAACCGGCAATGTAATTAGCATGCCGAATATTACTTGGAATGTGAATTGGAACGAAATCGCCAATAGATAAGACCATTTTACAATTTGGGCCCAAGTTAGAAGCAGAGCCTAAGGTGTAAATTATCGATAGTCCATATCTCGGAAACTATAAGAGATAATGCAATTTGGCAACCGGCAATGTAATTAGCATGCCGAATATTACTTGGAATGTGAATTGGAACGGAATCGCCAATAGGTAAGACCATTTTACAATTTGGGCCCAAGTTAGAAGCAGAGCCTAAGGTGTAAATTATCGATAGTCCATATCTCGGAAACTATAAGAGATAATGCAATTTGGCAACCGGCAATGTAATTAGCATGCCGAATATTACTTGGAATGTGAATTGGAACGAAATCGCCAATAGATAAGACCATTTTACAATTTGGGCCCAAGTTAGAAGCAGAGCCTAAGGTGTAAATTATCGATAGTCCATATCTCGGAAACTATAAGAGATAATGCAATTTCGCAACCGGCAATGTAATTAGCATGCCGAATATTACTTGGAGTGTGAATTGGAACGAAATCGCCAATAGATAAGACCATTTTACAATTTGGGCCCAAGTTAGAAGCAGAGCCTATGGTGTAAATTATCGATAGTCCATATCTCGGAAACTATAAGAGATAATGCAATTTGGCAACCGGCAATGTAATTAGCATGCCGAATATTACTTGGAATGTGAATTGGAACGAAATCGCCAATAGATAAGACCATTTTACAATTTGGGCCCAAGTTAGAAGCAGAGCCTAAGGTGTAAATTATCGATAGTCCATATCTCGGAAACTATAAGAGTTAATGCAATTTGGCAACCGGCAATGTAATTAGCATGCCGAATATTACTTGGAATGTGAATTGGAACGAAATCGCCAATAGATAAGACCATTTTACAATTTGGGCCCAAGTTAGAAGCAGAGCCTAAGGTGTAAATTATCGATAGTCCATATCTCGGAAACTATAAGAGATAATGCAATTTGGCAACCGGCAATGTAATTAGCATGCCGAATATTACTTGGAATGTGAATTGGAACGAAATTGCCAATAGATAAGACCATTTTACAATTTGGGCCCAAGTTAGAAGCAGAGCCTAAGGTGTAAATTATCGATAGTCCATATCTCTGAAACTATAAGAGATAATGCAATTTCGCAACCGGCAATGTAATTAGCATGCCGAATATTACTTGGAATGTGAATTGGGACGAAATCGCCAATAGATAAGGCCATTTTACAATTTGGGCCCAAGTTAGAAGCAGAGCCTAAGGTGTAAATTATCGATAGTCCATATCTCGGAAACTATAAGAGATAATGCAATTTGGCAACCGGCAATGTAATTAGCATGCGGAATATTACTTGGAATGTGAATTGGAACGAAATCGCCAATAGATAAGACCATTTTACAATTTGGGCCCAAGTTAGAAGCAGAGCCTAAGGTGTAAATTATTGATAGTCCATATCTCGGAAACTATAAGAGATAATGCAATTTGGCAACCGGCAATGTAATTAGCATGCTGAATATTACTTGGAATGTGAATTGGAACGAATTCGCCAATAGATAAGACCATTTTACAATTTGGGCCCAAGTTAGAAGCAGAGCCTAAGGTGTAAATTATCGATAGTCCATATCTCGGAAACTATAAGAGATAATGCAATTTGGCAACCGGCAATGTAATTAGCATGCCGAATATTACTTGGAATGTGAATTGGAACGAAATCGCCAATAGATAAGACCATTTTACAATTTGGGCCCAAGTTAGAAGCAGAGCCTAAGGTGTAAATTATCGATAGTCCATATCTCGGAAACTATAAGAGATAATGCAATTTGGCAACCGGCAATGTAATTAGCATGCCGAATATTACTTGGAATGTGAATTGGAACGAAATCGCCAATAGATAAGACCATTTTACAATTTGGGAGCAAGTTAGAAGCAGAGCCTAAGGTGTAAATTATCGATAGTCCATATCTCGGAAACTATAAGAGATAATGCAATTTCGCAACCGGCAATGTAATTAGCATGCCGAATATCACTTGGAATGTGAATTGGGACGAAATCGCCAATAGATAAGACCATTTTACAATTTGGGCCCAAGTTAGAAGCAGAGCCTAAGGTGTAAATTATCGATAGTCCATATCTCGGAAACTATAAGAGATAATGCAATTTGGCAACCGGCAATGTAATTAGCATGACGAATATTACTTGGAATGTGAATTGGAACGAAATCGCCAATAGATAAGACCATTTTACAATTTGGGCCCAAGTTAGAAGCAGAGCCTAAGGTGTAAATTATCGATAGTCCATATCTCGGAAACTATAAGAGATAATGCAATTTGGCAACCGGCAATGTAATTAGCATGCCGAATATTACTTGGAATGTGAATTGGAACGGAATCGCCAATAGGTAAGACCATTTTACAATTTGGGCCCAAGTTAGAAGCAGAGCCTAAGGTGTAAATTATCGATAGTCCATATCTCGGAAACTATAAGAGATAATGCAATTTGGCAACCGGCAATGTAATTAGCATGCCGAATATTACTTGGAATGTGAATTGGAACGAAATCGCCAATAGATAAGACCATTTTACAATTTGGGCCCAAGTTAGAAGTAGAGCCTAAGGTGTAAATTATCGATAGTCCATATCTCGGAAACTATAAGAGATAATGCAATTTGGTAACCGGCAATGTAATTAGCATGCCGAATATTACTTGGAGTGTGAATTGGAACGAAATCGCCAATAGATAAGACCATTTTACAATTTGGGCCCAAGTTAGAAGCAGAGCCTAAGGTGTAAATTATCGATAGTCCATATCTCGGAAACTATAAGAGATAATGCAATTTGGCAACCGGCAATGTAATTAGCATGCCGAATATTACTTGGAATGTGAATTGGAACGAAATCGCCAATAGATAAGACCATTTTACAATTTGGGCCCAAGTTAGAAGCAGAGCCTATGTTGTAAATTATCGATAGTCCATATCTCGGAAAATATAAGAGATAATGCAATTTGGCAACCGGCAATGTAATTAGCATGCCGAATATTACTTGGAATGTGAATTGGAACGAAATCGCCAATAGATAAGACCATTTTACAATTTGGGCCCAAGTTAGAAGCAGAGCCTAAGGTGTAAATTATCGATAGTCCATATCTCGGAAACTATAAGAGTTAATGCAATTTGGCAACCGGCAATGTAATTAGCATGCCGAATATTACTTGGAATGTGAATTGGAACGAAATCGCCAATAGATAAGACCATTTTACAATTTGGGCCCAAGTTAGAAGCAGAGCCTAAGGTGTAAATTATCGATAGTCCATATCTCGGAAACTATAAGAGATAATGCAATTTGGCAACCGGCAATGTAATTAGCATGCCGAATATTACTTGGAATGTGAATTGGAACGAAATTGCCAATAGATAAGACCATTTTACAATTTGGGCCCAAGTTAGAAGCAGAGCCTAAGGTGTAAATTATCGATAGTCCATATCTCTGAAACTATAAGAGATAATGCAATTTCGCAACCGGCAATGTAATTAGCATGCCGAATATTACTTGGAATGTGAATTGGGACGAAATCGCCAATAGATAAGGCCATTTTACAATTTGGGCCCAAGTTAGAAGCAGAGCCTAAGGTGTAAATTATCGATAGTCCATATCTCGGAAACTATAAGAGATAATGCAATTTGGCAACCGGCAATGTAATTAGCATGCGGAATATTACTTGGAATGTGAATTGGAACGAAATCGCCAATAGATAAGACCATTTTACAATTTGGGCCCAAGTTAGAAGCAGAGCCTAAGGTGTAAATTATTGATAGTCCATATCTCGGAAACTATAAGAGATAATGCAATTTGGCAACCGGCAATGTAATTAGCATGCCGAATATTACTTGGAATGTGAATTGGAACGAAATCGCCAATAGATAAGACCATTTTACAATTTGGGCCCAAGTTAGAAGCAGAGCCTAAGGTGTAAATTATCGATAGTCCATATCTCGGAAACTATAAGAGATAATGCAATTTGGCAACCGGCAATGTAATTAGCATGCCGAATATTACTTGGAATGTGAATTGGAACGAAATCGCCAATAGATAAGACCATTTTACAATTTGGGCCCAAGTTAGAAGCAGAGCCTAAGGTGTAAATTATCGATAGTCCATATCTCGGAAACTATAAGAGATAATGCAATTTGGCAACCGGCAATGTAATTAGCATGCCGAATATTACTTGGAATGTGAATTGGAAGGAAATCGCCAATAGATAAGACCATTTTACAATTTGGGCCCAAGTTAGAAGCAGAGCCTAAGGTGTAAATTATCGATAGTCCATATCTCGGAAACTATAAGAGTTAATGCAATTTGGCAACCGGCAATGTAATTAGCATGCCGAATATTACTTGGAATGTGAATTGGAACGAAATCGCCAATAGATAAGACCATTTTACAATTTGGGCCCAAGTTAGAAGCAGAGCCTAAGGTGTAAATTATCGATAGTCCATATCTCGGAAACTATAAGAGATAATGCAATTTGGCAACCGGCAATGTAATTAGCATGCCGAATATTACTTGGAATGTGAATTGGAACGAAATCGCCAATAGATAAGACCATTTTACAATTTGGGCCCAAGTTAGAAGCAGAGCCTAAGGTGTAAATTATCGATAGTCCATATCTCGGAAACTATAAGAGATAATGCAATTTCGCAACCGGCAATGTAATTAGCATGCCGAATATTACTTGGAATGTGAATTGGAACGAAATCGCCAATAGATAAGACCATTTTACAATTTGGGAGCAAGTTAGAAGCAGAGCCTAAGGTGTAAATTATCGATAGTCCATATCTCGGAAACTATAAGAGATAATGCAATTTGGCAACCGGCAATGTAATTAGCATGCCGAATATTACTTGGAATGTGAATTGGAACGGAATCGCCAATAGGTAAGACCATTTTACAATTTGGGCCCAAGTTAGAAGCAGAGCCTAAGGTGTAAATTATCGATAGTCCATATCTCGGAAACTATAAGAGATAATGCAATTTGGCAACCGGCAATGTAATTAGCATGCCGAATATTACTTGGAATGTGAATTGGAACGAAATCGCCAATAGATAAGACCATTTTACAATTTGGGCCCAAGTTAGAAGCAGAGCCTAAGGTGTAAATTATCGATAGTCCATATCTCGGAAACTATAAGAGATAATGCAATTTCGCAACCGGCAATGTAATTAGCATGCCGAATATTACTTGGAGTGTGAATTGGAACGAAATCGCCAATAGATAAGACCATTTTACAATTTGGGCCCAAGTTAGAAGCAGAGCCTAAGGTGTAAATTATCGATAGTCCATATCTCGGAAACTATAAGAGATAATGCAATTTGGCAACCGGCAATGTAATTAGCATGCCGAATATTACTTGGAATGTGAATTGGAACGAAATCGCCAATAGATAAGACCATTTTACAATTTGGGCCCAAGTTAGAAGCAGAGCCTATGGTGTAAATTATCGATAGTCCATATCTCGGAAACTATAAGAGATAATGCAATTTGGCAACCGGCAATGTAATTAGCATGCCGAATATTACTTGGAATGTGAATTGGAACGAAATCGCCAATAGATAAGACCATTTTACAATTTGGGCCCAAGTTAGAAGCAGAGCCTAAGGTGTAAATTATCGATAGTCCATATCTCGGAAACTATAAGAGTTAATGCAATTTGGCAACCGGCAATGTAATTAGCATGCCGAATATTACTTGGAATGTGAATTGGAACGAAATCGCCAATAGATAAGACCATTTTACAATTTGGGCCCAAGTTAGAAGCAGAGCCTAAGGTGTAAATTATCGATAGTCCATATCTCGGAAACTATAAGAGATAATGCAACTTGGCAACCGGCAATGTAATTAGCATGCCGAATATTACTTGGAATGTGAATTGGAACGAAATTGCCAATAGATAAGACCATTTTACAATTTGGGCCCAAGTTAGAAGCAGAGCCTAAGGTGTAAATTATCGATAGTCCATATCTCTGAAACTATAAGAGATAATGCAATTTCGCAACCGGCAATGTAATTAGCATGCCGAATATTACTTGGAATGTGAATTGGGACGAAATCGCCAATAGATAAGGCCATTTTACAATTTGGGCCCAAGTTAGAAGCAGAGCCTAAGGTGTAAATTATCGATAGTCCATATCTCGGAAACTATAAGAGATAATGCAATTTGGCAACCGGCAATGTAATTAGCATGCCGAATATTACTTGGAATGTGAATTGGAACGGAATCGCCAATAGGTAAGACCATTTTACAATTTGGGCCCAAGTTAGAAGCAGAGCCTAAGGTGTAAATTATCGATAGTCCATATCTCGGAAACTATAAGAGATAATGCAATTTGGCAACCGGCAATGTAATTAGCATGCGGAATATTACTTGGAATGTGAATTGGAACGAAATCGCCAATAGATAAGACCATTTTACAATTTGGGCCCAAGTTAGAAGCAGAGCCTAAGGTGTAAATTATTGATAGTCCATATCTCGGAAACTATAAGAGATAATGCAATTTGGCAACCGGCAATGTAATTAGCATGCCGAATATTACTTGGAATGTGAATTGGAACGAAATCGCCAATAGATAAGACCATTTTACAATTTGGGCCCAAGTTAGAAGCAGAGCCTAAGGTGTAAATTATCGATAGTCCATATCTCGGAAACTATAAGAGATAATGCAATTTGGCAACCGGCAATGTAATTAGCATGCCGAATATTACTTGGAATGTGAATTGGAACGAAATCGCCAATAGATAAGACCATTTTACAATTTGGGCCCAAGTTAGAAGCAGAGCCTAAGGTGTAAATTATCGATAGTCCATATCTCGGAAACTATAAGAGATAATGCAATTTGGCAACCGGCAATGTAATTAGCATGCCGAATATTACTTGGAATGTGAATTGGAACGAAATCGCCAATAGATAAGACCATTTTACAATTTGGGAGCAAGTTAGAAGCAGAGCCTAAGGTGTAAATTATCGATAGTCCATATCTCGGAAACTATAAGAGATAATGCAATTTCGCAACCGGCAATGTAATTAGCATGCCGAATATCACTTGGAATGTGAATTGGGACGAAATCGCCAATAGATAAGACCATTTTACAATTTGGGCCCAAGTTAGAAGCAGAGCCTAAGGTGTAAATTATCGATAGTCCATATCTCGGAAACTATAAGAGATAATGCAATTTGGCAACCGGCAATGTAATTAGCATGCCGAATATTACTTGGAATGTGAATTGGAACGGAATCGCCAATAGGTAAGACCATTTTACAATTTGGGCCCAAGTTAGAAGCAGAGCCTAAGGTGTAAATTATCGATAGTCCATATCTCGGAAACTATAAGAGATAATGCAATTTGGCAACCGGCAATGTAATTAGCATGCCGAATATTACTTGGAATGTGAATTGGAACGAAATCGCCAATAGATAAGACCATTTTACAATTTGGGCCCAAGTTAGAAGCAGAGCCTAAGGTGTAAATTATCGATAGTCCATATCTCGGAAACTATAAGAGTTAATGCAATTTGGCAACCGGCAATGTAATTAGCATGCCGAATATTACTTGGAATGTGAATTGGAACGAAATCGTCAATAGATAAGACCATTTTACAATTTGGGCCCAAGTTAGAAGCAGAGCCTAAGGTGTAAATTATCGATAGTCCATATCTCGGAAACTATAAGAGATAATGCAATTTGGCAACCGGCAATGTAATTAGCATGCCGAATATTACTAGGAATGTGAATTGGAACGAAATTGCCAATAGATAAGACCATTTTACAATTTGGGCCCAAGTTAGAAGCAGAGCCTAAGGTGTAAATTATCGATAGTCCATATCTCTGAAACTATAAGAGATAATGCAATTTCGCAACCGGCAATGTAATTAGCATGCCGAATATTACTTGGAATGTGAATTGGGACGAAATCGCCAATAGATAAGGCCATTTTACAATTTGGGCCCAAGTTAGAAGCAGAGCCTAAGGTGTAAATTATCGATAGTCCATATCTCGGAAACTATAAGAGATAATGCAATTTGGCAACCGGCAATGTAATTAGCATGCGGAATATTACTTGGAATGTGAATTGGAACGAAATCGCCAATAGATAAGACCATTTTACAATTTGGGCCCAAGTTAGAAGCAGAGCCTAAGGTGTAAATTATTGATAGTCCATATCTCGGAAACTATAAGAGATAATGCAATTTGGCAACCGGCAATGTAATTAGCATGCCGAATATTACTTGGAATGTGAATTGGAACGAAATCGCCAATAGATAAGACCATTTTACAATTTGGGCCCAAGTTAGAAGCAGAGCCTAAGGTGTAAATTATCGATAGTCCATATCTCGGAAACTATAAGAGATAATGCAATTTGGCAACCGGCAATGTAATTAGCATGCCGAATATTACTTGGAATGTGAATTGGAACGAAATCGCCAATAGATAAGACCATTTTACAATTTGGGAGCAAGTTAGAAGCAGAGCCTAAGGTGTAAATTATCGATAGTCAATATCTCGGAAACTATAAGAGATAATGCAATTTCGCAACCGGCAATGTAATTAGCATGCCGAATATCACTTGGAATGTGAATTGGGACGAAATCGCCAATAGATAAGACCATTTTACAATTTGGGCCCAAGTTAGAAGCAGAGCCTAAGGTGTAAATTATCGATAGTCCATATCTCGGAAACTATAAGAGATAATGCAATTTGGCAACCGGCAATGTAATTAGCATGCCGAATATTACTTGGAATGTGAATTGGAACGAAATTGCCAATAGATAAGACCATTTTACAATTTGGGCCCAAGTTAGAAGCAGAGCCTAAGGTGTAAATTATCGATAGTCAATATCTCGGAAACTATAAGAGATAATGCAATTTCGCAACCGGCAATGTAATTAGCATGCCGAATATCACTTGGAATGTGAATTGGGACGAAATCGCCAATAGATAAGACCATTTTACAATTTGGGCCCAAGTTAGAAGCAGAGCCTAAGGTGTAAATTATCGATAGTCCATATCTCGGAAACTATAAGAGATAATGCAATTTGGCAACCGGCAATGTAATTAGCATGCCGAATATTACTTGGAATGTGAATTGGAACGAAATCGCCAATAGATAAGACCATTTTACAATTTGGGCCCAAGTTAGAAGCAGAGCCTAAGGTGTAAATTATCGATAGTCCATATCTCGGAAACTATAAGAGATAATGCAATTTGGCAACCGGCAATGTAATTAGCATGCCGAATATTACTTGGAATGTGAATTGGAACGAAATCGCCAATAGATAAAACCATTTTACAATTTGGGCCCAAGTTAGAAGCAGAGCCTAAGGTGTAAATTATCGATAGTCCATATCTCGGAAACTATAAGAGATAATGCAATTTGGCAACCGGCAATGTAATTAGCATGCCGAATATTACTTGGAATGTGAATTGGAACGAAATCGCCAATAGATAAGACCATTTTACAATTTGGGAGCAAGTTAGAAGCAGAGCCTAAGGTGTAAATTATCGATAGTCCATATCTCGGAAACTATAAGAGATAATGCAATTTCGCAACCGGCAATGTAATTAGCATGCCGAATATCACTTGGAATGTGAATTGGGACGAAATCGCCAATAGATAAGACCATTTTACAATTTGGGCCCAAGTTAGAAGCAGAGCCTAAGGTATAAATTATCGATAGTCCATATCTCGGAAACTATAAGAGATAATGCAATTTGGCAACCGGCAATGTAATTAGCATGCCGAATATTACTTGGAATGTGAATTGGAACGAAATCGCCAATAGATAAGACCATTTTACAATTTGGGCCCAAGTTAGAAGCAGAGCCTAAGGTGTAAATTATCGATAGTCCATATCTCGGAAACTATAAGAGATAATGCAATTTGGCAACCGGCAATGTAATTAGCATGCCGAATATTACTTGGAATGTGAATTGGAACGAAATCGCCAATAGATAAGACCATTTTACAATTTGGGCCCAAGTAAGAAGCAGAGCCTAAGGTGTAAATTATCGATAGTACATATCTCGGAAACTATAAGAGATAATGCAATTTGGCAACCGGCAATGTAATTAGCATGCCGAATATTACTTGGAATGTGAATTGCAACTAAATCGCCAATAGATAAGACCATTTTACAATTTGGGCCCAAGTTAGAAGCAGAGCCTAAGGTGTAAATTATCGATAGTCCATATCTCGGAAACTATAAGAGATAATGCAATTTGGCAACCGGCAATGTAATTAGCATGCCGAATATTACTTGGAATGTGAATTGGAACGAAATCGCCAATAGATAAGACCATTTTACAATTTGGGCCCAAGTTAGAAGCAGAGCCTAAGGTGTAAATTATCGATAGTCCATATCTCGGAAACTATAAGAGATAATGCAATTTGGCAACCGGCAATGTAATTAGCATGCCGAATATTACTTGGAATGTGAATTGGAACGAAATCGCCAATAGATAAGACCATTTTACAATTTGGGCCCAAGTTAGAAGCAGAGCCTAAGGTGTAAATTATCGATAGTCCATATCTCGGAGACTATAAGAGATAATGCAATTTGGCAACCGGCAATGTAATTAGCATGCCGAATATTACTTGGAATGTGAATTGGAACGAAATCGCCAATAGATAAGACCATTTTACAATTTGGGCCCAAGTTAGAAGCAGAGCCTAAGGTGTAAATTATTGATAGTCCATATCTCGGAAACTATAAGAGATAATGCAATTTCGCAACCGGCAATGTAATTAGCATGCCGAATATCACTTGGAATGTGAATTGGGACGAAATCGCCAATAGATAAGACCATTTTACAATTTGGGCCCAAGTTAGAAGCAGAGCCTAAGGTGTAAATTATCGATAGTCCATATCTCGGAAACTATAAGAGATAATGCAATTTGGCAACCGGCAATGTAATTAGCATGCCGAATATTACTTGGAATGTGAATTGGAACGAAATCGCCAATAGATAAGACCATTTTACAATTTGGGCCCAAGTTAGAAGCAGAGCCTAAGGTGTAAATTATCGATAGTCCATATCTCGGAAACTATAAGAGATAATGCAATTTGGCAACCGGCAATGTAATTAGCATGCCGAATATTACTTGGAATGTGAATTGGAACGAAATCGCCAATAGATAAGACCATTTTACAATTTGGGCCCAAGTTAGAAGCAGAGCCTAAGGTGTAAATTATCGATAGTCCATATCTCGGAAACTATAAGAGATAATGCAATTTCGCAACCGGCAATGTAATTAGCATGCCGAATATTACTTGGAGTGTGAATTGGAACGAAATCGCCAATAGATAAGACCATTTTACAATTTGGGCCCAAGTTAGAAGCAGAGCCTAAGGTGTAAATTATCGATAGTCCATATCTCGGAAACTATAAGAGATAATGCAATTTGGTAACCGGCAATGTAATTAGCATGCCGAATATTACTTGGAATGTGAATTGGAACGAAATAGCCAATAGATAAGACCATTTTACAATTTGGGCCCAAGTTAGAAGCAGAGCCTAAGGTGTAAATTATCGATAGTCCATATCTCGGAAACTATAAGAGATAATGCAATTTGGCAACCGGCAATGTAATTAGCATGCCGAATATTACTTGGAATGTGAATTGGAACGAAATCGCCAATAGGTAAGACCATTTTACAATTTGGGCCCAAGTTAGAAGCAGAGCCTAAGGTGTAAATTATCGATAGTCCATATCTCGGAAACTATAAGAGATAATTCAATTTGGCAACCGGCAATGTAATTAGCATGCCGAATATTACTTGGAATGTGAATTGGAACGAAATCGCCAATAGATAAGACCATTTTACAATTTGGGCCCAACTTAGAAGCAGAGCCTAAGGTGTAAATTATCGATAGTTCATATCTCGGAAACTATAAGAGATAATGCAATTTGGCAACCGGCAATGTAATTAGCATGCCGAATATTACTTGGAATGTGAATTGGAACGAAATCGCCAATAGATAAGACCATTTTACAATTTGGGAGCAAGTTAGAAGCAGAGCCTAAGGTGTAAATTATCGATAGTCCATATCTCGGAAACTATAAGAGATAATGCAATTTCGCAACCGGCAATGTAATTAGCATGCCGAATATCACTTGGAATGTGAATTGGGACGAAATCGCCAATAGATAAGACCATTTTACAATTTGGGCCCAAGTTAGAAGCAGAGCCTAAGGTGTAAATTATCGATAGTCCATATCTCGGAAACTATAAGAGATAATGCAATTTGGCAACCGGCAATGTAATTAGCATGCCGAATATTACTTGGAATGTGAATTGGAACGAAATTGCCAATAAATAAGACCATTTTACAATTTGGGCCCAAGTTAGAAGCAGAGCCTAAGGTGTAAATTATCGATAGTCCATATCTCGGAATCTATAAGAGATAATGCAATTTCGCAACCGGCAATGTAATTAGCATGCCGAATATCACTTGGAATGTGAATTGGGACGAAATCGCCAATAGATAAGACCATTTTACAATTTGGGCCCAAGTTAGAAGCAGAGCCTAAGGTGTAAATTATCGATAGTCCATATCTCGGAAACTATAAGAGATAATGCAATTTGGCAACCGGCAATGTAATTAGCATGCCGAATATTACTTGGAATTTGAATTGGAACGAAATCGCCAATAGATAAGACCATTTTACAATTTGGGCCCAAGTTAGAAGCAGAACCTAAGGTGTAAATTATCGATAGTCCATATCTCGGAAACTATAAGAGATAATGCAATTTGGCAACCGGCAATGTAATTAGCATGCCGAATATTACTTGGAATGTGAATTGGAACGAAATCGCCAATAGATAAGACCATTTTACAATTTGGGCCCAAGTTAGAAGCAGAGCCTAAGGTATAAATTATCGATAGTCCATATCTCGGAAACTATAAGAGATAATGCAATTTGGCAACCGGCAATGTAATTAGCATGCCGAATATTACTTGGAATGTGAATTGGAACGAAATCGCCAATAGATAAGACCATTTTACAATTTGGGCCCAAGTTAGAAGCAGAGCCTAAGGTGTAAATTATCGATAGTCCATATCTCGGAAACTATAAGAGATAATGCAATTTGGCAACCGGCAATGTAATTAGCATGCCGAATATTACTTGGAATGTGAATTGGAACGAAATCGCCAATAGATAAGACCATTTTACAATTTGGGCCCAAGTTAGAAGCAGAGCCTAAGGTGTAAATTATCGATAGTCCATATCTCGGAAACTATAAGAGATAATGCAATTTGGCAACCGGCAATGTAATTAGCATGCCGAATATTACTTGGAATGTGAATTGCAACTAAATCGCCAATAGATAAGACCATTTTACAATTTGGGCCCAAGTTAGAAGCAGAGCCTAAGGTGTAAATTATCGATAGTCCATATCTCGGAAACTATAAGAGATAATGCAATTTGGCAACCGGCAATGTAATTAGCATGCCGAATATTACTTGGAATGTGAATTGGAACGAAATCGCCAATAGATAAGACCATTTTACAATTTGGGCCCAAGTTAGAAGCAGAGCCTAAGGTGTAAATTATCGATAGTCCATATCTCGGAAACTATAAGAGATAATGCAATTTGGCAACCGGCAATGTAATTAGCATGCCGAATATTACTTGGAATGTGAATTGGAACGAAATCGCCAATAGATAAGACCATTTTACAATTTGGGCCCAAGTTAGAAGCAGAGCCTAAGGTGTAAATTATCGATAGTCCATATCTCGGAAACTATAAGAGATAATGCAATTTGGCAACCGGCAATGTAATTAGCATGCCGAATATTACTTGGAATGTGAATTGGAACGAAATCGCCAATAGATAAGACCATTTTACAATTTGGGAGCAAGTTAGAAGCAGAGCCTAAGGTGTAAATTATCGATAGTCCATATCTCGGAAACTATAAGAGATAATGCAATTTCGCAACCGGCAATGTAATTAGCATGCCGAATATCACTTGGAATGTGAATTGGGACGAAATCGCCAATAGATAAGACCATTTTACAATTTGGGCCCAAGTTAGAAGCAGAGCCTAAGGTATAAATTATCGATAGTCCATATCT
The DNA here is from genome assembly GCF_030347505.1 of Rhynchophorus ferrugineus. NCBI lineage: Eukaryota > Metazoa > Arthropoda > Insecta > Coleoptera > Curculionidae > Rhynchophorus > Rhynchophorus ferrugineus. Next base: position 963,116 of record NW_027472606.1, on the reverse strand, counting down.
CGGAAACTATAAGAGATAATGCAATTTGGCAACCGGCAATGTAATTAGCATGCCGAATATTACTTGGAATGTGAATTGGAACGAAATCGCCAATAGATAAGACCATTTTACAATTTGGGCCCAAGTTAGAAGCAGAGCCTAAGGTGTAAATTATCGATAGTCCATATCTCGGAAACTATAAGAGATAATGCAATTTGGCAACCGGCAATGTAATTAGCATGCCGAATATTACTTGGAATGTGAATTGGAACGAAATCGCCAATAGATAAGACCATTTTACAATTTGGGCCCAAGTAAGAAGCAGAGCCTAAGGTGTAAATTATCGATAGTACATATCTCGGAAACTATAAGAGATAATGCAATTTGGCAACCGGCAATGTAATTAGCATGCCGAATATTACTTGGAATGTGAATTGCAACTAAATCGCCAATAGATAAGACCATTTTACAATTTGGGCCCAAGTTAGAAGCAGAGCCTAAGGTGTAAATTATCGATAGTCCATATCTCGGAAACTATAAGAGATAATGCAATTTGGCAACCGGCAATGTAATTAGCATGCCGAATATTACTTGGAATGTGAATTGGAACGAAATCGCCAATAGATAAGACCATTTTACAATTTGGGCCCAAGTTAGAAGCAGAGCCTAAGGTGTAAATTATCGATAGTCCATATCTCGGAAACTATAAGAGATAATGCAATTTGGCAACCGGCAATGTAATTAGCATGCCGAATATTACTTGGAATGTGAATTGGAACGAAATCGCCAATAGATAAGACCATTTTACAATTTGGGCCCAAGTTAGAAGCAGAGCCTAAGGTGTAAATTATCGATAGTCCATATCTCGGAGACTATAAGAGATAATGCAATTTGGCAACCGGCAATGTAATTAGCATGCCGAATATTACTTGGAATGTGAATTGGAACGAAATCGCCAATAGATAAGACCATTTTACAATTTGGGCCCAAGTTAGAAGCAGAGCCTAAGGTGTAAATTATCGATAGTCCATATCTCGGAAACTATAAGAGATAATGCAATTTGGCAACCGGCAATGTAATTAGCATGCCGAATATTACTTGGAATGTGAATTGGAACGAAATCGCCAATAGATAAGACCATTTTACAATTTGGGCCCAAGTTAGAAGCAGAGCCTAAGGTGTAAATTATCGATAGTCCATATCTCGGAAACTATAAGAGATAATGCAATTTGGCAACCGGCAATGTAATTAGCATGCCGAATATTACTTGGAATGTGAATTGCAACTAAATCGCCAATAGATAAGACCATTTTACAATTTGGGCCCAAGTTAGAAGCAGAGCCTAAGGTGTAAATTATCGATAGTCCATATCTCGGAAACTATAAGAGATAATGCAATTTGGCAACCGGCAATGTAATTAGCATGCCGAATATTACTTGGAATGTGAATTGGAACGAAATCGCCAATAGATAAGACCATTTTACAATTTGGGCCCAAGTTAGAAGCAGAGCCTAAGGTGTAAATTATCGATAGTCCATATCTCGGAAACTATAAGAGATAATGCAATTTGGCAACCGGCAATGTAATTAGCATGCCGAATATTACTTGGAATGTGAATTGGAACGAAATCGCCAATAGATAAGACCATTTTACAATTTGGGCCCAAGTTAGAAGCAGAGCCTAAGGTGTAAATTATCGATAGTCCATATCTCGGAAACTATAAGAGATAATGCAATTTGGCAACCGGCAATGTAATTAGCATGCCGAATATTACTTGGAATGTGAATTGGAACGAAATCGCCAATAGATAAGACCATTTTACAATTTGGGAGCAAGTTAGAAGCAGAGCCTAAGGTGTAAATTATCGATAGTCCATATCTCGGAAACTATAAGAGATAATGCAATTTCGCAACCGGCAATGTAATTAGCATGCCGAATATCACTTGGAATGTGAATTGGGACGAAATCGCCAATAGATAAGACCATTTTACAATTTGGGCCCAAGTTAGAAGCAGAGCCTAAGGTATAAATTATCGATAGTCCATATCTCGGAAACTATAAGAGATAATGCAATTTGGCAACCGGCAATGTAATTAGCATGCCGAATATTACTTGGAATGTGAATTGGAACGAAATCGCCAATAGATAAGACCATTTTACAATTTGGGCCCAAGTTAGAAGCAGAGCCTAAGGTGTAAATTATCGATAGTCCATATCTCGGAAACTATAAGAGATAATGCAATTTGGCAACCGGCAATGTAATTAGCATGCCGAATATTACTTGGAATGTGAATTGGAACGAAATCGCCAATAGATAAGACCATTTTACAATTTGGGCCCAAGTAAGAAGCAGAGCCTAAGGTGTAAATTATCGATAGTACATATCTCGGAAACTATAAGAGATAATGCAATTTGGCAACCGGCAATGTAATTAGCATGCCGAATATTACTTGGAATGTGAATTGCAACTAAATCGCCAATAGATAAGACCATTTTACAATTTGGGCCCAAGTTAGAAGCAGAGCCTAAGGTGTAAATTATCGATAGTCCATATCTCGGAAACTATAAGAGATAATGCAATTTGGCAACCGGCAATGTAATTAGCATGCCGAATATTACTTGGAATGTGAATTGGAACGAAATCGCCAATAGATAAGACCATTTTACAATTTGGGCCCAAGTTAGAAGCAGAGCCTAAGGTGTAAATTATCGATAGTCCATATCTCGGAAACTATAAGAGATAATGCAATTTGGCAACCGGCAATGTAATTAGCATGCCGAATATTACTTGGAATGTGAATTGGAACGAAATCGCCAATAGATAAGACCATTTTACAATTTGGGCCCAAGTTAGAAGCAGAGCCTAAGGTGTAAATTATCGATAGTCCATATCTCGGAGACTATAAGAGATAATGCAATTTGGCAACCGGCAATGTAATTAGCATGCCGAATATTACTTGGAATGTGAATTGGAACGAAATCGCCAATAGATAAGACCATTTTACAATTTGGGCCCAAGTTAGAAGCAGAGCCTAAGGTGTAAATTATTGATAGTCCATATCTCGGAAACTATAAGAGATAATGCAATTTCGCAACCGGCAATGTAATTAGCATGCCGAATATCACTTGGAATGTGAATTGGGACGAAATCGCCAATAGATAAGACCATTTTACAATTTGGGCCCAAGTTAGAAGCAGAGCCTAAGGTGTAAATTATCGATAGTCCATATCTCGGAAACTATAAGAGATAATGCAATTTGGCAACCGGCAATGTAATTAGCATGCCGAATATTACTTGGAATGTGAATTGGAACGAAATCGCCAATAGATAAGACCATTTTACAATTTGGGCCCAAGTTAGAAGCAGAGCCTAAGGTGTAAATTATCGATAGTCCATATCTCGGAAACTATAAGAGATAATGCAATTTGGCAACCGGCAATGTAATTAGCATGCCGAATATTACTTGGAATGTGAATTGGAACGAAATCGCCAATAGATAAGACCATTTTACAATTTGGGCCCAAGTTAGAAGCAGAGCCTAAGGTGTAAATTATCGATAGTCCATATCTCGGAAACTATAAGAGATAATGCAATTTCGCAACCGGCAATGTAATTAGCATGCCGAATATTACTTGGAGTGTGAATTGGAACGAAATCGCCAATAGATAAGACCATTTTACAATTTGGGCCCAAGTTAGAAGCAGAGCCTAAGGTGTAAATTATCGATAGTCCATATCTCGGAAACTATAAGAGATAATGCAATTTGGTAACCGGCAATGTAATTAGCATGCCGAATATTACTTGGAATGTGAATTGGAACGAAATAGCCAATAGATAAGACCATTTTACAATTTGGGCCCAAGTTAGAAGCAGAGCCTAAGGTGTAAATTATCGATAGTCCATATCTCGGAAACTATAAGAGATAATGCAATTTGGCAACCGGCAATGTAATTAGCATGCCGAATATTACTTGGAATGTGAATTGGAACGAAATCGCCAATAGGTAAGACCATTTTACAATTTGGGCCCAAGTTAGAAGCAGAGCCTAAGGTGTAAATTATCGATAGTCCATATCTCGGAAACTATAAGAGATAATTCAATTTGGCAACCGGCAATGTAATTAGCATGCCGAATATTACTTGGAATGTGAATTGGAACGAAATCGCCAATAGATAAGACCATTTTACAATTTGGGCCCAACTTAGAAGCAGAGCCTAAGGTGTAAATTATCGATAGTTCATATCTCGGAAACTATAAGAGATAATGCAATTTGGCAACCGGCAATGTAATTAGCATGCCGAATATTACTTGGAATGTGAATTGGAACGAAATCGCCAATAGATAAGACCATTTTACAATTTGGGAGCAAGTTAGAAGCAGAGCCTAAGGTGTAAATTATCGATAGTCCATATCTCGGAAACTATAAGAGATAATGCAATTTCGCAACCGGCAATGTAATTAGCATGCCGAATATCACTTGGAATGTGAATTGGGACGAAATCGCCAATAGATAAGACCATTTTACAATTTGGGCCCAAGTTAGAAGCAGAGCCTAAGGTGTAAATTATCGATAGTCCATATCTCGGAAACTATAAGAGATAATGCAATTTGGCAACCGGCAATGTAATTAGCATGCCGAATATTACTTGGAATGTGAATTGGAACGAAATTGCCAATAGATAAGACCATTTTACAATTTGGGCCCAAGTTAGAAGCAGAGCCTAAGGTGTAAATTATCGATAGTCCATATCTCGGAATCTATAAGAGATAATGCAATTTGGCAACAGGCAATGTAATTAGCATGCCGAATATCACTTGGAATGTGAATTGGGACGAAATCGCCAATAGATAAGACCATTTTACAATTTGGGCCCAAGTTAGAAGCAGAGCCTAAGGTATAAATTATCGATAGTCCATATCTCGGAAACTATAAGAGATAATGCAATTTGGCAACCGGCAATGTAATTAGCATGCCGAATATTACTTGGAATGTGAATTGGAACGAAATCGCCAATAGATAAGACCATTTTACAATTTGGGCCCAAGTTAGAAGCAGAGCCTAAGGTGTAAATTATCGATAGTCCATATCTCGGAAACTATAAGAGATAATGCAATTTGGCAACAGGCAATGTAATTAGCATGCCGAATATTACTTGGAATGTGAATTGGAACGAAATCGCCAATAGACAAGACCATTTTACAATTTGGGCCCAAGTTAGAAGCAGAGCCTAAGGTGTAAATTATCGATAGTCCATATCTCGGAAACTATAAGAGATAATGCAATTTGGCAACCGGCAATGTAATTAGCATGCCGAATATTACTTGGAATGTGAATTGCAACTAAATCGCCAATAGATAAGACCATTTTACAATTTGGGCCCAAGTTAGAAGCAGAGCCTAAGGTGTAAATTATCGATAGTCCATATCTCGGAAACTATAAGAGATAATGAAATTTGGCAACCGGCAATGTAATTAGCATGCCGAATATTACTTGGAATGTGAATTGGAACGAAATCGCCAATAGATAAGACCATTTTACAATTTGGGCCCAAGTTAGAAGCAGAGCCTAAGGTGTAAATTATCGATAGTCCATATCTCGGAAACTATAAGAGATAATGCAATTTGGCAACCGGCAATGTAATTAGCATGCCGAATATTACTTGGAATGTGAATTGGAACGAAATCGCCAATAGATAAGACCATTTTACAATTTGGGCCCAAGTTAGAAGCAGAGCCTAAGGTGTAAATTATCGATAGTCCATATCTCGGAAACTATAAGAGATAATGCAATTTGGCAACCGGCAATGTAATTAGCATGCCGAATATTACTTGGAATGTGAATTGGAACGAAATCGCCAATAGATAAGACCATTTTACAATTTGGGCCCAAGTTAGAAGCAGAGCCTAAGGTGTAAATTATTGATAGTCCATATCTCGGAAACTATAAGAGATAATGCAATTTCGCAACCGGCAATGTAATTAGCATGCCGAATATCACTTGGAATGTGAATTGGGACGAAATCGCCAATAGATAAGACCATTTTACAATTTGGGCCCAAGTTAGAAGCAGAGCCTAAGGTGTAAATTATCGATAGTCCATATCTCGGAAACTATAAGAGATAATGCAATTTGGCAACCGGCAATGTAATTAGCATGCCGAATATTACTTGGAATGTGAATTGGAACGAAATCGCCAATAGATAAGACCATTTTACAATTTGGGCCCAAGTTAGAAGCAGAGCCTAAGGTGTAAATTATCGATAGTCCATATCTCGGAAACTATAAGAGATAATGCAATTTGGCAACCGGCAATGTAATTAGCATGCCGAATATTACTTGGAATGTGAATTGGAACGAAATCGCCAATAGATAAGACCATTTTACAATTTGGGAGCAAGTTAGAAGCAGAGCCTAAGGTGTAAATTATCGATAGTCCATATCTCGGAAACTATAAGAGATAATGCAATTTCGCAACCGGCAATGTAATTAGCATGCCGAATATCACTTGGAATGTGAATTGGGACGAAATCGCCAATAGATAAGACCATTTTACAATTTGGGCCCAAGTTAGAAGCAGAGCCTAAGGTGTAAATTATCGATAGTCCATATCTCGGAAACTATAAGAGATAATGCAATTTGGCAACCGGCAATGTAATTAGCATGCCGAATATTACTTGGAATGTGAATTGGAACGGAATCGCCAATAGGTAAGACCATTTTACAATTTGGGCCCAAGTTAGAAGCAGAGCCTAAGGTGTAAATTATCGATAGTCCATATCTCGGAAACTATAAGAGATAATGCAATTTGGCAACCGGCAATGTAATTAGCATGCCGAATATTACTTGGAATGTGAATTGGAACGAAATCGCCAATAGATAAGACCATTTTACAATTTGGGCCCAAGTTAGAAGCAGAGCCTAAGGTGTAAATTATCGATAGTCCATATCTCGGAAACTATAAGAGTTAATGCAATTTGGCAACCGGCAATGTAATTAGCATGCCGAATATTACTTGGAATGTGAATTGGAACGAAATCGCCAATAGATAAGACCATTTTACAATTTGGGCCCAAGTTAGAAGCAGAGCCTAAGGTGTAAATTATCGATAGTCCATATCTCGGAAACTATAAGAGATAATGCAATTTGGCAACCGGCAATGTAATTAGCATGCCGAATATTACTAGGAATGTGAATTGGAACGAAATTGCCAATAGATAAGACCATTTTACAATTTGGGCCCAAGTTAGAAGCAGAGCCTAAGGTGTAAATTATCGATAGTCCATATCTCTGAAACTATAAGAGATAATGCAATTTCGCAACCGGCAATGTAATTAGCATGCCGAATATTACTTGGAATGTGAATTGGGACGAAATCGCCAATAGATAAGGCCATTTTACAATTTGGGCCCAAGTTAGAAGCAGAGCCTAAGGTGTAAATTATCGATAGTCCATATCTCGGAAACTATAAGAGATAATGCAATTTGGCAACCGGAAAAGTAATTAGCATGCCGAATATTACTAGGAATGTGAATTGGAACGAAATTGCCAATAGATAAGACCATTTTACAATTTGGGCCCAAGTTAGAAGCAGAGCCTAAGGTGTAAATTATCGATAGTCCATATCTCGGAAACTATAAGAGATAACGCAATTTCGCAACCGGCAATGTAATTAGCATGCCGAATATCACTTGGAATGTGAATTGGGACGAAATCGCCAATAGGTAAGACCATTTTACAATTTGGGCCCAAGTTAGAAGCAGAGCCTAAGGTGTAAATTATCGATAGTCCATATCTCTTAAACTATAAGAGATAATTCAATTTGGCAACCGGCAATATAATTAGCATGCCGAATATTACTTGGAATGTGAATTGGAACGAAATCGCCAATAGATAAGACCATTTTACAATTTGGGCCCAAGTTAGAAGCAGAGCCTAAGGTGTAAATTATCGATAGTCCATATCTCGGAAACTATAAGAGATAATGCAATTTGGCAACCGGCAATGTAATTAGCATGCCGAATATTACTTGGATTGTGAATTGGAACGAAATCGCCAATAGATAAGACCATTTTACAATTTGGGCCCAAGTTAGAAGCAGAGCCTATGGTGTAAATTATCGATAGTCCATATCTCGGAAACTATAAGAGATAATGCAATTTGGCAACCGGCAATGTAATTAGCATGCCGAATATTACTTGGAATGTGAATTGGAACGAAATCGCCAATAGATAAGACCATTTTACAATTTGGGCCCAAGTTAGAAGCAGAGCCTAAGGTGTAAATTATCGATAGTCCATATCTCGGAAACTATAAGAGTTAATGCAATTTGGCAACCGGCAATGTAATTAGCATGCCGAATATTACTTGGAATGTGAATTGGAACGAAATCGCCAATAGATAAGACCATTTTACAATTTGGGCCCAAATTAGAAGCAGAGCCTAAGGTGTAAATTATCGATAGTCCATATCTCGGAAACTATAAGAGATAATGCAATTTGGCAACCGGCAATGTAATTAGCATGCCGAATATTACTTGGAATGTGAATTGGAACGAAATTGCCAATAGATAAGACCATTTTACAATTTGGGCCCAAGTTAGAAGCAGAGCCTAAGGTGTAAATTATCGATAGTCCATATCTCTGAAACTATAAGAGATAATGCAATTTCGCAACCGGCAATGTAATTAGCATGCCGAATATTACTTGGAATGTGAATTGGGACGAAATCGCCAATAGATAAGGCCATTTTACAATTTGGGCCCAAGTTAGAAGCAGAGCCTAAGGTGTAAATTATCGATAGTCCATATCTCGGAAACTATAAGAGATAATGCAATTTGGCAACCGGCAATGTAATTAGCATGCGGAATATTACTTGGAATGTGAATTGGAACGAAATCGCCAATAGATAAGACCATTTTACAATTTGGGCCCAAGTTAGAAGCAGAGCCTAAGGTGTAAATTATTGATAGTCCATATCTCGGAAACTATAAGAGATAATGCAATTTGGCAACCGGCAATGTAATTAGCATGCTGAATATTACTTGGAATGTGAATTGGAACGAATTCGCCAATAGATAAGACCATTTTACAATTTGGGCCCAAGTTAGAAGCAGAGCCTAAGGTGTAAATTATCGATAGTCCATATCTCGGAAACTATAAGAGATAATGCAATTTGGCAACCGGCAATGTAATTAGCATGCCGAATATTACTTGGAATGTGAATTGGAACGAAATCGCCAATAGATAAGACCATTTTAAAATTTGGGCCCAAGTTAGAAGCAGAGCCTAAGGTGTAAATTATCGATAGTCCATATCTCGGAAACGATAAGAGATAATGCAATTTGGCAACCGGCAATGTAATTAGCATGCCGAATATTACTTGGAATGTGAATTGGAACGAAATCGTCAATAGATAAGACCATTTTACAATTTGGGAGCAAGTTAGAAGCAGAGCCTAAGGTGTAAATTATCGATAGTCCATATCTCGGAAACTATAAGAGATAATGCAATTTCGCAACCGGCAATGTAATTAGCATGCCGAATATCACTTGGAATGTGAATTGGAACGAAATCGCCAATAGATAAGACCATTTTACAATTTGGGCCCAAGTTAGAAGCAGAGCCTAAGGTGTAAATTATCGATAGTCCATATCTCGGAAACTATAAGAGATAATGCAATTTGGCAACCGGCAATGTAATTAGCATGCCGAATATTACTTGGAATGTGAATTGGAACGAAATCGCCAATAGATAAGACCATTTTACAATTTGGGCCCAAGTTAGAAGCAGAGCCTAAGGTGTAAATTATCGATAGTCCATATCTCGGAAACTATAAGAGATAATGCAATTTGGCAACCGGCAATGTAATTAGCATGCCGAATATTACTTGGAATGTGAATTGGAACGGAATCGCCAATAGGTAAGACCATTTTACAATTTGGGCCCAAGTTAGAAGCAGAGCCTAAGGTGTAAATTATCGATAGTCCATATCTCGGAAACTATAAGAGATAATGCAATTTGGCAACCGGCAATGTAATTAGCATGCCGAATATTACTTGGAATGTGAATTGGAACGAAATCGCCAATAGATAAGACCATTTTACAATTTGGGCCCAAGTTAGAAGCAGAGCCTAAGGTGTAAATTATCGATAGTCCATATCTCGGAAACTATAAGAGATAATGCAATTTCGCAACCGGCAATGTAATTAGCATGCCGAATATTACTTGGAGTGTGAATTGGAACGAAATCGCCAATAGATAAGACCATTTTACAATTTGGGCCCAAGTTAGAAGCAGAGCCTATGGTGTAAATTATCGATAGTCCATATCTCGGAAACTATAAGAGATAATGCAATTTGGCAACCGGCAATGTAATTAGCATGCCGAATATTACTTGGAATGTGAATTGGAACGAAATCGCCAATAGATAAGACCATTTTACAATTTGGGCCCAAGTTAGAAGCAGAGCCTAAGGTGTAAATTATCGATAGTCCATATCTCGGAAACTATAAGAGTTAATGCAATTTGGCAACCGGCAATGTAATTAGCATGCCGAATATTACTTGGAATGTGAATTGGAACGAAATCGCCAATAGATAAGACCATTTTACAATTTGGGCCCAAGTTAGAAGCAGAGCCTAAGGTGTAAATTATCGATAGTCCATATCTCGGAAACTATAAGAGATAATGCAATTTGGCAACCGGCAATGTAATTAGCATGCCGAATATTACTTGGAATGTGAATTGGAACGAAATTGCCAATAGATAAGACCATTTTACAATTTGGGCCCAAGTTAGAAGCAGAGCCTAAGGTGTAAATTATCGATAGTCCATATCTCTGAAACTATAAGAGATAATGCAATTTCGCAACCGGCAATGTAATTAGCATGCCGAATATTACTTGGAATGTGAATTGGGACGAAATCGCCAATAGATAAGGCCATTTTACAATTTGGGCCCAAGTTAGAAGCAGAGCCTAAGGTGTAAATTATCGATAGTCCATATCTCGGAAACTATAAGAGATAATGCAATTTGGCAACCGGCAATGTAATTAGCATGCGGAATATTACTTGGAATGTGAATTGGAACGAAATCGCCAATAGATAAGACCATTTTACAATTTGGGCCCAAGTTAGAAGCAGAGCCTAAGGTGTAAATTATTGATAGTCCATATCTCGGAAACTATAAGAGATAATGCAATTTGGCAACCGGCAATGTAATTAGCATGCTGAATATTACTTGGAATGTGAATTGGAACGAATTCGCCAATAGATAAGACCATTTTACAATTTGGGCCCAAGTTAGAAGCAGAGCCTAAGGTGTAAATTATCGATAGTCCATATCTCGGAAACTATAAGAGATAATGCAATTTGGCAACCGGCAATGTAATTAGCATGCCGAATATTACTTGGAATGTGAATTGGAACGAAATCGCCAATAGATAAGACCATTTTACAATTTGGGCCCAAGTTAGAAGCAGAGCCTAAGGTGTAAATTATCGATAGTCCATATCTCGGAAACTATAAGAGATAATGCAATTTGGCAACCGGCAATGTAATTAGCATGCCGAATATTACTTGGAATGTGAATTGGAACGAAATCGCCAATAGATAAGACCATTTTACAATTTGGGAGCAAGTTAGAAGCAGAGCCTAAGGTGTAAATTATCGATAGTCCATATCTCGGAAACTATAAGAGATAATGCAATTTCGCAACCGGCAATGTAATTAGCATGCCGAATATCACTTGGAATGTGAATTGGGACGAAATCGCCAATAGATAAGACCATTTTACAATTTGGGCCCAAGTTAGAAGCAGAGCCTAAGGTGTAAATTATCGATAGTCCATATCTCGGAAACTATAAGAGATAATGCAATTTGGCAACCGGCAATGTAATTAGCATGACGAATATTACTTGGAATGTGAATTGGAACGAAATCGCCAATAGATAAGACCATTTTACAATTTGGGCCCAAGTTAGAAGCAGAGCCTAAGGTGTAAATTATCGATAGTCCATATCTCGGAAACTATAAGAGATAATGCAATTTGGCAACCGGCAATGTAATTAGCATGCCGAATATTACTTGGAATGTGAATTGGAACGGAATCGCCAATAGGTAAGACCATTTTACAATTTGGGCCCAAGTTAGAAGCAGAGCCTAAGGTGTAAATTATCGATAGTCCATATCTCGGAAACTATAAGAGATAATGCAATTTGGCAACCGGCAATGTAATTAGCATGCCGAATATTACTTGGAATGTGAATTGGAACGAAATCGCCAATAGATAAGACCATTTTACAATTTGGGCCCAAGTTAGAAGTAGAGCCTAAGGTGTAAATTATCGATAGTCCATATCTCGGAAACTATAAGAGATAATGCAATTTGGTAACCGGCAATGTAATTAGCATGCCGAATATTACTTGGAGTGTGAATTGGAACGAAATCGCCAATAGATAAGACCATTTTACAATTTGGGCCCAAGTTAGAAGCAGAGCCTAAGGTGTAAATTATCGATAGTCCATATCTCGGAAACTATAAGAGATAATGCAATTTGGCAACCGGCAATGTAATTAGCATGCCGAATATTATTTGGAATGTGAATTGGAACGAAATCGCCAATAGATAAGACCATTTTACAATTTGGGCCCAAGTTAGAAGCAGAGCCTATGTTGTAAATTATCGATAGTCCATATCTCGGAAAATATAAGAGATAATGCAATTTGGCAACCGGCAATGTAATTAGCATGCCGAATATTACTTGGAATGTGAATTGGAACGAAATCGCCAATAGATAAGACCATTTTACAATTTGGGCCCAAGTTAGAAGCAGAGCCTAAGGTGTAAATTATCGATAGTCCATATCTCGGAAACTATAAGAGTTAATGCAATTTGGCAACCGGCAATGTAATTAGCATGCCGAATATTACTTGGAATGTGAATTGGAACGAAATCGCCAATAGATAAGACCATTTTACAATTTGGGCCCAAGTTAGAAGCAGAGCCTAAGGTGTAAATTATCGATAGTCCATATCTCGGAAACTATAAGAGATAATGCAATTTGGCAACCGGCAATGTAATTAGCATGCCGAATATTACTTGGAATGTGAATTGGAACGAAATTGCCAATAGATAAGACCATTTTACAATTTGGGCCCAAGTTAGAAGCAGAGCCTAAGGTGTAAATTATCGATAGTCCATATCTCTGAAACTATAAGAGATAATGCAATTTCGCAACCGGCAATGTAATTAGCATGCCGAATATTACTTGGAATGTGAATTGGGACGAAATCGCCAATAGATAAGGCCATTTTACAATTTGGGCCCAAGTTAGAAGCAGAGCCTAAGGTGTAAATTATCGATAGTCCATATCTCGGAAACTATAAGAGATAATGCAATTTGGCAACCGGCAATGTAATTAGCATGCGGAATATTACTTGGAATGTGAATTGGAACGAAATCGCCAATAGATAAGACCATTTTACAATTTGGGCCCAAGTTAGAAGCAAAGCCTAAGGTGTAAATTATTGATAGTCCATATCTCGGAAACTATAAGAGATAATGCAATTTGGCAACCGGCAATGTAATTAGCATGCCGAATATTACTTGGAATGTGAATTGGAACGAAATCGCCAATAGATAAGACCATTTTACAATTTGGGCCCAAGTTAGAAGCAGAGCCTAAGGTGTAAATTATCGATAGTCCATATCTCGGAAACTATAAGAGATAATGCAATTTGGCAACCGGCAATGTAATTAGCATGCCGAATATTACTTGGAATGTGAATTGGAACGAAATCGCCAATAGATAAGACCATTTTACAATTTGGGCCCAAGTTAGAAGCAGAGCCTAAGGTGTAAATTATCGATAGTCCATATCTCGGAAACTATAAGAGATAATGCAATTTGGCAACCGGCAATGTAATTAGCATGCCGAATATTACTTGGAATGTGAATTGGAAGGAAATCGCCAATAGATAAGACCATTTTACAATTTGGGCCCAAGTTAGAAGCAGAGCCTAAGGTGTAAATTATCGATAGTCCATATCTCGGAAACTATAAGAGTTAATGCAATTTGGCAGCCGGCAATGTAATTAGCATGCCGAATATTACTTGGAATGTGAATTGGAACGAAATCGCCAATAGATAAGACCATTTTACAATTTGGGCCCAAGTTAGAAGCAGAGCCTAAGGTGTAAATTATCGATAGTCCATATCTCGGAAACTATAAGAGATAATGCAATTTGGCAATCGGCAATGTAATTAGCATGCCGAATATTACTTGGAATGTGAATTGGAACGAAATCGCCAATAGATAAGACCATTTTACAATTTGGGCCCAAGTTAGAAGCAGAGCCTAAGGTGTAAATTATCGATAGTCCATATCTCGGAAACTATAAGAGATAATGCAATTTCGCAACCGGCAATGTAATTAGCATGCCGAATATTACTTGGAATGTGAATTGGAACGAAATCGCCAATAGATAAGACCATTTTACAATTTGGGAGCAAGTTAGAAGCAGAGCCTAAGGTGTAAATTATCGATAGTCCATATCTCGGAAACTATAAGAGATAATGCAATTTGGCAACCGGCAATGTAATTAGCATGCCGAATATTACTTGGAATGTGAATTGGAACGGAATCGCCAATAGGTAAGACCATTTTACAATTTGGGCCCAAGTTAGAAGCAGAGCCTAAGGTGTAAATTATCGATAGTCCATATCTCGGAAACTATAAGAGATAATGCAATTTGGCAACCGGCAATGTAATTAGCATGCCGAATATTACTTGGAATGTGAATTGGAACGAAATCGCCAATAGATAAGACCATTTTACAATTTGGGCCCAAGTTAGAAGCAGAGCCTAAGGTGTAAATTATCGATAGTCCATATCTCGGAAACTATAAGAGATAATGCAATTTCGCAACCGGCAATGTAATTAGCATGCCGAATATTACTTGGAGTGTGAATTGGAACGAAATCGCCAATAGATAAGACCATTTTACAATTTGGGCCCAAGTTAGAAGCAGAGCCTAAGGTGTAAATTATCGATAGTCCATATCTCGGAAACTATAAGAGATAATGCAATTTGGCAACCGGCAATGTAATTAGCATGCCGAATATTACTTGGAATGTGAATTGGAACGAAATCGCCAATAGATAAGACCATTTTACAATTTGGGCCCAAGTTAGAAGCAGAGCCTATGGTGTAAATTATCGATAGTCCATATCTCGGAAACTATAAGAGATAATGCAATTTGGCAACCGGCAATGTAATTAGCATGCCGAATATTACTTGGAATGTGAATTGGAACGAAATCGCCAATAGATAAGACCATTTTACAATTTGGGCCCAAGTTAGAAGCAGAGCCTAAGGTGTAAATTATCGATAGTCCATATCTCGGAAACTATAAGAGTTAATGCAATTTGGCAACCGGCAATGTAATTAGCATGCCGAATATTACTTGGAATGTGAATTGGAACGAAATCGCCAATAGATAAGACCATTTTACAATTTGGGCCCAAGTTAGAAGCAGAGCCTAAGGTGTAAATTATCGATAGTCCATATCTCGGAAACTATAAGAGATAATGCAACTTGGCAACCGGCAATGTAATTAGCATGCCGAATATTACTTGGAATGTGAATTGGAACGAAATTGCCAATAGATAAGACCATTTTACAATTTGGGCCCAAGTTAGAAGCAGAGCCTAAGGTGTAAATTATCGATAGTCCATATCTCTGAAACTATAAGAGATAATGCAATTTCGCAACCGGCAATGTAATTAGCATGCCGAATATTACTTGGAATGTGAATTGGGACGAAATCGCCAATAGATAAGGCCATTTTACAATTTGGGCCCAAGTTAGAAGCAGAGCCTAAGGTGTAAATTATCGATAGTCCATATCTCGGAAACTATAAGAGATAATGCAATTTGGCAACCGGCAATGTAATTAGCATGCCGAATATTACTTGGAATGTGAATTGGAACGGAATCGCCAATAGGTAAGACCATTTTACAATTTGGGCCCAAGTTAGAAGCAGAGCCTAAGGTGTAAATTATCGATAGTCCATATCTCGGAAACTATAAGAGATAATGCAATTTGGCAACCGGCAATGTAATTAGCATGCGGAATATTACTTGGAATGTGAATTGGAACGAAATCGCCAATAGATAAGACCATTTTACAATTTGGGCCCAAGTTAGAAGCAGAGCCTAAGGTGTAAATTATTGATAGTCCATATCTCGGAAACTATAAGAGATAATGCAATTTGGCAACCGGCAATGTAATTAGCATGCCGAATATTACTTGGAATGTGAATTGGAACGAAATCGCCAATAGATAAGACCATTTTACAATTTGGGCCCAAGTTAGAAGCAGAGCCTAAGGTGTAAATTATCGATAGTCCATATCTCGGAAACTATAAGAGATAATGCAATTTGGCAACCGGCAATGTAATTAGCATGCCGAATATTACTTGGAATGTGAATTGGAACGAAATCGCCAATAGATAAGACCATTTTACAATTTGGGCCCAAGTTAGAAGCAGAGCCTAAGGTGTAAATTATCGATAGTCCATATCTCGGAAACTATAAGAGATAATGCAATTTGGCAACCGGCAATGTAATTAGCATGCCGAATATTACTTGGAATGTGAATTGGAACGAAATCGCCAATAGATAAGACCATTTTACAATTTGGGAGCAAGTTAGAAGCAGAGCCTAAGGTGTAAATTATCGATAGTCCATATCTCGGAAACTATAAGAGATAATGCAATTTCGCAACCGGCAATGTAATTAGCATGCCGAATATCACTTGGAATGTGAATTGGGACGAAATCGCCAATAGATAAGACCATTTTACAATTTGGGCCCAAGTTAGAAGCAGAGCCTAAGGTGTAAATTATCGATAGTCCATATCTCGGAAACTATAAGAGATAATGCAATTTGGCAACCGGCAATGTAATTAGCATGCCGAATATTACTTGGAATGTGAATTGGAACGGAATCGCCAATAGGTAAGACCATTTTACAATTTGGGCCCAAGTTAGAAGCAGAGCCTAAGGTGTAAATTATCGATAGTCCATATCTCGGAAACTATAAGAGATAATGCAATTTGGCAACCGGCAATGTAATTAGCATGCCGAATATTACTTGGAATGTGAATTGGAACGAAATCGCCAATAGATAAGACCATTTTACAATTTGGGCCCAAGTTAGAAGCAGAGCCTAAGGTGTAAATTATCGATAGTCCATATCTCGGAAACTATAAGAGTTAATGCAATTTGGCAACCGGCAATGTAATTAGCATGCCGAATATTACTTGGAATGTGAATTGGAACGAAATCGTCAATAGATAAGACCATTTTACAATTTGGGCCCAAGTTAGAAGCAGAGCCTAAGGTGTAAATTATCGATAGTCCATATCTCGGAAACTATAAGAGATAATGCAATTTGGCAACCGGCAATGTAATTAGCATGCCGAATATTACTAGGAATGTGAATTGGAACGAAATTGCCAATAGATAAGACCATTTTACAATTTGGGCCCAAGTTAGAAGCAGAGCCTAAGGTGTAAATTATCGATAGTCCATATCTCTGAAACTATAAGAGATAATGCAATTTCGCAACCGGCAATGTAATTAGCATGCCGAATATTACTTGGAATGTGAATTGGGACGAAATCGCCAATAGATAAGGCCATTTTACAATTTGGGCCCAAGTTAGAAGCAGAGCCTAAGGTGTAAATTATCGATAGTCCATATCTCGGAAACTATAAGAGATAATGCAATTTGGCAACCGGCAATGTAATTAGCATGCGGAATATTACTTGGAATGTGAATTGGAACGAAATCGCCAATAGATAAGACCATTTTACAATTTGGGCCCAAGTTAGAAGCAGAGCCTAAGGTGTAAATTATTGATAGTCCATATCTCGGAAACTATAAGAGATAATGCAATTTGGCAACCGGCAATGTAATTAGCATGCCGAATATTACTTGGAATGTGAATTGGAACGAAATCGCCAATAGATAAGACCATTTTACAATTTGGGCCCAAGTTAGAAGCAGAGCCTAAGGTGTAAATTATCGATAGTCCATATCTCGGAAACTATAAGAGATAATGCAATTTGGCAACCGGCAATGTAATTAGCATGCCGAATATTACTTGGAATGTGAATTGGAACGAAATCGCCAATAGATAAGACCATTTTACAATTTGGGAGCAAGTTAGAAGCAGAGCCTAAGGTGTAAATTATCGATAGTCCATATCTCGGAAACTATAAGAGATAATGCAATTTCGCAACCGGCAATGTAATTAGCATGCCGAATATCACTTGGAATGTGAATTGGGACGAAATCGCCAATAGATAAGACCATTTTACAATTTGGGCCCAAGTTAGAAGCAGAGCCTAAGGTGTAAATTATCGATAGTCCATATCTCGGAAACTATAAGAGATAATGCAATTTGGCAACCGGCAATGTAATTAGCATGCCGAATATTACTTGGAATGTGAATTGGAACGAAATTGCCAATAGATAAGACCATTTTACAATTTGGGCCCAAGTTAGAAGCAGAGCCTAAGGTGTAAATTATCGATAGTCAATATCTCGGAAACTATAAGAGATAATGCAATTTCGCAACCGGCAATGTAATTAGCATGCCGAATATCACTTGGAATGTGAATTGGGACGAAATCGCCAATAGATAAGACCATTTTACAATTTGGGCCCAAGTTAGAAGCAGAGCCTAAGGTGTAAATTATCGATAGTCCATATCTCGGAAACTATAAGAGATAATGCAATTTGGCAACCGGCAATGTAATTAGCATGCCGAATATTACTTGGAATGTGAATTGGAACGAAATCGCCAATAGATAAGACCATTTTACAATTTGGGCCCAAGTTAGAAGCAGAGCCTAAGGTGTAAATTATCGATAGTCCATATCTCGGAAACTATAAGAGATAATGCAATTTGGCAACCGGCAATGTAATTAGCATGCCGAATATTACTTGGAATGTGAATTGGAACGAAATCGCCAATAGATAAGACCATTTTACAATTTGGGCCCAAGTTAGAAGCAGAGCCTAAGGTGTAAATTATCGATAGTCCATATCTCGGAAACTATAAGAGATAATGCAATTTGGCAACCGGCAATGTAATTAGCATGCCGAATATTACTTGGAATGTGAATTGGAACGAAATCGCCAATAGATAAGACCATTTTACAATTTGGGAGCAAGTTAGAAGCAGAGCCTAAGGTGTAAATTATCGATAGTCCATATCTCGGAAACTATAAGAGATAATGCAATTTCGCAACCGGCAATGTAATTAGCATGCCGAATATCACTTGGAATGTGAATTGGGACGAAATCGCCAATAGATAAGACCATTTTACAATTTGGGCCCAAGTTAGAAGCAGAGCCTAAGGTATAAATTATCGATAGTCCATATCTCGGAAACTATAAGAGATAATGCAATTTGGCAACCGGCAATGTAATTAGCATGCCGAATATTACTTGGAATGTGAATTGGAACGAAATCGCCAATAGATAAGACCATTTTACAATTTGGGCCCAAGTTAGAAGCAGAGCCTAAGGTGTAAATTATCGATAGTCCATATCTCGGAAACTATAAGAGATAATGCAATTTGGCAACCGGCAATGTAATTAGCATGCCGAATATTACTTGGAATGTGAATTGGAACGAAATCGCCAATAGATAAGACCATTTTACAATTTGGGCCCAAGTAAGAAGCAGAGCCTAAGGTGTAAATTATCGATAGTACATATCTCGGAAACTATAAGAGATAATGCAATTTGGCAACCGGCAATGTAATTAGCATGCCGAATATTACTTGGAATGTGAATTGCAACTAAATCGCCAATAGATAAGACCATTTTACAATTTGGGCCCAAGTTAGAAGCAGAGCCTAAGGTGTAAATTATCGATAGTCCATATCTCGGAAACTATAAGAGATAATGCAATTTGGCAACCGGCAATGTAATTAGCATGCCGAATATTACTTGGAATGTGAATTGGAACGAAATCGCCAATAGATAAGACCATTTTACAATTTGGGCCCAAGTTAGAAGCAGAGCCTAAGGTGTAAATTATCGATAGTCCATATCTCGGAAACTATAAGAGATAATGCAATTTGGCAACCGGCAATGTAATTAGCATGCCGAATATTACTTGGAATGTGAATTGGAACGAAATCGCCAATAGATAAGACCATTTTACAATTTGGGCCCAAGTTAGAAGCAGAGCCTAAGGTGTAAATTATCGATAGTCCATATCTCGGAGACTATAAGAGATAATGCAATTTGGCAACCGGCAATGTAATTAGCATGCCGAATATTACTTGGAATGTGAATTGGAACGAAATCGCCAATAGATAAGACCATTTTACAATTTGGGCCCAAGTTAGAAGCAGAGCCTAAGGTGTAAATTATTGATAGTCCATATCTCGGAAACTATAAGAGATAATGCAATTTCGCAACCGGCAATGTAATTAGCATGCCGAATATCACTTGGAATGTGAATTGGGACGAAATCGCCAATAGATAAGACCATTTTACAATTTGGGCCCAAGTTAGAAGCAGAGCCTAAGGTGTAAATTATCGATAGTCCATATCTCGGAAACTATAAGAGATAATGCAATTTGGCAACCGGCAATGTAATTAGCATGCCGAATATTACTTGGAATGTGAATTGGAACGAAATCGCCAATAGATAAGACCATTTTACAATTTGGGCCCAAGTTAGAAGCAGAGCCTAAGGTGTAAATTATCGATAGTCCATATCTCGGAAACTATAAGAGATAATGCAATTTGGCAACCGGCAATGTAATTAGCATGCCGAATATTACTTGGAATGTGAATTGGAACGAAATCGCCAATAGATAAGACCATTTTACAATTTGGGCCCAAGTTAGAAGCAGAGCCTAAGGTGTAAATTATCGATAGTCCATATCTCGGAAACTATAAGAGATAATGCAATTTCGCAACCGGCAATGTAATTAGCATGCCGAATATTACTTGGAGTGTGAATTGGAACGAAATCGCCAATAGATAAGACCATTTTACAATTTGGGCCCAAGTTAGAAGCAGAGCCTAAGGTGTAAATTATCGATAGTCCATATCTCGGAAACTATAAGAGATAATGCAATTTGGTAACCGGCAATGTAATTAGCATGCCGAATATTACTTGGAATGTGAATTGGAACGAAATAGCCAATAGATAAGACCATTTTACAATTTGGGCCCAAGTTAGAAGCAGAGCCTAAGGTGTAAATTATCGATAGTCCATATCTCGGAAACTATAAGAGATAATGCAATTTGGCAACCGGCAATGTAATTAGCATGCCGAATATTACTTGGAATGTGAATTGGAACGAAATCGCCAATAGGTAAGACCATTTTACAATTTGGGCCCAAGTTAGAAGCAGAGCCTAAGGTGTAAATTATCGATAGTCCATATCTCGGAAACTATAAGAGATAATTCAATTTGGCAACCGGCAATGTAATTAGCATGCCGAATATTACTTGGAATGTGAATTGGAACGAAATCGCCAATAGATAAGACCATTTTACAATTTGGGCCCAACTTAGAAGCAGAGCCTAAGGTGTAAATTATCGATAGTTCATATCTCGGAAACTATAAGAGATAATGCAATTTGGCAACCGGCAATGTAATTAGCATGCCGAATATTACTTGGAATGTGAATTGGAACGAAATCGCCAATAGATAAGACCATTTTACAATTTGGGAGCAAGTTAGAAGCAGAGCCTAAGGTGTAAATTATCGATAGTCCATATCTCGGAAACTATAAGAGATAATGCAATTTCGCAACCGGCAATGTAATTAGCATGCCGAATATCACTTGGAATGTGAATTGGGACGAAATCGCCAATAGATAAGACCATTTTACAATTTGGGCCCAAGTTAGAAGCAGAGCCTAAGGTGTAAATTATCGATAGTCCATATCTCGGAAACTATAAGAGATAATGCAATTTGGCAACCGGCAATGTAATTAGCATGCCGAATATTACTTGGAATGTGAATTGGAACGAAATTGCCAATAGATAAGACCATTTTACAATTTGGGCCCAAGTTAGAAGCAGAGCCTAAGGTGTAAATTATCGATAGTCCATATCTCGGAATCTATAAGAGATAATGCAATTTCGCAACCGGCAATGTAATTAGCATGCCGAATATCACTTGGAATGTGAATTGGGACGAAATCGCCAATAGATAAGACCATTTTACAATTTGGGCCCAAGTTAGAAGCAGAGCCTAAGGTGTAAATTATCGATAGTCCATATCTCGGAAACTATAAGAGATAATGCAATTTGGCAACCGGCAATGTAATTAGCATGCCGAATATTACTTGGAATTTGAATTGGAACGAAATCGCCAATAGATAAGACCATTTTACAATTTGGGCCCAAGTTAGAAGCAGAACCTAAGGTGTAAATTATCGATAGTCCATATCTCGGAAACTATAAGAGATAATGCAATTTGGCAACCGGCAATGTAATTAGCATGCCGAATATTACTTGGAATGTGAATTGGAACGAAATCGCCAATAGATAAGACCATTTTACAATTTGGGCCCAAGTTAGAAGCAGAGCCTAAGGTGTAAATTATCGATAGTCCATATCTCGGAAACTATAAGAGATAATGCAATTTGGCAACCGGCAATGTAATTAGCATGCCGAATATTACTTGGTATGTGAATTGGAACGAAATCGCCAATAGATAAGACCATTTTACAATTTGGGAGCAAGTTAGAAGCAGAGCCTAAGGTGTAAATTATCGATAGTCCATATCTCGGAAACTATAAGAGATAATGCAATTTCGCAACCGGCAATGTAATTAGCATGCCGAATATCACTTGGAATGTGAATTGGGACGAAATCGCCAATAGATAAGACCATTTTACAATTTGGGCCCAAGTTAGAAGCAGAGCCTAAGGTATAAATTATCGATAGTCCATATCTCGGAAACTATAAGAGATAATGCAATTTGGCAACCGGCAATGTAATTAGCATGCCGAATATTACTTGGAATGTGAATTGGAACGAAATCGCCAATAGATAAGACCATTTTACAATTTGGGCCCAAGTTAGAAGCAGAGCCTAAGGTGTAAATTATCGATAGTCCATATCTCGGAAACTATAAGAGATAATGCAATTTGGCAACCGGCAATGTAATTAGCATGCCGAATATTACTTGGAATGTGAATTGGAACGAAATCGCCAATAGATAAGACCATTTTACAATTTGGGCCCAAGTTAGAAGCAGAGCCTAAGGTGTAAATTATCGATAGTCCATATCTCGGAAACTATAAGAGATAATGCAATTTGGCAACCGGCAATGTAATTAGCATGCCGAATATTACTTGGAATGTGAATTGCAACTAAATCGCCAATAGATAAGACCATTTTACAATTTGGGCCCAAGTTAGAAGCAGAGCCTAAGGTGTAAATTATCGATAGTCCATATCTCGGAAACTATAAGAGATAATGCAATTTGGCAACCGGCAATGTAATTAGCATGCCGAATATTACTTGGAATGTGAATTGGAACGAAATCGCCAATAGATAAGACCATTTTACAATTTGGGCCCAAGTTAGAAGCAGAGCCTAAGGTGTAAATTATCGATAGTCCATATCTCGGAAACTATAAGAGATAATGCAATTTGGCAACCGGCAATGTAATTAGCATGCCGAATATTACTTGGAATGTGAATTGGAACGAAATCGCCAATAGATAAGACCATTTTACAATTTGGGCCCAAGTTAGAAGCAGAGCCTAAGGTGTAAATTATCGATAGTCCATATCTCGGAAACTATAAGAGATAATGCAATTTGGCAACCGGCAATGTAATTAGCATGCCGAATATTACTTGGAATGTGAATTGGAACGAAATCGCCAATAGATAAGGCCATTTTACAATTTGGGAGCAAGTTAGAAGCAGAGCCTAAGGTGTAAATTATCGATAGTCCATATCTCGGAAACTATAAGAGATAATGCAATTTCGCAACCGGCAATGTAATTAGCATGCCGAATATCACTTGGAATGTGAATTGGGACGAAATCGCCAATAGATAAGACCATTTTACAATTTGGGCCCAAGTTAGAAGCAGAGCCTAAGGTATAAATTATCGATAGTCCATATCTCGGAAACTATAAGAGATAATGCAATTTGGCAACCGGCAATGTAATTAGCATGCCGAATATTACTTGGAATGTGAATTGGAACGAAATCGCCAATAGATAAGACCATTTTACAATTTGGGCCCAAGTTAGAAGCAGAGCCTAAGGTGTAAATTATCGATAGTCCATATCTCGGAAACTATAAGAGATAATGCAATTTGGCAACCGGCAATGTAATTAGCATGCCGAATATTACTTGGAATGTGAATTGGAACGAAATCGCCAATAGATAAGACCATTTTACAATTTGGGCCCAAGTAAGAAGCAGAGCCTAAGGTGTAAATTATCGATAGTACATATCTCGGAAACTATAAGAGATAATGCAATTTGGCAACCGGCAATGTAATTAGCATGCCGAATATTACTTGGAATGTGAATTGCAACTAAATCGCCAATAGATAAGACCATTTTACAATTTGGGCCCAAGTTAGAAGCAGAGCCTAAGGTGTAAATTATCGATAGTCCATATCTCGGAAACTATAAGAGATAATGCAATTTGGCAACCGGCAATGTAATTAGCATGCCGAATATTACTTGGAATGTGAATTGGAACGAAATCGCCAATAGATAAGACCATTTTACAATTTGGGCCCAAGTTAGAAGCAGAGCCTAAGGTGTAAATTATCGATAGTCCATATCTCGGAAACTATAAGAGATAATGCAATTTGGCAACCGGCAATGTAATTAGCATGCCGAATATTACTTGGAATGTGAATTGGAACGAAATCGCCAATAGATAAGACCATTTTACAATTTGGGCCCAAGTTAGAAGCAGAGCCTAAGGTGTAAATTATCGATAGTCCATATCTCGGAGACTATAAGAGATAATGCAATTTGGCAACCGGCAATGTAATTAGCATGCCGAATATTACTTGGAATGTGAATTGGAACGAAATCGCCAATAGATAAGACCATTTTACAATTTGGGCCCAAGTTAGAAGCAGAGCCTAAGGTGTAAATTATTGATAGTCCATATCTCGGAAACTATAAGAGATAATGCAATTTCGCAACCGGCAATGTAATTAGCATGCCGAATATCACTTGGAATGTGAATTGGGACGAAATCGCCAATAGATAAGACCATTTTACAATTTGGGCCCAAGTTAGAAGCAGAGCCTAAGGTGTAAATTATCGATAGTCCATATCTCGGAAACTATAAGAGATAATGCAATTTGGCAACCGGCAATATAATTAGCATGCCGAATATTACTTGGAATGTGAATTGGAACGAAATCGCCAATAGATAAGACCATTTTACAATTTGGGCCCAAGTTAGAAGCAGAGCCTAAGGTGTAAATTATCGATAGTCCATATCTCGGAAACTATAAGAGATAATGCAATTTGGCAACCGGCAATGTAATTAGCATGCCGAATATTACTTGGAATGTGAATTGGAACGAAATCGCCAATAGATAAGACCATTTTACAATTTGGGCCCAAGTTAGAAGCAGAGCCTAAGGTGTAAATTATCGATAGTCCATATCTCGGAAACTATAAGAGATAATGCAATTTCGCAACCGGCAATGTAATTAGCATGCCGAATATTACTTGGAGTGTGAATTGGAACGAAATCGCCAATAGATAAGACCATTTTACAATTTGGGCCCAAGTTAGAAGCAGAGCCTAAGGTGTAAATTATCGATAGTCCATATCTCGGAAACTATAAGAGATAATGCAATTTGGTAACCGGCAATGTAATTAGCATGCCGAATATTACTTGGAATGTGAATTGGAACGAAATAGCCAATAGATAAGACCATTTTACAATTTGGGCCCAAGTTAGAAGCAGAGCCTAAGGTGTAAATTATCGATAGTCCATATCTCGGAAACTATAAGAGATAATGCAATTTGGCAACCGGCAATGTAATTAGCATGCCGAATATTACTTGGAATGTGAATTGGAACGAAATCGCCAATAGGTAAGACCATTTTACAATTTGGGCCCAAGTTAGAAGCAGAGCCTAAGGTGTAAATTATCGATAGTCCATATCTCGGAAACTATAAGAGATAATTCAATTTGGCAACCGGCAATGTAATTAGCATGCCGAATATTACTTGGAATGTGAATTGGAACGAAATCGCCAATAGATAAGACCATTTTACAATTTGGGCCCAACTTAGAAGCAGAGCCTAAGGTGTAAATTATCGATAGTTCATATCTCGGAAACTATAAGAGATAATGCAATTTGGCAACCGGCAATGTAATTAGCATGCCGAATATTACTTGGAATGTGAATTGGAACGAAATCGCCAATAGATAAGACCATTTTACAATTTGGGAGCAAGTTAGAAGCAGAGCCTAAGGTGTAAATTATCGATAGTCCATATCTCGGAAACTATAAGAGATAATGCAATTTCGCAACCGGCAATGTAATTAGCATGCCGAATATCACTTGGAATGTGAATTGGGACGAAATCGCCAATAGATAAGACCATTTTACAATTTGGGCCCAAGTTAGAAGCAGAGCCTAAGGTGTAAATTATCGATAGTCCATATCTCGGAAACTATAAGAGATAATGCAATTTGGCAACCGGCAATGTAATTAGCATGCCGAATATTACTTGGAATGTGAATTGGAACGAAATTGCCAATAGATAAGACCATTTTACAATTTGGGCCCAAGTTAGAAGCAGAGCCTAAGGTGTAAATTATCGATAGTCCATATCTCGGAATCTATAAGAGATAATGCAATTTCGCAACCGGCAATGTAATTAGCATGCCGAATATCACTTGGAATGTGAATTGGGACGAAATCGCCAATAGATAAGACCATTTTACAATTTGGGCCCAAGTTAGAAGCAGAGCCTAAGGTGTAAATTATCGATAGTCCATATCTCGGAAACTATAAGAGATAATGCAATTTGGCAACCGGCAATGTAATTAGCATGCCGAATATTACTTGGAATTTGAATTGGAACGAAATCGCCAATAGATAAGACCATTTTACAATTTGGGCCCAAGTTAGAAGCAGAACCTAAGGTGTAAATTATCGATAGTCCATATCTCGGAAACTATAAGAGATAATGCAATTTGGCAACCGGCAATGTAATTAGCATGCCGAATATTACTTGGAATGTGAATTGGAACGAAATCGCCAATAGATAAGACCATTTTACAATTTGGGCCCAAGTTAGAAGCAGAGCCTAAGGTGTAAATTATCGATAGTCCATATCTCGGAAACTATAAGAGATAATGCAATTTGGCAACCGGCAATGTAATTAGCATGCCGAATATTACTTGGTATGTGAATTGGAACGAAATCGCCAATAGATAAGACCATTTTACAATTTGGGAGCAAGTTAGAAGCAGAGCCTAAGGTGTAAATTATCGATAGTCCATATCTCGGAAACTATAAGAGATAATGCAATTTCGCAACCGGCAATGTAATTAGCATGCCGAATATCACTTGGAATGTGAATTGGGACGAAATCGCCAATAGATAAGACCATTTTACAATTTGGGCCCAAGTTAGAAGCAGAGCCTAAGGTATAAATTATCGATAGTCCATATCTCGGAAACTATAAGAGATAATGCAATTTGGCAACCGGCAATGTAATTAGCATGCCGAATATTACTTGGAATGTGAATTGGAACGAAATCGCCAATAGATAAGACCATTTTACAATTTGGGCCCAAGTTAGAAGCAGAGCCTAAGGTGTAAATTATCGATAGTCCATATCTCGGAAACTATAAGAGATAATGCAATTTGGCAACCGGCAATGTAATTAGCATGCCGAATATTACTTGGAATGTGAATTGGAACGAAATCGCCAATAGATAAGACCATTTTACAATTTGGGCCCAAGTTAGAAGCAGAGCCTAAGGTGTAAATTATCGATAGTCCATATCTCGGAAACTATAAGAGATAATGCAATTTGGCAACCGGCAATGTAATTAGCATGCCGAATATTACTTGGAATGTGAATTGCAACTAAATCGCCAATAGATAAGACCATTTTACAATTTGGGCCCAAGTTAGAAGCAGAGCCTAAGGTGTAAATTATCGATAGTCCATATCTCGGAAACTATAAGAGATAATGCAATTTGGCAACCGGCAATGTAATTAGCATGCCGAATATTACTTGGAATGTGAATTGGAACGAAATCGCCAATAGATAAGACCATTTTACAATTTGGGCCCAAGTTAGAAGCAGAGCCTAAGGTGTAAATTATCGATAGTCCATATCTCGGAAACTATAAGAGATAATGCAATTTGGCAACCGGCAATGTAATTAGCATGCCGAATATTACTTGGAATGTGAATTGGGACGAAATCGGAAATAGATAAGACCATTTTACAATTTGGGCCCAAGTTAGAAGCAGAGCCTAAGGTGTAAATTATCGATAGTCCATATCTCGGAAACTATAAGAGATAATGCAATTTGGCAACCGGCAATGTAATTAGCATGCCGAATATTACTTGGAATGTGAATTGGAACGAAATCGCCAATAGATAAGACCATTTTACAATTTGGGCCCAAGTTAGAAGCAGAGCCTAAGGTGTAAATTATTGATAGTCCATATCTCGGAAACTATAAGAGATAATGCAATTTCGCAACCGGCAATGTAATTAGCATGCCGAATATCACTTGGAATGTGAATTGGGACGAAATCGCCAATAGATAAGACCATTTTACAATTTGGGCCCAAGTTAGAAGCAGAGCCTAAGGTGTAAATTATCGATAGTCCATATCTCGGAAACTATAAGAGATAATGCAATTTGGCAACCGGCAATGTAATTAGCATGCCGAATATTACTTGGAATGTGAATTGGAACGAAATCGCCAATAGATAAGACCATTTTACAATTTGGGCCCAAGTTAGAAGCAGAGCCTAAGGTGTAAATTATCGATAGTCCATATCTCGGAAACTATAAGAGATAATGCAATTTGGCAACCGGCAATGTAATTAGCATGCCGAATATTACTTGGAATGTGAATTGGAACGAAATCGCCAATAGATAAGACCATTTTACAATTTGGGCCCAAGTTAGAAGCAGAGCCTAAGGTGTAAATTATCGATAGTCCATATCTCGGAAACTATAAGAGATAATGCAATTTCGCAACCGGCAATGTAATTAGCATGGCGAATATTACTTGAAGTGTGAATTGGAACGAAATCGCCAATAGATAAGACCATTTTACAATTTGGGCCCAAGTTAGAAGCAGAGCCTAAGGTGTAAATTATCGATAGTCCATATCTCGGAAACTATAAGAGATAATGCAATTTGGCAACCGGCAATGTAATTAGCATGCCGAATATTACTTGGAATGTGAATTGGAACGAAATCGCCAATAGATAAGACCATTTTACAATTTGGGCCCAACTTAGAAGCAGAGCCTAAGGTGTAAATTATCGATAGTCCATATCTCGGAAACTATAAGAGATAATGCAATTTGGCAACCGGCAATGTAATTAGCATGCCGAATATTACTTGGAGTGTGAATTGGAACGAAATCGCCAATAGATAAGACCATTTTACAATTTGGGCCCAAGTTAGAAGCAGAGCCTAAGGTGTAAATTATCGATAGTCCATATCTCGGAAACTATAAGAGATAATGCAATTTGGCAACCGGCAATGTAATTAGCATGCCGAATATTACTTGGAATGTGAATTGGAACGAAATCGCCAATAGATAAGACCATTTTACAATTTGGGCCCAACTTAGAAGCAGAGCCTAAGGTGTAAATTATCGATAGTCCATATCTCGGAAACTATAAGAGATAATGCAATTTGGCAACCGGCAATGTAATTAGCATGCCGAATATTACTTGGAATGTGAATTGGAACGAAATCGCCAATAGATAAGACCATTTTACAGTTTGGGCCCAAGTTAGAAGCAGAGCCTAAGGTGTAAATTATCGATAGTCCATATCTCGGAAACTATAAGAGATAATGCAATTTGGCAACCGGCAATGTAATTAGCATGCCGAATATTACTTGGAATGTGAATTGGAACGAAATCGCCAATAGATAAGACCATTTTACAATTTGGGCCCAAGTTAGAAGCAGAGCCTAAGGTGTAAATTATCGATAGTCCATATCTCGGAAACTATAAGAGATAATGCAATTTGGCAACCGGCAATGTAATTAGCATGCCGAATATTACTTGGAATGTGAATTGGAACGAAATCGCCAATAGATAAGACCATTTTACAGTTTGGGCCCAAGTTAGAAGCAGAGCCTAAGGTGTAAATTATCGATAGTCCATATCTCGGAAACTATAAGAGATAATGCAATTTGGCAACCGGCAATGTAATTAGCATGCCGAATATTACTTGGAATGTGAATTGGAACGAAATCGCCAATAGATAAGACCATTTTACAATTTGGGCCCAAGTTAGAAGCAGAGCCTAAGGTGTAAATTATTGATAGTCCATATCTCGGAAACTATAAGAGATAATGCAATTTCGCAACCGGCAATGTAATTAGCATGCCGAATATCACTTGGAATGTGAATTGGGACGAAATCGCCAATAGATAAGACCATTTTACAATTTGGGCCCAAGTTAGAAGCAGAGCCTAAGGTGTAAATTATCGATAGTCCATATCTCGGAAACTATAAGAGATAATGCAATTTGGCAACCGGCAATATAATTAGCATGCCGAATATTACTTGGAATGTGAATTGGAACGAAATCGCCAATAGATAAGACCATTTTACA
This sequence comes from Rhynchophorus ferrugineus, assembly GCF_030347505.1. Lineage (NCBI taxonomy): Eukaryota > Metazoa > Arthropoda > Insecta > Coleoptera > Curculionidae > Rhynchophorus > Rhynchophorus ferrugineus. Next base: position 932,246 of record NW_027472606.1, on the reverse strand, counting down.
ATTTGGGCCCAAGTTAGAAGCAGAGCCTAAGGTGTAAATTATCGATAGTCCATATCTCGGAAACTATAAGAGTTAATGCAATTTGGCAACCGGCAATGTAATTAGCATGCCGAATATTACTTGGAATGTGAATTGGAACGAAATCGCCAATAGATAAGGCCATTTTACAATTTGGGCCCAAGTTAGAAGCAGAGCCTAAGGTGTAAATTATCGATAGTCCATATCTCGGAAACTATAAGAGATAATGCAATTTGGCAACCGGCAATGTAATTAGCATGCCGAATATTACTTGGAATGTGAATTGGGACGAAATCGCCAATAGATAAGGCCATTTTACAATTTGGGCCCAAGTTAGAAGCAGAGCCTAAGGTGTAAATTATCGATAGTCCATATCTCGGAAACTATAAGAGACAATGCAATTTGGCAACCGGCAATGTAATTAGCATGCCGAATATTACTTGGAATGTGAATTGGAACGAAATCGCCAATAGATAAGACCATTTTACAATTTGGGCCCAAGTTAGAAGCAGAGCCTAAGGTGTAAATTATTGATAGTCCATATCTCGGAAACTATAAGAGATAATGCAATTTGGCAACCGGCAATGTAATTAGCATGCCGAATATTACTTGGAATGTGAATTGGAACGAAATCGCCAATAGATAAGACCATTTTACAATTTGGGCCCAAGTTAGAAGCAGAGCCTAAGGTGTAAATTATCGATAGTCCATATCTCGGAAACTATAAGAGTTAATGCAATTTGGCAACCGGCAATGTAATTAGCATGCCGAATATTACTTGGAATGTGAATTGGAACGAAATCGCCAATAGATAAGACCATTTTACAATTTGGGCCCAAGTTAGAAGCAGAGCCTAAGGTGTAAATTATCGATAGTCCATATCTCGGAAACTATAAGAGATAATGCAATTTGGCAACCGGCAATGTAATTAGCATGCCGAATATTACTTGGAATGTGAATTGGAACGAAATTGCCAATAGATAAGACCATTTTACAATTTGGGCCCAAGTTAGAAGCAGAGCCTAAGGTGTAAATTATCGATAGTCCATATCTCTGAAACTATAAGAGATAATGCAATTTCGCAACCGGCAATGTAATTAGCATGCCGAATATTACTTGGAATGTGAATTGGGACGAAATCGCCAATAGATAAGGCCATTTTACAATTTGGGCCCAAGTTAGAAGCAGAGCCTAAGGTGTAAATTATCGATAGTCCATATCTCGGAAACTATAAGAGATAATGCAATTTGGCAACCGGCAATGTAATTAGCATGCCGAATATCACTTGGAATGTGAATTGGGACGAAATCGCCAATAGATAAGACCATTTTACAATTTGGGCCCAAGTTAGAAGCAGAGCCTAAGGTGTAAATTATCGATAGTCCATATCTCGGAAACTATAAGAGATAATGCAATTTGACAACCGGCAATGTAATTAGCATGCCGAATATTACTTGGAATGTGAATTGGAACGAAATCGCCAATAGATAAGACCATTTTACAATTTGGGCCCAAGTTAGAAGCAGAGCCTAAGGTGTAAATTATCGATAGTCTATATCTCGGAAACTATAAGAGATAATGCAATTTGGCAACCGGCAATGTAATTAGCATGCCGAATATTACTTGGAATGTGAATTGGAACGAAATCGCCAATAGATAAGACCATTTTACAATTTGGGCCCAAGTTAGAAGCAGAGCCTAAGGTGTAAATTATCGATAGTCCATATCTCGGAAACTATAAGAGATAATGCAATTTCGCAACCGGCAATGTAATTAGCATGCCGAATATTACTTGGAGTGTGAATTGGAACGAAATCGCCAATAGATAAGACCATTTTACAATTTGGGCCCAAGTTAGAAGCAGAGCCTAAGGTGTAAATTATCGATAGTCCATATCTCGGAAACTATAAGAGATAATGCAATTTGGTAACCGGCAATGTAATTAGCATGCCGAATATTACTTGGAATGTGAATTGGAACGAAATCGCCAATAGATAAGACCATTTTACAATTTGGGCCCAAGTTAGAAGCAGAGCCTAAGGTGTAAATTATCGATAGTCCATATCTCGGAAACTATAAGAGATAATGCAATTTGGCAACCGGCAATGTAATTAGCATGCCAAATATTACTTGGAATGTGAATTGGAACGAAATCGCCAATAGATAAGACCATTTTACAATTTGGGCCCAAGTTAGAAGCAGAGCCTAAGGTGTAAATTATCGATAGTCCATATCTCGGAAACTATAAGAGATAATGCAATTTGGCAACCGGCAATGTAATTAGCATGCCGAATATTACTTGGAATGTGAATTGCAACTAAATCGCCAATAGATAAGACCATTTTACAATTTGGGCCCAAGTTAGAAGCAGAGCCTAAGGTGTAAATTATCGATAGTCCATATCTCGGAAACTATAAGAGATAATGCAATTTGGCAACCGGCAATGTAATTAGCATGCCGAATATTACTTGGAATGTGAATTGGAACGAAATCGCCAATAGATAAGACCATTTTACAATTTGGGCCCAAGTTAGATGCAGAGCCTAAGGTGTAAATTATCGATAGTCCATATCTCGGAAACTATAGAGATAATGCAATTTGGCAACCGGCAATGTAATTAGCATGCCGAATATTACTTGGAATGTGAATTGCAACTAAATCGCCAATAGATAAGACCATTTTACAATTTGGGCCCAAGTTAGAAGCAGAGCCTAAGTTGTAAATTATCGATAGTCCATATCTCGGAAACTATAAGAGATAATGCAATTTGGCAACCGGCAATGTAATTAGCATGCCGAATATTACTTGGAATGTGAATTGGAACGAAATCGCCAATAGATAAGACCATTTTACAATTTGGGCCCAAGTTAGAAGCAGAGCCTAAGGTGTAAATTATCGATAGTCCATATCTCGGAAACTATAAGAGATAATGCAATTTGGCAACCGGCAATGTAATTAGCATGCCGAATATTACTTGGAATGTGAATTGGAACGAAATCGCCAATAGATAAGACCATTTTACAATTTGGGCCCAAGTTAGAAGCAGAGCCTAAGGTGTAAATTATCGATAGTCCATATCTCGGAAACTATAAGAGATAATGCAATTTGGCAACCGGCAATGTAATTAGCATGCCGAATATTACTTGGAATGTGAATTGGAACGAAATCGCCAATAGATAAGACCATTTTACAATTTGGGCCCAAGTTAGAAGCAGAGCCTAAGGTGTAAATTATTGATAGTCCATATCTCGGAAACTATAAGAGATAATGCAATTTCGCAACCGGCAATGTAATTAGCATGCCGAATATCACTTGGAATGTGAATTGGGACGAAATCGCCAATAGATAAGACCATTTTACAATTTGGGCCCAAGTTAGAAGCAGAGCCTAAGGTGTAAATTATCGATAGTCCATATCTCGGAAACTATAAGAGATAATGCAATTTGGCAACCGGCAATGTAATTAGCATGCCGAATATTACTTGGAATGTGAATTGGAACGAAATCGCCAATAGATAAGACCATTTTACAATTTGGGCCCAAGTTAGAAGCAGAGCCTAAGGTGTAAATTATCGATAGTCCATATCTCGGAAACTATAAGAGATAATGCAATTTGGCAACCGGCAATGTAATTAGCATGCCAAATATTACTTGGAATGTGAATTGGAACGAAATCGCCAATAGATAAGACCATTTTACAATTTGGGCCCAAGTTAGAAGCAGAGCCTAAGGTGTAAATTATCGATAGTCCATATCTCGGAAACTATAAGAGATAATGCAATTTGGCAACCGGCAATGTAATTAGCATGCCGAATATCACTTGGAATGTGAATTGGGACGAAATCGCCAATAGATAAGACCATTTTACAATTTGGGCCCAAGTTAGAAGCAGAGCCTAAGGTGTAAATTATCGATAGTCCATATCTCGGAAACTATAAGAGATAATGCAATTTGGCAACCGGCAATGTAATTAGCATGCCGAATATTACTTGGAATGTGAATTGGAACGAAATCGCCAATAGATAAGACCATTTTACAATTTGGGCCCAAGTTAGAAGCAGAGCCTAAGGTGTAAATTATCGATAGTCTATATCTCGGAAACTATAAGAGATAATGCAATTTGGCAACCGGCAATGTAATTAGCATGCCGAATATTACTTGGAATGTGAATTGGAACGAAATCGCCAATAGATAAGACCATTTTACAATTTGGGCCCAAGTTAGAAGCAGAGCCTAAGGTGTAAATTATCGATAGTCCATATCTCGGAAACTATAAGAGATAATGCAATTTCGCAACCGGCAATGTAATTAGCATGCCGAATATTACTTGGAGTGTGAATTGGAACGAAATCGCCAATAGATAAGACCATTTTACAATTTGGGCCCAAGTTAGAAGCAGAGCCTAAGGTGTAAATTATCGATAGTCCATATCTCGGAAACTATAAGAGATAATGCAATTTGGTAACCGGCAATGTAATTAGCATGCCGAATATTACTTGGAATGTGAATTGGAACGAAATCGCCAATAGATAAGACCATTTTACAATTTGGGCCCAAGTTAGAAGCAGAGCCTAAGGTGTAAATTATCGATAGTCCATATCTCGGAAACTATAAGAGATAATGCAATTTGGCAACCGGCAATGTAATTAGCATGCCAAATATTACTTGGAATGTGAATTGGAACGAAATCGCCAATAGATAAGACCATTTTACAATTTGGGCCCAAGTTAGAAGCAGAGCCTAAGGTGTAAATTATCGATAGTCCATATCTCGGAAACTATAAGAGATAATGCAATTTGGCAACCGGCAATGTAATTAGCATGCCGAATATTACTTGGAATGTGAATTGCAACTAAATCGCCAATAGATAAGACCATTTTACAATTTGGGCCCAAGTTAGAAGCAGAGCCTAAGGTGTAAATTATCGATAGTCCATATCTCGGAAACTATAAGAGATAATGCAATTTGGCAACCGGCAATGTAATTAGCATGCCGAATATTACTTGGAATGTGAATTGGAACGAAATCGCCAATAGATAAGACCATTTTACAATTTGGGCCCAAGTTAGATGCAGAGCCTAAGGTGTAAATTATCGATAGTCCATATCTCGGAAACTATAGAGATAATGCAATTTGGCAACCGGCAATGTAATTAGCATGCCGAATATTACTTGGAATGTGAATTGCAACTAAATCGCCAATAGATAAGACCATTTTACAATTTGGGCCCAAGTTAGAAGCAGAGCCTAAGGTGTAAATTATCGATAGTCCATATCTCGGAAACTATAAGAGATAATGCAATTTGGCAACCGGCAATGTAATTAGCATGCCGAATATTACTTGGAATGTGAATTGGACCGAAATCGCCAATAGATAAGACCATTTTACAATTTGGGCCCAAGTTAGAAGCAGAGCCTAAGGTGTAAATTATCGATAGTCCATATCTCGGAAACTATAAGAGATAATGCAATTTGGCAACCGGCAATGTAATTAGCATGCCGAATATTACTTGGAATGTGAATTGGAACGAAATCGCCAATAGATAAGACCATTTTACAATTTGGGCCCAAGTTAGAAGCAGAGCCTAAGGTGTAAATTATCGATAGTCCATATCTCGGAAACTATAAGAGATAATGCAATTTGGCAACCGGCAATGTAATTAGCATGCCGAATATTACTTGGAATGTGAATTGGAACGAAATCGCCAATAGATAAGACCATTTTACAATTTGGGCCCAAGTTAGAAGCAGAGCCTAAGGTGTAAATTATTGATAGTCCATATCTCGGAAACTATAAGAGATAATGCAATTTCGCAACCGGCAATGTAATTAGCATGCCGAATATCACTTGGAATGTGAATTGGGACGAAATCGCCAATAGATAAGACCATTTTACAATTTGGGCCCAAGTTAGAAGCAGAGCCTAAGGTGTAAATTATCGATAGTCCATATCTCGGAAACTATAAGAGATAATGCAATTTGGCAACCGGCAATGTAATTAGCATGCCGAATATTACTTGGAATGTGAATTGGAACGAAATCGCCAATAGATAAGACCATTTTACAATTTGGGCCCAAGTTAGAAGCAGAGCCTAAGGTGTAAATTATCGATAGTCCATATCTCGGAAACTATAAGAGATAATGCAATTTGGCAACCGGCAATGTAATTAGCATGCCGAATATTACTTGGAATGTGAATTGGAACGAAATCGCCAATAGATAAGACCATTTTACAATTTGGGCCCAAGTTAGAAGCAGAGCCTAAGGTGTAAATTATCGATAGTCCATATCTCGGAAACTATAAGAGATAATGCAATTTCGCAACCGGCAATGTAATTAGCATGCCGAATATTACTTGGAGTGTGAATTGGAACGAAATCGCCAATAGATAAGACCATTTTACAATTTGGGCCCAAGTTAGAAGCAGAGCCTAAGGTGTAAATTATCGATAGTCCATATCTCAGAAACTATAAGAGATAATGCAATTTGGCAACCGGCAATGTAATTAGCATGCCGAATATTACTTGGAATGTGAATTGGAACGAAATCGCCAATAGATAAGACCATTTTACAATTTGGGCCCAACTTAGAAGCAGAGCCTAAGGTGTAAATTATCGATAGTCCATATCTCGGAAACTATAAGAGATAATGCAATTTGGCAACCGGCAATGTAATTAGCATGCCGAATATTACTTGGAATGTGAATTGGAACGAAATCGCCAATAGATAAGACCATTTTACAATTTGTGCCCAAGTTAGAAGCAGAGCCTAAGGTGTAAATTATCGATAGTCCATATCTCGGAAACTATAAGAGATAATGCAATTTGGCAACCGGCAATGTAATTAGCATGCCGAATATTACTTGGAATGTGAATTGGAACGAAATCGCCAATAGATAAGACCATTTTACAATTTGGGCCCAAGTTAGAAGCAGAGCCTATGGTGTAAATTATCGATAGTCCATATCTCGGAAACTATAAGAGATAATGCAATGTGGCAACCGGCAATGTAATTAGCATGCCGAATATTACTTGGAATGTGAATTGGAACGAAATCGCCAATAGATAAGACCATTTTACAATTTGGGCCCAAGTTAGGAGCAGAGCCTAAGGTGTAAATTATCGATAGTCCATATCTCGGAAACTATAAGAGTTAATGCAATTTGGCAACCGGCAATGTAATTAGCATGCCGAATATTACTTGGAATGTGAATTGGAATGAAATCGCCAATAGATAAGACCATTTTACAATTTGGGCCCAAGTTAGAAGCAGAGCCTAAGGTGTAAATTATCGATAGTCCATATCTCGGAAACTATAAGAGATAATGCAATTTGGCAACCGGCAATGTAATTAGCATGCCGAATATTACTTGGAATGTGAATTGGAACGAAATTGCCAATAGATAAGACCATTTTACAATTTGGGCCCAAGTTAGAAGCAGAGCCTAAGGTGTAAATTATCGATAGTCCATATCTCTGAAACTATAAGAGATAATGCAATTTCGCAACCGGCAATGTAATTAGCATGCCGAATATTACTTGGAGTGTGAATTGGAACGAAATCGCCAATAGATAAGACCATTTTACAGTTTGGGCCCAAGTTAGAAGCAGAGCCTAAGGTGTAAATTATCGATAGTCCATATCTCGGAAACTATAAGAGATAATGCAATTTGGCAACCGGCAATGTAATTAGCATGCCGAATATTACTTGGAATGTGAATTGGAACGAAATCGCCAATAGATAAGACCATTTTACAATTTGGGCCCAAGTTAGAAGCAGAGCCTAAGGTGTAAATTATTGATAGTCCATATCTCGGAAACTATAAGAGATAATGCAATTTCGCAACCGGCAATGTAATTAGCATGCCGAATATCACTTGGAATGTGAATTGGGACGAAATCGCCAATAGATAAGACCATTTTACAATTTGGGCCCAAGTTAGAAGCAGAGCCTAAGGTGTAAATTATCGATAGTCCATATCTCGGAAACTATAAGAGATAATGCAATTTGGCAACCGGCAATGTAATTAGCATGCCGAATATTACTTGGATTGTGAATTGGAACGAAATCGCCAATAGATAAGACCATTTTACAATTTGGGCCCAAGTTAGAAGCAGAGCCTAAGGTGTAAATTATCGATAGTCCATATCTCGGAAACTATAAGAGTTAATGCAATTTGGCAACCGGCAATGTAATTAGCATGCCGAATATTACTTAGAATGTGAATTGGAACGAAATCGCCAATAGATAAGACCATTTTACAATTTGGGCCCAAGTTAGAAGCAGAGCCTAAGGTGTAAATTATCGATAGTCCATATCTCGGAAACTATAAGAGATAATGCAATTTGGCAACCGGCAATGTAATTAGCATGCCGAATATTACTTGGAATGTGAATTGGAACGAAATCGCCAATAGATAAGACCATTTTACAATTTGGGCCCAAGTTAGAAGCAGAGCCTAAGGTGTAAATTATTGATAGTCCATATCTCGGAAACTATAAGAGATAATGCAATTTGGCAACCGGCAATGTAATTAGCATGCCGAATATTACTTGGAATGTGAATTGGAACGAAATCGCCAATAGATAAGACCATTTTACAATTTGGGCCCAAGTTAGAAGCAGAGCCTAAGGTGTAAATTATCGATAGTCCATATCTCGGAAACTATAAGAGTTAATGCAATTTGGCAACCGGCAATGTAATTAGCATGCCGAATATTACTTGGAATGTGAATTGGAACGAAATTGCCAATAGATAAGACCATTTTACAATTTGGGCCCAAGTTAGAAGCAGAGCCTAAGGTGTAAATTATCGATAGTCCATATCTCGGAAACTATAAGAGATAATGCAATTTCGCAACCGGCAATGTAATTAGCATGCCGAATATTACTTGGAGTGTGAATTGGAACGAAATCGCCAATAGATAAGACCATTTTACAATTTGGGCCCAAGTTAGAAGCAGAGCCTAAGGTGTAAATTATCGATAGTCCATATCTCGGAAACTATAAGAGATAATGCAATTTGGCAACCGGCAATGTAATTAGCATGCCGAATATTACTTGGATTGTGAATTGGAACGAAATCGCCAATAGATAAGACCATTTTACAATTTGGGCCCAACTTAGAAGCAGAGCCTAAGGTGTAAATTATCGATAGTCCATATCTCGGAAACTATAAGAGATAATGCAATTTGGCAACCGGCAATGTAATTAGCATGCCGAATATTACTTGGAATGTGAATTGGAACGAAATCGCCAATAGATAAGACCATTTTACAATTTGTGCCCAAGTTAGAAGCAGAGCCTAAGGTGTAAATTATCGATAGTCCATATCTCGGAAACTATAAGAGATAATGCAATTTGGCAACCGGCAATGTAATTAGCATGCCGAATATTACTTGGAATGTGAATTGGAACGAAATCGCCAATAGATAAGACCATTTTACAATTTGGGCCCAAGTTAGAAGCAGAGCCTAAGGTGTAAATTATCGATAGTCCATATCTCGGAAACTATAAGAGATAATGCAATTTGGCAACCGGCAATGTAATTAGCATGCCGAATATTACTTGGAATGTGAATTGGAACGAAATCGCCAATAGATAAGACCATTTTACAATTTGGGCCCAAGTTAGAAGCAGAGCCTAAGGTGTAAATTATCGATAGTCCATATCTCGGAAACTATAAGAGATAATGCAATTTCGCAACCGGCAATGTAATTAGCATGCCGAATATTACTTGGAGTGTGAATTGGAACGAAATCGCCAATAGATAAGACCATTTTACAATTTGGGCCCAAGTTAGAAGCAGAGCCTAAGGTGTAAATTATCGATAGTCCATATCTCGGAAACTATAAGAGATAATGCAATTTGGCAACCGGCAATGTAATTAGCATGCCGAATATTACTTGGAATGTGAATTGGAACGAAATCGCCAATAGATAAGACCATTTTACAATTTGGGCCCAACTTAGAAGCAGAGCCTAAGGTGTAAATTATCGATAGTCCATATCTCGGAAACTATAAGAGATAATGCAATTTGGCAACCGGCAATGTAATTAGCATGCCGAATATTACTTGGAATGTGAATTGGAACGAAATCGCCAATAGATAAGACCATTTTACAATTTGGGCCCAAGTTAGAAGCAGAGCCTATGGTGTAAATTATCGATAGTCCATATCTCGGAAACTATAAGAGATAATGCAATGTGGCAACCGGCAATGTAATTAGCATGCCGAATATTACTTGGAATGTGAATTGGAACGAAATCGCCAATAGATAAGACCATTTTACAATTTGGGCCCAAGTTAGGAGCAGAGCCTAAGGTGTAAATTATCGATAGTCCATATCTCGGAAACTATAAGAGTTAATGCAATTTGGCAACCGGCAATGTAATTAGCATGCCGAATATTACTTGGAATGTGAATTGGAATGAAATCGCCAATAGATAAGACCATTTTACAATTTGGGCCCAAGTTAGAAGCAGAGCCTAAGGTGTAAATTATCGATAGTCCATATCTCGGAAACTATAAGAGATAATGCAATTTGGCAACCGGCAATGTAATTAGCATGCCGAATATTACTTGGAATGTGAATTGGAACGAAATTGCCAATAGATAAGACCATTTTACAATTTGGGCCCAAGTTAGAAGCAGAGCCTAAGGTGTAAATTATCGATAGTCCATATCTCTGAAACTATAAGAGATAATGCAATTTCGCAACCGGCAATGTAATTAGCATGCCGAATATTACTTGGAGTGTGAATTGGAACGAAATCGCCAATAGATAAGACCATTTTACAGTTTGGGCCCAAGTTAGAAGCAGAGCCTAAGGTGTAAATTATCGATAGTCCATATCTCGGAAACTATAAGAGATAATGCAATTTGGCAACCGGCAATGTAATTAGCATGCCGAATATTACTTGGAATGTGAATTGGAACGAAATCGCCAATAGATAAGACCATTTTACAATTTGGGCCCAAGTTAGAAGCAGAGCCTAAGGTGTAAATTATTGATAGTCCATATCTCGGAAACTATAAGAGATAATGCAATTTCGCAACCGGCAATGTAATTAGCATGCCGAATATCACTTGGAATGTGAATTGGGACGAAATCGCCAATAGATAAGACCATTTTACAATTTGGGCCCAAGTTAGAAGCAGAGCCTAAGGTGTAAATTATCGATAGTCCATATCTCGGAAACTATAAGAGATAATGCAATTTGGCAACCGGCAATGTAATTAGCATGCCGAATATTACTTGGATTGTGAATTGGAACGAAATCGCCAATAGATAAGACCATTTTACAATTTGGGCCCAAGTTAGAAGCAGAGCCTAAGGTGTAAATTATCGATAGTCCATATCTCGGAAACTATAAGAGTTAATGCAATTTGGCAACCGGAAATGTAATTAGCATGCCGAATATTACTTAGAATGTGAATTGGAACGAAATCGCCAATAGATAAGACCATTTTACAATTTGGGGTCAAGTTAGAAGCAGAGCCTAAGGTGTAAATTATCGATAGTCCATATCTCGGAAACTATAAGAGATAATGCAATTTGGCAACCGGCAATGTAATTAGCATGCCGAATATTACTTGGAATGTGAATTGGAACGAAATCTCCAATAGATAAGACCATTTTACAATTTGGGCCCAAGTTAGAAGCAGAGCCTAAGGTGTAAATTATTGATAGTCCATATCTCGGAAACTATAAGAGATAATGCAATTTGGCAACCGGCAATGTAATTAGCATGCCGAATATTACTTGGAATGTGAATTGGAACGAAATCGCCAATAGATAAGACCATTTTACAATTTGGGCCCAAGTTAGAAGCAGAGCCTAAGGTGTAAATTATCGATAGTCCATATCTCGGAAACTATAAGAGTTAATGCAATTTGGCAACCGGCAATGTAATTAGCATGCCGAATATTACTTGGAATGTGAATTGGAACGAAATTGCCAATAGATAAGACCATTTTACAATTTGGGCCCAAGTTAGAAGCAGAGCCTAAGGTGTAAATTATCGATAGTCCATATCTCGGAAACTATAAGAGATAATGCAATTTCGCAACCGGCAATGTAATTAGCATGCCGAATATTACTTGGAGTGTGAATTGGAACGAAATCGCCAATAGATAAGACCATTTTACAATTTGGGCCCAAGTTAGAAGCAGAGCCTAAGGTGTAAATTATCGATAGTCCATATCTCGGAAACTATTAGAGATAATGCAATTTGGCAACCGGCAATGTAATTAGCATGCCGAATATTACTTGGAATGTGAATTGGAACGAAATCGCCAATAGATAAGACCATTTTACAATTTGGGCCCAACTTAGAAGCAGAGCCTAAGGTGTAAATTATCGATAGTCCATATCTCGGAAACTATAAGAGATAATGCAATTTGGCAACCGGCAATGTAATTAGCATGCCGAATATTACTTGGAATGTGAATTGGAACGAAATCGCCAATAGATAAGGCCATTTTACAATTTGTGCCCAAGTTAGAAGCAGAGCCTAAGGTGTAAATTATCGATAGTCCATATCTCGGAAACTATAAGAGATAATGCAATTTGGCAACCGGCAATGTAATTAGCATGCCGAATATTACTTGGAATGTGAATTGGAACGAAATCGCCAATAGATAAGACCATTTTACAATTTGGGCCCAAGTTAGAAGCAGAGCCTATGGTGTAAATTATCGATAGTCCATATCTCGGAAACTATAAGAGATAATGCAATGTGGCAACCGGCAATGTAATTAGCATGCCGAATATTACTTGGAATGTGAATTGGAACGAAATCGCCAATAGATAAGACCATTTTACAATTTGGGCCCAAGTTAGGAGCAGAGCCTAAGGTGTAAATTATCGATAGTCCATATCTCGGAAACTATAAGAGTTAATGCAATTTGGCAACCGGCAATGTAATTAGCATGCCGAATATTACTTGGAATGTGAATTGGAATGAAATCGCCAATAGATAAGACCATTTTACAATTTGGGCCCAAGTTAGAAGCAGAGCCTAAGGTGTAAATTATCGATAGTCCATATCTCGGAAACTATAAGAGATAATGCAATTTGGCAACCGGCAATGTAATTAGCATGCCGAATATTACTTGGAATGTGAATTGGAACGAAATTGCCAATAGATAAGACCATTTTACAATTTGGGCCCAAGTTAGAAGCAGAGCCTAAGGTGTAAATTATCGATAGTCCATATCTCTGAAACTATAAGAGATAATGCAATTTCGCAACCGGCAATGTAATTAGCATGCCGAATATTACTTGGAGTGTGAATTGGAACGAAATCGCCAATAGATAAGACCATTTTACAGTTTGGGCCCAAGTTAGAAGCAGAGCCTAAGGTGTAAATTATCGATAGTCCATATCTCGGAAACTATAAGAGATAATGCAATTTGGCAACCGGCAATGTAATTAGCATGCCGAATATTACTTGGAATGTGAATTGGAACGAAATCGCCAATAGATAAGACCATTTTACAATTTGGGCCCAAGTTAGAAGCAGAGCCTAAGGTGTAAATTATTGATAGTCCATATCTCGGAAACTATAAGAGATAATGCAATTTCGCAACCGGCAATGTAATTAGCATGCCGAATATAACTTGGAATGTGAATTGGGACGAAATCGCCAATAGATAAGACCATTTTACAATTTGGGCCCAAGTTAGAAGCAGAGCCTAAGGTGTAAATTATCGATAGTCCATATCTCGGAAACTATAAGAGATAATGCAATTTGGCAACCGGCAATGTAATTAGCATGCCGAATATTACTTGGATTGTGAATTGGAACGAAATCGCCAATAGATAAGACCATTTTACAATTTGGGCCCAAGTTAGAAGCAGAGCCTAAGGTGTAAATTATCGATAGTCCATATCTCGGAAACTATAAGAGTTAATGCAATTTGGCAACCGGCAATGTAATTAGCATGCCGAATATTACTTAGAATGTGAATTGGAACGAAATCGCCAATAGATAAGACCATTTTACAATTTGGGCCCAAGTTAGAAGCAGAGCCTAAGGTGTAAATTATCGATAGTCCATATCTCGGAAACTATAAGAGATAATGCAATTTGGCAACCGGCAATGTAATTAGCATGCCGAATATTACTTGGAATGTGAATTGGAACGAAATCGCCAATAGATAAGACCATTTTACAATTTGGGCCCAAGTTAGAAGCAGAGCCTAAGGTGTAAATTATCGATAGTCCATATCTCGGAAACTATAAGAGTTAATGCAATTTGGCAACCGGCAATGTAATTAGCATGCCGAATATTACTTGGAATGTGAATTGGAACGAAATTGCCAATAGATAAGACCATTTTACAATTTGGGCCCAAGTTAGAAGCAGAGCCTAAGGTGTAAATTATCGATAGTCCATATCTCGGAATCTATAAGAGATAATGCAATTTCGCAACCGGCAATGTAATTAGCATGCCGAATATCACTTGGAATGTGAATTGGGACGAAATCGCCAATAGATAAGACCATTTTACAATTTGGGCCCAAGTTAGAAGCAGAGCCTAAGGTGTAAATTATCGATAGTCCATATCTCGGAAACTATAAGAGATAATGCAATTTGGCAACCGGCAATGTAATTAGCATGCCGAATATTACTTGGAATTTGAATTGGAACGAAATCGCCAATAGATAAGACCATTTTACAATTTGGGCCCAAGTTAGAAGCAGAGCCTAAGGTGTAAATTATCGATAGTCCATATCTCGGAAACTATAAGAGATAATGCAATTTGGCAACCGGCAATGTAATTAGCATGCCGAATATTACTTGGAATGTGAATTGGAACGAAATCGCCAATAGATAAGACCATTTTACAATTTGGGCCCAAGTTAGAAGCAGAGCCTAAGGTGTAAATTATCGATAGTCCATATCTCGGAAACTATAAGAGATAATGCAATTTGGCAACCGGCAATGTAATTAGCATGCCGAATATTACTTGGAATGTGAATTGGAACGAAATCGCCAATAGATAAGACCATTTTACAATTTGGGAGCAAGTTAGAAGCAGAGCCTAAGGTGTAAATTATCGATAGTCCATATCTCGGAAACTATAAGAGATAATGCAATTTCGCAACCGGCAATGTAATTAGCATGCCGAATATCACTTGGAATGTGAATTGGGACGAAATCGCCAATAGATAAGACCATTTTACAATTTGGGCCCAAGTTAGAAGCAGAGCCTAAGGTATAAATTATCGATAGTCCATATCTCGGAAACTATAAGAGATAATGCAATTTGGCAACCGGCAATGTAATTAGCATGCCGAATATTACTTGGAATGTGAATTGGAACGAAATCGCCAATAGATAAGACCATTTTACAATTTGGGCCCAAGTTAGAAGCAGAGCCTAAGGTGTAAATTATCGATAGTCCATATCTCGGAAACTATAAGAGATAATGCAATTTGGCAACCGGCAATGTAATTAGCATGCCGAATATTACTTGGAATGTGAATTGGAACGAAATCGCCAATAGATAAGACCATTTTACAATTTGGGCCCAAGTTAGAAGCAGAGCCTAAGGTGTAAATTATCGATAGTCCATATCTCGGAAACTATAAGAGATAATGCAATTTGGCAACCGGCAATGTAATTAGCATGCCGAATATTACTTGGAATGTGAATTGGAACGAAATCGCCAATAGATAAGACCATTTTACCATTTGGGCCCAAGTTAGAAGCAGAGCCTAAGGTGTAAATTATCGATAGTCCATATCTCGGAAACTATAAGAGATAAGGCAATTTGGCAACCGGCAATGTAATTAGCATGCCGAATATTACTTGGAATGTGAATTGGAACGAAATCGCCAATAGATAAGACCATTTTACAATTTGGGCCCAAGTTAGAAGCAGAGCCTAAGGTGTAAATTATCGATAGTCCATATCTCGGAAACTATAAGAGATAATGCAATTTCGCAACCGGCAATGTAATTAGCATGCCGAATATTACTTGAAGTGTGAATTGGAACGAAATCGCCAATAGATAAGACCATTTTACAATTTGGGCCCAAGTTAGAAGCAGAGCCTAAGGTGTAAATTATCGATAGTCCATATCTCGGAAACTATAAGAGATAATGCAATTTGGCAACCGGCAATGTAATTAGCATGCCGAATATTACTTGGAATGTGAATTGGAACGAAATCGCCAATAGATAAGACCATTTTACAATTTGGGCCCAACTTAGAAGCAGAGCCTAAGGTGTAAATTATCGATAGTCCATATCTCGGAAACTATAAGAGATAATGCAATTTGGCAACCGGCAATGTAATTAGCATGCCGAATATTACTTGGAGTGTGAATTGGAACGAAATCGCCAATAGATAAGACCATTTTACAATTTGGGCCCAAGTTAGAAGCAGAGCCTAAGGTGTAAATTATCGATAGTCCATATCTCGGAAACTATAAGAGATAATGCAATTTGGCAACCGGCAATGTAATTAGCATGCCGAATATTACTTGGAATGTGAATTGGAACGAAATCGCCAATAGATAAGACCATTTTACAATTTGGGCCCAACTTAGAAGCAGAGCCTAAGGTGTAAATTATCGATAGTCCATATCTCGGAAACTATAAGAGATAATGCAATTTGGCAACCGGCAATGTAATTAGCATGCCGAATATTACTTGGAATGTGAATTGGAACGAAATCGCCAATAGATAAGACCATTTTACAATTTGGGCCCAAGTTAGAAGCAGAGCCTAAGGTGTAAATTATCGATAGTCCATATCTCGGAAACTATAAGAGTTAATGCAATTTGGCAACCGGCAATGTAATTAGCATGCCGAATATTACTTGGAATGTGAATTGGAACGAAATCGCCAATAGATAAGACCATTTTACAATTTGGGCCCAAGTTAGAAGCAGAGCCTAAGGTGTAAATTATCGATAGTCCATATCTCGGAAACTATAAGAGATAATGCAATTTGGCAACCGGCAATGTAATTAGCATGCCGAATATTACTTGGAATGTGAATTGGAACGAAATCGCCAATAGATAAGACCATTTTACAATTTGGGCCCAAGTTAGAAGCAGAGCCTAAGGTGTAAATTATCGATAGTCCATATCTCTGAAACTATAAGAGATAATGCAATTTCGCAACCGGCAATGTAATTAGCATGCCGAATATTACTTGGAATGTGAATTGGAACGAAATCGCCAATAGATAAGACCATTTTACAGTTTGGGCCCAAGTTAGAAGCAGAGCCTAAGGTGTAAATTATCGATAGTTCATATCTCGGAAACTATAAGAGATAATGCAATTTGGCAACCGGCAATGTAATTAGCATGCCGAATATTACTTGGAATGTGAATTGGAACGAAATCGCCAATAGATAAGACCATTTTACAATTTGGGCCCAAGTTAGAAGCAGAGCCTAAGGTGTAAATTATCGATAGTCCATATCTCGGAAACTATAAGAGTTAATGCAATTTGGCAACCGGCAATGTAATTAGCATGCCGAATATTACTTGGAATGTGAATTGGAACGAAATCGCCAATAGATAAGACCATTTTACAATTTGGGCCCAAGTTAGAAGCAGAGCCTAAGGTGTAAATTATCGATAGTCCATATCTCGGAAACTATAAGAGATAATGCAATTTGGCAACCGGCAATGTAATTAGCATGCCGAATATTACTTGGAATGTGAATTGGAACGAAATCGCCAATAGATAAGACCATTTTACAATTTGGGCCCAACTTAGAAGCAGAGCCTAAGGTGTAAATTATCGATAGTCCATATCTCGGAAACTATAAGAGATAATGCAATTTGGCAACCGGCAATGTAATTAGCATGCCGAATATTACTTGGAATGTGAATTGGAACGAAATCGCCAATAGATAAGACCATTTTACAATTTGGGCCCAAGTTAGAAGCAGAGCCTAAGGTGTAAATTATCGATAGTCCATATCTCGGAAACTATAAGAGTTAATGCAATTTGGCAACCGGCAATGTAATTAGCATGCCGAATATTACTTGGAATGTGAATTGGAACGAAATCGCCAATAGATAAGACCATTTTACAATTTGGGCCCAAGTTAGAAGCAGAGCCTAAGGTGTAAATTATCGATAGTCCATATCTCGGAAACTATAAGAGATAATGCAATTTGGCAACCGGCAATGTAATTAGCATGCCGAATATTACTTGGAATGTGAATTGGAACGAAATCGCCAATAGATAAGACCATTTTACAATTTGGGCCCAAGTTAGAAGCAGAGCCTAAGGTGTAAATTATCGATAGTCCATATCTCGGAAACTATAAGAGTTAATGCAATTTGGCAACCGGCAATGTAATTAGCATGCCGAATATTACTTGGAATGTGAATTGGAACGAAATCGCCAATAGATAAGACCATTTTACAATTTGGGCCCAAGTTAGAAGCAGAGCCTAAGGTGTAAATTATCGATAGTCCATATCTCGGAAACTATAAGAGATAATGCAATTTGGCAACCGGCAATGTAATTAGCATGCCGAATATTACTTGGAATGTGAATTGGAACGAAATTGCCAATAGATAAGACCATTTTACAATTTGGGCCCAAGTTAGAAGCAGAGCCTAAGGTGTAAATTATCGATAGTCCATATCTCTGAAACTATAAGAGATAATGCAATTTCGCAACCGGCAATGTAATTAGCATGCCGAATATTACTTGGAATGTGAATTGGAACGAAATCGCCAATAGATAAGACCATTTTACAGTTTGGGCCCAAGTTAGAAGCAGAGCCTAAGGTGTAAATTATCGATAGTCCATATCTCGGAAACTCTAAGAGATAATGCAATTTGGCAACCGGCAATGTAATTAGCATGCCGAATATTACTTGGAATGTGAATTGGAACGAAATCGCCAATAGATAAGACCATTTTACAATTTGGGCCCAAGTTAGAAGCAGAGCCTAAGGTGTAAATTATCGATAGTCCATATCTCGGAAACTATAAGAGTTAATGCAATTTGGCAACCGGCAATGTAATTAGCATGCCGAATATTACTTGGAATGTGAATTGGAACGAAATCGCCAATAGATAAGACCATTTTACAATTTGGGCCCAAGTTAGAAGCAGAGCCTAAGGTGTAAATTATCGATAGTCCATATCTCGGAAACTATAAGAGATAATGCAATTTGGCAACCGGCAATGTAATTAGCATGCCGAATATTACTTGGAATGTGAATTGGAACGAAATCGCCAATAGATAAGACCATTTTACAATTTGGGCCCAAGTTAGAAGCAGAGCCTAAGGTGTAAATTATCGATAGTCCATATCTCGGAAACTATAAGAGTTAATGCAATTTGGCAACCGGCAATGTAATTAGCATGCCGAATATTACTTGGAATGTGAATTGGAACGAAATCGCCAATAGATAAGACCATTTTACAATTTGGGCCCAAGTTAGAAGCAGAGCCTAAGGTGTAAATTATCGATAGTCCATATCTCGGAAACTATAAGAGATAATGCAATTTGGCAACCGGCAATGTAATTAGCATGCCGAATATTACTTGGAATGTGAATTGGAACGAAATTGCCAATAGATAAGACCATTTTACAATTTGGGCCCAAGTTAGAAGCAGAGCCTAAGGTGTAAATTATCGATAGTCCATATCTCTGAAACTATAAGAGATAATGCAATTTCGCAACCGGCAATGTAATTAGCATGCCGAATATTACTTGGAATGTGAATTGGGACGAAATCGCCAATAGATAAGGCCATTTTACAATTTGGGCCCAAGTTAGAAGCAGAGCCTAAGGTGTAAATTATCGATAGTCCATATCTCGGAAACTATAAGAGATAATGCAATTTGGCAACCGGCAATGTAATTAGCATGCCGAATATTACTTGGAATGTGAATTGGAACGAAATCGCCAATAGATAAGACCATTTTACAATTTGGGCCCAAGTTAGAAGCAGAGCCTAAGGTGTAAATTATTGATAGTCCATATCTCGGAAACTATAAGAGATAATGCAATTTGGCAACCGGCAATGTAATTAGCATGCCGAATATTACTTGGAATGTGAATTGGAACGAAATCGCCAATAGATAAGACCATTTTACAATTTGGGCCCAAGTTAGAAGC
Organism: Rhynchophorus ferrugineus; assembly: GCF_030347505.1. Classification (NCBI taxonomy): domain Eukaryota; kingdom Metazoa; phylum Arthropoda; class Insecta; order Coleoptera; family Curculionidae; genus Rhynchophorus; species Rhynchophorus ferrugineus. The sequence goes on along the minus strand of NW_027472606.1, from coordinate 912,116 downwards.
AGAGCCTAAGGTGTAAATTATCGATAGTCCATATCTCGGAAACTATAAGAGTTAATGCAATTTGGCACCCGGCAATGTAATTAGCATGCCGAATATTACTTGGAATGTGAATTGGAACGAAATCGCCAATAGATAAGACCATTTTACAATTTGGGCCCAAGTTAGAAGCAGAGCCTAAGGTGTAAATTATCGATAGTCCATATCTCGGAAACTATAAGAGTTAATGCAATTTGGCAACCGGCAATGTAATTAGCATGCCGAATATTACTTAGAATGTGAATTGGAACGAAATCGCCAATAGATAAGACCATTTTACAATTTGGGCCCAAGTTAGAAGCAGAGCCTAAGGTGTAAATTATCGATAGTCCATATCTCGGAAACTATAAGAGATAATGCAATTTGGCAACCGGCAATGTAATTAGCATGCCGAATATTACTTGGAATGTGAATTGGAACGAAATTGCCAATAGATAAGACCATTTTACAATTTGGGCCCAAGTTAGAAGCAGAGCCTAAGGTGTAAATTATCGATAGTCCATATCTCTGAAACTATAAGAGATAATGCAATTTCGCAACCGGCAATGTAATTAGCATGCCGAATATTACTTGGAATGTGAATTGGGACGAAATCGCCGATAGATAAGGCCATTTTACAATTTGGGCCCAAGTTAGAAGCAGAGCCTAAGGTGTAAATTATCGATAGTCCATATCTCGGAAACTATAAGAGATAATGCAATTTGGCAACCGGCAATGTAATTAGCATGCCGAATATTACTTGGAATGTGAATTGGAACGAAATCGCCAATAGATAAGACCATTTTACAATTTGGGCCCAAGTTAGAAGCAGAGCCTAAGGTGTAAATTATTGATAGTCCATATCTCGGAAACTATAAGAGATAATGCAATTTGGCAACCGGCAATGTAATTAGCATGCCGAATATTACTTGGAATGTGAATTGGAACGAAATCGCCAATAGATAAGACCATTTTACAATTTGGGCCCAAGTTAGAAGCAGAGCCTAAGGTGTAAATTATCGATAGTCCATATCTCGGAAACTATAAGAGTTAATGCAATTTGGCAACCGGCAATGTAATTAGCATGCCGATTATTACTTGGAATGTGAATTGGAACGAAATTGCCAATAGATAAGACCATTTTACAATTTGGGCCCAAGTTAGAAGCAGAGCCTAAGGTGTAAATTATCGATAGTCCATATCTCGGAATCTATAAGAGATAATGCAATTTCGCAACCGGCAATGTAATTAGCATGCCGAATATCACTTGGAATGTGAATTGGGACGAAATCGCCAATAGATAAGACCATTTTACAATTTGGGCCCAAGTTAGAAGCAGAGCCTAAGGTGTAAATTATCGATAGTCCATATCTCGGAAACTATAAGAGATAATGCAATTTGGCAACCGGCAATGTAATTAGCATGCCGAATATTACTTGGAATTTGAATTGGAACGAAATCGCCAATAGATAAGACCATTTTACAATTTGGGCCCAAGTTAGAAGCAGAGCCTAAGGTGTAAATTATCGATAGTCCATATCTCGGAAACTATAAGAGATAATGCAATTTGGCAACCGGCAATGTAATTAGCATGCCGAATATTACTTGGAATGTGAATTGGAACGAAATCGCCAATAGATAAGACCATTTTACAATTTGGGCCCAAGTTAGAAGCAGAGCCTAAGGTGTAAATTATCGATAGTCCATATCTCGGAAACTATAAGAGATAATGCAATTTGGCAACCGGCAATGTAATTAGCATGCCGAATATTACTTGGAATGTGGATTGGAACGAAATCGCCAATAGATAAGACCATTTTACAATTTGGGAGCAAGTTAGAAGCAGAGCCTAAGGTGTAAATTATCGATAGTCCATATCTCGGAAACTATAAGAGATAATGCAATTTCGCAACCGGCAATGTAATTAGCATGCCGAATATCACTTGGAATGTGAATTGGGACGAAATCGCCAATAGATAAGACCATTTTACAATTTGGGCCCAAGTTAGAAGCAGAGCCTAAGGTATAAATTATCGATAGTCCATATCTCGGAAACTATAAGAGATAATGCAATTTGGCAACCGGCAATGTAATTAGCATGCCGAATATTACTTGGAATGTGAATTGGAACGAAATCGCCAATAGATAAGACCATTTTACAATTTGGGCCCAAGTTAGAAGCAGAGCCTAAGGTGTAAATTATCGATAGTCCATATCTCGGAAACTATAAGAGATAATGCAATTTGGCAACCGGCAATGTAATTAGCATGCCGAATATTACTTGGAATGTGAATTGGAACGAAATCGCCAATAGATAAGACCATTTTACAATTTGGGCCCAAGTTAGAAGCAGAGCCTAAGGTGTAAATTATCGATAGTCCATATCTCGGAAACTATAAGAGATAATGCAATTTGCCAACAGGCAATGTAATTAGCATGCCGAATATTACTTGGAATGTGAATTGCAACTAAATCGCCAATAGATAAGACCATTTTACAATTTGGGCCCAAGTTAGAAGCAGAGCCTAAGGTGTAAATTATCGATAGTCCATATCTCGGAAACTATAAGAGATAATGCAATTTGGCAACCGGCAATGTAATTAGCATGCCGAATATTACTTGGAATGTGAATTGGAACGAAATTGCCAATAGATAAGACCATTTTACAATTTGGGCCCAAGTTAGAAGCAGAGCCTAAGGTGTAAATTTTCGATAGTCCATATCTCTGAAACTATAAGAGATAATGCAATTTCGCAACCGGCAATGTAATTAGCATGCCGAATATTACTTGGAATGTGAATTGGAACGAAATCGCCAATAGATAAGACCATTTTACAGTTTGGGCCCAAGTTAGAAGCAGAGCCTAAGGTGTAAATTATCGATAGTCCATATCTCGGAAACTCTAAGAGATAATGCAATTTGGCAACCGGCAATGTAATTAGCATGCCGAATATTACTTGGAATGTGAATTGGAACGAAATCGCCAATAGATAAGACCATTTTACAATTTGGGCCCAAGTTAGAAGCAGAGCCTAAGGTGTAAATTATCGATAGTCCATATCTCGGAAACTATAAGAGTTAATGCAATTTGGCAACCGGCAATGTAATTAGCATGCCGAATATTACTTGGAATGTGAATTGGAACGAAATCGCCAATAGATAAGACCATTTTACAATTTGGGCCCAAGTTAGAAGCAGAGCCTAAGGTGTAAATTATCGATAGTCCATATCTCGGAAACTATAAGAGATAATGCAATTTGGCAACCGGCAATGTAATTAGCATGCCGAATATTACTTGGAATGTGAATTGGAACGAAATCGCCAATAGATAAGACCATTTTACAATTTGGGCCCAAGTTAGAAGCAGAGCCTAAGGTGTAAATTATCGATAGTCCATATCTCGGAAACTATAAGAGTTAATGCAATTTGGCAACCGGCAATGTAATTAGCATGCCGAATATTACTTGGAATGTGAATTGGAACGAAATCGCCAATAGATAAGACCATTTTACAATTTGGGCCCAAGTTAGAAGCAGAGCCTAAGGTGTAAATTATCGATAGTCCATATCTCGGAAACTATAAGAGATAATGCAATTTGGCAACCGGCAATGTAATTAGCATGCCGAATATTACTTGGAATGTGAATTGGAACGAAATTGCCAATAGATAAGACCATTTTACAATTTGGGCCCAAGTTAGAAGCAGAGCCTAAGGTGTAAATTATCGATAGTCCATATCTCTGAAACTATAAGAGATAATGCAATTTCGCAACCGGCAATGTAATTAGCATGCCGAATATTACTTGGAATGTGAATTGGGACGAAATCGCCAATAGATAAGGCCATTTTACAATTTGGGCCCAAGTTAGAAGCAGAGCCTAAGGTGTAAATTATCGATAGTCCATATCTCGGAAACTATAAGAGATAATGCAATTTGGCAACCGGCAATGTAATTAGCATGCCGAATATTACTTGGAATGTGAATTGGAACGAAATCGCCAATAGATAAGACCATTTTACAATTTGGGCCCAAGTTAGAAGCAGAGCCTAAGGTGTAAATTATTGATAGTCCATATCTCGGAAACTATAAGAGATAATGCAATTTGGCAACCGGCAATGTAATTAGCATGCCGAATATTACTTGGAATGTGAATTGGAACGAAATCGCCAATAGATAAGACCATTTTACAATTTGGGCCCAAGTTAGAAGCAGAGCCTAAGGTGTAAATTATCGATAGTCCATATCTCGGAAACTATAAGAGTTAATGCAATTTGGCACCCGGCAATGTAATTAGCATGCCGAATATTACTTGGAATGTGAATTGGAACGAAATCGCCAATAGATAAGACCATTTTACAATTTGGGCCCAAGTTAGAAGCAGAGCCTAAGGTGTAAATTATCGATAGTCCATATCTCGGAAACTATAAGAGTTAATGCAATTTGGCAACCGGCAATGTAATTAGCATGCCGAATATTACTTAGAATGTGAATTGGAACGAAATCGCCAATAGATAAGACCATTTTACAATTTGGGCCCAAGTTAGAAGCAGAGCCTAAGGTGTAAATTATCGATAGTCCATATCTCGGAAACTATAAGAGATAATGCAATTTGGCAACCGGCAATGTAATTAGCATGCCGAATATTACTTGGAATGTGAATTGGAACGAAATTGCCAATAGATAAGACCATTTTACAATTTGGGCCCAAGTTAGAAGCAGAGCCTAAGGTGTAAATTATCGATAGTCCATATCTCTGAAACTATAAGAGATAATGCAATTTCGCAACCGGCAATGTAATTAGCATGCCGAATATTACTTGGAATGTGAATTGGGACGAAATCGCCGATAGATAAGGCCATTTTACAATTTGGGCCCAAGTTAGAAGCAGAGCCTAAGGTGTAAATTATCGATAGTCCATATCTCGGAAACTATAAGAGATAATGCAATTTGGCAACCGGCAATGTAATTAGCATGCCGAATATTACTTGGAATGTGAATTGGAACGAAATCGCCAATAGATAAGACCATTTTACAATTTGGGCCCAAGTTAGAAGCAGAGCCTAAGGTGTAAATTATTGATAGTCCATATCTCGGAAACTATAAGAGATAATGCAATTTGGCAACCGGCAATGTAATTAGCATGCCGAATATTACTTGGAATGTGAATTGGAACGAAATCGCCAATAGATAAGACCATTTTACAATTTGGGCCCAAGTTAGAAGCAGAGCCTAAGGTGTAAATTATCGATAGTCCATATCTCGGAAACTATAAGAGTTAATGCAATTTGGCAACCGGCAATGTAATTAGCATGCCGATTATTACTTGGAATGTGAATTGGAACGAAATTGCCAATAGATAAGACCATTTTACAATTTGGGCCCAAGTTAGAAGCAGAGCCTAAGGTGTAAATTATCGATAGTCCATATCTCGGAATCTATAAGAGATAATGCAATTTCGCAACCGGCAATGTAATTAGCATGCCGAATATCACTTGGATTGTGAATTGGGACGAAATCGCCAATAGATAAGACCATTTTACAATTTGGGCCCAAGTTAGAAGCAGAGCCTAAGGTGTAAATTATCGATAGTCCATATCTCGGAAACTATAAGAGATAATGCAATTTGGCAACCGGCAATGTAATTAGCATGCCGAATATTACTTGGAATTTGAATTGGAACGAAATCGCCAATAGATAAGACCATTTTACAATTTGGGCCCAAGTTAGAAGCAGAGCCTAAGGTGTAAATTATCGATAGTCCATATCTCGGAAACTATAAGAGATAATGCAATTTGGCAACCGGCAATGTAATTAGCATGCCGAATATTACTTGGAATGTGAATTGGAACGAAATCGCCAATAGATAAGACCATTTTACAATTTGGGAGCAAGTTAGAAGCAGAGCCTAAGGTGTAAATTATCGATAGTCCATATCTCGGAAACTATAAGAGATAATGCAATTTCGCAACCGGCAATGTAATTAGCATGCCGAATATCACTTGGAATGTGAATTGGGACGAAATCGCCAATAGATAAGACCATTTTACAATTTGGGCCCAAGTTAGAAGCAGAGCCTAAGGTATAAATTATCGATAGTCCATATCTCGGAAACTATAAGAGATAATGCAATTTGGCAACCGGCAATGTAATTAGCATGCCGAATATTACTTGGAATGTGAATTGGAACGAAATCGCCAATAGATAAGACCATTTTACAATTTGGGCCCAAGTTAGAAGCAGAGCCTAAGGTGTAAATTATCGATAGTCCATATCTCGGAAACTATAAGAGATAATGCAATTTGGCAACCGGCAATGTAATTAGCATGCCGAATATTACTTGGAATGTGAATTGGAACGAAATCGCCAATAGATAAGACCATTTTACAATTTGGGCCCAAGTTAGAAGCAGAGCCTAAGGTGTAAATTATCGATAGTCCATATCTCGGAAACTATAAGAGATAATGCAATTTGCCAACAGGCAATGTAATTAGCATGCCGAATATTACTTGGAATGTGAATTGCAACTAAATCGCCAATAGATAAGGCCATTTTACAATTTGGGCCCAAGTTAGAAGCAGAGCCTAAGGTGTAAATTATCGATAGTCCATATCTCGGAAACTATAAGAGATAATGCAATTTGGCAACCGGCAATGTAATTAGCATGCCGAATATTACTTGGAATGTGAATTGGAACGAAATCGCCAATAGATAAGACCATTTTACAATTTGGGCCCAAGTTAGAAGCAGAGCCTAAGGTGTAAATTATCGATAGTCCATATCTCGGAAACTATAAGAGATAATGCAATTTGGCAACCGGCAATGTAATTAGCATGCCGAATATTACTTGGAATGTGAATTGGAACGAAATCGCCAATAGATAAGACCATTTTACAATTTGGGCCCAAGTTAGAAGCAGAGCCTAAGGTGTAAATTATCGATAGTCCATATCTCGGAAACTATAAGAGATAATGCAATTTGGCAACCGGCAATGTAATTAGCATGCCGAATATTACTTGGAATGTGAATTGGAACGAAATCGCCAATAGATAAGACCATTTTACAATTTGGGCCCAAGTTAGAAGCAGAGCCTAAGGTGTAAATTATTGATAGTCCATATCTCGGAAACTATAAGAGATAATGCAATTTCGCAACCGGCAATGTAATTAGCATGCCGAATATCACTTGGAATGTGAATTGGGACGAAATCGCCAATAGATAAGACCATTTTACAATTTGGGCCCAAGTTAGAAGCAGAGCCTAAGGTGTAAATTATCGATAGTCCATATCTCGGAAACTATAAGAGATAATGCAATTTGGCAACCGGCAATGTAATTAGCATGCCGAATATTACTTGGAATGTGAATTGGAACGAAATCGCCAATAGATAAGACCATTTTACAATTTGGGCCCAAGTTAGAAGCAGAGCCTAAGGTGTAAATTATCGATAGTCCATATCTCGGAAACTATAAGAGATAATGCAATTTGGCAACCGGCAATGTAATTAGCATGCCGAATATTACTTGGAATGTGAATTGGAACGAAATCGCCAATAGATAAGACCATTTTACAATTTGGGCCCAAGTTAGAAGCAGAGCCTAAGGTGTAAATTATCGATAGTCCATATCTCGGAAACTATAAGAGATAATGCAATTTCGCAACCGGCAATGTAATTAGCATGCCGAATATTACTTGAAGTGTGAATTGGAACGAAATCGCCAATAGATAAGACCATTTTACAATTTGGGCCCAAGTTAGAAGCAGAGCCTAAGGTGTAAATTATCGATAGTCCATATCTCGGAAACTATAAGAGATAATGCAATTTGGCAACCGGCAATGTAATTAGCATGCCGAATATTACTTGGAATGTGAATTGGAACGAAATCGCCAATAGATAAGACCATTTTACAATTTGGGCCCAACTTAGAAGCAGAGCCTAAGGTGTAAATTATCGATAGTCCATATCTCGGAAACTATAAGAGATAATGCAATTTGGCAACCGGCAATGTAATTAGCATGCCGAATATTACTTGGAGTGTGAATTGGAACGATATCGCCAATAGATAAGACCATTTTACAATTTGGGCCCAAGTTAGAAGCAGAGCCTAAGGTGTAAATTATCGATAGTCCATATCTCGGAAACTATAAGAGATAATGCAATTTGGCAACCGGCAATGTAATTAGCATGCCGAATATTACTTGGAATGTGAATTGGAACGAAATCGCCAATAGATAAGACCATTTTACAATTTGGGCCCAACTTAGAAGCAGAGCCTAAGGTGTAAATTATCGATAGTCCATATCTCGGAAACTATAAGAGATAATGCAATTTGGCAACCGGCAATGTAATTAGCATGCCGAATATTACTTGGAATGTGAATTGGAACGAAATCGCCAATAGATAAGACCATTTTACAATTTGGGCCCAAGTTAGAAGCAGAGCCTAAGGTGTAAATTATCGATAGTCCATATCTCGGAAACTATAAGAGTTAATGCAATTTGGCAACCGGCAATGTAATTAGCATGCCGAATATTACTTGGAATGTGAATTGGAACGAAATCGCCAATAGATAAGACCATTTTACAATTTGGGCCCAAGTTAGAAGCAGAGCCTAAGGTGTAAATTATCGATAGTCCATATCTCGGAAACTATAAGAGATAATGCAATTTGGCAACCGGCAATGTAATTAGCATGCCGAATATTACTTGGAATGTGAATTGGAACGAAATTGCCAATAGATAAGACCATTTTACAATTTGGGCCCAAGTTAGAAGCAGAGCCTAAGGTGTAAATTATCGATAGTCCATATCTCTGAAACTATAAGAGATAATGCAATTTCGCAACCGGCAATGTAATTAGCATGCCGAATATTACTTGGAATGTGAATTGGAACGAAATCGCCAATAGATAAGACCATTTTACAGTTTGGGCCCAAGTTAGAAGCAGAGCCTAAGGTGTAAATTATCGATAGTCCATATCTCGGAAACTATAAGAGATAATGCAATTTGGCAACCGGCAATGTAATTAGCATGCCGAATATTACTTGGAATGTGAATTGGAACGAAATCGCCAATAGATAAGACCATTTTACAATTTGGGCCCAAGTTAGAAGCAGAGCCTAAGGTGTAAATTATCGATAGTCCATATCTCGGAAACTATAAGAGTTAATGCAATTTGGCAACCGGCAATGTAATTAGCATGCCGAATATTACTTGGAATGTGAATTGGAACGAAATCGCCAATAGATAAGACCATTTTACAATTTGGGCCCAAGTTAGAAGCAGAGCCTAAGGTGTAAATTATCGATAGTCCATATCTCGGAAACTATAAGAGATAATGCAATTTGGCAACCGGCAATGTAATTAGCATGCCGAATATTACTTGGAATGTGAATTGGAACGAAATCGCCAATAGATAAGACCATTTTACAATTTGGGCCCAAGTTAGAAGCAGAGCCTAAGGTGTAAATTATCGATAGTCCATATCTCGGAAACTATAAGAGATAATGCAATTTGGCAACCGGCAATGTAATTAGCATGCCGAATATTACTTGGAATGTGAATTGGAACGAAATCGCCAATAGATAAGACCATTTTACAATTTGGGCCCAAGTTAGAAGCAGAGCCTAAGGTGTAAATTATCGATAGTCCATATCTCGGAAACTATAAGAGATAATGCAATTTGCCAACAGGCAATGTAATTAGCATGCCGAATATTACTTGGAATGTGAATTGCAACTAAATCGCCAATAGATAAGGCCATTTTACAATTTGGGCCCAAGTTAGAAGCAGAGCCTAAGGTGTAAATTATCGATAGTCCATATCTCGGAAACTATAAGAGATAATGCAATTTGGCAACCGGCAATGTAATTAGCATGCCGAATATTACTTGGAATGTGAATTGGAACGAAATCGCCAATAGATAAGACCATTTTACAATTTGGGCCCAAGTTAGAAGCAGAGCCTAAGGTGTAAATTATCGATAGTCCATATCTCGGAAACTATAAGAGATAATGCAATTTGGCAACCGGCAATGTAATTAGCATGCCGAATATTACTTGGAATGTGAATTGGAACGAAATCGCCAATAGATAAGACCATTTTACAATTTGGGCCCAAGTTAGAAGCAGAGCCTAAGGTGTAAATTATCGATAGTCCATATCTCGGAAACTATAAGAGATAATGCAATTTGGCAACCGGCAATGTAATTAGCATGCCGAATATTACTTGGAATGTGAATTGGAACGAAATCGCCAATAGATAAGACCATTTTACAATTTGGGCCCAAGTTAGAAGCAGAGCCTAAGGTGTAAATTATTGATAGTCCATATCTCGGAAACTATAAGAGATAATGCAATTTCGCAACCGGCAATGTAATTAGCATGCCGAATATCACTTGGAATGTGAATTGGGACGAAATCGCCAATAGATAAGACCATTTTACAATTTGGGCCCAAGTTAGAAGCAGAGCCTAAGGTGTAAATTATCGATAGTCCATATCTCGGAAACTATAAGAGATAATGCAATTTGGCAACCGGCAATGTAATTAGCATGCCGAATATTACTTGGAATGTGAATTGGAACGAAATCGCCAATAGATAAGACCATTTTACAATTTGGGCCCAAGTTAGAAGCAGAGCCTAAGGTGTAAATTATCGATAGTCCATATCTCGGAAACTATAAGAGATAATGCAATTTGGCAACCGGCAATGTAATTAGCATGCCGAATATTACTTGGAATGTGAATTGGAACGAAATCGCCAATAGATAAGACCATTTTACAATTTGGGCCCAAGTTAGAAGCAGAGCCTAAGGTGTAAATTATCGATAGTCCATATCTCGGAAACTATAAGAGATAATGCAATTTCGCAACCGGCAATGTAATTAGCATGCCGAATATTACTTGAAGTGTGAATTGGAACGAAATCGCCAATAGATAAGACCATTTTACAATTTGGGCCCAAGTTAGAAGCAGAGCCTAAGGTGTAAATTATCGATAGTCCATATCTCGGAAACTATAAGAGATAATGCAATTTGGCAACCGGCAATGTAATTAGCATGCCGAATATTACTTGGAATGTGAATTGGAACGAAATCGCCAATAGATAAGACCATTTTACAATTTGGGCCCAACTTAGAAGCAGAGCCTAAGGTGTAAATTATCGATAGTCCATATCTCGGAAACTATAAGAGATAATGCAATTTGGCAACCGGCAATGTAATTAGCATGCCGAATATTACTTGGAGTGTGAATTGGAACGATATCGCCAATAGATAAGACCATTTTACAATTTGGGCCCAAGTTAGAAGCAGAGCCTAAGGTGTAAATTATCGATAGTCCATATCTCGGAAACTATAAGAGATAATGCAATTTGGCAACCGGCAATGTAATTAGCATGCCGAATATTACTTGGAATGTGAATTGGAACGAAATCGCCAATAGATAAGACCATTTTACAATTTGGGCCCAACTTAGAAGCAGAGCCTAAGGTGTAAATTATCGATAGTCCATATCTCGGAAACTATAAGAGATAATGCAATTTGGCAACCGGCAATGTAATTAGCATGCCGAATATTACTTGGAATGTGAATTGGAACGAAATCGCCAATAGATAAGACCATTTTACAATTTGGGCCCAAGTTAGAAGCAGAGCCTAAGGTGTAAATTATCGATAGTCCATATCTCGGAAACTATAAGAGTTAATGCAATTTGGCAACCGGCAATGTAATTAGCATGCCGAATATTACTTGGAATGTGAATTGGAACGAAATCGCCAATAGATAAGACCATTTTACAATTTGGGCCCAAGTTAGAAGCAGAGCCTAAGGTGTAAATTATCGATAGTCCATATCTCGGAAACTATAAGAGATAATGCAATTTGGCAACCGGCAATGTAATTAGCATGCCGAATATTACTTGGAATGTGAATTGGAACGAAATTGCCAATAGATAAGACCATTTTACAATTTGGGCCCAAGTTAGAAGCAGAGCCTAAGGTGTAAATTATCGATAGTCCATATCTCTGAAACTATAAGAGATAATGCAATTTCGCAACCGGCAATGTAATTAGCATGCCGAATATTACTTGGAATGTGAATTGGAACGAAATCGCCAATAGATAAGACCATTTTACAGTTTGGGCCCAAGTTAGAAGCAGAGCCTAAGGTGTAAATTATCGATAGTCCATATCTCGGAAACTATAAGAGATAATGCAATTTGGCAACCGGCAATGTAATTAGCATGCCGAATATTACTTGGAATGTGAATTGGAACGAAATCGCCAATAGATAAGACCATTTTACAATTTGGGCCCAAGTTAGAAGCAGAGCCTAAGGTGTAAATTATCGATAGTCCATATCTCGGAAACTATAAGAGTTAATGCAATTTGGCAACCGGCAATGTAATTAGCATGCCGAATATTACTTGGAATGTGAATTGGAACGAAATCGCCAATAGATAAGACCATTTTACAATTTGGGCCCAAGTTAGAAGCAGAGCCTAAGGTGTAAATTATCGATAGTCCATATCTCGGAAACTATAAGAGATAATGCAATTTGGCAACCGGCAATGTAATTAGCATGCCGAATATTACTTGGAATGTGAATTGGAACGAAATCGCCAATAGATAAGACCATTTTACAATTTGGGCCCAAGTTAGAAGCAGAGCCTAAGGTGTAAATTATCGATAGTCCATATCTCGGAAACTATAAGAGTTAATGCAATTTGGCAACCGGCAATGTAATTAGCATGCCGAATATTACTTGGAATGTGAATTGGAACGAAATCGCCAATAGATAAGACCATTTTACAATTTGGGCCCAAGTTAGAAGCAGAGCCTAAGGTGTAAATTATCGATAGTCCATATCTCGGAAACTATAAGAGATAATGCAATTTGGCAACCGGCAATGTAATTAGCATGCCGAATATTACTTGGAATGTGAATTGGAACGAAATTGCCAATAGATAAGACCATTTTACAATTTGGGCCCAAGTTAGAAGCAGAGCCTAAGGTGTAAATTATCGATAGTCCATATCTCTGAAACTATAAGAGATAATGCAATTTCGCAACCGGCAATGTAATTAGCATGCCGAATATTACTTGGAATGTGAATTGGGACGAAATCGCCAATAGATAAGGCCATTTTACAATTTGGGCCCAAGTTAGAAGCAGAGCCTAAGGTGTAAATTATCGATAGTCCATATCTCGGAAACTATAAGAGATAATGCAATTTGGCAACCGGCAATGTAATTAGCATGCCGAATATTACTTGGAATGTGAATTGGAACGAAATCGCCAATAGATAAGACCATTTTACAATTTGGGCCCAAGTTAGAAGCAGAGCCTAAGGTGTAAATTATTGATAGTCCATATCTCGGAAACTATAAGAGATAATGCAATTTGGCAACCGGCAATGTAATTAGCATGCCGAATATTACTTGGAATGTGAATTGGAACGAAATCGCCAATAGATAAGACCATTTTACAATTTGGGCCCAAGTTAGAAGCAGAGCCTAAGGTGTAAATTATCGATAGTCCATATCTCGGAAACTATAAGAGTTAATGCAATTTGGCAACCGGCAATGTAATTAGCATGCCGAATATTACTTGGAATGTGAATTGGAACGAAATCGCCAATAGATAAGACCATTTTACAATTTGGGCCCAAGTTAGAAGCAGAGCCTAAGGTGTAAATTATCGATAGTCCATATCTCGGAAACTATAAGAGATAATGCAATTTGGCAACCGGCAATGTAATTAGCATGCCGAATATTACTTGGAATGTGAATTGGAACGAAATTGCCAATAGATAAGACCATTTTACAATTTGGGCCCAAGTTAGAAGCAGAGCCTAAGGTGTAAATTATCGATAGTCCATATCTCTGAAACTATAAGAGATAATGCAATTTCGCAACCGGCAATGTAATTAGCATGCCGAATATTACTTGGAATGTGAATTGGGACGAAATCGCCAATAGATAAGGCCATTTTACAATTTGGGCCCAAGTTAGAAGCAGAGCCTAAGGTGTAAATTATCGATAGTCCATATCTCGGAAACTATAAGAGATAATGCAATTTGGCAACCGGCAATGTAATTAGCATGCCGAATATCACTTGGAATGTGAATTGGGACGAAATCGCCAATAGATAAGACCATTTTACAATTTGGGCCCAAGTTAGAAGCAGAGCCTAAGGTGTAAATTATCGATAGTCCATATCTCGGAAACTATAAGAGATAATGCAATTTGGCAACCGGCAATGTAATTAGCATGCCGAATATTACTTGGAATGTGAATTGGAACGAAATCGCCAATAGATAAGACCATTTTACAATTTGGGCCCAAGTTAGAAGCAGAGCCTAAGGTGTAAATTATCGATAGTCTATATCTCGGAAACTATAAGAGATAATGCAATTTGGCAACCGGCAATGTAATTAGCATGCCGAATATTACTTGGAGTGTGAATTGGAACGAAATCGCCAATAGATAAGACCATTTTACAATTTGGGCCCAAGTTAGAAGCAGAGCCTAAGGTGTAAATTATCGATAGTCCATATCTCGGAAACTATAAGAGATAATGCAATTTGGTAACCGGCAATGTAATTAGCATGCCGAATATTACTTGGAATGTGAATTGGAACGAAATCGCCAATAGATAAGACCATTTTACAATTTGGGCCCAAGTTAGAAGCAGAGCCTAAGGTGTAAATTATCGATAGTCCATATCTCGGAAACTATAAGAGATAATGCAATTTGGCAACCGGCAATGTAATTAGCATGCCAAATATTACTTGGAATGTGAATTGGAACGAAATCGCCAATAGATAAGACCATTTTACAATTTGGGCCCAAGTTAGAAGCAGAGCCTAAGGTGTAAATTATCGATAGTCCATATCTCGGAAACTATAAGAGATAATGCAATTTGGCAACCGGCAATGTAATTAGCATGCCGAATATTACTTGGAATGTGAATTGCAACTAAATCGCCAATAGATAAGACCATTTTACAATTTGGGCCCAAGTTAGAAGCAGAGCCTAAGGTGTAAATTATCGATAGTCCATATCTCGGAAACTATAAGAGATAATGCAATTTGGCAACCGGCAATGTAATTAGCATGCCGAATATTACTTGGAATGTGAATTGGAACGAAATCGCCAATAGATAAGACCATTTTACAATTTGGGCCCAAGTTAGATGCAGAGCCTAAGGTGTAAATTATCGATAGTCCATATCTCGGAAACTATAAGAGATAATGCAATTTGGCAACCGGCAATGTAATTAGCATGCCGAATATTACTTGGAATGTGAATTGCAACTAAATCGCCAATAGATAAGACCATTTTACAATTTGGGCCCAAGTTAGAAGCAGAGCCTAAGGTGTAAATTATCGATAGTCCATATCTCGGAAACTATAAGAGATAATGCAATTTGGCAACCGGCAATGTAATTAGCATGCCGAATATTACTTGGAATGTGAATTGGAACGAAATCGCCAATAGATAAGACAATTTTACAATTTGGGCCCAAGTTAGAAGCAGAGCCTAAGGTGTAAATTATCGATAGTCCATATCTCGGAAACTATAAGAGATAATGCAATTTGGCAACCGGCAATGTAATTAGCATGCCGAATATTACTTGGAATGTGAATTTTAACGAAATCGCCAATAGATAAGACCATTTTACAATTTGGGCCCAAGTTAGAAGCAGAGCCTAAGGTGTAAATTATCGATAGTCCATATCTCGGAAACTATAAGAGATAATGCAATTTGGCAACCGGCAATGTAATTAGCATGCCGAATATTACTTGGAATGTGAATTGGAACGAAATCGCCAATAGATAAGACCATTTTACAATTTGGGCCCAAGTTAGAAGCAGAGCCTAAGGTGTAAATTATTGATAGTCTATATCTCGGAAACTATAAGAGATAATGCAATTTCGCAACCGGCAATGTAATTAGCATGCCGAATATCACTTGGAATGTGAATTGGAACGAAATCGCCAATAGATAAGACCATTTTACAATTTGGGCCCAAGTTAGAAGCAGAGCCTAAGGTGTAAATTATCGATAGTCCATATCTCGGAAACTATAAGAGATAATGCAATTTGGCAACCGGCAATGTAATTAGCATGCCGAATATTACTTGGAATGTGAATTGGAACGAAATCGCCAATAGATAAGACCATTTTACAATTTGGGCCCAAGTTAGAAGCAGAGCCTAAGGTGTAAATTATCGATAGTCCATATCTCGGAAACTATAAGAGTTAATGCAATTTGGCAACCGGCAATGTAATTAGCATGCCGAATATTACTTGGAATGTGAATTGGAACGAAATCGCCAATAGATAAGACCATTTTACAATTTGGGCCCAAGTTAGAAGCAGAGCCTAAGGTGTAAATTATCGATAGTCCATATCTCGGAAACTATAAGACATAATGCAATTTGGCAACCGGCAATGTAATTAGCATGCCGAATATTACTTGGAATGTGAATTGGAACGAAATTGCCAATAGATAAGACCATTTTACAATTTGGGCCCAAGTTAGAAGCAGAGCCTAAGGTGTAAATTATCGATAGTCCATATCTCTGAAACTATAAGAGATAATGCAATTTCGCAACCGGCAATGTAATTAGCATGCCGAATATTACTTGGAATGTGAATTGGGACGAAATCGCCAATAGATAAGGCCATTTTACAATTTGGGCCCAAGTTAGAAGCAGAGCCTAAGGTGTAAATTATCGATAGTCCATATCTTGGAAACTATAAGAGATAATGCAATTTGGCAACCGGCAATGTAATTAGCATGCCGAATATTACTTGGAATGTGAATTGGAACGAAATCGCCAATAGATAAGACCATTTTACAATTTGGGCCCAAGTTAGAAGCAGAGCCTAAGGTGTAAATTATTGATAGTCCATATCTCGGAAACTATAAGAGATAATGCAATTTGGCAACCGGCAATGTAATTAGCATGCCGAATATTACTTGGAATGTGAATTGGAACGAAATCGCCAATAGATAAGACCATTTTACAATTTGGGCCCAAGTTAGAAGCAGAGCCTAAGGTGTAAATTATCGATAGTCCATATCTCGGAAACTATAAGAGTTAATGCAATTTGGCAACCGGCAATGTAATTAGCATGCCGAATATTACTTGGAATGTGAATTGGAACGAAATCGCCAATAGATAAGACCATTTTACAATTTGGGCCCAAGTTAGAAGCAGAGCCTAAGGTGTAAATTATCGATAGTCCATATCTCGGAAACTATAAGAGATAATGCAATTTGGCAACCGGCAATGTAATTAGCATGCCGAATATTACTTGGAATGTGAATTGGAACGAAATTGCCAATAGATAAGACCATTTTACAATTTGGGCCCAAGTTAGAAGCAGAGCCTAAGGTGTAAATTATCGATAGTCCATATCTCTGAAACTATAAGAGATAATGCAATTTCGCAACCGGCAATGTAATTAGCATGCCGAATATTACTTGGAATGTGAATTGGGACGAAATCGCCAATAGATAAGGCCATTTTACAATTTGGGCCCAAGTTAGAAGCAGAGCCTAAGGTGTAAATTATCGATAGTCCATATCTCGGAAACTATAAGAGATAATGCAATTTGGCAACCGGCAATGTAATTAGCATGCCGAATATCACTTGGAATGTGAATTGGGACGAAATCGCCAATAGATAAGACCATTTTACAATTTGGGCCCAAGTTAGAAGCAGAGCCTAAGGTGTAAATTATCGATAGTCCATATCTCGGAAACTATAAGAGATAATGCAATTTGGCAACCGGCAATGTAATTAGCATGCCGAATATTACTTGGAATGTGAATTGGAACGAAATCGCCAATAGATAAGACCATTTTACAATTTGGGCCCAAGTTAGAAGCAGAGCCTAAGGTGTAAATTATCGATAGTCTATATCTCGGAAACTATAAGAGATAATGCAATTTGGCAACCGGCAATGTAATTAGCATGCCGAATATTACTTGGAGTGTGAATTGGAACGAAATCGCCAATAGATAAGACCATTTTACAATTTGGGCCCAAGTTAGAAGCAGAGCCTAAGGTGTAAATTATCGATAGTCCATATCTCGGAAACTATAAGAGATAATGCAATTTGGTAACCGGCAATGTAATTAGCATGCCGAATATTACTTGGAATGTGAATTGGAACGAAATCGCCAATAGATAAGACCATTTTACAATTTGGGCCCAAGTTAGAAGCAGAGCCTAAGGTGTAAATTATCGATAGTCCATATCTCGGAAACTATAAGAGATAATGCAATTTGGCAACCGGCAATGTAATTAGCATGCCAAATATTACTTGGAATGTGAATTGGAACGAAATCGCCAATAGATAAGACCATTTTACAATTTGGGCCCAAGTTAGAAGCAGAGCCTAAGGTGTAAATTATCGATAGTCCATATCTCGGAAACTATAAGAGATAATGCAATTTGGCAACCGGCAATGTAATTAGCATGCCGAATATTACTTGGAATGTGAATTGCAACTAAATCGCCAATAGATAAGACCATTTTACAATTTGGGCCCAAGTTAGAAGCAGAGCCTAAGGTGTAAATTATCGATAGTCCATATCTCGGAAACTATAAGAGATAATGCAATTTGGCAACCGGCAATGTAATTAGCATGCCGAATATTACTTGGAATGTGAATTGGAACGAAATCGCCAATAGATAAGACCATTTTACAATTTGGGCCCAAGTTAGATGCAGAGCCTAAGGTGTAAATTATCGATAGTCCATATCTCGGAAACTATAAGAGATAATGCAATTTGGCAACCGGCAATGTAATTAGCATGCCGAATATTACTTGGAATGTGAATTGCAACTAAATCGCCAATAGATAAGACCATTTTACAATTTGGGCCCAAGTTAGAAGCAGAGCCTAAGGTGTAAATTATCGATAGTCCATATCTCGGAAACTATAAGAGATAATGCAATTTGGCAACCGGCAATGTAATTAGCATGCCGAATATTACTTGGAATGTGAATTGGAACGAAATCGCCAATAGATAAGACAATTTTACAATTTGGGCCCAAGTTAGAAGCAGAGCCTAAGGTGTAAATTATCGATAGTCCATATCTCGGAAACTATAAGAGATAATGCAATTTGGCAACCGGCAATGTAATTAGCATGCCGAATATTACTTGGAATGTGAATTTTAACGAAATCGCCAATAGATAAGACCATTTTACAATTTGGGCCCAAGTTAGAAGCAGAGCCTAAGGTGTAAATTATCGATAGTCCATATCTCGGAAACTATAAGAGATAATGCAATTTGGCAACCGGCAATGTAATTAGCATGCCGAATATTACTTGGAATGTGAATTGGAACGAAATCGCCAATAGATAAGACCATTTTACAATTTGGGCCCAAGTTAGAAGCAGAGCCTAAGGTGTAAATTATTGATAGTCTATATCTCGGAAACTATAAGAGATAATGCAATTTCGCAACCGGCAATGTAATTAGCATGCCGAATATCACTTGGAATGTGAATTGGGACGAAATCGCCAATAGATAAGACCATTTTACAATTTGGGCCCAAGTTAGAAGCAGAGCCTAAGGTGTAAATTATCGATAGTCCATATCTCGGAAACTATAAGAGATAATGCAATTTGGCAACCGGCAATGTAATTAGCATGCCGAATATTACTTGGAATGTGAATTGGAACGAAATCGCCAATAGATAAGACCATTTTACAATTTGGGCCCAAGTTAGAAGCAGAGCCTAAGGTGTAAATTATCGATAGTCCATATCTCGGAAACTATAAGAGATAATGCAATTTGGCAACCGGCAATGTAATTAGCATGCCGAATATTACTTGGAATGTGAATTGGAACGAAATCGCCAATAGATAAGACCATTTTACAATTTGGGCCCAAATTAGAAGCAGAGCCTAAGGTGTAAATTATCGATAGTCCATATCTCGGAAACTATAAGAGATAATGCAATTTCGCAACCGGCAATGTAATTAGCATGCCGAATATTACTTGGAGTGTGAATTGGAACGAAATCGCCAATAGATAAGACCATTTTACAATTTGGGCCCAAGTTAGAAGCAGAGCCTAAGGTGTAAATTATCGATAGTCCATATCTCGGAAACTATAAGAGATAATGCAATTTGGCAACCGGCAATGTAATTAGCATGCCGAATATTACTTGGAATGTGAATTGGAACGAAATCGCCAATAGATAAGACCATTTTACAATTTGGGCCCAACTTAGAAGCAGAGCCTAAGGTGTAAATTATCGATAGTCCATATCTCGGAAACTATAAGAGATAATGCAATTTGGCAACCGGCAATGTAATTAGCATGCCGAATATTACTTGGAATGTGAATTGGAACGAAATCGCCAATAGATAAGACCATTTTACAATTTGGGCCCAAGTTAGAAGCAGAGCCTAAGGTGTAAATTATCGATAGTCCATATCTCGGAAACTATAAGAGATAATGCAATTTGGCAACCGGCAATGTAATTAGCATGCCGAATATTACTTGGAATGTGAATTGGAACGAAATCGCCAATAGATAAGACCATTTTACAATTTGGGCCCAACTTAGAAGCAGAGCCTAAGGTGTAAATTATCGATAGTCCATATCTCGGAAACTATAAGAGATAATGCAATTTGGCAACCGGCAATGTAATTAGCATGCCGAATATTACTTGGAATGTGAATTGGAACGAAATCGCCAATAGATAAGACCATTTTACAATTTGGGCCCAAGTTAGAAGCAGAGCCTAAGGTGTAAATTATCGATAGTCCATATCTCGGAAACTATAAGAGATAATGCAATTTGGCAACCGGCAATGTAATTAGCATGCCGAATATTACTTGGAATGTGAATTGGAACGAAATCGCCAATAGATAAGACCATTTTACAATTTGGGCCCAAGTTAGAAGCAGAGCCTATGGTGTAAATTATCGATAGTCCATATCTCTGAAACTATAAGAGATAATGCAATTTCGCAACCGGCAATGTAATTAGCATGCCGAATATTACTTGGAATGTGAATTGGAACGAAATCGCCAATAGATAAGACCATTTTACAGTTTGGGCCCAAGTTAGAAGCAGAGCCTAAGGTGTAAATTATCGATAGTCCATATCTCGGAAACTATAAGAGATAATGCAATTTGGCAACCGGCAATGTAATTAGCATGCCGAATATTACTTGGAATGTGAATTGGAACGAAATCGCCAATAGATAAGACCATTTTACAATTTGGGCCCAAGTTAGAAGCAGAGCCTAAGGTGTAAATTATCGATAGTCCATATCTCGGAAACTATAAGAGATAATGCAATTTGGCAACCGGCAATGTAATTAGCATGCCGAATATTACTTGGAATGTGAATTGGAACGAAATCGCCAATAGATAAGACCATTTTACAATTTGGGCCCAAGTTAGAAGCAGAGCCTATGGTGTAAATTATCGATAGTCCATATCTCGGAAACTATAAGAGATAATGCAATGTGGCAACCGGCAATGTAATTAGCATGCCGAATATTACTTGGAATGTGAATTGGAACGAAATCGCCAATAGATAAGACCATTTTACAATTTGGGCCCAAGTTAGAAGCAGAGCCTAAGGTGTAAATTATCGATAGTCCATATCTCGGAAACTATAAGAGTTAATGCAATTTGGCAACCGGCAATGTAATTAGCATGCCGAATATTACTTGGAATGTGAATTGGAACGAAATCGCCAATAGATAAGACCATTTTACAATTTGGGCCCAAGTTAGAAGCAGAGCCTAAGGTGTAAATTATCGATAGTCCATATCTCGGAAACTATAAGAGATAATGCAATTTGGCAACCGGCAATGTAATTAGCATGCCGAATATTACTTGGAATGTGAATTGGAACGAAATTGCCAATAGATAAGACCATTTTACAATTTGGGCCCAAGTTAGAAGCAGAGCCTAAGGTGTAAATTATCGATAGTCCATATCTCTGAAACTATAAGAGATAATGCAATTTCGCAACCGGCAATGTAATTAGCATGCCGAATATTACTTGGAATGTGAATTGGAACGAAATCGCCAATAGATAAGACCATTTTACAGTTTGGGCCCAAGTTAGAAGCAGAGCCTAAGGTGTAAATTATCGATAGTCCATATCTCGGAAACTATAAGAGATAATGCAATTTGGCAACCGGCAATGTAATTAGCATGCCGAATATTACTTGGAATGTGAATTGGAACGAAATCGCCAATAGATAAGACCATTTTACAATTTGGGCCCAAGTTAGAAGCAGAGCCTATGGTGTAAATTATCGATAGTCCATATCTCGGAAACTATAAGAGATAATGCAATGTGGCAACCGGCAATGTAATTAGCATGCCGAATATTACTTGGAATGTGAATTGGAACGAAATCGCCAATAGATAAGACCATTTTACAATTTGGGCCCAAGTTAGAAGCAGAGCCTAAGGTGTAAATTATCGATAGTCCATATCTCGGAAACTATAAGAGTTAATGCAATTTGGCAACCGGCAATGTAATTAGCATGCCGAATATTACTTGGAATGTGAATTGGAACGAAATCGCCAATAGATAAGACCATTTTACAATTTGGGCCCAAGTTAGAAGCAGAGCCTAAGGTGTAAATTATCGATAGTCTATATCTCGGAAACTATAAGAGATAATGCAATTTGGCAACCGGCAATGTAATTAGCATGCCGAATATTACTTGGAGTGTGAATTGGAACGAAATCGCCAATAGATAAGACCATTTTACAATTTGGGCCCAAGTTAGAAGCAGAGCCTAAGGTGTAAATTATCGATAGTCCATATCTCGGAAACTATAAGAGATAATGCAATTTGGTAACCGGCAATGTAATTAGCATGCCGAATATTACTTGGAATGTGAATTGGAACGAAATCGCCAATAGATAAGACCATTTTACAATTTGGGCCCAAGTTAGAAGCAGAGCCTAAGGTGTAAATTATCGATAGTCCATATCTCGGAAACTATAAGAGATAATGCAATTTGGCAACCGGCAATGTAATTAGCATGCCAAATATTACTTGGAATGTGAATTGGAACGAAATCGCCAATAGATAAGACCATTTTACAATTTGGGCCCAAGTTAGAAGCAGAGCCTAAGGTGTAAATTATCGATAGTCCATATCTCGGAAACTATAAGAGATAATGCAATTTGGCAACCGGCAATGTAATTAGCATGCCGAATATTACTTGGAATGTGAATTGCAACTAAATCGCCAATAGATAAGACCATTTTACAATTTGGGCCCAAGTTAGAAGCAGAGCCTAAGGTGTAAATTATCGATAGTCCATATCTCGGAAACTATAAGAGATAATGCAATTTGGCAACCGGCAATGTAATTAGCATGCCGAATATTACTTGGAATGTGAATTGGAACGAAATCGCCAATAGATAAGACCATTTTACAATTTGGGCCCAAGTTAGATGCAGAGCCTAAGGTGTAAATTATCGATAGTCCATATCTCGGAAACTATAAGAGATAATGCAATTTGGCAACCGGCAATGTAATTAGCATGCCGAATATTACTTGGAATGTGAATTGCAACTAAATCGCCAATAGATAAGACCATTTTACAATTTGGGCCCAAGTTAGAAGCAGAGCCTAAGGTGTAAATTATCGATAGTCCATATCTCGGAAACTATAAGAGATAATGCAATTTGGCAACCGGCAATGTAATTAGCATGCCGAATATTACTTGGAATGTGAATTGGAACGAAATCGCCAATAGATAAGACAATTTTACAATTTGGGCCCAAGTTAGAAGCAGAGCCTAAGGTGTAAATTATCGATAGTCCATATCTCGGAAACTATAAGAGATAATGCAATTTGGCAACCGGCAATGTAATTAGCATGCCGAATATTACTTGGAATGTGAATTTTAACGAAATCGCCAATAGATAAGACCATTTTACAATTTGGGCCCAAGTTAGAAGCAGAGCCTAAGGTGTAAATTATCGATAGTCCATATCTCGGAAACTATAAGAGATAATGCAATTTGGCAACCGGCAATGTAATTAGCATGCCGAATATTACTTGGAATGTGAATTGGAACGAAATCGCCAATAGATAAGACCATTTTACAATTTGGGCCCAAGTTAGAAGCAGAGCCTATGGTGTAAATTATCGATAGTCCATATCTCGGAAACTATAAGAGATAATGCAATTTCGCAACCGGCAATGTAATTAGCATGCCGAATATCACTTGGAATGTGAATTGGGACGAAATCGCCAATAGATAAGACCATTTTACAATTTGGGCCCAAGTTAGAAGCAGAGCCTAAGGTGTAAATTATCGATAGTCCATATCTCGGAAACTATAAGAGATAATGCAATTTGGCAACCGGCAATGTAATTAGCATGCCGAATATTACTTGGAATGTGAATTGGAACGAAATCGCCAATAGATAAGACCATTTTACAATTTGGGCCCAAGTTAGAAGCAGAGCCTAAGGTGTAAATTATCGATAGTCCATATCTCGGAAACTATAAGAGATAATGCAATTTGGCAACCGGCAATGTAATTAGCATGCCGAATATTACTTGGAATGTGAATTGGAACGAAATCGCCAATAGATAAGACCATTTTACAATTTGGGCCCAAATTAGAAGCAGAGCCTAAGGTGTAAATTATCGATAGTCCATATCTCGGAAACTATAAGAGATAATGCAATTTCGCAACCGGCAATGTAATTAGCATGCCGAATATTACTTGGAGTGTGAATTGGAACGAAATCGCCAATAGATAAGACCATTTTACAATTTGGGCCCAAGTTAGAAGCAGAGCCTAAGGTGTAAATTATCGATAGTCCATATCTCGGAAACTATAAGAGATAATGCAATTTGGCAACCGGCAATGTAATTAGCATGCCGAATATTACTTGGAATGTGAATTGGAACGAAATCGCCAATAGATAAGACCATTTTACAATTTGGGCCCAACTTAGAAGCAGAGCCTAAGGTGTAAATTATCGATAGTCCATATCTCGGAAACTATAAGAGATAATGCAATTTGGCAACCGGCAATGTAATTAGCATGCCGAATATTACTTGGAATGTGAATTGGAACGAAATCGCCAATAGATAAGACCATTTTACAATTTGGGCCCAAGTTAGAAGCAGAGCCTAAGGTGTAAATTATCGATAGTCCATATCTCGGAAACTATAAGAGATAATGCAATTTGGCAACCGGCAATGTAATTAGCATGCCGAATATTACTTGGAATGTGAATTGGAACGAAATCGCCAATAGATAAGACCATTTTACAATTTGGGCCCAACTTAGAAGCAGAGCCTAAGGTGTAAATTATCGATAGTCCATATCTCGGAAACTATAAGAGATAATGCAATTTGGCAACCGGCAATGTAATTAGCATGCCGAATATTACTTGGAATGTGAATTGGAACGAAATCGCCAATAGATAAGACCATTTTACAATTTGGGCCCAAGTTAGAAGCAGAGCCTAAGGTGTAAATTATCGATAGTCCATATCTCGGAAACTATAAGAGATAATGCAATTTGGCAACCGGCAATGTAATTAGCATGCCGAATATTACTTGGAATGTGAATTGGAACGAAATCGCCAATAGATAAGACCATTTTACAATTTGGGCCCAAGTTAGAAGCAGAGCCTATGGTGTAAATTATCGATAGTCCATATCTCTGAAACTATAAGAGATAATGCAATTTCGCAACCGGCAATGTAATTAGCATGCCGAATATTACTTGGAATGTGAATTGGAACGAAATCGCCAATAGATAAGACCATTTTACAGTTTGGGCCCAAGTTAGAAGCAGAGCCTAAGGTGTAAATTATCGATAGTCCATATCTCGGAAACTATAAGAGATAATGCAATTTGGCAACCGGCAATGTAATTAGCATGCCGAATATTACTTGGAATGTGAATTGGAACGAAATCGCCAATAGATAAGACCATTTTACAATTTGGGCCCAAGTTAGAAGCAGAGCCTAAGGTGTAAATTATCGATAGTCCATATCTCGGAAACTATAAGAGATAATGCAATTTGGCAACCGGCAATGTAATTAGCATGCCGAATATTACTTGGAATGTGAATTGGAACGAAATCGCCAATAGATAAGACCATTTTACAATTTGGGCCCAAGTTAGAAGCAGAGCCTATGGTGTAAATTATCGATAGTCCATATCTCGGAAACTATAAGAGATAATGCAATGTGGCAACCGGCAATGTAATTAGCATGCCGAATATTACTTGGAATGTGAATTGGAACGAAATCGCCAATAGATAAGACCATTTTACAATTTGGGCCCAAGTTAGAAGCAGAGCCTAAGGTGTAAATTATCGATAGTCCATATCTCGGAAACTATAAGAGTTAATGCAATTTGGCAACCGGCAATGTAATTAGCATGCCGAATATTACTTGGAATGTGAATTGGAACGAAATCGCCAATAGATAAGACCATTTTACAATTTGGGCCCAAGTTAGAAGCAGAGCCTAAGGTGTAAATTATCGATAGTCCATATCTCGGAAACTATAAGAGATAATGCAATTTGGCAACCGGCAATGTAATTAGCATGCCGAATATTACTTGGAATGTGAATTGGAACGAAATTGCCAATAGATAAGACCATTTTACAATTTGGGCCCAAGTTAGAAGCAGAGCCTAAGGTGTAAATTATCGATAGTCCATATCTCTGAAACTATAAGAGATAATGCAATTTCGCAACCGGCAATGTAATTAGCATGCCGAATATTACTTGGAATGTGAATTGGAACGAAATCGCCAATAGATAAGACCATTTTACAGTTTGGGCCCAAGTTAGAAGCAGAGCCTAAGGTGTAAATTATCGATAGTCCATATCTCGGAAACTATAAGAGATAATGCAATTTGGCAACCGGCAATGTAATTAGCATGCCGAATATTACTTGGAATGTGAATTGGAACGAAATCGCCAATAGATAAGACCATTTTACAATTTGGGCCCAAGTTAGAAGCAGAGCCTATGGTGTAAATTATCGATAGTCCATATCTCGGAAACTATAAGAGATAATGCAATGTGGCAACCGGCAATGTAATTAGCATGCCGAATATTACTTGGAATGTGAATTGGAACGAAATCGCCAATAGATAAGACCATTTTACAATTTGGGCCCAAGTTAGAAGCAGAGCCTAAGGTGTAAATTATCGATAGTCCATATCTCGGAAACTATAAGAGTTAATGCAATTTGGCAACCGGCAATGTAATTAGCATGCCGAATATTACTTGGAATGTGAATTGGAACGAAATCGCCAATAGATAAGACCATTTTACAATTTGGGCCCAAGTTAGAAGCAGAGCCTAAGGTGTAAATTATCGATAGTCCATATCTCGGAAACTATAAGAGATAATGCAATTTGGCAACCGGCAATATAATTAGCATGCCGAATATTACTTGGAATGTGAATTGGAACGAAATTGCCAATAGATAAGACCATTTTACAATTTGGGCCCAAGTTAGAAGCAGAGCCTAAGGTGTAAATTATCGATAGTCCATATCTCTGAAACTATAAGAGATAATGCAATTTCGCAACCGGCAATGTAATTAGCATGCCGAATATTACTTGGAATGTGAATTGGAACGAAATCGCCAATAGATAAGACCATTTTACAGTTTGGGCCCAAGTTAGAAGCAGAGCCTAAGGTGTAAATTATCGATAGTCCATATCTCGGAAACTATAAGAGATAATGCAATTTGGCAACCGGCAATGTAATTAGCATGCCGAATATTACTTGGAATGTGAATTGGAACGAAATCGCCAATAGATAAGACCATTTTACAATTTGGGCCCAAGTTAGAAGCAGAGCCTAAGGTGTAAATTATTGATAGTCCATATCTCGGAAACTATAAGAGATAATGCAATTTCGCAACCGGCAATGTAATTAGCATGCCGAATATCACTTGGAATGTGAATTGGGACGAAATCGCCAATAGATAAGACCATTTTACAATTTGGGCCCAAGTTAGAAGCAGAGCCTAAGGTGTAAATTATCGATAGTCCATATCTCGGAAACTATAAGAGATAATGCAATTTGGCAACCGGCAATGTAATTAGCATGCCGAATATTACTTGGATTGTGAATTGGAACGAAATCGCCAATAGATAAGACCATTTTACAATTTGGGCCCAAGTTAGAAGCAGAGCCTAAGGTGTAAATTATGGATAGTCCATATCTCGGAAACTATAAGAGTTAATGCAATTTGGCAACCGGCAATGTAATTAGCATGCCGAATATTACTTAGAATGTGAATTGGAACGAAATCGCCAATAGATAAGACCATTTTACAATTTGGGCCCAAGTTAGAAGCAGAGCCTAAGGTGTAAATTATCGATAGTCCATATCTCGGAAACTATAAGAGATAATGCAATTTGGCAACCGGCAATGTAATTAGCATGCCGAATATTACTTGGAATGTGAATTGGAACGAAATTGCCAATAGATAAGACCATTTTACAATTTGGGCCCAAGTTAGAAGCAGAGCCTAAGGTGTAAATTATCGATAGTCCATATCTCTGAAACTATAAGAGATAATGCAATTTCGCAACCGGCAATGTAATTAGCATGCCGAATATTACTTGGAATGTGAATTGGGACGAAATCGCCGATAGATAAGGCCATTTTACAATTTGGGCCCAAGTTAGAAGCAGAGCCTAAGGTGTAAATTATCGATAGTCCATATCTCGGAAACTATAAGAGATAATGCAATTTGGCAACCGGCAATGTAATTAGCATGCCGAATATTACTTGGAATGTGAATTGGAACGAAATCGCCAATAGATAAGACCATTTTACAATTTGGGCCCAAGTTAGAAGCAGAGCCTAAGGTGTAAATTATTGATAGTCCATATCTCGGAAACTATAAGAGATAATGCAATTTGGCAACCGGCAATGTAATTAGCATGCCGAATATTACTTGGAATGTGAATTGGAACGAAATCGCCAATAGATAAGACCATTTTACAATTTGGGCCCAAGTTAGAAGCAGAGCCTAAGGTGTAAATTATCGATAGTCCATATCTCGGAAACTATAAGAGTTAATGCAATTTGGCAACCGGCAATGTAATTAGCATGCCGAATATTACTTGGAATGTGAATTGGAACGAAATCGCCAATAGATAAGACCATTTTACAATTTGGGCCCAAGTTAGAAGCAGAGCCTAAGGTGTAAATTATCGATAGTCCATATCTCGGAAACTATAAGAGATAATGCAATTTGGCAACCGGCAATGTAATTAGCATGCCGAATATTACTTGGAATGTGAATTGGAACGAAATTGCCAATAGATAAGACCATTTTACAATTTGGGCCCAAGTTAGAAGCAGAGCCTAAGGTGTAAATTATCGATAGTCCATATCTCTGAAACTATAAGAGATAATGCAATTTCGCAACCGGCAATGTAATTAGCATGCCGAATATTACTTGGAATGTGAATTGGGACGAAATCGCCAATAGATAAGGCCATTTTACAATTTGGGCCCAAGTTAGAAGCAGAGCCTAAGGTGTAAATTATCGATAGTCCATATCTCGGAAACTATAAGAGATAATGCAATTTGGCAACCGGCAATGTAATTAGCATGCCGAATATCACTTGGAATGTGAATTGGGACGAAATCGCCAATAGATAAGACCATTTTACAATTTGGGCCCAAGTTAGAAGCAGAGCCTAAGGTGTAAATTATCGATAGCCCATATCTCGGAAACTATAAGAGATAATGCAATTTGGCAACCGGCAATGTAATTAGCATGCCGAATATTACTTGGAATGTGAATTGGAACGAAATCGCCAATAGATAAAACCATTTTACAATTTGGGCCCAAGTTAGAAGCAGAGCCTAAGGTGTAAATTATCGATAGTCTATATCTCGGAAACTATAAGAGATAATGCAATTTGGCAACCGGCAATGTAATTAGCATGCCGAATATTACTTGGAATGTGAATTGGAACGAAATCGCCAATAGATAAGACCATTTTACAATTTGGGCCCAAGTTAGAAGCAGAGCCTAAGGTGTAAATTATCGATAGTCCATATCTCGGAAACTATAAGAGATAATGCAATTTCGCAACCGGCAATGTAATTAGCATGCCGAATATTACTTGGAGTGTGAATTGGAACGAAATCGCCAATAGATAAGACCATTTTACAATTTGGGCACAAGTTAGAAGCAGAGCCTAAGGTGTAAATTATCGATAGTCCATATCTCGGAAACTATAAGAGATAATGCAATTTGGTAACCGGCAATGTAATTAGCATGCCGAATATTACTTGGAATGTGAATTGGAACGAAATCGCCAATAGATAAGACCATTTTACAATTTGGGCCCAAGTTAGAAGCAGAGCCTAAGGTGTAAATTATCGATAGTCCATATCTCGGAAACTATAAGAGATAATGCAATTTCGCAACCGGCAATGTAATTAGCATGCCGAATATTACTTGGAGTGTGAATTGGAACGAAATCGCCAATAGATAAGACCATTTTACAATTTGGGCCCAAGTTAGAAGCAGAGCCTAAGGTGTAAATTATCGATAGTCCATATCTCGGAAACTATAAGAGATAATGCAATTTCGCAACCGGCAATGTAATTAGCATGCCGAATATTACTTGGAGTGTGAATTGGAACGAAATCGCCAATAGATAAGACCATTTTACAATTTGGGCACAAGTTAGAAGCAGAGCCTAAGGTGTAAATTATCGATAGTCCATATCTCGGAAACTATAAGAGATAATGCAATTTGGTAACCGGCAATGTAATTAGCATGCCGAATATTACTTGGAATGTGAATTGGAACGAAATCGCCAATAGATAAGACCATTTTACAATTTGGGCCCAAGTTAGAAGCAGAGCCTAAGGTGTAAATTATCGATAGTCCATATCTCGGAAACTATAAGAGATAATGCAATTTCGCAACCGGCAATGTAATTAGCATGCCGAATATTACTTGGAGTGTGAATTGGGACGAAATCGCCAATAGATAAGGCCATTTTACAATTTGGGCCCAAGTTAGAAGCAGAGCCTAAGGTGTAAATTATCGATAGTCCATATCTCGGAAACTATAAGAGATAATGCAATTTGGCAACCGGCAATGTAATTAGCATGCCGAATATTACTTGGAATGTGAATTGGAACGAAATCGCCAATAGATAAGACCATTTTACCATTTGGGCCCAAGTTAGAAGCAGAGCCTATGGTGTAAATTATCGATAGTCCATATCTCGGAAACTATAAGAGATAATGCAATTTGGCAACCGGCAATTTAATTAGCATGCCGAATATTACTTGGAATGTGAATTGGAACGAAATCGCCAATAGATAAGACCATTTTACAATTTGGGCCCAAGTTAGAAGCAGAGCCTAAGGTGTAAATTATCGATAGTCCATATCTCGGAAACTATAAGAGTTAATGCAATTTGGCAACCGGCAATGTAATTAGCATGCCGAATATTACTTGGAATGTGAATTGGAACGAAATCGCCAATAGATAAGACCATTTTACAATTTGGGCCCAAGTTAGAAGCAGAGCCTAAGGTGTAAATTATCGATAGTCCATATCTCGGAAACTATAAGAGATAATGCAATTTGGCAACCGGCAATGTAATTAGCATGCCGTATATTACTTGGAATGTGAATTGGAACGAAATTGCCAATAGATAAGACCATTTTACAATTTGGGCCCAAGTTAGAAGCAGAGCCTAAGGTGTAAATTATCGATAGTCCATATCTCGGAAACTATAAGAGATAATGCAATTTGGCAACCGGCAATGTAATTAGCATGCCGAATATTACTTGGAATGTGAATTAGAACGAAATCGCCAATAGATAAGACCATTTTACAATTTGGGAGCAAGTTAGAAGCAGAGCCTAAGGTGTAAATTATCGATAGTCCATATCTCGGAAACTATAAGAGATAATGCAATTTCGCAACCGGCAATGTAATTAGCATGCCGAATATCACTTGGAATGTGAATTGGGACGAAATCGCCAATAGAAAAGACCATTTTACAATTTGGGCCCAAGTTAGAAGCAGAGCCTAAGGTGTAAATTATCGATAGTCCATATCTCGGAAACTATAAGAGATAATGCAATTTGGCAACCGGCAATGTAATTAGCATGCCAAATATTACTTGGAATGTGAATTGGAACGAAATCGCCAATAGATAAGACCATTTTACAATTTGGGCCCAAGTTAGAAGCAGAGCCTAAGGAGTAAATTATCGATAGTCCATATCTCGGAAACTATAAGAGATAATGCAATTTGGCAACCGGCAATGTAATTAGCATGCCGAATATTACTTGGAATGTGAATTGGAACGGAATCGCCAATAGGTAAGGCCATTTTACAATTTGGGCCCAAGTTAGAAGCAGAGCCTAAGGTGTAAATTATCGATAGTCCATATCTCGGAAACTATAAGAGATAATGCAATTTGGCAACCGGCAATGTAATTAGCATGCCGAATATTACTTGGAATGTGAATTGGAACGAAATCGCCAATAGATAAGACCATTTTACAATTTGGGCCCAAGTTAGAAGCAGAGCCTAAGGTGTAAATTATCGATAGTCCATATCTCGGAAACTATAAGAGATAATGCAATTTCGCAACCGGCAATGTAATTAGCATGCCGAATATTACTTGGAGTGTGAATTGGAACGAAATCGCCAATAGATAAGACCATTTTACAATTTGGGCCCAAGTTAGAAGCAGAGCCTAAGGTGTAAATTATCGATAGTCCATATCTCGGAAACTATAAGAGATAATGCAATTTGGCAACCGGCAATGTAATTAGCATGCCGAATATTACTTGGAATGTGAATTGGAACGAAATCGCCAATAGAAAAGACCATTTTACAATTTGGGCCCAAGTTAGAAGCAGAGCCTAAGGTGTAAATTATCGATAGTCCATATCTCGTAAACTATAAGAGATAATGCAATTTGGCAACCGGCAATGTAATTAGCATGCCGAATATTACTTGGAATGTGAATTGCAACTAAATCGCCAATAGATAAGACCATTTTACAATTTGGGCCCAAGTTAGAAGCAGAGCCTAAGGTGTAAATTATCGATAGTCCATATCTCGGAAACTATAAGAGATAATGCAATTTGGCAACCGGCAATGTAATTGGCATGCCGAATATTACTTGGAATGTGAATTGGAACGAAATCGCCAATAGATAAGACCATTTTACAATTTGGGCCCAAGTTAGAAGCAGAGCCTAAGGTGTAAATTATCGATAGTCCATATCTCGGAAACTATAAGAGATAATGCAATTTGGCAACCGGCAATGTAATTAGCATGCCGAATATTACTTGGAATGTGAATTGGAACGAAATCGCCAATAGATAAGACCATTTTACAATTTGGGCCCAAGTTAGAAGCAGAGCCTAAGGTGTAAATTATCGATAGTCCATATCTCGGAAACTATAAGAAATAATGCAATTTGGCAACCGGCAATGTAATTAGCATGCCGAATATTACTTGGAATGTGAATTGGAACGAAATCGCCAATAGATAAGACCATTTTACAATTTGGGCCCAAGTTAGAAGCAGAGCCTAAGGTGTAAATTATCGATAGTCCATATCTCGGAAACTATAAGAGATAATGCAATTTCGCAACCGGCAATGTAATTAGCATGCCGAATATTACTTGGAGTGTGAATTGGAACGAAATCGCCAATAGATAAGACCATTTTACAATTTGGGCCCAAGTTAGAAGCAGAGCCTAAGGTGTAAATTATCGATAGTCCATATCTCGGAAACTATAAGAGATAATGCAATTTGGCAACCGGCAATGTAATTAGCATGCCGAATATTACTTGGAATGTGAATTGGAACGAAATAGCCAATAGATAAGACCATTTTACAATTTGGGCCCAAGTTAGAAGCAGAGCCTAAGGTGTAAATTATCGATAGTCCATATCTCGGAAACTATAAGAGATAATTCAATTTGGCAACCGGCAATGTAATTAGCATGCCCAATATTACTTGGAATGTGAATTGGAACGAAATCGCCAATAGATAAGACCATTTTACAATTTGGGCCCAAGTTAGAAGCAGAGCCTAAGGTGTAAATTATCGATAGTCCATATCTCGGAAACTATAAGAGATAATGCAATTTCGCAACCGGCAATGTAATTAGCATGCCGAATATTACTTGGAGTGTGAATTGGAACGAAATCGCCAATAGATAAGACCATTTTACAATTTGGGCCCAAGTTAGAAGCAGAGCCTAAGGTGTAAATTATCGATAGTCCATATCTCGGAAACTATAAGAGATAATGCAATTTGGCAACCGGCAATGTAATTAGCATGCCGAATATTACTTGGAATGTGAATTGGAACGGAATCGCCAATAGGTAAGGCCATTTTACAATTTGGGCCCAAGTTAGAAGCAGAGCCTAAGGTGTAAATTATCGATAGTCCATATCTCGGAAACTATAAGAGATAATGCAATTTGGCAACCGGCAATGTAATTAGCATGCCGAATATTACTTGGAATATGAATTGGAACGAAATCGCCAATAGATAAGACCATTTTACAATTTGGGCCCAAGTTAGAAGCAGAGCCTAAGGTGTAAATTATCGATAGTCCATATCTCGGAAACTATAAGAGATAATGCAATTTCGCAACCGGCAATGTAATTAGCATGCCGAATATTACTTGGAGTGTGAATTGGAACGAAATCGCCAATAGATAAGACCATTTTACAATTTGGGCCCAAGTTAGAAGCAGAGCCTAAGGTGTAAATTATCGATAGTCCATATCTCGGAAACTATAAGAGATAATGCAATTTGGCAACCGGCAATGTAATTAGCATGCCGAATATTACTTGGAATGTGAATTGGAACGAAATCGCCAATAGAAAAGACCATTTTACAATTTGGGCCCAAGTTAGAAGCAGAGCCTAAGGTGTAAATTATCGATAGTCCATATCTCGTAAACTATAAGAGATAATGCAATTTGGCAACCGGCAATGTAATTAGCATGCCGAATATTACTTGGAATGTGAATTGCAACTAAATCGCCAATAGATAAGACCATTTTACAATTTGGGCCCAAGTTAGAAGCAGAGCCTAAGGTGTAAATTATCGATAGTCCATATCTCGGAAACTATAAGAGATAATGCAATTTGGCAACCGGCAATGTAATTGGCATGCCGAATATTACTTGGAATGTGAATTGGAACGAAATCGCCAATAGATAAGACCATTTTACAATTTGGGCCCAAGTTAGAAGCAGAGCCTAAGGTGTAAATTATCGATAGTCCATATCTCGGAAACTATAAGAGATAATGCAATTTGGCAACCGGCAATGTAATTAGCATGCCGAATATTACTTGGAATGTGAATTGGAACGAAATCGCCAATAGATAAGACCATTTTACAATTTGGGCCCAAGTTAGAAGCAGAGCCTAAGGTGTAAATTATCGATAGTCCATATCTCGGAAACTATAAGAAATAATGCAATTTGGCAACCGGCAATGTAATTAGCATGCCGAATATTACTTGGAATGTGAATTGGAACGAAATCGCCAATAGATAAGACTATTTTACAATTTGGGCCCAAGTTAGAAGCAGAGCCTAAGGTGTAAATTATCGATAGTCCATATCTCGGAAACTATAAGAGATAATGCAATTTCGCAACCGGCAATGTAATTAGCATGCCGAATATTACTTGGAGTGTGAATTGGAACGAAATCGCCAATAGATAAGACCATTTTACAATTTGGGCCCAAGTTAGAAGCAGAGCCTAAGGTGTAAATTATCGATAGTCCATATCTCGGAAACTATAAGAGATAATGCAATTTGGCAACCGGCAATGTAATTAGCATGCCGAATATTACTTGGAATATGAATTGGAACGAAATCGCCAATAGATAAGACCATTTTACAATTTGGGCCCAAGTTAGAAGCAGAGCCTAAGGTGTAAATTATCGATAGTCCATATCTCGGAAACTATAAGAGATAATGCAATTTCGCAACCGGCAATGTAATTAGCATGCCGAATATTACTTGGAGTGTGAATTGGAACGAAATCGCCAATAGATAAGACCATTTTACAATTTGGGCCCAAGTTAGAAGCAGAGCCTAAGGTGTAAATTATCGATAGTCCATATCTCGGAAACTATAAGAGATAATGCAATTTGGCAACCGGCAATGTAATTAGCATGCCGAATATTACTTGGAATGTGAATTGGAACGAAATCGCCAATAGAAAAGACCATTTTACAATTTGGGCCCAAGTTAGAAGCAGAGCCTAAGGTGTAAATTATCGATAGTCCATATCTCGTAAACTATAAGAGATAATGCAATTTGGCAACCGGCAATGTAATTAGCATGCCGAATATTACTTGGAATGTGAATTGCAACTAAATCGCCAATAGATAAGACCATTTTACAATTTGGGCCCAAGTTAGAAGCAGAGCCTAAGGTGTAAATTATCGATAGTCCATATCTCGGAAACTATAAGAGATAATGCAATTTGGCAACCGGCAATGTAATTGGCATGCCGAATATTACTTGGAATGTGAATTGGAACGAAATCGCCAATAGATAAGACCATTTTACAATTTGGGCCCAAGTTAGAAGCAGAGCCTAAGGTGTAAATTATCGATAGTCCATATCTCGGAAACTATAAGAGATAATGCAATTTGGCAACCGGCAATGTAATTAGCATGCCGAATATTACTTGGAATGTGAATTGGAACGAAATCGCCAATAGATAAGACCATTTTACAATTTGGGCCCAAGTTAGAAGCAGAGCCTAAGGTGTAAATTATCGATAGTCCATATCTCGGAAACTATAAGAAATAATGCAATTTGGCAACCGGCAATGTAATTAGCATGCCGAATATTACTTGGAATGTGAATTGGAACGAAATCGCCAATAGATAAGACTATTTTACAATTTGGGCCCAAGTTAGAAGCAGAGCCTAAGGTGTAAATTATCGATAGTCCATATCTCGGAAACTATAAGAGATAATGCAATTTCGCAACCGGCAATGTAATTAGCATGCCGAATATTACTTGGAGTGTGAATTGGAACGAAATCGCCAATAGATAAGACCATTTTACAATTTGGGCCCAAGTTAGAAGCAGAGCCTAAGGTGTAAATTATCGATAGTCCATATCTCGGAAACTATAAGAGATAATGCAATTTGGCAACCGGCAATGTAATTAGCATGCCGAATATTACTTGGAATGTGAATTGGAACGAAATAGCCAATAGATAAGACCATTTTACAATTTGGGCCCAAGTTAGAAGCAGAGCCTAAGGTGTAAATTATCGATAGTCCATATCTCGGAAACTATAAGAGATAATGCAATTTGGCAACCGGCAATGTAATTAGCATGCCGAATATTACTTGGAATGTGAATTGGAATGAAATCGCCAATAGGTAAGACCATTTTACAATTTGGGCCCAAGTTAGAAGCAGAGCCTAAGGTGTAAATTATCGATAGTCCATATCTCGGAAACTATAAGAGATAATTCAATTTGGCAACCGGCAATGTAATTAGCATGCCGAATATTACTTGGAATGTGAATTGGAACGAAATCGCCAATAGATAAGACCATTTTACAATTTGGGCCCAACTTAGAAGCAGAGCCTAAGGTGTAAATTATCGATAGTCCATATCTCGGAAACTATAAGAGATAATGCAATTTGGCAACCGGCAATGTAATTAGCATGCCGAATATTACTTGGAATGTGAATTGGAACGAAATCGCCAATAGATAAGACCATTTTACAATTTGGGCCCAAGTTAGAAGCAGAGCCTAAGGTGTAAATTATCGATAGTCCATATCTCGGAAACTATAAGAGATAATGCAATTTGGCAACCGGCAATGTAATTAGCATGCCGAATATTACTTGGAATGTGAATTGGAACGAAATCGCCAATAGATAAGACCATTTTACAATTTGGGCCCAAGTTAGAAGCAGAGCCTAAGGTGTAAATTATCGATAGTCCATATCTCGGAAACTATAAGAGTTAATGCAATTTGGCAACCGGCAATGTAATTAGCATGCCGAATATTACTTGGAATGTGAATTGGAACGAAATCGCCAATAGATAAGACCATTTTACAATTTCTGCCCAAGTTAGAAGCAGAGCCTAAGGTGTAAATTATCGATAGTCCATATCTCGGAAACTATAAGAGATAATGCAATTTGGCAACCGGCAATGTAATTAGCATGCCGAATATTACTTGGAATGTGAATTGGAACGAAATTGCCAATAGATAAGACCATTTTACAATTTGGGCCCAAGTTAGAAGCAGAGCCTAAGGTGTAAATTATCGATAGTCCATATCTCTGAAACTATAAGACATAATGCAATTTCGCAACCGGCAATGTAATTAGCATGCCGAATATTACTTGGAATGTGAATTGGAACGAAATCGCCAATAGATAAGACCATTTTACAATTTGGGCCCAAGTTAGAAGCAGAGCCTAAGGTGTAAATTATCGATAGTCCATATCTCGGAAACTATAAGAGATAATGCAATTTGGCAACCGGCAATGTAATTAGCATGCCGAATATTACTTGGAATGTGAATTGGAACGAAATCGCCAATAGATAAGACCATTTTACAATTTGGGCCCAAGTTAGAAGCAGAGCCTAAGGTGTAAATTATTGATAGTCCATATCTCGGAAACTATAAGAGATAATGCAATTTGGCAACCGGCAATGTAATTAGCATGCCGAATATTGCTTGGAATGTGAATTGGAACGAAATCGCCAATAGATAAGACCATTTTACAATTTGGGCCCAAGTTAGAAGCAGAGCCTAAGGTGTAAATTATCGATAGTCCATATCTCGGAAACTATAAGAGATAATGCAATTTGGCAACCGGCAATGTAATTAGCATGCCGAATATTACTTGGAATGTGAATTGGAACGAAATCGCCAATAGATAAGACCATTTTACAATTTGGGCCCAAGTTAGAAGCAGAGCCTAAGGTGTAAATTATCGATAGTCCATATCTCGGAAACTATAAGAGATAATGCAATTTGGCAACCGGCAATGTAATTAGCATGCCGAATATTACTTGGAATGTGAATTGGAACGAAATCGCCAATAGATAAGACCATTTTACAATTTGGGCCCAAGTTAGAAGCAGAGCCTAAGGTGTAAATTATTGATAGTCCATATCTCGGAAACTATAAGAGATAATGCAATTTCGCAACCGGCAATGTAATTAGCATGCCGAATATCACTTGGAATGTGAATTGGGACGAAATCGCCAATAGATAAGACCATTTTACAATTTGGGCCCAAGTTAGAAGCAGAGCCTAAGGTGTAATTTATCGATAGTCCATATCTCGGAAACTATAAGAGATAATGCAATTTGGCAACCGGCAAAGTAATTAGCATGCCGAATATTACTTGGAATGTGAATTGGAACGAAATCGCCAATAGATAAGACCATTTTACAATTTGGGCCCAAGTTAGAAGCAGAGCCTAAGGTGTAAATTATCGATAGTCTATATCTCGGAAACTATAAGAGATAATGCAATTTGGCAACCGGCAATGTAATTAGCATGCCGACTATTACTTGGAATGTGAATTGGAACGAAATCGCCAATAGATAAGACCATTTTACAATTTGGGCCCAAGTTAGAAGCAGAGCCTAAGGTGTAAATTATCGATAGTCCATATCTCGGAAACTATAAGAGATAATGCAATTTCGCAACCGGCAATGTAATTAGCATGCCGAATATTACTTGGAATGTGAATTGGAACGAAATCGCCAATAGATAAGACCATTTTACAATTTGGGCCCAAGTTAGAAGCAAAGCCTAAGGTGTAAATTATCGATAGTCCATATCTCGGAAACTATAAGAGATAATGCAATTTGGCAACCGGCAATGTAATTAGCATGCCGAATATTACTTGGAATGTGAATTGCAACTAAATCGCCAATAGATAAGACCATTTTACAAATTGGGCCCAAGTTAGAAGCAGAGCCTAAGGTGTAAATTATCGATAGTCCATATCTCGGAAACTATAAGAGATAATGCATTTTGGCAACCGGCAATGTAATTAGCATGCCGAATATTACTTGGAATGTGAATTGGAACGAAATCGCCAATAGATAAGACCATTTTACAATTTGGGCCCAAGTTAGAAGCAGAGCCTAAGGTGTAAATTATCGATAGTCCATATCTCGGAAACTATAAGAGATAATGCAATTTGGCAACCGGCAATGTAATTAGCATGCCGAATATTACTTGGAATGTGAATTGGAACGAAATCGCCAATAGATAAGACCATTTTACAATTTGGGCCCAAGTTAGAAGCAGAGCCTAAGGTGTAAATTATCGATAGTCCATATCTCGAAAACTATAAGAGATAATGCAATTTGGCAACCGGCAATGTAATTAGCATGCCGAATATTACTTGGAATGTGAATTGGATCGAAATCGCCAATAGATAAGACCATTTTACAATTTGGGCCCAAGTTAGAAGCAGAGCCTAAGGTGTAAATTATCGATAGTCCATATCTCGGAAACTATAAGAGATAATGCAATTTGGCAACAGGCAATGTAATTAGCATGCCGAATATTACTTGGAATGTGAATTGGAACGAAATCGCCAATAGATAAGACCATTTTACAATTTGGGCCCAAGTTAGAAGCAGAGCCTAAGGTGTAAATTATCGATAGTCCATATCTCGGAAACTATAAGAGATAATGCAATTTGGCAACCGGCAATGTAATTAGCATGCCGAATATTACTTGGAATGTGAATTGGAACGAAATCGCCAATAGATAAGACCATTTTACAATTTGGGCCCAAGTTAGAAGCAGAGCCTAAGGTGTAAATTATCGATAGTCCATATCTCGGAAACTATAAGAGATAATGCAATTTGGCAACCGGCAATGTAATTAGCATGCCGAATATTACTTGGAATGTGAATTGGAACGAAATCGCCAATAGATAAGACCATTTTACAATTTGGGCCCAAGTTAGAAGCAGAGCCTAAGGTGTAAATTATTGATAGTCCATATCTCGGAAACTATAAGAGATAATGCAATTTCGCAACCGGCAATGTAATTAGCATGCCGAATATCACTTGGAATGTGAATTGGGACGAAATCGCCAATAGATAAGACCATTTTACAATTTGGGCCCAAGTTAGAAGCAGAGCCTAAGGTGTAAATTATCGATAGTCCATATCTCGGAAACTATAAGAGATAATGCAATTTGGCAACCGGCAATGTAATTAGCATGCCGAATATTACTTGGAATGTGAATTGTTACGAAATCGCCAATAGATAAGACCATTTTACAATTTGGGCCCAAGTTAGAAGCAGAGCCTAAGGTGTAAATTATCGATAGTCTATATCTCGGAAACTATAAGAGATAATGCAATTTGGCAACCGGCAATGTAATTAGCATGCCGAATATTACTTGGAATGTGAATTGGAACGAAATCGCCAATAGATAAGACCATTTTACAATTTGGGCCCAAGTTAGAAGCAGAGCCTAAGGTGTAAATTATCGATAGTCCATATCTCGGAAACTATAAGAGATAATGCAATTTCGCAACCGGCAATGTAATTAGCATGCCGAATATCACTTGGAATGTGAATTGGGACGAAATCGCCAATAGATAAGACCATTTTACAATTTGGGCCCAAGTTAGAAGCAGAGCCTAAGGTGTAATTTATCGATAGTCCATATCTCGGAAACTATAAGAGATAATGCAATTTGGCAACCGGCAATGTAATTAGCATGCCGAATATTACTTGGAATGTGAATTGGAACGAAATCGCCAATAGATAAGACCATTTTACAATTTGGGCCCAAGTTAGAAGCAGAGCCTAAGGTGTAAATTATAGATAGTCTATATCTCGGAAACTATAAGAGATAATGCAATTTGGCAACCGGCAATGTAATTAGCATGCCGAATATTACTTGGAATGTGAATTGGAACGAAATCGCCAATAGATAAGACCATTTTACAATTTGGGCCCAAGTTAGAAGCAGAGCCTAAGGTGTAAATTATCGATAGTCCATATCTCGGAAACTATAAGAGATAATGCAATTTCGCAACCGGCAATGTAATTAGCATGCCGAATATTACTTGGAATGTGAATTGGAACGAAATCGCCAATAGATAAGACCATTTTACAATTTGGGCCCAAGTTAGAAGCAGAGCCTAAGGTGTAAATTATCGATAGTCCATATCTCGGAAACTATAAGAGATAATGCAATTTGGCAACCGGCAATGTAATTAGCATGCCAAATATTACTTGGAATGTGAATTGGAACGAAATCGCCAATAGATAAGACCATTTTACAATTTGGGCCCAAGTTAGAAGCAGAGCCTAAGGTGTAAATTATCGATAGTCCATATCTCGGAAACTATAAGAGATAATGCAATTTGGCAACCGGCAATGTAATTAGCATGCCGAATATTACTTGGAATGTGAATTGCAACTAAATCGCCAATAGATAAGACCATTTTACAAATTGGGCCCAAGTTAGAAGCAGAGCCTAAGGTGTAAATTATCGATAGTCCATATCTCGGAAACTATAAGAGATAATGCAATTTGGCAACCGGCAATGTAATTAGCATGCCGAATATTACTTGGAATGTGAATTGCAACTAAATCGCCAATAGATAAGACCATTTTACAATTTGGGCCCAAGTTAGAAGCAGAGCCTAAGGTGTAAATTATCGATAGTCCATATCTCGGAAACTATAAGAGATAATGCAATTTGGCAACCGGCAATGTAATTAGCATGCCGAATATTACTTGGAATGTGAATTGGAACGAAATCGCCAATAGATAAGACCATTTTACAATTTGGGCCCAAGTTAGAAGCAGAGCCTAAGGTGTAAATTATCGAGAGTCCATATCTCGGAAACTATAAGAGATAATGCAATTTGGCAACCGGCAATGTAATTAGCATGCCGAATATTACTTGGAATGTGAATTGGAACGAAATCGCCAATAGATAAGACCATTTTACAATTTGGGCCCAAGTTAGAAGCAGAGCCTATGGTGTAAATTATCGATAGTCCATA
Source organism: Rhynchophorus ferrugineus (assembly GCF_030347505.1). Lineage (NCBI taxonomy): Eukaryota > Metazoa > Arthropoda > Insecta > Coleoptera > Curculionidae > Rhynchophorus > Rhynchophorus ferrugineus. The sequence goes on along the minus strand of NW_027472606.1, from coordinate 868,988 downwards.
TCTCGGAAACTATAAGAGATAATGCAATTTGGCAACCGGCAATGTAATTAGCATGCCGAATATTACTTGGAATGTGAATTGGAACGAAATCGCCAATAGATAAGACCATTTTACAATTTGGGCCCAAGTTAGAAGCAGAGCCTAAGGTGTAAATTATCGATAGTCCATATCTCGGAAACTATAAGAGTTAATGCAATTTGGCAACCGGCAATGTAATTAGCATGCCGAATATTACTTGGAATGTGAATTGGAACGAAATCGCCAATAGATAAGACCATTTTACAATTTGGGCCCAAGTTAGAAGCAGAGCCTAAGGTGTAAATTATCGATAGTCCATATCTCGGAAACTATAAGAGATAATGCAATTTGGCAACCGGCAATGTAATTAGCATGCCGAATATTACTTGGAATGTGAATTGGAACGAAATTGCCAATAGATAAGACCATTTTACAATTTGGGCCCAAGTTAGAAGCAGAGCCTAAGGTGTAAATTATCGATAGTCCATATCTCTGAAACTATAAGAGATAATGCAATTTCGCAACCGGCAATGTAATTAGCATGCCGAATATTACTTGGAATGTGTATTGGAACGAAATCGCCAATAGATAAGACCATTTTACAATTTGGGCCAAGTTAGAAGCAGAGCCTAAGGTGTAAATAATCGATAGTCCATATCTCGGAAACTATAAGAGATAATGCAATTTGGCAACCGGCAATGTAATTAGCATGCCGAATATTACTTGGAATGTGAATTGGAACGAAATCGCCAATAGATAAGACCATTTTACAATTTGGGCCCAAGTTAGAAGCAGAGCCTAAGGTGTAAATAATCGATAGTCCATATCTCGGAAACTATAAGAGATAATGCAATTTGGCAACCGGCAATGTAATTAGCATGCCGAATATTACTTGGAATGTGAATTGGAACGAAATCGCCAATAGATAAGACCATTTTACAATTTGGGCCCAAGTTAGAAGCAGAGCCTAAGGTGTAAATTATTGATAGTCCATATCTCGGAAACTATAAGAGATAATGCAATTTGGCAACCGGCAATGTAATTAGCATGCCGAATATTACTTGGAATGTGAATTGGGACGAAATCGCCAATAGATAAGACCATTTTACAATTTGGGCCCAAGTTAGAAGCAGAGCCTAAGGTGTAAATTATCGATAGTCTATATCTCGGAAACTATAAGAGATAATGCAATTTGGCAACCGGCAATGTAATTAGCATGCCGAATATTACTTGGAATGTGAATTGGAACGAAATCGCCAATAGATAAGACCATTTTACAATTTGGGCCCAAGTTAGAAGCAGAGCCTAAGGTGTAAATTATCGATAGTCCATATCTCGGAAACTATAAGAGATAATGCAATTTCGCAACCGGCAATGTAATTAGCATGCCGAATATTACTTGGAATGTGAATTGGAACGAAATCGCCAATAGATAAGACCATTTTACAATTTGGGCCCAAGTTAGAAGCAGAGCCTAAGGTGTAAATTATCGATAGTCCATATCTCGGAAACTATAAGAGATAATGCAATTTGGCAACCGGCAATGTAATTAGCATGCCAAATATTACTTGGAATGTGAATTGGAACGAAATCGCCAATAGATAAGACCATTTTACAATTTGGGCCCAAGTTAGAAGCAGAGCCTAAGGTGTAAATTATCGATAGTCCATATCTCGGAAACTATAAGAGATAATGCAATTTGGCAACCGGCAATGTAATTAGCATGCCGAATATTACTTGGAATGTGAATTGCAACTAAATCGCCAATAGATAAGACCATTTTACAAATTGGGCCCAAGTTAGAAGCAGAGCCTAAGGTGTAAATTATCGATAGTCCATATCTCGGAAACTATAAGAGATAATGCAATTTGGCAACCGGCAATGTAATTAGCATGCCGAATATTACTTGGAATGTGAATTGCAACTAAATCGCCAATAGATAAGACCATTTTACAATTTGGGCCCAAGTTAGAAGCAGAGCCTAAGGTGTAAATTATCGATAGTCCATATCTCGGAAACTATAAGAGATAATGCAATTTGGCAACCGGCAATGTAATTAGCATGCCGAATATTACTTGGATTGTGAATTGGAACGAAATCGCCAATAGATAAGACCATTTTACAATTTGGGCCCAAGTTAGAAGCAGAGCCTAAGGTGTAAATTATCGATAGTCCATATCTCGGAAACTATAAGAGATAATGCAATTTGGCAACCGGCAATGTAATTAGCATGCCGAATATTACTTGGAATGTGAATTGGAACGAAATCGCCAATAGATAAGACCATTTTACAATTTGGGCCCAAGTTAGAAGCAGAGCCTATGGTGTAAATTATCGATAGTCCATATCTTGGAAACTATAAGAGATAATGCAATTTGGCAACCGGCAATGTAATTAGCATGCCGAATATTACTTGGAATGTGAATTGGAACGAAATCGCCAATAGATAAGACCATTTTACAATTTGGGCCCAAGTTAGAAGCAGAGCCTAAGGTGTAAATTATCGATAGTCCATATCTCGGAAACTATAAGAGATAATGCAATTTGGCAACCGGCAATGTAATTAGCATGCCGAATATTACTTGGAATGTGAATTGGAACGAAATCGCCAATAGATAAGACCATTTTACAATTTGGGCCCAAGTTAGAAGCAGAGCCTAAGGTGTAAATTATCGATAGTCCATATCTCGGAAACTATAAGAGATAATGCAATTTGGCAACCGGCAATGTAATTAGCATGCCGAATATTACTTGGAATGTGAATTGGAACGAAATCGCCAATAGATAAGACCATTTTACAATTTGGGCCCAAGTTAGAAGCAGAGCCTAAGGTGTAAATTATTGATAGTCCATATCTCGGAAACTATAAGAGATAATGCAATTTCGCAACCTGCAATGTAATTAGCATGCCGAATATCACTTGGAATGTGAATTGGGACGAAATCGCCAATAGATAAGACCATTTTACAATTTGGGCCCAAGTTAGAAGCAGAGCCTAAGGTGTAAATTATCGATAGTCCATATCTCGGAAACTATAAGAGATAATGCAATTTGGCAACCGGCAATGTAATTAGCATGCCGAATATTACTTGGAATGTGAATTGGAACGAAATCGCCAATAGATAAGACCATATTACAATTTGGGCCCAAGTTAGAAGCAGAGCCTAAGGTGTAAATTATCGATAGTCCATATCTCGGAAACTATAAGAGATAATGCAATTTCGCAACCGGCAATGTAATTAGCATGCCGAATATTACTTGGAGTGTGAATTGGAACGAAATCGCCAATAGATAAGACCATTTTACAATTTGGGCCCAAGTTAGAAGCAGAGCCTAAGGTGTAAATTATCGATAGTCCATATCTCTGAAACTATAAGAGATAATGCAATTTCGCAACCGGCAATGTAATTAGCATGCCGAATATTACTTGGAATGTGAATTGGGACGAAATCGCCAATAGATAAGGCCATTTTACAATTTGGGCCCAAGTTAGAAGCAGAGCCTAAGGTGTAAATTATCGATAGTCCATATCTCGGAAACTATAAGAGATAATGCGATTTGGCAACCGGCAATGTAATTAGCATGCCGAATATTACTTGGAATGTGAATTGGAACGAAATCGCCAATAGATAAGACCATTTTACAATTTGGGCCCAAGTTAGAAGCAGAGCCTAAGGTGTAAATTATTGATAGTCCATATCTCGGAAACTATAAGAGATAATGCAATTTGGCAACCGGCAATGTAATTAGCATGCCGAATATTACTTGGAATGTGAATTGGAACGAAATCGCCAATAGATAAGACCATTTTACAATTTGGGCCCAAGTTAGAAGCAGAGCCTAAGGTGTAAATTATCGATAGTCCATATCTCGGAAACTATAAGAGATAATGCAATTTGGCAACCGGCAATGTAATTAGCATGCCGAATATTACTTGGAATGTGAATTGGAACGAAATCGCCAATAGATAAGACCATTTTACAATTTGGGCCCAAGTTAGAAGCAGAGCCTATGGTGTAAATTATCGATAGTCCATATCTCGGAAACTATAAGAGATAATGCAATTTGGCAACCGGCAATGTAATTAGCATGCCGAATATTACTCGGAATGTGAATTGGAACGAAATCGCCAATAGATAAGACCATTTTACAATTTGGGCCCAAGTTAGAAGCAGAGCCTAAGGTGTAAATTATCGATAGTCCATATCTCGGAAACTATAAGAGTTAATGCAATTTGGCAACCGGCAATGTAATTAGCATGCCGAATATTACTTGGAATGTGAATTGGAACGAAATCGCCAATAGATAAGACCATTTTACAATTTGGGCCCAAGTTAGAAGCAGAGCCTAAGGTGTAAATTATCGATAGTCCATATCTCGGAAACTATAAGAGATAATGCAATTTGGCAACCGGCAATGTAATTAGCATGCCGAATATTACTTGGAATGTGAATTGGAACGAAATTGCCAATAGATAAGACCATTTTACAATTTGGGCCCAAGTTAGAAGCAGAGCCTAAGGTGTAAATTATCGATAGTCCATATCTCTGAAACTATAAGAGATAATGCAATTTCGCAACCGGCAATGTAATTAGCATGCCGAATATTACTTGGAATGTGAATTGGAACGAAATCGCCAATAGATAAGACCATTTTACAATTTGGGCCCAAGTTAGAAGCAGAGCCTAAGGTGTAAATTATCGATAGTCCATATCTCGGAAACTATAAGAGATAATGCAATTTGGCAACCGGCAATGTAATTAGCATGCCGAATATTACTTGGAATGTGAATTGGAACGAAATCGCCAATAGATAAGACCATTTTACAATTTGGGCCCAAGTTAGAAGCAGAGCCTAAGGTGTAAATTATCGATAGTCCATATCTCGGAAACTATAAGAGATAATGCAATTTGGCAACCGGCAATGTAATTAGCATGCCGAATATTACTTGGAATGTGAATTGGAACGAAATCGCCAATAGATAAGACCATTTTACAATTTGGGCCCAAGTTAGAAGCAGAGCCTAAGGTGTAAATTATTGATAGTCCATATCTCGGAAACTATAAGAGATAATGCAATTTGGCAACCGGCAATGTAATTAGCATCCCGAATATTACTTGGAATGTGAATTGGGACGAAATCGCCAATAGATAAGACCATTTTACAATTTGGGCCCAAGTTAGAAGCAGAGCCTAAGGTGTAAATTATCGATAGTCTATATCTCGGAAACTATAAGAGATAATGCAATTTGGCAACCGGCAATGTAATTAGCATGCCGAATATTACTTGGAATGTGAATTGGAACGAAATCGCCAATAGATAAGACCATTTTACAATTTGGGCCCAAGTTAGAAGCAGAGCCTAAGGTGTAAATTATCGATAGTCCATATCTCGGAAACTATAAGAGATAATGCAATTTCGCAACCGGCAATGTAATTAGCATGCCGAATATTACTTGGAATGTGAATTGGAACGAAATCGCCAATAGATAAGACCATTTTACAATTTGGGCCCAAGTTAGAAGCAGAGCCTAAGGTGTAAATTATCGATAGTCCATATCTCGGAAACTATAAGAGATAATGCAATTTGGCAACCGGCAATGTAATTAGCATGCCAAATATTACTTGGAATGTGAATTGGAACGAAATCGCCAACAGATAAGACCATTTTACAATTTGGGCCCAAGTTAGAAGCAGAGCCTAAGGTGTAAATTATCGATAGTCCATATCTCGGAAACTATAAGAGATAATGCAATTTGGCAACCGGCAATGTAATTAGCATGCCGAATATTACTTGGAATGTGAATTGCAACTAAATCGCCAATAGATAAGACCATTTTACAAATTGGGCCCAAGTTAGAAGCAGAGCCTAAGGTGTAAATTATCGATAGTCCATATCTCGGAAACTATAAGAGATAATGCAATTTGGCAACCGGCAATGTAATTAGCATGCCGAATATTACTTGGAATGTGAATTGCAACTAAATCGCCAATAGATAAGACCATTTTACAATTTGGGCCCAAGTTAGAAGCAGAGCCTAAGGTGTAAATTATCGATAGTCCATATCTCGGAAACTATAAGAGATAATGCAATTTGGCAACCGGCAATGTAATTAGCATGACGAATATTACTTGGAATGTGAATTGGAACGAAATCGCCAATAGATAAGACCATTTTACAATTTGGGCCCAAGTTAGAAGCAGAGCCTAAGGTGTAAATTATCGATAGTCCATATCTCGGAAACTATAAGAGATAATGCAATTTGGCAACCGGCAATGTAATTAGCATGCCGAATATTACTTGGAATGTGAATTGGAACGAAATCGCCAATAGATAAGACCATTTTACAATTTGGGCCCAAGTTAGAAGCAGAGCCTATGGTGTAAATTATCGATAGTCCATATCTCGGAAACTATAAGAGATAATGCAATTTGGCAACCGGCAATGTAATTAGCATGCCGAATATTACTTGGAATGTGAATTGGAACGAAATCGCCAATAGATAAGACCATTTTACAATTTGGGCCCAAGTTAGAAGCAGAGCCTAAGGTGTAAATTATCGATAGTCCATATCTCGGAAACTATAAGAGTTAATGCAATTTGGCAACCGGCAATGTAATTAGCATGCCGAATATTACTTGGAATGTGAATTGGAACGAAATCGCCAATAGATAAGACCATTTTACAATTTGGGCCCAAGTTAGAAGCAGAGCCTAAGGTGTAAATTATCGATAGTCCATATCTCGGAAACTATAAGGGATAATGCAATTTGGCAACCGGCAATGTAATTAGCATGCCGAATATTACTTGGAATGTGAATTGGAACGAAATTGCCAATAGATAAGACCATTTTACAATGTGGGCCCAAGTTAGAAGCAGAGCCTAAGGTGTAAATTATCGATAGTCCATATCTCTGAAACTATAAGAGATAATGCAATTTCGCAACCGGCAATGTAATTAGCATGCCGAATATTACTTGGAATGTGAATTGGGACGAAATCGCCAATAGATAAGGCCATTTTACAATTTGGGCCCAAGTTAGAAGCAGAGCCTAAGGTGTAAATTATCGATAGTCCATATCTCGGAAACTATAAGAGATAATGCGATTTGGCAACCGGCAATGTAATTAGCATGCCGAATATTACTTGGAATGTGAATTGGAACGAAATCGCCAATAGATAAGACCATTTTACAATTTTGGCCCAAGTTAGAAGCAGAGCCTAAGGTGTAAATTATTGATAGTCCATATCTCGGAAACTATAAGAGATAATGCAATTTGGCAACCGGCAATGTAATTAGCATGCCGAATATTACTTGGAATGTGAATTGGAACGAAATCGCCAATAGATAAGACCATTTTACAATTTGGGCCCAAGTTAGAAGCAGAGCCTAAGGTGTAAATTATCGATAGTCCATATCTCGGAAACTATAAGAGATAATGCAATTTGGCAACTGGCAATGTAATTAGCATGCCGAATATTACTTGGAATGTGAATTGGAACGAAATCGCCAATAGATAAGACCATTTTACAATTTGGGCCCAAGTTAGAAGCAGAGCCTAAGGTGTAAATTATCGATAGTCCATATCTCTGAAACTATAAGAGATAATGCAATTTGGCAACCGGCAATGTAATTAGCATGCCGAATATTACTTGGAATGTGAATTGGAACGAAATCGCCAATAGATAAGACCATTTTACAATTTGGGCCCAAGTTAGAAGCAGAGCCTAAGGTGTAAATTATTGATAGTCCATATCTCGGAAACTATAAGAGATAATGCAATTTCGCAACCGGCAATGTAATTAGCATGCCGAATATCACTTGGAATGTGAATTGGGACGAAATCGCCAATAGACAAGACCATTTTACAATTTGGGCCCAAGTTAGAAGCAGAGCCTAAGGTGTAAATTATCGATAGTCCATATCTCGGAAACTATAAGAGATAATGCAATTTGGCAACCGGCAATGTAATTAGCATGCCGAATATTACTTGGAATGTGAATTGGAACGAAATCGCCAATAGATAAGACCATTTTACAATTTGGGCCCAAGTTAGAAGCAGAGCCTAAGGTGTAAATTATCGATAGTCTATATCTCGGAAACTATAAGAGATAATGCAATTTGGCAAACGGCAATGTAATTAGCATGCCGAATATTACTTGGAATGTGAATTGGAACGAAATCGCCAATAGATAAGACCATTTTACAATTTGGGCCCAAGTTAGAAGCAGAGCCTAAGGTGTAAATTATCGATAGTCCATATCTCGGAAACTATAAGAGATAATGCAATTTCGCAACCGGCAATGTAATTAGCATGCCGAATATTACTTGGAATGTGAATTGGAACGAAATCGCCAATAGATAAGACCATTTTACAATTTGGGCCCAAGTTAGAAGCAGAGCCTAAGGTGTAAATTATCGATAGTCCATATCTCGGAAACTATAAGAGATAATGCAATTTGGCAACCGGCAATGTAATTAGCATGCCAAATATTACTTGGAATGTGAATTGGAACGAAATCGCCAATAGATAAGACCATTTTACAATTTTAGCCCAAGTTAGAAGCAGAGCCTAAGGTGTAAATTATCGATAGTCCATATCTCGGAAACTATAAGAGATAATGCAATTTGGCAACCGGCAATGTAATTAGCATGCCGAATATTACTTGGAATGTGAATTGCAACTAAATCGCCAATAGATAAGACCATTTTACAAATTGGGCCCAAGTTAGAAGCAGAGCCTAAGGTGTAAATTATCGATAGTCCATATCTCGGAAACTATAAGAGATAATGCAATTTGGCAACCGGCAATGTAATTAGCATGCCGAATATTACTTGGAATGTGATTTGGAACGAAATCGCCAATAGATAAGACCATTTTACAATTTGGGCCCAAGTTAGAAGCAGAGCCTAAGGTGTAAATTATCGATAGTCCATATCTCGGAAACTATAAGAGATAATGCAATTTGGCAACAGCCAATGTAATTAGCATGCCGAATATTACTTGGAATGTGAATTGGAACGAAATCGCCAATAGATAAGACCATTTTACAATTTGGGCCCAAGTTAGAAGCAGAGCCTAAGGTGTAAATTATCGATAGTCCATATCTCGGAAACTATAAGAGATAATGCAATTTGGCAACCGGCAATGTAATTATCATGCCGAATATTACTTGGAATGTGAATTGGAACGAAATCGCCAATAGATAAGACCATTTTACAATTTGGGCCCAAGTTAGAAGCAGAGCCTAAGGTGTAAATTATCGATAGTCCATATCTCGGAAACTATAAGAGATAATGCAATTTCGCAACCGGCAATGTAATTAGCATGCCGAATATTACTTGGAGTGTGAATTGGAACGAAATCGCCAATCGATAAGACCATTTTACAATTTGGGCCCAAGTTAGAAGCAGAGCCTAAGGTGTAAATTATCGATAGTCCATATCTCGGAAACTATAAGAGATAATGCAATTTGGTAACCGGCAATGTAATTAGCATGCCGAATATTACTTGGAATGTGAATTGCAACTAAATCGCCAATAGATAAGACCATTTTACAATTTGGGCCCAAGTTAGAAGCAGAGCCTAAGGTGTAAATTATCGATAGTCCATATCTCGGAAACTATAAGAGATAATGCAATTTGGCAACCGGCAATGTAATTAGCATGCCGAATATTACTTGGGATGTGAATTGCAACTAAATCGCCAATAGATAAGACCATTTTACAATTTGGGCCCAAGTTAGAAGCAGAGCCTAAGGTGTAAATTATCGATAGTCCATATCTCGGAAACTATAAGAGATAATGCAATTTGGTAACCGGCAATGTAATTAGCATGCCGAATATTACTTGGAATGTGAATTGGAATGAAATCGCCAATAGATAAGACAATTTTACAATTTGGGCCCAAGTTAGAAGCAGAGCCTAAGGTGTAAATTATCGATAGTCCATATCTCGGAAACTATAAGAGTTAATGCAATTTGGCAACCGGCAATGTAATTAGCATGCCGAATATTACTTGGAATGTGAATTGGAACGAAATCGCCAATAGATAAGACCATTTTACAATTTGGGCCCAAGTTAGAAGCAGAGCCTAAGGTGTAAATTATCGATAGTCCATATCTCGGAAACTATAAGAGATAATGCAATTTGGCAACCGGCAATGTAATTAGCATGCCGAATATTACTTGGAATGTGAATTGGAACGAAATCGCCAATAGATAAGACCATTTTACAATTTGGGCCCAAGTTAGAAGCAGAGCCTAAGGTGTAAATTATCGATAGTCTATATCTCGGAAACTATAAGAGATAATGCAATTTGGCAACCGGCAATGTAATTAGCATGCCGAATATTACTTGGAATGTGAATTGGAACGAAATCGCCAATAGATAAGACCATTTTACAATTTGGGCCCAAGTTAGAAGCAGAGCCTAAGGTGTAAATTATCGATAGTCCATATCTCGGAAACTATAAGAGATAATGCAATTTCGCAACCGGCAATGTAATTAGCATGCCGAATATCACTTGGAATGTGAATTGGGACGAAATCGCCAATAGATAAGACCATTTTACAATTTGGGCCCAAGTTAGAAGCAGAGCCTAAGGTGTAAATTATCGATAGTCCATATCTCGGAAACTATAAGAGATAATGCAATTTGGCAACCGGCAATGTAATTAGCATGCCGAATATTACTTGGAATGTGAATTGGAACGAAATCGCCAATAGATAAGACCATTTTACAATTTGGGCCCAAGTTAGAAGCAGAGCCTAAGGTGTAAATTATCGATAGACTATATCTCGGAAACTATAAGAGATAATGCAATTTGGCAACCGGCAATGTAATTAGCATGCCGAATATTACTTGGAATGTGAATTGGAACGAAATCGCCAATAGATAAGACCATTTTACAATTTGGGCCCAAGTTAGAAGCAGAGCCTAAGGTGTAAATTATCGATAGTCCATATCTCGGAAACTATAAGAGATAATGCAATTTCGCAACCGGCAATGTAATTAGCATGCCGAATATTACTTGGAGTGTGAATTGGAACGAAATCGCCAATAGATAAGACCATTTTACAATTTGGGCCCAAGTTAGAAGCAGAGCCTAAGGTGAAAATTATCGATAGTCCATATCTCGGAAACTATAAGAGATAATGCAATTTGGCAACCGGCAATGTAATTAGCATGCCGAATATTACTTGGAATATGAATTGGAACGAAATCGCCAATAGATAAGACCATTTTACAATTTGGGCCCAAGTTAGAAGCAGAGCCTAAGGTGTAAATTATCGATAGTCCATATCTCGGAAACTATAAGAGATAATGCAATTTGGCAACCGGCAATGTAATTAGCATGTCGAATATTACTTGGAATGTGAATTGGAACGAAATCGCCAATAGATAAGACCATTTTACAATTTGGGCCCAAGTTAGAAGCAGAGCCTAAGGTGTAAATTATCGATAGTCCATATCTCGGAAACTATAAGAGATAATGCAATTTGGCAACCGGCAATGTAATTAGCATGCCGAATATTACTTGGAATGTGAATTGGAACGAAATCGCCAATAGATAAGACCATTTTACAATTTGGGCCCAAGTTAGAAGCAGAGCCTAAGGTGTAAATTATCGATAGTCCATATCTCGGAAACTATAAGAGATAATGCAATTTGGCAACCGGCAATGTAATTAGCATGCCGAATATTACTTGGAATGTGAATTGCAACTAAATCGCCAATAGATAAGACCATTTTACAATTTGGGCCCAAGTTAGAAGCAGAGCTTAAGGTGTAAATTATCGATAGTCCATATCTCGGAAACTATAAGAGATAATGCAATTTGGCAACCGGCAATGTAATTAGCATGCCGAATATTACTTGGAATGTGAATTGGAACGAAATCGCCAATAGATAAGACGATTTTACAATTTGGGCCCAAGTTAGAAGCAGAGCCTAAGGTGTAAATTATCGATAGTCCATATCTCGGAAACTATAAGAGATAATGCAATTTCGCAACCGGCAATGTAATTAGCATGCCGAATATTACTTGGAATGTGAATTGGAACGAAATCGCCAATAGATAAGACCATTTTACAATTTGGGCCCAAGTTAGAAGCAGAGCCTAAGGTGTAAATTATCGATAGTCCATATCTCGGAAACTATAAGAGATAATGCAATTTGGTAACCGGCAATGTAATTAGCATGCCGAATATTACTTGGAATGTGAATTGGAACGAAATCGCCAATAGATAAGACCATTTTACAATTTGGGCCCAAGTTAGAAGCAGAGCCTAAGGTGTAAATTATCGATAGTCCATATCTCGGAAACTATAAGAGATAATGCAATTTGGCAACCGGCAATGTAATTAGCATGTCGAATATTTCTTGGAATGTGAATTGGAACGAAATCGCCAATAGATAAGACCATTTTACAATTTGGACCCAAGTTAGAAGCAGAGCCTAAGGTGTAAATTATTGATAGTCCATATCTCGGAAACTATAAGAGATAATGCAATTTCGCAACCAGCAATGTAATTAGCATGCCGAATATCACTTGGAATGTGAATTGGGACGAAATCGCCAATAGATAAGACCATTTTACAATTTGGGCCCAAGTTAGAAGCAGAGCCTATGGTGTAAATTATCGATAGTCCATATCTCGGAAACTATAAGAGATAATGCAATTTGGCAACCGGCAATGTAATTAGCATGCCGAATATTTCTTGGAATGTGAATTGGAACGAAATCGCCAATAGATAAGACCATTTTACAATTTGGACCCAAGTTAGAAGCAGAGCCTAAGGTGTAAATTATCGATAGTCCATATCTCGGAAACTATAAGAGATAATGCAATTTGGCAACCGGCAATGTAATTAGCATGCCGAATATTACTTGGAATGTGAATTGGAACGAAATCGCCAATAGATAAGACCATTTTACAATTTGGGCCCAAGTTAGAAGCAGAGCCTAAGGTGTAAATTATCGATAGTCCATATCTCGGAAACTATAAGAGATAATGCAATTTCGCAACCGGCAATGTAATTAGCATGCCGAATATTACTTGGAGTGTGAATTGGAACGAAATCGCCAATAGATAAGACCATTTTACAATTTGGGCCCAAGTTAGAAGCAGAGCCTAAGGTGAAAATTATCGATAGTCCATATCTCGGAAACTATAAGAGATAATGCAATTTGGCAACCGGCAATGTAATTAGCATGCCGAATATTACTTGGAATGTGAATTGGAACGAAATCGCCAATAGATAAGACCATTTTACAATTTGGGCCCAAGTTAGAAGCAGAGCCTAAGGTGTAAATTATCGATAGTCCATATCTCGGAAACTATAAGAGATAATGCAATTTGGCAACCCGCAATGTAATTAGCATGTCGAATATTACTTGGAATGTGAATTGGAACGAAATCGCCAATAGATAAGACCATTTTACAATTTGGGCCCAAGTTAGAAGCAGAGCCTAAGGTGTAAATTATCGATAGTCCATATCTCGGAAACTATAAGAGATAATGCAATTTGGCAACCGGCAATGTAATTAGCATGCCGAATATTATTTGGAATGTGAATTGGAACGAAATCGCCAATAGATAAGACCATTTTACAATTTGGGCCCAAGTTAGAAGCAGAGCCTAAGGTGTAAATTATCGATAGTCCATATCTCGGAAACTATAAGAGATAATGCAATTTGGCAACCGGCAATGTAATTAGCATGCCGAATATTACTTGGAATGTGAATTGCAACTAAATCGCCAATAGATAAGACCATTTTACAATTTGGGCCCAAGTTAGAAGCAGAGCTTAAGGTGTAAATTATCGATAGTCCATATCTCGGAAACTATAAGAGATAATGCAATTTGGCAACCGGCAATGTAATTAGCATGCCGAATATTACTTGGAATGTGAATTGGAACGAAATCGCCAATAGATAAGACGATTTTACAATTTGGGCCCAAGTTAGAAGTAGAGCCTAAGGTGTAAATTATCGATAGTCCATATCTCGGAAACTATAAGAGATAATGCAATTTGGCAACCGGCAATGTAATTAGCATGCCGAATATTACTTGGAATGTGAATTGGAACGAAATCGCCAATAGATAAGACCATTTTACAATTTGGGCCCAAGTTAGAAGCAGAGCCTAAGGTGTAAATTATCGATAGTCCATATCTCGGAAACTATAAGAGATAATGCAATTTGGTAACCGGCAATGTAATTAGCATGCCGAATATTACTTGGAATGTGAATTGGAACGAAATCGCCAATAGATAAGACCATTTTACAATTTGGGCCCAAGTTAGAAGCAGAGCCTAAGGTGTAAATTATCGATAGTCCATATCTCGGAAACTATAAGAGATAATGCAATTTGGCAACCGGCAATGTAATTAGCATGCCGAATATTTCTTGGATTGTGAATTGGAACGAAATCGCCAATAGATAAGACCATTTTACAATTTGGACCCAAGTTAGAAGCAGAGCCTAAGGTGTAAATTATTGATAGTCCATATCTCGGAAACTATAAGAGATAATGCAATTTCGCAACCGGCAATGTAATTAGCATGCCGAATATCACTTGGAATGTGAATTGGGACGAAATCGCCAATAGATAAGACCATTTTACAATTTGGGCCCAAGTTAGAAGCAGAGCCTAAGGTGTAAATTATCGATAGTCCATATCTCGGAAACTATAAGAGATAATGCAATTTGGCAACCGGCAATGTAATTAGCATGCCGAATATTACTTGGAATGTGAATTGGAACGAAATCGCCAATAGATAAGACCATTTTACAATTTGGGCCCAAGTTAGAAGCAGAGCCTAAGGTGTAAATTATCGATAGTCCATATCTCGGAAACTATAAGAGATAATGCAATTTCGCAACCGGCAATGTAATTAGCATGCCGAATATTACTTGGAGTGTGAATTGGAACGAAATCGCCAATAGATAAGACCATTTTACAATTTGGGCCCAAGTTAGAAGCAGAGCCTAAGGTGTAAATTATCGATAGTCCATATCTCGGAAACTATAAGAGATAATGCAATTTGGCAACCGGCAATGTAATTAGCATGCCGAATATTACTTGGAATGTGAATTGGAACGAAATCGCCAATAGATAAGACCATTTTACAATTTGGGCCCAAGTTAGAAGCAGAGCCTAAGGTGTAAATTATCGATAGTCCATATCTCGGAAACTATAAGAGATAATGCAATTTGGCAACCGGCAATGTAATTAGCATGTCGAATATTACTTGGAATGTGAATTGGAACGAAATCGCCAATAGATAAGACCATTTTACAATTTAGGCCCAAGTTAGAAGCAGAGCCTAAGGTGTAAATTATCGATAGTCCATATCTCGGAAACTATAAGAGATAATGCAATTTGGCAACCGGCAATGTAATTAGCATGCCGAATATTAGTTGGAATGTGAATTGGAACGAAATCGCCAATAGATAAGACCATTTTACAATTTGGGCCCAAGTTAGAAGCAGAGCCTAAGGTGTAAATTATCGATAGTCCATATCTCGGAAACTATAAGAGATAATGCAATTTGGCAACCGGCAATGTAATTAGCATGCCGAATATTAGTTGGAATGTGAATTGGAACGAAATCGCCAATAGATAAGACCATTTTACAATTTGGGCCCAAGTTAGAAGCAGAGCCTAAGGTGTAAATTATCGATAGTCCATATCTCGGAAACTATAAGAGATAATGCAATTTGGCAACCGGCAATGTAATTAGCATGCCGAATATTACTTGGAATGTGAATTGGAACGAAATCGCCAATAGATAAGACCATTTTACAATTTGGGCCCAAGTTAGAAGCAGAGCCTAAGGTGTAAATTATTGATAGTCCATATCTCGGAAACTATAAGAGATAATGCAATTTCGCAACCGGCAATGTAATTAGCATGCCGAATATTACTTGGAATGTGAATTGGAACGAAATCGCCAATAGATAAGACCATTTTACAATTTGGGCCCAAGTTAGAAGCAGAGCCTAAGGTGTAAATTATCGATAGTCCATATCTCGGAAACTATAAGAGATAATGCAATTTCGCAACCGGCAATGTAATTAGCATGCCGAATATCTCTTGGAATGTGAATTGGGACGAAATCGCCAATAGATAAGACCATTTTACAATTTGGGCCCAAGTTAGAAGCAGAGCCTAAGGTGTAAATTATCGATAGTCTATATCTCGGAAACTATAAGAGATAATGCAATTTGGCAACCGGCAATGTAATTAGCATGCCGAATATTACTTGGAATGTGAATTGGAACGAAATCGCCAATAGATAAGACCATTTTACAATTTGGGCCCAAGTTAGAAGCAGAGCCTAAGGTGTAAATTATCGATAGTCCATATCTCGGAAACTATAAGAGATAATGCAATTTGGCAACCCGCAATGTAATTAGCATGTCGAATATTACTTGGAATGTGAATTGGAACGAAATCGCCAATAGATAAGACCATTTTACAATTTGGGCCCAAGTTAGAAGCAGAGCCTAAGGTGTAAATTATCGATAGTCCATATCTCGGAAACTATAAGAGATAATGCAATTTGGCAACCGGCAATGTAATTAGCATGCCGAATATTACTTGGAATGTGAATTGGAACGAAATCGCCAATAGATAAGACCATTTTACAATTTGGGCCCAAGTTAGAAGCAGAGCCTAAGGTGTAAATTATCGATAGTCCATATCTCGGAAACTATAAGAGATAATGCAATTTCGCAACCGGCAATGTAATTAGCATGCCGAATATTACTTGGAGTGTGAATTGGAACGAAATCGCCAATAGATAAGACCATTTTACAATTTGGGCCCAAGTTAGAAGCAGAGCCTAAGGTGTAAATTATCGATAGTCCATATCTCGGAAACTATAAGAGATAATGCAATTTGGCAACCGGCAATGTAATTAGCATGCCGAATATTACTTGGAATGTGAATTGGAACGAAATCGCCAATAGATAAGACCATTTTACAATTTGGGCCCAAGTTAGAAGCAGAGCCTAAGGTGTAAATTATCGATAGTCCATATCTCGGAAACTATAAGAGATAATGCAATTTGGCAACCGGCAATGTAATTAGCATGTCGAATATTACTTGGAATGTGATTTGGAACGAAATCGCCAATAGATAAGACCATTTTACAATTTAGGCCCAAGTTAGAAGCAGAGCCTAAGGTGTAAATTATCGATAGTCCATATCTCGGAAACTATAAGAGATAATGCAATTTGGCAACCGGCAATGTAATTAGCATGCCGAATATTAGTTGGAATGTGAATTGGAACGAAATCGCCAATAGATAAGACCATTTTACAATTTGGGCCCAAGTTAGAAGCAGAGCCTAAGGTGTAAATTATCGATAGTCCATATCTCGGAAACTATAAGAGATAATGCAATTTGGCAACCGGCAATGTAATTAGCATGCCGAATATTACTTGGAATGTGAATTGGAACGAAATCGCCAATAGATAAGACCATTTTACAATTTGGGCCCAAGTTAGAAGCAGAGCCTAAGGTGTAAATTATTGATAGTCCATATCTCGGAAACTATAAGAGATAATGCAATTTCGCAACCGGCAATGTAATTAGCATGCCGAATATCTCTTGGAATGTGAATTGGGACGAAATCGCCAATAGATAAGACCATTTTACAATTTGGGCCCAAGTTAGAAGCAGAGCCTAAGGTGTAAATTATCGATAGTCTATATCTCGGAAACTATAAGAGATAATGCAATTTGGCAACCGGCAATGTAATTATCATGCCGAATATTACTTGGAATGTGAATTGGAACGAAATCGCCAATATATAAGACCATTTTACAATTTGGGCCCAAGTTAGAAGCAGAGCCTAAGGTGTAAATTATCGATAGTCCATATCTCGGAAACTATAAGAGATAATGCAATTTGGCAACCGGCAATATAATTAGCATGCCGAATATTACTTGAAATGTGAATTGGAACGAAATCGCCAATTGATAAGACCATTTTACAATTTGGGCCCAAGTTAGAAGCAGAGCCTAAGGTGTAAATTATCGATAGTCCATATCTCGGAAACTATAAGAGATAATGCAATTTGGCAACCGGCAATGTAATTAGCATGCCGAATATTACTTGGAATGTGAATTGGAACGAAATCGCCAATAGATAAGACCATTTTACAATTTGGGCCCAAGTTAGAAGCAGAGCCTAAGGTGTAAATTATCGATAGTCCATATCTCGGAAACTATAAGAGATAATGCAATTTGGCAACCGGCAATGTAATTAGCATGCCGAATATTACTTGGAATGTGAATTGCAACTAAATCGCCAATAGATAAGACCATTTTACAATTTGGGCCCAAGTTAGAAGCAGAGCTTAAGGTGTAAATTATCGATAGTCCATATCTCGGAAACTATAAGAGATAATGCAATTTGGCAACCGGCAATGTAATTAGCATGCCGAATATTACTTGGAATGTGAATTGGAACGAAATCGCCAATAGATAAGACGATTTTACAATTTGGGCCCAAGTTAGAAGCAGAGCCTAAGGTGTAAATTATCGATAGTCCATATCTCGGAAACTATAAGAAATAATGCAATTTGGCAACCGGCAATGTAATTAGCATGCCGAATATTACTTGGAATGTGAATTGGAACGAAATCGCCAATAGATAAGACCATTTTACAATTTGGGCCCAAGTTAGAAGCAGAGCCTAAGGTGTAAATTATCGATAGTCCATATCTCGGAAACTATAAGAGATAATGCAATTTGGTAACCGGCAATGTAATTAGCATGCCGAATATTACTTGGAATGTGAATTGGAACGAAATCGCCAATAGATAAGACCATTTTACAATTTGGGCCCAAGTTAGAAGCAGAGCCTAAGGTGTAAATTATCGATAGTCCATATCTCGGAAACTATAAGAGATAATGCTATTTGGCAACCGGCAATGTAATTAGCATGCCGAATATTTATTGGAATGTGAATTGGAACGAAATCGCCAATAGATAAGACCATTTTACAATTTGGACCCAAGTTAGAAGCAGAGCCTAAGGTGTAAATTATTGATAGTCCATATCTCGGAAACTATAAGAGATAATGCAATTTCGCAACCGGCAATGTAATTAGCATGCCGAATATCACTTGGAATGTGAATTGGGACGAAATCGCCAATAGATAAGACCATTTTACAATTTGGGCCCAAGTTAGAAGCAGAGCGTAAGGTGTAAATTATCGATAGTCCATATCTCGGAAACTATAAGAGATAATGCAATTTGGCAACCGGCAATGTAATTAGCATGCCGAATATTACTTGGAATGTGAATTGGAACGAAATCGCCAATAGATAAGACCATTTTACAATTTGGGCCCAAGTTAGAAGCAGAGCCTATGGTGTAAATTATCGATAGTCCATATCTCGGAAACTATAAGAGATAATGCAATTTCGCAACCGGCAATGTAATTAGCATGCCGAATATTACTTGGAATGTGAATTGGAACGAAATCGCCAATAGATAAGACCATTTTACAATTTGGGCCCAAGTTAGAAGCAGAGCCTAAGGTGTAAATTATCGATAGTCCATATCTCGGAAACTATAAGAGATAATGCAATTTGGCAACCGGCAATGTAATTAGCATGCCGAATATTACTTGGAATGTGAATTGGAACGAAATCGCCAATAGATAAGACCATTTTACAATTTGGGCCCAAGTTAGAAGCAGAGCCTAAGGTGTAAATTATCGATAGTCCATATCTCGGAAACTATAAGAGATAATGCAATTTCGCAACCGGCAATGTAATTAGCATGCCGAATATTACTTGGAGTGTGAATTGGAACGAAATCGCCAATAGATAAGACCATTTTACAATTTGGGCCCAAGTTAGAAGCAGAGCCTAAGGTGTAAATTATCGATAGTCCATATCTCGGAAACTATAAGAGATAATGCAATTTGGCAACCGGCAATGTAATTAGCATGCCGAATATTACTTGGAATGTGAATTGGAACGAAATCGCCAATAGATAAGACCATTTTACAATTTGGGCCCAAGTTAGAAGCAGAGCCTAAGGTGTAAATTATCGATAGTCCATATCTCGGAAACTATAAGAGATAATGCAATTTGGCAACCGGCAATGTAATTAGCATGCCGAATATTACTTGGAATGTGAATTGGGACGAAATCGCCAATAGATAAGACCATTTTACAATTTGGGCCCAAGTTAGAAACAGAGCCTAAGGTGTAAATTATCGATAGTCCATATCTCGGAAACTATAAGAGATAATGCAATTTGGCAACCGGCAATGTAATTAGCATGCCGAATATTACTTGGAATGTGAATTGGAACGAAATCGCCAATAGATAAGACCATTTTACAATTTGGGCCCAAGTTAGAAGCAGAGCCTAAGGTGTAAATTATCGATAGTCCATATCTCGGAAACTATAAGAGATAATGCAATTTGGCAACCGGCAATGTAATTAGCATGCCGAATATTACTTGGAATGTGAATTGGAACGAAATCGCCAATAGATAAGACCATTTTACAATTTGGGCCCAAGTTAGAAGCAGAGCCTAAGGTGTAAATTATCGATAGTCCATATCTCGGAAACTATAAGAGATAATGCAATTTGGCAACCGGCAATGTAATTAGCATGCCGAATATTACTTGGAATGTGAATTGGAACGAAATCGCCAATAGATAAGACCATTTTACAATTTGGACCCAAGTTAGAAGCAGAGCCTAAGGTGTAAATTATTGATAGTCCATATCTCGGAAACTATAAGAGATAATGCAATTTCGCAACCGGCAATGTAATTAGCATGCCGAATATCACTTGGAATGTGAATTGGGACGAAATCGCCAATAGATAAGACCATTTTACAATTTGGGCCCAAGTTAGAAGCAGAGCCTAAGGTGTAAATTATCGATAGTCCATATCTCGGAAACTATAAGAGATAATGCAATTTGGCAACCGGCAATGTAATTAGCATGCCGAATATTACTTGGAATGTGAATTGGAACGAAATCGCCAATAGATAAGACCATTTTACAATTTGGGCCCAAGTTAGAAGCAGAGCCTAAGGTGTAAATTATCGATAGTCCATATCTTGGAAACTATAAGAGATAATGCAATTTGGCAACCGGCAATGTAATTAGCATGCCGAATATTACTTGGAATGTGAATTGGAACGAAATCGCCAATAGATAAGACCATTTTACAATTTGGGAGCAAGTTAGAAGCAGAGCCTAAGGTGTAAATTATCGATAGTCCATATCTCGGAAACTATAAGAGATAATGCAATTTGGCAACCGGCAATGTAATTAGCATGCCGAATATTACTTGGAATGTGAATTGGAACGAAATCGCCAATAGATAAGACCATTTTACAATTTGGGCCCAAGTTAGAAGCAGAGCCTATGGTGTAAATTATCGATAGTCCATATCTCGGAAACTATAAGAGATAATGCAATTTCGCAACCGGCAATGTAATTAGCATGCCGAATATTACTTGGAATGTGAATTGGAACGAAATCGCCAATAGATAAGACCATTTTACAATTTGGGCCCAAGTTAGAAGCAGAGCCTAAGGTGTAAATTATTGATAGTCCATATCTCGGAAACTATAAGAGATAATGCAATTTCGCAACCGGCAATGTAATTAGCATGCCGAATATCACTTGGAATGTGAATTGGGACGAAATCGCCAATAGATAAGACCATTTTACAATTTGGGCCCAAGTTAGAAGCAGAGCCTAAGGTGTAAATTATCGATAGTCTATATCTCGGAAACTATAAGAGATAATGCAATTTGGCAACCGGCAATGTAATTAGCATGCCGAATATTACTTGGAATGTGAATTGGAACGAAATCGCCAATAGATAAGACCATTTTACAATTTGGGCCCAAGTTAGAAGCAGAGCCTAAGGTGTAAATTATCGATAGTCCATATCTCGGAAACTATAAGAGATAATGCAATTTGGCAACCCGCAATGTAATTAGCATGTCGAATATTACTTGGAATGTGAATTGGAACGAAATCGCCAATAGATAAGACCATTTTACAATTTGGGCCCAAGTTAGAAGCAGAGCCTAAGGTGTAAATTATCGATAGTCCATATCTCGGAAACTATAAGAGATAATGCAATTTGGCAACCGGCAATGTAATTAGCATGCCGAATATTACTTGGAATGTGAATTGGAACGAAATCGCCAATAGATAAGACCATTTTACAATTTGGGCCCAAGTTAGAAGCAGAGCCTAAGGTGTAAATTATCGATAGTCCATATCTCGGAAACTATAAGAGATAATGCAATTTCGCAACCGGCAATGTAATTAGCATGCCGAATATTACTTGGAGTGTGAATTGGAACGAAATCGCCAATAGATAAGACCATTTTACAATTTGGGCCCAAGTTAGAAGCAGAGCCTAAGGTGTAAATTATCGATAGTCCATATCTCGGAAACTATAAGAGATAATGCAATTTGGCAACCGGCAATGTAATTAGCATGCCGAATATTACTTGGAATGTGAATTGGAACGAAATCGCCAATAGATAAGACCATTTTACAATTTGGGCCCAAGTTAGAAGCAGAGCCTAAGGTGTAAATTATCGATAGTCCATATCTCGGAAACTATAAGAGATAATGCAATTTGGCAACCGGCAATGTAATTAGCATGTCGAATATTACTTGGAATGTGATTTGGAACGAAATCGCCAATAGATAAGACCATTTTACAATTTAGGCCCAAGTTAGAAGCAGAGCCTAAGGTGTAAATTATCGATAGTCCATATCTCGGAAACTATAAGAGATAATGCAATTTGGCAACCGGCAATGTAATTAGCATGCCGAATATTAGTTGGAATGTGAATTGGAACGAAATCGCCAATAGATAAGACCATTTTACAATTTGGGCCCAAGTTAGAAGCAGAGCCTAAGGTGTAAATTATCGATAGTCCATATCTCGGAAACTATAAGAGATAATGCAATTTGGCAACCGGCAATGTAATTAGCATGCCGAATATTACTTGGAATGTGAATTGGAACGAAATCGCCAATAGATAAGACCATTTTACAATTTGGGCCCAAGTTAGAAGCAGAGCCTAAGGTGTAAATTATTGATAGTCCATATCTCGGAAACTATAAGAGATAATGCAATTTCGCAACCGGCAATGTAATTAGCATGCCGAATATCTCTTGGAATGTGAATTGGGACGAAATCGCCAATAGATAAGACCATTTTACAATTTGGGCCCAAGTTAGAAGCAGAGCCTAAGGTGTAAATTATCGATAGTCTATATCTCGGAAACTATAAGAGATAATGCAATTTGGCAACCGGCAATGTAATTATCATGCCGAATATTACTTGGAATGTGAATTGGAACGAAATCGCCAATATATAAGACCATTTTACAATTTGGGCCCAAGTTAGAAGCAGAGCCTAAGGTGTAAATTATCGATAGTCCATATCTCGGAAACTATAAGAGATAATGCAATTTGGCAACCGGCAATATAATTAGCATGCCGAATATTACTTGAAATGTGAATTGGAACGAAATCGCCAATTGATAAGACCATTTTACAATTTGGGCCCAAGTTAGAAGCAGAGCCTAAGGTGTAAATTATCGATAGTCCATATCTCGGAAACTATAAGAGATAATGCAATTTGGCAACCGGCAATGTAATTAGCATGCCGAATATTACTTGGAATGTGAATTGGAACGAAATCGCCAATAGATAAGACCATTTTACAATTTGGGCCCAAGTTAGAAGCAGAGCCTAAGGTGTAAATTATCGATAGTCCATATCTCGGAAACTATAAGAGATAATGCAATTTGGCAACCGGCAATGTAATTAGCATGCCGAATATTACTTGGAATGTGAATTGCAACTAAATCGCCAATAGATAAGACCATTTTACAATTTGGGCCCAAGTTAGAAGCAGAGCTTAAGGTGTAAATTATCGATAGTCCATATCTCGGAAACTATAAGAGATAATGCAATTTGGCAACCGGCAATGTAATTAGCATGCCGAATATTACTTGGAATGTGAATTGGAACGAAATCGCCAATAGATAAGACGATTTTACAATTTGGGCCCAAGTTAGAAGCAGAGCCTAAGGTGTAAATTATCGATAGTCCATATCTCGGAAACTATAAGAAATAATGCAATTTGGCAACCGGCAAATTAGCATGCCGAATATTACTTGGAATGTGAATTGGAACGAAATCGCCAATAGATAAGACCATTTTACAATTTGGGCCCAAGTTAGAAGCAGAGCCTAAGGTGTAAATTATCGATAGTCCATATCTCGGAAACTATAAGAGATAATGCAATTTGGTAACCGGCAATGTAATTAGCATGCCGAATATTACTTGGAATGTGAATTGGAACGAAATCGCCAATAGATAAGACCATTTTACAATTTGGGCCCAAGTTAGAAGCAGAGCCTAAGGTGTAAATTATCGATAGTCCATATCTCGGAAACTATAAGAGATAATGCTATTTGGCAACCGGCAATGTAATTAGCATGCCGAATATTTATTGGAATGTGAATTGGAACGAAATCGCCAATAGATAAGACCATTTTACAATTTGGACCCAAGTTAGAAGCAGAGCCTAAGGTGTAAATTATTGATAGTCCATATCTCGGAAACTATAAGAGATAATGCAATTTCGCAACCGGCAATGTAATTAGCATGCCGAATATCACTTGGAATGTGAATTGGGACGAAATCGCCAATAGATAAGACCATTTTACAATTTGGGCCCAAGTTAGAAGCAGAGCGTAAGGTGTAAATTATCGATAGTCCATATCTCGGAAACTATAAGAGATAATGCAATTTGGCAACCGGCAATGTAATTAGCATGCCGAATATTACTTGGAATGTGAATTGGAACGAAATCGCCAATAGATAAGACCATTTTACAATTTGGGCCCAAGTTAGAAGCAGAGCCTATGGTGTAAATTATCGATAGTCCATATCTCGGAAACTATAAGAGATAATGCAATTTCGCAACCGGCAATGTAATTAGCATGCCGAATATTACTTGGAATGTGAATTGGAACGAAATCGCCAATAGATAAGACCATTTTACAATTTGGGCCCAAGTTAGAAGCAGAGCCTAAGGTGTAAATTATCGATAGTCCATATCTCGGAAACTATAAGAGATAATGCAATTTGGCAACCGGCAATGTAATTAGCATGCCGAATATTACTTGGAATGTGAATTGGAACGAAATCGCCAATAGATAAGACCATTTTACAATTTGGGCCCAAGTTAGAAGCAGAGCCTAAGGTGTAAATTATCGATAGTCCATATCTCGGAAACTATAAGAGATAATGCAATTTCGCAACCGGCAATGTAATTAGCATGCCGAATATTACTTGGAGTGTGAATTGGAACGAAATCGCCAATAGATAAGACCATTTTACAATTTGGGCCCAAGTTAGAAGCAGAGCCTAAGGTGTAAATTATCGATAGTCCATATCTCGGAAACTATAAGAGATAATGCAATTTGGCAACCGGCAATGTAATTAGCATGCCGAATATTACTTGGAATGTGAATTGGAACGAAATCGCCAATAGATAAGACCATTTTACAATTTGGGCCCAAGTTAGAAGCAGAGCCTAAGGTGTAAATTATCGATAGTCCATATCTCGGAAACTATAAGAGATAATGCAATTTGGCAACCGGCAATGTAATTAGCATGCCGAATATTACTTGGAATGTGAATTGGGACGAAATCGCCAATAGATAAGACCATTTTACAATTTGGGCCCAAGTTAGAAACAGAGCCTAAGGTGTAAATTATCGATAGTCCATATCTCGGAAACTATAAGAGATAATGCAATTTGGCAACCGGCAATGTAATTAGCATGCCGAATATTACTTGGAATGTGAATTGGAACGAAATCGCCAATAGATAAGACCATTTTACAATTTGGGCCCAAGTTAGAAGCAGAGCCTAAGGTGTAAATTATCGATAGTCCATATCTCGGAAACTATAAGAGATAATGCAATTTGGCAACCGGCAATGTAATTAGCATGCCGAATATTACTTGGAATGTGAATTGGAACGAAATCGCCAATAGATAAGACCATTTTACAATTTGGGCCCAAGTTAGAAGCAGAGCCTAAGGTGTAAATTATCGATAGTCCATATCTCGGAAACTATAAGAGATAATGCAATTTGGCAACCGGCAATGTAATTAGCATGCCGAATATTACTTGGAATGTGAATTGGAACGAAATCGCCAATAGATAAGACCATTTTACAATTTGGACCCAAGTTAGAAGCAGAGCCTAAGGTGTAAATTATTGATAGTCCATATCTCGGAAACTATAAGAGATAATGCAATTTCGCAACCGGCAATGTAATTAGCATGCCGAATATCACTTGGAATGTGAATTGGGACGAAATCGCCAATAGATAAGACCATTTTACAATTTGGGCCCAAGTTAGAAGCAGAGCCTAAGGTGTAAATTATCGATAGTCCATATCTCGGAAACTATAAGAGATAATGCAATTTGGCAACCGGCAATGTAATTAGCATGCCGAATATTACTTGGAATGTGAATTGGAACGAAATCGCCAATAGATAAGACCATTTTACAATTTGGGCCCAAGTTAGAAGCAGAGCCTAAGGTGTAAATTATCGATAGTCCATATCTTGGAAACTATAAGAGATAATGCAATTTGGCAACCGGCAATGTAATTAGCATGCCGAATATTACTTGGAATGTGAATTGGAACGAAATCGCCAATAGATAAGACCATTTTACAATTTGGGAGCAAGTTAGAAGCAGAGCCTAAGGTGTAAATTATCGATAGTCCATATCTCGGAAACTATAAGAGATAATGCAATTTGGCAACCGGCAATGTAATTAGCATGCCGAATATTACTTGGAATGTGAATTGGAACGAAATCGCCAATAGATAAGACCATTTTACAATTTGGGCCCAAGTTAGAAGCAGAGCCTATGGTGTAAATTATCGATAGTCCATATCTCGGAAACTATAAGAGATAATGCAATTTCGCAACCGGCAATGTAATTAGCATGCCGAATATTACTTGGAATGTGAATTGGAACGAAATCGCCAATAGATAAGACCATTTTACAATTTGGGCCCAAGTTAGAAGCAGAGCCTAAGGTGTAAATTATTGATAGTCCATATCTCGGAAACTATAAGAGATAATGCAATTTCGCAACCGGCAATGTAATTAGCATGCCGAATATCACTTGGAATGTGAATTGGGACGAAATCGCCAATAGATAAGACCATTTTACAATTTGGGCCCAAGTTAGAAGCAGAGCCTAAGGTGTAAATTATCGATAGTCCATATCTAGGAAACTATAAGAGATAATGCAATTTGGCAACCGGCAATGTAATTAGCATGCCGAATATTACTTGGAATGTGAATTGGAACGAAATCGCCAATAGATAAGACCATTTTACAATTTGGACCCAAGTTAGAAGCAGAGCCTAAGGTGTAAATTATCGATAGTCCATATCTCGGAAACTATAAGAGATAATGCAATTTGGCAACCGGCAATGTAATTAGCATGCCGAATATTACTTGGAATGTGAATTGGAACGAAATCGCCAATAGATAAGACCATTTTACAATTTGGGCCCAAGTTAGAAGCAGAGCCTAAGGTGTAAATTATCGATAGTCCATATCTCGGAAACTATAAGAGATAATGCAATTTCGCAACCGGCAATGTAATTAGCATGCCGAATATTACTTGGAGTGTGAATTGGAACGAAATCGCCAATAGATAAGACCATTTTACAATTTGGGCCCAAGTTAGAAGCAGAGCCTAAGGTGTAAATTATCGATAGTCCATATCTCGGAAACTATAAGAGATAATGCAATTTGGCAACCGGCAATGTAATTAGCATGCCGAATATTACTTGGAATGTGAATTGGAACGAAATCGCCAATAGATAAGACCATTTTACAATTTGGGCCCAAGTTAGAAGCAGAGCCTAAGGTGTAAATTATCGATAGTCCATATCTCGGAAACTATAAGAGATAACGCAATTTCGCAACCGGCAATGTAATTAGCATGCCGAATATCACTTGGAATGTGAATTGGGACGAAATCGCCAATAGATAAGACCATTTTACAATTTGGGCCCAAGTTAGAAGCAGAGCTTAAGGTGTAAATTATCGATAGTCCATATCTCGGAAACTATAAGAGATAATGCAATTTGGCAACCGGCAATGTAATTAGCATGCCGAATATTACTTGGAATGTGAATTGGAACGAAATCGCCAATAGAGAAGACCATTTTACAATTTGGGCCCAAGTTAGAAGCAGAGCCTAAGGTGTAAATTATCGATAGTCCATATCTCGGAAACTATAAGAGATAATGCAATTTGGCAACCGGCAATGTAATTAGCATGCCGAATATTACTTGGAATGTGAATTGGAACGAAATCGCCAATAGGTAAGACCATTTTACAATTTGGGCCCAAGTTAGAAGCAGAGCCTAAAGTGTAAATTATCGATAGTCCATATCTCGGAAACTATAAGAGATAATTCAATTTGGCAACCGGCAATGTAATTAGCATGCCGAATATTACTTGGAATGTGAATTGGAACGAAATCGCCAATAGATAAGACCATTTTACAATTTGGGCCCAAGTTAGAAGCAGAGCCTAAGGTGTAAATTATCGATAGTCCATATCTCGGAAACTATAAGAGATAATGCAATTTGGCAACCGGCAATGTAATTAGCATGCCGAATATTACTTGGAATGTGAATTGGAACGAAATCGCCAATAGATAAGACCATTTTACAATTTGGACCCAAGTTAGAAGCAGAGCCTAAGGTGTAAATTATTGATAGTCCATATCTCGGAAACTATAAGAGATAATGCAATTTCGCAACCGGCAATGTAATTAGCATGCCGAATATCACTTGGAATGTGAATTGGGACGAAATCGCCAATAGATAAGACCATTTTACAATTTGGGCCCAAGTTAGAAGCAGAGCCTAAGGTGTAAATTATCGATAGTCCATATCTCGGAAACTATAAGAGATAATGCAATTTGGCAACCGGCAATGTAATTAGCATGCCGAATATTACTTGGAATGTGAATTGGAACGAAATCGCCAATAGATAAGACCATTTTACAATTTGGGCCCAAGTTAGAAGCAGAGCCTAAGGTGTAAATTATCGATAGTCCATATCTTGGAAACTATAAGAGATAATGCAATTTGGCAACCGGCAATGTAATTAGCATGCCGAATATTACTTGGAATGTGAATTGGAACGAAATCGCCAATAGATAAGACCATTTTACAATTTGGGAGCAAGTTAGAAGCAGAGCCTAAGGTGTAAATTATCGATAGTCCATATCTCGGAAACTATAAGAGATAATGCAATTTGGCAACCGGCAATGTAATTAGCATGCCGAATATTACTTGGAATGTGAATTGGAACGAAATCGCCAATAGATAAGACCATTTTACAATTTGGGCCCAAGTTAGAAGCAGAGCCTATGGTGTAAATTATCGATAGTCCATATCTCGGAAACTATAAGAGATAATGCAATTTCGCAACCGGCAATGTAATTAGCATGCCGAATATTACTTGGAATGTGAATTGGAACGAAATCGCCAATAGATAAGACCATTTTACAATTTGGGCCCAAGTTAGAAGCAGAGCCTAAGGTGTAAATTATTGATAGTCCATATCTCGGAAACTATAAGAGATAATGCAATTTCGCAACCGGCAATGTAATTAGCATGCCGAATATCACTTGGAATGTGAATTGGGACGAAATCGCCAATAGATAAGACCATTTTACAATTTGGGCCCAAGTTAGAAGCAGAGCCTAAGGTGTAAATTATCGATAGTCCATATCTAGGAAACTATAAGAGATAATGCAATTTGGCAACCGGCAATGTAATTAGCATGCCGAATATTACTTGGAATGTGAATTGGAACGAAATCGCCAATAGATAAGACCATTTTACAATTTGGACCCAAGTTAGAAGCAGAGCCTAAGGTGTAAATTATCGATAGTCCATATCTCGGAAACTATAAGAGATAATGCAATTTGGCAACCGGCAATGTAATTAGCATGCCGAATATTACTTGGAATGTGAATTGGAACGAAATCGCCAATAGATAAGACCATTTTACAATTTGGGCCCAAGTTAGAAGCAGAGCCTAAGGTGTAAATTATCGATAGTCCATATCTCGGAAACTATAAGAGATAATGCAATTTCGCAACCGGCAATGTAATTAGCATGCCGAATATTACTTGGAGTGTGAATTGGAACGAAATCGCCAATAGATAAGACCATTTTACAATTTGGGCCCAAGTTAGAAGCAGAGCCTAAGGTGTAAATTATCGATAGTCCATATCTCGGAAACTATAAGAGATAATGCAATTTGGCAACCGGCAATGTAATTAGCATGCCGAATATTACTTGGAATGTGAATTGGAACGAAATCGCCAATAGATAAGACCATTTTACAATTTGGGCCCAAGTTAGAAGCAGAGCCTAAGGTGTAAATTATCGATAGTCCATATCTCGGAAACTATAAGAGATAATGCAATTTGGCAACCGGCAATGTAATTAGCATGCCGAATATTACTTGGAATGTGAATTGGGACGAAATCGCCAATAGATAAGACCATTTTACAATTTGGGCCCAAGTTAGAAGCAGAGCCTAAGGTGTAAATTATCGATAGTCCATATCTCGGAAACTATAAGAGATAATGCAATTTGGCAACCGGCAATGTAATTAGCATGCCGAATATTACTTGGAATGTGAATTGGAACGAAATCGCCAATAGATAAGACCATTTTACAATTTGGGCCCAAGTTAGAAGCAGAGCCTAAGGTGTAAATTATTGATAGTCCATATCTCGGAAACTATAAGAGATAACGCAATTTCGCAACCGGCAATGTAATTAGCATGCCGAATATCACTTGGAATGTGAATTGGGACGAAATCGCCAATAGATAAGACCATTTTACAATTTGGGCCCAAGTTAGAAGCAGAGCCTAAGGTGTAAATTATCGATAGTCCATATCTCGGAAACTATAAGAGATAATGCAATTTGGCAACCGGCAATGTAATTAGCATGCCGAATATTACTTGGAATGTGAATTGGAACGAAATCGCCAATAGAGAAGACCATTTTACAATTTGGGCCCAAGTTAGAAGCAGAGCCTAAGGTGTAAATTATCGATAGTCCATATCTCGGAAACTATAAGAGATAATGCAATTTGGCAACCGGCAATGTAATTAGCATGCCGAATATTACTTGGAATGTGAATTGGAACGAAATCGCCAATAGGTAAGACCATTTTACAATTTGGGCCCAAGTTAGAAGCAGAGCCTAAAGTGTAAATTATCGATAGTCCATATCTCGGAAACTATAAGAGATAATTCAATTTGGCAACCGGCAATGTAATTAGCATGCCGAATATTACTTGGAATGTGAATTGGAACGAAATCGCCAATAGATAAGACCATTTTACAATTTGGGCCCAAGTTAGAAGCAGAGCCTAAGGTGTAAATTATCGATAGTCCATATCTCGGAAACTATAAGAGATAATGCAATTTCGCAACCGGCAATGTAATTAGCATGCCGAATATTACTTGGAGTGTGAATTGGAACGAAATCGCCAATAGATAAGACCATTTTACAATTTGGGCCCAAGTTAGAAGCAGAGCCTAAGGTGTAAATTATCGATAGTCCATATCTCGGAAACTATAAGAGATAATGCAATTTGGCAACCGGCAATGTAATTAGCATGCCGAATATTACTTGGAATGTGAATTGGAACGAAATCGCCAATAGATAAGACCATTTTACAATTTGGGCCCAAGTTAGAAGCAGAGCCTAAGGTGTAAATTATCGATAGTCCATATCTCGGAAACTATAAGAGATAACGCAATTTCGCAACCGGCAATGTAATTAGCATGCCGAATATCACTTGGAATGTGAATTGGGACGAAATCGCCAATAGATAAGACCATTTTACAATTTGGGCCCAAGTTAGAAGCAGAGCTTAAGGTGTAAATTATCGATAGTCCATATCTCGGAAACTATAAGAGATAATGCAATTTGGCAACCGGCAATGTAATTAGCATGCCGAATATTACTTGGAATGTGAATTGGAACGAAATCGCCAATAGAGAAGACCATTTTACAATTTGGGCCCAAGTTAGAAGCAGAGCCTAAGGTGTAAATTATCGATAGTCCATATCTCGGAAACTATAAGAGATAATGCAATTTGGCAACCGGCAATGTAATTAGCATGCCGAATATTACTTGGAATGTGAATTGGAACGAAATCGCCAATAGGTAAGACCATTTTACAATTTGGGCCCAAGTTAGAAGCAGAGCCTAAAGTGTAAATTATCGATAGTCCATATCTCGGAAACTATAAGAGATAATTCAATTTGGCAACCGGCAATGTAATTAGCATGCCGAATATTACTTGGAATGTGAATTGGAACGAAATCGCCAATAGATAAGACCATTTTACAATTTGGGCCCAAGTTAGAAGCAGAGCCTAAGGTGTAAATTATCGATAGTCCATATCTCGGAAACTATAAGAGATAATGCAATTTGGCAACCGGCAATGTAATTAGCATGCCGAATATTACTTGGAATGTGAATTGGAACGAAATCGCCAATAGATAAGACCATTTTACAATTTGGACCCAAGTTAGAAGCAGAGCCTAAGGTGTAAATTATTGATAGTCCATATCTCGGAAACTATAAGAGATAATGCAATTTCGCAACCGGCAATGTAATTAGCATGCCGAATATCACTTGGAATGTGAATTGGGACGAAATCGCCAATAGATAAGACCATTTTACAATTTGGGCCCAAGTTAGAAGCAGAGCCTAAGGTGTAAATTATCGATAGTCCATATCTCGGAAACTATAAGAGATAATGCAATTTGGCAACCGGCAATGTAATTAGCATGCCGAATATTACTTGGAATGTGAATTGGAACGAAATCGCCAATAGATAAGACCATTTTACAATTTGGGCCCAAGTTAGAAGCAGAGCCTAAGGTGTAAATTATCGATAGTCCATATCTTGGAAACTATAAGAGATAATGCAATTTGGCAACCGGCAATGTAATTAGCATGCCGAATATTACTTGGAATGTGAATTGGAACGAAATCGCCAATAGATAAGACCATTTTACAATTTGGGAGCAAGTTAGAAGCAGAGCCTAAGGTGTAAATTATCGATAGTCCATATCTCGGAAACTATAAGAGATAATGCAATTTGGCAACCGGCAATGTAATTAGCATGCCGAATATTACTTGGAATGTGAATTGGAACGAAATCGCCAATAGATAAGACCATTTTACAATTTGGGCCCAAGTTAGAAGCAGAGCCTATGGTGTAAATTATCGATAGTCCATATCTCGGAAACTATAAGAGATAATGCAATTTCGCAACCGGCAATGTAATTAGCATGCCGAATATTACTTGGAATGTGAATTGGAACGAAATCGCCAATAGATAAGACCATTTTACAATTTGGGCCCAAGTTAGAAGCAGAGCCTAAGGTGTAAATTATTGATAGTCCATATCTCGGAAACTATAAGAGATAATGCAATTTCGCAACCGGCAATGTAATTAGCATGCCGAATATCACTTGGAATGTGAATTGGGACGAAATCGCCAATAGATAAGACCATTTTACAATTTGGGCCCAAGTTAGAAGCAGAGCCTAAGGTGTAAATTATCGATAGTCCATATCTAGGAAACTATAAGAGATAATGCAATTTGGCAACCGGCAATGTAATTAGCATGCCGAATATTACTTGGAATGTGAATTGGAACGAAATCGCCAATAGATAAGACCATTTTACAATTTGGACCCAAGTTAGAAGCAGAGCCTAAGGTGTAAATTATCGATAGTCCATATCTCGGAAACTATAAGAGATAATGCAATTTGGCAACCGGCAATGTAATTAGCATGCCGAATATTACTTGGAATGTGAATTGGAACGAAATCGCCAATAGATAAGACCATTTTACAATTTGGGCCCAAGTTAGAAGCAGAGCCTAAGGTGTAAATTATCGATAGTCCATATCTCGGAAACTATAAGAGATAATGCAATTTCGCAACCGGCAATGTAATTAGCATGCCGAATATTACTTGGAGTGTGAATTGGAACGAAATCGCCAATAGATAAGACCATTTTACAATTTGGGCCCAAGTTAGAAGCAGAGCCTAAGGTGTAAATTATCGATAGTCCATATCTCGGAAACTATAAGAGATAATGCAATTTGGCAACCGGCAATGTAATTAGCATGCCGAATATTACTTGGAATGTGAATTGGAACGAAATCGCCAATAGATAAGACCATTTTACAATTTGGGCCCAAGTTAGAAGCAGAGCCTAAGGTGTAAATTATCGATAGTCCATATCTCGGAAACTATAAGAGATAATGCAATTTGGCAACCGGCAATGTAATTAGCATGCCGAATATTACTTGGAATGTGAATTGGGACGAAATCGCCAATAGATAAGACCATTTTACAATTTGGGCCCAAGTTAGAAGCAGAGCCTAAGGTGTAAATTATCGATAGTCCATATCTCGGAAACTATAAGAGATAATGCAATTTGGCAACCGGCAATGTAATTAGCATGCCGAATATTACTTGGAATGTGAATTGGAACGAAATCGCCAATAGATAAGACCATTTTACAATTTGGGCCCAAGTTAGAAGCAGAGCCTAAGGTGTAAATTATTGATAGTCCATATCTCGGAAACTATAAGAGATAACGCAATTTCGCAACCGGCAATGTAATTAGCATGCCGAATATCACTTGGAATGTGAATTGGGACGAAATCGCCAATAGATAAGACCATTTTACAATTTGGGCCCAAGTTAGAAGCAGAGCCTAAGGTGTAAATTATCGATAGTCCATATCTCGGAAACTATAAGAGATAATGCAATTTGGCAACCGGCAATGTAATTAGCATGCCGAATATTACTTGGAATGTGAATTGGAACGAAATCGCCAATAGAGAAGACCATTTTACAATTTGGGCCCAAGTTAGAAGCAGAGCCTAAGGTGTAAATTATCGATAGTCCATATCTCGGAAACTATAAGAGATAATGCAATTTGGCAACCGGCAATGTAATTAGCATGCCGAATATTACTTGGAATGTGAATTGGAACGAAATCGCCAATAGGTAAGACCATTTTACAATTTGGGCCCAAGTTAGAAGCAGAGCCTAAAGTGTAAATTATCGATAGTCCATATCTCGGAAACTATAAGAGATAATTCAATTTGGCAACCGGCAATGTAATTAGCATGCCGAATATTACTTGGAATGTGAATTGGAACGAAATCGCCAATAGATAAGACCATTTTACAATTTGGGCCCAAGTTAGAAGCAGAGCCTAAGGTGTAAATTATCGATAGTCCATATCTCGGAAACTATAAGAGATAATGCAATTAGGCAACAGGCAATGTAATTAGCATGCCGAATATTACTTGGAATGTGAATTGGAACGAAATCGCCAATAGATAAGACCATTTTACAATTTGGGCCCAAGTTAGAAGCAGAGCCTAAGGTGTAAATTATCGATAGTCCATAACTCGGAAACTATAAGAGATAATGCAATTTGGCAACCGGCAATGTAATTAGCATGCCGAATATTACTTGGAATGTGAATTGGAACGAAATCGCCAATAGATAAGACCATTTTACAATTTGGGCCCAAGTTAGAAGCAGAGCCTACGGTGTAAATTATCGATAGTCCATATCTCGGAAACTATAAGAGATAATGCAATTTGGCAACCGGCAATGTAATTAGCATGCCGAATATTACTTGGAATGTGAATTGGAACGAAATCGCCAATAGATAAGACCATTTTACAATTTGGGCCCAAGTTAGAAGCAGAGCCTAAGGTGTAAATTATCGATAGTCCATATCTCGGAAACTATAAGAGATAATGCAATTTGGCAACCGGCAATGTAATTAGCATGCCGAATATTACTTGGAATGTGAATTGGAACGAAATCGCCAATAGATAAGACCATTTTACAATTTGGGCCCAAGTTAGAAGCAGAGCCTAATGTGTAAATTATCGATAGTCCATATCTCAGAAACTATAAGAGATAATGCAATTTGGCAACCGGCAATGTAATTAGCATGCCGAATATTACTTGGAATGTGAATTGGAACGAAATCGCCAATAGATAAGACCATTTTACAATTTGGGCCCAAGTTAGAAGCAGAGCCTAAGGTGTAAATTATCGATAGTCCATATCTCGGAAACTATAAGAGATAATGCAATTTGGCAACCGGCAATGTAATTAGCATGCCGAATATTACTTGGAATGTGAATTGGAAGGAAATCGCCAATAGATAAGACCATTTTACAATTTGGGCCCAAGTTAGAAGCAGAGCCTAAGGTGTAAATTATCGATAGTCCATATCTCGGAAACTATAAGAGATAATGCAATTTGGCAACCGGCAATGTAATTAGCATGCCGAATATTACTTGGAATGTGAATTGGAACGAAATCGCCAATAGATAAGGCCATTTTACAATTTGGGCCCAAGTTAGAAGCAGAGCCTAAGGTGTAAATTATCGATAGTCCATATCTCTGAAACTATAAGAGATAATGCAATTTCGCAACCGGCAATGTAATTAGCATGCCGAATATTACTTGGAATGTGAATTGGGACGAAATCGCCAATAGATAAGGCCATTTTACAATTTGGGCCCAAGTTAGAAGCAGAGCCTAAGGTGTAAATTATCGATAGTCCATATCTCGGAAACTATAAGTGATAATGCAATTTGGCAACCGGCAATGTAATTAGCATGCCGAATATTACTTGGAATGTGAATTGGAACGAAATCGCCAATAGATAAGACCATTTTACAATTTGGGCCCAAGTTAGAAGCAGAGACTAAGGTGTAAATTATTGATAGTCCATATCTCGGAAACTATAAGAGATAATGCAATTTCGCAACCGGCAATGTAATTAGCACGCCGAATATTACTAGGAGTGTGAATTGGAACGAAATCGCCAATAGATAAGACCATTTTACAATTTGGGCCCAAGTTAGAAGCAGAGCCTAAGGTGTAAATTATCGATAGTCCATATCTCGGAAACTATAAGAGATAATGCAATTTGGCAACCGGCAATGTAATTAGCATGCCGAATATTACTTGGAATGTGAATTGGAACGAAATCGCCAATAGATAAGACCATTTTACAATTTGGGCCCAAGTTAGAAGCAGAGCCTACGGTGTAAATTATCGATAGTCCATATCTCGGAAACTATAAGAGATAATGCAATTTGGCAACCGGCAATGTAATTAGCATGCCGAATATTACTTGGAATGTGAATTGGAACGAAATCGCCAATAGATAAGACCATTTTACAATTTGGGCCCAAGTTAGAAGCAGAGCCTAAGGTGTAAATTATCGATAGTCCATATCTCGGAAACTATAAGAGATAATGCAATTTGGCAACCGGCAATGTAATTAGCATGCCGAATATTACTTGGAATGTGAATTGGAACGAAATCGCCAATAGATAAGACCATTTTACAATTTAGGCCCAAGTTAGAAGCAGAGCCTAATGTGTAAATTATCGATAGTCCATATCTCGGAAACTATAAGAGATAATGCAATTTGGCAACCGGCAATGTAATTAGCATGCCGAATATTACTTGGAATGTGAATTGGAACGAAATCGCCAATAGATAAGACCATTTTACAATTTGGGCCCAAGTTAGAAGCAGAGCCTAAGGTGTAAATTATCGATAGTCCATATCTCGGAAACTATAAGAGATAATGCAATTTGGCAACCGGCAATGTAATTAGCATGCCGAATATTACTTGGAATGTGAATTGGAAGGAAATCGCCAATAGATAAGACCATTTTACAATTTGGGCCCAAGTTAGAAGCAGAGCCTAAGGTGTAAATTATCGATAGTCCATATCTCGGAAACTATAAGAGATAATGCAATTTGGCAACCGGCAATGTAATTAGCATGCCGAATATTACTTGGAATGTGAATTGGAACGAAATCGCCAATAGGTAAGACCATTTTACAATTTGGGCCCAAGTTAGAAGCAGAGCCTAAGGTGTAAATTATCGATAGTCCATATCTCGGAAACTATAAGAGATAATTCAATTTGGCAACCGACAATGTAATTAGCATGCCGAATATTACTTGGAATGTGAATTGGAACGAAATCGCCAATAGATAAGACAATTTTACAATTTGGGCCCAAGTTAGAAGCAGAGCCTAAGGTGTAAATTATCGATAGTCCATATCTCGGAAACTATAAGAGATAATGCAATTTGGCAACCGGCAATGTAATTAGCATGCCGAATATTATTTGGAATGTGAATTGGAACGAAATCGCCAATAGATAAGACCATTTTACAATTTGGGCCCAAGTTAGAAGCAGAGCCTAAGGTGTAAATTATCGATAGTCCATATCTCGGAAACTATAAGAGATAATGCAATTTGGCAACCGGCAATGTAATTAGCATGCCGAATATTACTTGGAATGTGAATTGGAACGAAATCGCCAATAGATAAGGCCATTTTACAATTTGGGCCCAAGTTAGAAGCAGAGCCTAAGGTGTGAATTATCGATAGTCCATATCTCGGAAACTATAAGAGATAATGCAATTTGGCAACCGGCAATGTAATTAGCATGCCGAATATTACTTGGAATGTGAATTGGAACGAAATCGCCAATAGATAAGACCATTTTACAATTTGGGCCCAAGTTAGAAGCAGAGCCTAAGGTGTAAATTATCGATAGTCCATATCTCGGAAACTATAAGAGATAATGCAATTTGGCAACCGGCAATGTAATTAGCATGCCGAATATTACTTGGAATGTGAATTGGAACGAAATCGCCAATAGATAAGGCCATTTTACAATTTGGGCCCAAGTTAGAAGCAGAGCCTAAGGTGTAAATTATCGATAGTCCATATCTCGGAAACTATAAGAGATAATGCAATTTGGCAACCGGCAATGTAATTAGCATGCCGAATATTACTTGGAATGTGAATTGGAACGAAATCGCCAATAGATAAGACCATTTTACAATTTGGGCCCAAGTTAGAAGCAGAGCCTAAGGTGTAAATTATCGATAATCCATATCTCGGAAACTATAAGAGATAATGCAAATTGGCAACCGGCAATGTAATTAGCATGCCGAATATTAATTGGAATGTGAATTGGAACGAAAGCGCCAATAGATAAGACCATTTTACAATTTGGGCCCAAGTTAGAAGCAGAGCCTAAGGTGTAAATTATCGATAGTCCATATCTCGGAAACTATAAGAGATAATGCAATTTGGCAACCGGCAATGTAATTAGCATGCCGAATATTACTTGGAATGTGAATTGGAACGAAATCGCCAATAGGTAAGACCATTTTACAATTTGGGCCCAAGTTAGAAGCAGAGCCTATGGTGTAAATTATCGATAGTCCATATCTCGGAAACTATAAGAGATAATGCAATTTGGCAACCGGCAATGTAATTAGCATGCCCAATATTACTTGGAATGTGAATTGGAACGAAATCGCCAATAGATAAGACCATTTTACAATTTGGGCCCAAGTTAGAAGCAGAGCCTAAGGTGTAAATTATCGATAGTCCATATCTCGGAAACTATAAGAGATAATTCAATTTGGCAACCGGCAATGTAATTAGCATGCCGAATATTACTTGGAATGTGAATTGGAACGAAATCGCCAATAGATAAGACCATTTTACAATTTGGGCCCAAGTTAGAAGCAGAGCCTAAGGTGTAAATTATCGATAGTTCATATCTCGGAAACTATAAGAGATAATGCAATTTGGCAACCGGCAATGTAATTAGCATGCCGAATATTACTTGGAATGTGAATTGGAACGAAATCGCCAATAGATAAGACCATTTTACAATTTGGGAGCAAGTTAGAAGCAGAGCCTAAGGTGCAAATTATCGATAGTCCATATCTCGGAAACTATAAGAGATAATGCAATTTCGCAACCGGCAATGTAATTAGCATGCCGAATATCACTTGGAATGTGAATTGGGACGAAATCGCCAATAGATAAGACCATTTTACAATTTGGGCCCAAGTTAGAAGCAGAGCCTAAGGTGTAAATTATCGATAGTCCATATCTCGGAAACTATAAGAGATAATGCAATTTGGCAACCGGCAATGTAATTAGCATGCCGAATATTACTTGGAATGTGAATTGGAACGAAATCGCCAATAGATAAGACCATTTTACAATTTGGGCCCAAGTTAGAAGCAGAGCCTAAGGTGTAAATTATCGATAGTCCATATCTCGGAAACTATAAGAGATAATGCAATTTGGCAACCGGCAATGTAATTAGCATGCCGAATATTACTTGGAATGTGAATTGGAACGGAATCGCCAATAGGTAAGACCATTTTACAATTTGGACCCAAGTTAGAAGCAGAGCCTAAGGTGTAAATTATCGATAGTCCATATCTCGGGAACTATAAGAGATAATGCAAATTGGCAACCGGCAATGTAATTAGCATGCCGAATATTACTTGGAATGTGAATTGGAACGAAATCGCCAATAGATAAGACCATTTTACAATTTGGGCCCAAGTTAGAAGCAGAGCCTAAGGTGTAAATTATCGATAGTCCATATCTCGGAAACTATAAGAGATAATGCAATTTCGCAACCGGCAATGTAATTAGCATGCCGAATATTACTTGGAGTGTGAATTGGAACGAAATCGCCAATAGATAAGACCATTTTACAATTTGGGCCCAAGTTAGAAGCAGAGCCTAAGGTGTAAATTATCGATAGTCCATATCTCGGAAACTATAAGAGATAATGCAATTTGGCAACCGGCAATGTAATTAGCATGCCGAATATTACTTGGAATGTGAATTGGAACGAAATCGCCAATAGATAAGACCATTTTACAATTTGGGCCCAAGTTAGAAGCAGAGCCTAAGGTGTAAATTATCGATAGTCCATATCTCGGAAACTATAAGAGATAATGCAATTTGGCAACCGGCAATGTAATTAGCATGCCGAATATTACTTGGAATGTGAATTGGAACGAAATCGCCAATAGATAAGACCATTTTACAATTTGGGCCCAAGTTAGAAGCAGAGACTAAGGTGTAAATTATCGATAGTCCATATCTCGGAAACTATAAGAGATAATGCAATTTGGCAACCGGCAATGTAATTAGCATGCCGAATATTACTTGGAATGTGAATTGCAACTAAATCGCCAATAGATAAGACCATTTTACAATTTGGGCCCAAGTTAGAAGCAGAGCCTAAGGTGTAAATTATCGATAGTCCATATCTCGGAAACTATAAGAGATAATGCAATTTGGCAACCGGCAATGTAATTAGCATGCCGAATATTACTTGGAATGTGAATTGGAACGAAATCGCCAATAGATAAAACCATTTTACAATTTGGGCCCAAGTTAGAAGCAGAGCCTAAGGTGTAAATTATCGATAGTCCATATCTCGGAAACTATAAGAGATAATGCAATTTGGCAACCGGCAATGTAATTAGCATGCCGAATATTACTTGGAATGTGAATTGGAACGAAATCGCCAATAGATAAGACCATTTTACAATTTGGGCCCAAATTAGAAGCAGAGCCTAAGGTGTAAATTATTGATAGTCCATATCTCGGAAACTATAAGAGATATTGCAATTTCGCAACCGGCAATGTAATTAGCATGCCGAATATTACTTGGAATGTGAATTGGAACGAAATCGCCAATAGAGAAGACCATTTTACAATTTGGGCCCAAGTTAGAAGCAGAGCCTAAGGTGTAAATTATCGATAGTCCATATCTCGGAAACTATAAGAGATAATGCAATTTGGCAACCGGCAATGTAATTAGCATGCCGAATATTACTTGGAATGTGAATTGGAACGAAATCGCCAATAGATAAGACCATTTTACAATTTGGGCCCAAGTTAGAAGCAGAGCCTAAGGTGTAAATTATCGATAGTCCATATCTCGGAAACTATAAGAGGTAATGCAATTTGGCAACCGGAAATGTAATTAGCATGCCGAATATTACTTGGAATGTGAATTGGAACGAAATCGCCAATAGATAAGACCATTTTACAATTTGGGCCCAAGTTAGAAGCAGAGCCTAAGGTGTAAATTATCGATAGTCCATATCTCGGAAACTATAAGAGATAATGCAATTTGGCAACCGGCAATGTAATTAGCATGCCGAATATTACTTGGAATGTGAATTGGAACGAAATCGCCAATAGATAAGACCATTTTACAATTTGGGCCCAAGTTAGAAGCAGAGCCTAAGGTGTAAATTATCGATAGTCCATATCTCGGAAACTATAAGAGATAATGCAATTTGGCAACCGGCAATGTAATTAGCATGCCGAATATTACTTGGAATGTGAATTGGAACGAAATCGCCAATAGATAAGACCATTTTACAATTTGGGCCCAAGTTAGAAGCAGAGCCTAAGGTGTAAATTATCGATAGTCCATATCTCGGAAACTATAAGAGATAATGCAATTTGGCAACCGGCAATGTAATTAGCATGCCGAATATTACTTGGAATGTGAATTGGAACGAAATCGCCAATAGATAAGGCCATTTTACAATTTGGGCCCAAGTTAGAAGCAGAGCCTAAGGTGTAAATTATCGATAGTCCATATCTCTGAAACTATAAGAGATAATGCAATTTCGCAACCGGCAATGTAATTAGCATGCCGAATATTACTTGGAATGTGAATTGGGACGAAATCGCCAATAGATAAGGCCATTTTACAATTTGGGCCCAAGTTAGAAGCAGAGCCTAAGGTGTAAATTATCGATAGTCCATATCTCGGAAACTATAAGAGATAATGCAAT
This sequence comes from Rhynchophorus ferrugineus, assembly GCF_030347505.1. NCBI lineage: Eukaryota > Metazoa > Arthropoda > Insecta > Coleoptera > Curculionidae > Rhynchophorus > Rhynchophorus ferrugineus. The sequence continues at coordinate 826,039 of NW_027472606.1, read as the reverse complement.
TTGGCAACCGGCAATGTAATTAGCATGCCGAATATTACTTGGAATGTGAATTGGAACGAAATCGCCAATAGATAAGACCATTTTACAATTTGGGCCCAAGTTAGAAGCAGAGACTAAGGTGTAAATTATTGATAGTCCATATCTCGGAAACTATAAGAGATAATGCAATTTCGCAACCGGCAATGTAATTAGCACGCCGAATATTACTAGGAGTGTGAATTGGAACGAAATCGCCAATAGATAAGACCATTTTACAATTTGGGCCCAAGTTAGAAGCAGAGCCTAAGGTGTAAATTATCGATAGTCCATATCTCGGAAACTATAAGAGATAATGCAATTTGGCAACCGGCAATGTAATTAGCATGCCGAATATTACTTGGAATGTGAATTGGAACGAAATCGCCAATAGATAAGACCATTTTACAATTTGGGCCCAAGTTAGAAGCAGAGCCTACGGTGTAAATTATCGATAGTCCATATCTCGGAAACTATAAGAGATAATGCAATTTGGCAACCGGCAATGTAATTAGCATGCCGAATATTACTTGGAATGTGAATTGGAACGAAATCGCCAATAGATAAGACCATTTTACAATTTGGGCCCAAGTTAGAAGCAGAGCCTAAGGTGTAAATTATCGATAGTCCATATCTCGGAAACTATAAGAGATAATGCAATTTGGCAACCGGCAATGTAATTAGCATGCCGAATATTACTTGGAATGTGAATTGGAACGAAATCGCCAATAGATAAGACCATTTTACAATTTAGGCCCAAGTTAGAAGCAGAGCCTAATGTGTAAATTATCGATAGTCCATATCTCGGAAACTATAAGAGATAATGCAATTTGGCAACCGGCAATGTAATTAGCATGCCGAATATTACTTGGAATGTGAATTGGAACGAAATCGCCAATAGATAAGACCATTTTACAATTTGGGCCCAAGTTAGAAGCAGAGCCTAAGGTGTAAATTATCGATAGTCCATATCTCGGAAACTATAAGAGATAATGCAATTTGGCAACCGGCAATGTAATTAGCATGCCGAATATTACTTGGAATGTGAATTGGAAGGAAATCGCCAATAGATAAGACCATTTTACAATTTGGGCCCAAGTTAGAAGCAGAGCCTAAGGTGTAAATTATCGATAGTCCATATCTCGGAAACTATAAGAGATAATGCAATTTGGCAACCGGCAATGTAATTAGCATGCCGAATATTACTTGGAATGTGAATTGGAACGAAATCGCCAATAGGTAAGACCATTTTACAATTTGGGCCCAAGTTAGAAGCAGAGCCTAAGGTGTAAATTATCGATAGTCCATATCTCGGAAACTATAAGAGATAATTCAATTTGGCAACCGACAATGTAATTAGCATGCCGAATATTACTTGGAATGTGAATTGGAACGAAATCGCCAATAGATAAGACAATTTTACAATTTGGGCCCAAGTTAGAAGCAGAGCCTAAGGTGTAAATTATCGATAGTCCATATCTCGGAAACTATAAGAGATAATGCAATTTGGCAACCGGCAATGTAATTAGCATGCCGAATATTATTTGGAATGTGAATTGGAACGAAATCGCCAATAGATAAGACCATTTTACAATTTGGGCCCAAGTTAGAAGCAGAGCCTAAGGTGTAAATTATCGATAGTCCATATCTCGGAAACTATAAGAGATAATGCAATTTGGCAACCGGCAATGTAATTAGCATGCCGAATATTACTTGGAATGTGAATTGGAACGAAATCGCCAATAGATAAGGCCATTTTACAATTTGGGCCCAAGTTAGAAGCAGAGCCTAAGGTGTGAATTATCGATAGTCCATATCTCGGAAACTATAAGAGATAATGCAATTTGGCAACCGGCAATGTAATTAGCATGCCGAATATTACTTGGAATGTGAATTGGAACGAAATCGCCAATAGATAAGACCATTTTACAATTTGGGCCCAAGTTAGAAGCAGAGCCTAAGGTGTAAATTATCGATAGTCCATATCTCGGAAACTATAAGAGATAATGCAATTTGGCAACCGGCAATGTAATTAGCATGCCGAATATTACTTGGAATGTGAATTGGAACGAAATCGCCAATAGATAAGGCCATTTTACAATTTGGGCCCAAGTTAGAAGCAGAGCCTAAGGTGTAAATTATCGATAGTCCATATCTCGGAAACTATAAGAGATAATGCAATTTGGCAACCGGCAATGTAATTAGCATGCCGAATATTACTTGGAATGTGAATTGGAACGAAATCGCCAATAGATAAGACCATTTTACAATTTGGGCCCAAGTTAGAAGCAGAGCCTAAGGTGTAAATTATCGATAATCCATATCTCGGAAACTATAAGAGATAATGCAAATTGGCAACCGGCAATGTAATTAGCATGCCGAATATTAATTGGAATGTGAATTGGAACGAAAGCGCCAATAGATAAGACCATTTTACAATTTGGGCCCAAGTTAGAAGCAGAGCCTAAGGTGTAAATTATCGATAGTCCATATCTCGGAAACTATAAGAGATAATGCAATTTGGCAACCGGCAATGTAATTAGCATGCCGAATATTACTTGGAATGTGAATTGGAACGAAATCGCCAATAGGTAAGACCATTTTACAATTTGGGCCCAAGTTAGAAGCAGAGCCTATGGTGTAAATTATCGATAGTCCATATCTCGGAAACTATAAGAGATAATGCAATTTGGCAACCGGCAATGTAATTAGCATGCCCAATATTACTTGGAATGTGAATTGGAACGAAATCGCCAATAGATAAGACCATTTTACAATTTGGGCCCAAGTTAGAAGCAGAGCCTAAGGTGTAAATTATCGATAGTCCATATCTCGGAAACTATAAGAGATAATTCAATTTGGCAACCGGCAATGTAATTAGCATGCCGAATATTACTTGGAATGTGAATTGGAACGAAATCGCCAATAGATAAGACCATTTTACAATTTGGGCCCAAGTTAGAAGCAGAGCCTAAGGTGTAAATTATCGATAGTTCATATCTCGGAAACTATAAGAGATAATGCAATTTGGCAACCGGCAATGTAATTAGCATGCCGAATATTACTTGGAATGTGAATTGGAACGAAATCGCCAATAGATAAGACCATTTTACAATTTGGGAGCAAGTTAGAAGCAGAGCCTAAGGTGCAAATTATCGATAGTCCATATCTCGGAAACTATAAGAGATAATGCAATTTCGCAACCGGCAATGTAATTAGCATGCCGAATATCACTTGGAATGTGAATTGGGACGAAATCGCCAATAGATAAGACCATTTTACAATTTGGGCCCAAGTTAGAAGCAGAGCCTAAGGTGTAAATTATCGATAGTCCATATCTCGGAAACTATAAGAGATAATGCAATTTGGCAACCGGCAATGTAATTAGCATGCCGAATATTACTTGGAATGTGAATTGGAACGAAATCGCCAATAGATAAGACCATTTTACAATTTGGGCCCAAGTTAGAAGCAGAGCCTAAGGTGTAAATTATCGATAGTCCATATCTCGGAAACTATAAGAGATAATGCAATTTGGCAACCGGCAATGTAATTAGCATGCCGAATATTACTTGGAATGTGAATTGGAACGGAATCGCCAATAGGTAAGACCATTTTACAATTTGGACCCAAGTTAGAAGCAGAGCCTAAGGTGTAAATTATCGATAGTCCATATCTCGGGAACTATAAGAGATAATGCAAATTGGCAACCGGCAATGTAATTAGCATGCCGAATATTACTTGGAATGTGAATTGGAACGAAATCGCCAATAGATAAGACCATTTTACAATTTGGGCCCAAGTTAGAAGCAGAGCCTAAGGTGTAAATTATCGATAGTCCATATCTCGGAAACTATAAGAGATAATGCAATTTCGCAACCGGCAATGTAATTAGCATGCCGAATATTACTTGGAGTGTGAATTGGAACGAAATCGCCAATAGATAAGACCATTTTACAATTTGGGCCCAAGTTAGAAGCAGAGCCTAAGGTGTAAATTATCGATAGTCCATATCTCGGAAACTATAAGAGATAATGCAATTTGGCAACCGGCAATGTAATTAGCATGCCGAATATTACTTGGAATGTGAATTGGAACGAAATCGCCAATAGATAAGACCATTTTACAATTTGGGCCCAAGTTAGAAGCAGAGCCTAAGGTGTAAATTATCGATAGTCCATATCTCGGAAACTATAAGAGATAATGCAATTTGGCAACCGGCAATGTAATTAGCATGCCGAATATTACTTGGAATGTGAATTGGAACGAAATCGCCAATAGATAAGACCATTTTACAATTTGGGCCCAAGTTAGAAGCAGAGACTAAGGTGTAAATTATCGATAGTCCATATCTCGGAAACTATAAGAGATAATGCAATTTGGCAACCGGCAATGTAATTAGCATGCCGAATATTACTTGGAATGTGAATTGCAACTAAATCGCCAATAGATAAGACCATTTTACAATTTGGGCCCAAGTTAGAAGCAGAGCCTAAGGTGTAAATTATCGATAGTCCATATCTCGGAAACTATAAGAGATAATGCAATTTGGCAACCGGCAATGTAATTAGCATGCCGAATATTACTTGGAATGTGAATTGGAACGAAATCGCCAATAGATAAAACCATTTTACAATTTGGGCCCAAGTTAGAAGCAGAGCCTAAGGTGTAAATTATCGATAGTCCATATCTCGGAAACTATAAGAGATAATGCAATTTGGCAACCGGCAATGTAATTAGCATGCCGAATATTACTTGGAATGTGAATTGGAACGAAATCGCCAATAGATAAGACCATTTTACAATTTGGGCCCAAATTAGAAGCAGAGCCTAAGGTGTAAATTATTGATAGTCCATATCTCGGAAACTATAAGAGATATTGCAATTTCGCAACCGGCAATGTAATTAGCATGCCGAATATTACTTGGAATGTGAATTGGAACGAAATCGCCAATAGAGAAGACCATTTTACAATTTGGGCCCAAGTTAGAAGCAGAGCCTAAGGTGTAAATTATCGATAGTCCATATCTCGGAAACTATAAGAGATAATGCAATTTGGCAACCGGCAATGTAATTAGCATGCCGAATATTACTTGGAATGTGAATTGGAACGAAATCGCCAATAGATAAGACCATTTTACAATTTGGGCCCAAGTTAGAAGCAGAGCCTAAGGTGTAAATTATCGATAGTCCATATCTCGGAAACTATAAGAGGTAATGCAATTTGGCAACCGGAAATGTAATTAGCATGCCGAATATTATTTGGAATGTGAATTGGAACGAAATCGCCAATAGATAAGACCATTTTACAATTTGGGCCCAAGTTAGAAGCAGAGCCTAAGGTGTAAATTATCGATAGTCCATATCTCGGAAACTATAAGAGATAATGCAATTTGGCAACCGGCAATGTAATTAGCATGCCGAATATTACTTGGAATGTGAATTGGAACGAAATCGCCAATAGATAAGACCATTTTACAATTTGGGCCCAAGTTAGAAGCAGAGCCTAAGGTGTAAATTATCAATAGTCCATATCTCGGAAACTATAAGAGATAATGCAATTTGGCAACCGGCAATGTAATTAGCATGCCGAATATTACTTGGAATGTGAATTGGAACGAAATCGCCAATAGATAAGACCATTTTACAATTTGGGCCCAAGTTAGAAGCAGAGCCTAAGATGTAAATTATTGATAGTGCATATCTCGGAAACTATAAGAGATAATGCAATTTCGCATACGGCAATGTAATTAGCATGCCGAATATTACTTGGAGTGTGAATTGGAACGAAATCGCCAATAGATAAGACCATTTTACAATTTGGGCCCAAGTTAGAAGCAGAGCCTAAGGTGTAAATTATCGATAGTCCATATCTCGGAAACTATAAGAGATAATGCAATTTGGCAACCGGCAATGTAATTAGCATGCCGAATATTACTTGGAATGAGAATTGGAACGAAATCGCCAATAGATAAGACCATTTTACAATTTGGGCCCAAGTTAGAAGCAGAGCCTAAGGTGTAAATTATCGATAGTCCATATCTCGGAAACTATAAGAGATAATGCAATTTGGCAACCGGCAATGTAATTAGCATGCCGAATATTACTTGGAATGTGAATTGGAACGAAATCGCCAATAGATAAGACCATTTTACAATTTGGGCCCAAGTTAGAAGCAGAGCCTAAGGTGTAAATTATCGATAGTCCATATCTCGGAAACTATAAGAGATAATGCAATTTGGCAACCGGCAATGTAATTAGCATGCCGAATATTACTTGGAATGTGAATTGGAACGAAATCGCCAATAGATAAGACCATTTTACAATTTGGGCCCAAGTTAGAAGCAGAGAATAAGGTGTAAATTATCGATAGTCCATATCTCGGAAACTATAAGAGATAATGCAATTTGGCAACCGGCAATGTAATTAGCATGCCGAATATTACTTGGAATGTGAATTGGAACGAAATCGCCAATAGATAAGACCATTTTACAATTTGGGAGCAAGTTAGAAGCAGAGCCTAAGGTGCAAATTATCGATAGTCCATATCTCGGAAACTATAAGAGATAATGCAATTTCGCAACCGGCAATGTAATTAGCATGCCGAATATCACTTGGAATGTGAATTGGGACGAAATCGCCAATAGATAAGACCATTTTACAATTTGGGCCCAAGTTAGAAGCAGAGCCTAAGTTGTAAATTATCGATAGTCCATATCTCGGAAACTATAAGAGATAATGCAATTTGGCAACCGGCAATGTAATTAGCATGCCGAATATTACTTGGAATGTGAATTGGAACGAAATCGCCAATAGATAAGACCATTTTACAATTTGGGCCCAAGTTAGAAGCAGAGCCTAAGGTGTAAATTATCGATAGTCCATATCTCGGAAACTATAAGAGATAATGCAATTTGGCAACCGGCAATGTAATTAGCATGCCGAATATTACTTGGAATGTGAATTGGAACGAAATCGCCAATAGAGAAGACCATTTTACAATTTGGGCCCAAGTTAGAAGCAGAGCCTAAGGTGTAAATTATCGATAGTCCATATCTCGGAAACTATAAGAGATAATGCAATTTGGCAACCGGCAATGTAATTAGCATGCCGAATATTACTTGGAATGTGAATTGGAACGAAATCGCCAATAGATAAGACCATTTTACAATTTGGGCCCAAGTTAGAAGCAGAGCCTAAGGTGTAAATTATCGATAGTCCATATCTCGGAAACTATAAGAGGTAATGCAATTTGGCAACCGGCAATGTAATTAGCATGCCGAATATTACTTGGAATGTGAATTGGAACGAAATCGCCAATAGATAAGACCATTTTACAATTTGGGCCCAAGTTAGAAGCAGAGCCTAAGGTGTAAATTATCGATAGTCCATATCTCGGAAACTATAAGAGATAATGCAATTTGGCAACCGGCAATGTAATTAGCATGCCGAATATTACTTGGAATGTGAATTGGAACGAAATCGCCAATAGGTAAGACCATTTTACAATTTGGGCCCAAGTTAGAAGCAGAGCCTAAGGTGTAAATTATCGATAGTCCATATCTCGGAAACTATAAGAGATAATTCAATTTGGCAACCGTCAATGTAATTAGCATGCCGGATATTACTTGGAATGTGAATTGGAACGAAATCGCCAATAGATAAGACCATTTTATAATTTGGGCCCAAGTTAGAAGCAGAGCCTAAGGTGTAAATTATCGATAGTCCATATCTCGGAAACTATAAGATATAATGCAATTTGGCAACCGGCTATGTAATTAGCATGCCGAATATTACTTGGAATGTGAATTGGAACGAAATCGCCAATAGATAAGACCATTTTACAATTTGGGCCCAAGTTAGAAGCAGAGCCTAAGGTGTAAATTATCGATAGTCCATATCTCGGAAACTATAAGAGATAATGCAATTTGGCAAACGGCAATGTAATTAGCATGCCGAATATTACTTGGACTGTGAATTGGAACGAAATCGCCAATAGATAAGACCATTTTACAATTTGGGCCCAAGTTAGAAGCAGAGCCTAAGGTGTAAATTATCGATAGTCCATATCTCGGAAACTATAAGAGATAATGCAATTTGGCAACCGGCAATGTAATTAGCATTCCGAATATTAATTGGAATGTGAATTGGAACGAAATCGCCAATAGATAAGACCATTTTACAATTTGGGCCCAAGTTAGAAGCAGAGCCTAAGGTGTAAATTATCGATAGTCCATATCTCGGAAACTATAAGAGATAATGCAATTTGGCAACCGGCAATGTAATTAGCATGCCGAATATTACTTGGAATGTGAATTGGAACGAAATCGCCAATAGATAAGACGATTTTACAATTTGGGCCCAAGTTAGAAGCAGAGCCTAAGGTGTAAATTATCGATAGTCCATATCTCGGAAACTATAAGAGATAATGCAATTTGGCAACCGGCAATGTAATTAGCATGCCGAATATTACTTGGAATGTGAATTGGAACGAAATCGCCAATAGATAAGACGATTTTACAATTTGGGCCCAAGTTAGAAGCAGAGCCTAAGGTGTAAATTATCGATAGTCCATATCTCGGAAACTATAAGAGATAATGCAATTTGGCAACCGGCAATGTAATTAGCATGCCGAATATTACTTGGAATGTGAATTGGAACGAAATCGCCAATAGATAAGACCATTTTACAATTTGGGCCCAAGTTAGAAGCAGAGCCTAAGGTGTAAATTATCGATAGTCCATATCTCGGAAACTATAAGAGATAATGCAATTTGGCAACCGGCAATGTAATTGGCATGCCGAATGTTACTTGGAATGTGAATTGGAACGAAATTGCCAATAGATAAGACCATTTTACAATTTGGGCCCAAGTTAGAAGCAGAGCCTAAGGTGTAAATTATCGATAGTCCATATCTCTGAAACTATAAGAGATAATGCAATTTCGCAACCGGCAATGTAATTAGCATGCCGAATATTACTTGGAATGTGAATTGGGACGAAATCGCCAATAGATAAGGCCATTTTACAATTTGGGCCCAAGTTAGAAGCAGAGCCTAAGGTGTAAATTATGGATAGTCCATATCTCGGAAACTATAAGAGATAATGCAATTTCGCAACCGGCAATGTAATTAGCATGCCGAATATCACTTGGAATGTGAATTGGGACGAAATCGCCAATAGATAAGACCATTTTACAATTTGGGCCCAAGTTAGAAGCAGAGCCTAAGGTGTAAATTATCGATAGTCCATATCTCGGAAACTATAAGAGATAATGCAATTTGGCAACCGGCAATGTAATTAGCATGCCGAATATTACTTGGAATGTGAATTGGAACGAAATCGCCAATAGGTAAGACCATTTTACAATTTGGGCCCAAGTTAGAAGCAGAGCCTGAGGTGTAAATTATCGATAGTCCATATCTCGGAAACTATAAGAGATAATTCAATTTGGCAACCGGCAATGTAATTAGCATGCCGAATATTACTTGGAATGTGAATTGGAACGAAATCGCCAATAGATAAGACCATTTTACAATTTGGGCCCAAGTTAGAAGCAGAGCCTAAGGTGTAAATTATCGATAGTCCATATCTCGGAAACTATAAGAGATAATGCAATTTGGCAACCGGCAATGTAATTAGCATGCCGAATATTACTTGGAATGTGAATTGGAACGAAATCGCCAATAGATAAGACCATTTTACAATTTGGGCCCAAGTTAGAAGCAGAGCCTAAGGTGTAAATTATCGATAGTCCATATCTCGGAAACTATAAGAGATAATGCAATTTGGCAACAGGCAATGTAATTAGCATGCCGAATATTACTTGGAATGTGAATTGGAACGAAATCGCCAATAGGTAAGACCATTTTACAATTTTAGCCGAAGTTAGAAGCAGAGCCTAAGGTGTAAATTATCGATAGTCCATATCTCGGAAACTATAAGAGATAATTCAATTTGGCAACCGGCAATGTAATTAGCATGCCGAATATTACTTGGAATGTGAATTGGAACGAAATCGCCAATAGATAAGACCATTTTACAATTTGGGCCCAAGTTAGAAGCAGAGCCTAAGGTGTAAATTATTGATAGTCCATATCTCGGAAACTATAAGAGATAATGCAATTTGGCAACCGGCAATGTAATTAGCATGCCAAATATTACTTGGAATGTGAATTGGAACGAAATCGCCAATAGATAAGACCATTTTACAATTTGGGCCCAAGTTAGAAGCAGAGCCTAAGGTGTAAATTATCGATAGTCCATATCTCGGAAACTATAAGAGATAATGCAATTTGGCGACCGGCAATGTAATTAGCATGCCGAATATTACTTGGAATGTGAATTGGAACGAAATCGCCAATAGATAAGACCATTTTACAATTTGGGCCCAAGTTAGAAGCAGAGCCTAAGGTGTAAATTATCGATAGTCCATAACTCGGAAACTATAAGAGATAATGCAATTTGGCAACCGGCAATGTAATTAGCATGCCGAATATTACTTGGAATGTGAATTGGAACGAAATCGCCAATAGATAAGGCCATTTTACAATTTGGGCCCAAGTTAGAAGCAGAGCCTATGGTGTAAATTATCGATAGTCCATATCTCGGAAACTATAAGAGATAATGCAATTTGGCAACCGGCAATGTAATTAGCATGCCGAATATTACTTGGAATGTGAATTGGAACGAAATCGCCAATAGATAAGACCATTTTACAATTTGGGCCCAAGTTAGAAGCAGAGCCTAAGGTGTAAATTATCGATAGTCCATATCTCGGAAACTATAAGAAATAATGCAATTTGGCAACCGGCAATGTAATTAGCATGCCGAATATTACATGGAATGTGAATTGGAACGAAATCGCCAATAGATAAGACCATTTTACAATTTGGGCCCAAGTTAGAAGCAGAGCCTAAGGTGTAAATTATCGATAGTCCATATCTCGGAAACTATAAGAGATAATGCAATTTGGCAACCGGCAATGTAATTAGCATGCCGAATATTACTTGGAATGTGAATTGGAACGAAATCGCCAATAGATAAGACCATTTTACAATTTGGGCCCAAGTTAGAAGCAGAGCCTAAGGTGTAAATTATCGATAATCCATATCTCGGAAACTATAAGAGATAATGCAATTTGGCAAACGGCAATGTAATTAGAATGCCGAATATTAATTGGAATGTGAATTGGAACGAAATCGCCAATAGATAAGACCATTTTACAATTTGGGCCCAAGTTAGAAGCAGAGCCTAAGGTGTAAATTATCGATAGTCCATATCTCGGAAACTATAAGAGATAATGCAATTTGGCAACCGGCAATGTAATTAGCATGCCGAATATTACTTGGAATGTGAATTGGAACGAAATCGCCAATAGGTAAGACCATTTTACAATTTGGGCCCAAGTTAGAAGCAGAGCCTATGGTGTAAATTATCGATAGTCCATATCTCGGAAACTATAAGAGATAATGCAATTTGGCAACCGGCAATGTAATTAGCATGCCCAATATTACTTGGAATGTGAATTGGAACGAAATCGCCAATAGATAAGACCATTTTACAATTTGGGCCCAAGTTAGAAGCAGAGCCTAAGGTGTAAATTATCGATAGTCCATATCTCGGAAACTATAAGAGATAATTCAATTTGGCAACCGGCAATGTAATTAGCATGCCGAATATTACTTGGAATGTGAATTGGAACGAAATCGCCAATAGATAAGACCATTTTACAATTTGGGCCCAAGTTAGAAGCAGAGCCTAAGGTGTAAATTATCGATAGTTCATATCTCGGAAACTATAAGAGATAATGCAATTTGGCAACCGGCAATGTAATTAGCATGCCGAATATTACTTGGAATGTGAATTGGAACGAAATCGCCAATAGATAAGACCATTTTACAATTTGGGAGCAAGTTAGAAGCAGAGCCTAAGGTGCAAATTATCGATAGTCCATATCTCGGAAACTATAAGAGATAATGCAATTTGGCAACCGGCAATGTAATTAGCATGCCGAATATTACTTGGAATGTGAATTGGAACGAAATCGCCAATAGATAAGACCATTTTACAATTTGGGCCCAAGTTAGAAGCAGAGCCTAAGGTGTAAATTATCAATAGTCCATATCTCGGAAACTATAAGAGATAATGCAATTTGGCAACCGGCAATGTAATTAGCATGCCGAATATTACTTGGAATGTGAATTGGAACGAAATCGCCAATAGATAAGACCATTTTACAATTTGGGCCCAAGTTAGAAGCAGAGCCTAAGATGTAAATTATTGATAGTGCATATCTCGGAAACTATAAGAGATAATGCAATTTCGCAATCGGCAATGTAATTAGCATGCCGAATATTACTTGGAGTGTGAATTGGAACGAAATCGCCAATAGATAAGACCATTTTACAATTTGGGCCCAAGTTAGAAGCAGAGCCTAAGGTGTAAATTATCGATAGTCCATATCTCGGAAACTATAAGAGATAATTCAATTTGGCAACCGGCAATGTAATTAGCATGCCGAATATTACTTGGAATGTGAATTGGAACGAAATCGCCAATAGATAAGACCATTTTACAATTTGGGCCCAAGTTAGAAGCAGAGCCTAAGGTGTAAATTATCGATAGTTCATATCTCGGAAACTATAAGAGATAATGCAATTTGGCAACCGGCAATGTAATTAGCATGCCGAATATTACTTGGAATGTGAATTGGAACGAAATCGCCAATAGATAAGACCATTTTACAATTTGGGAGCAAGTTAGAAGCAGAGCCTAAGGTGCAAATTATCGATAGTCCATATCTCGGAAACTATAAGAGATAATGCAATTTGGCAACCGGCAATGTAATTAGCATGCCGAATATTACTTGGAATGTGAATTGGAACGAAATCGCCAATAGATAAGACCATTTTACAATTTGGGCCCAAGTTAGAAGCAGAGCCTAAGGTGTAAATTATCAATAGTCCATATCTCGGAAACTATAAGAGATAATGCAATTTGGCAACCGGCAATGTAATTAGCATGCCGAATATTACTTGGAATGTGAATTGGAACGAAATCGCCAATAGATAAGACCATTTTACAATTTGGGCCCAAGTTAGAAGCAGAGCCTAAGATGTAAATTATTGATAGTGCATATCTCGGAAACTATAAGAGATAATGCAATTTCGCAAACGGCAATGTAATTAGCATGCCGAATATTACTTGGAATGTGAATTGGAACGAAATCGCCAATAGATAAGACCATTTTACAATTTGGGAGCAAGTTAGAAGCAGAGCCTAAGGTGTAAATTATCAATAGTCCATATCTCGGAAACTATAAGAGATAATGCAATTTGGCAACCGGCAATGTAATTAGCATGCCGAATATTACTTGGAATGTGAATTGGAACGAAATCGCCAATAGATAAGACCATTTTACAATTTGGGCCCAAGTTAGAAGCAGAGCCTAAGGTGTAAATTATCAATAGTCCATATCTCGGAAACTATAAGAGATAATGCAATTTGGCAACCGGCAATGTAATTAGCATGCCGAATATTACTTGGAATGTGAATTGGAACGAAATCGCCAATAGATAAGACCATTTTACAATTTGGGCCCAAGTTAGAAGCAGAGCCTAAGGTGTAAATTATCGATAGTCCATATCTCGGAAACTATAAGAGATAATGTAATTTGGCAACCGGCAATGTAATTAGCATGCCGAATATTACTTGGAATGTGAATTGGAACGAAATCGCCAATAGATAAGACCATTTTACAATTTGGGCCCAAGTTAGAAGCAGAGAATAAGGTGTAAATTATCGATAGTCCATATCTCGGAAACTATAAGAGATAATGCAATTTGGCAACCGGCAATGTAATTAGCATGCCGAATATTACTTGGAATGTGAATTGGAACGAAATCGCCAATAGATAAGACCATTTTACAATTTGGGAGCAAGTTAGAAGCAGAGCCTAAGGTGCAAATTATCGATAGTCCATATCTCGGAAACTATAAGAGATAATGCAATTTCGCAACCGGCAATGTAATTAGCATGCCGAATATCACTTGGAATGTGAATTGGGACGAAATCGCCAATAGATAAGACCATTTTACAATTTGGGCCCAAGTTAGAAGCAGAGCCTAAGTTGTAAATTATCGATAGTCCATATCTCGGAAACTATAAGAGATAATGCAATTTGGCAACCGGCAATGTAATTAGCATGCCGAATATTACTTGGAATGTGAATTGGAACGAAATCGCCAATAGATAAGACCATTTTACAATTTGGGCCCAAGTTAGAAGCAGAGCCTAAGGTGTAAATTATCGATAGTCCATATCTCGGAAACTATAAGAGATAATGCAATTTGGCAACCGGCAATGTAATTAGCATGCCGAATATTACTTGGAATGTGAATTGGAACGAAATCGCCAATAGAGAAGACCATTTTACAATTTGGGCCCAAGTTAGAAGCAGAGCCTAAGGTGTAAATTATCGATAGTCCATATCTCGGAAACTATAAGAGATAATGCAATTTGGCAACCGGCAATGTAATTAGCATGCCGAATATTACTTGGAATGTGAATTGGAACGAAATCGCCAATAGATAAGACCATTTTACAATTTGGGCCCAAGTTAGAAGCAGAGCCCAAGGTGTAAATTATCGATAGTCCATATCTCGGAAACTATAAGAGGTAATGCAATTTGGCAACCGGCAATGTAATTAGCATGCCGAATATTACTTGGAATGTGAATTGGAACGAAATCGCCAATAGATAAGACCATTTTACAATTTGGGCCCAAGTTAGAAGCAGAGCCTAAGGTGTAAATTATCGATAGTCCATATCTCGGAAACTATAAGAGATAATGCAATTTGGCAACCGGCAATGTAATTAGCATGCCGAATATTACTTGGAATGTGAATTGGAACGAAATCGCCAATAGGTAAGACCATTTTACAATTTGGGCCCAAGTTAGAAGCAGAGCCTAAGGTGTAAATTATCGATAGTCCATATCTCGGAAACTATAAGAGATAATTCAATTTGGCAACCGTCAATGTAATTAGCATGCCGGATATTACTTGGAATGTGAATTGGAACGAAATCGCCAATAGATAAGACCATTTTATAATTTGGGCCCAAGTTAGAAGCAGAGCCTAAGGTGTAAATTATCGATAGTCCATATCTCGGAAACTATAAGATATAATGCAATTTGGCAACCGGCAATGTAATTAGCATGCCGAATATTACTTGGAATGTGAATTGGAACGAAATCGCCAATAGATAAGACCATTTTACAATTTGGGCCCAAGTTAGAAGCAGAGCCTAAGGTGTAAATTATCGATAGTCCATATCTCGGAAACTATAAGAGATAATGCAATTTGGCAAACGGCAATGTAATTAGCATGCCGAATATTACTTGGAATGTGAATTGGAACGAAATCGCCAATAGATAAGACCATTTTACAATTTGGGCCCAAGTTAGAAGCAGAGCCTAAGGTGTAAATTATCGATAGTCCATATCTCGGAAACTATAAGAGATAATGCAATTTGGCAACCGGCAATGTAATTAGCATTCCGAATATTAATTGGAATGTGAATTGGAACGAAATCGCCAATAGATAAGACCATTTTACAATTTGGGCCCAAGTTAGAAGCAGAGCCTAAGGTGTAAATTATCGATAGTCCATATCTCGGAAACTATAAGAGATAATGCAATTTGGCAACCGGCAATGTAATTAGCATGCCGAATATTACTTGGAATGTGAATTGGAACGAAATCGCCAATAGATAAGACGATTTTACAATTTGGGCCCAAGTTAGAAGCAGAGCCTAAGGTGTAAATTATCGATAGTCCATATCTCGGAAACTATAAGAGATAATGCAATTTGGCAACCGGCAATGCAATTAGCATGCCGAATATTACTTGGAATGTGAATTGGAACGAAATCGCCAATAGATAAGACGATTTTACAATTTGGGCCCAAGTTAAAAGCAGAGCCTAAGGTGTAAATTATCGATAGTCCATATCTCGGAAACTATAAGAGATAATGCAATTTGGCAACCGGCAATGTAATTAGCATGCCGAATATTACTTGGAATGTGAATTGGAACGAAATCGCCAATAGATAAGACCATTTTACAATTTGGGCCCAAGTTAGAAGCAGAGCCTATGGTGTAAATTATCGATAGTCCATATCTCGGAAACTATAAGAGATAATGCAATTTGGCAACCGGCAATGTAATTGGCATGCCGAATGTTACTTGGAATGTGAATTGGAACGAAATTGCCAATAGATAAGACCATTTTACAATTTGGGCCCAAGTTAGAAGCAGAGCCTAAGGTGTAAATTATCGATAGTCCATATCTCTGAAACTATAAGAGATAATGCAATTTCGCAACCGGCAATGTAATTAGCATGCCGAATATTACTTGGAATGTGAATTGGGACGAAATCGCCAATAGATAAGGCCATTTTACAATTTGGGCCCAAGTTAGAAGCAGAGCCTAAGGTGTAAATTATGGATAGTCCATATCTCGGAAACTATAAGAGATAATGCAATTTCGCAACCGGCAATGTAATTAGCATGCCGAATATCACTTGGAATGTGAATTGGGACGAAATCGCCAATAGATAAGACCATTTTACAATTTGGGCCCAAGTTAGAAGCAGAGCCTAAGGTGTAAATTATCGATAGTCCATATCTCGGAAACTATAAGAGATAATGCAATTTGGCAACCGGCAATGTAATTAGCATGCCGAATATTACTTGGAATGTGAATTGGAACGAAATCGCCAATAGGTAAGACCATTTTACAATTTGGGCCCAAGTTAGAAGCAGAGCCTGAGGTGTAAATTATCGATAGTCCATATCTCGGAAACTATAAGAGATAATTCAATTTGGCAACCGGCAATGTAATTAGCATGCCGAATATTACTTGGAATGTGAATTGGAACGAAATCGCCAATAGATAAGACCATTTTACAATTTGGGCCCAAGTTAGAAGCAGAGCCTAAGGTGTAAATTATCGATAGTCCATATCTCGGAAACTATAAGAGATAATGCAATTTGGCAACCGGCAATGTAATTAGCATGCCGAATATTACTTGGAATGTGAATTGGAACGAAATCGCCAATAGATAAGACCATTTTACAATTTGGGCCCAAGTTAGAAGCAGAGCCTAAGGTGTAAATTATCGATAGTCCATATCTCGGAAACTATAAGAGATAATTCAATTTGGCAACCGGCAATGTAATTAGCATGCCGAATATTACTTGGAATGTGAATTGGAACGAAATCGCCAATAGATAAGACCATTTTACAATTTGGGCCCAAGTTAGAAGCAGAGCCTAAGGTGTAAATTATTGATAGTCCATATCTCGGAAACTATAAGAGATAATGCAATTTGGCAACCGGCAATGTAATTAGCATGCCAAATATTACTTGGAATGTGAATTGGAACGAAATCGCCAATAGATAAGACCATTTTACAATTTGGGCCCAAGTTAGAAGCAGAGCCTAAGGTGTAAATTATCGATAGTCCATATCTCGGAAACTATAAGAGATAATGCAATTTGGCGACCGGCAATGTAATTAGCATGCCGAATATTACTTGGAATGTGAATTGGAACGAAATCGCCAATAGATAAGACCATTTTACAATTTGGGACCAAGTTAGAAGCAGAGCCTAAGGTGTAAATTATCGATAGTCCATAACTCGGAAACTATAAGAGATAATGCAATTTGGCAACCGGCAATGTAATTAGCTTGCCGAATATTACTTGGAATGTGAATTGGAACGAAATCGCCAATAGATAAGACCATTTTACAATTTGGGCCCAAGTTAGAAGCAGAGCCTATGGTGTAAATTATCGATAGTCCATATCTCGGAAACTATAAGAGATAATGCAATTTGGCAACCGGCAATGTAATTAGCATGCCGAATATTACTTGGAATGTGAATTGGAACGAAATCGCCAATAGATAAGACCATTTTACAATTTGGGCCCAAGTTAGAAGCAGAGCCTAAGGTGTAAATTATCGATAGTCCATATCTCGGAAACTATAAGAAATAATGCAATTTGGCAACCGGCAATGTAATTAGCATGGCGAATATTACATGGAATGTGAATTGGAACGAAATCGCCAATAGATAAGACCATTTTACAATTTGGGCCCAAGTTAGAAGCAGAGCCTAAGGTGTAAATTATCGATAGTCCATATCTCGGAAACTATAAGAGATAATGCAATTTGGCAACCGGCAATGTAATTAGCATGCCGAATATTACTTGGAATGTGAATTGGAACGAAATCGCCAATAGATAAGACCATTTTACAATTTGGGCCCAAGTTAGAAGCAGAGCCTAAGGTGTAAATTATCGATAATCCATATCTCGGAAACTATAAGAGATAATGCAATTTGGCAAACGGCAATGTAATTAGAATGCCGAATATTAATTGGAATGTGAATTGGAACGAAATCGCCAATAGATAAGACCATTTTACAATTTGGGCCCAAGTTAGAAGCAGAGCCTAAGGTGTAAATTATCGATAGTCCATATCTCGGAAACTATAAGAGATAATGCAATTTGGCAACCGGCGATGTAATTAGCATGCCGAATATTACTTGGAATGTGAATTGGAACGAAATCGCCAATAGGTAAGACCATTTTACAATTTGGGCCCAAGTTAGAAGCAGAGCCTATGGTGTAAATTATCGATAGTCCATATCTCGGAAACTATAAGAGATAATGCAATTTGGCAACCGGCAATGTAATTAGCATGCCCAATATTACTTGGAATGTGAATTGGAACGAAATCGCCAATAGATAAGACCATTTTACAATTTGGGCCCAAGTTAGAAGCAGAGCCTAAGGTGTAAATTATCGATAGTCCATATCTCGGAAACTATAAGAGATAATTCAATTTGGCAACCGGCAATGTAATTAGCATGCCGAATATTACTTGGAATGTGAATTGGAACGAAATCGCCAATAGATAAGACCATTTTACAATTTGGGCCCAAGTTAGAAGCAGAGCCTAAGGTGTAAATTATCGATAGTTCATATCTCGGAAACTATAAGAGATAATGCAATTTGGCAACCGGCAATGTAATTAGCATGCCGAATATTACTTGGAATGTGAATTGGAACGAAATCGCCAATAGATAAGACCATTTTACAATTTGGGAGCAAGTTAGAAGCAGAGCCTAAGGTGCAAATTATCGATAGTCCATATCTCGGAAACTATGAGAGATAATGCAATTTGGCAACCGGCAATGTAATTAGCATGCCGAATATTACTTGGAATGTGAATTGGAACGAAATCGCCAATAGATAAGACCATTTTACAATTTGGGCCCAAGTTAGAAGCAGAGCCTAAGGTGTAAATTATCAATAGTCCATATCTCGGAAACTATAAGAGATAATGCAATTTGGCAACCGGCAATGTAATTAGCATGCCGAATATTACTTGGAATGTGAATTGGAACGAAATCGCCAATAGATAAGACCATTTTACAATTTGGGCCCAAGTTAGAAGCAGAGCCTAAGATGTAAATTATTGATAGTGCATATCTCGGAAACTATAAGAGATAATGCAATTTCGCAAACGGCAATGTAATTAGCATGCCGAATATTACTTGGAGTGTGAATTGGAACGAAATCGCCAATAGATAAGACCATTTTACAATTTGGGCCCAAGTTAGAAGCAGAGCCTAAGGTGTAAATTATCGATAGTCCATATCTCGGAAACTATAAGAGATAATGCAATTTGGCAACCGGCAATGTAATTAGCATGCCGAATATTACTTGGAATGAGAATTGGAACGAAATCGCCAATAGATAAGACCATTTTACAATTTGGGCCCAAGTTAGAAGCAGAGCCTAAGGTGTAAATTATCGATAGTCCATATCTCGGAAACTATAAGAGATAATGCAATTTGGCAACCGGCAATGTAATTAGCATGCCGAATATTACTTGGAATGTGAATTGGAACGAAATCGCAAATAGATAAGACCATTTTACAATTTGGGCCCAAGTTAGAAGCAGAGCCTAAGGTGTAAATTATCGATAGTCCATATCTCGGAAACTATAAGAGATAATGCAATTTGGCAACCGGCAATGTAATTAGCATGCCGAATATTACTTGGAATGTGAATTGGAACGAAATCGCCAATAGATAAGACCATTTTACAATTTGGGCCCAAGTTAGAAGCAGAGAATAAGGTGTAAATTATCGATAGTCCATATCTCGGAAACTATAAGAGATAATGCAATTTGGCAACCGGCAATGTAATTAGCATGCCGAATATTACTTGGAATGTGAATTGGAACGAAATCGCCAATAGATAAGACCATTTTACAATTTGGGAGCAAGTTAGAAGCAGAGCCTAAGGTGCAAATTATCGATAGTCCATATCTCGGAAACTATAAGAGATAATGCAATTTCGCAACCGGCAATGTAATTAGCATGCCGAATATCACTTGGAATGTGAATTGGGACGAAATCGCCAATAGATAAGACCATTTTACAATTTGGGCCCAAGTTAGAAGCAGAGCCTAAGTTGTAAATTATCGATAGTCCATATCTCGGAAACTATAAGAGATAATGCAATTTGGCAACCGGCAATGTAATTAGCATGCCGAATATTACTTGGAATGTGAATTGGAACGAAATCGCCAATAGATAAGACCATTTTACAATTTGGGCCCAAGTTAGAAGCAGAGCCTAAGGTGTAAATTATCGATAGTTCATATCTCGGAAACTATAAGAGATAATGCAATTTGGCAACCGGCAATGTAATTAGCATGCCGAATATTACTTGGAATGTGAATTGGAACGAAATCGCCAATAGAGAAGACCATTTTACAATTTGGGCCCAAGTTAGAAGCAGAGCCTAAGGTGTAAATTATCGATAGTCCATATCTCGGAAACTATAAGAGATAATGCAATTTGGCAACCGGCAATGTAATTAGCATGCCGAATATTACTTGGAATGTGAATTGGAACGAAATCGCCAATAGATAAGACCATTTTACAATTTGGGCCCAAGTTAGAAGCAGAGCCCAAGGTGTAAATTATCGATAGTCCATATCTCGGAAACTATAAGAGGTAATGCAATTTGGCAACCGGCAATGTAATTAGCATGCCGAATATTACTTGGAATGTGAATTGGAACGAAATCGCCAATAGATAAGACCATTTTACAATTTGGGCCCAAGTTAGAAGCAGAGCCTAAGGTGTAAATTATCGATAGTCCATATCTCGGAAACTATAAGAGATAATGCAATTTGGCAACCGGCAATGTAATTAGCATGCCGAATATTACTTGGAATGTGAATTGGAACGAAATCGCCAATAGGTAAGACCATTTTACAATTTGGGCCCAAGTTAGAAGCAGAGCCTAAGGTGTAAATTATCGATAGTCCATATCTCGGAAACTATAAGAGATAATTCAATTTGGCAACCGTCAATGTAATTAGCATGCCGGATATTACTTGGAATGTGAATTGGAACGAAATCGCCAATAGATAAGACCATTTTATAATTTGGGCCCAAGTTAGAAGCAGAGCCTAAGGTGTAAATTATCGATAGTCCATATCTCGGAAACTATAAGATATAATGCAATTTGGCAACCGGCAATGTAATTAGCATGCCGAATATTACTTGGAATGTGAATTGGAACGAAATCGCCAATAGATAAGACCATTTTACAATTTGGGCCCAAGTTAGAAGCAGAGCCTAAGGTGTAAATTATCGATAGTCCATATCTCGGAAACTATAAGAGATAATGCAATTTGGCAAACGGCAATGTAATTAGCATGCCGAATATTACTTGGAATGTGAATTGGAACGAAATCGCCAATAGATAAGACCATTTTACAATTTGGGCCCAAGTTAGAAGCAGAGCCTAAGGTGTAAATTATCGATAGTCCATATCTCGGAAACTATAAGAGATAATGCAATTTGGCAACCGGCAATGTAATTAGCATTCCGAATATTAATTGGAATGTGAATTGGAACGAAATCGCCAATAGATAAGACCATTTTACAATTTGGGCCCAAGTTAGAAGCAGAGCCTAAGGTGTAAATTATCGATAGTCCATATCTCGGAAACTATAAGAGATAATGCAATTTGGCAACCGGCAATGTAATTAGCATGCCGAATATTACTTGGAATGTGAATTGGAACGAAATCGCCAATAGATAAGACGATTTTACAATTTGGGCCCAAGTTAGAAGCAGAGCCTAAGGTGTAAATTATCGATAGTCCATATCTCGGAAACTATAAGAGATAATGCAATTTGGCAACCGGCAATGTAATTAGCATGCCGAATATTACTTGGAATGTGAATTGGAACGAAATCGCCAATAGATAAGACGATTTTACAATTTGGGCCCAAGTTAAAAGCAGAGCCTAAGGTGTAAATTATCGATAGTCCATATCTCGGAAACTATAAGAGATAATGCAATTTGGCAACCGGCAATGTAATTAGCATGCCGAATATTACTTGGAATGTGAATTGGAACGAAATCGCCAATAGATAAGACCATTTTACAATTTGGGCCCAAGTTAGAAGCAGAGCCTATGGTGTAAATTATCGATAGTCCATATCTCGGAAACTATAAGAGATAATGCAATTTGGCAACCGGCAATGTAATTGGCATGCCGAATGTTACTTGGAATGTGAATTGGAACGAAATTGCCAATAGATAAGACCATTTTACAATTTGGGCCCAAGTTAGAAGCAGAGCCTAAGGTGTAAATTATCGATAGTCCATATCTCTGAAACTATAAGAGATAATGCAATTTCGCAACCGGCAATGTAATTAGCATGCCGAATATTACTTGGAATGTGAATTGGGACGAAATCGCCAATAGATAAGGCCATTTTACAATTTGGGCCCAAGTTAGAAGCAGAGCCTAAAGTGTAAATTATGGATAGTCCATATCTCGGAAACTATAAGAGATAATGCAATTTCGCAACCGGCAATGTAATTAGCATGCCGAATATCACTTGGAATGTGAATTGGGACGAAATCGCCAATAGATAAGACCATTTTACAATTTGGGCCCAAGTTAGAAGCAGAGCCTAAGGTGTAAATTATCGATAGTCCATATCTCGGAAACTATAAGAGATAATGCAATTTGGCAACCGGCAATGTAATTAGCATGCCGAATATTACTTGGAATGTGAATTGGAACGAAATCGCCAATAGGTAAGACCATTTTACAATTTGGGCCCAAGTTAGAAGCAGAGCCTGAGGTGTAAATTATCGATAGTCCATATCTCGGAAACTATAAGAGATAATTCAATTTGGCAACCGGCAATGTAATTAGCATGCCGAATATTACTTGGAATGTGAATTGGAACGAAATCGCCAATAGATAAGACCATTTTACAATTTGGGCCCAAGTTAGAAGCAGAGCCTAAGGTGTAAATTATCGATAGTCCATATCTCGGAAACTATAAGAGATAATGCAATTTGGCAACCGGCAATGTAATTAGCATGCCGAATATTACTTGGAATGTGAATTGGAACGAAATCGCCAATAGATAAGACCATTTTACAATTTGGGCCCAAGTTAGAAGCAGAGCCTAAGTGTAAATTATCGATAGTCCATATCTCGGAAACTATAAGAGATAATTCAATTTGGCAACCGGCAATGTAATTAGCATGCCGAATATTACTTGGAATGTGAATTGGAACGAAATCGCCAATAGATAAGACCATTTTACAATTTGGGCCCAAGTTAGAAGCAGAGCCTAAGGTGTAAATTATTGATAGTCCATATCTCGGAAACTATAAGAGATAATGCAATTTGGCAACCGGCAATGTAATTAGCATGCCAAATATTACTTGGAATGTGAATTGGAACGAAATCGCCAATAGATAAGACCATTTTACAATTTGCGCCCAAGTTAGAAGCAGAGCCTAAGGTGTAAATTATCGATAGTCCATATCTCGGAAACTATAAGAGATAATGCAATTTGGCGACCGGCAATGTAATTAGCATGCCGAATATTACTTGGAATGTGAATTGGAACGAAATCGCCAATAGATAAGACCATTTTACAATTTGGGCCCAAGTTAGAAGCAGAGCCTAAGGTGTAAATTATCGATAGTCCATAACTCGGAAACTATAAGAGATAATGCAATTTGGCAACCGGCAATGTAATTAGCATGCCGAATATTACTTGGAATGTGAATTGGAACGAAATCGCCAATAGATAAGGCCATTTTACAATTTGGGCCCAAGTTAGAAGCAGAGCCTATGGTGTAAATTATCGATAGTCCATATCTCGGAAACTATAAGAGATAATGCAATTTGGCAACCGGCAATGTAATTAGCATGCCGAATATTACTTGGAATGTGAATTGGAACGAAATCGCCAATAGATAAGACCATTTTACAATTTGGGCCCAAATTAGAAGCAGAGCCTAAGGTGTAAATTATCGATAGTCCATATCTCGGAAACTATAAGAAATAATGCAATTTGGCAACCGGCAATGTAATTAGCATGCCGAATATTACATGGAATGTGAATTGGAACGAAATCGCCAATAGATAAGACCATTTTACAATTTGGGCCCAAGTTAGAAGCAGAGCCTAAGGTGTAAATTATCGATAGTCCATATCTCGGAAACTATAAGAGATAATGCAATTTGGCAACCGGCAATGTAATTAGCATGCCGAATATTACTTGGAATGTGAATTGGGACGAAATCGCCAATAGATAAGGCCATTTTACAATTTGGGCCCAAGTTAGAAGCAGAGCCTAAGGTGTAAATTATCGATAGTCCATATCTCGGAAACTATAAGAGATAATGCAATTTGGCAAACGGCAATGTAATTAGCATGCCGAATATTACTTGGAATGTGAATTGGAACGAAATCGCCAATAGATAAGACCATTTTACAATTTGGGCCCAAGTTAGAAGCAGAGCCTAAGGTGTAAATTATCGATAGTCCATATCTCGGAAACTATAAGAGATAATGCAATTTGGCAACCGGCAATGTAATTAGCATTCCGAATATTAATTGGAATGTGAATTGGAACGAAATCGCCAATAGATAAGACCATTTTACAATTTGGGCCCAAGTTAGAAGCAGAGCCTAAGGTGTAAATTATCGATAGTCCATATCTCGGAAACTATAAGAGATAATGCAATTTGGCAACCGGCAATGTAATTAGCATGCCGAATATTACTTGGAATGTGAATTGGAACGAAATCGCCAATAGATAAGACGATTTTACAATTTGGGCCCAAGTTAGAAGCAGAGCCTAAGGTGTAAATTATCGATAGTCCATATCTCGGAAACTATAAGAGATAATGCAATTTGGCAACCGGCAATGTAATTAGCATGCCGAATATTACTTGGAATGTGAATTGGAACGAAATCGCCAATAGATAAGACGATTTTACAATTTGGGCCCAAGTTAAAAGCAGAGCCTAAGGTGTAAATTATCGATAGTCCATATCTCGGAAACTATAAGAGATAATGCAATTTGGCAACCGGCAATGTAATTAGCATGCCGAATATTACTTGGAATGTGAATTGGAACGAAATCGCCAATAGATAAGACCATTTTACAATTTGGGCCCAAGTTAGAAGCAGAGCCTATGGTGTAAATTATCGATAGTCCATATCTCGGAAACTATAAGAGATAATGCAATTTGGCAACCGGCAATGTAATTGGCATGCCGAATGTTACTTGGAATGTGAATTGGAACGAAATTGCCAATAGATAAGACCATTTTACAATTTGGGCCCAAGTTAGAAGCAGAGCCTAAGGTGTAAATTATCGATAGTCCATATCTCTGAAACTATAAGAGATAATGCAATTTCGCAACCGGCAATGTAATTAGCATGCCGAATATTACTTGGAATGTGAATTGGGACGAAATCGCCAATAGATAAGGCCATTTTACAATTTGGGCCCAAGTTAGAAGCAGAGCCTAAAGTGTAAATTATGGATAGTCCATATCTCGGAAACTATAAGAGATAATGCAATTTCGCAACCGGCAATGTAATTAGCATGCCGAATATCACTTGGAATGTGAATTGGGACGAAATCGCCAATAGATAAGACCATTTTACAATTTGGGCCCAAGTTAGAAGCAGAGCCTAAGGTGTAAATTATCGATAGTCCATATCTCGGAAACTATAAGAGATAATGCAATTTGGCAACCGGCAATGTAATTAGCATGCCGAATATTACTTGGAATGTGAATTGGAACGAAATCGCCAATAGGTAAGACCATTTTACAATTTGGGCCCAAGTTAGAAGCAGAGCCTGAGGTGTAAATTATCGATAGTCCATATCTCGGAAACTATAAGAGATAATTCAATTTGGCAACCGGCAATGTAATTAGCATGCCGAATATTACTTGGAATGTGAATTGGAACGAAATCGCCAATAGATAAGACCATTTTACAATTTGGGCCCAAGTTAGAAGCAGAGCCTAAGGTGTAAATTATCGATAGTCCATATCTCGGAAACTATAAGAGATAATGCAATTTGGCAACCGGCAATGTAATTAGCATGCCGAATATTACTTGGAATGTGAATTGGAACGAAATCGCCAATAGATAAGACCATTTTACAATTTGGGCCCAAGTTAGAAGCAGAGCCTAAGTGTAAATTATCGATAGTCCATATCTCGGAAACTATAAGAGATAATTCAATTTGGCAACCGGCAATGTAATTAGCATGCCGAATATTACTTGGAATGTGAATTGGAACGAAATCGCCAATAGATAAGACCATTTTACAATTTGGGCCCAAGTTAGAAGCAGAGCCTAAGGTGTAAATTATTGATAGTCCATATCTCGGAAACTATAAGAGATAATGCAATTTGGCAACCGGCAATGTAATTAGCATGCCAAATATTACTTGGAATGTGAATTGGAACGAAATCGCCAATAGATAAGACCATTTTACAATTTGGGCCCAAGTTAGAAGCAGAGCCTAAGGTGTAAATTATCGATAGTCCATATCTCGGAAACTATAAGAGATAATGCAATTTGGCGACCGGCAATGTAATTAGCATGCCGAATATTACTTGGAATGTGAATTGGAACGAAATCGCCAATAGATAAGACCATTTTACAATTTGGGCCCAAGTTAGAAGCAGAGCCTAAGGTGTAAATTATCGATAGTCCATAACTCGGAAACTATAAGAGATAATGCAATTTGGCAACCGGCAATGTAATTAGCATGCCGAATATTACTTGGAATGTGAATTGGAACGAAATCGCCAATAGATAAGGCCATTTTACAATTTGGGCCCAAGTTAGAAGCAGAGCCTATGGTGTAAATTATCGATAGTCCATATCTCGGAAACTATAAGAGATAATGCAATTTGGCAACCGGCAATGTAATTAGCATGCCGAATATTACTTGGAATGTGAATTGGAACGAAATCGCCAATAGATAAGACCATTTTACAATTTGGGCCCAAGTTAGAAGCAGAGCCTAAGGTGTAAATTATCGATAGTCCATATCTCGGAAACTATAAGAAATAATGCAATTTGGCAACCGGCAATGTAATTAGCATGCCGAATATTACATGGAATGTGAATTGGAACGAAATCGCCAATAGATAAGACCATTTTACAATTTGGGCCCAAGTTAGAAGCAGAGCCTAAGGTGTAAATTATCGATAGTCCATATCTCGGAAACTATAAGAGATAATGCAATTTGGCAACCGGCAATGTAATTAGCATGCCGAATATTACTTGGAATGTGAATTGGGACGAAATCGCCAATAGATAAGGCCATTTTACAATTTGGGCCCAAGTTAGAAGCAGAGCCTAAGGTGTAAATTATGGATAGTCCATATCTCGGAAACTATAAGAGATAATGCAATTTCGCAACCGGCAATGTAATTAGCATGCCGAATATCACTTGGAATGTGAATTGGGACGAAATCGCCAATAGATAAGACCATTTTACAATTTGGGCCCAAGTTAGAAGCAGAGCCTAAGGTGTAAATTATCGATAGTCCATATCTCGGAAACTATAAGAGATAATGCAATTTGGCAACCGGCAATGTAATTAGCATGCCGAATATTACTTGGAATGTGAATTGGAACGAAATCGCCAATAGGTAAGACCATTTTACAATTTGGGCCCAAGTTAGAAGCAGAGCCTAAGGTGTAAATTATTGATAGTCCATATCTCGGAAACTATAAGAGATAATGCAATTTGGCAACCGGCAATGTAATTAGCATGCCAAATATTACTTGGAATGTGAATTGGAACGAAATCGCCAATAGATAAGACCATTTTACAATTTGGGCCCAAGTTAGAAGCAGAGCCTAAGGTGTAAATTATCGATAGACCATATCTCGGAAACTATAAGAGATAATGCAATTTGGCGACCGGCAATGTAATTAGCATGCCGAATATTACTTGGAATGTGAATTGGAACGAAATCGCCAATAGATAAGACCATTTTACAATTTGGGACCAAGTTAGAAGCAGAGCCTAAGGTGTAAATTATCGATAGTCCATAACTCGGAAACTATAAGAGATAATGCAATTTGGCAACCGGCAATGTAATTAGCATGCCGAATTTTACTTGGAATGTGAATTGGAACGAAATCGCCAATAGATAAGGCCATTTTACAATTTGGGCCCAAGTTAGAAGCAGAGCCTATGGTGTAAATTATCGATAGTCCATATCTCGGAAACTATAAGAGATAATGCAATTTGGCAACCGGCAATGTAATTAGCATGCCGAATATTACTTGGAATGTGAATTGGAACGAAATCGCCAATAGATAAGACCATTTTACAATTTGGGCCCAAGTTAGAAGCAGAGCCTAAGGTGTAAATTATCGATAGTCCATATCTCGGAAACTATAAGAAATAATGCAATTTGGCAACCGGCAATGTAATTAGCATGCCGAATATTACATGGAATGTGAATTGGAACGAAATCGCCAATAGATAAGACCATTTTACAATTTGGGCCCAAGTTAGAAGCAGAGCCTAAGGTGTAAATTATCGATAGTCCATATCTCGGAAACTATAAGAGATAATGCAATTTGGCAACCGGCAATGTAATTAGCATGCCGAATATTACTTGGAATGTGAATTGGAACGAAATCGCCAATAGATAAGACCATTTTACAATTTGGGCCCAAGTTAGAAGCAGAGCCTAAGGTGTAAATTATCGATAATCCATATCTCGGAAACTATAAGAGATAATGCAATTTGGCAAACGGCAATGTAATTAGAATGCCGAATATTAATTGGAATGTGAATTGGAACGAAATCGCCAATAGATAAGACCATTTTACAATTTGGGCCCAAGTTAGAAGCAGAGCCTAAGGTGTAAATTATCGATAGTCCATATCTCGGAAACTATAAGAGATAATGCAATTTGGCAACCGGCAATGTAATTAGCATGCCGAATATTACTTGGAATGTGAATTGGAACGAAATCGCCAATAGGTAAGACCATTTTACAATTTGGGCCCAAGTTAGAAGCAGAGCCTATGGTGTAAATTATCGATAGTCCATATCTCGGAAACTATAAGAGATAATGCAATTTGGCAACCGGCAATGTAATTAGCATGCCCAATATTACTTGGAATGTGAATTGGAACGAAATCGCCAATAGATAAGACCATTTTACAATTTGGGCCCAAGTTAGAAGCAGAGCCTAAGGTGTAAATTATCGATAGTCCATATCTCGGAAACTATAAGAGATAATTCAA
Organism: Rhynchophorus ferrugineus; assembly: GCF_030347505.1. Taxonomy (NCBI): domain Eukaryota; kingdom Metazoa; phylum Arthropoda; class Insecta; order Coleoptera; family Curculionidae; genus Rhynchophorus; species Rhynchophorus ferrugineus. The sequence continues at coordinate 796,298 of NW_027472606.1, read as the reverse complement.
TTTGGCAACCGGCAATGTAATTAGCATGCCGAATATTACTTGGAATGTGAATTGGAACGAAATCGCCAATAGATAAGACCATTTTACAATTTGGGCCCAAGTTAGAAGCAGAGCCTAAGGTGTAAATTATCGATAGTTCATATCTCGGAAACTATAAGAGATAATGCAATTTGGCAACCGGCAATGTAATTAGCATGCCGAATATTACTTGGAATGTGAATTGGAACGAAATCGCCAATAGATAAGACCATTTTACAATTTGGGAGCAAGTTAGAAGCAGAGCCTAAGGTGCAAATTATCGATAGTCCATATCTCGGAAACTATAAGAGATAATGCAATTTGGCAACCGGCAATGTAATTAGCATGCCGAATATTACTTGGAATGTGAATTGGAACGAAATCGCCAATAGATAAGACCATTTTACAATTTGGGCCCAAGTTAGAAGCAGAGCCTAAGGTGTAAATTATCAATAGTCCATATCTCGGAAACTATAAGAGATAATGCAATTTGGCAACCGGCAATGTAATTAGCATGCCGAATATTACTTGGAATGTGAATTGGAACGAAATCGCCAATAGATAAGACCATTTTACAATTTGGGCCCAAGTTAGAAGCAGAGCCTAAGATGTAAATTATTGATAGTGCATATCTCGGAAACTATAAGAGATAATGCAATTTCGCAAACGGCAATGTAATTAGCATGCCGAATATTACTTGGAGTGTGAATTGGAACGAAATCGCCAATAGATAAGACCATTTTACAATTTGGGCCCAAGTTAGAAGCAGAGCCTAAGGTGTAAATTATCGATAGTCCATATCTCGGAAACTATAAGAGATAATGCAATTTGGCAACCGGCAATGTAATTAGCATGCCGAATATTACTTGGAATGAGAATTGGAACGAAATCGCCAATAGATAAGACCATTTTACAATTTGGGCCCAAGTTAGAAGCAGAGCCTAAGGTGTAAATTATCGATAGTCCATATCTCGGAAACTATAAGAGATAATGCAATTTGGCAACCGGCAATGTAATTAGCATGCCGAATATTACTTGGAATGTGAATTGGAACGAAATCGCCAATAGATAAGACCATTTTACAATTTGGGCCCAAGTTAGAAGCAGAGCCTAAGGTGTAAATTATCGATAGTCCATATCTCGGAAACTATAAGAGATAATGCAATTTGGCAACCGGCAATGTAATTAGCATGCCGAATATTACTTGGAATGTGAATTGGAACGAAATCGCCAATAGATAAGACCATTTTACAATTTGGGCCCAAGTTAGAAGCAGAGAATAAGGTGTAAATTATCGATAGTCCATATCTCGGAAACTATAAGAGATAATGCAATTTGGCAACCGGCAATGTAATTAGCATGCCGAATATTACTTGGAATGTGAATTGGAACGAAATCGCCAATAGATAAGACCATTTTACAATTTGGGAGCAAGTTAGAAGCAGAGCCTAAGGTGCAAATTATCGATAGTCCATATCTCGGAAACTATAAGAGATAATGCAATTTCGCAACCGGCAATGTAATTAGCATGCCGAATATCACTTGGAATGTGAATTGGGACGAAATCGCCAATAGATAAGACCATTTTACAATTTGGGCCCAAGTTAGAAGCAGAGCCTAAGTTGTAAATTATCGATAGTCCATATCTCGGAAACTATAAGAGATAATGCAATTTGGCAACCGGCAATGTAATTAGCATGCCGAATATTACTTGGAATGTGAATTGGAACGAAATCGCCAATAGATAAGACCATTTTACAATTTGGGCCCAAGTTAGAAGCAGAGCCTAAGGTGTAAATTATCGATAGTCCATATCTCGGAAACTATAAGAGATAATGCAATTTGGCAACCGGCAATGTAATTAGCATGCCGAATATTACTTGGAATGTGAATTGGAACGAAATCGCCAATAGAGAAGACCATTTTACAATTTGGGCCCAAGTTAGAAGCAGAGCCTAAGGTGTAAATTATCGATAGTCCATACCTCGGAAACTATAAGAGATAATGCAATTTGGCAACCGGCAATGTAATTAGCATGCCGAATATTACTTGGAATGTGAATTGGAACGAAATCGCCAATAGATAAGACCATTTTACAATTTGGGCCCAAGTTAGAAGCAGAGCCTAAGGTGTAAATTATCGATAGTCCATATCTCGGAAACTATAAGAGGTAATGCAATTTGGCAACCGGCAATGTAATTAGCATGCCGAATATTACTTGGAATGTGAATTGGAACGAAATCGCCAATAGATAAGACCATTTTACAATTTGGGCCCAAGTTAGAAGCAGAGCCTAAGGTGTAAATTATCGATAGTCCATATCTCGGAAACTATAAGAGATAATGCAATTTGGCAACCGGCAATGTAATTAGCATGCCGAATATTACTTGGAATGTGAATTGGAACGAAATCGCCAATAGGTAAGACCATTTTACAATTTGGGCCCAAGTTAGAAGCAGAGCCTAAGGTGTAAATTATCGATAGTCCATATCTCGGAAACTATAAGAGATAATTCAATTTGGCAACCGTCAATGTAATTAGCATGCCGGATATTACTTGGAATGTGAATTGGAACGAAATCGCCAATAGATAAGACCATTTTATAATTTGGGCCCAAGTTAGAAGCAGAGCCTAAGGTGTAAATTATCGATAGTCCATATCTCGGAAACTATAAGATATAATGCAATTTGGCAACCGGCAATGTAATTAGCATGCCGAATATTACTTGGAATGTGCATTGGAACGAAATCGCCAATAGATAAGACCATTTTACAATTTGGGCCCAAGTTAGAAGCAGAGCCTAAGGTGTAAATTATCGATAGTCCATATCTCGGAAACTATAAGAGATAATGCAATTTGGCAAACGGCAATGTAATTAGCATGCCGAATATTACTGGGAATGTGAATTGGAACGAAATCGCCAATAGATAAGACCATTTTACAATTTGGGCCCAAGTTAGAAGCAGAGCCTAAGGTGTAAATTATCGATAGTCCATATCTCGGAAACTATAAGAGATAATGCAATTTGGCAACCGGCAATGTAATTAGCATTCCGAATATTAATTGGAATGTGAATTGGAACGAAATCGCCAATAGATAAGACCATTTTACAATTTGGGCCCAAGTTAGAAGCAGAGCCTAAGGTGTAAATTATCGATAGTCCATATCTCGGAAACTATAAGAGATAATGCAATTTGGCAACCGGCAATGTAATTAGCATGCCGAATATTACTTGGAATGTGAATTGGAACGAAATCGCCAATAGATAAGACGATTTTACAATTTGGGCCCAAGTTAGAAGCAGAGCCTAAGGTGTAAATTATCGATAGTCCATATCTCGGAAACTATAAGAGATAATGCAATTTGGCAACCGGCAATGTAATTAGCATGCCGAGTATTACTTGGAATGTGAATTGGAACGAAATCGCCAATAGATAAGACGATTTTACAATTTGGGCCCAAGTTAAAAGCAGAGCCTATGGTGTAAATTATCGATAGTCCATATCTCGGAAACTATAAGAGATAATGCAATTTGGCAACCGGCAATGTAATTAGCATGCCGAATATTACTTGGAATGTGAATTGGAACGAAATCGCCAATAGATAAGACCATTTTACAATTTGGGCCCAAGTTAGAAGCAGAGCCTATGGTGTAAATTATCGATAGTCCATATCTCGGAAACTATAAGAGATAATGCAATTTGGCAACCGGCAATGTAATTGGCATGCCGAATGTTACTTGGAATGTGAATTGGAACGAAATCGCCAATAGATAAGACCATTTTACAATTTGGGCCCAAGTTAGAAGCAGAGCCTAAGGTGTAAATTATCGATAATCCATATCTCGGAAACTATAAGAGATAATGCATTTTGGCAAACGGCAATGTAATTAGAATGCCGAATATTAATTGGAATGTGAATTGGAACGAAATCGCCAATAGATAAGACCATTTTACAATTTGGGCCCAAGTTAGAAGCAGAGCCTAAGGTGTAAATTATCGATAGTCCATATCTCGGAAACTATAAGAGATAATGCAATTTGGCAACCGGCAATGTAATTAGCATGCCGAATATTACTTGGAATGTGAATTGGAACGAAATCGCCAATAGGTAAGACCATTTTACAATTTGGGCCCAAGTTAGAAGCAGAGCCTATGGTGTAAATTATCGATAGTCCATATCTCGGAAACTATAAGAGATAATGCAATTTGGCAACCGGCAATGTAATTAGCATGCCCAATATTACTTGGAATGTGAATTGGAACGAAATCGCCAATAGATAAGACCATTTTACAATTTGGGCCCAAGTTAGAAGCAGAGCCTAAGGTGTAAATTATCGATAGTCCATATCTCGGAAACTATAAGAGATAATTCAATTTGGCAACCGGCAATGTAATTAGCATGCCGAATATTACTTGGAATGTGAATTGGAACGAAATCGCCAATAGATAAGACCATTTTACAATTTGGGCCCAAGTTAGAAGCAGAGCCTAAGGTGTAAATTATCGATAGTTCATATCTCGGAAACTATAAGAGATAATGCAATTTGGCAACCGGCAATGTAATTAGCATGCCGAATATTACTTGGAATGTGAATTGGAACGAAATCGCCAATAGATAAGACCATTTTACAATTTGGGAGCAAGTTAGAAGCAGAGCCTAAGGTGCAAATTATCGATAGTCCATATCTCGGAAACTATAAGAGATAATGCAATTTGGCAACCGGCAATGTAATTAGCATGCCGAATATTACTTGGAATGTGAATTGGAACGAAATCGCCAATAGATAAGACCATTTTACAATTTGGGCCCAAGTTAGAAGCAGAGCCTAAGGTGTAAATTATCAATAGTCCATATCTCGGAAACTATAAGAGATAATGCAATTTGGCAACCGGCAATGTAATTAGCATGCCGAATATTACTTGGAATGTGAATTGGAACGAAATCGCCAATAGATAAGACCATTTTACAATTTGGGCCCAAGTTAGAAGCAGAGCCTAAGATGTAAATAATTGATAGTGCATATCTCGGAAACTATAAGAGATAATGCAATTTCGCAAACGGCAATGTAATTAGCATGCCGAATATTACTTGGAGTGTGAATTGGAACGAAATCGCCAATAGATAAGACCATTTTACAATTTGGGCCCAAGTTAGAAGCAGAGCCTAAGGTGTAAATTATCGATAGTCCATATCTCGGAAACTATAAGAGATAATGCAATTTGGCAACCGGCAATGTAATTAGCATGCCGAATATTACTTGGAATGAGAATTGGAACGAAATCGCCAATAGATAAGACCATTTTACAATTTGGGCCCAAGTTAGAAGCAGAGCCTAAGGTGTAAATTATCGATAGTCCATATCTCGGAAACTATAAGAGATAATGCAATTTGGCAACCGGCAATGTAATTAGCATGCCGAATATTACTTGGAATGTGAATTGGAACGAAATCGCCAATAGATAAGACCATTTTACAATTTGGGCCCAAGTTAGAAGCAGAGCCTAAGGTGTAAATTATCGATAGTCCATATCTCGGAAACTATAAGAGATAATGCAATTTGGCAACCGGCAATGTAATTAGCATGCCGAATATTACTTGGAATGTGAATTGGAACGAAATCGCCAATAGATAAGACCATTTTACAATTTGGGCCCAAGTTAGAAGCAGAGAATAAGGTGTAAATTATCGATAGTCCATATCTCGGAAACTATAAGAGATAATGCAATTTGGCAACCGGCAATGTAATTAGCATGCCGAATATTACTTGGAATGTGAATTGGAACGAAATCGCCAATAGATAAGACCATTTTACAATTTGGGAGCAAGTTAGAAGCAGAGCCTAAGGTGCAAATTATCGATAGTCCATATCTCGGAAACTATAAGAGATAATGCAATTTCGCAACCGGCAATGTAATTAGCATGCCGAATATCACTTGGAATGTGAATTGGGACGAAATCGCCAATAGATAAGACCATTTTACAATTTGGGCCCAAGTTAGAAGCAGAGCCTAAGTTGTAAATTATCGATAGTCCATATCTCGGAAACTATAAGAGATAATGCAATTTGGCAACCGGCAATGTAATTAGCATGCCGAATATTACTTGGAATGTGAATTGGAACGAAATCGCCAATAGATAAGACCATTTTACAATTTGGGCCCAAGTTAGAAGCAGAGCCTAAGGTGTAAATTATCGATAGTCCATATCTCGGAAACTATAAGAGATAATGTAATTTGGCAACCGGCAATGTAATTAGCATGCCGAATATTACTTGGAATGTGAATTGGAACGAAATCGCCAATAGAGAAGACCATTTTACAATTTGGGCCCAAGTTAGATGCAGAGCCTAAGGTGTAAATTATCGATAGTCCATACCTCGGAAACTATAAGAGATAATGCAATTTGGCAACCGGCAATGTAATTAGCATGCCGAATATTACTTGGAATGTGAATTGGAACGAAATCGCCAATAGATAAGACCATTTTACAATTTGGGCCCAAGTTAGAAGCAGAGCCTAAGGTGTAAATTATCGATAGTCCATATCTCGGAAACTATAAGAGGTAATGCAATTTGGCAACCGGCAATGTAATTAGCATGCCGAATATTACTTGGAATGTGAATTGGAACGAAATCGCCAATAGATAAGACCATTTTACAATTTGGGCCCAAGTTAGAAGCAGAGCCTAAGGTGTAAATTATCGATAGTCCATATCTCGGAAACTATAAGAGATAATGCAATTTGGCAACCGGCAATGTAATTAGCATGCCGAATATTACTTGGAATGTGAATTGGAACGAAATCGCCAATAGGTAAGACCATTTTACAATTTGGGCCCAAGTTAGAAGCAGAGCCTAAGGTGTAAATTATCGATAGTCCATATCTCGGAAACTATAAGAGATAATTCAATTTGGCAACCGTCAATGTAATTAGCATGCCGGATATTACTTGGAATGTGAATTGGAACGAAATCGCCAATAGATAAGACCATTTTATAATTTGGGCCCAAGTTAGAAGCAGAGCCTAAGGTGTAAATTATCGATAGTCCATATCTCGGAAACTATAAGATATAATGCAATTTGGCAACCGGCAATGTAATTAGCATGCCGAATATTACTTGGAATGTGCATTGGAACGAAATCGCCAATAGATAAGACCATTTTACAATTTGGGCCCAAGTTAGAAGCAGAGCCTAAGGTGTAAATTATCGATAGTCCATATCTCGGAAACTATAAGAGATAATGCAATTTGGCAAACGGCAATGTAATTAGCATGCCGAATATTACTGGGAATGTGAATTGGAACGAAATCGCCAATAGATAAGACCATTTTACAATTTGGGCCCAAGTTAGAAGCAGAGCCTAAGGTGTAAATTATCGATAGTCCATATCTCGGAAACTATAAGAGATAATGCAATTTGGCAACCGGCAATGTAATTAGCATTCCGAATATTAATTGGAATGTGAATTGGAACGAAATCGCCAATAGATAAGACCATTTTACAATTTGGGCCCAAGTTAGAAGCAGAGCCTAAGGTGTAAATTATCGATAGTCCATATCTCGGAAACTATAAGAGATAATGCAATTTGGCAACCGGCAATGTAATTAGCATGCCGAATATTACTTGGAATGTGAATTGGAACGAAATCGCCAATAGATAAGACGATTTTACAATTTGGGCCCAAGTTAGAAGCAGAGCCTAAGGTGTAAATTATCGATAGTCCATATCTCGGAAACTATAAGAGATAATGCAATTTGGCAACCGGCAATGTAATTAGCATGCCGAGTATTACTTGGAATGTGAATTGGAACGAAATCGCCAATAGATAAGACGATTTTACAATTTGGGCCCAAGTTAAAAGCAGAGCCTATGGTGTAAATTATCGATAGTCCATATCTCGGAAACTATAAGAGATAATGCAATTTGGCAACCGGCAATGTAATTAGCATGCCGAATATTACTTGGAATGTGAATTGGAACGAAATCGCCAATAGATAAGACCATTTTACAATTTGGGCCCAAGTTAGAAGCAGAGCCTATGGTGTAAATTATCGATAGTCCATATCTCGGAAACTATAAGAGATAATGCAATTTGGCAACCGGCAATGTAATTGGCATGCCGAATGTTACTTGGAATGTGAATTGGAACGAAATTGCCAATAGATAAGACCATTTTACAATTTGGGCCCAAGTTAGAAGCAGAGCCTAAGGTGTAAATTATCGATAGTCCATATCTCTGAAACTATAAGAGATAATGCAATTTCGCAACCGGCAATGTAATTAGCATGCCGAATATTACTTGGAATGTGAATTGGGACGAAATCGCCAATAGATAAGGCCATTTTACAATTTGGGCCCAAGTTAGAAGCAGAGCCTAAGGTGTAAATTATGGATAGTCAATATCTCGGAAACTATAAGAGATAATGCAATTTCGCAACCGGCAATGTAATTAGCATGCCGAATATCACTTGGAATGTGAATTGGGACGAAATCGCCAATAGATAAGACCATTTTACAATTTGGGCCCAAGTTAGAAGCAGAGCCTAAGGTGTAAATTATCGATAGTCCATATATCGGAAACTATAAGAGATAATGCAATTTGGCAACCGGCAATGTAATTAGCATGCCGAATATTACTTGGAATGTGAATTGGAACGAAATCGCCAATAGGTAAGACCATTTTACAATTTGGGCCCAAGTTAGAAGCAGAGCCTGAGGTGTAAATTATCGATAGTCCATATCTCGGAAACTATAAGAGATAATTCAATTTGGCAACCGGCAATGTAATTAGCATGCCGAATATTACTTGGAATGTGAATTGGAACGAAATCGCCAATAGATAAGACCATTTTACAATTTGGGCCCAAGTTAGAAGCAGAGCCTAAGGTGTAAATTATCGATAGTCCATATCTCGGAAACTATAAGAGATAATGCAATTTGGCAACCGGCAATGTAATTAGCATGCCGAATATTACTTGGAATGTGAATTGGAACGAAATCGCCAATAGATAAGACCATTTTACAATTTGGGCCCAAGTTAGAAGCAGAGCCTAAGTGTAAATTATCGATAGTCCATATCTCGGAAACTATAAGAGATAATTCAATTTGGCAACCGGCAATGTAATTAGCATGCCGAATATTACTTGGAATGTGAATTGGAACGAAATCGCCAATAGATAAGACCATTTTACAATTTGGGCCCAAGTTAGAAGCAGAGCCTAAGGTGTAAATTATTGATAGTCCATATCTCGGAAACTATAAGAGATAATGCAATTTGGCAACCGGCAATGTAATTAGCATGCCAAATATTACTTGGAATGTGAATTGGAACGAAATCGCCAATAGATAAGACCATTTTACAATTTGGGCCCAAGTTAGAAGCAGAGCCTAAGGTGTAAATTATCGATAGTCCATATCTCGGAAACTATAAGAGATAATGCAATTTGGCGACCGGCAATGTAATTAGCATGCCGAATATTACTTGGAATGTGAATTGGAACGAAATCGCCAATAGATAAGACCATTTTACAATTTGGGCCCAAGTTAGAAGCAGAGCCTAAGGTGTAAATTATCGATAGTCCATAACTCGGAAACTATAAGAGATAATGCAATTTGGCAACCGGCAATGTAATTAGCATGCCGAATATTACTTGGAATGTGAATTGGAACGAAATCGCCAATAGATAAGGCCATTTTACAATTTGGGCCCAAGTTAGAAGCAGAGCCTATGGTGTAAATTATCGATAGTCCATATCTCGGAAACTATAAGAGATAATGCAATTTGGCAACCGGCAATGTAATTAGCATGCCCAATATTACTTGGAATGTGAATTGGAACGAAATCGCCAATAGATAAGGCCATTTTACAATTTGGGCCCAAGTTAGAAGCAGAGCCTAAGGTGTAAATTATCGATAGTCCATATCTCGGAAACTATAAGAGATAATTCAATTTGGCAACCGGCAATGTAATTAGCATGCCGAATATTACTTGGAATGTGAATTGGAACGAAATCGCCAATAGATAAGACCATTTTACAATTTGGGCCCAAGTTAGAAGCAGAGCCTAAGGTGTAAATTATCGATAGTTCATATCTCGGAAACTATAAGAGATAATGCAATTTGGCAACCGGCAATGTAATTAGCATGCCGAATATTACTTGGAATGTGAATTGGAACGAAATCGCCAATAGATAAGACCATTTTACAATTTGGGAGCAAGTTAGAAGCAGAGCCTAAGGTGCAAATTATCGATAGTCCATATCTCGGAAACTATAAGAGATAATGCAATTTCGCAACCGGCAATGTAATTAGCATGCCGAATATCACTTGGAATGTGAATTGGGACGAAATCGCCAATAGATAAGACCATTTTACAATTTGGGCCCAAGTTAGAAGCAGAGCCTAAGGTGTAAATTATGGATAGTCCATATCTCGGAAACTATAAGAGATAATGCAATTTCGCAACCGGCAATGTAATTAGCATGCCGAATATCACTTGGAATGTGAATTGGGACGAAATCGCCAATAGATAAGACCATTTTACAATTTGGGCCCAAGTTAGAAGCAGAGCCTAAGGTGTAAATTATCGATAGTCCATATCTCGGAAACTATAAGAGATAATGCAATTTGGCAACCGGCAATGTAATTAGCATGCCGAATATTACTTGGAATGTGAATTGGAACGAAATCGCCAATAGATAAGACCATTTTACAATTTGGGCCCAAGTTAGAAGCAGAGCCTAAGGTGTAAATTATGGATAGTCCATATCTCGGAAACTATAAGAGATAATGCAATTTCGCAACCGGCAATGTAATTAGCATGCCGAATATCACTTGGAATGTGAATTGGGACGAAATCGCCAATAGATAAGACCATTTTACAATTTGGGCCCAAGTTAGAAGCAGAGCCTAAGGTGTAAATTATCGATAGTCCATATCTCGGAAACTATAAGAGATAATTCAATTTGGCAACCGGCAATGTAATTAGCATGCCGAATATTACTTGGAATGTGAATTGGAACGAAATCGCCAATAGATAAGACCATTTTACAATTTGGGCCCAAGTTAGAAGCAGAGCCTAAGGTGTAAATTATTGATAGTCCATATCTCGGAAACTATAAGAGATAATGCAATTTGGCAACCGGCAATGTAATTAGCATGCCGAATATTACTTGGAATGTGAATTGGAACGAAATCGCCAATAGATAAGACCATTTTACAATTTGGGCCCAAGTTAGAAGCAGAGCCTAAGGTGTAAATTATCGATAGTCCATATCTCGGAAACTATAAGAGATAATGCAATTTGGCAACCGGCAATGTAATTAGCATGCCGAATATTACTTGGAATGTGAATTGGAACGAAATCGCCAATAGATAAGACCATTTTACAATTTGGGCCCAAGTTAGAAGCAGAGCCTAAGGTGTAAATTATCGATAGTCCATAACTCGGAAACTATAAGAGATAATGCAATTTGGCAACCGGCAATGTAATTAGCATGCCGAATATTACTTGGAATGTGAATTGGAACGAAATCGCCAATAGATAAGGCCATTTTACAATTTGGGCCCAAGTTAGAAGCAGAGCCTATGGTGTAAATTATCGATAGTCCATATCTCGGAAACTATAAGAGATAATGCAATTTGGCAACCGGCAATGTAATTAGCATGCCGAATATTACTTGGAATGTGAATTGGAACGAAATCGCCAATAGATAAGACCATTTTACAATTTGGGCCCAAGTTAGAAGCAGAGCCTAAGGTGTAAATTATGGATAGTCCATATCTCGGAAACTATAAGAGATAATGCAATTTCGCAACCGGCAATGTAATTAGCATGCCGAATATCACTTGGAATGTGAATTGGGACGAAATCGCCAATAGATAAGACCATTTTACAATTTGGGCCCAAGTTAGAAGCAGAGCCTAAGGTGTAAATTATCGATAGTCCATATCTCGGAAACTATAAGAGATAATGCAATTTGGCAACCGGCAATGTAATTAGCATGCCGAATATTACTTGGAATGTGAATTGGAACGAAATCGCCAATAGATAAGACCATTTTACAATTTGGGCCCAAGTTAGAAGCAGAGCCTAAGGTGTAAATTATCGATAGTCCATAACTCGGAAACTATAAGAGATAATGCAATTTGGCAACCGGCAATGTAATTAGCATGCCGAATATTACTTGGAATGTGAATTGGAACGAAATCGCCAATAGATAAGGCCATTTTACAATTTGGGCCCAAGTTAGAAGCAGAGCCTATGGTGTAAATTATCGATAGTCCATATCTCGGAAACTATAAGAGATAATGCAATTTGGCAACCGGCAATGTAATTAGCATGCCGAATATTACTTGGAATGTGAATTGGAACGAAATCGCCAATAGATAAGACCATTTTACAATTTGGGCCCAAGTTAGAAGCAGAGCCTAAGGTGTAAATTATCGATAGTCCATATCTCGGAAACTATAAGAAATAATGCAATTTGGCAACCGGCAATGTAATTAGCATGCCGAATATTACTTGGAATGTGAATTGGAACGAAATCGCCAATAGATAAGACCATTTTACAATTTGGGCCCAAGTTAGAAGCAGAGCCTAAGGTGTAAATTATCGATAGTCCATATCTCGGAAACTATAAGAGATAATGCAATTTGGCAACCGGCAATGTAATTAGCATGCCGAATATTACTTGGAATGTGAATTGGAACGAAATCGCCAATAGATAAGACCATTTTACAATTTGGGCCCAAGTTAGAAGCAGAGCCTAAGATGTAAATTATTGATAGTGCATATCTCGGAAACTATAAGAGATAATGCAATTTCGCAACCGGCAATGTAATTAGCATGCCGAATATTACTTGGAGTGTGAATTGGAACGAAATCGCCAATAGATAAGACCATTTTACAATTTGGGCCCAAGTTAGAAGCAGAGCCTAAGGTGTAAATTATCGATAGTCCATATCTCGGAAACTATAAGAGATAATGCAATTTGGCAACCGGCAATGTAATTAGCATGCCGAATATTACTTGGAATGAGAATTGGAACGAAATCGCCAATAGATAAGACCATTTTACAATTTGGGCCCAAGTTAGAAGCAGAGCCTAAGGTGTAAATTATCGATAGTCCATATCTCGGAAACTATAAGAGATAATGCAATTTGGCAACCGGCAATGTAATTAGCATGCCGAATATTACTTGGAATGTGAATTGGAACGAAATCGCCAATAGATAAGACCATTTTACAATTTGGGCCCAAGTTAGAAGCAGAGCCTAAGGTGTAAATTATCGATAGTCCATATCTCGGAAACTATAAGAGATAATGCAATTTGGCAACCGGCAATGTAATTAGCATGCCGAATATTACTTGGAATGTGAATTGGAACGAAATCGCCAATAGATAAGGCCATTTTACAATTTGGGCCCAAGTTAGAAGCAGAGCCTAAGGTGTAAATTATCGATAGTCCATATCTCGGAAACTATAAGAGATAATGCAATTTGGCAACCGGCAATGTAATTAGCATGCCGAATATTACTTGGAATGTGAATTGGAACGAAATCGCCAATAGATAAGGCCATTTTACAATTTGGGCCCAAGTTAGAAGCAGAGCCTATGGTGTAAATTATCGATAGTCCATATCTCGGAAACTATAAGAGATAATGCAATTTGGCAACCGGCAATGTAATTAGCATGCCGAATATTACTTGGAATGTGAATTGGAACGAAATCGCCAATAGATAAGACCATTTTACAATTTGGGCCCAAGTTAGAAGCAGAGCCTAAGGTGTAAATTATCGATAGTCCATATCTCGGAAACTATAAGAAATAATGCAATTTGGCAACCGGCAATGTAATTAGCATGCCGAATATTACTTGGAATGTGAATTGGAACGAAATCGCCAATAGATAAGACCATTTTACAATTTGGGCCCAAGTTAGAAGCAGAGCCTAAGGTGTAAATTATCGATAGTCCATATCTCGGAAACTATAAGAGATAATGCAATTTGGCAACCGGCAATGTAATTAGCATGCCGAATATTACTTGGAATGTGAATTGGAACGAAATCGCCAATAGATAAGACCATTTTACAATTTGGGCCCAAGTTAGAAGCAGAGCCTAAGATGTAAATTATTGATAGTGCATATCTCGGAAACTATAAGAGATAATGCAATTTCGCAACCGGCAATGTAATTAGCATGCCGAATATTACTTGGAGTGTGAATTGGAACGAAATCGCCAATAGATAAGACCATTTTACAATTTGGGCCCAAGTTAGAAGCAGAGCCTAAGGTGTAAATTATCGATAGTCCATATCTCGGAAACTATAAGAGATAATGCAATTTGGCAACCGGCAATGTAATTAGCATGCCGAATATTACTTGGAATGTGAATTGGAACGAAATCGCCAATAGATAAGACCATTTTACAATTTGGGCCCAAGTTAGAAGCAGAGCCTAAGGTGTAAATTATCGATAGTCCATATCTCGGAAACTATAAGAGATAATGCAATTTGGCAACCGGCAATGTAATTAGCATGCCGAATATTACTTGGAATGTGAATTGGAACGAAATCGCCAATAGATAAGACCATTTTACAATTTGGGCCCAAGTTAGAAGCAGAGAATAAGGTGTAAATTATCGATAGTCCATATCTCGGAAACTATAAGAGATAATGCAATTTGGCAACCGGCAATGTAATTAGCATGCCGAATATTACTTGGAATGTGAATTGGAACGAAATCGCCAATAGATAAGACCATTTTACAATTTGGGAGCAAGTTAGAAGCAGAGCCTAAGGTGCAAATTATCGATAGTCCATATCTCGGAAACTATAAGAGATAATGCAATTTCGCAACCGGCAATGTAATAAGCATGCCGAATATTACTTGGAATGTGAATTGGAACGAAATCGCCAATAGAGAAGACCATTTTACAATTTGGGCCCAAGTTAGAAGCAGAGCCTAAGGTGTAAATTATCGATAGTCCATATCTCGGAAACTATAAGAGATAATGCAATTTGGCAACCGGCAATGTAATTAGCATGCCGAATATTACTTGGAATGTGAATTGGAACGAAATCGCCAATAGATAAGACCATTTTACAATTTGGGCCCAAGTTAGAAGCAGAGCCTAAGGTGTAAATTATCGATAGTCCATATCTCGGAAACTATAAGAGGTAATGCAATTTGGCAACCGGCAATGTAATTAGCATGCCGAATATTACTTGGAATGTGAATTGGAACGAAATCGCCAATAGATAAGACCATTTTACAATTTGGGCCCAAGTTAGAAGCAGAGCCTAAGGTGTAAATTATCGATAGTCCATATCTCGGAAACTATAAGAGATAATGCAATTTGGCAACCGGCAATGTAATTAGCATGCCGAATATTACTTGGAATGTGAATTGGAACGAAATCGCCAATAGGTAAGACCATTTTACAATTTGGGCCCAAGTTAGAAGCAGAGCCTAAGGTGTAAATTATCGATAGTCCATATCTCGGAAACTATAAGAGATAATTCAATTTGGCAACCGTCAATGTAATTAGCATGCCGGATATTACTTGGAATGTGAATTGGAACGAAATCGCCAATAGATAAGACCATTTTATAATTTGGGCCCAAGTTAGAAGCAGAGCCTAAGGTGTAAATTATCGATAGTCCATATCTCGGAAACTATAAGATATAATGCAATTTGGCAACCGGCAATGTAATTAGCATGCCGAATATTACTTGGAATGTGAATTGGAACGAAATCGCCAATAGATAAGACCATTTTACAATTTGGGCCCAAGTTAGAAGCAGAGCCTAAGGTGTAAATTATCGATAGTCCATATCTCGGAAACTATAAGAGATAATGCAATTTGGCAAACGGCAATGTAATTAGCATGCCGAATATTACTTGGAATGTGAATTGGAACGAAATCGCCAATAGATAAGACCATTTTACAATTTGGGCCCAAGTTAGAAGCAGAGCCTAAGGTGTAAATTATCGATAGTCCATATCTCGGAAACTATAAGAGATAATGCAATTTGGCAACCGGCAATGTAATTAGCATTCCGAATATTAATTGGAATGTGAATTGGAACGAAATCGCCAATAGATAAGACCATTTTACAATTTGGGCCCAAGTTAGAAGCAGAGCCTAAGGTGTAAATTATCGATAGTCCATATCTCGGAAACTATAAGAGATAATGCAATTTGGCAACCGGCAATGTAATTAGCATGCCGAATATTACTTGGAATGTGAATTGGAACGAAATCGCCAATAGATAAGACGATTTTACAATTTGGGCCCAAGTTAGAAGCAGAGCCTAAGGTGTAAATTATCGATAGTCCATATCTCGGAAACTATAAGAGATAATGCAATTTGGCAACCGGCAATGTAATTAGCATGCCGAATATTACTTGGAATGTGAATTGGAACGAAATCGCCAATAGATAAGACGATTTTACAATTTGGGCCCAAGTTAGAAGCAGAGCCTAAGGTGTAAATTATCGATAGTCCATATCTCGGAAACTATAAGAGATAATGCAATTTGGCAACCGGCAATGTAATTAGCATGCCGAATATTACTTGGAATGTGAATTGGAACGAAATCGCCAATAGATAAGACCATTTTACAATTTGGGCCCAAGTTAGAAGCAGAGCCTATGGTGTAAATTATCGATAGTCCATATCTCGGAAACTATAAGAGATAATGCAATTTGGCAACCGGCAATGTAATTGGCATGCCGAATGTTACTTGGAATGTGAATTGGAACGAAATTGCCAATAGATAAGACCATTTTACAATTTGGGCCCAAGTTAGAAGCAGAGCCTAAGGTGTAAATTATCGATAGTCCATATCTCGGAAACTATAAGAGATAATGCAATTTGGCAACCGGCAATGTAATTAGCATGCCGAATATTACTTGGAATGTGAATTGGAACGAAATCGCCAATAGATAAGACCATTTTACAATTTGGGCCCAAGTTAGAAGCAGAGCCTATGGTGTAAATTATCGATAGTCCATATCTCGGAAACTATAAGAGATAATGCAATTTGGCAACCGGCAATGTAATTGGCATGCCGAATGTTACTTGGAATGTGAATTGGAACGAAATTGCCAATAGATAAGACCATTTTACAATTTGGGCCCAAGTTAGAAGCAGAGCCTAAGGTGTAAATTATCGATAGTCCATATCTCTGAAACTATAAGAGATAATGCAATTTCGCAACCGGCAATGTAATTAGCATGCCGAATATCACTTGGAATGTGAATTGGGACGAAATCGCCAATAGATAAGACCATTTTACAATTTGGGCCCAAGTTAGAAGCAGAGCCTAAGGTGTAAATTATCGATAGTCCATATCTCGGAAACTATAAGAGATAATGCAATTTGGCAACCGGCAATGTAATTAGCATGCCGAATATTACTTGGAATGTGAATTGGAACGAAATCGCCAATAGGTAAGACCATTTTACAATTTGGGCCCAAGTTAGAAGCAGAGCCTGAGGTGTAAATTATCGATAGTCCATATCTCGGAAACTATAAGAGATAATTCAATTTGGCAACCGGCAATGTAATTAGCATGCCGAATATTACTTGGAATGTGAATTGGAACGAAATCGCCAATAGATAAGACCATTTTACAATTTGGGCCCAAGTTAGAAGCAGAGCCTAAGGTGTAAATTATCGATAGTCCATATCTCGGAAACTATAAGAGATAATGCAATTTGGCAACCGGCAATGTAATTAGCATGCCGAATATTACTTGGAATGTGAATTGGAACGAAATCGCCAATAGATAAGACCATTTTACAATTTGGGCCCAAGTTAGAAGCAGAGCCTAAGGTGTAAATTATCGATAGTCCATATCTCGGAAACTATAAGAGATAATGCAATTTGGCAACAGGCAATGTAATTAGCATGCCGAATATTACTTGGAATGTGAATTGGAACGAAATCGCCAATAGGTAAGACCATTTTACAATTTTAGCCCAAGTTAGAAGCAGAGCCTAAGGTGTAAATTATCGATAGTCCATATCTCGGAAACTATAAGAGATAATTCAATTTGGCAACCGGCAATGTAATTAGCATGCCAAATATTACTTGGAATGTGAATTGGAACGAAATCGCCAATAGATAAGACCATTTTACAATTTGGGCCCAAGTTAGAAGCAGAGCCTAAGGTGTAAATTATCGATAGTCCATAACTCGGAAACTATAAGAGATAATGCAATTTGGCAACCGGCAATGTAATTAGCATGCCGAATATTACTTGGAATGTGAATTGGAACGAAATCGCCAATAGATAAGGCCATTTTACAATTTGGGCCCAAGTTAGAAGCAGAGCCTATGGTGTAAATTATCGATAGTCCATATCTCGGAAACTATAAGAGATAATGCAATTTGGCAACCGGCAATGTAATTAGCATGCCGAATATTACTTGGAATGTGAATTGGAACGAAATCGCCAATAGATAAGACCATTTTACAATTTGGGCCCAAGTTAGAAGCAGAGCCTAAGGTGTAAATTATCGATAGTCCATATCTCGGAAACTATAAGAAATAATGCAATTTGGCAACCGGCAATGTAATTAGCATGCCGAATATTACATGGAATGTGAATTGGAACGAAATCGCCAATAGATAAGACCATTTTACAATTTGGGCCCAAGTTAGAAGCAGAGCCTAAGGTGTAAATTATCGATAGTCCATATCTCGGAAACTATAAGAGATAATGCAATTTGGCAACCGGCAATGTAATTAGCATGCCGAATATTACTTGGAATGTGAATTGGAACGAAATCGCCAATAGGTAAGACCATTTTACAATTTGGGCCCAAGTTAGAAGCAGAGCCTATGGTGTAAATTATCGATAGTCCATATCTCGGAAACTATAAGAGATAATGCAATTTGGCAACCGGCAATGTAATTAGCATGCCCAATATTACTTGGAATGTGAATTGGAACGAAATCGCCAATAGATAAGGCCATTTTACAATTTGGGCCCAAGTTAGAAGCAGAGCCTAAGGTGTAAATTATCGATAGTCCATATCTCGGAAACTATAAG
Source organism: Rhynchophorus ferrugineus (assembly GCF_030347505.1). Taxonomy (NCBI): domain Eukaryota; kingdom Metazoa; phylum Arthropoda; class Insecta; order Coleoptera; family Curculionidae; genus Rhynchophorus; species Rhynchophorus ferrugineus. The sequence continues at coordinate 777,213 of NW_027472606.1, read as the reverse complement.
AGATAATTCAATTTGGCAACCGGCAATGTAATTAGCATGCCGAATATTACTTGGAATGTGAATTGGAACGAAATCGCCAATAGATAAGACCATTTTACAATTTGGGCCCAAGTTAGAAGCAGAGCCTAAGGTGTAAATTATCGATAGTTCATATCTCGGAAACTATAAGAGATAATGCAATTTGGCAACCGGCAATGTAATTAGCATGCCGAATATTACTTGGAATGTGAATTGGAACGAAATCGCCAATAGATAAGACCATTTTACAATTTGGGAGCAAGTTAGAAGCAGAGCCTAAGGTGCAAATTATCGATAGTCCATATCTCGGAAACTATAAGAGATAATGCAATTTCGCAACCGGCAATGTAATTAGCATGCCGAATATCACTTGGAATGTGAATTGGGACGAAATCGCCAATAGATAAGACCATTTTACAATTTGGGCCCAAGTTAGAAGCAGAGCCTAAGGTGTAAATTATGGATAGTCCATATCTCGGAAACTATAAGAGATAATGCAATTTCGCAACCGGCAATGTAATTAGCATGCCGAATATCACTTGGAATGTGAATTGGGACGAAATCGCCAATAGATAAGACCATTTTACAATTTGGGCCCAAGTTAGAAGCAGAGCCTAAGGTGTAAATTATCGATAGTCCATATCTCGGAAACTATAAGAGATAATGCAATTTGGCAACCGGCAATGTAATTAGCATGCCGAATATTACTTGGAATGTGAATTGGAACGAAATCGCCAATAGATAAGACCATTTTACAATTTGGGCCCAAGTTAGAAGCAGAGCCTAAGGTGTAAATTATGGATAGTCCATATCTCGGAAACTATAAGAGATAATGCAATTTCGCAACCGGCAATGTAATTAGCATGCCGAATATCACTTGGAATGTGAATTGGGACGAAATCGCCAATAGATAAGACCATTTTACAATTTGGGCCCAAGTTAGAAGCAGAGCCTAAGGTGTAAATTATCGATAGTCCATATCTCGGAAACTATAAGAGATAATGCAATTTGGCAACCGGCAATGTAATTAGCATGCCGAATATTACTTGGAATGTGAATTGGAACGAAATCGCCAATAGATAAGACCATTTTACAATTTGGGCCCAAGTTAGAAGCAGAGCCTAAGGTGTAAATTATCGATAGTCCATAACTCGGAAACTATAAGAGATAATGCAATTTGGCAACCGGCAATGTAATTAGCATGCCGAATATTACTTGGAATGTGAATTGGAACGAAATCGCCAATAGATAAGGCCATTTTACAATTTGGGCCCAAGTTAGAAGCAGAGCCTATGGTGTAAATTATCGATAGTCCATATCTCGGAAACTATAAGAGATAATGCAATTTGGCAACCGGCAATGTAATTAGCATGCCGAATATTACTTGGAATGTGAATTGGAACGAAATCGCCAATAGATAAGACCATTTTACAATTTGGGCCCAAGTTAGAAGCAGAGCCTAAGGTGTAAATTATCGATAGTCCATATCTCGGAAACTATAAGAAATAATGCAATTTGGCAACCGGCAATGTAATTAGCATGCCGAATATTACTTGGAATGTGAATTGGAACGAAATCGCCAATAGATAAGACCATTTTACAATTTGGGCCCAAGTTAGAAGCAGAGCCTAAGGTGTAAATTATCGATAGTCCATATCTCGGAAACTATAAGAGATAATGCAATTTGGCAACCGGCAATGTAATTAGCATGCCGAATATTACTTGGAATGTGAATTGGAACGAAATCGCCAATAGATAAGACCATTTTACAATTTGGGCCCAAGTTAGAAGCAGAGCCTAAGATGTAAATTATTGATAGTGCATATCTCGGAAACTATAAGAGATAATGCAATTTCGCAACCGGCAATGTAATTAGCATGCCGAATATTACTTGGAGTGTGAATTGGAACGAAATCGCCAATAGATAAGACCATTTTACAATTTGGGCCCAAGTTAGAAGCAGAGCCTAAGGTGTAAATTATCGATAGTCCATATCTCGGAAACTATAAGAGATAATGCAATTTGGCAACCGGCAATGTAATTAGCATGCCGAATATTACTTGGAATGAGAATTGGAACGAAATCGCCAATAGATAAGACCATTTTACAATTTGGGCCCAAGTTAGAAGCAGAGCCTAAGGTGTAAATTATCGATAGTCCATATCTCGGAAACTATAAGAGATAATGCAATTTGGCAACCGGCAATGTAATTAGCATGCCGAATATTACTTGGAATGTGAATTGGAACGAAATCGCCAATAGATAAGACCATTTTACAATTTGGGCCCAAGTTAGAAGCAGAGCCTAAGGTGTAAATTATCGATAGTCCATATCTCGGAAACTATAAGAGATAATGCAATTTGGCAACCGGCAATGTAATTAGCATGCCGAATATTACTTGGAATGTGAATTGGAACGAAATCGCCAATAGATAAGGCCATTTTACAATTTGGGCCCAAGTTAGAAGCAGAGCCTAAGGTGTAAATTATCGATAGTCCATATCTCGGAAACTATAAGAGATAATGCAATTTGGCAACCGGCAATGTAATTAGCATGCCGAATATTACTTGGAATGTGAATTGGAACGAAATCGCCAATAGATAAGGCCATTTTACAATTTGGGCCCAAGTTAGAAGCAGAGCCTATGGTGTAAATTATCGATAGTCCATATCTCGGAAACTATAAGAGATAATGCAATTTGGCAACCGGCAATGTAATTAGCATGCCGAATATTACTTGGAATGTGAATTGGAACGAAATCGCCAATAGATAAGACCATTTTACAATTTGGGCCCAAGTTAGAAGCAGAGCCTAAGGTGTAAATTATCGATAGTCCATATCTCGGAAACTATAAGAAATAATGCAATTTGGCAACCGGCAATGTAATTAGCATGCCGAATATTACTTGGAATGTGAATTGGAACGAAATCGCCAATAGATAAGACCATTTTACAATTTGGGCCCAAGTTAGAAGCAGAGCCTAAGGTGTAAATTATCGATAGTCCATATCTCGGAAACTATAAGAGATAATGCAATTTGGCAACCGGCAATGTAATTAGCATGCCGAATATTACTTGGAATGTGAATTGGAACGAAATCGCCAATAGATAAGACCATTTTACAATTTGGGCCCAAGTTAGAAGCAGAGCCTAAGATGTAAATTATTGATAGTGCATATCTCGGAAACTATAAGAGATAATGCAATTTCGCAACCGGCAATGTAATTAGCATGCCGAATATTACTTGGAGTGTGAATTGGAACGAAATCGCCAATAGATAAGACCATTTTACAATTTGGGCCCAAGTTAGAAGCAGAGCCTAAGGTGTAAATTATCGATAGTCCATATCTCGGAAACTATAAGAGATAATGCAATTTGGCAACCGGCAATGTAATTAGCATGCCGAATATTACTTGGAATGTGAATTGGAACGAAATCGCCAATAGATAAGACCATTTTACAATTTGGGCCCAAGTTAGAAGCAGAGCCTAAGGTGTAAATTATCGATAGTCCATATCTCGGAAACTATAAGAGATAATGCAATTTGGCAACCGGCAATGTAATTAGCATGCCGAATATTACTCGGAATGTGAATTGGAACGAAATCGCCAATAGATAAGACCATTTTACAATTTGGGCCCAAGTTAGAAGCAGAGAATAAGGTGTAAATTATCGATAGTCCATATCTCGGAAACTATAAGAGATAATGCAATTTGGCAACCGGCAATGTAATTAGCATGCCGAATATTACTTGGAATGTGAATTGGAACGAAATCGCCAATAGATAAGACCATTTTACAATTTGGGAGCAAGTTAGAAGCAGAGCCTAAGGTGCAAATTATCGATAGTCCATATCTCGGAAACTATAAGAGATAATGCAATTTCGCAACCGGCAATGTAATAAGCATGCCGAATATTACTTGGAATGTGAATTGGAACGAAATCGCCAATAGAGAAGACCATTTTACAATTTGGGCCCAAGTTAGAAGCAGAGCCTAAGGTGTAAATTATCGATAGTCCATATCTCGGAAACTATAAGAGATAATGCAATTTGGCAACCGGCAATGTAATTAGCATGCCGAATATTACTTGGAATGTGAATTGGAACGAAATCGCCAATAGATAAGACCATTTTACAATTTGGGCCCAAGTTAGAAGCAGAGCCTAAGGTGTAAATTATCGATAGTCCATATCTCGGAAACTATAAGAGGTAATGCAATTTGGCAACCGGCAATGTAATTAGCATGCCGAATATTACTTGGAATGTGAATTGGAACGAAATCGCCAATAGATAAGACCATTTTACAATTTGGACCCAAGTTAGAAGCAGAGCCTAAGGTGTAAATTATCGATAGTCCATATCTCGGAAACTATAAGAGATAATGCAATTTGGCAACCGGCAATGTAATTAGCATGCCGAATATTACTTGGAATGTGAATTGGAACGAAATCGCCAATAGGTAAGACCATTTTACAATTTGGGCCCAAGTTAGAAGCAGAGCCTAAGGTGTAAATTATCGATAGTCCATATCTCGGAAACTATAAGAGATAATTCAATTTGGCAACCGTCAATGTAATTAGCATGCCGGATATTACCTGGAATGTGAATTGGAACGAAATCGCCAATAGATAAGACCATTTTATAATTTGGGCCCAAGTTAGAAGCAGAGCCTAAGGTGTAAATTATCGATAGTCCATATCTCGGAAACTATAAGATATAATGCAATTTGGCAACCGGCAATGTAATTAGCATGCCGAATATTACTTGGAATGTGAATTGGAACGAAATCGCCAATAGATAAGACCATTTTACAATTTGGGCCCAAGTTAGAAGCAGAGCCTAAGGTGTAAATTATCGATAGTCCATATCTCGGAAACTATAAGAGATAATGCAATTTGGCAAACGGCAATGTAATTAGCATGCCGAATATTACTTGGAATGTGAATTGGAACGAAATCGCCAATAGATAAGACCATTTTACAATTTGGGCCCAAGTTAGAAGCAGAGCCTAAGGTGTAAATTATCGATAGTCCATATCTCGGAAACTATAAGAGATAATGCAATTTGGCAACCGGCAATGTAATTAGCATTCCGAATATTAATTGGAATGTGAATTGGAACGAAATCGCCAATAGATAAGACCATTTTACAATTTGGGCCCAAGTTAGAAGCAGAGCCTAAGGTGTAAATTATCGATAGTCCATATCTCGGAAACTATAAGAGATAATGCAATTTGGCAACCGGCAATGTAATTAGCATGCCGAATATTACTTGGAATGTGAATTGGAACGAAATCGCCAATAGATAAGACGATTTTACAATTTGGGCCCAAGTTAGAAGCAGAGCCTAAGGTGTAAATTATCGATAGTCCATATCTCGGAAACTATAAGAGATAATGCAATTTGGCAACCGGCAATGTAATTAGCATGCCGAATATTACTTGGAATGTGAATTGGAACGAAATCGCCAATAGATAAGACGATTTTACAATTTGGGCCCAAGTTAGAAGCAGAGCCTAAGGTGTAAATTATCGATAGTCCATATCTCGGAAACTATAAGAGATAATGCAATTTGGCAACCGGCAATGTAATTAGCATGCCGAATATTACTTGGAATGTGAATTGGAACGAAATCGCCAATAGATAAGACCATTTTACAATTTGGGCCCAAGTTAGAAGCAGAGCCTATGGTGTAAATTATCGATAGTCCATATCTCGGAAACTATAAGAGATAATGCAATTTGGCAACCGGCAATGTAATTGGCATGCCGAATGTTACTTGGAATGTGAATTGGAACGAAATTGCCAATAGATAAGACCATTTTACAATTTGGGCCCAAGTTAGAAGCAGAGCCTAAGGTGTAAATTATCGATAGTCCATATCTCTGAAACTATAAGAGATAATGCAATTTCGCAACCGGCAATGTAATTAGCATGCCGAATATTACTTGGAATGTGAATTGGGACGAAATCGCCAATAGATAAGGCCATTTTACAATTTGGGCCCAAGTTAGAAGCAGAGCCTAAGGTGTAAATTATGGATAGTCCATATCTCGGAAACTATAAGAGATAATGCAATTTCGCAACCGGCAATGTAATTAGCATGCCGAATATCACTTGGAATGTGAATTGGGACGAAATCGCCAATAGATAAGACCATTTTACAATTTGGGCCCAAGTTAGAAGCAGAGCCTAAGGTGTAAATTATCGATAGTCCATATCTCGGAAACTATAAGAGATAATGCAATTTGGCAACCGGCAATGTAATTAGCATGCCGAATATTACTTGGAATGTGAATTGGAACGAAATCGCCAATAGGTAAGACCATTTTACAATTTGGGCCCAAGTTAGAAGCAGAGCCTGAGGTGTAAATTATCGATAGTCCATATCTCGGAAACTATAAGAGATAATTCAATTTGGCAACCGGCAATGTAATTAGCATGCCGAATATTACTTGGAATGTGAATTGGAACGAAATCGCCAATAGATAAGACCATTTTACAATTTGGGCCCAAGTTAGAAGCAGAGCCTAAGGTGTAAATTATCGATAGTCCATATCTCGGAAACTATAAGAGATAATGCAATTTGGCAACCGGCAATGTAATTAGCATGCCGAATATTACTTGGAATGTGAATTGGAACGAAATCGCCAATAGATAAGACCATTTTACAATTTGGGCCCAAGTTAGAAGCAGAGCCTAAGGTGTAAATTATCGATAGTCCATATCTCGGAAACTATAAGAGATAATGCAATTTGGCAACAGGCAATGTAATTAGCATGCCGAATATTACTTGGAATGTGAATTGGAACGAAATCGCCAATAGGTAAGACCATTTTACAATTTTAGCCCAAGTTAGAAGCAGAGCCTAAGGTGTAAATTATCGATAGTCCATATCTCGGAAACTATAAGAGATAATTCAATTTGGCAACCGGCAATGTAATTAGCATGCCGAATATTACTTGGAATGTGAATTGGAACGAAATCGCCAATAGATAAGACCATTTTACAATTTGGGCCCAAGTTAGAAGCAGAGCCTAAAGTGTAAATTATTGATAGTCCATATCTCGGAAACTATAAGAGATAATGCAATTTGGCAACCGGCAATGTAATTAGCATGCCAAATATTACTTGGAATGTGAATTGGAACGAAATCGCCAATAGATAAGACCATTTTACAATTTGGGCCCAAGTTAGAAGCAGAGCCTAAGGTGTAAATTATCGATAGTCCATATCTCGGAAACTATAAGAGATAATGCAATTTGGCGACCGGCAATGTAATTAGCATGCCGAATATTACTTGGAATGTGAATTGGAACGAAATCGCCAATAGATAAGACCATTTTACAATTTGGGCCCAAGTTAGAAGCAGAGCCTAAGGTGTAAATTATCGATAGTCCATAACTCGGAAACTATAAGAGATAATGCAATTTGGCAACCGGCAATGTAATTAGCATGCCGAATATTACTTGGAATGTGAATTGGAACGAAATCGCCAATAGATAAGGCCATTTTACAATTTGGGCCCAAGTTAGAAGCAGAGCCTATGGTGTAAATTATCGATAGTCCATATCTCGGAAACTATAAGAGATAATGCAATTTGGCAACCGGCAATGTAATTAGCATGCCGAATATTACTTGGAATGTGAATTGGAACGAAATCGCCAATAGATAAGACCATTTTACAATTTGGGCCCAAGTTAGAAGCAGAGCCTAAGGTGTAAATTATCGATAGTCCATATCTCGGAAACTATAAGAAATAATGCAATTTGGCAACCGGCAATGTAATTAGCATGCCGAATATTACATGGAATGTGAATTTGAACGAAATCGCCAATAGATAAGACCATTTTACAATTTGGGCCCAAGTTAGAAGCAGAGCCTAAGGTGTAAATTATCGATAGTCCATATCTCGGAAACTATAAGAGATAATGCAATTTGGCAACCGGCAATGTAATTAGCATGCCGAATATTACTTGGAATGTGAATTGGAACGAAATCGCCAATAGATAAGACCATTTTACAATTTGGGCCCAAGTTAGAAGCAGAGCCTAAGGTGTAAATTATCGATAATCCATATCTCGGAAACTATAAGAGATAATGCAATTTGGCAAACGGCAATGTAATTAGGATGCCGAATATTAATTGGAATGTGAATTGGAACGAAATCGCCAATAGATAAGACCATTTTACAATTTGGGCCCAAGTTAGAAGCAGAGCCTAAGGTGTAAATTATCGATAGTCCATATCTCGGAAACTATAAGAGATAAAGCAATTTGGCAACCGGCAATGTAATTAGCATGCCGAATATTACTTGGAATGTGAATTGGAACGAAATCGCCAATAGGTAAGACCATTTTACAATTTGGGCCCAAGTTAGAAGCAGAGCCTATGGTGTAAATTATCGATAGTCCATATCTCGGAAACTATAAGAGATAATGCAATTTGGCAACCGGCAATGTAATTAGCATGCCCAATATTACTTGGAATGTGAATTGGAACGAAATCGCCAATAGATAAGACCATTTTACAATTTGGGCCCAAGTTAGAAGCAGAGCCTAAGGTGTAAATTATCGATAGTCCATATCTCGGAAACTATAAGAGATAATTCAATTTGGCAACCGGCAATGTAATTAGCATGCCGAATATTACTTGGAATGTGAATTGGAACGAAATCGCCAATAGATAAGACCATTTTACAATTTGGGCCCAAGTTAGAAGCAGAGCCTAAGGTGTAAATTATCGATAGTTCATATCTCGGAAACTATAAGAGATAATGCAATTTGGCAACCGGCAATGTAATTAGCATGCCGAATATTACTTGGAATGTGAATTGGAACGAAATCGCCAATAGATAAGACCATTTTACAATTTGGGAGCAAGTTAGAAGCAGAGCCTAAGGTGCAAATTATCGATAGTCCATATCTCGGAAACTATAAGAGATAATGCAATTTCGCAACCGGCAATGTAATTAGCATGCCGAATATCACTTGGAATGTGAATTGGGACGAAATCGCCAATAGATAAGACCATTTTACAATTTGGGCCCAAGTTAGAAGCAGAGCCTAAGGTGTAAATTATGGATAGTCCATATCTCGGAAACTATAAGAGATAATGCAATTTCGCAACCGGCAATGTAATTAGCATGCCGAATATCACTTGGAATGTGAATTGGGACGAAATCGCCAATAGATAAGACCATTTTACAATTTGGGCCCAAGTTAGAAGCAGAGCCTAAGGTGTAAATTATCGATAGTCCATATCTCGGAAACTATAAGAGATAATGCAATTTGGCAACCGGCAATGTAATTAGCATGCCGAATATTACTTGGAATGTGAATTGGAACGAAATCGCCAATAGATAAGACCATTTTACAATTTGGGCCCAAGTTAGAAGCAGAGCCTAAGGTGTAAATTATGGATAGTCCATATCTCGGAAACTATAAGAGATAATGCAATTTCGCAACCGGCAATGTAATTAGCATGCCGAATATCATTTGGAATGTGAAATGGGACGAAATCGCCAATAGATAAGACCATTTTACAATTTGGGCCCAAGTTAGAAGCAGAGCCTAAGGTGTAAATTATCGATAGTCCATATCTCGGAAACTATAAGAGATAATTCAATTTGGCAACCGGCAATGTAATTAGCATGCCGAATATTACTTGGAATGTGAATTGGAACGAAATCGCCAATAGATAAGACCATTTTACAATTTGGGCCCAAGTTAGAAGCAGAGCCTAAGGTGTAAATTATTGATAGTCCATACCTCGGAAACTATAAGAGATAATGCAATTTGGCAACCGGCAATGTAATTAGCATGCCGAATATTACTTGGAATGTGAATTGGAACGAAATCGCCAATAGATAAGACCATTTTACAATTTGGGCCCAAGTTAGAAGCAGAGCCTAAGGTGTAAATTATCGATAGTCCATATCTCGGAAACTATAAGAGATAATGCAATTTGGCAACCGGCAATGTAATTAGCATGCCGAATATTACTTGGAATGTGAATTGGAACGAAATCGCCAATAGATAAGACCATTTTACAATTTGGGCCCAAGTTAGAAGCAGAGCCTAAGGTGTAAATTATCGATAGTCCATAACTCGGAAACTATAAGAGATAATGCAATTTGGCAACCGGCAATGTAATTAGCATGCCGAATATTACTTGGAATGTGAATTGGAACGAAATCGCCAATAGATAAGGCCATTTTACAATTTGGGCCCAAGTTAGAAGCAGAGCCTATGGTGTAAATTATCGATAGTCCATATCTCGGAAACTATAAGAGATAATGCAATTTGGCAACCGGCAATGTAATTAGCATGCCGAATATTACTTGGAATGTGAATTGGAACGAAATCGCCAATAGATAAGACCATTTTACAATTTGGGACCAAGTTAGAAGCAGAGCCTAAGGTGTAAATTATGGATAGTCTATATCTCGGAAACTATAAGAGATAATGCAATTTCGCAACCGGCAATGTAATTAGCATGCCGAATATCACTTGGAATGTGAATTGGGACGAAATCGCCAATAGATAAGACCATTTTACAATTTGGGCCCAAGTTAGAAGCAGAGCCTAAGGTGTAAATTATCGATAGTCCATATCTCGGAAACTATAAGAGATAATGCAATTTGGCAACCGGCAATGTAATTAGCATGCCGAATATTACTTGGAATGTGAATTGGAACGAAATCGCCAATAGGTAAGACCATTTTACAATTTGGGCCCAAGTTAGAAGCAGAGCCTGAGGTGTAAATTATCGATAGTCCATATCTCGGAAACTATAAGAGATAATTCAATTTGGCAACCGGCAATGTAATTAGCATGCCGAATATTACTTGGAATGTGAATTGGAACGAAATCGCCAATAGATAAGACCATTTTACAATTTGGGCCCAAGTTAGAAGCAGAGCCTAAGGTGTAAATTATCGATAGTCCATATCTCGGAAACTATAAGAGATAATGCAATTTGGCAACCGGCAATGTAATTAGCATGCCGAATATTACTTGGAATGTGAATTGGAACGAAATCGCCAATAGATAAGACCATTTTACAATTTGGGCCCAAGTTAGAAGCAGAGCCTAAGGTGTAAATTATCGATAGTCCATATCTCGGAAACTATAAGAGATAATGCAATTTGGCAACAGGCAATGTAATTAGCATGCCGAATATTACTTGGAATGTGAATTGGAACGAAATCGCCAATAGGTAAGACCATTTTACAATTTTAGCCCAAGTTAGAAGCAGAGCCTAAGGTGTAAATTATCGATAGTCCATATCTCGGAAACTATAAGAGATAATTCAATTTGGCAACCGGCAATGTAATTAGCATGCCGAATATTACTTGGAATGTGAATTGGAACGAAATCGCCAATAGATAAGACCATTTTACAATTTGGGCCCAAGTTAGAAGCAGAGCCTAAGGTGTAAATTATTGATAGTCCATATCTCGGAAACTATAAGAGATAATGCAATTTGGCAACCGGCAATGTAATTAGCATGCCGAATATTACTTGGAATGTGAATTGGAACGAAATCGCCAATAGATAAGACCATTTTACAATTTGGGCCCAAGTTAGAAGCAGAGCCTAAGGTGTAAATTATCGATAGTCCATATCTCGGAAACTAAAAGAGATAATGCAATTTGGCAACCGGCAATGTAATTAGCATGCCGAATATTACTTGGAATGTGAATTGGAACGAAATCGCCAATAGATAAGACCATTTTACAATTTGGGCCCAAGTTAGAAGCAGAGCCTAAGGTGTAAATTATCGATAGTCCATAACTCGGAAACTATAAGAGATAATGCAATTTGGCAACCGGCAATGTAATTAGCATGCCGAATATTACTTGGAATGTGAATTGGAACGAAATCGCCAATAGATAAGGCCATTTTACAAGTTGGGCCCAAGTTAGAAGCAGAGCCTATGGTGTAAATTATCGATAGTCCATATCTCGGAAACTATAAGAGATAATGCAATTTGGCAACCGGCAATGTAATTAGCATGCCGAATATTACTTGGAATGTGAATTGGAACGAAATCGCCAATAGATAAGACCATTTTACAATTTGGGCCCAAGTTAGAAGCAGAGCCTAAGGTGTAAATTATCGATAGTCCATATCTCGGAAACTATAAGAAATAATGCAATTTGGCAACCGGCAATGTAATTAGCATGCCGAATATTACTTGGAATGTGAATTGGAACGAAATCGCCAATAGATAGGACCATTTTACAATTTGGGCCCAAGTTAGAAGCAGAGCCTAAGGTGTAAATTATCGATAGTCCATATCTCGGAAACTATAAGAGATAATGCAATTTGGCAACCGGCAATGTAATTAGCATGCCGAATATTACTTGGAATGTGAATTGGAACGAAATCGCCAATAGATAAGACCATTTTACAATTTGGGCCCAAGTTAGAAGCAGAGCCTAAGGTGTAAATTATCGATAATCCATATCTAGGAAACTATAAGAGATAATGCAATTTGGCAAACGGCAATGTAATTAGAATGCCGAATATTAATTGGAATGTGAATTGGAACGAAATCGCCAATAGATAAGACCATTTTACAATTTGGGCCCAAGTTAGAAGCAGAGCCTAAGGTGTAAATTATCGATAGTCCATATCTCGGAAACTATAAGAGATAATGCAATTTGGCAACCGGAAATGTAATTAGCATGCCGAATATTACTTGGAATGTGAATTGGAACGAAATCGCCAATAGGTAAGACCATTTTACAATTTGGGCCCAAGTTAGAAGCAGAGCCTATGGTGTAAATTATCGATAGTCCATATCTCGGAAACTATAAGAGATAATGCAATTTGGCAACCGGCAATGTAATTAGCATGCCCAATATTACTTGGAATGTGAATTGGAACGAAATCGCCAATAGATAAGACCATTTTACAATTTGGGCCCAAGTTAGAAGCAGAGCCTAAGGTGTAAATTATCGATAGTCCATATCTCGGAAACTATAAGAGATAATTCAATTTGGCAAGCGGCAATGTAATTAGCATGCCGAATATTACTTGGAATGTGAATTGGAACGAAATCGCCAATAGATAAGACCATTTTACAATTTGGGCCCAAGTTAGAAGCAGAGCCTAAGGTGTAAATAATCGATAGTTCATATCTCGGGAACTATAAGAGATAATGCAATTTGGCAACCGGCAATGTAATTAGCATGCCGAATATTACTTGGAATGTGAATTGGAACGAAATCGCCAATAGATAAGAACATTTTACAATTTGGGAGCAAGTTAGAAGCAGAGCCTAAGGTGCAAATTATCGATAGTCCATATCTCGGAAACTATAAGAGATAATGCAATTTCGCAACCGGCAATGTAATTAGCATGCCGAATATCACTTGGAATGTGAATTGGGACGAAATCGCCAATAGATAAGACCATTTTACAATTTGGGCCCAAGTTAGAAGCAGAGCCTAAGGTGTAAATTATCGATAGTCCATATCTCGGAAACTATAAGAGATAATGCAATTTGGCAACCGGCAATGTAATTAGCATGCCGAATATTACTTGGAATGTGAATTGGAACGAAATCGCCAATAGATAAGACCATTTTACAATTTGGGCCCAAGTTAGAAGCAGAGCCTAAGGTGTAAATTATCGATAGTCCATATCTCGGAAACTATAAGAGATAATGCAATTTGGCAACCGGCAATGTAATTAGCATGCCGAATATTACCTGGAATGTGAATTGGAACGAAATCGCCAATAGATAAGACCATTTTACAATTTGGGCCCAAATTAGAAGCAGAGCCTAAGGTGTAAATTATTGATAGTCCATATCTCGGAAACTATAAGAGATAATGCAATTTGGCAACCGGCAATGTAATTAGCATGCCGAATATTACTTGGAATGTGAATTGGAACGAAATCGCCAATAGAGAAGACCATTTTACAATTTGGGCCCAAGTTAGAAGCAGAGCCTAAGGTGTAAATTATCGATAGTCCATATCTCGGAAACTATAAGAGATAATGCAATTTGGCAACCGGCAATGTAATTAGCATGCCGAATATTACTTGGAATGTGAATTGGAACGAAATCGCCAATAGATAAGACCATTTTACAATTTGGGCCCAAGTTAGAAGCAGAGCCTAAGGTGTAAATTATCGATAGTCCATATCTCGGAAACTATAAGAGATAATGCAATTTGGCAACCGGCAATGTAATTAGCATGCCGAATATTACTTGGAATGTGAATTGGAACGAAATCGCCAATAGGTAAGACCATTTTACAATTTGGGCCCAAGTTAGAAGCAGAGCCTATGGTGTAAATTATCGATAGTCCATATCTCGGAAACTATAAGAGATAATGCAATTTGGCAACCGGCAATGTAATTAGCATGCCCAATATTACTTGGAATGTGAATTGGAACGAAATCGCCAATAGATAAGACCATTTTACAATTTGGGCCCAAGTTAGAAGCAGAGCCTAAGGTGTAAATTATCGATAGTCCATATCTCGGAAACTATAAGAAATAATGCAATTTGGCAACCGGCAATGTAATTAGCATGCCGAATATTACTTGGAATGTGAATTGGAACGAAATCGCCAATAGATAACACCATTTTACAATTTGGGCCCAAGTTAGAAGCAGAGCCTAAGGTGTAAATTATCGATAGTCCATATCTCGGAAACTATAAGAGATAATGCAATTTGGCTACCGGCAATGTAATTAGCATGCCTAATATTACTTGGAATGTGAATTGGAACGAAATCGCCAATAGATAAGACCATTTTACAATTTGGGCCCAAGTTAGAAGCAGAGCCTAAGGTGTAAATTATCGATAATCCATATCTAGGAAACTATAAGAGATAATGCAATTTGGCAAACGGCAATGTAATTAGAATGCCGAATATTAATTGGAATGTGAATTGGAACGAAATCGCCAATAGATAAGACCATTTTACAATTTGGGCCCAAGTTAGAAGCAGAGCCTAAGGTGTAAATTATCGATAGTCCATATCTCGGAAACTATAAGAGATAATGCAATTTGGCAACCGGCAATGTAATTAGCATGCCGAATATTACTTGGAATGTGAATTGGAACGAAATCGCCAATAGGTAAGACCATTTTACAATTTGGGCCCAAGTTAGAAGCAGAGCCTATGGTGTAAATTATCGATAGTCCATATCTCGGAAACTATAAGAGATAATGCAATTTGGCAACCGGCAATGTAATTAGCATGCCCAATATTACTTGGAATGTGAATTGGAACGAAATCGCCAATAGATAAGACCATTTTACAATTTGGGCCCAAGTTAGAAGCAGAGCCTAAGGTGTAAATTATCGATAGTCCATATCTCGGAAACTATAAGAGATAATTCAATTTGGAAAGCGGCAATGTAATTAGCATGCCGAATATTACTTGGAATGTGAATTGGAACGAAATCGCCAATAGATAAGAC
The DNA here is from genome assembly GCF_030347505.1 of Rhynchophorus ferrugineus. Classification (NCBI taxonomy): domain Eukaryota; kingdom Metazoa; phylum Arthropoda; class Insecta; order Coleoptera; family Curculionidae; genus Rhynchophorus; species Rhynchophorus ferrugineus. The sequence goes on along the minus strand of NW_027472606.1, from coordinate 761,744 downwards.
CATTTTACAATTTGGGCCCAAGTTAGAAGCAGAGCCTAAGGTGTAAATTATCGATAGTTCATATCTCGGAAACTATAAGAGATAATGCAATTTGGCAACCGGCAATGTAATTAGCATGCCGAATATTACTTGGAATGTGAATTGGAACGAAATCGCCAATAGATAAGAACATTTTACAATTTGGGAGCAAGTTAGAAGCAGAGCCTAAGGTGCAAATTATCGATAGTCCATATCTCGGAAACTATAAGAGATAATGCAATTTCGCAACCGGCAATGTAATTAGCATGCCGAATATCACTTGGAATGTGAATTGGGACGAAATCGCCAATAGATAAGACCATTTTACAATTTGGGCCCAAGTTAGAAGCAGAGCCTAAGGTGTAAATTATCGATAGTCCATATCTCGGAAACTATAAGAGATAATGCAATTTGGCAACCGGCAATGTAATTAGCATGCCGAATATTACTTGGAATGTGAATTGGAACGAAATCGCCAATAGATAAGACCATTTTACAATTTGGGCCCAAGTTAGAAGCAGAGCCTAAGGTGTAAATTATCGATAGTCCATATCTCGGAAACTATAAGAGATAATGCAATTTGGCAACCGGCAATGTAATTAGCATGCCGAATATTACCTGGAATGTGAATTGGAACGAAATCGCCAATAGATAAGACCATTTTACAATTTGGGCCCAAATTAGAAGCAGAGCCTAAGGTGTAAATTATTGATAGTCCATATCTCGGAAACTATAAGAGATAATGCAATTTGGCAACCGGCAATGTAATTAGCATGCCGAATATTACTTGGAATGTGAATTGGAACGAAATCGCCAATAGAGAAGACCATTTTACAATTTGGGCCCAAGTTAGAAGCAGAGCCTAAGGTGTAAATTATCGATAGTCCATATCTCGGAAACTATAAGAGATAATGCAATTTGGCAACCGGCAATGTAATTAGCATGCCGAATATTACTTGGAATGTGAATTGGAACGAAATCGCCAATAGATAAGACCATTTTACAATTTGGGCCCAAGTTAGAAGCAGAGCCTAAGGTGTAAATTATCGATAGTCCATATCTCGGAAACTATAAGAGATAATGCAATTTGGCAACCGGCAATGTAATTAGCATGCCGAATATTACTTGGAATGTGAATTGGAACGAAATCGCCAATAGATAAGACCATTTTACAATTTGGGCCCAAGTTAGAAGCAGAGCCTAAGTTGTAAATTATCGATAGTCCATATCTCGGAAACTATAAGAGATAATGCAATTTGGCAACCGGCAATGTAATTAGCATGCCGAATATTACTTGGAATGTGAATTGGAACGAAATCGCCAATAGATAAGACCATTTTACAATTTGGGCCCAAGTTAGAAGCAGAGCCTAAGATGTAAATTATTGATAGTGCATATCTCGGAAACTATAAGAGATAATGCAATTTCGCAACCGGCAATGTAATTAGCATGCCGAATATTACTTGGAGTGTGAATTGGAACGAAATCGCCAATAGATAAGACCATTTTACAATTTGGGCCCAAGTTAGAAGCAGAGCCTAAGGTGTAAATTATCGATAGTCCATATCTCGGAAACTATAAGAGATAATGCAATTTGGCAACCGGCAATGTAATTAGCATGCCGAATATTACTTGGAATGAGAATTGGAACGAAATCGCCAATAGATAAGACCATTTTACAATTTGGGCCCAAGTTAGAAGCAGAGCCTAAGGTGTAAATTATCGATAGTCCATATCTCGGAAACTATAAGAGATAATGCAATTTGGCAACCGGCAATGTAATTAGCATGCCGAATATTACTTGGAGTGTGAATTGGAACGAAATCGCCAATAGATAAGACCATTTTACAATTTGGGCCCAAGTTAGAAGCAGAGCCTAAGGTGTAAATTATCGATAGTCCATATCTCGGAAACTATAAGAGATAATGCAATTTGGCAACCGGCAATGTAATTAGCATGCCGAATATTACTTGGAATGTGAATTGCAACTAAATCTCCAATAGATAAGACCATTTTACAATTTGGGCCCAAGTTAGAAGCAGAGAATAAGGTGTAAATGATCGATAGTCCATATCTCGGAAACTATAAGAGATAATGCAATTTGGCAACCGGCAATGTAATTAGCATGCCGAATATTACTTGGAATGTGAATTGGAACGAAATCGCCAATAGATAAGACCATTTTACAATTTGGGAGCAAGTTAGAAGCAGAGCCTAAGGTGCAAATTATCGATAGTCCATATCTCGGAAACTATAAGAGATAATGCAATTTCGCAACCGGCAATGTAATTAGCATGCCGAATATCACTTGGAATGTGAATTGGGACGAAATCGCCAATAGATAAGACCATTTTACAATTTGGGCCCAAGTTAGAAGCAGAGCCTAAGGTGTAAATTATCGATAGTCCATATCTCGGAAACTATAAGAGATAATGCAATTTGGCAACCGGCAATGTAATTAGCATGCCGAATATTACTTGGAATGTGAATTGGAACGAAATCGCCAATAGATAAGACCATTTTACAATTTGGGCCCAAGTTAGAAGCAGAGCCTAAGGTGTAAATTATCGATAGTCCATATCTCGGAAACTATAAGAGATAATGCAATTTGGCAACCGGCAATGTAATTAGCATGCCGAATATTACTTGGAATGTGAATAGGAACGGAATCGCCAATAGGTAAGACCATTTTACAATTTGGGCCCAAGTTAGAAGCAGAGCCTAAGGTGTAAATTATCGATAGTCCATATCTCGGAAACTATAAGAGATAATGCAATTTGGCAACCGGCAATGTAATTAGCATGCCGAATATTACTTGGAATGTGAACTGGAACGAAATCGCCAATAGATAAGACCATTTTACAATTTGGGCCCAAGTTAGAAGCAGAGCCTAAGGTGTAAATTATCGATAGTCCATATCTCGGAAACTATAAGAGATAATGCAATTTCGCAACCGGCAATGTAATTAGCATGCCGAATATTACTTGGAGTGTGAATTGGAACGAAATCGCCAATAGATAAGACCATTTTACAATTTGGGCCCAAGTTAGAAGCAGAGCCTAAGGTGTAAATTATCGATAGTCCATATCTCGGAAACTATAAGAGATAATGCAATTTGGCAACCGGCAATGTAATTAGCATGCCGAATATTACTTGGAATGTGAATTGGAACGAAATCGCCAATAGATAAGACCATTTTACAATTTGGGCCCAAGTTAGAAGCAGAGACTAAGGTGTAAATTATCGATAGTCCATATCTCGGAAACTATAAGAGATAATGCAATTTGGCAACCGGCAATGTAATTAGCATGCCGAATATTACTTGGAATGTGAATTGCAACTAAATCTCCAATAGATAAGACCATTTTACAATTTGGGCCCAAGTTAGAAGCAGAGCCTAAGGTGTAAATTATCGATAGTCCATATCTCGGAAACTATAAGAGATAATGCAATTTGGCAACCGGCAATATAATTAGCATGCCGAATATTACTTGGAATGTGAATTGGAACGAAATCGCCAATAGATAAGACCATTTTACAATTTGGGCCCAAGTTAGAAGCAGAGCCTAAGGTGTAAATTATCGATAGTCCATATCCATATAAGAGATAATGCAATTTGGCAACAGGCAATATAATTAGCATGCCGAATATTACTTGGAATGTGAATTGGAACGAAATCGCCAATAGAGAAGACCATTTTACAATTTGGGCCCAAGTTAGAAGCAGAGCCTAAGGTGTAAATTATCGATAGTCCATATCTCGGAAACTATAAGAGATAATGCAATTTGGCAACCGGCAATGTAATTAGCATGCCGAATATTACTTGGAATGTGAATTGGAACGAAATCGCCAATAGAGAAGACCATTTTACAATTTGGGCCCAAGTTAGAAGCAGAGCCTAAGGTGTAAATTATCGATAGTCCATATCTCGGAAACTATAAGAGATAATGCAATTTGGCAACCGGCAATGTAATTAGCATGCCGAATATTACTTGGAATGTGAATTGGAACGAAATCGCCAATAGAGAAGACCATTTTACAATTTGGGCCCAAATTAGAAGCAGAGCCTAAGGTGTAAATTATTGATAGTCTATATCTCGGAAACTATAAGAGATAATGCAATTTGGCAACCGGCAATGTAATTAGCATGCCGAATATTACTTGGAATGTGAATTGGAACGAAATCGCCAATAGAGAAGACCATTTTACAATTTGGGCCCAAGTTAGAAGCAGAGCCTAAGGTGTAAATTATCGATAGTCCATATCTCGGAAACTATAAGAGATAATGCAATTTGGCAACCGGCAATGTAATTAGCATGCCGAATATTATTTGGAATGTGAATTGGAACGAAATCGCCAATAGATAAGACCATTTTACAATTTGGGCCCAAGCTAGAAGCAGAGCCTAAGGTGTAAATTATCGATAGTCCATATCTCGGAAACTATAAGAGGTAATGCAATTTGGCAACCGGCAATGTAATTAGCATGCCGAATGTTACTTGGAATGTGAATTGGAACGAAATCGCCAATAGATAAGACCATTTTACAATTTGGGCCCAAGTTAGAAGCAGAGCCTAAGGTCTAAATTATCGATAGTCCATATCTCGGAAACTATAAGAGATAATGCAATTTGGCAACCGGCAATGTAATTAGCATGCCGAATATTACTTGGAATGTGAATTGGAACGAAATCGCCAATAGATAAGACCATTTTACAATTTGGGCCCAAGTTAGAAGCAGAGCCTAAGGTGTAAATTATCGATAGTCCATATCTCGGAAACTATAAGAGATAATGCAATTTGGCAACCGGCAATGTAATTAGCATGCCGAATATTACTTGGAATGTGAATTGGAACGAAATCGCCAATAGATAAGACCATTTTACAATTTGGGCCCAAGTTAGAAGCAGAGCCTAAGGTGTAAATTATTGATAGTGCATATCTCGGAAACTATAAGAGATAATGCAATTTCGCAACCGGCAATGTAATTAGCATGCCGAATATTACTTGGAGTGTGAATTGGAACGAAATCGCCAATAGATAAGACCATTTTACAATTTGGGCCCAAGTTAGAAGCAGAGCCTAAGGTGTAAATTATCGATAGTCCATATCTCGGAAACTATAAGAGATAATGCAATTTGGCAACCGGCAATGTAATTAGCATGCCGAATATTACTTGGAATGAGAATTGGAACGAAATCGCCAATAGATAAGACCATTTTACAATTTGGGCCCAAGTTAGAAGCAGAGCCTAAGGTGTAAATTATCGATAGTCCATATCTCGGAAACTATAAGAGATAATGCAATTTGGCAACCGGCAATGTAATTAGCATGCCGAATATTACTTGGAATGTGAATTGGAACGAAATCGCCAATAGATAAGACCATTTTACAATTTGGGCCCAAGTTAGAAGCAGAGCCTAAGGTGTAAATTATCGATAGTCCATATCTCGGAAACTATAAGAAATAATGCAATTTGGCAACCGGCAATGTAATTAGCATGCCGAATATTACTTGGAATGTGAATTGGAACGAAATCGCCAATAGATAAGACCATTTTACAATTTGGGCCCAAGTTAGAAGCAGAGCCTAAGGTGTAAATTATCGATAGTCCATATCTCGGAAACTATAAGAGATAATGCAATTTGGCAACCGACAATGTAATTAGCATGCCGAATATTACTTGGAATGTGAATTGGAACGAAATCGCCAATAGATAAGACCATTTTACAATTTGGGCCCAAGTTAGAAGCAGAGCCTAAGGTGTAAATTATTGATAGTCCATATCTCGGAAACTATAAGAGATAATGCAATTTCGCAACCGGCAATGTAATTAGCATGCCGAATATCACTTGGAATGTGAATTGTGACGAAATCGCCAATAGATAAGACCATTTTACAATTTGGGCCCAAGTTAGAAGCAGAGCCTAAGGTGTAAATTATCGATAGTCCATATCTCGGAAACTATAAGAGATAATGCAATTTGGCAACCGGCAATGTAATTAGCATGAAGAATATTACTTGGAATGTGAATTGGAACGAAATCGCCAATAGATAAGACCATTTTACAATTTGGGCCCAAGTTAGAAGCAGAGCCTAAGATGTAAATTATCGATAATCCATATCTCGGAAACTATAAGAGATAATGCAATTTGGCAACCGGCAATGTAATTAGCATGCCGAATATTAGTTGGAATGTGAATTGGAACGAAATCGCCAATAGATAAGACCATTTTACAATTTGGGCCCAAGTTAGAAGCAGAGCCTAAGGTGTAAATTATCGATAGTCCATATCTCGGAAACTATAAGAGATAATTCAATTTGGCAACCGGCAAAGTAATTAGCATGCCGGATATTACTTGGAATGTGAATTGGAACGAAATCGCCTATAGATAAGACCATTTTACAATTTGGGCCCAAGTTAGAAGCAGAGCCTAAGGTGTAAATTATCGATAGTCCATATCTCAGAAACTATAAGAGATAATGCAATTTGGCAACCGGCAATGTAATTAGCATGCCGAATATTACTTGGAATGTGAATTGGAACGAAATCGCCAATAGATAAGACGATTTTACAATTTGGGCCCAAGTTAGAAGCAGAGCCTAAGGTGTAAATTATCGATAGTCCATATCTCGGAAACTATAAGAGATAATGCAATTTGGCAACCGGCAATGTAATTAGCATGCCGAATATTACTTGGAATGTGAATTGGAACGAAATCGCCAATAGAGAAGACCATTTTACAATTTGGGCCCAAGTTAGAAGCAGAGCCTAAGGTGTAAATTATCGATAGTCCATATCTCGGAAACTATAAGAGATAATGCAATTTGGCAACCGGCAATGTAATTAGCATGCCGAATATTACTTGGAATGTGAATAGGAACGGAATCGCCAATAGGTAAGACCATTTTACAATTTGGGCCCAAGTTAGAAGCAGAGCCTAAGGTGTAAATTATCGATAGTCCATATCTCGGAAACTATAAGAGATAATGCAATTTGGCAACCGGCAATGTAATTAGCATGCCGAATATTACTTGGAATGTGAACTGGAACGAAATCGCCAATAGATAAGACCATTTTACAATTTGGGCCCAAGTTAGAAGCAGAGCCTAAGGTGTAAATTATCGATAGTCCATATCTCGGAAACTATAAGAGATAATGCAATTTCGCAACCGGCAATGTAATTAGCATGCCGAATATTACTTGGAGTGTGAATTGGAACGAAATCGCCAATAGATAAGACCATTTTACAATTTGGGCCCAAGTTAGAAGCAGAGCCTAAGGTGTAAATTATCGATAGTCCATATCTCGGAAACTATAAGAGATAATGCAATTTGGCAACCGGCAATGTAATTAGCATGCCGAATATTACTTGGAATGTGAATTGGAACGAAATCGCCAATAGATAAGACCATTTTACAATTTGGGCCCAAGTTAGAAGCAGAGACTAAGGTGTAAATTATCGATAGTCCATATCTCGGAAACTATAAGAGATAATGCAATTTGGCAACCGGCAATGTAATTAGCATGCCGAATATTACTTGGAATGTGAATTGCAACTAAATCTCCAATAGATAAGACCATTTTACAATTTGGGCCCAAGTTAGAAGCAGAGCCTAAGGTGTAAATTATCGATAGTCCATATCTCGGAAACTATAAGAGATAATGCAATTTGGCAACCGGCAATATAATTAGCATGCCGAATATTACTTGGAATGTGAATTGGAACGAAATCGCCAATAGATAAGACCATTTTACAATTTGGGCCCAAGTTAGAAGCAGAGCCTAAGGTGTAAATTATCGATAGTCCATATCCATATAAGAGATAATGCAATTTGGCAACAGGCAATATAATTAGCATGCCGAATATTACTTGGAATGTGAATTGGAACGAAATCGCCAATAGAGAAGACCATTTTACAATTTGGGCCCAAGTTAGAAGCAGAGCCTAAGGTGTAAATTATCGATAGTCCATATCTCGGAAACTATAAGAGATAATGCAATTTGGCAACCGGCAATGTAATTAGCATGCCGAATATTACTTGGAATGTGAATTGGAACGAAATCGCCAATAGAGAAGACCATTTTACAATTTGGGCCCAAGTTAGAAGCAGAGCCTAAGGTGTAAATTATCGATAGTCCATATCTCGGAAACTATAAGAGATAATGCAATTTGGCAACCGGCAATGTAATTAGCATGCCGAATATTACTTGGAATGTGAATTGGAACGAAATCGCCAATAGAGAAGACCATTTTACAATTTGGGCCCAAATTAGAAGCAGAGCCTAAGGTGTAAATTATTGATAGTCTATATCTCGGAAACTATAAGAGATAATGCAATTTGGCAACCGGCAATGTAATTAGCATGCCGAATATTACTTGGAATGTGAATTGGAACGAAATCGCCAATAGAGAAGACCATTTTACAATTTGGGCCCAAGTTAGAAGCAGAGCCTAAGGTGTAAATTATCGATAGTCCATATCTCGGAAACTATAAGAGATAATGCAATTTGGCAACCGGCAATGTAATTAGCACGCCGAATATTATTTGGAATGTGAATTGGAACGAAATCGCCAATAGATAAGACCATTTTACAATTTGGGCCCAAGCTAGAAGCAGAGCCTAAGGTGTAAATTATCGATAGTCCATATCTCGGAAACTATAAGAGGTAATGCAATTTGGCAACCGGCAATGTAATTAGCATGCCGAATGTTACTTGGAATGTGAATTGGAACGAAATCGCCAATAGATAAGACCATTTTACAATTTGGGCCCAAGTTAGAAGCAGAGCCTAAGGTCTAAATTATCGATAGTCCATATCTCGGAAACTATAAGAGATAATGCAATTTGGCAACCGGCAATATAATTAGCATGCCGAATATTACTTGGAATGTGAATTGGAACGAAATCGCCAATAGATAAGACCATTTTACAATTTGGGCCCAAGTTAGAAGCAGAGCCTAAGGTGTAAATTATCGATAGTCCATATCTCGGAAACTATAAGAGATAATGCAATTTGGCAACCGGCAATGTAATTAGCATGCCGAATATTACTTGGAATGTGAATTGGAACGAAATCGCCAATAGATAAGACCATTTTACAATTTGGGCCCAAGTTAGAAGCAGAGCCTAAGGTGTAAATTATTGATAGTGCATATCTCGGAAACTATAAGAGATAATGCAATTTCGCAACCGGCAATGTAATTAGCATGCCGAATATTACTTGGAGTGTGAATTGGAACGAAATCGCCAATAGATAAGACCATTTTACAATTTGGGCCCAAGTTAGAAGCAGAGCCTAAGGTGTAAATTATCGATAGTCCATATCTCGGAAACTATAAGAGATAATGCAATTTGGCAACCGGCAATGTAATTAGCATGCCGAATATTACTTGGAATGAGAATTGGAACGAAATCGCCAATAGATAAGACCATTTTACAATTTGGGCCCAAGTTAGAAGCAGAGCCTAAGGTGTAAATTATCGATAGTCCATATCTCGGAAACTATAAGAGATAATGCAATTTGGCAACCGGCAATGTAATTAGCATGCCGAATATTACTTGGAATGTGAATTGGAACGAAATCGCCAATAGATAAGACCATTTTACAATTTGGGCCCAAGTTAGAAGCAGAGCCTAAGGTGTAAATTATCGATAGTCCATATCTCGGAAACTATAAGAAATAATGCAATTTGGCAACCGGCAATGTAATTAGCATGCCGAATATTACTTGGAATGTGAATTGGAACGAAATCGCCAATAGATAAGACCATTTTACAATTTGGGCCCAAGTTAGAAGCAGAGCCTAAGGTGTAAATTATCGATAGTCCATATCTCGGAAACTATAAGAGATAATGCAATTTGGCAACCGGCAATGTAATTAGCATGCCGAATATTACTTGGAATGTGAATTGGAACGAAATCGCCAATAGATAAGACCATTTTACAATTTGGGCCCAAGTTAGAAGCAGAGCCTAAGGTGTAAATTATTGATAGTCCATATCTCGGAAACTATAAGAGATAATGCAATTTCGCAACCGGCAATGTAATTAGCATGCCGAATATCACTTGGAATGTGAATTGTGACGAAATCGCCAATAGATAAGACCATTTTACAATTTGGGCCCAAGTTAGAAGCAGAGCCTAAGGTGTAAATTATCGATAGTCCATATCTCGGAAACTATAAGAGATAATGCAATTTGGCAACCGGCAATGTAATTAGCATGAAGAATATTACTTGGAATGTGAATTGGAACGAAATCGCCAATAGATAAGACCATTTTACAATTTGGGCCCAAGTTAGAAGCAGAGCCTAAGATGTAAATTATCGATAATCCATATCTCGGAAACTATAAGAGATAATGCAATTTGGCAACCGGCAATGTAATTAGCATGCCGAATATTAGTTGGAATGTGAATTGGAACGAAATCGCCAATAGATAAGACCATTTTACAATTTGGGCCCAAGTTAGAAGCAGAGCCTAAGGTGTAAATTATCGATAGTCCATATCTCGGAAACTATAAGAGATAATTCAATTTGGCAACCGGCAAAGTAATTAGCATGCCGGATATTACTTGGAATGTGAATTGGAACGAAATCGCCTATAGATAAGACCATTTTACAATTTGGGCCCAAGTTAGAAGCAGAGCCTAAGGTGTAAATTATCGATAGTCCATATCTCAGAAACTATAAGAGATAATGCAATTTGGCAACCGGCAATGTAATTAGCATGCCGAATATTACTTGGAATGTGAATTGGAACGAAATCGCCAATAGATAAGACGATTTTACAATTTGGGCCCAAGTTAGAAGCAGAGCCTAAGGTGTAAATTATCGATAGTCCATATCTCGGAAACTATAAGAGATAATGCAATTTGGCAACCGGCAATGTAATTAGCATGCCGAATATTACTTGGAATGTGAATTGGAACGAAATCGCCAATAGATAAGACCATTTTACAATTTGGGCCCAAGTTAGAAGCAGAGCCTAAGGTGTAAATTATGGATAGTCCATATCTCGGAAACTATAAGAGATAATGGAATTTCGCAACCGGCAATGTAATTAGCATGCCGAATATCATTTGGAATGTGAATTGGAACGAAATCGCCAATAGATAAGACCATTTTACAATTTGGGCCCAAGTTAGAAGCAGAGCCTAAGGTGTAAATTATCGATAGTCCATATCTCGGAAACTATAAGAGATAATTCAATTTGGCAACCGGCAATGTAATTAGCATGCCGAATATTACTTGGAATGTGAATTGGAAATAAATCGCCAATAGATAAGACCATTTTACAATTTGGGCCCAAGTTAGAAGCAGAGCCTAAGGTGTAAATTATTGATAGTCCATATCTCGGAAACTATAAGAGATAATGCAATTTGGCAACCGGCAATGTAATTAGCATGCCGAATATTACTTGGAATGTGAATTGGAACGAAATCGCCAATAGATAAGACCATTTTACAATTTGGGCCCAAGTTAGAAGCAGAGCCTAAGGTGTAAATTATCGATAGTCCATATCTCGGAAACTATAAGAGATAATGCAATTTGGCAACCGGCAATGTAATTAGCATGCCGAATATTACTTGGAATGTGAATTGGAACGAAATCGCCAATAGATAAGACCATTTTACAATTTGGGCCCAAGTTAGAAGCAGAGCCTAAGGTGTAAATTATCGATAGTCCATAACTCGGAAACTATAAGAGATAATGCAATTTGGCAACCGGCAATGTAATTAGCATGCCGAATATTACTTGGAATGTGAATTGGAACGAAATCGCCAATAGATAAGGCCATTTTACAATTTGGGCCCAAGTTAGAAGCAGAGCCTATGGTGTAAATTATCGATAGTCCATATCTCGGAAACTATAAGAGATAATGCAATTTGGCAACCGGCAATGTAATTAGCATGCCGAATATTACTTGGAATGTGAATTGGAACGAAATCGCCAATAGATAAGACCATTTTACAATTTGGGCCCAAGTTAGAAGCAGAGCCTAAGGTGTAAATTATGGATAGTCCATATCTCGGAAACTATAAGAGATAATGCAATTTCGCAACCGGCAATGTAATTAGCATGCCGAATATCACTTGGAATGTGAATTGGGACGAAATCGCCAATAGATAAGACCATTTTACAATTTGGGCCCAAGTTAGAAGCAGAGCCTAAGGTGTAAATTATCGATAGTCCATATCTCGGAAACTATAAGAGATAATGCAATTTGGCAACCGGCAATGTAATTAGCATGCCGAATATTACTTGGAATGTGAATTGGAACGAAATCGCCAATAGGTAAGACCATTTTACAATTTGGGCCCAAGTTAGAAGCAGAGCCTGAGGTGTAAATTATCGATAGTCCATATCTCGGAAACTATAAGAGATAATTCAATTTGGCAACCGGCAATGTAATTAGCATGCCGAATATTACTTTGAATGTGAATTGGAACGAAATCGCCAATAGATAAGACCATTTTACAATTTGGGCCCAAGTTAGAAGCAGAGCCTAAGGTGTAAATTATCGATAGTCCATATCTCGGAAACTATAAGAGATAATGCAATTTGGCAACCGGCAATGTAATTAGCATGCCGAATATTACTTGGAATGTGAATTGGAACGAAATCGCCAATAGATAAGACCATTTTACAATTTGGGCCCAAGTTAGAAGCAGAGCCTAAGGTGTAAATTATCGATAGTCCATATCTCGGAAACTATAAGAGATAATGCAATTTGGCAACAGGCAATGTAATTAGCATGCCGAATATTACTTGGAATGTGAATTGGAACGAAATCGCCAATAGGTAAGACCATTTTACAATTTTAGCCCAAGTTAGAAGCAGAGCCTAAGGTGTAAATTATCGATAGTCCATATCTCGGAAACTATAAGAGATAATTCAATTTGGCAACCGGCAATGTAATTAGCATGCCGAATATTACTTGGAATGTGAATTGGAACGAAATCGCCAATAGATAAGACCATTTTACAATTTGGGCCCAAGTTAGAAGCAGAGCCTAAGGTGTAAATTATTGATAGTCCATATCTCGGAAACTATAAGAGATAATGCAATTTGGCAACCGGCAATGTAATTAGCATGCCGAATATTACTTGGAATGTGAATTGGAACGAAATCGCCAATAGATAAGACCATTTTACAATTTGGGCCCAAGTTAGAAGCAGAGCCTAAGGTGTAAATTATCGATAGTCCATATCTCGGAAACTATAAGAGATAATGCAATTTGGCAACCGGCAATGTAATTAGCATGCCGAATATTACTTGGAATGTGAATTGGAACGAAATCGCCAATAGATAAGACCATTTTACAATTTGGGCCCAAGTTAGAAGCAGAGCCTAAGGTGTAAATTATCGATAGTCCATAACTCGGAAACTATAAGAGATAATGCAATTTGGCAACCGGCAATGTAATTAGCATGCCGAATATTACTTGGAATGTGAATTGGAACGAAATCGCCAATAGATAAGGCCATTTTACAAGTTGGGCCCAAGTTAGAAGCAGAGCCTATGGTGTAAATTATCGATAGTCCATATCTCGGAAACTATAAGAGATAATGCAATTTGGCAACCGGCAATGTAATTAGCATGCCGAATATTACTTGGAATGTGAATTGGAACGAAATCGCCAATAGATAAGACCATTTTACAATTTGGGCCCAAGTTAGAAGCAGAGCCTAAGGTGTAAATTATCGATAGTCCATATCTCGGAAACTATAAGAAATAATGCAATTTGGCAACCGGCAATGTAATTAGCATGCCGAATATTACTTGGAATGTGAATTGGAACGAAATCGCCAATAGATAGGACCATTTTACAATTTGGGCCCAAGTTAGAAGCAGAGCCTAAGGTGTAAATTATCGATAGTCCATATCTCGGAAACTATAAGAGATAATGCAATTTGGCAACCGGCAATGTAATTAGCATGCCGAATATTACTTGGAATGTGAATTGGAACGAAATCGCCAATAGATAAGACCATTTTACAATTTGGGCCCAAGTTAGAAGCAGAGCCTAAGGTGTAAATTATCGATAATCCATATCTAGGAAACTATAAGAGATAATGCAATTTGGCAAACGGCAATGTAATTAGAATGCCGAATATTAATTGGAATGTGAATTGGAACGAAATCGCCAATAGATAAGACCATTTTACAATTTGGGCCCAAGTTAGAAGCAGAGCCTAAGGTGTAAATTATCGATAGTCCATATCTCGGAAACTATAAGAGATAATGCAATTTGGCAACCGGCAATGTAATTAGCATGCCGAATATTACTTGGAATGTGAATTGGAACGAAATCGCCAATAGGTAAGACCATTTTACAATTTGGGCCCAAGTTAGAAGCAGAGCCTATGGTGTAAATTATCGATAGTCCATATCTCGGAAACTATAAGAGATAATGCAATTTGGCAACCGGCAATGTAATTAGCATGCCCAATATTACTTGGAATGTGAATTGGAACGAAATCGCCAATAGATAAGACCATTTTACAATTTGGGCCCAAGTTAGAAGCAGAGCCTAAGGTGTAAATTATCGATAGTCCATATCTCGGAAACTATAAGAGATAATTCAATTTGGCAAGCGGCAATGTAATTAGCATGCCGAATATTACTTGGAATGTGAATTGGAACGAAATCGCCAATAGATAAGACCATTTTACAATTTGGGCCCAAGTTAGAAGCAGAGCCTAAGGTGTAAATTATCGATAGTTCATATCTCGGGAACTATAAGAGATAATGCAATTTGGCAACCGGCAATGTAATTAGCATGCCGAATATTACTTGGAATGTGAATTGGAACGAAATCGCCAATAGATAAGAACATTTTACAATTTGGGAGCAAGTTAGAAGCAGAGCCTAAGGTGCAAATTATCGATAGTCCATATCTCGGAAACTATAAGAGATAATGCAATTTCGCAACCGGCAATGTAATTAGCATGCCGAATATCACTTGGAATGTGAATTGGGACGAAATCGCCAATAGATAAGACCATTTTACAATTTGGGCCCAAGTTAGAAGCAGAGCCTAAGGTGTAAATTATCGATAGTCCATATCTCGGAAACTATAAGAGATAATGCAATTTGGCGACCGGCAATGTAATTAGCATGCCGAATATTACTTGGAATGTGAATTGGAACGAAATCGCCAATAGATAAGACCATTTTACAATTTGGGCCCAAGTTAGAAGCAGAGCCTAAGGTGTAAATTATCGATAGTCCATATCTCGGAAACTATAAGAGATAATGCAATTTGGCAACCGGCAATGTAATTAGCATGCCGAATATTACCTGGAATGTGAATTGGAACGAAATCGCCAATAGATAAGACCATTTTACAATTTGGGCCCAAATTAGAAGCAGAGCCTAAGGTGTAAATTATTGATAGTCCATATCTCGGAAACTATAAGAGATAATGCAATTTGGCAACCGGCAATGTAATTAGCATGCCGAATATTACTTGGAATGTGAATTGGAACGAAATCGCCAATAGAGAAGACCATTTTACAATTTGGGCCCAAGTTAGAAGCAGAGCCTAAGGTGTAAATTATCGATAGTCCATATCTCGGAAACTATAAGAGATAATGCAATTTGGCAACCGGCAATGTAATTAGCATGCCGAATATTACTTGGAATGTGAATTGGAACGAAATCGCCAATAGATAAGACCATTTTACAATTTGGGCCCAAGTTAGAAGCAGAGCCTAAGGTGTAAATTATCGATAGTCCATATCTCGGAAACTATAAGAGATAATGCAATTTGGCAACCGGCAATGTAATTAGCATGCCGAATATTACTTGGAATGTGAATTGGAACGAAATCGCCAATAGGTAAGACCATTTTACAATTTGGGCCCAAGTTAGAAGCAGAGCCTATGGTGTAAATTATCGATAGTCCATATCTCGGAAACTATAAGAGATAATGCAATTTGGCAACCGGCAATGTAATTAGCATGCCCAATATTACTTGGAATGTGAATTGGAACGAAATCGCCAATAGATAAGACCATTTTACAATTTGGGCCCAAGTTAGAAGCAGAGCCTAAGGTGTAAATTATCGATAGTCCATATCTCGGAAACTATAAGAAATAATGCAATTTGGCAACCGGCAATGTAATTAGCATGCCGAATATTACTTGGAATGTGAATTGGAACGAAATCGCCAATAGATAAGACCATTTTACAATTTGGGCCCAAGTTAGAAGCAGAGCCTAAGGTGTAAATTATCGATAGTCCATATCTCGGAAACTATAAGAGATAATGCAATTTGGCAACCGGCAATGTAATTAGCATGCCTAATATTACTTGGAATGTGAATTGGAACGAAATCGCCAATAGATAAGACCATTTTACAATTTGGGCCCAAGTTAGAAGCAGAGCCTAAGGTGTAAATTATCGATAATCCATATCTAGGAAACTATAAGAGATAATGCAATTTGGCAAACGGCAATGTAATTAGAATGCCGAATATTAATTGGAATGTGAATTGGAACGAAATCGCCAATAGATAAGACCATTTTACAATTTGGGCCCAAGTTAGAAGCAGAGCCTAAGGTGTAAATTATCGATAGTCCATATCTCGGAAACTATAAGAGATAATGCAATTTGGCAACCGGCAATGTAATTAGCATGCCGAATATTACTTGGAATGTGAATTGGAACGAAATCGCCAATAGGTAAGACCATTTTACAATTTGGGCCCAAGTTAGAAGAAGAGCCTATGGTGTAAATTATCGATAGTCCATATCTCGGAAACTATAAGAGATAATGCAATTTGGCAACCGGCAATGTAATTAGCATGCCCAATATTACTTGGAATGTGAATTGGAACGAAATCGCCAATAGATAAGACCATTTTACAATTTGGGCCCAAGTTAGAAGCAGAGCCTAAGGTGTAAATTATCGATAGTCCATATCTCGGAAACTATAAGAGATAATTCAATTTGGCAAGCGGCAATGTAATTAGCATGCCGAATATTACTTGGAATGTGAATTGGAACGAAATCGCCAATAGATAAGACCATTTTACAATTTGGGCCCAAGTTAGAAGCAGAGCCTAAGGTGTAAATTATCGATAGTTCATATCTCGGAAACTATAAGAGATAATGCAATTTGGCAACCGGCAATTTAATTAGCATGCCGAATATTACTTGGAATGTGAATTGGAACGAAATCGCCAATAGATAAGAACATTTTACAATTTGGGAGCAAGTTAGAAGCAGAGCCTAAGGTGCAAATTATCGATAGTCCATATCTCGGAAACTATAAGAGATAATGCAATTTCGCAACCGGCAATGTAATTAGCATGCCGAATATCACTTGGAATGTGAATTGGGACGAAATCGCCAATAGATAAGACCATTTTACAATTTGGGCCCAAGTTAGAAGCAGAGCCTAAGGTGTAAATTATCGATAGTCCATATCTCGGAAACTATAAGAGATAATGCAATTTGGCAACCGGCAATGTAATTAGCATGCCGAATATTACTTGGAATGTGAATTGGAACGAAATCGCCAATAGATAAGACCATTTTACAATTTGGGCCCAAGTTAGAAGCAGAGCCTAAGGTGTAAATTATCGATAGTCCATATCTCGGAAACTATAAGAGATAATGCAATTTGGCAACCGGCAATGTAATTAGCATGCCGAATATTACCTGGAATGTGAATTGGAACGAAATCGCCAATAGATAAGACCATTTTACAATTTGGGCCCAAATTAGAAGCAGAGCCTAAGGTGTAAATTATTGATAGTCCATATCTCGGAAACTATAAGAGATAATGCAATTTGGCAACCGGCAATGTAATTAGCATGCCGAATATTACTTGGAATGTGAATTGGAACGAAATCGCCAATAGAGAAGACCATTTTACAATTTGGGCCCAAGTTAGAAGCAGAGCCTAAGGTGTAAATTATCGATAGTCCATATCTCGGAAACTATAAGAGATAATGCAATTTGGCAACCGGCAATGTAATTAGCATGCCGAATATTACTTGGAATGTGAATTGGAACGAAATCGCCAATAGATAAGACCATTTTACAATTTGGGCCCAAGTTAGAAGCAGAGCCTAAGGTGTAAATTATCGATAGTCCATATCTCGGAAACTATAAGAGATAATGCAATTTGGCAACCGGCAATGTAATTAGCATGCCGAATATTACTTGGAATGTGAATTGGAACGAAATCGCCAATAGATAAGACCATTTTACAATTTGGGCCCAAGTTAGAAGCAGAGCCTAAGTTGTAAATTATCGATAGTCCATATCTCGGAAACTATAAGAGATAATGCAATTTGGCAACCGGCAATGTAATTAGCATGCCGAATATTACTTGGAATGTGAATTGGAACGAAATCGCCAATAGATAAGACCATTTTACAATTTGGGCCCAAGTTAGAAGCAGAGCCTAAGATGTAAATTATTGATAGTGCATATCTCGGAAACTATAAGAGATAATGCAATTTCGCAACCGGCAATGTAATTAGCATGCCGAATATTACTTGGAGTGTGAATTGGAACGAAATCGCCAATAGATAAGACCATTTTACAATTTGGGCCCAAGTTAGAAGCAGAGCCTAAGGTGTAAATTATCGATAGTCCATATCTCGGAAACTATAAGAGATAATGCAATTTGGCAACCGGCAATGTAATTAGCATGCCGAATATTACTTGGAATGAGAATTGGAACGAAATCGCCAATAGATAAGACCATTTTACAATTTGGGCCCAAGTTAGAAGCAGAGCCTAAGGTGTAAATTATCGATAGTCCATATCTCGGAAACTATAAGAGATAATGCAATTTGGCAACCGGCAATGTAATTAGCATGCCGAATATTACTTGGAGTGTGAATTGGAACGAAATCGCCAATAGATAAGACCATTTTACAATTTGGGCCCAAGTTAGAAGCAGAGCCTAAGGTGTAAATTATCGATAGTCCATATCTCGGAAACTATAAGAGATAATGCAATTTGGCAACCGGCAATGTAATTAGCATGCCGAATATTACTTGGAATGTGAATTGCAACTAAATCTCCAATAGATAAGACCATTTTACAATTTGGGCCCAAGTTAGAAGCAGAGAATAAGGTGTAAATTATCGATAGTCCATATCTCGGAAACTATAAGAGATAATGCAATTTGGCAACCGGCAATGTAATTAGCATGCCGAATATTACTTGGAATGTGAATTGGAACGAAATCGCCAATAGATAAGACCATTTTACAATTTGGGAGCAAGTTAGAAGCAGAGCCTAAGGTGCAAATTATCGATAGTCCATATCTCGGAAACTATAAGAGATAATGCAATTTCGCAACCGGCAATGTAATTAGCATGCCGAATATCACTTGGAATGTGAATTGGGACGAAATCGCCAATAGATAAGACCATTTTACAATTTGGGCCCAAGTTAGAAGCAGAGCCTAAGGTGTAAATTATCGATAGTCCATATCTCGGAAACTATAAGAGATAATGCAATTTGGCAACCGGCAATGTAATTAGCATGCCGAATATTACTTGGAATGTGAATTGGAACGAAATCGCCAATAGATAAGACCATTTTACAATTTGGGCCCAAGTTAGAAGCAGAGACTAAGGTGTAAATTATCGATAGTCCATATCTCGGAAACTATAAGAGATAATGCAATTTGGCAACCGGCAATGTAATTAGCATGCCGAATATTACTTGGAATGTGAATTGCAACTAAATCTCCAATAGATAAGACCATTTTACAATTTGGGCCCAAGTTAGAAGCAGAGCCTAAGGTGTAAATTATCGATAGTCCATATCTCGGAAACTATAAGAGATAATGCAATTTGGCAACCGGCAATATAATTAGCATGCCGAATATTACTTGGAATGTGAATTGGAACGAAATCGCCAATAGATAAGACCATTTTACAATTTGGGCCCAAGTTAGAAGCAGAGCCTAAGGTGTAAATTATCGATAGTCCATATCCATATAAGAGATAATGCAATTTGGCAACAGGCAATATAATTAGCATGCCGAATATTACTTGGAATGTGAATTAGAACGAAATCGCCAATAGATAAGACCATTTTACAATTTGGGCCCAAGTTAGAAGCAGAGACTAAGGTGTAAATTATCGATAGTCCATATCTCGGAAACTATAAGAGATAATGCAATTTGGCAACCGGCAATGTAATTAGCATGCCGAATATTACTTGGAATGTGAATTGCAACTAAATCTCCAATAGATAAGACCATTTTACAATTTGGGCCCAAGTTAGAAGCAGAGCCTAAGGTGTAAATTATCGATAGTCCATATCTCGGAAACTATAAGAGATAATGCAATTTGGCAACCGGCAATATAATTAGCATGCCGAATATTACTTGGAATGTGAATTGGAACGAAATCGCCAATAGATAAGACCATTTTACAATTTGGGCCCAAGTTAGAAGCAGAGCCTAAGGTGTAAATTATCGATAGTCCATATCCATATAAGAGATAATGCAATTTGGCAACAGGCAATATAATTAGCATGCCGAATATTACTTGGAATGTGAATTGGAACGAAATCGCCAATAGAGAAGACCATTTTACAATTTGGGCCCAAGTTAGAAGCAGAGCCTAAGGTGTAAATTATCGATAGTCCATATCTCGGAAACTATAAGAGATAATGCAATTTGGCAACCGGCAATGTAATTAGCATGCCGAATATTACTTGGAATGTGAATTGGAACGAAATCGCCAATAGAGAAGACCATTTTACAATTTGGGCCCAAGTTAGAAGCAGAGCCTAAGGTGTAAATTATCGATAGTCCATATCTCGGAAACTATAAGAGATAATGCAATTTGGCAACCGGCAATGTAATTAGCATGCCGAATATTACTTGGAATGTGAATTGGAACGAAATCGCCAATAGAGAAGACCATTTTACAATTTGGGCCCAAATTAGAAGCAGAGCCTAAGGTGTAAATTATTGATAGTCTATATCTCGGAAACTATAAGAGATAATGCAATTTGGCAACCGGCAATGTAATTAGCATGCCGAATATTACTTGGAATGTGAATTGGAACGAAATCGCCAATAGAGAAGACCATTTTACAATTTGGGCCCAAGTTAGAAGCAGAGCCTAAGGTGTAAATTATCGATAGTCCATATCTCGGAAACTATAAGAGATAATGCAATTTGGCAACCGGCAATGTAATTAGCATGCCGAATATTACTTGGAATGTGAATTGGAACGAAATCGCCAATAGATAAGACCATTTTACAATTTGGGTCCAAGCTAGAAGCAGAGCCTAAGGTGTAAATTATCGATAGTCCATATCTCGGAAACTATAAGAGGTAATGCAATTTGGCAACCGGCAATGTAATTAGCATGCCGAATGTTACTTGGAATGTGAATTGGAACGAAATCGCCAATAGATAAGACCATTTTACAATTTGGGCCCAAGTTAGAAGCAGAGCCTAAGGTGTAAATTATCGATAGTCCATATCTCGGAAACTATAAGAGATAATGCAATTTGGCAACCGGCAATGTAATTAGCATGCCGAATATTACTTGGAATGTGAATTGGAACGAAATCGCCAATAGATAAGACCATTTTACAATTTGGGCCCAAGTTAGAAGCAGAGCCTAAGGTGTAAATTATCGATAGTCCATATCTCGGAAACTATAAGAGATAATGCAATTTGGCAACCGGCAATGTAATTAGCATGCCGAATATTACTTGGAATGTGAATTGGAACGAAATCGCCAATAGATAAGACCATTTTACAATTTGGGCCCAAGTTAGAAGCAGAGCCTAAGGTGTAAATTATTGATAGTGCATATCTCGGAAACTATAAGAGATAATGCAATTTCGCAACCGGCAATGTAATTAGCATGCCGAATATTACTTGGAGTGTGAATTGGAACGAAATCGCCAATAGATAAGACCATTTTACAATTTGGGCCCAAGTTAGAAGCAGAGCCTAAGGTGTAAATTATCGATAGTCCATATCTCGGAAACTATAAGAGATAATGCAATTTGGCAACCGGCAATGTAATTAGCATGCCGAATATTACTTGGAATGTGAATTGGAACGAAATCGCCAATAGATAAGACCATTTTACAATTTGGGCCCAAGTTAGAAGCAGAGCCTAAGGTGTAAATTATCGATAGTCCATATCTCGGAAACTATAAGAAATAATGCAATTTGGCAACCGGCAATGTAATTAGCATGCCGAATATTACTTGGAATGTGAATTGGAACGAAATCGCCAATAGATAAGACCATTTTACAATTTGGGCCCAAGTTAGAAGCAGAGCCTAAGGTGTAAATTATCGATAGTCCATATCTCGGAAACTATAAGAGATAATGCAATTTGGCAACCGGCAATGTAATTAGCATGCCGAATATTACTTGGAATGTGAATTGGAACGAAATCGCCAATAGATAAGACCATTTTACAATTTGGGCCCAAGTTAGAAGCAGAGCCTAAGGTGTAAATTATTGATAGTCCATATCTCGGAAACTATAAGAGATAATGCAATTTCGCAACCGGCAATGTAATTAGCATGCCGAATATCACTTGGAATGTGAATTGTGACGAAATCGCCAATAGATAATAAGACCATTTTACAATTTGGGCCCAAGTTAGAAGCAGAGCCTAAGGTGTAAATTATCGATAGTCCATATCTCGGAAACTATAAGAGATAATGCAATTTGGCAACCGGCAATGTAATTAGCATGAAGAATATTACTTGGAATGTGAATTGGAACGAAATCGCCAATAGATAAGACCATTTTACAATTTGGGCCCAAGTTAGAAGCAGAGCCTAAGATGTAAATTATCGATAATCCATATCTCGGAAACTATAAGAGATAATGCAATTTGGCAACCGGCAATGTAATTAGCATGCCGAATATTACTTGGAATGTGAATTGGAACGAAATCGCCAATAGATAAGACCATTTTACAATTTGGGCCCAAGTTAGAAGCAGAGCCTAAGGTGTAAATTATCGATAGTCCATATCTCGGAAACTATAAGAGATAATTCAATTTGGCAACCGGCAAAGTAATTAGCATGCCGGATATTACTTGGAATGTGAATTGGAACGAAATCGCCTATAAATAAGACCATTTTACAATTTGGGCCCAAGTTAGAAGCAGAGCCTAAGGTGTAAATTATCGATAGTCCATATCTCAGAAACTATAAGAGATAATGCAATTTGGCAACCGGCAATGTAATTAGCATGCCGAATATTACTTGGAATGTGAATTGGAACGAAATCGCCAATAGATAAGACGATTTTACAATTTGGGCCCAAGTTAGAAGCAGAGCCTAAGGTGTAAATTATCGATAGTCCATATCTCGGAAACTATAAGAGATAATTCAATTTGGCAACCGTCAATGTAATTAGCATGCCGGATATTACTTGGAATGTGAATTGGAACGAAATCGCCAATAGATAAGACCATTTTACAATTTGGGCCCAAGTTAGAAGCAGAGCCTAAGGTGTAAATTATCGATAGTCCATATCTCGGAAACTATAAGAGATAATGCAATTTGGCAACCGGCAATGTAATTAGCATGCCGAATATTACTTGGAATGTGAATTGGAACGAAATCGCCAATAGATAAGACCATTTTACAATTTGGGCCCAAGTTAGAAGCAGAGCCTAAGGTGTAAATTATCGATAGTCCATATCTCGGAAACTATAAGAAATAATGCAATTTGGCAACCGGCAATGTAATTAGCATGCCGAATATTACTTGGAATGTGAATTGGAACGAAATCGCCAATAGATAAGACCATTTTACAATTTGGGCCCAAGTTAGAAGCAGAGCCTAAGGTGTAAATTATCGATAGTCCATATCTCGGAAACTATAAGAGATAATGCAATTTGGCAACCGGCAATGTAATTAGCATGCCGAATATTACTTGGAATGTGAATTGGAACGAAATCGCCAATAGATAAGACCATTTTACAATTTGGGCCCAAGTTAGAAGCAGAGCCTAAGGTGTAAATTATTGATAGTCCATATCTCGGAAACTATAAGAGATAATGCAATTTCGCAACCGGCAATGTAATTAGCATGCCGAATATCACTTGGAATGTGAATTGTGACGAAATCGCCAATAGATAAGACCATTTTACAATTTGGGCCCAAGTTAGAAGCAGAGCCTAAGGTGTAAATTATCGATAGTCCATATCTCGGAAACTATAAGAGATAATGCAATTTGGCAACCGGCAATGTAATTAGCATGAAGAATATTACTTGGAATGTGAATTGGAACGAAATCGCCAATAGATAAGACCATTTTACAATTTGGGCCCAAGTTAGAAGCAGAGCCTAAGATGTAAATTATCGATAATCCATATCTCGGAAACTATAAGAGATAATGCAATTTGGCAACCGGCAATGTAATTAGCATGCCGAATATTACTTGGAATGTGAATTGGAACGAAATCGCCAATAGATAAGACCATTTTACAATTTGGGCCCAAGTTAGAAGCAGAGCCTAAGGTGTAAATTATCGATAGTCCATATCTCGGAAACTATAAGAGATAATTCAATTTGGCAACCGGCAAAGTAATTAGCATGCCGGATATTACTTGGAATGTGAATTGGAACGAAATCGCCTATAAATAAGACCATTTTACAATTTGGGCCCAAGTTAGAAGCAGAGCCTAAGGTGTAAATTATCGATAGTCCATATCTCAGAAACTATAAGAGATAATGCAATTTGGCAACCGGCAATGTAATTAGCATGCCGAATATTACTTGGAATGTGAATTGGAACGAAATCGCCAATAGATAAGACGATTTTACAATTTGGGCCCAAGTTAGAAGCAGAGCCTAAGGTGTAAATTATCGATAGTCCATATCTCGGAAACTATAAGAGATAATTCAATTTGGCAACCGTCAATGTAATTAGCATGCCGGATATTACTTGGAATGTGAATTGGAACGAAATCGCCAATAGATAAGACCATTTTATAATTTGGGCCCAAGCTAGAAGCAGAGCCTAAGGTGTAAATTATCGATAGTCCATATCTCGGAAACTATAAGATATAATGCAATTTGGCAACCGGCAATGTAATTAGCATGCCGAATATTACTTGGAATGTGAATTGGAACGAAATCGCCAATAGATAAGACCATTTTACAATTTGGGCCCAAGTTAGAAGCAGAGCCTAAGGTGTAAATTATCGATAGTCCATATCTCGGAAACTATAAGAGATAATGCAATTTGGCAAACGGCAATGTAATTAGCATGCCGAATATTACTTGGAATGTGAATTGGAACGAAATCGCCAATAGATAAGACCATTTTACAATTTGGGCCCAAGTTAGAAGCAGAGCCTAAGGTGTAAATTATCGATAGTCCATATCTCGGAAACTATAAGAGATAATGCAATTTGGCAACCGGCAATGTAATTAGCATTCCGAATATTAATTGGAATGTGAATTGGAACGAAATCGCCAATAGATAAGACCATTTTACAATTTGGTCCCAAGTTAGAAGCAGAGCCTAAGGTGTAAATTATCGATAGTCCATATCTCGGAAACTATAAGAGATAATGCAATTTGGCAACCGGCAATGTAATTAGCATGCCGAATATTACTTGGAATGTGAATTGGAACGAAATCGCCAATAGGTAAGACCATTTTACAATTTGGGCCCAAGTTAGAAGCAGAGCCTAAGGTGTAAATTATTGATAGTCCATATCTCGGAAACTATAAGAGATAATGCAATTTGGCAACAGGCAATGTAATTAGCATGCCGAATATTACTTGGAATGTGAATTGGAACGAAATCATCAATAGATAAGACCATTTTACAATTTGGGCCCAAGTTAGAAGCAGAGCCTAAGGTGTAAATTATTGATAGTCCATATCTCGGAAACTATAAGAGATAATGCAATTTGGCAACCGGCAATGTAATTAGCATGCCGAATATTACTTGGAATGTGAATTGGAACGAAATCGCCAATAGAGAAGACCATTTTACAATTTGGGCCCAAGTTAGAAGCAAAGCCTAAGGTGTAAATTATCGATAGTCCATATCTCGGAAACTATAAGAGTTAATGCAATTTGGCAACCGGCAAAGTAATTAGCATGCCGAATATTACTTGGAATGTGAATTGGAACGAAATCGCCAATAGATAAGACCATTTTACAATTTGGGCCCAAGTTAGAAGCAGAGCCTAAGGTGTAAATTATCGATAGTCCATATCTCGGAAACTATAAGAGGTAATGCAATTTGGCAACCGGCAATGTAATTAGCATGCCGAATATTACTTGGAATGTGAATTGGAACGAAATCGCCAATAGAGAAGACCATTTTACAATTTGGGCCCAAGTTAGAAGCAGAGCCTAAGGTGTAAATTATCGATAGTCCATATCTCGGAAACTATAAGAGATAATGCAATTTGGCAACCGGCAATGTAATTAGCATGCCGAATATTACTTGGAATGTTAATTGGAACGAAATCGCCAATAGATAAGACCATTTTACAATTTGGGCCCAAGTTAGAAGCAGAGCCTAAGGTGTAAATTATCGATAGTCCATATCTCGGAAACTATAAGAGATAATGCAATTTGGCAACCGGCAATGTAATTAGCATGCCGAATATTACTTGGAATGTGAATTGGAACGAAATCGCCAATAGATAAGACCATTTTACAATTTGGGCCCAAGTTAGAAGCAGAGCCTAAGGTGTAAATTATTGATAGTCCATATCTCGGAAACTATAAGAGATAATGCAATTTCGCAACCGGCAATGTAATTAGCATGCCGAATATCACTTGGAATGTGAATTGGGACGAAATCGCCAATAGATAAGACCATTTTACAATTTGGGCCCAAGTTAGAAGCAGAGCCTAAGGTGTAAATTATCGATAGTCCATATCTCGGAAACTATAAGAGATAATGCAATTTGGCAACCGGCAATGTAATTAGCATGCCGAATATTACTTGGAATGTGAATTGGAACGAAATCGCCAATAGAAAAGACCATTTTACAATTTGGGCCCAAGTTAGAAGCAGAGCCTAAGATGTAAATTATCGATAGACCATATCTCGGAAACTATAAGAGATAATGCAATTTGGCAACCGGCAATGTAATTAGCATGCCGAATATTACTTGGAATGTGAATTGGAACGAAATCGCCAATAGATAAGACCATTTTACAATTTGGGCCCAAGTTAGAAGCAGAGCCTAAGGTGTAAATTATCGATAGTCCATATCTCGGAAACTATAAGAGATAATTCAATTTGGCAACCGGCAATGTAATTAGCATGCCGGATATTACTTTGAATGTGAATTGGAACGAAATCGCCAATAGATAAGACCATTTTACAATTTGGGCCCAAGTTAGAAGCAGAGCCTAAGGTGTAAATTATCGATAGTCCATATCTCGGAAACTATAAGAGATAATGCAATTTGGCAACCGGCAATGTAATTAGCATGCCGAATATTACTTGGAATGTGAATTGGAACGAAATCGCCAATAGATAAGACGATTTTACAATTTGGGCCCAAGTTAGAAGCAGAGCCTAAGATGTAAATTATCGATAGTCCATATCTCGGAAACTATAAGAGATAATGCAATTTGGCAACCGGCAATGTAATTAGCATGCCGAATATTACTTGGAATGTGAATTGGAACGAAATCGCCAATAGATAAGACCATTTTACAATTTGGGCCCAAGTTAGAAGCAGAGCCTAAGGTGTAAATTATCGATAGTCCATATCTCGGAAACTATAAGAGATAATGCAATTTGGCAACCGGCAATGTAATTAGCATGCCGAATATTACTTGGAATGTGAATTGCAACTAAATCGCCAATAGATAAGACCATTTTACAATTTGGGCCCAAGTTAGAAGCAGAGCCTAAGGTGTAAATTATCGATAGTCCATATCTCGGAAACTATAAGAGATAATGCAATTTGGCAACCGGCAATGTAATTAGCATGCCGAATATTACTTGGAATGTGAATTGGAACGAAATCGCCAATAGATAAGACCATTTTACAATTTGGGCCCAAGTTAGAAGCAGAGCCTAAGGTGTAAATTATCGATAGTCCATATCTCGGAAACTATAAGAGATAATGCAATTTGGCAACCGGCAATGTAATTAGCATGCCGAATATTACTTGGAATGTGAATTGGAACGAAATCGCCAATAGATAAGACCATTTTACAATTTGGGCCCAAGTTAGAAGCAGAGCCTAAGGTGTAAATTATTGATAGTCCATATCTCGGAAACTATAATAGATAATGCAATTTGGCAACCGGCAATGTAATTAGCATGCCGAATATTACTTGGAATGTGAATTGGAACGAAATCGCCAATAGAGAAGACCATTTTACAATTTGGGCCCAAGTTAGAAGCAGAGCCTAAGGTGTAAATTATCGATAGTCCATATCTCGGAAACTATAAGAGATAATGCAATTTGGCAACCGGCAATGTAATTAGCATGCCGAATATTACTTGGAATGTGAATTGGAACGAAATCGCCAATAGATAAGACCATTTTACAATTTGGGCCCAAGTTAGAAGCAGAGCCTAAGGTGTAAATTATCGATAGTCCATATCTCGGAAACTATAAGAGGTAATGCAATTTGGCAACCGGCAATGTAATTAGCATGCCGAATATTACTTGGAATGTGAATTGGAACGCAATCGCCAATAGATAAGACCATTTTACAATTTGGGCCCAAGTTAGAAGCAGAGCCTAAGGTGTAAATTATCGATAGTCCATATCTCGGAAACTATAAGAGATAATGCAATTTGGCAACCGGCAATGTAATTAGCATGCCGAATATTACTTGGAATGTGAATTGGAACGAAATCGCCAATAGATAAGACCATTTTACAATTTGGGCCCAAGTTAGAAGCAGAGCCTAAGGTGTAAATTATCGATAGTCCATATCTCGGAAACTATAAGAGATAATGCAATTTGGCAACCGGCAATGTAATTAGCATGCCGAATATTACTTGGAATGTGAATTGGAACGAAATCGCCAATAGATAAGACCATTTTACAATTTGGGCCCAAGTTAGAAGCAGAGCCTAAGGTGTAAATTATTGATAGTGCATATCTCGGAAACTATAAGAGATAATGCAATTTCGCAACCGGCAATGTAATTAGCATGTCGAATATTACTTGGAGTGTGAATTGGAACGAAATCGCCAATAGATAAGACCATTTTACAATTTGGGCCCAAGTTAGAAGCAGAGCCTAAGGTGTAAATTATCGATAGTCCATATCTCGGAAACTATAAGAGATAATGCAATTCGGCAACCGGCAATGTAATTAGCATGCCGAATATTACTTGGAATGTGAATTGGAACGAAATCGCCAATAGATAAGACCATTTTACAATTTGGGCCCAAGTTAGAAGCAGAGCCTAAGGTGTAAATTATCGATAGTCCATATCTCGGAAACTATAAGAGATAATACAATTTGGCAACCGGCAATGTAATTAGCATGCCGAATATTACTTGGAATGTGAATAGGAACGGAATCGCCAATAGGTAAGACCATTTTACAATTTGGGCCCAAGTTAGAAGCAGAGCCTAAGGTGTAAATTATCGATAGTCCATATCTCGGAAACTATAAGAGATAATGCAATTTGGCAACCGGCAATGTAATTAGCATGCCGAATATTACTTGGAATGTGAATTGGAACGAAATCGCCAATAGATAAGACCATTTTACAATTTGGGCCCAAGTTAGAAGCAGAGCCTAAGGTGTAAATTATCGATAGTCCATATCTCGGAAACTATAAGAGATAATGCAATTTCGCAACCGGCAATGTAATTAGCATGCCGAATATTACTTGGAGTGTGAATTGGAACGAAATCGCCAATAGATAAGACCATTTTACAATTTGGGCCCAAGTTAGAAGCAGAGCCTAAAGTGTAAATTATCGATAGTCCATATCTCGGAAACTATAAGAGATAATGCAATTTGGCAACCGGCAATGTAATTAGCATGCCGAATATTACTTGGAATGTGAATTGGAACGAAATCGCCAATAGATAAGACCATTTTACAATTTGGGCCCAAGTTAGAAGCAGAGCCTAAGGTGTAAATTATCGATAGTCCATATCTCGGAAACTATAAGAGATAATGCAATTTGGCAATCGGCAATGTAATTAGCATGCCGAATATTACTTGGAATGTGAATTGGAACGAAATCGCCAATAGATAAGACCATTTTACAATTTGGGCCCAAGTTAGAAGCAGAGACTAAGGTGTAAATTATCGATAGTCCATATCTCGGAAACTATAAGAGATAATGCAATTTGGCAACCGGCAATGTAATTAGCATGCCGAATATTACTTGGAATGTGAATTGCAACTAAATCTCCAATAGATAAGACCATTTTACAATTTGGGCCCAAGTTAGAAGCAGAGCCTAAGGTGTAAATTATCGATAGTCCATATCTCGGAAACTATAAGAGATAATGCAATTTGGCAACCGGCAATGTAATTAGCATGCCGAATATTACTTGGAATGTGAATTGGAACGAAATCGCCAATAGATAAGACCATTTTACAATTTGGGCCCAAGTTAGAAGCAGAGCCTAAGGTGTAAATTATCGATAGTCCATATCTCGGAAACTATAAGAGATAATGCAATTTGGCAACAGGCAATATAATTAGCATGCCGAATATTACTTGGAATGTGAATTGGAACGAAATCGCCAATAGATAAGACCATTTTACAATTTGGGCCCAAATTAGAAGCAGAGCCTAAGGTGTAAATTATTGATAGTCTATATCTCGGAAACTATAAGAGATAATGCAATTTGGCAACCGGCAATGTAATTAGCATGCCGAATATTACTTGGAATGTGAATTGGAACGAAATCGCCAATAGAGAAGACCATTTTACAATTTGGGCCCAAGTTAGAAGCAGAGCCTAAGGTGTAAATTATCGATAGTCCATATCTCGGAAACTATAAGAGATAATGCAATTTGGCAACCGGCAATGTAATTAGCATGCCGAATATTACTTGGAATGTGAATTGGAACGAAATCGCCAATAGATAAGACCATTTTACAATTTGGGCCCAAGTTAGAAGCAGAGCCTAAGGTGTAAATTATCGATAGTCCATATCTCGGAAACTATAAGAGGTAATGCAATTTGGCAACCGGCAATGTAATTAGCATGCCGAATATTACTTGGAATGTGAATTGGAACGAAATCGCCAATAGATAAGACCATTTTACAATTTGGGCCCAAGTTAGAAGCAGAGCCTAAGGTGTAAATTATCGATAGTCCATATCTCGGAAACTATAAGAGATAATGCAATTTGGCAACCGGCAATGTAATTAGCATGCCGAATATTACTTGGAATGTGAATTGGAACGAAATCGCCAATAGATAAGACCATTTTACAATTTGGGCCCAAGTTAGAAGCAGAGCCTAAGGTGTAAATTATTGATAGTGCATATCTCGGAAACTATAAGAGATAATGCAATTTCGCAACCGGCAATGTAATTAGCATGCCGAATATTACTTGGAGTGTGAATTGGAACGAAATCGCCAATAGATAAGACCATTTTACAATTTGGGCCCAAGTTAGAAGCAGAGCCTAAGGTGTAAATTATCGATAGTCCATATCTCGGAAACTATAAGAGATAATGCAATTTGGCAACCGGCAATGTAATTAGCATGCCGAATATTACTTGGAATGAGAATTGGAACGAAATCGCCAATAGATAAGACCATTTTACAATTTGGGCCCAAGTTAGAAGCAGAGCCTAAGGTGTAAATTATCGATAGTCCATATCTCGGAAACTATAAGAGATAATGCAATTTGGCAACCGGCAATGTAATTAGCATGCCGAATATTACTTGGAATGTGAATTGGAACGAAATCGCCAATAGATAAGACCATTTTACAATTTGGGCCCCAGTTAGAAGCAGAGCCTAAGGTGTAAATTATCGATAGTCCATATCTCGGAAACTATAAGAGATAATGCAATTTGGCAACCGGCAATGTAATTAGCATGCCGAATATTACTTGGAATGAGAATTGGAACGAAATCGCCAATAGATAAGACCATTTTACAATTTGGGCCCAAGTTAGAAGCAGAGCCTAAGGTGTAAATTATCGATAGTCCATATCTCGGAAACTATAAGAGATAATTCAATTTGGCAACCGGCAAAGTAATTAGCATGCCGGATATTACTTGGAATGTGAATTGGAACGAAATCGCCTATAGATAAGACCATTTTACAATTTGGGCCCAAGTTAGAAGCAGAGCCTAAGGTGTAAATTATCGATAGTCCATATCTCAGAAACTATAAGAGATAATGCAATTTGGCAACCGGCAATGTAATTAGCATGCCGAATATTACTTGGAATGTGAATTGGAACGAAATCGCCAATAGATAAGACGATGTTACAATTTGGGCCCAAGTTAGAAGCAGAGCCTAAGATGTAAATTATCGATAGTCCATATCTCGGAAACTATAAGAGATAATGCAATTTGGCAACCGGCAATGTAATTAGCATGCCGAATATTACTTGGAATGTGAATTGGAACGAAATCGCCAATAGATAAGACCATTTTACAATTTGGGCCCAAGTTAGAAGCAGAGCCTAAGGTGTAAATTATCGATAGTCCATATCTCGGAAACTATAAGAGATAATGCAATTTGGCAACCGGCAATGTAATTAGCATGCCGAATATTACTTGGAATGTGAATTGGAACGAAATCGCCAATAGGTAAGACCATTTTACAATTTGGGCCCAAGTTAGAAGCAGAGCCTAAGGTGTAAATTATCGATAGTCCATATCTCGGAAACTATAAGATATAATGCAATTTGGCAACCGGCAATGTGATTAGCATGCCGAATATTACTTGGAATGTGAATTGGAACGAAATCGCCAATAGATAAGACCATTTTACAATTTGGGCCCAAGTTAGAAGCAGAGCCTAAGATGTAAATTATCGATAGTCCATATCTCGGAAACTATAAGAGATAATGCAATTTGGCAACCGGCAATGTAATTAGCATGCCGAATATTACTTGGAATGTGAATTGGAACGAAATCGCCAATAGATAAGACCATTTTACAATTTGGGCCCAAGTTAGAAGCAGAGCCTAAGGTGTAAATTATCGATAGTCCATATCTCGGAAACTATAAGAGATAATTCAATTTGGCAACCGTCAATGTAATTAGCATGCCGGATATTACTTGGAATGTGAATTGGAACGAAATCGCCAATAGATAAGACCATTTTATAATTTGGGCCCAAGTTAGAAGCAGAGCCTAAGGTGTAAATTATCGATAGTCCATATCTCGGAAACTATAAGATATAATGCAATTTGGCAAACGGCAATGTAATTAGCATGCCGAATATTACTTGGAATGTGAATTGGAACGAAATCGCCAATAGATAAGACCATTTTACAATTTGGGCCCAAGTTAGAAGCAGAGCCTAAGGTGTAAATTATCGATAGTCCATATCTCGGAAACTATAAGAGATAATGCAATTTGGCAAACGGCAATGTAATTAGCATGCCGAATATTACTTGGAATGTGAATTGGAACGAAATCGCCAATAGATAAGACCATTTTACAATTTGGGCCCAAGTTAAAAGCAGAGCCTAAGGTGTAAATTATGGATAGTCCATATCTCGGAAACTATAAGAGATAATGCAATTTGGCAACCGGCAATGTAATTAGCATTCCGAATATTAATTGGAATGTGAATTGGAACGAAATCGCCAATAGATAAGACCATTTTACAATTTGGTCCCAAGTTAGAAGCAGAGCCTAAGGTGTAAATTATCGATAGTCCATATCTCGGAAACTATAAGAGATAATGCAATTTGGCAACCGGCAATGTAATTAGCATGCCGAATATTACTTGGAATGTGAATTGGAACGAAATCGCCAATAGGTAAGACCATTTTACAATTTGGGCCCAAGTTAGAAGCAGAGCCTAAGGTGTAAATTATCGATAGTCCATATCTCGGAAACTATAAGAGATAATTCAATTTGGCAACAGGCAATGTGATTAGCATGCCGAATATTACTTGGAATGTGAATTGGAACGAAATCGCCAATAGATAAGACCATTTTACAATTTGGGCCCAAGTTAGAAGCAGAGCCTAAGGTGTAAATTATCGATAGTCCATATCTCGGAAACTATAAGAGATAATGCAATTTGGCAAACGGCAATGTAATTAGCATGCCGAATATTACTTGGAATGTGAATTGGAACGAAATCGCCAATAGATAAGACCATTTTACAATTTGGGCCCAAGTTAGAAGCAGAGCCTAAGGTGTAAATTATCGATAGTCCATATCTCGGAAACTATAAGAGATAATTCAATTTGGCAACAGGCAATGTGATTAGCATGCCGAATATTACTTGGAATGTGAATTGGAACGAAATCGCCAATAGATAAGACCATTTTACAATTTGGGCCCAAGTTAGAAGCAGAGCCTAAGGTGTAAATTATTGATAGTCCATATCTCGGAAACTATAAGAGATAATGCAATTTGGCAACCGGCAATGTAATTAGCATGCCGAATATTACTTGGAATGTGAATTGGAACGAAATCGCCAATAGAGAAGACCATTTTACAATTTGGGCCCAAGTTAGAAGCAAAGCCTAATGTGTAAATTATCGATAGTCCATATCTCGGAAACTATAAGAGTTAATGCAATTTGGCAACCGGCAAAGTATTTAGCATGCCGAATATTACTTGGAATGTGAATTGGAACGAAATCGCCAATAGATAAGACCATTTTACAATTTGGGCCCAAGTTAGAAGCAGAGCCTAAGGTGTAAATTATCGATAGTCCATATCTCGGAAACTATAAGAGGTAATGCAATTTGGCAACCGGCAATGTAATTAGCATGCCGAATATTACTTGGAATGTGAATTGGAACGAAATCGCCAATAGAGAAGACCATTTTACAATTTGGGTCCAAGTTAGAAGCAGAGCCTAAGGTGTAAATTATCGATAGTCCATATCTCGGAAACTATAAGAGATAATGCAATTTGGCAACCGGCAATGTAATTAGCATGCCGAATATTACTTGGAATGTTAATTGGAACGAAATCGCCAATAGATAAGACCATTTTACAATTTGGGCCCAAGTTAGAAGCAGAGCCTAAGGTGTAAATTATCGATAGTCCATATCTCGGAAACTATAAGAGATAATGCAATTTGGCAACCGGCAATGTAATTAGCATGCCGAATATTACTTGGAATGTGAATTGGAACGAAATCGCCAATAGAGAAGACCATTTTACAATTTGGGCCCAAGTTAGAAGCAGAGCCTAAGGTGTAAATTATCGATAGTCCATATCTCGGAAACTATAAGAGATAATGCAATTTGGCAACCGGCAATGTAATTAGCATGCCGAATATTACTTGGAATGTGAATTGGAACGAAATCGCCAATAGATAAGACCATTTTACAATTTGGGCCCAAGTTAGAAGCAGAGCCTAAGGTGTAAATTATCGATAGTCCATATCTCGGAAACTATAAGAGGTAATGCAATTTGGCAACCGGCAATGTAATTAGCATGCCGAATATTACTTGGAATGTGAATTGGAACGCAATCGCCAATAGATAAGACCATTTTACAATTTGGGCCCAAGTTAGAAGCAGAGCCTAAGGTGTAAATTATCGATAGTCCATATCTCGGAAACTATAAGAGATAATGCAATTTGGCAACCGGCAATGTAATTAGCATGCCGAATATTACTTGGAATGTGAATTGGAACGAAATCGCCAATAGATAAGACCATTTTACAATTTGGGCCCAAGTTAGAAGCAGAGCCTAAGGTGTAAATTATCGATAGTCCATATCTCGGAAACTATAAGAGATAATGCAATTTGGCAACCGGCAATGTAATTAGCATGCCGAATATTACTTGGAATGTGAATTGGAACGAAATCGCCAATAGATAAGACCATTTTACAATTTGGGCCCAAGTTAGAAGCAGAGCCTAAGGTGTAAATTATTGATAGTGCATATCTCGGAAACTATAAGAGATAATGCAATTTCGCAACCGGCAATGTAATTAGCATGCCGAATATTACTTGGAGTGTGAATTGGAACGAAATCGCCAATAGATAAGACCATTTTACAATTTGGGCCCAAGTTAGAAGCAGAGCCTAAGGTGTAAATTATTGATAGTGCATATCTCGGAAACTATAAGAGATAATGCAATTTCGCAACCGGCAATGTAATTAGCATGCCGAATATTACTTGGAGTGTGAATTGGAACGAAATCGCCAATAGATAAGACCATTTTACAATTTGGGCCCAAGTTAGAAGCAGAGCCTAAGGTGTAAATTATCGATAGTCCATATCTCGGAAACTATAAGAGATAATGCAATTTGGCAACCGGCAATGTAATTAGCATGCCGAATATCACTTGGAATGAGAATTGGAACGAAATCGCCAATAGATAAGACCATTTTACAATTTGGGCCCAAGTTAGAAGCAGAGCCTAAGGTGTAAATTATCGATAGTCCATATCTCGGAAACTATAAGAGATAATGCAATTTGGCAACCGGCAATGTAATTAGCATGCCGAATATTATTTGGAATGTGAATTGGAACGAAATCGCCAATAGATAAGACCATTTTACAATTTGGGCCCAAGTTAGAAGCAGAGCCTAAGGTGTAAATTATCGATAGTCCATATCTCGGAAACTATAAGAGATAATGCAATTTGGCAACCGGCAATGTAATTAGCATGCCGAATATTACTTGGAATGTGAATTGGAACGAAATCGCCAATAGATAAGACCATTTTACAATTTGGGCCCAAGTTAGAAGCAGAGCCTAAGGTGTAAATTATCGATAGTCCATATCTCGGAAACTATAAGAGATAATGCAATTTGGCAACCGGCAATGTAATTAGCATGCCGAATATTACTTGGAATGTGAATTGGAACGAAATCGCCAATAGATAAGACCATTTTACAATTTGGGCCCAAGTTAGAAGCAGAGCCTAAGGTGTAAATTATCGATAGTCCATATCTCGGAAACTATAAGAGATAATGCAATTTGGCAACCGGCAATGTAATTAGCATGCCGAATATTACTTGGAATGTGAATTGGAACGAAATCGCCAATAGATAAGACCATTTTACAATTTGGGCCCAAGTTAGAAGCAGAGCCTAAGGTGTAAATTATTGATAGTCCATATCTCGGAAACTATAAGAGATAATGCAATTTCGCAACCGGCAATGTAATTAGCATGCCGAATATCACTTGGAATGTGAATTGGGACGAAATCGCCAATAGATAAGACCATTTTACAATTTGGGCCCAAGTTAGAAGCAGAGCCTAAGGTGTAAATTATCGATAGTCCATATCTCGGAAACTATAAGAGATAATGCAATTTGGCAACCGGCAATGTAATTAGCATGCCGAATATTACTTGGAATGTGAATTGGAACGAAATCGCCAATAGATAAGACCATTTTACAATTTGGGCCCAAGTTAGAAGCAGAGCCTAAGATGTAAATTATCGATAGTCCATATCTCGGAAACTATAAGAGATAATGCAATTTGGCAACAGGCAATGTAATTAGCATGTTGAATATTACTTGGAATGTGAATTGGAACGAAATCGCCAATAGATAAGACCATTTTACAATTTGGGCCCAAGTTAGAAGCAGAGCCTAAGGTGTAAATTATCGATAGTCCATATCTCGGAAACTATAAGAGATAATTCAATTTGGCAACCGGCAAAGTAATTAGCATGCCGGATATTACTTGGAATGTGAATTGGAACGAAATCGCCAATAGATAAGACCATTTTACAATTTGGGCCCAAGTTAGAAGCAGAGCCTAAGGTGTAAATTATCGATAGTCCATATCTCGGAAACTATAAGAGATAATGCAATTTGGCAACCGGCAATGTAGTTAGCATGCCGAATATTACTTGGAATGTGAATTGGAACGAAATCGCCAATAGATAAGACGATTTTACAATTTGGGCCCAAGTTAGAAGCAGAGCCTAAGATGTAAATTATCGATAGTCCATATCTCGGAAACTATAAGAGATAATGCAATTTGGCAACCGGCAATGTAATTAGCATGCCGAATAATACTTGGAATGTGAATTGGAACGAAATCGCCAATAGATAAGACCATTTTACAATTTGGGCCCAAGTTAGAAGCAGAGCCTAAGGTGTAAATTATCGATAGTCCATATCACGGAAACTATAAGAGATAATGCAATTTGGCAACCGGCAATGTAATTAGCAAGCCGAATATTACTTGGAATGTGAATTGGAACGAAATCGCCAATAGATAAGACCATTTTACAATTTCGGCCCAAGTTAGAAGCAGAGCCTAAGGTGTAAATTATCGATAGTCCATATCTCGGAAACTATAAGAGATAATGCAATTTGGCAACCGGAAATGTAATTAGCATGCCGAATATTACTTGGAATGTGAATTGGAACGAAATCGCCAATAGATAAGACCATTTTACAATTTGGGCCCAAGTTAGAAGCAGAGCCTAAGGTGTAAATTATTGATAGTCCATATCTCGGAAACTATAAGAGATAATGCAATTTGGCAACCGGCAATGTAATTAGCATGCCGAATATTACTTGGAATGTGAATTGGAACGAAATCGCCAATAGAGAAGACCATTTTACAATTTGGGCCCAAGTTAGAAGCAGAGCCTAAGGTGTAAATTATCGATAGTCCATATCTCGGAAACTATAAGAGATAATGCAATTTGGCAACCGGCAATGTAATTAGCATGCCGAATATTACTTGGAATGTGAATTGGAACGAAATCGCCAATAGATAAGACCATTTTACAATTTGGGCCCAAGTTAGAAGCAGAGCCTAAGGTGTAAATTATCGATAGTCCATATCTCGGAAACTATAAGAGGTAATGCAATTTGGCAACCGGCAATGTAATTAGCATGCCGAATATTACTTGGAATGTGAATTGGAACGCAATCGCCAATAGATAAGACCATTTTACAATTTGGGCCCAAGTTAGAAGCAGAGCCTAAGGTGTAAATTATCGATAGTCCATATCTCGGAAACTATAAGAGATAATGCAATTTGGCAACCGGCAATGTAATTAGCATGCCGAATATTACTTGGAATTTGAATTGGAACGAAATCGACAATAGATAAGACCATTTCCAATTTGGGCCCAAGTTAGAAGCAGAGCCTAAGGTGTAAATTATCGATAGTCCATATCTCGGAAACTATAAGAGATAATGCAATTTGGCAACCGGCAATGTAATTAGCATGCCGAATATTACTTGGAATGTGAATTGGAACGAAATCGCCAATAGATAAGACCATTTTACAATTTGGGCCCAAGTTAGAAGCAGAGCCTAAGGTGTAAATTATTGATAGTGCATATCTCGGAAACTATAAGAGATAATGCAATTTCGCAACCGGCAATGTAATTAGCATGCCGAATATTACTTGGAGTGTGAATTGGAACGAAATCGCCAATAGATAAGACCATTTTACAATTTGGGCCCAAGTTAGAAGCAGAGCCTAAGGTGTAAATTATCGATAGTCCATATCTCGGAAACTATAAGAGATAATGCAATTTGGCAACCGGCAATGTAATTAGCATGCCGAATATCACTTGGAATGAGAATTGGAACGAAATCGCCAATAGATAAGACCATTTTACAATTTGGGCCCAAGTTAGAAGCAGAGCCTAAGGTGTAAATTATCGATAGTCCATATCTCGGAAACTATAAGAGATAATGCAATTTGGCAACCGGCAATATAATTAGCATGCCGAATATTACTTGGAATGTGAATTGGAACGAAATCGCCAATAGATAAGACCATTTTACAATTTGGGCCCA
The DNA here is from genome assembly GCF_030347505.1 of Rhynchophorus ferrugineus. NCBI lineage: Eukaryota > Metazoa > Arthropoda > Insecta > Coleoptera > Curculionidae > Rhynchophorus > Rhynchophorus ferrugineus. The sequence continues at coordinate 721,862 of NW_027472606.1, read as the reverse complement.
AATTAGAAGCAGAGCCTAAGGTGTAAATTATTGATAGTCCATATCTCGGAAACTATAAGAGATAATGCAATTTGGCAACCGGCAATGTAATTAGCATGCCGAATATTACTTGGAATGTGAATTGGAACGAAATCGCCAATAGAGAAGACCATTTTACAATTTGGGCCCAAGTTAGAAGCAGAGCCTTAGGTGTAAATTATCGATAGTCCATATCTCGGAAACTATAAGAGGTAATGCAATTTGGCAACCGGCAATGTAATTAGCATGCCGATTATTACTTGGAATGTGAATTGGAACGAAATCGCCAATAGATAAGACCATTTTACAATTTGGGCCCAAGTTAGAAGCAGAGCCTAAGGTGTAAATTATCGATAGTCCATATCTCGGAAACTATAAGAGATAATGCAATTTGGCAACCGGCAATGTAATTAGCATGCCGAATATTACTTGGAATGTGAATTGGAACGAAATCGCCAATAGATAAGACCATTTTACAATTTGGGCCCAAGTTAGAAGCAGAGCCTAAGGTGTAAATTATCGATAGTCCATATCTCGGAAACTATAAGAGATAATGCAATTTGGCAACCGGCAATGTAATTAGCATGCCGAATATTACTTGGAATGTGAATTGGAACGAAATCGCCAATAGATAAGACCATTTTACAATTTGGGCCCAAGTTAGAAGCAGAGCCTAAGGTGTAAATTATCGATAGTCCATATCTCGGAAACTATAAGAGATAATGCAATTTGGCAACCGGCAATGTAATTAGCATGCCGAATATTACTTGGAATGTGAATTGGAACGAAATCGCCAATAGATAAGACCATTTTACAATTTGGGCCCAAGTTAGAAGCAGAGCCTAAGGTGTAAATTATTGATAGTGCATATCTCGGAAACTATAAGAGATAATGCAATTTCGCAACCGGCAATGTAATTAGCATGTCGAATATTACTTGGAGTGTGAATTGGAACGAAATCGCCAATAGATAAGACCATTTTACAATTTGGGCCCAAGTTAGAAGCAGAGCCTAAGGTGTAAATTATCGATAGTCCATATCTCGGAAACTATAAGAGATAATGCAATTCGGCAACCGGTAATGTAATTAGCATGCCGAATATTACTTGGAATGTGAATAGGAACGGAATCGCCAATAGGTAAGACCATTTTACAATTTGGGCCCAAGTTAGAAGCAGAGCCTAAGGTGTAAATTATCGATAGTCCATATCTCGGAAACTATAAGAGATAATGCAATTTGGCAACCGGCAATGTAATTAGCATGCCGAATATTACTTGGAATGTGAATTGGAACGAAATCGCCAATAGATAAGACCATTTTACAATTTGGGCCCAAGTTAGAAGCAGAGCCTAAGGTGTAAATTATCGATAGTCCATATCTCGGAAACTATAAGAGATAATGCAATTTCGCAACCGGCAATGTAATTAGCATGCCGAATATTACTTGGAGTGTGAATTGGAACGAAATCGCCAATAGATAAGACCATTTTACAATTTGGGCCCAAGTTAGAAGCAGAGCCTAAAGTGTAAATTATCGATAGTCCATATCTCGGAAACTATAAGAGATAATGCAATTTGGCAACCGGCAATGTAATTAGCATGCCGAATATTACTTGGAATGTGAATTGGAACGAAATCGCCAATAGATAAGACCATTTTACAATTTGGGCCCAAGTTAGAAGCAGAGCCTAAGGTGTAAATTATCGATAGTCCATATCTCGGAAACTATAAGAGATAATGCAATTTGGCAATCGGCAATGTAATTAGCATGCCGAATATTACTTGGAATGTGAATTGGAACGAAATCGCCAATAGATAAGACCATTTTACAATTTGGGCCCAAGTTAGAAGCAGAGACTAAGGTGTAAATTATCGATAGTCCATATCTCGGAAACTATAAGAGATAATGCAATTTGGCAACCGGCAATGTAATTAGCATGCCGAATATTACTTGGAATGTGAATTGCAACTAAATCTCCAATAGATAAGACCATTTTACAATTTGGGCCCAAGTTAGAAGCAGAGCCTAAGGTGTAAATTATCGATAGTCCATATCTCGGAAACTATAAGAGATAATGCAATTTGGCAACCGGCAATGTAATTAGCATGCCGAATATTACTTGGAATGTGAATTGGAACGAAATCGCCAATAGATAAGACCATTTTACAATTTGGGCCCAAGTTAGAAGCAGAGCCTAAGGTGTAAATTATCGATAGTCCATATCTCGGAAACTATAAGAGATAATGCAATTTGGCAACAGGCAATATAATTAGCATGCCGAATATTACTTGGAATGTGAATTGGAACGAAATCGCCAATAGATAAGACCATTTTACAATTTGGGCCAAAATTAGAAGCAGAGCCTAAGGTGTAAATTATTGATAGTCTATATCTCGGAAACTATAAGAGATAATGCAATTTGGCAACCGGCAATGTAATTAGCATGCCGAATATTACTTGGAATGTGAATTGGAACGAAATCGCCAATAGAGAAGACCATTTTACAATTTGGGCCCAAGTTAGAAGCAGAGCCTAAGGTGTAAATTATCGATAGTCCATATCTCGGAAACTATAAGAGATAATGCAATTTGGCAACCGGCAATGTAATTAGCATGCCGAATATTACTTGGAATGTGAATTGGAACGAAATCGCCAATAGATAAGACCATTTTACAATTTGGGCCCAAGTTAGAAGCAGAGCCTAAGGTGTAAATTATCGATAGTCCATATCTCGGAAACTATAAGAGGTAATGCAATTTGGCAACCGGCAATGTAATTAGCATGCCGAATATTACTTGGAATGTGAATTGGAACGAAATCGCCAATAGATAAGACCATTTTACAATTTGGGCCCAAGTTAGAAGCAGAGCCTAAGGTGTAAATTATCGATAGTCCATATCTCGGAAACTATAAGAGATAATGCAATTTGGCAACCGGCAATGTAATTAGCATGCCGAATATTACTTGGAATGTGAATTGGAACGAAATCGCCAATAGATAAGACCATTTTACAATTTGGGCCCAAGTTAGAAGCAGAGCCTAAGGTGTAAATTATTGATAGTGCATATCTCGGAAACTATAAGAGATAATGCAATTTCGCAACCGGCAATGTAATTAGCATGCCGAATATTACTTGGAGTGTGAATTGGAACGAAATCGCCAATAGATAAGACCATTTTACAATTTGGGCCCAAGTTAGAAGCAGAGCCTAAGGTGTAAATTATCGATAGTCCATATCTCGGAAACTATAAGAGATAATGCAATTTGGCAACCGGCAATGTAATTAGCATGCCGAATATTACTTGGAATGAGAATTGGAACGAAATCGCCAATAGATAAGACCATTTTACAATTTGGGCCCAAGTTAGAAGCAGAGCCTAAGGTGTAAATTATCGATAGTCCATATCTCGGAAACTATAAGAGATAATGCAATTTGGCAACCGGCAATGTAATTAGCATGCCGAATATTACTTGGAATGTGAATTGGAACGAAATCGCCAATAGATAAGACCATTTTACAATTTGGGCCCCAGTTAGAAGCAGAGCCTAAGGTGTAAATTATCGATAGTCCATATCTCGGAAACTATAAGAGATAATGCAATTTGGCAACCGGCAATGTAATTAGCATGCCGAATATTACTTGGAATGAGAATTGGAACGAAATCGCCAATAGATAAGACCATTTTACAATTTGGGCCCAAGTTAGAAGCAGAGCCTAAGGTGTAAATTATCGATAGTCCATATCTCGGAAACTATAAGAGATAATTCAATTTGGCAACCGGCAAAGTAATTAGCATGCCGGATATTACTTGGAATGTGAATTGGAACGAAATCGCCTATAGATAAGACCATTTTACAATTTGGGCCCAAGTTAGAAGCAGAGCCTAAGGTGTAAATTATCGATAGTCCATATCTCAGAAACTATAAGAGATAATGCAATTTGGCAACCGGCAATGTAATTAGCATGCCGAATATTACTTGGAATGTGAATTGGAACGAAATCGCCAATAGATAAGACGATTTTACAATTTGGGCCCAAGTTAGAAGCAGAGCCTAAGATGTAAATTATCGATAGTCCATATCTCGGAAACTATAAGAGATAATGCAATTTGGCAACCGGCAATGTAATTAGCATGCCGAATATTACTTGGAATGTGAATTGGAACGAAATCGCCAATAGATAAGACCATTTTACAATTTGGGCCCAAGTTAGAAGCAGAGCCTAAGGTGTAAATTATCGATAGTCCATATCTCGGAAACTATAAGAGATAATGCAATTTGGCAACCGGCAATGTAATTAGCATGCCGAATATTACTTGGAATGTGAATTGGAACGAAATCGCCAATAGGTAAGACCATTTTACAATTTGGGCCCAAGTTAGAAGCAGAGCCTAAGGTGTAAATTATCGATAGTCCATATCTCGGAAACTATAAGATATAATGCAATTTGGCAACCGGCAATGTGATTAGCATGCCGAATATTACTTGGAATGTGAATTGGAACGAAATCGCCAATAGATAAGACCATTTTACAATTTGGGCCCAAGTTAGAAGCAGAGCCTAAGATGTAAATTATCGATAGTCCATATCTCGGAAACTATAAGAGATAATGCAATTTGGCAACCGGCAATGTAATTAGCATGCCGAATATTACTTGGAATGTGAATTGGAACGAAATCGCCAATAGATAAGACCATTTTACAATTTGGGCCCAAGTTAGAAGCAGAGCCTAAGGTGTAAATTATCGATAGTCCATATCTCGGAAACTATAAGAGATAATTCAATTTGGCAACCGTCAATGTAATTAGCATGCCGGATATTACTTGGAATGTGAATTGGAACGAAATCGCCAATAGATAAGACCATTTTATAATTTGGGCCCAAGTTAGAAGCAGAGCCTAAGGTGTAAATTATCGATAGTCCATATCTCGGAAACTATAAGATATAATGCAATTTGGCAAACGGCAATGTAATTAGCATGCCGAATATTACTTGGAATGTGAATTGGAACGAAATCGCCAATAGATAAGACCATTTTACAATTTGGGCCCAAGTTAGAAGCAGAGCCTAAGGTGTAAATTATCGATAGTCCATATCTCGGAAACTATAAGAGATAATGCAATTTGGCAAACGGCAATGTAATTAGCATGCCGAATATTACTTGGAATGTGAATTGGAACGAAATCGCCAATAGATAAGACCATTTTACAATTTGGGCCCAAGTTAGAAGCAGAGCCTAAGGTGTAAATTATGGATAGTCCATATCTCGGAAACTATAAGAGATAATGCAATTTGGCAACCGGCAATGTAATTAGCATTCCGAATATTAATTGGAATGTGAATTGGAACGAAATCGCCAATAGATAAGACCATTTTACAATTTGGTCCCAAGTTAGAAGCAGAGCCTAAGGTGTAAATTATCGATAGTCCATATCTCGGAAACTATAAGAGATAATGCAATTTGGCAACCGGCAATGTAATTAGCATGCCGAATATTACTTGGAATGTGAATTGGAACGAAATCGCCAATAGGTAAGACCATTTTACAATTTGGGCCCAAGTTAGAAGCAGAGCCTAAGGTGTAAATTATCGATAGTCCATATCTCGGAAACTATAAGAGATAATTCAATTTGGCAACAGGCAATGTGATTAGCATGCCGAATATTACTTGGAATGTGAATTGGAACGAAATCGCCAATAGATAAGACCATTTTACAATTTGGGCCCAAGTTAGAAGCAGAGCCTAAGGTGTAAATTATCGATAGTCCATATCTCGGAAACTATAAGAGATAATGCAATTTGGCAAACGGCAATGTAATTAGCATGCCGAATATTACTTGGAATGTGAATTGGAACGAAATCGCCAATAGATAAGACCATTTTACAATTTGGGCCCAAGTTAGAAGCAGAGCCTAAGGTGTAAATTATCGATAGTCCATATCTCGGAAACTATAAGAGATAATTCAATTTGGCAACAGGCAATGTGATTAGCATGCCGAATATTACTTGGAATGTGAATTGGAACGAAATCGCCAATAGATAAGACCATTTTACAATTTGGGCCCAAGTTAGAAGCAGAGCCTAAGGTGTAAATTATTGATAGTCCATATCTCGGAAACTATAAGAGATAATGCAATTTGGCAACCGGCAATGTAATTAGCATGCCGAATATTACTTGGAATGTGAATTGGAACGAAATCGCCAATAGAGAAAACCATTTTACAATTTGGGCCCAAGTTAGAAGCAAAGCCTAATGTGTAAATTATCGATAGTCCATATCTCGGAAACTATAAGAGTTAATGCAATTTGGCAACCGGCAAAGTATTTAGCATGCCGAATATTACTTGGAATGTGAATTGGAACGAAATCGCCAATAGATAAGACCATTTTACAATTTGGGCCCAAGTTAGAAGCAGAGCCTAAGGTGTAAATTATCGATAGTCCATATCTCGGAAACTATAAGAGGTAATGCAATTTGGCAACCGGCAATGTAATTAGCATGCCGAATATTACTTGGAATGTGAATTGGAACGAAATCGCCAATAGAGAAGACCATTTTACAATTTGGGCCCAAGTTAGAAGCAGAGCCTAAGGTGTAAATTATCGATAGTCCATATCTCGGAAACTATAAGAGATAATGCAATTTGGCAACCGGCAATGTAATTAGCATGCCGAATATTACTTGGAATGTTAATTGGAACGAAATCGCCAATAGATAAGACCATTTTACAATTTGGGCCCAAGTTAGAAGCAGAGCCTAAGGTGTAAATTATCGATAGTCCATATCTCGGAAACTATAAGAGATAATGCAATTTGGCAACCGGCAATGTAATTAGCATGCCGAATATTACTTGGAATGTGAATTGGAACGAAATCGCCAATAGAGAAGACCATTTTACAATTTGGGCCCAAGTTAGAAGCAGAGCCTAAGGTGTAAATTATCGATAGTCCATATCTCGGAAACTATAAGAGATAATGCAATTTGGCAACCGGCAATGTAATTAGCATGCCGAATATTACTTGGAATGTGAATTGGAACGAAATCGCCAATAGATAAGACCATTTTACAATTTGGGCCCAAGTTAGAAGCAGAGCCTAAGGTGTAAATTATCGATAGTCCATATCTCGGAAACTATAAGAGGTAATGCAATTTGGCAACCGGCAATGTAATTAGCATGCCGAATATTACTTGGAATGTGAATTGGAACGCAATCGCCAATAGATAAGACCATTTTACAATTTGGGCCCAAGTTAGAAGCAGAGCCTAAGGTGTAAATTATCGATAGTCCATATCTCGGAAACTATAAGAGATAATGCAATTTGGCAACCGGCAATGTAATTAGCATGCCGAATATTACTTAGAATGTGAATTGGAACGAAATCGCCAATAGATAAGACCATTTTACAATTTGGGCCCAAGTTAGAAGCAGAGCCTAAGGTGTAAATTATCGATAGTCCATATCTCGGAAACTATAAGAGATAATGCAATTTGGCAACCGGCAATGTAATTAGCATGCCGAATATTACTTGGAATGTGAATTGGAACGAAATCGCCAATAGATAAGACCATTTTACAATTTGGGCCCAAGTTAGAAGCAGAGCCTAAGGTGTAAATTATTGATAGTGCATATCTCGGAAACTATAAGAGATAATGCAATTTCGCAACCGGCAATGTAATTAGCATGCCGAATATTACTTGGAGTGTGAATTGGAACGAAATCGCCAATAGATAAGACCATTTTACAATTTGGGCCCAAGTTAGAAGCAGAGCCTAAGGTGTAAATTATTGATAGTGCATATCTCGGAAACTATAAGAGATAATGCAATTTCGCAACCGGCAATGTAATTAGCATGCCGAATATTACTTGGAGTGTGAATTGGAACGAAATCGCCAATAGATAAGACCATTTTACAATTTGGGCCCAAGTTAGAAGCAGAGCCTAAGGTGTAAATTATCGATAGTCCATATCTCGGAAACTATAAGAGATAATGCAATTTGGCAACCGGCAATGTAATTAGCATGCCGAATATCACTTGGAATGAGAATTGGAACGAAATCGCCAATAGATAAGACCATTTTACAATTTGGGCCCAAGTTAGAAGCAGAGCCTAAGGTGTAAATTATCGATAGTCCATATCTCGGAAACTATAAGAGATAATGCAATTTGGCAACCGGCAATGTAATTAGCATGCCGAATATTATTTGGAATGTGAATTGGAACGAAATCGCCAATAGATAAGACCATTTTACAATTTGGGCCCAAGTTAGAAGCAGAGCCTAAGGTGTAAATTATCGATAGTCCATATCTCGGAAACTATAAGAGATAATGCAATTTGGCAACCGGCAATGTAATTAGCATGCCGAATATTACTTGGAATGTGAATTGGAACGAAATCGCCAATAGATAAGACCATTTTACAATTTGGGCCCAAGTTAGAAGCAGAGCCTAAGGTGTAAATTATCGATAGTCCATATCTCGGAAACTATAAGAGATAATGCAATTTGGCAACCGGCAATGTAATTAGCATGCCGAATATTACTTGGAATGTGAATTGGAACGAAATCGCCAATAGATAAGACCATTTTACAATTTGGGCCCAAGTTAGAAGCAGAGCCTAAGGTGTAAATTATCGATAGTCCATATCTCGGAAACTATAAGAGATAATGCAATTTGGCAACCGGCAATGTAATTAGCATGCCGAATATTACTTGGAATGTGAATTGGAACGAAATCGCCAATAGATAAGACCATTTTACAATTTGGGCCCAAGTTAGAAGCAGAGCCTAAGGTGTAAATTATTGATAGTCCATATCTCGGAAACTATAAGAGATAATGCAATTTCGCAACCGGCAATGTAATTAGCATGCCGAATATCACTTGGAATGTGAATTGGGACGAAATCGCCAATAGATAAGACCATTTTACAATTTGGGCCCAAGTTAGAAGCAGAGCCTAAGGTGTAAATTATCGATAGTCCATATCTCGGAAACTATAAGAGATAATGCAATTTGGCAACCGGCAATGTAATTAGCATGCCGAATATTACTTGGAATGTGAATTGGAACGAAATCGCCAATAGATAAGACCATTTTACAATTTGGGCCCAAGTTAGAAGCAGAGCCTAAGATGTAAATTATCGATAGTCCATATCTCGGAAACTATAAGAGATAATGCAATTTGGCAACAGGCAATGTAATTAGCATGTTGAATATTACTTGGAATGTGAATTGGAACGAAATCGCCAATAGATAAGACCATTTTACAATTTGGGCCCAAGTTAGAAGCAGAGCCTAAGGTGTAAATTATCGATAGTCCATATCTCGGAAACTATAAGAGATAATTCAATTTGGCAACCGGCAAAGTAATTAGCATGCCGGATATTACTTGGAATGTGAATTGGAACGAAATCGCCAATAGATAAGACCATTTTACAATTTGGGCCCAAGTTAGAAGCAGAGCCTAAGGTGTAAATTATCGATAGTCCATATCTCGGAAACTATAAGAGATAATGCAATTTGGCAACCGGCAATGTAGTTAGCATGCCGAATATTACTTGGAATGTGAATTGGAACGAAATCGCCAATAGATAAGACGATTTTACAATTTGGGCCCAAGTTAGAAGCAGAGCCTAAGATGTAAATTATCGATAGTCCATATCTCGGAAACTATAAGAGATAATGCAATTTGGCAACCGGCAATGTAATTAGCATGCCGAATAATACTTGGAATGTGAATTGGAACGAAATCGCCAATAGATAAGACCATTTTACAATTTGGGCCCAAGTTAGAAGCAGAGCCTAAGGTGTAAATTATCGATAGTCCATATCACGGAAACTATAAGAGATAATGCAATTTGGCAACCGGCAATGTAATTAGCAAGCCGAATATTACTTGGAATGTGAATTGGAACGAAATCGCCAATAGATAAGACCATTTTACAATTTCGGCCCAAGTTAGAAGCAGAGCCTAAGGTGTAAATTATCGATAGTCCATATCTCGGAAACTATAAGAGATAATGCAATTTGGCAACCGGAAATGTAATTAGCATGCCGAATATTACTTGGAATGTGAATTGGAACGAAATCGCCAATAGATAAGACCATTTTACAATTTGGGCCCAAGTTAGAAGCAGAGCCTAAGGTGTAAATTATTGATAGTCCATATCTCGGAAACTATAAGAGATAATGCAATTTGGCAACCGGCAATGTAATTAGCATGCCGAATATTACTTGGAATGTGAATTGGAACGAAATCGCCAATAGAGAAGACCATTTTACAATTTGGGCCCAAGTTAGAAGCAGAGCCTAAGGTGTAAATTATCGATAGTCCATATCTCGGAAACTATAAGAGATAATGCAATTTGGCAACCGGCAATGTAATTAGCATGCCGAATATTACTTGGAATGTGAATTGGAACGAAATCGCCAATAGATAAGACCATTTTACAATTTGGGCCCAAGTTAGAAGCAGAGCCTAAGGTGTAAATTATCGATAGTCCATATCTCGGAAACTATAAGAGGTAATGCAATTTGGCAACCGGCAATGTAATTAGCATGCCGAATATTACTTGGAATGTGAATTGGAACGCAATCGCCAATAGATAAGACCATTTTACAATTTGGGCCCAAGTTAGAAGCAGAGCCTAAGGTGTAAATTATCGATAGTCCATATCTCGGAAACTATAAGAGATAATGCAATTTGGCAACCGGCAATGTAATTAGCATGCCGAATATTACTTGGAATTTGAATTGGAACGAAATCGACAATAGATAAGACCATTTCCAATTTGGGCCCAAGTTAGAAGCAGAGCCTAAGGTGTAAATTATCGATAGTCCATATCTCGGAAACTATAAGAGATAATGCAATTTGGCAACCGGCAATGTAATTAGCATGCCGAATATTACTTGGAATGTGAATTGGAACGAAATCGCCAATAGATAAGACCATTTTACAATTTGGGCCCAAGTTAGAAGCAGAGCCTAAGGTGTAAATTATTGATAGTGCATATCTCGGAAACTATAAGAGATAATGCAATTTCGCAACCGGCAATGTAATTAGCATGCCGAATATTACTTGGAGTGTGAATTGGAACGAAATCGCCAATAGATAAGACCATTTTACAATTTGGGCCCAAGTTAGAAGCAGAGCCTAAGGTGTAAATTATCGATAGTCCATATCTCGGAAACTATAAGAGATAATGCAATTTGGCAACCGGCAATGTAATTAGCATGCCGAATATCACTTGGAATGAGAATTGGAACGAAATCGCCAATAGATAAGACCATTTTACAATTTGGGCCCAAGTTAGAAGCAGAGCCTAAGGTGTAAATTATCGATAGTCCATATCTCGGAAACTATAAGAGATAATGCAATTTGGCAACCGGCAATATAATTAGCATGCCGAATATTACTTGGAATGTGAATTGGAACGAAATCGCCAATAGATAAGACCATTTTACAATTTGGGCCCAAATTAGAAGCAGAGCCTAAGGTGTAAATTATTGATAGTCCATATCTCGGAAACTATAAGAGATAATGCAATTTGGCAACCGGCAATGTAATTAGCATGCCGAATATTACTTGGAATGTGAATTGGAACGAAATCGCCAATAGAGAAGACCATTTTACAATTTGGGCCCAAGTTAGAAGCAGAGCCTTAGGTGTAAATTATCGATAGTCCATATCTCGGAAACTATAAGAGGTAATGCAATTTGGCAACCGGCAATGTAATTAGCATGCCGATTATTACTTGGAATGTGAATTGGAACGAAATCGCCAATAGATAAGACCATTTTACAATTTGGGCCCAAGTTAGAAGCAGAGCCTAAGGTGTAAATTATCGATAGTCCATATCTCGGAAACTATAAGAGATAATGCAATTTGGCAACCGGCAATGTAATTAGCATGCCGAATATTACTTGAAATGTGAATTGGAACGAAATCGCCAATAGATAAGACCATTTTACAATTTGGGCCCAAGTTAGAAGCAGAGCCTAAGGTGTAAATTATCGATAGTCCATATCTCGGAAACTATAAGAGATAATGCAATTTGGCAACCGACAATGTAATTAGCATGCCGAATATTACTTGGAATGTGAATTGGAACGAAATCGCCAATAGATAAGACCATTTTACAATTTGGGCCCAAGTTAGAAGCAGAGCCTAAGGTGTAAATTATGGATAGTGCATATCTCGGAAACTATAAGAGATAATGCAATTTCGCAACCGGCAATGTAATTAGCATGCCGAATATTACTTGGAGTGTGAATTGGAACGAAATCGCCAATAGATAAGACCATTTTACAATTTGGGCCCAAGTTAGAAGCAGAGCCTAAGGTGTAAATTATCGATAGTCCATATCTCGGAAACTATAAGAGATAATGCAATTTGGCAACCGGCAATGTAATTAGCATGCCGAATATTACTTGGAATGTGAATTGGAACGAAATCGCCAATAGATAAGACCATTTTACAATTTGGGCCCAAGTTAGAAGCAGAGCCTAAGGTGTAAATTATCGATAGTCCATATCTCGGAAACTATAAGAGATAATGCAATTTGGCAACCGGCAATGTAATTAGCATGCCGAATATTACTTGGAATGTGAATTGGAACGAAATCGCCAATAGATAAGACCATTTTACAATTTGGGCCCAAGTTAGAAGCAGAGCCTAAGGTGTAAATTATTGATAGTCCATATCTCGGAAACTATAAGAGATAATGCAATTTCGCAACCGGAAATGTAATTAGCATGCCGAATATCACTTGGAATGTGAATTGTGACGAAATCGCCAATAGATAAGACCATTTTACAATTTGGGCCCAAGTTAGAAGCAGAGCCTAAGGTGTAAATTATCGATAGTCCATATCTCGGAAACTATAAGAGATAATGCAATTTGGCAACCGGCAATGTAATTAGCATGCCGAATATTACTTGGAATGTTAATTGGAACGAAATCGCCAATAGATAAGACCATTTTACAATTTGGGCCCAAGTTAGAAGCAGAGCCTAAGGTGTAAATTATCGATAGTCCATATCTCGGAAACTATAAGAGATAATGCAATTTGGCAACCGGCAATGTAATTAGCATGCCGAATATTACTTGGAATGTGAATTGGAACGAAATCGCCAATAGAGAAGACCATTTTACAATTTGGGCCCAAGTTAGAAGCAGAGCCTAAGGTGTAAATTATCGATAGTCCATATCTCGGAAACTATAAGAGATAATGCAATTTGGCAACCGGCAATGTAATTAGCATGCCGAATATTACTTGGAATGTGAATTGGAACGAAATCGCCAATAGATAAGACCATTTTACAATTTGGGCCCAAGTTAGAAGCAGAGCCTAAGGTGTAAATTATCGATAGTCCATATCTCGGAAACTATAAGAGGTAATGCAATTTGGCAACCGGCAATGTAATTAGCATGCCGAATATTACTTGGAATGTGAATTGGAACGCAATCGCCAATAGATAAGACCATTTTACAATTTGGGCCCAAGTTAGAAGCAGAGCCTAAGGTGTAAATTATCGATAGTCCATATCTCGGAAACTATAAGAGATAATGCAATTTGGCAACCGGCAATGTAATTAGCATGCCGAATATTACTTGGAATGTGAATTGGAACGAAATCGCCAATAGATAAGACCATTTTACAATTTGGGCCCAAGTTAGAAGCAGAGCCTAAGGTGTAAATTATCGATAGTCCATATCTCGGAAACTATAAGAGATAATGCAATTTGGCAACCGGCAATGTAATTAGCATGCCGAATATTACTTGGAATGTGAATTGGAACGAAATCGCCAATAGATAAGACCATTTTACAATTTGGGCCCAAGTTAGAAGCAGAGCCTAAGGTGTAAATTATTGATAGTGCATATCTCGGAAACTATAAGAGATAATGCAATTTCGCAACCGGCAATGTAATTAGCATGCCGAATATTACTTGGAGTGTGAATTGGAACGAAATCGCCAATAGATAAGACCATTTTACAATTTGGGCCCAAGTTAGAAGCAGAGCCTAAGGTGTAAATTATTGATAGTGCATATCTCGGAAACTATAAGAGATAATGCAATTTCGCAACCGGCAATGTAATTAGCATGCCGAATATTACTTGGAGTGTGAATTGGAACGAAATCGCCAATAGATAAGACCATTTTACAATTTGGGCCCAAGTTAGAAGCAGAGCCTAAGGTGTAAATTATCGATAGTCCATATCTCGGAAACTATAAGAGATAATGCAATTTGGCAACCGGCAATGTAATTAGCATGCCGAATATCACTTGGAATGAGAATTGGAACGAAATCGCCAATAGATAAGACCATTTTACAATTTGGGCCCAAGTTAGAAGCAGAGCCTAAGGTGTAAATTATCGATAGTCCATATCTCGGAAACTATAAGAGATAATGCAATTTGGCAACCGGCAATGTAATTAGCATGCCGAATATTATTTGGAATGTGAATTGGAACGAAATCGCCAATAGATAAGACCATTTTACAATTTGGGCCCAAGTTAGAAGCAGAGCCTAAGGTGTAAATTATCGATAGTCCATATCTCGGAAACTATAAGAGATAATGCAATTTGGCAACCGGCAATGTAATTAGCATGCCAAATATTACTTGGAATGTGAATTGGAACGAAATCGCCAATAGATAAGACCATTTTACAATTTGGGCCCAAGTTAGAAGCAGAGCCTAAGGTGTAAATTATCGATAGTCCATATCTCGGAAACTATAAGAGATAATGCAATTTGGCAACCGGCAATGTAATTAGCATGCCGAATATTACTTGGAATGTGAATTGGAACGAAATCGCCAATAGATAAGACCATTTTACAATTTGGGCCCAAGTTAGAAGCAGAGCCTAAGGTGTAAATTATCGATAGTCCATATCTCGGAAACTATAAGAGATAATGCAATTTGGCAACCGGCAATGTAATTAGCATGCCGAATATTACTTGGAATGTGAATTGGAACGAAATCGCCAATAGATAAGACCATTTTACAATTTGGGCCCAAGTTAGAAGCAGAGCCTAAGGTGTAAATTATTGATAGTCCATATCTCGGAAACTATAAGAGATAATGCAATTTCGCAACCGGCAATGTAATTAGCATGCCGAATATCACTTGGAATGTGAATTGGGACGAAATCGCCAATAGATAAGACCATTTTACAATTTGGGCCCAAGTTAGAAGCAGAGCCTAAGGTGTAAATTATCGATAGTCCATATCTCGGAAACTATAAGAGATAATGCAATTTGGCAACCGGCAATGTAATTAGCATGCCGAATATTACTTGGAATGTGAATTGGAACGAAATCGCCAATAGATAAGACCATTTTACAATTTGGGCCCAAGTTAGAAGCAGAGCCTAAGATGTAAATTATCGATAGTCCATATCTCGGAAACTATAAGAGATAATGCAATTTGGCAACAGGCAATGTAATTAGCATGTTGAATATTACTTGGAATGTGAATTGGAACGAAATCGCCAATAGATAAGACCATTTTACAATTTGGGCCCAAGTTAGAAGCAGAGCCTAAGGTGTAAATTATCGATAGTCCATATCTCGGAAACTATAAGAGATAATTCAATTTGGCAACCGGCAAAGTAATTAGCATGCCGGATATTACTTGGAATGTGAATTGGAACGAAATCGCCAATAGATAAGACCATTTTACAATTTGGGCCCAAGTTAGAAGCAGAGCCTAAGGTGTAAATTATCGATAGTCCATATCTCGGAAACTATAAGAGATAATGCAATTTGGCAACCGGCAATGTAGTTAGCATGCCGAATATTACTTGGAATGTGAATTGGAACGAAATCGCCAATAGATAAGACGATTTTACAATTTGGGCCCAAGTTAGAAGCAGAGCCTAAGATGTAAATTATCGATAGTCCATATCTCGGAAACTATAAGAGATAATGCAATTTGGCAACCGGCAATGTAATTAGCATGCCGAATAATACTTGGAATGTGAATTGGAACGAAATCGCCAATAGATAAGACCATTTTACAATTTGGGCCCAAGTTAGAAGCAGAGCCTAAGGTGTAAATTATCGATAGTCCATATCACGGAAACTATAAGAGATAATGCAATTTGGCAACCGGCAATGTAATTAGCAAGCCGAATATTACTTGGAATGTGAATTGGAACGAAATCGCCAATAGATAAGACCATTTTACAATTTCGGCCCAAGTTAGAAGCAGAGCCTAAGGTGTAAATTATCGATAGTCCATATCTCGGAAACTATAAGAGATAATGCAATTTGGCAACCGGAAATGTAATTAGCATGCCGAATATTACTTGGAATGTGAATTGGAACGAAATCGCCAATAGATAAGACCATTTTACAATTTGGGCCCAAGTTAGAAGCAGAGCCTAAGGTGTAAATTATTGATAGTCCATATCTCGGAAACTATAAGAGATAATGCAATTTGGCAACCGGCAATGTAATTAGCATGCCGAATATTACTTGGAATGTGAATTGGAACGAAATCGCCAATAGAGAAGACCATTTTACAATTTGGGCCCAAGTTAGAAGCAGAGCCTAAGGTGTAAATTATCGATAGTCCATATCTCGGAAACTATAAGAGATAATGCAATTTGGCAACCGGCAATGTAATTAGCATGCCGAATATTACTTGGAATGTGAATTGGAACGAAATCGCCAATAGATAAGACCATTTTACAATTTGGGCCCAAGTTAGAAGCAGAGCCTAAGGTGTAAATTATCGATAGTCCATATCTCGGAAACTATAAGAGGTAATGCAATTTGGCAACCGGCAATGTAATTAGCATGCCGAATATTACTTGGAATGTGAATTGGAACGCAATCGCCAATAGATAAGACCATTTTACAATTTGGGCCCAAGTTAGAAGCAGAGCCTAAGGTGTAAATTATCGATAGTCCATATCTCGGAAACTATAAGAGATAATGCAATTTGGCAACCGGCAATGTAATTAGCATGCCGAATATTACTTGGAATTTGAATTGGAACGAAATCGACAATAGATAAGACCATTTCCAATTTGGGCCCAAGTTAGAAGCAGAGCCTAAGGTGTAAATTATCGATAGTCCATATCTCGGAAACTATAAGAGATAATGCAATTTGGCAACCGGCAATGTAATTAGCATGCCGAATATTACTTGGAATGTGAATTGGAACGAAATCGCCAATAGATAAGACCATTTTACAATTTGGGCCCAAGTTAGAAGCAGAGCCTAAGGTGTAAATTATTGATAGTGCATATCTCGGAAACTATAAGAGATAATGCAATTTCGCAACCGGCAATGTAATTAGCATGCCGAATATTACTTGGAGTGTGAATTGGAACGAAATCGCCAATAGATAAGACCATTTTACAATTTGGGCCCAAGTTAGAAGCAGAGCCTAAGGTGTAAATTATCGATAGTCCATATCTCGGAAACTATAAGAGATAATGCAATTTGGCAACCGGCAATGTAATTAGCATGCCGAATATCACTTGGAATGAGAATTGGAACGAAATCGCCAATAGATAAGACCATTTTACAATTTGGGCCCAAGTTAGAAGCAGAGCCTAAGGTGTAAATTATCGATAGTCCATATCTCGGAAACTATAAGAGATAATGCAATTTGGCAACCGGCAATATAATTAGCATGCCGAATATTACTTGGAATGTGAATTGGAACGAAATCGCCAATAGATAAGACCATTTTACAATTTGGGCCCAAATTAGAAGCAGAGCCTAAGGTGTAAATTATTGATAGTCCATATCTCGGAAACTATAAGAGATAATGCAATTTGGCAACCGGCAATGTAATTAGCATGCCGAATATTACTTGGAATGTGAATTGGAACGAAATCGCCAATAGAGAAGACCATTTTACAATTTGGGCCCAAGTTAGAAGCAGAGCCTAAGGTGTAAATTATCGATAGTCCATATCTCGGAAACTATAAGAGGTAATGCAATTTGGCAACCGGCAATGTAATTAGCATGCCGATTATTACTTGGAATGTGAATTGGAACGAAATCGCCAATAGATAAGACCATTTTACAATTTGGGCCCAAGTTAGAAGCAGAGCCTAAGGTGTAAATTATCGATAGTCCATATCTCGGAAACTATAAGAGATAATGCAATTTGGCAACCGGCAATGTAATTAGCATGCCGAATATTACTTGGAATGTGAATTGGAACGAAATCGCCAATAGATAAGACCATTTTACAATTTGGGCCCAAGTTAGAAGCAGAGCCTAAGGTGTAAATTATCGATAGTCCATATCTCGGAAACTATAAGAGATAATGCAATTTGGCAACCGGCAATGTAATTAGCATGCCGAATATTACTTGGAATGTGAATTGGAACGAAATCGCCAATAGATAAGACCATTTTACAATTTGGGCCCAAGTTAGAAGCAGAGCCTAAGGTGTAAATTATTGATAGTGCATATCTCGGAAACTATAAGAGATAATGCAATTTCGCAACCGGCAATGTAATTAGCATGCTGAATATTACTTGGAGTGTGAATTGGAACGAAATCGCCAATAGATAAGACCATTTTACAATTTGGGCCCAAGTTAGAAGCAGAGCCTAAGGTGTAAATTATCGATAGTCCATATCTCGGAAACTATAAGAGATAATGCAATTTGGCAACCGGCAATGTAATTAGCATGCCGAATATTACTTGGAATGTGAATTGGAACGAAATCGCCAATAGATGAGACCATTTTACAATTTGGGCCCAAGTTAGAAGCAGAGCCTAAGGTGTAAATTATCGATAGTCCATATCTCGGAAACTATAAGAGATAATGCAATTTGGCAACCGGCAATGTAATTAGCATGCCGAATATTACTTGGAATGTGAATTGGAACGAAATCGCCAATAGATAAGACCATTTTACAATTTGGGCCCAAGTTAGAAGCAGAGCCTAAGGTGTAAATTATTGATAGTCCATATCTCGGAAACTATAAGAGATAATGCAATTTCGCAACCGGAAATGTAATTAGCATGCCGAATATCACTTGGAATGTGAATTGTGACGAAATCGCCAATAGATAAGACCATTTTACAATTTGGGCCCAAGTTAGAAGCAGAGCCTAAGGTGTAAATTATCGATAGTCCATATCTCGGAAACTATAAGAGATAATGCAATTTGGCAACCGGCAATGTAATTAGCATGAAGAATATTACTTGGAATGTGAATTGGAACGAAATCGCCAATAGATAAGACCATTTTACAATTTGGGCCCAAGTTAGAAGCAGAGCCTAAGATGTAAATTATCGATAGTCCATATCTCGGAAACTATAAGAGATAATGCAATTTGGCAACCGGCAATGTAATTAGCATGCCGAATATTACTTGGAATGTGAATTGGAACGAAATCGCCAATAGATAAGACCATTTTACAATTTGGGCCCAAGTTAGAAGCAGAGCCTAAGGTGTAAATTATCGATAGTCCATATCTCGGAAACTATAAGAGATAATTCAATTTGGCAACCGGCAAAGTAATTAGCATGCCGGATATTACTTGGAATGTGAATTGGAACGAAATCGCCTATAGATAAGATCATTTTACAATTTGGGCCCAAGTTAGAAGCAGAGCCTAAGGTGTAAATTATCGATAGTCCATATCTCAGAAACTATAAGAGATAATGCAATTTGGCAACCGGCAATGTAATTAGCATGCCGAATATTACTTGGAATGTGAATTGGAACGAAATCGCCAATAGATAAGACGATTTTACAATTTGGGCCCAAGTTAGAAGCAGAGCCTAAGATGTAAATTATCGATAGTCCATATCTCGGAAACTATAAGAGATAATGCAATTTGGCCACCGGCAATGTAATTAGCATGCCGAATATTACTTGGAATGTGAATTGGAACGAAATCGCCAATAGATAAGACCATTTTACAATTTGGGCCCAAGTTAGAAGCAGAGCCTAAGGTGTAAATTATCGATAGTCCATATCTCGGAAACTATAAGAGATAATGCAATTTGGCAACCGGCAATGTAATTAGCATGCCGAATATTACTTGGAATGTGAATTGGAACGAAATCGCCAATAGGTAAGACCATTTTACAATTTGGGCCCAAGTTAGAAGCAGAGCCTAAGGTGTAAATTATCGATAGTCCATATCTCGGAAACTATAAGAGGTAATGCAATTTGGCAACCGGCAATGTAATTAGCATGCCGAATATTACTTGGAATGTGAATTGGAACGAAATCGCCAATAGATAAGACCATTTTACAATTTGGGCCCAAGTTAGAAGCAGAGCCTAAGGTGTAAATTATCGATAGTCCATATCTCGGAAACTATAAGAGATAATGCAATTTGGCAACCGGCAATGTAATTAGCATGCCGAATATTACTTGGAATGTGAATTGGAACGAAATCGCCAATAGATAAGACCATTTTACAATTTGGGCCCAAGTTAGAAGCAGAGCCTAAGGTGTAAATTATCGATAGTCCATATCTCGGAAACTATAAGAGATAATGCAATTTGGCAACCGGCAATGTAATTAGCATGCCGAATATTACTTGGAATGTGAATTGGAACGAAATCGCCAATAGATAAGACCATTTTACAATTTGGGCCCAAGTTAGAAGCAGAGCCTAAGGTGTAAATTATTGATAGTGCATATCTCGGAAACTATAAGAGATAATGCAATTTCGCAACCGGCAATGTAATTAGCATGCCGAATATTACTTGGAGTGTGAATTGGAACGAAATCGCCAATAGATAAGACCATTTTACAATTTGGGCCCAAGTTAGAAGCAGAGCCTAAGGTGTAAATTATCGATAGTAAATATCTCGGAAACTATAAGAGATAATGCAATTTGGCAACCGGCAATGTAATTAGCATGCCGAATATTACTTGGAATGTGAATTGGAACGAAATCGCCAATAGATAAGACCATTTTACAATTTGGGCCCAAGTTAGAAGCAGAGCCTAAGGTGTAAATTATCGATAGTCCATATCTCGGAAACTATAAGAGATAATGCAATTTGGCAACCGGCAATGTAATTAGCATGCCGAATATTACTTGGAATGTGAATTGGAACGAAATCGCCAATAGATAAGACCATTTTACAATTTGGGC
This sequence comes from Rhynchophorus ferrugineus, assembly GCF_030347505.1. NCBI lineage: Eukaryota > Metazoa > Arthropoda > Insecta > Coleoptera > Curculionidae > Rhynchophorus > Rhynchophorus ferrugineus. The sequence continues at coordinate 700,742 of NW_027472606.1, read as the reverse complement.
CCAAGTTAAAAGCAGAGCCTAAGGTGTAAATTATTGATAGTCCATATCTCGGAAACTATAAGAGATAATGCAATTTCGCAACCGGCAATGTAATTAGCATGCCGAATATCACTTGGAATGTGAATTGTGACGAAATCGCCAATAGATAAGACCATTTTACAATTTGGGCCCAAGTTAGAAGCAGAGCCTAAGGTGTAAATTATCGATAGTCCATATCTCGGAAACTATAAGAGATAATGCAATTTGGCAACCGGCAATGTAATTAGCATGAAGAATATTACTTGGAATGTGAATTGGAACGAAATCGCCAATAGATAAGACCATTTTACAATTTGGGCCCAAGTTAGAAGCAGAGCCTAAGATGTAAATTATCGATAGTCCATATCTCGGAAACTATAAGAGATAATGCAATTTGGCAACCGGCAATGTAATTAGCATGCCGAATATTACTTGGAATGTGAATTGGAACGAAATCGCCAATAGATAAGACCATTTTACAATTTGGGCCCAAGTTAGAAGCAGAGCCTAAGGTGTAAATTATCGATAGTCCATATCTCGGAAACTATAAGAGATAATTCAATTTGGCAACCGGCAAAGTAATTAGCATGCCGGATATTACTTGGAATGTGAATTGGAACGAAATCGCCTATAGATAAGACGATTTTACAATTTGGGCCCAAGTTAGAAGCAGAGCCTAAGATGTAAATTATCGATAGTCCATATCTCGGAAACTATAAGAGATAATGCAATTTGGCCACCGGCAATGTAATTAGCATGCCGAATATTACTTGGAATGTGAATTGGAACGAAATCGCCAATAGATAAGACCATTTTACAATTTGGGCCCAAGTTAGAAGCAGAGCCTAAGGTGTAAATTATCGATAGTCCATATCTCGGAAACTATAAGAGATAATGCAATTTGGCAACCGGCAATGTAATTAGCATGCCGAATATTACTTGGAATGTGAATTGGAACGAAATCGCCAATAGGTAAGACCATTTTACAATTTGGGCCCAAGTTAGAAGCAGAGCCTAAGGTGTAAATTATCGATAGTCCATATCTCGGAAACTATAAGAGGTAATGCAATTTGGCAACCGGCAATGTAATTAGCATGCCGAATATTACTTGGAATGTGAATTGGAACGAAATCGCCAATAGATAAGACCATTTTACAATTTGGGCCCAAGTTAGAAGCAGAGCCTAAGGTGTAAATTATCGATAGTCCATATCTCGGAAACTATAAGAGATAATGCAATTTGGCAACCGGCAATGTAATTAGCATGCCGAATATTACTTGGAATGTGAATTGGAACGAAATCGCCAATAGATAAGACCATTTTACAATTTGGGCCCAAGTTAGAAGCAGAGCCTAAGGTGTAAATTATCGATAGTCCATATCTCGGAAACTATAAGAGATAATGCAATTTGGCAACCGGCAATGTAATTAGCATGCCGAATATTACTTGGAATGTGAATTGGAACGAAATCGCCAATAGATAAGACCATTTTACAATTTGGGCCCAAGTTAGAAGCAGAGCCTAAGGTGTAAATTATTGATAGTGCATATCTCGGAAACTATAAGAGATAATGCAATTTCGCAACCGGCAATGTAATTAGCATGCCGAATATTACTTGGAGTGTGAATTGGAACGAAATCGCCAATAGATAAGACCATTTTACAATTTGGGCCCAAGTTAGAAGCAGAGCCTAAGGTGTAAATTATCGATAGTCCATATCTCGGAAACTATAAGAGATAATGCAATTTGGCAACCGGCAATGTAATTAGCATGCCGAATATTACTTGGAATGTGAATTGGAACGAAATCGCCAATAGATAAGACCATTTTACAATTTGGGCCCAAGTTAGAAGCAGAGCCTAAGGTGTAAATTATCGATAGTCCATATCTCGGAAACTATAAGAGATAATGCAATTTGGCAACCGGCAATGTAATTAGCATGCCGAATATTACTTGAAATGTGAATTGGAACGAAATCGCCAATAGGTAAGACCATTTTACAATTTGGGCCCAAGTTAGAAGCAGAGCCTAAGGTGTAAATTATCGATAGTCCATATCTCGGAAACTATAAGAGGTAATGCAATTTGGCAACCGGCAATGTAATTAGCATGCCGAATATTACTTGGAATGTGAATTGGAACGAAATCGCCAATAGATAAGACCATTTTACAATTTGGGCCCAAGTTAGAAGCAGAGCCTAAGGTGTAAATTATCGATAGTCCATATCTCGGAAACTATAAGAGATAATGCAATTTGGCAACCGGCAATGTAATTAGCATGCCGAATATTACTTGGAATGTGAATTGGAACGAAATCGCCAATAGATAAGACCATTTTACAATTTGGGCCCAAGTTAGAAGCAGAGCCTAAGGTGTAAATTATCGATAGTCCATATCTCGGAAACTATAAGAGATAATGCAATTTGGCAACCGGCAATGTAATTAGCATGAAGAATATTACTTGGAATGTGAATTGGAACGAAATCGCCAATAGATAAGACCATTTTACAATTTGGGCCCAAGTTAGAAGCAGAGCCTAAGATGTAAATTATCGATAGTCCATATCTCGGAAACTATAAGAGATAATGCAATTTGGCAACCGGCAATGTAATTAGCATGCCGAATATTACTTGGAATGTGAATTGGAACGAAATCGCCAATAGATAAGACCATTTTACAATTTGGGCCCAAGTTAGAAGCAGAGCCTAAGGTGTAAATTATCGATAGTCCATATCTCGGAAACTATAAGAGATAATTCAATTTGGCAACCGGCAAAGTAATTAGCATGCCGGATATTACTTGGAATGTGAATTGGAACGAAATCGCCTATAGATAAGACGATTTTACAATTTGGGCCCAAGTTAGAAGCAGAGCCTAAGATGTAAATTATCGATAGTCCATATCTCGGAAACTATAAGAGATAATGCAATTTGGCCACCGGCAATGTAATTAGCATGCCGAATATTACTTGGAATGTGAATTGGAACGAAATCGCCAATAGATAAGACCATTTTACAATTTGGGCCCAAGTTAGAAGCAGAGCCTAAGGTGTAAATTATCGATAGTCCATATCTCGGAAACTATAAGAGATAATGCAATTTGGCAACCGGCAATGTAATTAGCATGCCGAATATTACTTGGAATGAGAATTGGAACGAAATCGCCAATAGATAAGACCATTTTACAATTTGGGCCCAAGTTAGAAGCAGAGCCTAAGGTGTAAATTATCGATAGTCCATATCTCGGAAACTATAAGAGATAATTCAATTTGGCAACCGGCAAAGTAATTAGCATGCCGGATATTACTTGGAATGTGAATTGGAACGAAATCGCCTATAGATAAGACCATTTTACAATTTGGGCCCAAGTTAGAAGCAGAGCCTAAGGTGTAAATTATCGATAGTCCATATCTCAGAAACTATAAGAGATAATGCAATTTGGCAACCGGCAATGTAATTAGCATGCCGAATATTACTTGGAATGTGAATTGGAACGAAATCGCCAATAGGTAAGACCATTTTACAATTTGGGCCCAAGTTAGAAGCAGAGCCTAAGGTGTAAATTATCGATAGTCCATATCTCGGAAACTATAAGAGATAATGCAATTTGGCAACCGGCAATGTAATTAGCATGCCGAATATTACTTGGAATGTGAATTGGAACGAAATCGCCAATAGATAAGACCATTTTACAATTTGGGCCCAAGTTAGAAGCAGAGCCTAAGGTGTAAATTATCGATAGTCCATATCTCGGAAACTATAAGAGATAATTCAATTTGGCAACCGTCAATGTAATTAGCATGCCGGATATTACTTGGAATGTGAATTGGAACGAAATCGCCAATAGATAAGACCATTTTATAATTTGGGCCCAAGTTAGAAGCAGAGCCTAAGGTGTAAATTATCGATAGTCCATATCTCGGAAACTATAAGATATAATGCAATTTGGCAAACGGCAATGTAATTAGCATGCCGAATATTACTTGGAATGTGAATTGGAACGAAATCGCCAATAGATAAGACCATTTTACAATTTGGGCCCAAGTTAGAAGCAGAGCCTAAGGTGTAAATTATCGATAGTCCATATCTCGGAAACTATAAGAGATAATGCAATTTGGCAAACGGCAATGTAATTAGCATGCCGAATATTACTTGGAATGTGAATTGGAACGAAATCGCCAATAGATAAGACCATTTTACAATTTGGGCCCAAGTTAGAAGCAGAGCCTAAGGTGTAAATTATGGATAGTCCATATCTCGGAAACTATAAGAGATAATGCAATTTGGCAACCGGCAATGTAATTAGCATTCCGAATATTAATTGGAATGTGAATTGGAACGAAATCGCCAATAGATAAGACCATTTTACAATTTGGTCCCAAGTTAGAAGCAGAGCCTAAGGTGTAAATTATCGATAGTCCATATCTCGGAAACTATAAGAGATAATGCAATTTGGCAACCGGCAATGTAATTAGCATGCCGAATATTACTTGGAATGTGAATTGGAACGAAATCGCCAATAGGTAAGACCATTTTACAATTTGGGCCCAAGTTAGAAGCAGAGCCTAAGGTGTAAATTATCGATAGTCCATATCTCGGAAACTATAAGAGATAATTCAATTTGGCAACAGGCAATGTGATTAGCATGCCGAATATTACTTGGAATGTGAATTGGAACGAAATCGCCAATAGATAAGACCATTTTACAATTTGGGCCCAAGTTAGAAGCAGAGCCTAAGGTGTAAATTATCGATAGTCCATATCTCGGAAACTATAAGAGATAATGCAATTTGGCAAACGGCAATGTAATTAGCATGCCGAATATTACTTGGAATGTGAATTGGAACGAAATCGCCAATAGATAAGACCATTTTACAATTTGGGCCCAAGTTAGAAGCAGAGCCTAAGGTGTAAATTATCGATAGTCCATATCTCGGAAACTATAAGAGATAATTCAATTTGGCAACAGGCAATGTGATTAGCATGCCGAATATTACTTGGAATGTGAATTGGAACGAAATCGCCAATAGATAAGACCATTTTACAATTTGGGCCCAAGTTAGAAGCAGAGCCTAAGGTGTAAATTATTGATAGTCCATATCTCGGAAACTATAAGAGATAATGCAATTTGGCAACCGGCAATGTAATTAGCATGCCGAATATTACTTGGAATGTGAATTGGAACGAAATCGCCAATAGAGAAGACCATTTTACAATTTGGGCCCAAGTTAGAAGCAAAGCCTAATGTGTAAATTATCGATAGTCCATATCTCGGAAACTATAAGAGTTAATGCAATTTGGCAACCGGCAAAGAATTTAGCATGCCGAATATTACTTGGAATGTGAATTGGAACGAAATCGCCAATAGATAAGACCATTTTACAATTTGGGCCCAAGTTAGAAGCAGAGCCTAAGGTGTAAATTATCGATAGTCCATATCTCGGAAACTATAAGAGGTAATGCAATTTGGCAACCGGCAATGTAATTAGCATGCCGAATATTACTTGGAATGTGAATTGGAACGAAATCGCCAATAGAGAAGACCATTTTACAATTTGGGCCCAAGTTAGAAGCAGAGCCTAAGGTGTAAATTATCGATAGTCCATATCTCGGAAACTATAAGAGATAATGCAATTTGGCAACCGGCAATGTAATTAGCATGCCGAATATTACTTGGAATGTTAATTGGAACGAAATCGCCAATAGATAAGACCATTTCACAATTTGGGCCCAAGTTAGAAGCAGAGCCTAAGGTGTAAATTATCGATAGTCCATATCTCGGAAACTATAAGAGATAATGCAATTTGGCAACCGGCAATGTAATTAGCATGCCGAATATTACTTGGAATGTGAATTGGAACTAAATCGCCAATAGAGAAGACCATTTTACAATTTGGGCCCAAGTTAGAAGCAGAGCCTAAGGTGTAAATTATCGATAGTCCATATCTCGGAAACTATAAGAGATAATGCAATTTGGCAACCGGCAATGTAATTAGCATGCCGAATATTACTTGGAATGTGAATTGGAACGAAATCGCCAATAGATAAGACCATTTTACAATTTGGGCCCAAGTTAGAAGCAGAGCCTAAGGTGTAAATTATCGATAGTCCATATCTCGGAAACTATAAGAGGTAATGCAATTTGGCAACCGGCAATGTAATTAGCATGCCGAATATTACTTGGAATGTGAATTGGAACGCAATCGCCAATAGATAAGACCATTTTACAATTTGGGCCCAAGTTAGAAGCAGAGCCTAAGGTGTAAATTATCGATAGTCCATATCTCGGAAACTATAAGAGATAATGCAATTTGGCAACCGGCAATGTAATTAGCATGCCGAATATTACTTGGAATGTGAATTGGAACGAAATCGCCAATAGATAAGACCATTTTACAATTTGGGCCCAAGTTAGAAGCAGAGCCTAAGGTGTAAATTATCGATAGTCCATATCTCGGAAACTATAAGAGATAATGCAATTTGGCAACCGGCAATGTAATTAGCATGCCGAATATTACTTGGAATGTGAATTGGAACGAAATCGCCAATAGATAAGACCATTTTACAATTTGGGCCCAAGTTAGAAGCAGAGCCTAAGGTGTAAATTATTGATAGTGCATATCTCGGAAACTATAAGAGATAATGCAATTTCGCAACCGGCAATGTAATTAGCATGCCGAATATTACTTGGAGTGTGAATTGGAACGAAATCGCCAATAGATAAGACCATTTTACAATTTGGGCCCAAGTTAGAAGCAGAGCCTAAGGTGTAAATTATTGATAGTGCATATCTCGGAAACTATAAGAGATAATGCAATTTCGCAACCGGCAATGTAATTAGCATGCCGAATATTACTTGGAGTGTGAATTGGAACGAAATCGCCAATAGATAAGACCATTTTACAATTTGGGCCCAAGTTAGAAGCAGAGCCTAAGGTGTAAATTATCGATAGTCCATATCTCGGAAACTATAAGAGATAATGCAATTTGGCAACCGGCAATGTAATTAGCATGCCGAATATCACTTGGAATGAGAATTGGAACGAAATCGCCAATAGATAAGACCATTTTACAATTTGGGCCCAAGTTAGAAGCAGAGCCTAAGGTGTAAATTATCGATAGTCCATATCTCGGAAACTATAAGAGATAATGCAATTTGGCAACCGGCAATGTAATTAGCATGCCGAATATTATTTGGAATGTGAATTGGAACGAAATCGCCAATAGATAAGACCATTTTACAATTTGGGCCCAAGTTAGAAGCAGAGCCTAAGGTGTAAATTATCGATAGTCCATATCTCGGAAACTATAAGAGATAATGCAATTTGGCAACCGGCAATGTAATTAGCATGCCGAATATTACTTGGAATGTGAATTGGAACGAAATCGCCAATAGATAAGACCATTTTACAATTTGGGCCCAAGTTAGAAGCAGAGCCTAAGGTGTAAATTATCGATAGTCCATATCTCGGAAACTATAAGAGATAATGCAATTTGGCAACCGGCAATGTAATTAGCATGCCGAATATTACTTGGAATGTGAATTGGAACGAAATCGCCAATAGATAAGACCATTTTACAATTTGGGCCCAAGTTAGAAGCAGAGCCTAAGGTGTAAATTATCGATAGTCCATATCTCGGAAACTATAAGAGATAATGCAATTTGGCAACCGGCAATGTAATTAGCATGCCGAATATTACTTGGAATGTGAATTGGAACGAAATCGCCAATAGATAAGACCATTTTACAATTTGGGCCCAAGTTAGAAGCAGAGCCTAAGGTGTAAATTATTGATAGTCCATATCTCGGAAACTATAAGAGATAATGCAATTTCGCAACCGGCAATGTAATTAGCATGCCGAATATCACTTGGAATGTGAATTGGGACGAAATCGCCAATAGATAAGACCATTTTACAATTTGGGCCCAAGTTAGAAGCAGAGCCTAAGGTGTAAATTATCGATAGTCCATATCTCGGAAACTATAAGAGATAATGCAATTTGGCAACCGGCAATGTAATTAGCATGCCGAATATTACTTGGAATGTGAATTGGAACGAAATCGCCAATAGATAAGACCATTTTACAATTTGGGCCCAAGTTAGAAGCAGAGCCTAAGATGTAAATTATCGATAGTCCATATCTCGGAAACTATAAGAGATAATGCAATTTGGCAACAGGCAATGTAATTAGCATGTTGAATATTACTTGGAATGTGAATTGGAACGAAATCGCCAATAGATAAGACCATTTTACAATTTGGGCCCAAGTTAGAAGCAGAGCCTAAGGTGTAAATTATCGATAGTCCATATCTCGGAAACTATAAGAGATAATTCAATTTGGCAACCGGCAAAGTAATTAGCATGCCGGATATTACTTGGAATGTGAATTGGAACGAAATCGCCAATAGATAAGACCATTTTACAATTTGGGCCCAAGTTAGAAGCAGAGCCTAAGGTGTAAATTATCGATAGTCCATATCTCGGAAACTATAAGAGATAATGCAATTTGGCAACCGGCAATGTAATTAGCATGCCGAATATTACTTGGAATGTGAATTGGAACGAAATCGCCAATAGATAAGACCATTTTACAATTTGGGCCCAAGTTAGAAGCAGAGCCTAAGGTGTAAATTATTGATAGTCCATATCTCGGAAACTATAAGAGATAATGCAATTTCGCAACCGGCAATGTAATTAGCATGCCGAATATCACTTGGAATGTGAATTGGGACGAAATCGCCAATAGATAAGACCATTTTACAATTTGGGCCCAAGTTAGAAGCAGAGCCTAAGGTGTAAATTATCGATAGTCCATATCTCGGAAACTATAAGAGATAATGCAATTTGGCAACCGGCAATGTAATTAGCATGCCGAATATTACTTGGAATGTGAATTGGAACGAAATCGCCAATAGAAAAGACCATTTTACAATTTGGGCCCAAGTTAGAAGCAGAGCCTAAGATGTAAATTATCGATAGACCATATCTCGGAAACTATAAGAGATAATGCAATTTGGCAACCGGCAATGTAATTAGCATGCCGAATATTACTTGGAATGTGAATTGGAACGAAATCGCCAATAGATAAGACCATTTTACAATTTGGGCCCAAGTTAGAAGCAGAGCCTAAGGTGTAAATTATCGATAGTCCATATCTCGGAAACTATAAGAGATAATTCAATTTGGCAACCGGCAATGTAATTAGCATGCCGGATATTACTTGGAATGTGAATTGGAACGAAATCGCCAATAGATAAGACGATTTTACAATTTGGGCCCAAGTTAGAAGCAGAGCCTAAGATGTAAATTATCGATAGTCCATATCTCGGAAACTATAAGAGATAATGCAATTTGGCAACCGGCAATGTAATTAGCATGCCGAATATTACTTGGAATGTGAATTGGAACGAAATCGCCAATAGATAAGACGATTTTACAATTTGGGCCCAAGTTAGAAGCAGAGCCTAAGATGTAAATTATCGATAGTCCATATCTCGGAAACTATAAGAGATAATGCAATTTGGCAACCGGCAATGTAATTAGCATGCCGAATATTACTTGGACTGTGAATTGGAACGAAATCGCCAATAGATAAGACCATATTACAATTTCGGCCCAAGTTAGAAGCAGAGCCTAAGGTGTAAATTATCGATAGTCCATATCTCGGAAACTATAAGAGATAATGCAATTTGGCAACCGGCAATGTAATTAGCATGCCGAATATTACTTGGAATGTGAATTGCAACTAAATCGCCAATAGATAAGACCATTTTACAATTTGGGCCCAAGTTAGAAGCAGAGCCTAAGGTGTAAATTATCGATAGTCCATATCTCGGAAACTATAAGAGATAATGCAATTTGGCAACCGGCAATGTAATTAGCATGCCGAATATTACTTGGAATGCGAATTGGAACGAAATCGCCAATAGATAAGACCATTTTACAATTTGGGCCCAAGTTAGAAGCAGAGCCTAAGGTGTAAATTATCGATAGTCCATATCTCGGAAACTATAAGAGATAATGCAATTTGGCAACCGGCAATGTAATTAGCATGCCGAATATTACTTGGAATGTGAATTGGAACGAAATCGCCAATAGATAAGACCATTTTACAATTTGGGCCCAAGTTAGAAGCAGAGCCTAAGGTGTAAATTATTGATAGTCCATATTTCGGAAACTATAAGAGATAATGCAATTTGGCAACCGGCAATGTAATTAGCATGCCGAATATTACTTGGAATGTGAATTGGAACGAAATCGCCAATAGAGAAGACCATTTTACAATTTGGGCCCAAGTTAGAAGCAGAGCCTAAGGTGTAAATTATCGATAGTCCATATCTCGGAAACTATAAGAGATAATGCAATTTGGCAACCGGCAATGTAATTAGCATGCCGAATATTACTTGGAATGTGAATTGGAACGAAATCGCCAATAGATAAGACCATTTTACAATTTGGGCCCAAGTTAGAAGCAGAGCCTAAGGTGTAAATTATCGATAGTCCATATCTCGGAAACTATAAGAGGTAATGCAATTTGGCAACCGGCAATGTAATTAGCATGCCGAATATTACTTGGAATGTGAATTGGAACGCAATCGCCAATAGATAAGACCATTTTACAATTTGGGCCCAAGTTAGAAGCAGAGCCTAAGGTGTAAATTATCGATAGTCCATATCTCGGAAACTATAAGAGATAATGCAATTTGGCAACCGGCAATGTAATTAGCATGCCGAATATTACTTGGAATGTGAATTGGAACGAAATCGCCAATAGATAAGACCATTTTACAATTTGGGCCCAAGTTAGAAGCAGAGCCTAAGGTGTAAATTATCGATAGTCCATATCTCGGAAACTATAAGAGATAATGCAATTTGGCAACCGGCAATGTAATTAGCATGCCGAATATTACTTGGAATGTGAATTGGAACGAAATCGCCAATAGATAAGACCATTTTACAATTTGGGCCCAAGTTAGAAGCAGAGCCTAAGGTGTAAATTATTGATAGTGCATATCTCGGAAACTATAAGAGATAATGCAATTTCGCAACCGGCAATGTAATTAGCATGCCGAATATTACTTGGAATGTGAATTGGAACGAAATCGCCAATAGATAAGACCATTTTACAATTTGGGCCCAAGTTAGAAGCAGAGCCTAAGGTGAGGTTCGTCCATCGATCGATGGACGAACCTAAGAGATAATGCAATTTCGCAACCGGCAATGTAATTAGCATGCCGAATATTACTTGGAATGTGAATTGGAACGAAATCGCCAATAGATAAGACCATTTTACAATTTGGGCCCAAATTAGAAGCAGAGCCTAAGGTGTAAATTATCGATAGTCCATATCTCGGAAACTATAAGAGATAATGCAATTTGGCAACCGGCAATGTAATTAGCATGCCGAATATCACTTGGAATGAGAATTGGAACGAAATCGCCAATAGATAAGACCATTTTACAATTTGGGCCCAAGTTAGAAGCAGAGCCTAAGGTGTAAATTATCGATAGTCCATATCTCGGAAACTATAAGAGATAATGCAATTTGGCAACCGGCAATGTAATTAGCATGCCGAATATTACTTGGAATGTGAATTGGAACGAAATCGCCAATAGATAAGACCATTTTACAATTTGGGCCCAAGTTAGAAGCAGAGCCTAAGGTGTAAATTATCGATAGTCCATATCTCGGAAACTATAAGAGATAATGCAATTTGGCAACCGGCAATGTAATTAGCATGCCGAATATTACTTGGAATGTGAATTGGAACGAAATCGCCAATAGATAAGACCATTTTACAATTTGGGCCCAAGTTAGAAGCAGAGCCTAAGGTATAAATTATCGATAGTCCATATCTCGGAAACTATAAGAGATAATGCAATTTGGCAACCGGCAATGTAATTAGCATGCCGAATATTACTTGGAATGTGAATTGGAACGAAATCGCCAATAGATAAGACCATTTTACAATTTGGGCCCAAGTTAGAAGCAGAGCCTAAGGTGTAAATTATTGATAGTCCATATCTCGGAAACTATAAGAGATAATGCAATTTCGCAACCGGCAATGTAATTAGCATGCCGAATATCACTTGGAATGTGAATTGGGACGAAATCGCCAATAGATAAGACCATTTTACAATTTGGGCCCAAGTTAGAAGCAGAGCCTAAGGTGTAAATTATCGATAGTCCATATCTCGGAAACTATAAGAGATAATGCAATTTGGCAACCGGCAATGTAATTAGCATGCCGAATATTACTTGGAATGTGAATTGGAACGAAATCGCCAATAGATAAGACCATTTTACAATTTGGGCCCAAGTTAGAAGCAGAGCCTAAGATGTAAATTATCGATAGTCCATATCTCGGAAACTATAAGAGATAATGCAATTTGGCAACCGGCAATGTAATTAGCATGTTGAATATTACTTGGAATGTGAATTGGAACGAAATCGCCAATAGATAAGACCATTTTACAATTTGGGCCCAAGTTAGAAGCAGAGCCTAAGGTGTAAATTATCGATAGTCCATATCTCGGAAACTATAAGAGATAATTCAATTTGGCAACCGGCAAAGTAATTAGCATGCCGAATATTACTTGGAATGTGAATTGGAACGAAATCGCCAATAGATAAGACCATTTTACAATTTGGCAACCGGCAATGTAATTAGCATGCCGAATATTACTTGGAATGTGAATTGGAACGAAATCGCCAATAGATAAGACCATTTTACAATTTGGGCCCAAGTTAGAAGCAGAGCCTAAGGTGTAAATTATCGATAGTCCATATCTCGGAAACTATAAGAGATAATGCAATTTGGCAACCGGCAATGTAATTAGCATGCCGAATAATACTTGGAATGTGAATTGGAACGAAATCGCCAATAGATAAGACCATTTTACAATTTGGGCCCAAGTTAGAAGCAGAGCCTAAGGTGTAAATTATCGATAGTCCATATCACGGAAACTATAAGAGATAATGCAATTTGGCAACTGGCAATGTAATTAGCAAGCCGAATATTACTTGGAATGTGAATTGGAACGAAATCGCCAATAGATAAGACCATTTTACAATTTCGGCCCAAGTTAGAAGCAGAGCCTAAGGTGTAAATTATCGATAGTCCATATCTCGGAAACTATAAGAGATAATGCAATTTGGCAACCGGCAATGTAATTAGCATGCCGAATATTACTTGGAATGTGAATTGGAACGAAATCGCCAATAGATAAGACCATTTTACAATTTGGGCCCAAGTTAGAAGCAGAGCCTAAGGTGTAAATTATTGATAGTCCATATCTCGGAAACTATAAGAGATAATGCAATTTGGCAACCGGCAATGTAATTAGCATGCCGAATATTACTTGGAATGTGAATTGGAACGAAATCGCCAATAGAGAAGACCATTTTACAATTTGGGCCCAAGTTAGAAGCAGAGCCTAAGGTGTAAATTATCGATAGTCCATATCTCGGAAACTATAAGAGATAATGCAATTTGGCAACCGGCAATGTAATTAGCATGCCGAATATTACTTGGAATGTGAATTGGAACGAAATCGCCAATAGATAAGACCATTTTACAATTTGGGCCCAAGTTAGAAGCAGAGCCTAAGGTGTAAATTATCGATAGTCCATATCTCGGAAACTATAAGAGGTAATGCAATTTGGCAACCGGCAATGTAATTAGCATGCCGAATATTACTTGAAATGTGAATTGGAACGCAATCGCCAATAGATAAGACCATTTTACAATTTGGGCCCAAGTTAGAAGCAGAGCCTAAGGTGTAAATTATCGATAGTCCATATCTCGGAAACTATAAGAGATAATGCAATTTGGCAACCGGCAATGTAATTAGCATGCCGAATATTACTTGGAATTTGAATTGGAACGAAATCGCCAATAGATAAGACCATTTCCAATTTGGGCCCAAGTTAGAAGCAGAGCCTAAGGTGTAAATTATCGATAGTCCATATCTCGGAAACTATAAGAGATAATGCAATTTGGCAACCGGCAATGTAATTAGCATGCCGAATATTACTTGGAATGTGAATTGGAACGAAATCGCCAATAGATAAGACCATTTTACAATTTGGGCCCAAGTTAGAAGCAGAGCCTAAGGTGTAAATTATTGATAGTGCATATCTCGGAAACTATAAGAGATAATGCAATTTCGTAACCGGCAATGTAATTAGCATGCCGAATATTACTTGGAGTGTGAATTGGAACGAAATCGCCAATAGATAAGACCATTTTACAATTTGGGCCCAAGTTAGAAGCAGAGCCTAAGGTGTAAATTATCGATAGTCCATATCTCGGAAACTATAAGAGATAATGCAATTTGGCAACCGGCAATGTAATTAGCATGCCGAATATCACTTGGAATGAGAATTGGAACGAAATCGCCAATAGATAAGACCATTTTACAATTTGGGCCCAAGTTAGAAGCAGAGCCTAAGGTGTAAATTATCGATAGTCCATATCTCGGAAACTATAAGAGATAATGCAATTTGGCAACCGGCAATATAATTAGCATGCCGAATATTACTTGGAATGTGAATTGGAACGAAATCGCCAATAGATAAGACCATTTTACAATTTGGGCCCAAATTAGAAGCAGAGCCTAAGGTGTAAATTATTGATAGTCCATATCTCGGAAACTATAAGAGATAATGCAATTTGGCAACCGGCAATGTAATTAGCATGCCGAATATTACTTGGAATGTGAATTGGAACGAAATCGCCAATAGAGAAGACCATTTTACAATTTGGGCCCAAGTTAGAAGCAGAGCCTAAGGTGTAAATTATCGATAGTCCATATCTCGGAAACTATAAGAGGTAATGCAATTTGGCAACCGGCAATGTAATTAGCATGCCGAATATTACTTGGAATGTGAATTGGAACGAAATCGCCAATAGATAAGACCATTTTACAATTTGGGCCCAAGTTAGAAGCAGAGCCTAAGGTGTAAATTATCGATAGTCCATATCTCGGAAACTATAAGAGATAATGCAATTTGGCAACCGGCAATGTAATTAGCATGCCGAATATTACTTGGAATGTGAATTGGAACGAAATCGCCAATAGATAAGACCATTTTACAATTTGGGCCCAAGTTAGAAGCAGAGCCTAAGGTGTAAATTATCGATAGTCCATATCTCGGAAACTATAAGAGATAATGCAATTTGGCAACCGGCAATGTAATTAGCATGCCGAATATTACTTGGAATGTGAATTGGAACGAAATCGCCAATAGATAAGACCATTTTACAATTTGGGCCCAAGTTAGAAGCAGAGCCTAAGGTGTAAATTATTGATAGTGCATATCTCGGAAACTATAAGAGATAATGCAATTTCGCAACCGGCAATGTAATTAGCATGCCGAATATTACTTGGAGTGTGAATTGGAACGAAATCGCCAATAGATAAGACCATTTTACAATTTGTGCCCAAGTTAGAAGCAGAGCCTAAGGTGTAAATTATCGATAGTCCATATCTCGGAAACTATAAGAGATAATGCAATTTGGCAACCGGCAATGTAATTAGCATGCCGAATATTACTTGGAATGTGAATTGGAACGAAATCGCCAATAGATAAGACCATTTTACAATTTGGGCCCAAGTTAGAAGCAGAGCCTAAGGTGTAAATTATCGATAGTCCATATCTCGGAAACTATAAGAGATAATGCAATTTGGTAACCGGCAATGTAATTAGCATGCCGAATATTACTTGGAATGTGAATTGGAACGAAATCGCCAATAGATAAGACCATTTTACAATTTGGGCCCAAGTTAGAAGCAGAGCCTAAGGTGTAAATTATTGATAGTCCATATCTCGGAAACTATAAGAGATAATGCAATTTCGCAACCGGCAATGTAATTAGCATGCCGAATATCACTTGGAATGTGAATTGTGACGAAATCGCCAATAGATAAGACCATTTTACAATTTGGGCCCAAGTTAGAAGCAGAGCCTAAGGTGCAAATTATCGATAGTCCATATCTCGGAAACTATAAGAGATAATGCAATTTGGCAACCGGCAATGTAATTAGCATGAAGAATATTACTTGGAATGTGAATTGGAACGAAATCGCCAATAGATAAGACCATTTTACAATTTGGGCCCAAGTTAGAAGCAGAGCCTAAGATGTAAATTATCGATAGTCCATATCTCGGAAACTATAAGAGATAATGCAATTTGGCAACCGGCAATGTAATTAGCATGCCGAATATTACTTGGAATGTGAATTGGAACGAAATCGCCAATAGATAAGACCATTTTACAATTTGGGCCCAAGTTAGAAGCAGAGCCTAAGGTGTAAATTATCGATAGTCCATATCTCGGAAACTATAAGAGATAATTCAATTTGGCAACCGGCAAAGTAATTAGCTTGCCGGATATTACTTGGAATGTGAATTGGAACGAAATCGCCTATAGATAAGATCATTTTACAATTTGGGCCCAAGTTAGAAGCAGAGCCTAAGGTGTAAATTATCGATAGTCCATATCTCAGAAACTATAAGAGATAATGCAATTTGGCAACCGGCAATGTAATTAGCATGCCGAATATTACTCGGAATGTGAATTGGAACGAAATCGCCAATAGATAAGACGATTTTACAATTTGGGCCCAAGTTAGAAGCAGAGCCTAAGATGTAAATTATCGATAGTCCATATCTCGGAAACTATAAGAGATAATGCAATTTGGCCACCGGCAATGTAATTAGCATGCCGAATATTACTTGGAATGTGAATTGGAACGAAATCGCCAATAGATAAGACCATTTTACAATTTGGGCCCAAGTTAGAAGCAGAGCCTAAGGTGTAAATTATCGATAGTCCATATCTCGGAAACTATAAGAGATAATGCAATTTGGCAACCGGCAATGTAATTAGCATGCCGAATATTACTTGGAATGTGAATTGGAACGAAATCGCCAATAGGTAAGACCATTTTACAATTTGGGCCCAAGTTAGAAGCAGAGCCTAAGGTGTAAATTATCGATAGTCCATATCTCGGAAACTATAAGAGATAATTCAATTTGGCAACCGTCAATGTAATTAGCATGCCGGATATTACTTGGAATGTGAATTGGAACGAAATCGCCAATAGATAAGACCATTTTATAATTTGGGCCCAAGTTAGAAGCAGAGCCTAAGGTGTAAATTATCGATAGTCCATATCTCGGAAACTATAAGATATAATGCAATTTGGCAACCGGCAATGTAATTAGCATGCCGAATATTACTTGGAATGTGAATTGGAACGAAATCGCCAATAGATAAGACCATTTTACAATTTGGGCCCAAGTTAGAAGCAGAGCCTAAGGTGTAAATTATCGATAGTCCATATCTCGGAAACTATAAGAGATAATGCAATTTGGCAAACGGCAATGTAATTAGCATGCCGAATATTACTTGGAATGTGAATTGGAACGAAATCGCCAATAGATAAGACCATTTTACAATTTGGGCCCAAGTTAGAAGCAGAGCCTAAGGTGTAAATTATCGATAGTCCATATCTCGGAAACTATAAGAGATAATGCAATTTGGCAACCGGCAATGTAATTAGCATTCCGAATATTAATTGGAATGTGAATTGGAACGAAATCGCCAATAGATAAGACCATTTTACAATTTGGGCCCAAGTTAGAAGCAGAGCCTAAGGTGTAAATTATCGATAGTCCATATCTCGGAAACTATAAGAGATAATGCAATTTGGCAACCGGCAATGTAATTAGCATGCCGAATATTACTTGGAATGTGAATTGGAACGAAATCGCCAATAGGTAAGACCATTTTACAATTTGGGCCCAAGTTAGAAGCAGAGCCTAAGGTGTAAATTATCGATAGTCCATATCTCGGAAACTATAAGAGATAATTCAATTTGGCAACAGGCAATGTAATTAGCATGCCGAATATTACTTGGAATGTGAATTGGAACGAAATCGCCAATAGAGAAGACCATTTTACAATTTGGGCCCAAGTTAGAAGCAGAGCCTAAGGTGTAAATTATCGATAGTCCATATCTCGGAAACTATAAGAGATAATGCAATTTGGCAACCGGCAATGTAATTAGCATGCCGAATATTACTTGGAATGTTAATTGGAACGAAATCGCCAATAGATAAGACCATTTTACAATTTGGGCCCAAGTTAGAAGCAGAGCCTAAGGTGTAAATTATCGATAGTCCATATCTCGGAAACTATAAGAGATAATGCAATTTGGCAACCGGCAATGTAATTAGCATGCCGAATATTACTTGGAATGTGAATTGGAACGAAATCGCCAATAGATAAGACCATTTTACAATTTGGGCCCAAGTTAGAAGCAGAGCCTAAGGTGTAAATTATTGATAGTCCATATCTCGGAAACTATAAGAGATAATGCAATTTCGCAACCGGCAATGTAATTAGCATGCCGAATATCACTTGGAATGTGAATAGGGACGAAATCGCCAATAGATAAGACCATTTTACAATTTGGGCCCAAGTTAGAAGCAGAGCCTAAGGTGTAAATTATCGATAGTCCATATCTCGGAAACTATAAGAGATAATGCAATTTGGCAACCGGCAATGTAATTAGCATGCCGAATATTACTTGGAATGTGAATTGGAACGAAATCGCCAATAGAATAGACCATTTTACAATTTGGGCCCAAGTTAGAAGCAGAGCATAAGATGTAAATTATCGATAGACCATATCTCGGAAACTATAAGAGATAATGCAATTTGGCAACCGGCAATGTAATTAGCATGCCGAATATTACTTGGAATGTGAATTGGAACGAAATCGCCAATAGATAAGACCATTTTACAATTTGGGCCCAAGTTAGAAGCAGAGCCTAAGGTGTAAATTATCGATAGTCCATATCTCGGAAACTATAAGAGATAATTCAATTTGGCAACCGGCAATGTAATTAGCATGTCGGATATTACTTGGAATGTGAATTGGAACGAAATCGCCAATAGATAAGACCATTTTACAATTTGGGCCCAAGTTAGAAGCAGAGCCTAAGGTGTAAATTATCGATAGTCCATATCTCGGAAACTATAAGAGATAATGCAATTTGGCAACCGGCAATGTAATTAGCATGCCGAATATTACTTGGAATGTGAATTGGAACGAAATCGCCAATAGATAAGACGATTTTACAATTTGGGCCCAAGTTAGAAGCAGAGCCTAAGATGTAAATTATCGATAGTCCATATCTCGGAAACTATAAGAGATAATGCAATTTGGCAACCGGCAATGTAATTAGCATGCCGAATATTACTTGGAATGTGAATTGGAACGAAATCGCCAATAGATAAGACCATTTTACAATTTGGGCCCAAGTTAGAAGCAGAGCCTAAGGTGTAAATTATCGATAGTCCATATCTCGGAAACTATAAGAGATAATGCAATTTGGCAACCGGCAATGTAATTAGCATGCCGAATATTACTTGGAATGTGAATTGCAACTAAATCGCCAATAGATAAGACCATTTTACAATTTGGGCCCAAGTTAGAAGCAGAGCCTAAGGTGTAAATTATCGATAGTCCATATCTCGGAAACTATAAGAGATAATGCAATTTGGCAACCGGCAATGTAATTAGCATGCCGAATATTACTGGGAATGTGAATTGGAACGAAATCGCCAATAGATAAGACCATTTTACAATTTGGGCCCAAGTTAGAAGCAGAGCCTAAGGTGTAAATTATCGATAGTCCATATCTCGGAAACTATAAGAGATAATGCAATGTGGCAACCGGCAATGTAATTAGCATGCCGAATATTACTTGGAATGTGAATTGGAACGAAATCGCCAATAGATAAGACCATTTTACAATTTGGGCCCAAGTTAGAAGCAGAGCCTAAGGTGTAAATAATTGATAGTCCATATCTCGGAAACTATAAGAGATAATGCAATTTGGCAACCGGCAATGTAATTAGCATGCCGAATATTACTTGGAATGTGAATTGGAACGAAATCGCCAATAGAGAAGACCATTTTACAATTTGGGCCCAAGTTAGAAGCAGAGCCTAAGGTGTAAATTATCGATAGTCCATATCTCGGAAACTATAAGAGATAATGCAATTTGGCAACCGGCAATGTAATTAGCATGCCGAATATTACTTGGAATGTGAATTGGAACGAAATCGCCAATAGATAAGACCATTTTACAATTTGGGCCCAAGTTAGAAGCAGAGCCTAAGGTGTAAATTATCGATAGTCCATATCTCGGAAACTATAAGAGGTAATGCAATTTGGCAACCGGCAATGTAATTAGCATGCCGAATATTACTTGGAATGTGAATTGGAACGAAATCGCCAATAGATAAGACCATTTTACAATTTGGGCCCAAGTTAGAAGCAGAGCCTAAGGTGTAAATTATCGATAGTCCATATCTCGGAAACTATAAGAGATAATGCAATTTGGCAACCGGCAATGTAATTAGCATGCCGAATATTACTTGGAATGTGAATTGGAACGAAATCGCCAATAGATAAGACCATTTTACAATTTGGGCCCAAGTTAGAAGCAGAGCCTAAGGTGTAAATTATCGATAGTCCATATCTCGGAAACTATAAGAGATAATGCAATTTGGCAACCGGCAATGTAATTAGCATGCCGAATATTACTCGGAATGTGAATTGGAACGAAATCGCCAATAGATAAGACCATTTTACAATTTGGGCCCAAGTTAGAAGCAGAGCCTAAGATATAAATTATCGATAGTCCATATCTCGGAAACTATAAGAGATAATGCAATTTGGCAACCGGCAATGTAATTAGCATGTTGAATATTACTTGGAATGTGAATTGGAACGAAATCGCCAATAGATAAGACCATTTTACAATTTGGTCCCAAGTTAGAAGCAGAGCCTAAGGTGTAAATTATCGATAGTCCATATCTCGGAAACTATAAGAGATAATTCAATTTGGCAACCGGCAAAGTAATTAGCATGCCGGATATTACTTGGAATGTGAATTGGAACGAAATCGCCAATAGATAAGACCATTTTACAATTTGGGCCCAAGTTAGAAGCAGAGCCTAAGGTGTAAATTATCGATAGTCCATATCTCGGAAACTATAAGAGATAATGCAATTTGGCAACCGGCAATGTAATTAGCATGCCGAATATTACTTGGAATGTGAATTGGAACGAAATCGCCAATAGATAAGACGATTTTACAATTTGGGCCCAAGTTAGAAGCAGAGCCTAAGATGTAAATTATCGATAGTCCATATCTCGGAAACTATAAGAGATAATGCAATTTGGCAACCGGCAATGTAATTAGCATGCCGAATAATACTTGGAATGTGAATTGGAACGAAATCGCCAATAGATAAGACCATTTTACAATTTGGGCCCAAGTTAGAAGCAGAGCCTAAGGTGTAAATTATCGATAGTCCATATCTCGGAAACTATAAGAGATAAAGCAATTTGGCAACCGGCAATGTAATTAGCATGCCGAATATTACTTGGAATGTGAATTGGAACGAAATCGCCAATAGATAAGACCATTTTACAATTTGGGCCCAAGTTAGAAGCAGAGCCTAAGGTGTAAATTATCGATAGTCCATATCTCGGAAACTATAAGAGATAATGCAATTTGGCAACCGGCAATGTAATTAGCATGCCGAATATTACTTGGAATGTGAATTGGAACGAAATCGCCAATAGATAAGACCATTTTACAATTTGGGCCCAAGTTAGAAGCAGAGCCTAAGGTGTAAATTATTGATAGTCCATATCTCGGAAACTATAAGAGATAATGCAATTTGGCAACCGGCAATGTAATTAGCATGCCGAATATTACTTGGAATGTGAATTGGAACGAAATCGCCAATAGAGAAGACCATTTTACAATTTGGGCCCAAGTTAGAAGCAGAGCCTAAGGTGTAAATTATCGATAGTCCATATCTCGGAAACTATAAGAGATAATGCAATTTGGCAACCGGCAATGTAATTAGCATGCCGAATATTACTTGGAATGTGAATTGGAACGAAATCGCCAATAGATAAGACCATTTTACAATTTGGGCCCAAGTTAGAAGCAGAGCATAAGGTGTAAATTATCGATAGTCCATATCTCGGAAACTATAAGAGGTAATGCAATTTGGCAACCGGCAATGTAATTAGCATGCCGAATATTACTTGGAATGTGAATTGGAACGCAATCGCCAATAGATAAGACCATTTTACAATTTGGGCCCAAGTTAGAAGCAGAGCCTAAGGTGTAAATTATCGATAGTCCATATCTCGGAAACTATAAGAGATAATGCAATTTGGCAACCGGCAATGTAATTAGCATGCCGAATATTACTTGGAATGTGAATTGGAACGAAATCGCCAATAGATAAGACCATTTTACAATTTGGGCCCAAGTTAGAAGCAGAGCCTAAGGTGTAAATTATCGATAGTCCATATCTCGGAAACTATAAGAGATAATGCAATTTGGCAACCGGCAATGTAATTAGCATGCCGAATATTACTTGGAATGTGAATTGCAACTAAATCGCCAATAGATAAGACCATTTTACAATTTGGGCCCAAGTTAGAAGCAGAGCCTAAGGTGTAAATTATCGATAGTCCATATCTCGGAAACTATAAGAGATAATGCAATTTGGCAACCGGCAATGTAATTAGCATGCCGAATATTACTTGGAATGTGAATTGGTACGAAATCGCCAATAGATAAGACCATTTTACAATTTGGGCCCAAGTTAGAAGCAGAGCCTAAGGTGTAAATTATCGATAGTCCATATCTCGGAAACTATAAGAGATAATGCAATTTGGCAACCGGCAATGCAATTAGCATGCCGAATATTACTTGGAATGTGAATTGGAACGAAATCGCCAATAGATAAGACCATTTTACAATTTGGGCCCAAGTTAGAAGCAGAGCCTAAGGTGTAAATTATCGATAGTCCATATCTCGGAAACTATAAGAGATAATGCAATTTGGCAACCGGCAATGTAATTAGCATGCCGAATATTACTTGGAATGTGAATTGGAACGAAATCGCCAATAGATAAGACGATTTTACAATTTGGGCCCAAGTTAGAAGCAGAGCCTAAGATGTAAATTATCGATAGTCCATATCTCGGAAACTATAAGAGATAATGCAATTTGGCAACCGGCAATGTAATTAGCATGCCGAATATTACTTGGAATGTGAATTGGAACGAAATCGCCAATAGATAAGACCATTTTACAATTTGGGCCCAAGTTAGAAGCAGAGCCTAAGGTGTAAATTATCGATAGTTCATATCTCGGAAACTATAAGAGATAATGCAATTTCGCAACCGGCAATGTAATTAGCATGCCGAATATCACTTGGAATGTGAATTGGGACGAAATCGCCAATAGATAAGACCATTTTACAATTTGGGCCCAAGTTAGAAGCAGAGCCTAAGGTGTAAATTATCGATAGTCCATATCTCGGAAACTATAAGAAATAATGCAATTTGGCAACCGGCAATGTAATTAGCATGCCGAATATTACTTGGAATGTGAATTGGAACGAAATCGCCAATAGATAAGACCATTTTACAATTTGGGCCCAAGTTAGAAGCAGAGCCTAAGGTGTAAATTATCGATAGTCCATATCTCGGAAACTATAAGAGATAATGCAATTTGGCAACCGGCAATGTAATTAGCATGCCGAATATTACTTGGAATGTGAATTGGAACGGAATCGCCAATAGGTAAGACCATTTTACAATTTGGGCCCAAGTTAGAAGCAGAGCCTAAGGTGTAAATTATCGATAGTCCATATCTCGGAAACTATAAGAGATAATGCAATTTGGCAACCGGCAATGTAATTAGCATGCCGAATATTACTTGGAATGTGAATTGGAACGAAATCGCCAATAGATAAGACCATTTTACAATTTGGGCCCATGTTAGAAGCAGAGCCTAAGGTGTAAATTATCGATAGTCCATATCTCGGAAACTATAAGAGATAATGCAATTTCGCAACCGGCAATGTAATTAGCATGCCGAATATTACTTGGAGTGTGAATTGGAACGAAATCGCCAATAGATAAGACCATTTTACAATTTGGGCCCAAGTTAGAAGCAGAGCCTAAGGTGTAAATTATCGATAGTCCATATCTCGGAAACTATAAGAGATAATGCAATTTGGCAACCGGCAATGTAATTAGCATGCCGAATATTACTTGGATTGTGAATTGGAACGAAATCGCCAATAGATAAGACCATTTTACAATTTGGGCCCAAGTTAGAAGCAGAGCCTATGGTGTAAATTATCGATAGTCCATATCTCGGAAACTATAAGAGATAATGCAATTTGGCAACCGGCAATGTAATTAGCATGCCGAATATTACTTGGAATGTGAATTGGAACGAAATCGCCAATAGATAAGACCATTTTACAATTTGGGCCCAAGTTAGAAGCAGAGCCTAAGGTGTAAATTATCGATAGTCCATATCTCGGAAACTATAAGAGTTAATGCAATTTGGCAACCGGCAATGTAATTAGCATGCCGAATATTACTTGGAATGTGAATTGGAACGAAATCGCCAATAGATAAGGCCATTTTACAATTTGGGCCCAAGTTAGAAGCGGAGCCTAAGGTGTAAATTATCGATAGTCCATATCTCGGAAACTATAAGAGATAATGCAATTTGGCAACCGGCAATGTAATTAGCATGCCGAATATTACTTGGAATGTGAATTGGAACGAAATTGCCAATAGATAAGACCATTTTACAATTTGGGCCCAAGTTAGAAGCAGAGCCTAAGGTGTAAATTATCGATAGTCCATATCTCTGAAACTATAAGAGATAATGCAATTTCGCAACCGGCAATGTAATTAGCATGCCGAATATTACTTGGAATGTGAATTGGGACGAAATCGCCAATAGATAAGGCCATTTTACAATTTGGGCCCAAGTTAGAAGCAGAGCCTAAGGTGTAAATTATCGATAGTCCATATCTCGGAAACTATAAGAGATAATGCAATTTGGCAACCGGCAATGTAATTAGCATGCGGAATATTACTTGGAATGTGAATTGGAACGAAATCGCCAATAGATAAGACCATTTTACAATTTGGGCCCAAGTTAGAAGCAGAGCCTAAGGTGTAAATTATTGATAGTCCATATCTCGGAAACTATAAGAGATAATGCAATTTGGCAACCGGCAATGTAATTAGCATGCCGAATATTACTTGGAATGTGAATTGGAACGAAATCGCCAATAGATAAGACCATTTTACAATTTGGCAACCGGCAATGTAATTAGCATGCCGAATATTACTTGGAATGTGAATTGGAACGAAATCGCCAATAGATAAGACCATTTTACAATTTGGGCCCAAGTTAGAAGCAGAGCCTAAGGTGTAAATTATCGATAGTCCATATCTCGGAAACTATAAGAGATAATGCAATTTGGCAACCGGCAATGTAATTAGCATGCCGAATATTACTCGGAATGTGAATTGGAACGAAATCGCCAATAGATAAGACCATTTTACAATTTGGGCCCAAGTTAGAAGCAGAGCCTAAGATGTAAATTATCGATAGTCCATATCTCGGAAACTATAAGAGATAATGCAATTTGGCAACCGGCAATGTAATTAGCATGTTGAATATTACTTGGAATGTGAATTGGAACGAAATCGCCAATAGATAAGACCATTTTACAATTTGGGCCCAAGTTAGAAGCAGAGCCTAAGGTGTAAATTATCGATAGTCCATATCTCGGAAACTATAAGAGATAATTCAATTTGGCAACCGGCAAAGTAATTAGCATGCCGGATATTACTTGGAATGTGAATTGGAACGAAATCGCCAATAGATAAGACCATTTTACAATTTGGGCCCAAGTTAGAAGCAGAGCCTAAGGTGTAAATTATCGATAGTCCATATCTCGGAAACTATAAGAGATAATGCAATTTGGCAACCGGCAATGTAATTAGCATGCCGAATATTACTTGGAATGTGAATTGGAACGAAATCGCCAATAGATAAGACGATTTTACAATTTGGGCCCAAGTTAGAAGCAGAGCCTAAGATGTAAATTATCGATAGTCCATATCTCGGAAACTATAAGAGATAATGCAATTTGGCAACCGGCAATGTAATTAGCATGCCGAATAATACTTGGAATGTGAATTGGAACGAAATCGCCAATAGATAAGACCATTTTACAATTTGGGCCCAAGTTAGAAGCAGAGCCTAAGGTGTAAATTATCGATAGTCCATATCTCGGAAACTATAAGAGATAATGCAATTTGGCAACCGGCAATGTAATTAGCATGCCGAATATTACTTGGAATGTGAATTGGAACGAAATCGCCAATAGATAAGACCATTTTACAATTTGGGCCCAAGTTAGAAGCAGAGCCTAAGGTGTAAATTATTGATAGTCCATATCTCGGAAACTATAAGAGATAATGCAATTTGGCAACCGGCAATGTAATTAGCATGCCGAATATTACTTGGAATGTGAATTGGAACGAAATCGCCAATAGAGAAGACCATTTTACAATTTGGGCCCAAGTTAGAAGCAGAGCCTAAGGTGTAAATTATCGATAGTCCATATCTCGGAAACTATAAGAGATAATGCAATTTGGCAACCGGCAATGTAATTAGCATGCCGAATATTACTTGGAATGTGAATTGGAACGAAATCGCCAATAGATAAGACCATTTTACAATTTGGGCCCAAGTTAGAAGCAGAGCCTAAGGTGTAAATTATCGATAGTCCATATCTCGGAAACTATAAGAGGTAATGCAATTTGGCAACCGGCAATGTAATTAGCATGCCGAATATTACTTGGAATGTGAATTGGAACGCAATCGCCAATAGATAAGACCATTTTACAATTTGGGCCCAAGTTAGAAGCAGAGCCTAAGGTGTAAATTATCGATAGTCCATATCTCGGAAACTATAAGAGATAATGCAATTTGGCAACCGGCAATGTAATTAGCATGCCGAATATTACTTGGAATGTGAATTGGAACGAAATCGCCAATAGATAAGACCATTTTACAATTTGGGCCCAAGTTAGAAGCAGAGCCTAAGGTGTAAATTATCGATAGTCCATATCTCGGAAACTATAAGAGATAATGCAATTTGGCAACCGGCAATGTAATTAGCATGCCGAATATTACTTGGAATGTGAATTGCAACTAAATCGCCAATAGATAAGACCATTTTACAATTTGGGCCCAAGTTAGAAGCAGAGCCTAAGGTGTAAATTATCGATAGTCCATATCTCGGAAACTATAAGAGATAATGCAATTTGGCAACCGGCAATGTAATTAGCATGCCGAATATTACTTGGAATGTGAATTGGAACGAAATCGCCAATAGATAAGACCATTTTACAATTTGGGCCCAAGTTAGAAGCAGAGCCTAAGGTGTAAATTATCGATAGTCCATATCTCGGAAACTATAAGAGATAATGCAATTTGGCAACCGGCAATGTAATTAGCATGCCGAATATTACTTGGAATGTGAATTGGAACGAAATCGCCAATAGATAAGACCATTTTACAATTTGGGCCCAAGTTAGAAGCAGAGCCTAAGGTGTAAATAATCGATAGTCCATATCTCGGAAACTATAAGAGATAATGCAATTTGGCAACCGGCAATGTAATTAGCATGCCGAATATTACTTGGAATGTGAATTGGAACGAAATCGCCAATAGATAAGACGATTTTACAATTTGGGCCCAAGTTAGAAGCAGAGCCTAAGATGTAAATTATCGATAGTCCATATCTCGGAAACTATAAGAGATAATGCAATTTGGCAACCGGCAATGTAATTAGCATGCCGAATATTACTTGGAATGTGAATTGGAACGAAATCGCCAATAGATAAGACCATTTTACAATTTGGGCCCAAGTTAGAAGCAGAGCCTAAGGTGTAAATTATCGATAGTTCATATCTCGGAAACTATAAGAGATAATGCAATTTCGCAACCGGCAATGTAATTAGCATGCCGAATATCACTTGGAATGTGAATTGGGACGAAATCGCCAATAGATAAGACCATTTTATAATTTGGGCCCAAGTTAGAAGCAGAGCCTAAGGTGTAAATTATCGATAGTCCATATCTCGGAAACTATAAGAGATAATGCAATTTGGTAACCGGCAATGTAATTAGCATGCCGAATATTACTTGGAATGTGAATTGGAACGAAATCGCCAATAGATAAGACCATTTTACAATTTGGGCCCAAGTTAGAAGCAGAGCCTAAGGTGTAAATTATCGATAGTCCATATCTCGGAAACTATAAGAGATAATGCAATTTGGCAACCGGCAATGTAATTAGCATGCCGAATATTACTTGGAATGTGAATTGGAACGGAATCGCCAATAGGTAAGACCATTTTACAATTTGGGCCCAAGTTAGAAGCAGAGCCTAAGGTGTAAATTATCGATAGTCCATATCTCGGAAACTATAAAAGATAATGCAATTTGGCAACCGGCAATGTAATTAGCATGCCGAATATTACTTGGAATGTGAATTGGAACGAAATCGCCAATAGATAAGACCATTTTACAATGTGGGCCCAAGTTAGAAGCAGAGCCTAAGGTGTAAATTATCGATAGTCCATATCTCGGAAACTATAAGAGATAATGCAATTTCGCAACCGGCAATGTAATTAGCATGCCGAATATTACTTGGAGTGTGAATTGGAACGAAATCGCCAATAGATAAGACCATTTTACAATTTGGGCCCAAGTTAGAAGCAGAGCCTAAGGTGTAAATTATCGATAGTCCATATCTCGGAAACTATAAGAGATAATGCAATTTGGCAACCGGCAATGTAATTAGCATGCCGAATATTACTTGGTATGTGAATTGGAACGAAATCGCCAATAGATAAGACCATTTTACAATTTGGGCCCAAGTTAGAAGCAGAGCCTATGGTGTAAATTATCGATAGTCCATATCTCGGAAACTATAAGAGATAATGCAATTTGGCAACCGGCAATGTAATTAGCATGCCGAATATTACTTGGAATGTCAATTGGAACGAAATCGCCAATAGATAAGACCATTTTACAATTTGGGCCCAAGTTAGAAGCAGAGCCTAAGGTGTAAATTATCGATAGTCCATATCTCGGAAACTATAAGAGTTAATGCAATTTGGCAACCGGCAATGTAATTAGCATGCCGAATATTACTTGGAATGTGAATTGGAACGAAATCGCCAATAGATAAGACCATTTTACAATTTGGGCCCAAGTTAGAAGCGGAGCCTAAGGTGTAAATTATCGATAGTCCATATCTCGGAAACTATAAGAGATAATGCAATTTGGCAACCGGCAATGTAATTAGCATGCCGAATATTACTTGGAATGTGAATTGGAACGAAATTGCCAATAGATAAGACCATTTTACAATTTGGGCCCAAGTTAGAAGCAGAGCCTAAGGTGTAAATTATCGATAGTCCATATCTCTGAAACTATAAGAGATAATGCAATTTCGCAACCGGCAATGTAATTAGCATGCCGAATATTACTTGGAATGTGAATTGGGACGAAATCGCCAATAGATAAGGCCATTTTACAATTTGGGCCCAAGTTAGAAGCAGAGCCTAAGGTGTAAATTATCGATAGTCCATATCTCGGAAACTATAAGAGATAATGCAATTTGGCAACCGGCAATGTAATTAGCATGCGGAATATTACTTGGAATGTGAATTGGAACGAAATCGCCAATAGATAAGACCATTTTACAATTTGGGCCCAAGTTAGAAGCAGAGCCTAAGGTGTAGATTATTGATAGTCCATATCTCGGAAACTATAAGAGATAATGCAATTTGGCAACCGGCAATGTAATTAGCATGCCGAATATTACTTGGAATGTGAATTGGAACGAAATCGCCAATAGATAAGACCATTTTACAATTTGGGCCCAAGTTAGAAGCAGAGCCTAAGGTGTAAATTATCGATAGTCCATATCTCGGAAACTATAAGAGATAATGCAATTTGGCAACCGGCAATGTAATTAGCATGCCGAATATTACTTGGAATGTGAATTGGAACGAAATCGCCAATAGATAAGACCATTTTACAATTTGGGCCCAAGTTAGAAGCAGAGCCTAAGGTGTAAATTATCGATAGTCCATATCTCGGAAACTATAAGAGATAATGCAATTTGGCAACCGGCAATGTAATTAGCATGCCGAATATTACTTGGAATGTGAATTGGAACGAAATCGCCAATAGATAAGACCATTTTACAATTTGGGAGCAAGTTAGAAGCAGAGCCTAAGGTGTAAATTATCGATAGTCCATATCTCGGAAACTATAAGAGATAATGCAATTTCGCAACCGGCAATGTAATTAGCATGCCGAATATCACTTGGAATGTGAATTGGGACGAAATCGCCAATAGATAAGACCATTTTACAATTTGGGCCCAAGTTAGAAGCAGAGCCTAAGGTGTAAATTATCGATAGTCCATATCTCGGAAACTATAAGAGATAATGCAATTTGGCAACCGGCAATGTAATTAGCATGCCGAATATTACTTGGAATGTGAATTGGAACGGAATCGCCAATAGGTAAGACCATTTTACAATTTGGGCCCAAGTTAGAAGCAGAGCCTAAGGTGTAAATTATCGATAGTCCATATCTCGGAAACTATAAGAGATAATGCAATTTGGCAACCGGCAATGTAATTAGCATGCCGAATATTACTTGGAATGTGAATTGGAACGAAATCGCCAATAGATAAGACCATTTTACAATTTGGGCCCAAGTTAGAAGCAGAGCCTAAGGTGTAAATTATCGATAGTCCATATCTCGGAAACTATAAGAGTTAATGCAATTTGGCAACCGGCAATGTAATTAGCATGCCGAATATTACTTGGAATGTGAATTGGAACGAAATCGCCAATAGATAAGACCATTTTACAATTTGGGCCCAAGTTAGAAGCAGAGCCTAAGGTGTAAATTATCGATAGTCCATATCTCGGAAACTATAAGAGATAATGCAATTTGGCAACCGGCAATGTAATTAGCATGCCGAATATTACTAGGAATGTGAATTGGAACGAAATTGCCAATAGATAAGACCATTTTACAATTTGGGCCCAAGTTAGAAGCAGAGCCTAAGGTGTAAATTATCGATAGTCCATATCTCTGAAACTATAAGAGATAATGCAATTTCGCAACCGGCAATGTAATTAGCATGCCGAATATTACTTGGAATGTGAATTGGGACGAAATCGCCAATAGATAAGGCCATTTTACAATTTGGGCCCAAGTTAGAAGCAGAGCCTAAGGTGTAAATTATCGATAGTCCATATCTCGGAAACTATAAGAGATAATGCAATTTGGCAACCGGCAATGTAATTAGCATGCCGAATATTACTAGGAATGTGAATTGGAACGAAATTGCCAATAGATAAGACCATTTTACAATTTGGGCCCAAGTTAGAAGCAGAGCCTAATGTGTAAATTATCGATAGTCCATATCTCGGAAACTATAAGAGATAATGCAATTTCGCAACCGGCAATGTAATTAGCATGCCGAATATCACTTGGAATGTGAATTGGGACGAAATCGCCAATAGGTAAGACCATTTTACAATTTGGGCCCAAGTTAGAAGCAGAGCCTAAGGTGTAAATTATCGATAGTCCATATCTCTTAAACTATAAGAGATAATTCAATTTGGCAACCGGCAATGTAATTAGCATGCCGAATATTACTTGGAATGTGAATTGGAACGAAATCGCCAATAGATAAGACCATTTTACAATTTGGACCCAAGTTAGAAGCAGAGCCTAAGGTGTAAATTATCGATAGTCCATATCTCGGAAACTATAAGAGATAATGCAATTTGGCAACCGGCAATGTAATTAGCATGCCGAATATTACTTGGAATGTGAATTGGAACGAAATCGCCAATAGATAAGACCATTTTACAATTTGGGCCCAAGTTAGAAGCAGAGCCTATGGTGTAAATTATCGATAGTCCATATCTCGGAAACTATAAGAGATAATGCAATTTGGCAACCGGTAATGTAATTAGCATGCCGAATATTACTTTTAATGTGAATTGGAACGAAATCGCCAATAGATAAGACCATTTTACAATTTGGGCCCAAGTTAGAAGCAGAGCCTAAGGTGTAAATTATCGATAGTCCATATCTCGGAAACTATAAGAGTTAATGCAATTTGGCAACCGGCAATGTAATTAGCATGCCGAATATTACTTGGAATGTGAATTGGAACGAAATCGCCAATAGATAAGACCATTTTACAATTTGGGCCCAAGTTAGAAGCAGAGCCTAAGGTGTAAATTATCGATAGTCCATATCTCGGAAACTATAAGAGATAATGCAATTTGGCAACCGGCAATGTAATTAGCATGCCGAATATTACTAGGAATGTGAATTGGAACGAAATTGCCAATAGATAAGACCATTTTACAATTTGGGCCCAAGTTAGAAGCAGAGCCTAAGGTGTAAATTATCGATAGTCCATATCTCTGAAACTATAAGAGATAATGCAATTTCGCAACCGGCAATGTAATTAGCATGCCGAATATTACTTGGAATGTGAATTGGGACGAAATCGCCAATAGATAAGGCCATTTTACAATTTGGGCCCAAGTTAGAAGCAGAGCCTAAGGTGTAAATTATCGATAGTCCATATCTCGGAAACTATAAGAGATAATGCAATTTGGCAACCGGCAATGTAATTAGCATGCCGAATATTACTAGGAATGTGAATTGGAACGAAATTGCCAATAGATAAGACCATTTTACAATTTGGGCCCAAGTTAGAAGCAGAGCCTAATGTGTAAATTATCGATAGTCCATATCTCGGAAACTATAAGAGATAATGCAATTTCGCAACCGGCAATGTAATTAGCATGCCGAATATCACTTGGAATGTGAATTGGGACGAAATCGCCAATAGGTAAGACCATTTTACAATTTGGGCCCAAGTTAGAAGCAGAGCCTAAGGTGTAAATTATCGATAGTCCATATCTCTTAAACTATAAGAGATAATTCAATTTGGCAACCGGCAATGTAATTAGCATGCCGAATATTACTTGGAATGTGAATTGGAACGAAATCGCCAATAGATAAGACCATTTTACAATTTGGACCCAAGTTAGAAGCAGAGCCTAAGGTGTAAATTATCGATAGTCCATATCTCGGAAACTATAAGAGATAATGCAATTTGGCAACCGGCAATGTAATTAGCATGCCGAATATTACTTGGAATGTGAATTGGAACGAAATCGCCAATAGATAAGACCATTTTACAATTTGGGCCCAAGTTAGAAGCAGAGCCTATGGTGTAAATTATCGATAGTCCATATCTCGGAAACTATAAGAGATAATGCAATTTGGCAACCGGTAATGTAATTAGCATGCCGAATATTACTTTTAATGTGAATTGGAACGAAATCGCCAATAGATAAGACCATTTTACAATTTGGGCCCAAGTTAGAAGCAGAGCCTAAGGTGTAAATTATCGATAGTCCATATCTCGGAAACTATAAGAGTTAATGCAATTTGGCAACCGGCAATGTAATTAGCATGCCGAATATTACTTGGAATGTGAATTGGAACGAAATCGCCAATAGATAAGACCATTTTACAATTTGGGCCCAAGTTAGAAGCAGAGCCTAAGGTGTAAATTATCGATAGTCCATATCTCGGAAACTATAAGAGATAATGCAATTTCGCAACCGGCAATGTAATTAGCATGCCGAATATCACTTGGAATGTGAATTGGGACGAAATCGCCAATAGATAAGACCATTTTACAATTTGGGCCCAAGTTAGAAGCAGAGCCTAAGGTGTAAATTATCGATAGTCCATATCTCGGAAACTATAAGAGATAATGCAATTTGGCAACCGGCAATGTAATTAGCATGCCGAATATTACTTGGAATGTGAATTGGAACGGAATCGCCAATAGGTAAGACCATTTTACAATTTGGGCCCAAGTTAGAAGCAGAGCCTAAGGTGTAAATTATCGATAGTCCATATCTCGGAAACTATAAGAGATAATGCAATTTGGCAACCGGCAATGTAATTAGCATGCCGAATATTACTTGGAATGTGAATTGGAACGAAATCGCCAATAGATAAGACCATTTTACAATTTGGGCCCAAGTTAGAAGCAGAGCCTAAGGTGTAAATTATCGATAGTCCATATCTCGGAAACTATAAGAGTTAATGCAATTTGGCAACCGGCAATGTAATTAGCGTGCCGAATATTACTTGGAATGTGAATTGGAACGAAATCGCCAATAGATAAGACCATTTTACAATTTGGGCCCAAGTTAGAAGCAGAGCCTAAGGTGTAAATTATCGATAGTCCATATCTCGGAAACTATAAGAGATAATGCAATTTGGCAACCGGCAATGTAATTAGCATGCCGAATATTACTAGGAATGTGAATTGGAACGAAATTGCTAATAGATAAGACCATTTTACAATTTGGGCCCAAGTTAGAAGCAGAGCCTAAGGTGTAAATTATCGATAGTCCATATCTCTGAAACTATAAGAGATAATGCAATTTGGCAACCGGCAATGTAATTAGCATGCCGAATATTACTAGGAATGTGAGTTGGAACGAAATTGCCAATAGATAAGACCATTTTACAATTTGGGCCCAAGTTAGAAGCAGAGCCTAAGGTGTAAATTATCGATAGTCCATATCTCGGAAACTATAAGAGATAATGCAATTTCGCAACCGGCAATGTAATTAGCATGCCGAATATCACTTGGAATGTGAATTGGGACGAAATCGCCAATAGGTAAGACCATTTTACAATTTGGGCCCAAGTTAGAAGCAGAGCCTAAGGTGTAAATTATCGATAGTCCATATCTCTTAAACTATAAGAGATAATTCAATTTGGCAACCGGCAATGTAATTAGCATGCCGAATATTACTTGGAATGTGAATTGGAACGAAATCGCCAATAGATAAGACCATTTTACAATTTGGACCCAAGTTAGAAGCAGAGCCTAAGGTGTAAATTATCGATAGTCCATATCTCGGAAACTATAAGAGATAATGCAATTTGGCAATCGGCAATGTAATTAGCATGCCGAATATTACTTGGAATGTGAATTGGAACGAAATCGCCAATAGATAAGACCATTTTACAATTTGGGCCCAAGTTAGAAGCAGAGCCTATGGTGTAAATTATCGATAGTCCATATCTCGGAAACTATAAGAGATAATGCAATTTGGCAACCGGTAATGTAATTAGCATGCCGAATATTACTTTTAATGTGAATTGGAACGAAATCGCCAATAGATAAGACCATTTTACAATTTGGGCCCAAGTTAGAAGCAGAGCCTAAGGTGTAAATTATCGATAGTCCATATCTCGGAAACTATAAGAGTTAATGCAATTTGGCAACCGGCAATGTAATTAGCATGCCGAATATTACTTGGAATGTGAATTGGAACGAAATCGCCAATAGATAAGACCATTTTACAATTTGGGCCCAAGTTGGAAGCAGAGCCTAAGGTGTAAATTATCGATAGTCCATATCTCGGAAACTATAAGAGATAATGCAATTTGGCAACCGGCAATGTAATTAGCATGCCGAATATTACTTGGAATGTGAATTGGAACGAAATTGCCAATAGATAAGACCATTTTACAATTTGGGCCCAAGTTAGAAGCAGAGCCTAAGGTGTAAATTATCGATAGTCCATATCTCTGAAACTATAAGAGATAATGCAATTTCGCAACCGGCAATGTAATTAGCATGCCGAATATTACTTGGAATGTGAATTGGGACGAAATCGCCAATAGATATGGCCATTTTACAATTTGGGCCCAAGTTAGAAGCAGAGCCTAAGGTGTAAATTATCGATAGTCCATATCTCGGAAACTATAAGAGATAATGCAATTTGGCAACCGGCAATGTAATTAGCATGCCGAATATTACTTGGAATGTGAATTGGAACGAAATCGCCAATAGATAAGACCATTTTACAATTTGGGCCCAAGTTAGAAGCAGAGCCTAAGGTGTAAATTATCGATAGTCCATATCTCGGAAACTATAAGAGATAATGCAATTTGGCAACCGGCAATGTAATTAGCATGCCGAATATTACTTGGAATGTGAATTGGAACGAAATCGCCAATAGATAAGGCGATTTTACAATTTGGGCCCAAGTTAGAAGCAGAGCCTAAGATGTAAATTATCGATAGTCCATATCTCGGAAACTATAAGAGATAATGCAATTTGGCAACCGGCAATGTAATTAGCATGCCGAATATTACTTGGAATGTGAATTGGAACGAAATCGCCAATAGATAAGACCATTTTACAATTTGGGCCCAAGTTAGAAGCAGAGCCTAAGGTGTAAATTATCGATAGTTCATATCTCGGAAACTATAAGAGATAATGCAATTTCGCAACCGGCAATGTAATTAGCATGCCGAATATCACTTGGAATGTGAATTGGGACGAAATCGCCAATAGATAAGACCATTTTACAATTTGGGCCCAAGTTAGAAGCAGAGCCTAAGGTGTAAATTATCGATAGTCCATATCTCGGAAACTATAAGAGATAATGCAATTTGGCAACCGGCAATGTAATTAGCATGCCGAATATTACTTGGAATGTGAATTGGAACGAAATCGCCAATAGATAAGACCATTTTACAATTTGGGCCCAAGTTAGAAGCAGAGCCTAAGGTGTAAATTATCGATAGTCCATATCTCGGAAACTATAAGAGATAATGCAATTTGGCAACCGGCAATGTAATTAGCATGCCGAATATTACTTGGAATGTGAATTGGAACGGAATCGCCAATAGGTAAGACCATTTTACAATTTGGGCCCAAGTTAGAAGCAGAGCCTAAGGTGTAAATTATCGATAGTCCATATCTCGGAAACTATAAGAGATAATGCAATTTGGCAACCGGCAATGTAATTAGCATGCCGAATATTACTTGGAATGTGAATTGGAACGAAATCGCCAATAGATAAGACCATTTTACAATTTGGGCCCAAGTTAGAAGCAGAGCCTAAGGTGTAAATTATCGATAGTCCATATCTCGGAAACTATAAGAGATAATGCAATTTCGCAACCGGCAATGTAATTAGCATGCCGAATATTACTTGGAGTGTGAATTGGAACGAAATCGCCAATAGATAAGACCATTTTACAATTTGGGCCCAAGTTAGAAGCAGAGCCTAAGGTGTAAATTATCGATAGTCCATATCTCGGAAACTATAAGAGATAATGCAATTTGGCAACCGGCAATGTAATTAGCATGCCGAATATTACTTGGATTGTGAATTGGAACGAAATCGCCAATAGATAAGACCATTTTACAATTTGGGCCCAAGTTAGAAGCAGAGCCTATGGTGTAAATTATCGATAGTCCATATCTCGGAAACTATAAGAGATAATGCAATTTGGCAACCGGCAATGTAATTAGCATGCCGAATATTACTTGGAATGTGAATTGGAACGAAATCGCCAATAGATAAGACCATTTTACAATTTGGGCCCAAGTTAGAAGCAGAGCCTAAGGTGTAAATTATCGATAGTCCATATCTCGGAAACTATAAGAGTTAATGCAATTTGGCAACCGGCAATGTAATTAGCATGCCGAATATTACTTGGAATGTGAATTGGAACGAAATCGCCAATAGATAAGGCCATTTTACAATTTGGGCCCAAGTTAGAAGCGGAGCCTAAGGTGTAAATTATCGATAGTCCATATCTCGGAAACTATAAGAGATAATGCAATTTGGCAACCGGCAATGTAATTAGCATGCCGAATATTACTTGGAATGTGAATTGGAACGAAATTGCCAATAGATAAGACCATTTTACAATTTGGGCCCAAGTTAGAAGCAGAGCCTAAGGTGTAAATTATCGATAGTCCATATCTCTGAAACTATAAGAGATAATGCAATTTCGCAACCGGCAATGTAATTAGCATGCCGAATATTACTTGGAATGTGAATTGGGACGAAATCGCCAATAGATAAGGCCATTTTACAATTTGGGCCCAAGTTAGAAGCAGAGCCTAAGGTGTAAATTATCGATAGTCCATATCTCGGAAACTATAAGAGATAATGCAATTTGGCAACCGGCAATGTAATTAGCATGCGGAATATTACTTGGAATGTGAATTGGGACGAAATCGCCAATAGATAAGGCCATTTTACAATTTGGGCCCAAGTTAGAAGCAGAGCCTAAGGTGTAAATTATCGATAGTCCATATCTCGGAAACTATAAGAGTTAATGCAATTTGGCAACCGGCAATGTAATTAGCATGCCGAATATTACTTGGAATGTGAATTGGAACGAAATCGCCAATAGATAAGACCATTTTACAATTTGGGCCCAAGTTAGAAGCAGAGCCTAAGGTGTAAATTATTGATAGTCCATATCTCGGAAACTATAAGAGATAATGCAATTTGGCAACCGGCAATGTAATTAGCATGCCGAATATTACTTGGAATGTGAATTGGAACGAAATCGCCAATAGATAAGACCATTTTACAATTTGGCAACCGGCAATGTAATTAGCATGCCGAATATTACTTGGAATGTGAATTGGAACGAAATCGCCAATAGATAAGACCATTTTACAATTTGGGCCCAAGTTAGGAGCAGAGCCTAAGGTGTAAATTATCGATAGTCCATATCTCGGAAACTATAAGAGATAATGCAATTTGGCAACCGGCAATGTAATTAGCATGCCGAATATTACTCGGAATGTGAATTGGAACGAAATCGCCAATAGATAAGACCATTTTACAATTTGG
This sequence comes from Rhynchophorus ferrugineus, assembly GCF_030347505.1. NCBI lineage: Eukaryota > Metazoa > Arthropoda > Insecta > Coleoptera > Curculionidae > Rhynchophorus > Rhynchophorus ferrugineus. The sequence continues at coordinate 661,949 of NW_027472606.1, read as the reverse complement.
GCCCAAGTTAGAAGCAGAGCCTAAGATGTAAATTATCGATAGTCCATATCTCGGAAACTATAAGAGATAATGCAATTTGGCAACCGGCAATGTAATTAGCATGTTGAATATTACTTGGAATGTGAATTGGAACGAAATCGCCAATAGATAAGACCATTTTACAATTTGGGCCCAAGTTAGAAGCAGAGCCTAAGGTGTAAATTATCGATAGTCCATATCTCGGAAACTATAAGAGATAATTCAATTTGGCAACCGGCAAAGTAATTAGCATGCCGGATATTACTTGGAATGTGAATTGGAACGAAATCGCCAATAGATAAGACCATTTTACAATTTGGGCCCAAGTTAGAAGCAGAGCCTAAGGTGTAAATTATCGATAGTCCATATCTCGGAAACTATAAGAGATAATGCAATTTGGCAACCGGCAATGTAATTAGCATGCCGAATATTACTTGGAATGTGAATTGGAACGAAATCGCCAATAGATAAGACGATTTTACAATTTGGGCCCAAGTTAGAAGCAGAGCCTAAGATGTAAATTATCGATAGTCCATATCTCGGAAACTATAAGAGATAATGCAATTTGGCAACCGGCAATGTAATTAGCATGCCGAATAATACTTGGAATGTGAATTGGAACGAAATCGCCAATAGATAAGACCATTTTACAATTTGGGCCCAAGTTAGAAGCAGAGCCTAAGGTGTAAATTATCGATAGTCCATATCTCGGAAACTATAAGAGATAATGCAATTTGGCAACCGGCAATGTAATTAGCATGCCGAATATTACTTGGAATGTGAATTGGAACGAAATCGCCAATAGATAAGACCATTTTACAATTTGGGCCCAAGTTAGAAGCAGAGCCTAAGGTGTAAATTATTGATAGTCCATATCTCGGAAACTATAAGAGATAATGCAATTTGGCAACCGGCAATGTAATTAGCATGCCGAATATTACTTGGAATGTGAATTGGAACGAAATCGCCAATAGAGAAGACCATTTTACAATTTGGGCCCAAGTTAGAAGCAGAGCCTAAGGTGTAAATTATCGATAGTCCATATCTCGGAAACTATAAGAGATAATGCAATTTGGCAACCAGCAATGTAATTAGCATGCCGAATATTACTTGGAATGTGAATTGGAACGAAATCGCCAATAGATAAGACCATTTTACAATTTGGGCCCAAGTTAGAAGCAGAGCCTAAGGTGTAAATTATCGATAGTCCATATCTCGGAAACTATAAGAGGTAATGCAATTTGGCAACCGGCAATGTAATTAGCATGCCGAATATTACTTGGAATGTGAATTGGAACGCAATCGCCAATAGATAAGACCATTTTACAATTTGGGCCCAAGTTAGAAGCAGAGCCTAAGGTGTAAATTATCGATAGTCCATATCTCGGAAACTATAAGAGATAATGCAATTTGGCAACCGGCAATGTAATTAGCATGCCGAATATTACTTGGAATGTGAATTGGAACGAAATCGCCAATAGATAAGACCATTTTACAATTTGGGCCCAAGTTAGAAGCAGAGCCTAAGGTGTAAATTATCGATAGTCCATATCTCGGAAACTATAAGAGATAATGCAATTTGGCAACCGGCAATGTAATTAGCATGCCGAATATTACTTGGAATGTGAATTGCAACTAAATCGCCAATAGATAAGACCATTTTACAATTTGGGCCCAAGTTAGAAGCAGAGCCTAAGGTGTAAATTATCGATAGTCCATATCTCGGAAACTATAAGAGATAATGCAATTTGGCAACCGGCAATGTAATTAGCATGCCGAATATTACTTGGAATGTGAATTGGAACGAAATCGCCAATAGATAAGACCATTTTACAATTTGGGCCCAAGTTAGAAGCAGAGCTTAAGGTGTAAATTATCGATAGTCCATATCTCGGAAACTATAAGAGATAATGCAATTTGGCAACCGGCAATGTAATTAGCATGCCGAATATTACTTGGAATGTGAATTGGAACGAAATCGCCAATAGATAAGACCATTTTACAATTTGGGCCCAAGTTAGAAGCAGAGCCTAAGGTGTAAATTATCGATAGTCCATGTCTCGGAAACTATAAGAGATAATGCAATTTGGCAACCGGCAATGTAATTAGCATGCCGAATATTACTTGGAATGTGAATTGGAACGAAATCGCCAATAGATAAGACGATTTTACAATTTGGGCCCAAGTTAGAAGCAGAGCCTAAGATGTAAATTATCGATAGTCCATATCTCGGAAACTATAAGAGATAATGCAATTTGGCAACCGGCAATGTAATTAGCATGCCGAATATTACTTGGAATGTGAATTGGAACGAAATCGCCAATAGATAAGACCATTTTACAATTTGGGCCCAAGTTAGAAGCAGAGCCTAAGGTGTAAATTATCGATAGTTCATATCTCGGAAACTATAAGAGATAATGCAATTTCGCAACCGGCAATGTAATTAGCATGCCGAATATCACTTGGAATGTGAATTGGGACGAAATCGCCAATAGATAAGACCATTTTACAATTTGGGCCCAAGTTAGAAGCAGAGCCTAAGGTGTAAATTATCGATAGTTCATATCTCGGAAACTATAAGAGATAATGCAATTTCGCAACCGGCAATGTAATTAGCATGCCGAATATCACTTGGAATGTGAATTGGGACGAAATCGCCAATAGATAAGACCATTTTACAATTTGGGCCCAAGTTAGAAGCAGAGCCTAAGGTGTAAATTATCGATAGTCCATATCTCGGAAACTATAAGAGATAATGCAATTTGGCAACCGGCAATGTAATTAGCATGCCGAATATTACTTGGAATGTGAATTGGAACGAAATCGCCAATAGATAAGACCATTTTACAATTTGGGCCCAAGTTAGAAGCAGAGCCTAAGGTGTAAATTATCGATAGTCCATATCTCGGAAACTATAAGAGATAATGCAATTTGGCAACCGGCAATGTAATTAGCATGCCGAATATTACTTGGAATGTGAATTGGAACGGAATCGCCAATAGGTAAGACCATTTTACAATTTGGGCCCAAGTTAGAAGCAGAGCCTAAGGTGTAAATTATCGATAGTCCATATCTCGGAAACTATAAGAGATAATGCAATTTGGCAACCGGCAATGTAATTAGCATGCCGAATATTACTTGGAATGTGAATTGGAACGAAATCGCCAATAGATAAGACCATTTTACAATTTGGGCCCAAGTTAGAAGCAGAGCCTAAGGTGTAAATTATCGATAGTCCATATCTCGGAAACTATAAGAGATAATGCAATTTCGCAACCGGCAATGTAATTAGCATGCCGAATATTACTTGGAGTGTGAATTGGAACGAAATCGCCAATAGATAAGACCATTTTACAATTTGGGCCCAAGTTAGAAGCAGAGCCTAAGGTGTAAATTATCGATAGTCCATATCTCGGAAACTATAAGAGATAATGCAATTTGGCAACCGGCAATGTAATTAGCATGCCGAATATTACTTGGATTGTGAATTGGAACGAAATCGCCAATAGATAAGACCATTTTACAATTTGGGCCCAAGTTAGAAGCAGAGCCTATGGTGTAAATTATCGATAGTCCATATCTCGGAAACTATAAGAGATAATGCAATTTGGCAACCGGCAATGTAATTAGCATGCCGAATATTACTTGGAATGTGAATTGGAACGAAATCGCCAATAGATAAGACCATTTTACAATTTGGGCCCAAGTTAGAAGCAGAGCCTAAGGTGTAAATTATCGATAGTCCATATCTCGGAAACTATAAGAGTTAATGCAATTTGGCAACCGGCAATGTAATTAGCATGCCGAATATTACTTGGAATGTGAATTGGAACGAAATCGCCAATAGATAAGGCCATTTTACAATTTGGGCCCAAGTTAGAAGCGGAGCCTAAGGTGTAAATTATCGATAGTCCATATCTCGGAAACTATAAGAGATAATGCAATTTGGCAACCGGCAATGTAATTAGCATGCCGAATATTACTTGGAATGTGAATTGGAACGAAATTGCCAATAGATAAGACCATTTTACAATTTGGGCCCAAGTTAGAAGCAGAGCCTAAGGTGTAAATTATCGATAGTCCATATCTCTGAAACTATAAGAGATAATGCAATTTCGCAACCGGCAATGTAATTAGCATGCCGAATATTACTTGGAATGTGAATTGGGACGAAATCGCCAATAGATAAGGCCATTTTACAATTTGGGCCCAAGTTAGAAGCAGAGCCTAAGGTGTAAATTATCGATAGTCCATATCTCGGAAACTATAAGAGATAATGCAATTTGGCAACCGGCAATGTAATTAGCATGCGGAATATTACTTGGAATGTGAATTGGGACGAAATCGCCAATAGATAAGGCCATTTTACAATTTGGGCCCAAGTTAGAAGCAGAGCCTAAGGTGTAAATTATCGATAGTCCGTATCTCGGAAACTATAAGAGTTAATGCAATTTGGCAACCGGCAATGTAATTAGCATGCCGAATATTACTTGGAATGTGAATTGGAACGAAATCGCCAATAGATAAGACCATTTTACAATTTGGGCCCAAGTTAGAAGCAGAGCCTAAGGTGTAAATTATTGATAGTCCATATCTCGGAAACTATAAGAGATAATGCAATTTGGCAACCGGCAATGTAATTAGCATGCCGAATATTACTTGGAATGTGAATTGGAACGAAATCGCCAATAGATAAGACCATTTTACAATTTGGCAACCGGCAATGTAATTAGCATGCCGAATATTACTTGGAATGTGAATTGGAACGAAATCGCCAATAGATAAGACCATTTTACAATTTGGGCCCAAGTTAGAAGCAGAGCCTAAGGTGTAAATTATCGATAGTCCATATCTCGGAAACTATAAGAGATAATGCAATTTGGCAACCGGCAATGTAATTAGCATGCCGAATATTACTCGGAATGTGAATTGGAACGAAATCGCCAATAGATAAGACCATTTTACAATTTGGGCCCAAGTTAGAAGCAGAGCCTAAGATGTAAATTATCGATAGTCCATATCTCGGAAACTATAAGAGATAATGCAATTTGGCAACCGGCAATGTAATTAGCATGTTGAATATTACTTGGAATGTGAATTGGAACGAAATCGCCAATAGATAAGACCATTTTACAATTTGGGCCCAAGTTAGAAGCAGAGCCTAAGGTGTAAATTATCGATAGTCCATATCTCGGAAACTATAAGAGATAATTCAATTTGGCAACCGGCAAAGTAATTAGCATGCCGGATATTACTTGGAATGTGAATTGGAACGAAATCGCCAATAGATAAGACCATTTTACAATTTGGGCCCAAGTTAGAAGCAGAGCCTAAGGTGTAAATTATCGATAGTCCATATCTCGGAAACTATAAGAGATAATGCAATTTGGCAACCGGCAATGTAATTAGCATGCCGAATATTACTTGGAATGTGAATTGGAACGAAATCGCCAATAGATAAGACGATTTTACAATTTGGGCCCAAGTTAGAAGCAGAGCCTAAGATGTAAATTATCGATAGTCCATATCTCGGAAACTATAAGAGATAATGCAATTTGGCAACCGGCAATGTAATTAGCATGCTGAATAATACTTGGAATGTGAATTGGAACGAAATCGCCAATAGATAAGACCATTTTACAATTTGGGCCCAAGTTAGAAGCAGAGCCTAAGGTGTAAATTATCGATAGTCCATATCTCGGAAACTATAAGAGATAATGCAATTTGGCAACCGGCAATGTAATTAGCATGCCGAATATTACTTGGAATGTGAATTGGAACGAAATCGCCAATAGATAAGACCATTTTACAATTTGGGCCCAAGTTAGAAGCAGAGCCTAAGGTGTAAATTATTGATAGTCCATATCTCGGAAACTATAAGAGATAATGCAATTTGGCAACCGGCAATGTAATTAGCATGCCGAATATTACTTGGAATGTGAATTGGAACGAAATCGCCAATAGAGAAGACCATTTTACAATTTGGGCCCAAGTTAGAAGCAGAGCCTAAGGTGTAAATTATCGATAGTCCATATCTCGGAAACTATAAGAGATAATGCAATTTGGCAACCAGCAATGTAATTAGCATGCCGAATATTACTTGGAATGTGAATTGGAACGAAATCGCCAATAGATAAGACCATTTTACAATTTGGGCCCAAGTTAGAAGCAGAGCCTAAGGTGTAAATTATCGATAGTCCATATCTCGGAAACTATAAGAGATAATGCAATTTGGCAACCGGCAATGTAATTAGCATGCCGAATATTACTTGGAATGTGAATTGGAACGAAATCGCCAATAGATAAGACCATTTTACAATTTGGGCCCAAGTTAGAAGCAGAGCCTAAGGTGTAAATTATCGATAGTCCATATCTCGGAAACTATAAGAGATAATGCAATTTGGCAACCGGCAATGTAATTAGCATGCCGAATATTACTTGGAATGTGAATTGCAACTAAATCGCCAATAGATAAGACCATTTTACAATTTGGGCCCAAGTTAGAAGCAGAGCCTAAGGTGTAAATTATCGATAGTCCATATCTCGGAAACTATAAGAGATAATGCAATTTGGCAACCGGCAATGTAATTAGCATGCCGAATATTACTTGGAATGTGAATTGGAACGAAATCGCCAATAGATAAGACCATTTTACAATTTGGGCCCAAGTTAGAAGCAGAGCTTAAGGTGTAAATTATCGATAGTCCATATCTCGGAAACTATAAGAGATAATGCAATTTGGCAACCGGCAATGTAATTAGCATGCCGAATATTACTTGGAATGTGAATTGGAACGAAATCGCCAATAGATAAGACCATTTTACAATTTGGGCCCAAGTTAGAAGCAGAGCCTAAGGTGTAAATTATCGATAGTCCATGTCTCGGAAACTATAAGAGATAATGCAATTTGGCAACCGGCAATGTAATTAGCATGCCGAATATTACTTGGAATGTGAATTGGAACGAAATCGCCAATAGATAAGACGATTTTACAATTTGGGCCCAAGTTAGAAGCAGAGCCTAAGATGTAAATTATCGATAGTCCATATCTCGGAAACTATAAGAGATAATGCAATTTGGCAACCGGCAATGTAATTAGCATGCCGAATATTACTTGGAATGTGAATTGGAACGAAATCGCCAATAGATAAGACCATTTTACAATTTGGGCCCAAGTTAGAAGCAGAGCCTAAGGTGTAAATTATCGATAGTTCATATCTCGGAAACTATAAGAGATAATGCAATTTCGCAACCGGCAATGTAATTAGCATGCCGAATATCACTTGGAATGTGAATTGGGACGAAATCGCCAATAGATAAGACCATTTTACAATTTGGGCCCAAGTTAGAAGCAGAGCCTAAGGTGTAAATTATCGATAGTCCATATCTCGGAAACTATAAGAGATAATGCAATTTGGTAACCGGCAATGTAATTAGCATGCCGAATATTACTTGGAATGTGAATTGGAACGAAATCGCCAATAGATAAGACCATTTTACAATTTGGGCCCAAGTTAGAAGCAGAGCCTAAGGTGTAAATTATCGATAGTCCATATCTCGGAAACTATAAGAGATAATGCAATTTGGCAACCGGCAATGTAATTAGCATGCCGAATATTACTTGGAATGTGAATTGGAACGGAATCGCCAATAGGTAAGACCATTTTACAATTTGGGCCCAAGTTAGAAGCAGAGCCTAAGGTGTAAATTATCGATAGTCCATATCTCGGAAACTATAAGAGATAATGCAATTTGGCAACCGGCAATGTAATTAGCATGCCGAATATTACTTGGAATGTGAATTGGAACGAAATCGCCAATAGATAAGACCATTTTACAATTTGGGCCCAAGTTAGAAGCAGAGCCTAAGGTGTAAATTATCGATAGTCCATATCTCGGAAACTATAAGAGATAATGCAATTTCGCAACCGGCAATGTAATTAGCATGCCGAATATTACTTGGAGTGTGAATTGGAACGAAATCGCCAATAGATAAGACCATTTTACAATTTGGGCCCAAGTTAGAAGCAGAGCCTAAGGTGTAAATTATCGATAGTCCATATCTCGGAAACTATAAGAGATAATGCAATTTGGCAACCGGCAATGTAATTAGCATGCCGAATATTACTTGGAATGTGAATTGGAACGAAATCGCCAATAGATAAGACCATTTTACAATTTGGGCCCAAGTTAGAAGCAGAGCCTATGGTGTAAATTATCGATAGTCCATATCTCGGAAACTATAAGAGATAATGCAATTTGGCAACCGGCAATGTAATTAGCATGCCGAATATTACTTGGAATGTGAATTGGAACGAAATCGCCAATAGATAAGACCATTTTACAATTTGGGCCCAAGTTAGAAGCAGAGCCTAAGGTGTAAATTATCGATAGTCCATATCTCGGAAACTATAAGAGTTAATGCAATTTGGCAACCGGCAATGTAATTAGCATGCCGAATATTACTTGGAATGTGAATTGGAACGAAATCGCCAATAGATAAGACCATTTTACAATTTGGGCCCAAGTTAGAAGCGGAGCCTAAGGTGTAAATTATCGATAGTCCATATCTCGGAAACTATAAGAGATAATGCAATTTGGCAACCGGCAATGTAATTAGCATGCCGAATATTACTTGGAATGTGAATTGGAACGAAATTGCCAATAGATAAGACCATTTTACAATTTGGGCCCAAGTTAGAAGCAGAGCCTAAGGTGTAAATTATCGATAGTCCATATCTCTGAAACTATAAGAGATAATGCAATTTCGCAACCGGCAATGTAATTAGCATGCCGAATATTACTTGGAATGTGAATTGGGACGAAATCGCCAATAGATAAGGCCATTTTACAATTTGGGCCCGAGTTAGAAGCAGAGCCTAAGGTGTAAATTATCGATAGTCCATATCTCGGAAACTATAAGAGATAATGCAATTTGGCAACCGGCAATGTAATTAGCATGCGGAATATTACTTGGAATGTGAATTGGAACGAAATCGCCAATAGATAAGACCATTTTACAATTTGGGCCCAAGTTAGAAGCAGAGCCTAAGGTGTAGATTATTGATAGTCCATATCTCGGAAACTATAAGAGATAATGCAATTTGGCAACCGGCAATGTAATTAGCATGCCGAATATTACTTGGAATGTGAATTGGAACGAAATCGCCAATAGATAAGACCATTTTACAATTTGGGCCCAAGTTAGAAGCAGAGCCTAAGGTGTAAATTATCGATAGTCCATATCTCGGAAACTATAAGAGATAATGCAATTTGGCAACCGGCAATGTAATTAGCATGCCGAATATTACTTGGAATGTGAATTGGAACGAAATCGCCAATAGATAAGACCATTTTACAATTTGGGCCCAAGTTAGAAGCAGAGCCTAAGGTGTAAATTATCGATAGTCCATATCTCGGAAACTATAAGAGATAATGCAATTTGGCAACCGGCAATGTAATTAGCATGCCGAATATTACTTGGAATGTGAATTGGAACGAAATCGCCAATAGATAAGACCATTTTACAATTTGGGAGCAAGTTAGAAGCAGAGCCTAAGGTGTAAATTATCGATAGTCCATATCTCGGAAACTATAAGAGATAATGCAATTTCGCAACCGGCAATGTAATTAGCATGCCGAATATCACTTGGAATGTGAATTGGGACGAAATCGCCAATAGATAAGACCATTTTACAATTTGGGCCCAAGTTAGAAGCAGAGCCTAAGGTGTAAATTTTCGATAGTCCATATCTCGGAAACTATAAGAGATAATGCAATTTGGCAACCGGCAATGTAATTAGCATGCCGAATATTACTTGGAATGTGAATTGGAACGGAATCGCCAATAGGTAAGACCATTTTACAATTTGGGCCCAAGTTAGAAGCAGAGCCTAAGGTGTAAATTATCGATAGTCCATATCTCGGAAACTATAAGAGATAATGCAATTTGGCAACCGGCAATGTAATTAGCATGCCGAATATTACTTGGAATGTGAATTGGAACGAAATCGCCAATAGATAAGACCATTTTACAATTTGGGCCCAAGTTAGAAGCAGAGCCTAAGGTGTAAATTATCGATAGTCCATATCTCGGAAACTATAAGAGTTAATGCAATTTGGCAACCGGCAATGTAATTAGCATGCCGAATATTACTTGGAATGTGAATTGGAACGAAATCGCCAATAGATAAGACCATTTTACAATTTGGGCCCAAGTTAGAAGCAGAGCCTAAGGTGTAAATTATCGATAGTCCATATCTCGGAAACTATAAGAGATAATGCAATTTGGCAACCGGCAATGTAATTAGCATGCCGAATATTACTAGGAATGTGAATTGGAACGAAATTGCCAATAGATAAGACCATTTTACAATTTGGGCCCAAGTTAGAAGCAGAGCCTAAGGTGTAAATTATCGATAGTCCATATCTCTGAAACTATAAGAGATAATGCAATTTCGCAACCGGCAATGTAATTAGCATGCCGAATATTACTTGGAATGTGAATTGGGACGAAATCGCCAATAGATAAGGCCATTTTACAATTTGGGCCCAAGTTAGAAGCAGAGCCTAAGGTGTAAATTATCGATAGTCCATATCTCGGAAACTATAAGAGATATTGCAATTTGGCAACCGGCAATGTAATTAGCATGCCGAATATTACTAGGAATGTGAATTGGAACGAAATTGCCAATAGATAAGACCATTTTACAATTTGGGCCCAAGTTAGAAGCAGAGCCTAAGGTGTAAATTATCGATAGTCCATATCTCGGAAACTATAAGAGATAATGCAATTTCGCAACCGGCAATGTAATTAGCATGCCGAATATCACTTGGAATGTGAATTGGGACGAAATCGCCAATAGGTAAGACCATTTTACAATTTGGGCCCAAGTTAGAAGCAGAGCCTAAGGTGTAAATTATCGATAGTCCATATCTCTTAAACTATAAGAGATAATTCAATTTGGCAACCGGCAATGTAATTAGCATGCCGAATATTACTTGGAATGTGAATTGGAACGAAATCGCCAATAGATAAGACCATTTTACAATTTGGACCCAAGTTAGAAGCAGAGCCTAAGGTGTAAATTATCGATAGTCCATATCTCGGAAACTATAAGAGATAATGCAATTTGGCAACCGGCAATGTAATTAGCATGCCGAATATTACTTGGAATGTGAATTGGAACGAAATCGCCAATAGATAAGACCATTTTACAATTTGGGCCCAAGTTAGAAGCAGAGCCTATGGTGTAAATTATCGATAGTCCATATCTCGGAAACTATAAGAGATAATGCAATTTGGCAACCGGCAATGTAATTAGCATGCCGAATATTACTTGGAATGTGAATTGGAACGAAATCGCCAATAGATAAGACCATTTTACAATTTGGGCCCAAGTTAGAAGCAGAGCCTAAGGTGTAAATTATCGATAGTCCATATCTCGGAAACTATAAGAGTTAATGCAATTTGGCAACCGGCAATGTAATTAGCATGCCGAATATTACTTGGAATGTGAATTGGAACGAAATCGCCAATAGATAAGACCATTTTACAATTTGGGCCCAAGTTAGAAGCAGAGCCTAAGGTGTAAATTATCGATAGTCCATATCTCGGAAACTATAAGAGATAATGCAATTTGGCAACCGGCAATGTAATTAGCATGCCGAATATTACTTGGATTGTGAATTGGAACGAAATTGCCAATAGATAAGACCATTTTACAATTTGGGCCCAAGTTAGAAGCAGAGCCTAAGGTGTAAATTATTGATAGTCCATATCTCGGAAACTATAAGAGATAATGCAATTTGGCAACCGGCAATGTAATTAGCATGCCGAATATTACTTGGAATGTGAATTGGAACGAAATCGCCAATAGAGAAGACCATTTTACAATTTGGGCCCAAGTTAGAAGCAGAGCCTAAGGTGTAAATTATCGATAGTCCATATCTCGGAAACTATAAGAGATAATGCAATTTGGCAACCGGCAATATAATTAGCATGCCGAATATTACTTGGAATGTGAATTGGAACGAAATCGCCAATAGATAAGACCATTTTACAATTTGGGCCCAAGTTAGAAGCAGAGCCTAAGGTGTAAATTATCGATAGTCCATATCTCGGAAACTATAAGAGGTAATGCAATTTGGCAACCGGCAATGTAATTAGCATGCCGAATATTACTTGGAATGTGAATTGGAACGCAATCGCCAATAGATAAGACCATTTTACAATTTGGGCCCAAGTTAGAAGCAGAGCCTAAGGTGTAAATTATCGATAGTCCATATCTCGGAAACTATAAGAGATAATGCAATTTGGCAACCGGCAATGTAATTAGCATGCCGAATATTACTTGGAATGTGAATTGGAACGAAATCGCCAATAGATAAGACCATTTTACAATTTGGGCCCAAGTTAGAAGCAGAGCCTAAGGTGTAAATTATCGATAGTCCATATCTCGGAAACTATAAGAGATAATGCAATTTGGCAACCGGCAATGTAATTAGCATGCTGAATATTACTCGGAATGTGAATTGGAACGAAATCGCCAATAGATAAGACCATTTTACAATTTGGGCCCAAGTTAGAAGCAGAGCCTAAGATGTAAATTATCGATAGTCCATATCTCGGAAACTATAAGAGATAATGCAATTTGGCAACCGGCAATGTAATTAGCATGTTGAATATTACTTGGAATGTGAATTGGAACGAAATCGCCAATAGATAAGGCCATTTTACAATTTGGTCCCAAGTTAGAAGCAGAGCCTAAGGTGTAAATTATCGATAGTCCATATCTCGGAAACTATAAGAGATAATTCAATTTGGCAACCGGCAAAGTAATTAGCATGCCGGATATTACTTGGAATGTGAATTGGAACGAAATCGCCAATAGATAAGACCATTTTACAATTTGGGCCCAAGTTAGAAGCAGAGCCTAAGGTGTAAATTATCGATAGTCCAAATCTCGGAAACTATAAGAGATAATGCAATTTGGCAACCGGCAATGTAATTAGCATGCCGAATATTACTTGGAATGTGAATTGGAACGAAATCGCCAATAGATAAGACGATTTTACAATTTGGGCCCAAGTTAGAAGCAGAGCCTAAGATGTAAATTATCGATAGTCCATATCTCGGAAACTATAAGAGATAATGCAATTTGGCAACCGGCAATGTAATTAGCATGCCGAATAATACTTGGAATGTGAATTGGAACGAAATCGCCAATAGATAAGACCATTTTACAATTTGGGCCCAAGTTAGAAGCAGAGCCTAAGGTGTAAATTATCGATAGTCCATATCTCGGAAACTATAAGAGATAATGCAATTTGGCAACCGGCAATGTAATTAGCATGCCGAATATTACTTGGAATGTGAATTGGAACGAAATCGCCAATAGATAAGACCATTTTACAATTTGGGCCCAAGTTAGAAGCAGAGCCTAAGGTGTAAATTATCGATAGTCCATATCTCGGAAACTATAAGAGATAATGCAATTTGGCAACCGGCAATGTAATTAGCATGCCGAATATTACTTGGAATGTGAATTGGAACGAAATCGCCAATAGATAAGACCATTTTACAATTTGGGCCCAAGTTAGAAGCAGAGCCTAAGGTGTAAATTATTGATAGTCCATATCTCGGAAACTATAAGAGATAATGCAATTTGGCAACCGGCAATGTAATTAGCATGCCGAATATTACTTGGAATGTGAATTGGAACGAAATCGCCAATAGAGAAGACCATTTTACAATTTGGGCCCAAGTTAGAAGCAGAGCCTAAGGTGTAAATTATCGATAGTCCATATCTCGGAAACTATAAGAGATAATGCAATTTGGCAACCGGCAATGTAATTAGCATGCCGAATATTACTTGGAATGTGAATTGGAACGAAATCGCCAATAGATAAGACCATTTTACAATTTGGGCCCAAGTTAGAAGCAGAGCCTAAGGTGTAAATTATCGATAGTCCATATCTCGGAAACTATAAGAGGTAATGCAATTTGGCAACCGGCAATGTAATTAGCATGCCGAATATTACTTGGAATGTGAATTGGAACGCAATCGCCAATAGATAAGACCATTTTACAATTTGGGCCCAAGTTAGAAGCAGAGCCTAAGGTGTAAATTATCGATAGTCCATATCTCGGAAACTATAAGAGATAATGCAATTTGGCAACCGGCAATGTAATTAGCATGCCGAATATTACTTGGAATGTGAATTGGAACGAAATCGCCAATAGATAAGACCATTTTACAATTTGGGCCCAAGTTAGAAGCAGAGCCTAAGGTGTAAATTATCGATAGTCCATATCTCGGAAACTATAAGAGATAATGCAATTTGGCAACCGGCAATGTAATTAGCATGCCGAATATTACTTGGAATGTGAATTGCAACTAAATCGCCAATAGATAAGACCATTTTACAATTTGGGCCCAAGTTAGAAGCAGAGCCTAAGGTGTAAATTATCGATAGTCCATATCTCGGAAACTATAAGAGATAATGCAATTTTGCAACCGGCAATGTAATTAGCATGCCGAATATTACTTGGAATGTGAATTGGTACGAAATCGCCAATAGATAAGACCATTTTACAATTTGGGCCCAAGTTAGAAGCAGAACTTAAGGTGTAAATTATCGATAGTCCATATCTCGGAAACTATAAGAGATAATGCAATTTGGCAACCGGCAATGTAATTAGCATGCCGAATATTACTTGGAATGTGAATTGGAACGAAATCGCCAATAGATAAGACCATTTTACAATTTGGGCCCAAGTTAGAAGCAGAGCCTAAGGTGTAAATTATCGATAGTCCATATCTCGGAAACTATAAGAGATAATGCAATTTGGCAACCGGCAATGTAATTAGCATGCCGAATATTACTTGGAATGTGAATTGGAACGAAATCGCCAATAGATAAGACGATTTTACAATTTGGGCCCAAGTTAGAAGCAGAGCCTAAGATGTAAATTATCGATAGTCCATATCTCGGAAACTATAAGAGATAATGCAATTTGGCAACCGGCAATGTAATTAGCATGCCGAATATTACTTGGAATGTGAATTGGAACGAAATCGCCAATAGATAAGACCATTTTACAATTTGGGCCCAAGTTAGAAGCAGAGCCTAAGGTGTAAATTATCGATAGTCCATATCTCGGAAACTATAAGAGATAATGCAATTTGGCAACCGGCAATGTAATTAGCATGCCGAATATTACTTGGATTGTGAATTGGAACGAAATCGCCAATAGATAAGACCATTTTACAATTTGGGCCCAAGTTAGAAGCAGAGCCTATGGTGTAAATTATCGATAGTCCATATCTCGGAAACTATAAGAGATAATGCAATTTGGCAACCGGCAATGTAATTAGCATGCCGAATATTACTTGGAATGTGAATTGGAACGAAATCGCCAATAGATAAGACCATTTTACAATTTGGGCCCAAGTTAGAAGCAGAGCCTAAGGTGTAAATTATCGATAGTCCATATCTCGGAAACTATAAGAGTTAATGCAATTTGGCAACCGGCAATGTAATTAGCATGCCGAATATTACTTGGAATGTGAATTGGAACGAAATCGCCAATAGATAAGACCATTTTACAATTTGGGCCCAAGTTAGAAGCGGAGCCTAAGGTGTAAATTATCGATAGTCCATATCTCGGAAACTATAAGAGATAATGCAATTTGGCAACCGGCAATGTAATTAGCATTCCGAATATTACTTGGAATGTGAATTGGAACGAAATTGCCAATAGATAAGACCATTTTACAATTTGGGCCCAAGTTAGAAGCAGAGCCTAAGGTGTAAATTATCGATAGTCCATATCTCTGAAACTATAAGAGATAATGCAATTTCGCAACCGGCAATGTAATTAGCATGCCGAATATTACTTGGAATGTGAATTGGGATGAAATCGCCAATAGATAAGGCCATTTTACAATTTGGGCCCAAGTTAGAAGCAGAGCCTAAGGTGTAAATTATCGATAGTCCATATCTCGGAAACTATAAGAGATAATGCAATTTGGCAACCGGCAATGTAATTAGCATGCGGAATATTACTTGGAATGTGAATTGGAACGAAATCGCCAATAGATAAGACCATTTTACAATTTGGGCCCAAGTTAGAAGCAGAGCCTAAGGTGTAAATTATTGATAGTCCATATCTCGGAAACTATAAGAGATAATGCAATTTGGCAACCGGCAATGTAATTAGCATGCCGAATATTACTTGGAATGTGAATTGGAACGAAATCGCCAATAGATAAGACCATTTTACAATTTGACAACCGGCAATGTAATTAGCATGCCGAATATTACTTGGAATGTGAATTGGAACGAAATCGCCAATAGATAAGACCATTTTACAATTTGGGCCCAAGTTAGAAGCAGAGCCTAAGGTGTAAATTATCGATAGTCCATATCTCGGAAACTATAAGAGATAATGCAATTTGGCAACCGGCAATGTAATTAGCATGCCGAATATTACTCGGAATGTGAATTGGAACGAAATCGCCAATAGATAAGACCATTTTACAATTTGGGCCCAAGTTAGAAGCAGAGCCTAAGATGTAAATTATCGATAGTCCATATCTCGGAAACTATAAGAGATAATGCAATTTGGCAACCGGCAATGTAATTAGCATGTTGAATATTACTTGGAATGTGAATTGGAACGAAATCGCCAATAGATAAGACCATTTTACAATTTGGGCCCAAGTTAGAAGCAGAGCCTAAGGTGTAAATTATCGATAGTCCATATCTCGGAAACTATAAGAGATAATTCAATTTGGCAACCGGCAAAGTAATTAGCATGCCGGATATTACTTGGAATGTGAATTGGAACGAAATCGCCAATAGATAAGACCATTTTACAATTTGGGCCCAAGTTAGAAGCAAAGCCTAAGGTGTAAATTATCGATAGTCCATATCTCGGAAACTATAAGAGATAATGCAATTTGGCAACCGGCAATGTAATTAGCATGCCGAATATTACTTGGAATGTGAATTGGAACGAAATCGCCAATAGATAAGACGATTTTACAATTTGGGCCCAAGTTAGAAGCAGAGCCTAAGATGTAAATTATCGATAGTCCATATCTCGGAAACTATAAGAGATAATGCAATTTGGCAACCGGCAATGTAATTAGCATGCCGAATAATACTTGGAATGTGAATTGGAACGAAATCGCCAATAGATAAGACCATTTTACAATTTGGGCCCAAGTTAGAAGCAGAGCCTAAGGTGTAAATTATCGATAGTCCATATCTCGGAAACTATAAGAGATAATGCAATTTGGCAACCGGCAATGTAATTAGCATGCCGAATATTACTTGGAATGTGAATTGGAACGAAATCGCCAATAGATAAGACCATTTTACAATTTGGGCCCAAGTTAGAAGCAGAGCCTAAGGTGTAAATTATTGATAGTCCATATCTCGGAAACTATAAGAGATAATGCAATTTGGCAACCGGCAATGTAATTAGCATGCCGAATATTACTTGGAATGTGAATTGGAACGAAATCGCCAATAGAGAAGACCATTTTACAATTTGGGCCCAAGTTAGAAGCAGAGCCTAAGGTGTAAATTATCGATAGTCCATATCTCGGAAACTATAAGAGATAATGCAATTTGGCAACCGGCAATGTAATTAGCATGCCGAATATTACTTGGAATGTGAATTGGAACGAAATCGCCAATAGATAAGACCATTTTACAATTTGGGCCCAAGTTAGAAGCAGAGCCTAAGGTGTAAATTATCGATAGTCCATATCTCGGAAACTATAAGAGGTAATGCAATTTGGCAACCGGCAATGTAATTAGCATGCCGAATATTACTTGGAATGTGAATTGGAACGCAATCGCCAATAGATAAGACCATTTTACAATTTGGGCCCAAGTTAGAAGCAGAGCCTAAGGTGTAAATTATCGATAGTCCATATCTCGGAAACTATAAGAGATAATGCAATTTGGCAACCGGCAATGTAATTAGCATGCCGAATATTACTTGGAATGTGAATTGGAACGAAATCGCCAATAGATAAGACCATTTTACAATTTGGGCCCAAGTTAGAAGCAGAGCCTAAGGTGTAAATTATCGATAGTCCATATCTCGGAAACTATAAGAGATAATGCAATTTGGCAACCGGCAATGTAATTAGCATGCCGAATATTACTTGGAATGTGAATTGCAACTAAATCGCCAATAGATAAGACCATTTTACAATTTGGGCCCAAGTTAGAAGCAGAGCCTAAGGTGTAAATTATCGATAGTCCATATCTCGGAAACTATAAGAGATAATGCAATTTGGCAACCGGCAATGTAATTAGCATGCCGAATATTACTTGGAATGTGAATTGGAACGAAATCGCCAATAGATAAGACCATTTTACAATTTGGGCCCAAGTTAGAAGCAGAGCCTAAGGTGTAAATTATCGATAGTCCATATCTCGGAAACTATAAGAGATAATGCAATTTGGCAACCGGCAATGTAATTAGCATGCCGAATATTACTTGGAATGTGAATTGGAACGAAATCGCCAATAGATAAGACCATTTTACAATTTGGGCCCAAGTTAGAAGCAGAGCCTAAGGTGTAAATAATCGATAGTCCATATCTCGGAAACTATAAGAGATAATGCAATTTGGCAACCGGCAATGTAATTAGCATGCCGAATATTACTTGGAATGTGAATTGGAACGAAATCGCCAATAGATAAGACGATTTTACAATTTGGGCCCAAGTTAGAAGCAGAGCCTAAGATGTAAATTATCGATAGTCCATATCTCGGAAACTATAAGAGATAATGCAATTTGGCAACCGGCAATGTAATTAGCATGCCGAATATTACTTGGAATGTGAATTGGAACGAAATCGCCAATAGATAAGACCATTTTACAATTTGGGCCCAAGTTAGAAGCAGAGCCTAAGGTGTAAATTATCGATAGTTCATATCTCGGAAACTATAAGAGATAATGCAATTTCGCAACCGGCAATGTAATTAGCATGCCGAATATCACTTGGAATGTGAATTGGGACGAAATCGCCAATAGATAAGACCATTTTACAATTTGGGCCCAAGTTAGAAGCAGAGCCTAAGGTGTAAATTATCGATAGTCCATATCTCGGAAACTATAAGAGATAATGCAATTTGGTAACCGGCAATGTAATTAGCATGCCGAATATTACTTGGAGTGTGAATTGGAACGAAATCGCCAATAGATAAGACCATTTTACAATTTGGGCCCAAGTTAGAAGCAGAGCCTAAGGTGTAAATTATCGATAGTCCATATCTCGGAAACTATAAGAGATAATGCAATTTGGCAACCGGCAATGTAATTAGCATGCCGAATATTACTTGGAATGTGAATTGGAACGGAATCGCCAATAGGTAAGACCATTTTACAATTTGGGCCCAAGTTAGAAGCAGAGCCTAAGGTGTAAATTATCGATAGTCCATATCTCGGAAACTATAAGAGATAATGCAATTTGGCAACCGGCAATGTAATTAGCATGCCGAATATTACTTGGAATGTGAATTGGAACGAAATCGCCAATAGATAAGACCATTTTACAATTTGGGCCCAAGTTAGAAGCAGAGCCTAAGGTGTAAATTATCGATAGTCCATATCTCGGAAACTATAAGAGATAATGCAATTTCGCAACCGGCAATGTAATTAGCATGCCGAATATTACTTGGAGTGTGAATTGGAACGAAATCGCCAATAGATAAGACCATTTTACAATTTGGGCCCAAGTTAGAAGCAGAGCCTAAGGTGTAAATTATCGATAGTCCATATCTCGGAAACTATAAGAGATAATGCAATTTGGCAACCGGCAATGTAATTAGCATGCCGAATATTACTTGGAATGTGAATTGGAACGAAATCGCCAATAGATAAGACCATTTTACAATTTGGGCCCAAGTTAGAAGCAGAGCCTATGGTGTAAATTATCGATAGTCCATATCTCGGAAACTATAAGAGATAATGCAATTTGGCAACCGGCAATGTAATTAGCATGCCGAATATTACTTGGAATGTGAATTGGAACGAAATCGCCAATAGATAAGACCATTTTACAATTTGGGCCCAAGTTAGAAGCAGAGCCTAAGGTGTAAATTATCGATAGTCCATATCTCGGAAACTATAAGAGTTAATGCAATTTGGCAACCGGCAATGTAATTAGCATGCCGAATATTACTTGGAATGTGAATTGGAACGAAACCGCCAATAGATAAGACCATTTTACAATTTGGGCCCAAGTTAGAAGCGGAGCCTAAGGTGTAAATTATCGATAGTCCATATCTCGGAAACTATAAGAGATAATGCAATTTGGCAACCGGCAATGTAATTAGCATGCCGAATATTACTTGGAATGTGAATTGGAACGAAATTGCCAATAGATAAGACCATTTTACAATTTGGGCCCAAGTTAGAAGCAGAGCCTAAGGTGTAAATTATCGATAGTCCATATCTCTGAAACTATAAGAGATAATGCAATTTCGCAACCGGCAATGTAATTAGCATGCCGAATATTACTTGGAATGTGAATTGGGACGAAATCGCCAATAGATAAGGCCATTTTACAATTTGGGCCCAAGTTAGAAGCAGAGCCTAAGGTGTAAATTATCGATAGTCCATATCTCGGAAACTATAAGAGATAATGCAATTTGGCAACCGGCAATGTAATTAGCATGCGGAATATTACTTGGAATGTGAATTGGAACGAAATCGCCAATAGATAAGACCATTTTACAATTTGGGCCCAAGTTAGAAGCAGAGCCTAAGGTGTAGATTATTGATAGTCCATATCTCGGAAACTATAAGAGATAATGCAATTTGGCAACCGGCAATGTAATTAGCATGCCGAATATTACTTGGAATGTGAATTGGAACGAAATCGCCAATAGATAAGACCATTTTACAATTTGGGCCCAAGTTAGAAGCAGAGCCTAAGGTGTAAATTATCGATAGTCCATATCTCGGAAACTATAAGAGATAATGCAATTTGGCAACCGGCAATGTAATTAGCATGCCGAATATTACTTGGAATGTGAATTGGAACGAAATCGCCAATAGATAAGACCATTTTACAATTTGGGCCCAAGTTAGAAGCAGAGCCTAAGGTGTAAATTATCGATAGTCCATATCTCGGAAACTATAAGAGATAATGCAATTTGGCAACCGGCAATGTAATTAGCATGCCGAATATTACTTGGAATGTGAATTGGAACGAAATCGCCAATAGATAAGACCATTTTACAATTTGGGAGCAAGTTAGAAGCAGAGCCTAAGGTGTAAATTATCGATAGTCCATATCTCGGAAACTATAAGAGATAATGCAATTTCGCAACCGGCAATGTAATTAGCATGCCGAATATCACTTGGAATGTGAATTGGGACGAAATCGCCAATAGATAAGACCATTTTACAATTTGGGCCCAAGTTAGAAGCAGAGCCTAAGGTGTAAATTATCGATAGTCAGGTTCGTCCATATATCGATGGACGAAACTATAAGAGATAATGCAATTTGGCAACCGGCAATGTAATTAGCATGCCGAATATTACTTGGAATGTGAATTGGAACGGAATCGCCAATAGGTAAGACCATTTTACAATTTGGGCCCAAGTTAGAAGCAGAGCCTAAGGTGTAAATTATCGATAGTCCATATCTCGGAAACTATAAGAGTTAATGCAATTTGGCAACCGGCAATGTAATTAGCATGCCGAATATTACTTGGAATGTGAATTGGAACGAAATCGCCAATAGATAAGACCATTTTACAATTTGGGCCCAAGTTAGAAGCAGAGCCTAAGGTGTAAATTATCGATAGTCCATATCTCGGAAACTATAAGAGATAATGCAATTTGGCAACCGGCAATGTAATTAGCATGCCGAATATTACTAGTAATGTGAATTGGAACGAAATTGCCAATAGATAAGACCATTTTACAATTTGGGCCCAAGTTAGAAGCAGAGCCTAAGGTGTAAATTATCGATAGTCCATATCTCTGAAACTATAAGAGATAATTCAATTTGGCAACCGGCAATGTAATTAGCATGCCGAACATTACTTGGAATGTGAATTGGAACGAAATAGCCAATAGATAAGACCATTTTACAATTTGGACCCAAGTTAGAAGCAGAGCCTAAGGTGTAAATTATCGATAGTCCATATCTCGGAAACTATAAGAGATAATGCAATTTGGCAACCGGCAATGTAATTAGCATGCCGAATATTACTTGGAATGTGAATTGGAACGAAATCGCCAATAGATAAGACCATTTTACAATTTGGGCCCAAGTTAGAAGCAGAGCCTAAGGTGTAAATTATCGATAGTCCATATCTCGGAAACTATAAGAGTTAATGCAATTTGGCAACCGGCAATGTAATTAGCATGCCGAATATTACTTGGAATGTGAATTGGAACGAAATCGCCAATAGATAAGACCATTTTACAATTTGGGCCCAAGTTAGAAGCAGAGCCTAAGGTGTAAATTATCGATAGTCCATATCTCGGAAACTATAAGAGATAATGCAATTTGGCAACCGGCAATGTAATTAGCATGCCGAATATTACTAGTAATGTGAATTGGAACGAAATTGCCAATAGATAAGACCATTTTACAATTTGGGCCCAAGTTAGAAGCAGAGCCTAAGGTGTAAATTATCGATAGTCCATATCTCTGAAACTATAAGAGATAATTCAATTTGGCAACCGGCAATGTAATTAGCATGCCGAACATTACTTGGAATGTGAATTGGAACGAAATAGCCAATAGATAAGACCATTTTACAATTTGGACCCAAGTTAGAAGCAGAGCCTAAGGTGTAAATTATCGATAGTCCATATCTCGGAAACTATAAGAGATAATGCAATTTGGCAACCGGTAATGTAATTAGCATGCCGAATATTACTTTTAATGTGAATTGGAACGAAATCGCCAATAGATAAGACCATTTTACAATTTGGGCCCAAGTTAGAAGCAGAGCCTAAGGTGTAAATTATCGATAGTCCATATCTCGGAAACTATAAGAGTTAATGCAATTTGGCAACCGGCAATGTAATTAGCATGCCGAATAATACTTGGAATGTGAATTGGAACGAAATTGCCAATAGATAAGACCATTTTACAATTTGGGCCCAAGTTAGAAGCAGAGCCTAAGGTGTAAATTATCGATAGTCCATATCTCTGAAACTATAAGAGATAATGCAATTTCGCAACCGGCAATGTAATTAGCATGCCGAATATTACTTGGAATGTGAATTGGGACGAAATCGCCAATAGATATGGCCATTTTACAATTTGGGCCCAAGTTAGAAGCAGAGCCTAAGGTGTAAATTATCGATAGTCCATATCTCTGAAACTATAAGAGATAATTCAATTTGGCAACCGGCAATGTAATTAGCATGCCGAACATTACTTGGAATGTGAATTGGAACGAAATAGCCAATAGATAAGACCATTTTACAATTTGGACCCAAGTTAGAAGCAGAGCCTAAGGTGTAAATTATCGATAGTCCATATCTCGGAAACTATAAGAGATAATGCAATTTGGCAACCGGCAATGTAATTAGCATGCCGAATATTACTTGGAATGTGAATTGGAACGAAATCGCCAATAGATAAGACCATTTTACAATTTGGGCCCAAGTTAGAAGCAGAGCCTAAGGTGTAAATTATCGATAGTCCATATCTCGGAAACTATAAGAGTTAATGCAATTTGGCAACCGGCAATGTAATTAGCATGCCGAATATTACTTGGAATGTGAATTGGAACGAAATCGCCAATAGATAAGACCATTTTACAATTTGGGCCCAAGTTAGAAGCAGAGCCTAAGGTGTAAATTATCGATAGTCCATATCTCGGAAACTATAAGAGATAATGCAATTTGGCAACCGGCAATGTAATTAGCATGCCGAATATTACTAGTAATGTGAATTGGAACGAAATTGCCAATAGATAAGACCATTTTACAATTTGGGCCCAAGTTAGAAGCAGAGCCTAAGGTGTAAATTATCGATAGTCCATATCTCTGAAACTATAAGAGATAATTCAATTTGGCAACCGGCAATGTAATTAGCATGCCGAACATTACTTGGAATGTGAATTGGAACGAAATAGCCAATAGATAAGACCATTTTACAATTTGGACCCAAGTTAGAAGCAGAGCCTAAGGTGTAAATTATCGATAGTCCATATCTCGGAAACTATAAGAGATAATGCAATTTGGCAACCGGTAATGTAATTAGCATGCCGAATATTACTTTTAATGTGAATTGGAACGAAATCGCCAATAGATAAGACCATTTTACAATTTGGGCCCAAGTTAGAAGCAGAGCCTAAGGTGTAAATTATCGATAGTCCATATCTCGGAAACTATAAGAGTTAATGCAATTTGGCAACCGGCAATGTAATTAGCATGCCGAATAATACTTGGAATGTGAATTGGAACGAAATTGCCAATAGATAAGACCATTTTACAATTTGGGCCCAAGTTAGAAGCAGAGCCTAAGGTGTAAATTATCGATAGTCCATATCTCTGAAACTATAAGAGATAATGCAATTTCGCAACCGGCAATGTAATTAGCATGCCGAATATTACTTGGAATGTGAATTGGGACGAAATCGCCAATAGATATGGCCATTTTACAATTTGGGCCCAAGTTAGAAGCAGAGCCTAAGGTGTAAATTATCGATAGTCCATATCTCGGAAACTATAAGAGATAATGCAATTTGGCAACCGGCAATGTAATTAGCATGCGGAATATTACTTGGAATGTGAATTGGAACGAAATCGCCAATAGATAAGACCATTTTACAATTTGGGCCCAAGTTAGAAGCAGAGCCTAAGGTGTAAATTATTGATAGTCCATATCTCGGAAACTATAAGAGATAATGCAATTTGGCAACCGGCAATGTAATTAGCATGCTGAATATTACTTGGAATGTGAATTGGAACGAATTCGCCAATAGATAAGACCATTTTACAATTTGGGCCCAAGTTAGAAGCAGAGCCTAAGGTGTAAATTATCGATAGTCCATATCTCGGAAACTATAAGAGATAATGCAATTTGGCAACCGGCAATGTAATTAGCATGCCGAATATTACTTGGAATGTGAATTGGAACGAAATCGCCAATAGATAAGACCATTTTACAATTTGGGCCCAAGTTAGAAGCAGAGCCTAAGGTGTAAATTATCGATAGTCCATATCTCGGAAACTATAAGAGATAATGCAATTTGGCAACCGGCAATGTAATTAGCATGCCGAATATTACTTGGAATGTGAATTGGAACGAAATCGCCAATAGATAAGACCATTTTACAATTTGGGAGCAAGTTAGAAGCAGAGCCTAAGGTGTAAATTATCGATAGTCCATATCTCGGAAACTATAAGAGATAATGCAATTTCGCAACCGGCAATGTAATTAGCATGCCGAATATCACTTGGAATGTGAATTGGGACGAAATCGCCAATAGATAAGACCATTTTACAATTTGGGCCCAAGTTAGAAGCAGAGCCTAAGGTGTAAATTATCGATAGTCCATATCTCGGAAACTATAAGAGATAATGCAATTTGGCAACCGGCAATGTAATTAGCATGCCGAATATTACTTGGAATGTGAATTGGAACGAAATCGCCAATAGATAAGACCATTTTACAATTTGGGCCCAAGTTAGAAGCAGAGCCTAAGGTGTAAATTATCGATAGTCCATATCTCGGAAACTATAAGAGATAATGCAATTTGGCAACCGGCAATGTAATTAGCATGCCGAATATTACTTGGAATGTGAATTGGAACGGAATCGCCAATAGGTAAGACCATTTTACAATTTGGGCCCAAGTTAGAAGCAGAGCCTAAGGTGTAAATTATCGATAGTCCATATCTCGGAAACTATAAGAGATAATGCAATTTGGCAACCGGCAATGTAATTAGCATGCCGAATATTACTTGGAATGTGAATTGGAACGAAATCGCCAATAGATAAGACCATTTTACAATTTGGGCCCAAGTTAGAAGCAGAGCCTAAGGTGTAAATTATCGATAGTCCATATCTCGGAAACTATAAGAGATAATGCAGTTTCGCAACCGGTAATGTAATTAGCATGCCGAATATTACTTGGAGTGTGAATTGGAACGAAATCGCCAATAGATAAGGCCATTTTACAATTTGGGCCCAAGTTAGAAGCAGAGCCTAAGGTGTAAATTATCGATTGTCCATATCTCGGAAACTATAAGAGATAATGCAATTTGGCAACCGGCAATGTAATTAGCATGCCGAATATTACTTGGAATGTGAATTGTAACGAAATCGCCAATAGATAAGACCATTTTACAATTTGGGCCCAAGTTAGAAGCAGAGCCTATGGTGTAAATTATCGATAGTCCATATCTCGGAAACTATAAGAGATAATGCAATTTGGCAACCGGCAATGTAATTAGCATGCCGAATATTACTTGGAATGTGAATTGGAACGAAATCGCCAATAGATAAGACCATTTTACAATTTGGGCCCAAGTTAGAAGCAGAGCCTAAGGTGTAAATTATCGATAGTCCATATCTCGGAAACTATAAGAGATAATGCAATTTGGCAACCGGCAATGTAATTAGCATGCCGAATATTACTTGAAATGTGAATTGGAACGAAATCGCCAATAGATAAGACCATTTTACAATTTGGGCCCAAGTTAGAAGCAGAGCCTATGGTGTAAATTATCGATAGTCTATATCTCGGAAACTATAAGAGATAATGCAATTTGGCAACCGGCAATGTAATTAGCATGCCGAATATTACTTGGAATGTGAATTGGAACGAAATCGCCAATAGATAAGACCATTTTACAATTTGGGCCCAAGTTAGAAGCAGAGCCTAAGGTGTAAATTATCGATAGTCCATATCTCGGAAACTATAAGAGTTAATGCAATTTGGCAACCGGCAATGTAATTAGCATGCCGAATATTACTTGGAATGTGAATTGGAACGAAATCGCCAATAGATAAGACCATTTTACAATTTGGGCCCAAGTTAGAAGCAGAGCCTAAGGTGTAAATTATCGATAGTCCATATCTCGGAAACTATAAGAGATAATGCAATTTGGCAACCGGCAATGTAATTAGCATGCCGAATATTACTTGGAATGTGAATTGGAACGAAATTGCCAATAGATAAGACCATTTTACAATTTGGGCCCAAGTTAGAAGCAGAGCCTAAGGTGTAAATTAACGATAGTCCATATCTCTGAAACTATAAGAGATAATGCAATTTCGCAACCGGCAATGTAATTAGCAGGCCGAATATTACTTGGAATGTGAATTGGGACGAAATCGCCAATAGATAAGGCCATTTTACAATTTGGGCCCAAGTTAGAAGCAGAGCCTAAGGTGTAAATTATCGATAGTCCATATCTCGGAAACTATAAGAGATAATGCAATTTGGCAACCGGCAATGTAATTAGCATGCGGAATATTACTTGGAATGTGAATTGGAACGAAATCGCCAATAGATAAGACCATTTTACAATTTGGGCCCAAGTTAGAAGCAGAGCCTAAAGTGTAAATTATTGATAGTCCATATCTCGGAAACTATAAGAGATAATGCAATTTGGCAACCGGCAATGTAATTAGCATGCTGAATATTACTTGGAATGTGAATTGGAACGAATTCGCCAATAGATAAGACCATTTTACAATTTGGGCCCAAGTTAGAAGCAGAGCCTAAGGTGTAAATTATCGATAGTCCATATCTCGGAAACTATAAGAGATAATGCAATTTGGCAACCGGCAATGTAATTAGCATGCCGAATATTACTTGGAATGTGAATTGGAACGAAATCGCCAATAGATAAGACCATTTTACAATTTGGGCCCAAGTTAGAAGCAGAGCCTAAGGTGTAAATTATCGATAGTCCATATCTCGGAAACTATAAGAGATAATGCAATTTGGCAACCGGCAATGTAATTAGCATGCCGAATATTACTTGGAATGTGAATTGGAACGAAATCGTCAATAGATAAGACCATTTTACAATTTGGGAGCAAGTTAGAAGCAGAGCCTAAGGTGTAAATTATCGATAGTCCATATCTCGGAAACTATAAGAGATAATGCAATTTCGCAACCGGCAATGTAATTAGCATGCCGAATATCACTTGGAATGTGAATTGGGACGAAATCGCCAATAGATAAGACCATTTTACAATTTGGGCCCAAGTTAGAAGCAGAGCCTAAGGTGTAAATTATCGATAGTCTATATCTCGGAAACTATAAGAGATAATGCAATTTGGCAACCGGCAATGTAATTAGCATGCCGAATATTACTTGGAATGTGAATTGGAACGAAATCGCCAATAGATAAGACCATTTTACAATTTGGGCCCAAGTTAGAAGCAGAGCCTAAGGTGTAAATTATCGATAGTCCATATCTCGGAAACTATAAGAGTTAATGCAATTTGGCAACCGGCAATGTAATTAGCATGCCGAATATTACTTGGAATGTGAATTGGAACGAAATCGCCAATAGATAAGACCATTTTACAATTTGGGCCCAAGTTAGAAGCAGAGCCTAAGGTGTAAATTATCGATAGTCCATATCTCGGAAACTATAAGAGATAATGCAATTTGGCAACCGGCAATGTAATTAGCATGCCGAATATTACTTGGAATGTGAATTGGAACGAAATTGCCAATAGATAAGACCATTTTACAATTTGGGCCCAAGTTAGAAGCAGAGCCTAAGGTGTAAATTAACGATAGTCCATATCTCTGAAACTATAAGAGATAATGCAATTTCGCAACCGGCAATGTAATTAGCAGGCCGAATATTACTTGGAATGTGAATTGGGACGAAATCGCCAATAGATAAGGCCATTTTACAATTTGGGCCCAAGTTAGAAGCAGAGCCTAAGGTGTAAATTATCGATAGTCCATATCTCGGAAACTATAAGAGATAATGCAATTTGGCAACCGGCAATGTAATTAGCATGCGGAATATTACTTGGAATGTGAATTGGAACGAAATCGCCAATAGATAAGACCATTTTACAATTTGGGCCCAAGTTAGAAGCAGAGCCTAAAGTGTAAATTATTGATAGTCCATATCTCGGAAACTATAAGAGATAATGCAATTTGGCAACCGGCAATGTAATTAGCATGCTGAATATTACTTGGAATGTGAATTGGAACGAATTCGCCAATAGATAAGACCATTTTACAATTTGGGCCCAAGTTAGAAGCAGAGCCTAAGGTGTAAATTATCGATAGTCCATATCTCGGAAACTATAAGAGATAATGCAATTTGGCAACCGGCAATGTAATTAGCATGCCGAATATTACTTGGAATGTGAATTGGAACGAAATCGCCAATAGATAAGACCATTTTACAATTTGGGCCCAAGTTAGAAGCAGAGCCTAAGGTGTAAATTATCGATAGTCCATATCTCGGAAACTATAAGAGATAATGCAATTTGGCAACCGGCAATGTAATTAGCATGCCGAATATTACTTGGAATGTGAATTGGAACGAAATCGTCAATAGATAAGACCATTTTACAATTTGGGAGCAAGTTAGAAGCAGAGCCTAAGGTGTAAATTATCGATAGTCCATATCTCGGAAACTATAAGAGATAATGCAATTTCGCAACCGGCAATGTAATTAGCATGCCGAATATCACTTGGAATGTGAATTGGGACGAAATCGCCAATAGATAAGACCATTTTACAATTTGGGCCCAAGTTAGAAGCAGAGCCTAAGGTGTAAATTATCGATAGTCCATATCTCGGAAACTATAAGAGATAATGCAATTTTGCAACCGGCAATGTAATTAGGATGCCGAATATTACTTGGAATGTGAATTGGAACGAAATCGCCAATAGATAAGACCATTTTACAATTTGGGCCCAAGTTAGAAGCAGAGCCTAAGGTGTAAATTATCGATAGTCCATATCTCGGAAACTATAAGAGATAATGCAATTTGGCAACCGGCAATGTAATTAGCATGCCGAATATTACTTGGAATGTGAATTGGAACGGAATCGCCAATAGGTAAGACCATTTTACAATTTGGGCCCAAGTTAGAAGCAGAGCCTAAGGTGTAAATTATCGATAGTCCATATCTCGGAAACTATAAGAGATAATGCAATTTGGCAACCGGCAATGTAATTAGCATGCCGAATATTACTTGGAATGTGAATTGGAACGAAATCGCCAATAGATAAGACCATTTTACAATTTGGGCCCAAGTTAGAAGCAGAGCCTAAGGTGTAAATTATCGATAGTCCATATCTCGGAAACTATAAGAGATAATACAATTTCGCAACCGGCAATGTAATTAGCATGCCGAATATTACTTGGAGTGTGAATTGGAACGAAATCGCCAATAGATAAGACCATTTTACAATTTGGGCCCAAGTTAGAAGCAGAGCCTAAGGTGTAAATTATCGATAGTCCATATCTCGGAAACTATAAGAGATAATGCAATTTGGCAACCGGCAATGTAATTAGCATGCCGAATATTACTTGGAATGTGAATTGGAACGAAATCGCCAATAGATAAGACCATTTTACAATTTGGGCCCAAGTTAGAAGCAGAGCCTATGGTGTAAATTATCGATAGTCCATATCTCGGAAACTATAAGAGATAATGCAATTTGGCAACCGGCAATGTAATTAGCATGCCGAATATTACTTGGAATGTGAATTGGAACGAAATCGCCAATAGATAAGACCATTTTACAATTTGGGCCCAAGTTAGAAGCAGAGCCTAAGGTGTAAATTATCGATAGTCCATATCTCGGAAACTATAAGAGTTAATGCAATTTGGCAACCCTCAATGTAATTAGCATGCCGAATATTACTTGGAATGTGAATTGGAACGAAATCGCCAATAGATAAGACCATTTTACAATTTGGGCCCAAGTTAGAAGCAGAGCCTAAGGTGTAAATTATCGATAGTCCATATCTCGGAAACTATAAGAGATAATGCAATTTGGCAACCGGCAATGTAATTAGCATGCCGAATATTACTTGGAATGTGAATTGGAACGAAATTGCCAATAGATAAGACCATTTTACAATTTGGGCCCAAGTTAGAAGCAGAGCCTAAGGTGTAAATTATCGATAGTCCATATCTCTGAAACTATAAGAGATAATGCAATTTCGCAACCGGCAATGTAATTAGCATGCCGAATATTACTTGGAATGTGAATTGGGACGAAATCGCCAATAGATAAGGCCATTTTACAATTTGGGCCCAAGTTAGAAGCAGAGCCTAAGGTGTAAATTATCGATAGTCCATATCTCGGAAACTATAAGAGATAATGCAATTTGGCAACCGGCAATGTAATTAGCATGCGGAATATTACTTGGAATGTGAATTGGAACGAAATCGCCAATAGATAAGACCATTTTACAATTTGGGCCCAAGTTAGAAGCAGAGCCTAAGGTGTAAATTATTGATAGTCCATATCTCGGAAACTATAAGAGATAATGCAATTTGGCAACCGGCAATGTAATTAGCATGCCGAATATTACTTGGAATGTGAATTGGAACGAAATCGCCAATAGATAAGACCATTTTACAATTTGGGCCCAAGTTAGAAGCAGAGCCTAAGGTGTAAATTATCGATAGTCCATATCTCGGAAACTATAAGAGATAATGCAATTTGGCAACCGGCAATGTAATTAGCATGCCGAATATTACTTGGAATGTGAATTGGAACGAAATCGCCAATAGATAAGACCATTTTACAATTTGGGCCCAAGTTAGAAGCAGAGCCTAAGGTGTAAATTATCGATAGTCCATATCTCGGAAACTATAAGAGATAATGCAATTTGGCAACCGGCAATGTAATTAGCATGCCGAATATTACTTGGAATGTGAATTGGAACGAAATCGCCAATAGATAAGACCATTTTACAATTTGGGAGCAAGTTAGAAGCAGAGCCTAAGGTGTAAATTATCGATAGTCCATATCTCGGAAACTATAAGAGATAATGCAATTTCGCAACCGGCAATGTAATTAGCATGCCGAATATCACTTGGAATGTGAATTGGGACGAAATCGCCAATAGATAAGACCATTTTACAATTTGGGCCCAAGTTAGAAGCAGAGCCTAAGGTGTAAATTATCGATAGTCCATATCTCGGAAACTATAAGAGATAATGCAATTTGGCAACCGGCAATGTAATTAGCATGCCGAATATTACTTGGAATGTGAATTGGAACGGAATCGCCAATAGGTAAGACCATTTTACAATTTGGGCCCAAGTTAGAAGCAGAGCCTAAGGTGTAAATTATCGATAGTCCATATCTCGGAAACTATAAGAGATAATGCAATTTGGCAACCGGCAATGTAATTAGCATGCCGAATATTACTTGGAATGTGAATTGGAACGAAATCGCCAATAGATAAGACCATTTTACAATTTGGGCCCAAGTTAGAAGCAGAGCCTAAGGTGTAAATTATCGATAGTCCATATCTCGGAAACTATAAGAGTTAATGCAATTTGGCAACCGGCAATGTAATTAGCATGCCGAATATTACTTGGAATGTGAATTGGAACGAAATCGCCAATAGATAAGACCATTTTACAATTTGGGCCCAAGTTAGAAGCAGAGCCTAAGGTGTAAATTATCGATAGTCCATATCTCGGAAACTATAAGAGATAATGCAATTTGGCAACCGGCAATGTAATTAGCATGCCGAATATTACTAGGAATGTGAATTGGAACGAAATTGCCAATAGATAAGACCATTTTACAATTTGGGCCCAAGTTAGAAGCAGAGCCTAAGGTGTAAATTATCGATAGTCCATATCTCTGAAACTATAAGAGATAATGCAATTTCGCAACCGGCAATGTAATTAGCATGCCGAATATTACTTGGAATGTGAATTGGGACGAAATCGCCAATAGATAAGGCCATTTTACAATTTGGGCCCAAGTTAGAAGCAGAGCCTAAGGTGTAAATTATCGATAGTCCATATCTCGGAAACTATAAGAGATAATGCAATTTGGCAACCGGCAATGTAATTAGCATGCGGAATATTACTTGGAATGTGAATTGGAACGAAATCGCCAATAGATAAGACCATTTTACAATTTGGGCCCAAGTTAGAAGCAGAGCCTAAGGTGTAAATTATTGATAGTCCATATCTCGGAAACTATAAGAGATAATGCAATTTGGCAACCGGCAATGTAATTAGCATGCCGAATATTACTTGGAATGTGAATTGGAACGAAATCGCCAATAGATAAGACCATTTTACAATTTGGGCCCAAGTTAGAAGCAGAGCCTTAGGTGTAAATTATCGATAGTCCATATCTCGGAAACTATAAGAGATAATGCAATTTGGCAACCGGCAATGTAATTAGCATGCCGAATATTACTTGGAATGTGAATTGGAACGAAATCGCCAATAGATAAGACCATTTTACAATTTGGGAGCAAGTTAGAAGCAGAGCCTAAGGTGTAAATTATCGATAGTCCATATCTCGGAAACTATAAGAGATAATGCAATTTCGCAACCGGCAATGTAATTAGCATGCCGAATATCACTTGGAATGTGAATTGGGACGAAATCGCCAATAGATAAGACCATTTTACAATTTGGGCCCAAGTTAGAAGCAGAGCCTAAGGTGTAAATTATCGATAGTCCATATCTCGGAAACTATAAGAGATAATGCAATTTGGCAACCAGCAATGTAATTAGCATGCCGAATATTACTTGGAATGTGAATTGGAACGAAATTGCCAATAGATAAGACCATTTTACAATTTGGGCCCAAGTTAGAAGCAGAGCCTAAGGTGTAAATTATCGATAGTCCATATCTCGGAAACTATAAGAGATAATGCAATTTCGCAACCGGCAATGTAATTAGCATGCCGAATATCACTTGGAATGTGAATTGGGACGAAATCGCCAATAGATAAGACCATTTTACAATTTGGGCCCAAGTTAGAAGCAGAGCCTAAGGTGTAAATTATCGATAGTCCATATCTCGGAAACTATAAGAGATAATGCAATTTGGCAACCGGCAATGTAATTAGCATGCCGAATATTACTTGGAATGTGAATTGGAACGAAATCGCCAATAGATAAGACCATTTTACAATTTGGGCCCAAGTTAGAAGCAGAGCCTAAGGTGTAAATTATCGATAGTCCATATCTCGGAAACTATAAGAGATAATGCAATTTGGCAACCGGCAATGTAATTAGCATGCCGAATATTACTTGGAATGTGAATTGGAACGAAATCGCCAATAGATAAGACCATTTTACAATTTGGGCCCAAGTTAGAAGCAGAGCCTAAGGTGTAAATTATCGATAGTCCATATCTCGGAAACTATAAGAGATAATGCAATTTGGCAACCGGCAATGTAATTAGCATGCCGAATATTACTTGGAATGTGAATTGGAACGAAATCGCCAATAGATAAGACCATTTTACAATTTGGGCCCAAGTTAGAAGCAGAGCCTAAGGTGTAAATTATCGATAGTCCATATCTCGGAAACTATAAGAGATAATGCAATTTGGCAACCGGCAATGTAATTAGCATGCCGAATATTACTTGGAATGTGAATTGGAACGAAATCGCCAATAGATAAGACCATTTTACAATTTGGGCCCAAGTTAGAAGCAGAGCCTAAGGTGTAAATTATCGATAGTCCATATCTCTGAAACTATAAGAGATAATGCAATTTCGCAACCGGCAATGTAATTAGCATGCCGAATATTACTTGGAATGTGAATTGGGACGAAATCGCCAATAGATAAGGCCATTTTACAATTTGGGCCCAAGTTAGAAGCAGAGCCTAAGGTGTAAATTATCGATAGTCCATATCTCGGAAACTATAAGAGATAATGCAATTTGGCAACCGGCAATGTAATTAGCATGCGGAATATTACTTGGAATGTGAATTGGAACGAAATCGCCAATAGATAAGACCATTTTACAATTTGGGCCCAAGTTAGAAGCAGAGCCTAAGGTGTAAATTATTGATAGTCCATATCTCGGAAACTATAAGAGATAATGCAATTTGGCAACCGGCAATGTAATTAGCATGCCGAATATTACTTGGAATGTGAATTGGAACGAAATCGCCAATAGATAAGACCATTTTACAATTTGGGCCCAAGTTAGAAGCAGAGCCTTAGGTGTAAATTATCGATAGTCCATATCTCGGAAACTATAAGAGATAATGCAATTTGGCAACCGGCAATGTAATTAGCATGCCGAATATTACTTGGAATGTGAATTGGAACGAAATCGCCAATAGATAAGACCATTTTACAATTTGGGAGCAAGTTAGAAGCAGAGCCTAAGGTGTAAATTATCGATAGTCCATATCTCGGAAACTATAAGAGATAATGCAATTTCGCAACCGGCAATGTAATTAGCATGCCGAATATCACTTGGAATGTGAATTGGGACGAAATCGCCAATAGATAAGACCATTTTACAATTTGGGCCCAAGTTAGAAGCAGAGCCTAAGGTGTAAATTATCGATAGTCCATATCTCGGAAACTATAAGAGATAATGCAATTTGGCAACCGGCAATGTAATTAGCATGCCGAATATTACTTGGAATGTGAATTGGAACGAAATTGCCAATAGATAAGACCATTTTACAATTTGGGCCCAAGTTAGAAGCAGAGCCTAAGGTGTAAATTATCGATAGTCCATATCTCG
The DNA here is from genome assembly GCF_030347505.1 of Rhynchophorus ferrugineus. Taxonomy (NCBI): domain Eukaryota; kingdom Metazoa; phylum Arthropoda; class Insecta; order Coleoptera; family Curculionidae; genus Rhynchophorus; species Rhynchophorus ferrugineus. Next base: position 626,213 of record NW_027472606.1, on the reverse strand, counting down.
GAAACTATAAGAGATAATGCAATTTCGCAACCGGCAATGTAATTAGCATGCCGAATATCACTTGGAATGTGAATTGGGACGAAATCGCCAATAGATAAGACCATTTTACAATTTGGGCCCAAGTTAGAAGCAGAGCCTAAGGTGTAAATTATCGATAGTCCATATCTCGGAAACTATAAGAGATAATGCAATTTGGCAACCGGCAATGTAATTAGCATGCCGAATATTACTTGGAATGTGAATTGGAACGAAATCGCCAATAGATAAGACCATTTTACAATTTGGGCCCAAGTTAGAAGCAGAGCCTAAGGTGTAAATTATCGATAGTCCATATCTCGGAAACTATAAGAGATAATGCAATTTGGCAACCGGCAATGTAATTAGCATGCCGAATATTACTTGGAATGTGAATTGGAACGAAATCGCCAATAGATAAGACCATTTTACAATTTGGGCCCAAGTTAGAAGCAGAGCCTAAGGTGTAAATTATCGATAGTCCATATCTCGGAAACTATAAGAGATAATGCAATTTGGCAACCGGCAATGTAATTAGCATGCCGAATATTACTTGGAATGTGAATTGGAACGAAATCGCCAATAGATAAGACCATTTTACAATTTGGGAGCAAGTTAGAAGCAGAGCCTAAGGTGTAAATTATCGATAGTCCATATCTCGGAAACTATAAGAGATAATGCAATTTCGCAACCGGCCATGTAATTAGCATGCCGAATATCACTTGGAATGTGAATTGGGACGAAATCGCCAATAGATAAGACCATTTTACAATTTGGGCCCAAGTTAGAAGCAGAGCCTAAGGTATAAATTATCGATAGTCCATATCTCGGAAACTATAAGAGATAATGCAATTTGGCAACCGGCAATGTAATTAGCATGCCGAATATTACTTGGAATGTGAATTGGAACGAAATCGCCAATAGATAAGACCATTTTACAATTTGGGCCCAAGTTAGAAGCAGAGCCTAAGGTGTAAATTATCGATAGTCCATATCTCGGAAACTATAAGAGATAATGCAATTTGGCAACCGGCAATGTAATTAGCATGCCGAATATTACTTGGAATGTGAATTGGAACGAAATCGCCAATAGATAAGACCATTTTACAATTTGGGCCCAAGTAAGAAGCAGAGCCTAAGGTGTAAATTATCGATAGTCCATATCTCGGAAACTATAAGAGATAATGCAATTTGGCAACCGGCAATGTAATTAGCATGCCGAATATTACTTGGAATGTGAATTGCAACTAAATCGCCAATAGATAAGACCATTTTACAATTTGGGCCCAAGTTAGAAGCAGAGCCTAAGGTGTAAATTATCGATAGTCCATATCTCGGAAACTATAAGAGATAATGCAATTTGGCAACCGGCAATGTAATTAGCATGCCGAATATTACTTGGAATGTGAATTGGAACGAAATCGCCAATAGATAAGACCATTTTACAATTTGGGCCCAAGTTAGAAGCAGAGCCTAAGGTGTAAATTATCGATAGTCCATATCTCGGAAACTATAAGAGATAATGCAATTTGGCAACCGGCAATGTAATTAGCATGCCGAATATTACTTGGAATGTGAATTGGAACGAAATCGCCAATAGATAAGACCATTTTACAATTTGGGCCCAAGTTAGAAGCAGAGCCTAAGGTGTAAATTATCGATAGTCCATATCTCGGAAACTATAAGAGATAATGCAATTTGGCAACCGGCAATGTAATTAGCATGCCGAATATTACTTGGAATGTGAATTTGAACGAAATCGCCAATAGATAAGACCATTTTACAATTTGGGCCCAAGTTAGAAGCAGAGCCTAAGGTGTAAATTATTGATAGTCCATATCTCGGAAACTATAAGAGATAATGCAATTTCGCAACCGGCAATGTAATTAGCATGCCGAATATCACTTGGAATGTGAATTGGGACGAAATCGCCAATAGATAAGACCATTTTACAATTTGGGCCCAAGTTAGAAGCAGAGCCTAAGGTGTAAATTATCGATAGTCCATATCTCGGAAACTATAAGAGATAATGCAATTTGGCAACCGGCAATGTAATTAGCATGCCGAATATTACTTGGAATGTGAATTGGAACGAAATCGCCAATAGATAAGACCATTTTACAATTTGGGCCCAAGTTAGAAGCAGAGCCTAAGGTGTAAATTATCGATAGTCCATATCTCGGAAACTATAAGAGATAATGCAATTTGGCAACCGGCAATGTAATTAGCATGCCGAATATTACTTGGAATGTGAATTGGAACGAAATCGCCAATAGATAAGACCATTTTACAATTTGGGCCCAAGTTAGAAGCAGAGCCTAAGGTGTAAATTATCGATAGTCCATATCTCGGAAACTATAAGAGATAATGCAATTTCGCAACCGGCAATGTAATTAGCATGCCGAATATTACTTGGAGTATGAATTGGAACGAAATCGCCAATAGATAAGACCATTTTACAATTTGGGCCCAAGTTAGAAGCAGAGCCTAAGGTGTAAATTATCGATAGTCCATATCTCGGAAACTATAAGAGATAATGCAATTTGGTAACCGGCAATGTAATTAGCATGCCGAATATTACTTGGAATGTGAATTGGAACGAAATAGCCAATAGATAAGACCATTTTACAATTTGGGCCCAAGTTAGAAGCAGAGCCTAAGGTGTAAATTATCGATAGTCCATATCTCGGAAACTATAAGAGATAATGCAATTTGGCAACCGGCAATGTAATTAGCATGCCGAATATTACTTGGAATGTGAATTGGAACGAAATCGCCAATAGGTAAGACCATTTTACAATTTGGGCCCAAGTTAGAAGCAGAGCCTAAGGTGTAAATTATCGATAGTCCATATCTCGGAAACTATAAGAGATAATTCAATTTGGCAACCGGCAATGTAATTAGCATGCCGAATATTACTTGGAATGTGAATTGGAACGAAATCGCCAATAGATAAGACCATTTTACAATTTGGGCCCAACTTAGAAGCAGAGCCTAAGGTGTAAATTATCGATAGTCCATATCTCGGAAACTATAAGAGATAATGCAATTTGGCAACCGGCAATGTAATTAGCATGCCGAATATTACTTGGAATGTGAATTGGGGCGAAATCGCCAATAGATAAGACCATTTTACAATTTGGGCCCAAGTTAGAAGCAGAGCCTAAGGTGTAAATTATCGATAGTCCATATCTCGGAAACTATAAGAGATAATGCAATTTGGCAACCGGCAATGTAATTAGCATGCCGAATATTACTTGGAATGTGAATTGGAACGAAATCGCCAATAGATAAGACCATTTTACAATTTGGGAGCAAGTTAGAAGCAGAGCCTAAGGTGTAAATTATCGATAGTCCATATCTCGGAAACTATAAGAGATAATGCAATTTCGCAACCGGCAATGTAATTAGCATGCCGAATATCACTTGGAATGTGAATTGGGACGAAATCGCCAATAGATAAGACCATTTTACAATTTGGGCCCAAGTTAGAAGCAGAGCCTAAGGTGTAAATTATCGATAGTCCATATCTCGGAAACTATAAGAGATAATGCAATTTGGCAACCGGCAATGTAATTAGCATGCCGAATATTACTTGGAATGTGAATTGGAACGAAATTGCCAATAGATAAGACCATTTTACAATTTGGGCCCAAGTTAGAAGCAGAGCCTAAGGTGTAAATTATCGATAGTCCATATCTCGGAAACTATAAGAGATAATGCAATTTGGCAACCGGCAATGTAATTAGCATGCCGAATATTACTTGGAATGTGAATTGGAACGAAATTGCCAATAGATAAGACCATTTTACAATTTGGGCCCAAGTTAGAAGCAGAGCCTAAGGTGTAAATTATCGATAGTCCATATCTCGGAATCTATAAGAGATAATGCAATTTCGCAACCGGCAATGTAATTAGCATGCCGAATATCACTTGGAATGTGAATTGGGACGAAATCGCCAATAGATAAGACCATTTTACAATTTGGGCCCAAGTTAGAAGCAGAGCCTAAGGTGTAAATTATCGATAGTCCATATCTCGGAAACTATAAGAGATAATGCAATTTGGCAACCGGCAATGTAATTAGCATGCCGAATATTACTTGGAATTTGAATTGGAACGAAATCGCCAATAGATAAGACCATTTTACAATTTGGGCCCAAGTTAGAAGCAGAGCCTAAGGTGTAAATTATCGATAGTCCATATCTCGGAAACTATAAGATATAATGCAATTTGGCAACCGGCAATGTAATTAGCATGCCGAATATTACTTGGAATGTGAATTGGAACGAAATCGCCAATAGATAAGACCATTTTACAATTTGGGCCCAAGTTAGAAGCAGAGCCTAAGGTGTAAATTATCGATAGTCCATATCTCGGAAACTATAAGAGATAATGCAATTTGGCAACCGGCAATGTAATTAGCATGCCGAATATTACTTGGAATGTGAATTGGAACGAAATCGCCAATAGATAAGACCATTTTACAATTTGGGAGCAAGTTAGAAGCAGAGCCTAAGGTGTAAATTATCGATAGTCCATATCTCGGAAACTATAAGAGATAATGCAATTTCGCAACCGGCAATGTAATTAGCATGCCGAATATCACTTGGAATGTGAATTGGGACGAAATAGCCAATAGATAAGACCATTTTACAATTTGGGCCCAAGTTAGAAGCAGAGCCTAAGGTATAAATTATCGATAGTCCATATCTCGGAAACTATAAGAGATAATGCAATTTGGCAACCGGCAATGTAATTAGCATGCCGAATATTACTTGGAATGTGAATTGGAACGAAATCGCCAATAGATAAGACCATTTTACAATTTGGGCCCAAGTTAGAAGCAGAGCCTAAAATGTAAATTATCGATAGTCCATATCTCGGAAACTATAAGAGATAATGCAATTTGGCAACCGGCAATGTAATTAGCATGCCGAATATTACTTGGAATGTGAATTGGAACGAAATCGCCAATAGATAAGACCATTTTACAATTTGGGCCCAAGTTAGAAGCAAAGCCTAAGGTGTAAATTATCGATAGTCCATATCTCGGAAACTATAAGAGATAATGCAATTTGGCAACCGGCAATGTAATTAGCATGCCGAATATTACTTGGAATGTGAATTGCAACTAAATCGCCAATAGATAAGACCATTTTACAATTTGGGCCCAAGTTAGAAGCAGAGCCTAAGGTGTAAATTATCGATAGTCCATATCTCGGAAACTATAAGAGATAATGCAATTTGGCAACCGGCAATGTAATTAGCATGCCGAATATTACTTGGAATGTGAATTGGAACGAAATCGCCAATAGATAAGACCATTTTACAATTTGGGCCCAAGTTAGAAGCAGAGCCTAAGGTGTAAATTATCGATAGTCCATATCTCGGAAACTATAAGAGATAATGCAATTTGGCAACCGGCAATGTAATTAGCATGCCGAATATTACTTGGAATGTGAATTGGAACGAAATCGCCAATAGATAAGACCATTTTACAATTTGGGCCCAAGTTAGAAGCAGAGCCTAAGGTGTAAATTATCGATAGTCCATATCTCGGAAACTATAAGAGATAATGCAATTTGGCAACCGGCAATGTAATTAGCATGCCGAATATTACTTGGAATGTGAATTGGAACGAAATCGCCAATAGATAAGACCATTTTACAATTTGGGCCCAAGTTAGAAGCAGAGCCTAAGGTGTAAATTATTGATAGTCCATATCTCGGAAACTATAAGAGATAATGCAATTTCGCAACCGGCAATGTAATTAGCATGCCGAATATCACTTGGAATGTGAATTGGGACGAAATCGCCAATAGATAAGACCATTTTACAATTTGGGCCCAAGTTAGAAGCAGAGCCTAAGGTGTAAATTATCGATAGTCCATATCTCGGAAACTATAAGAGATAATGCAATTTGGCAAACGGCAATGTAATTAGCATGCCGAATATTACTTGGAATGTGAATTGGAACGAAATCGCCAATAGATAAGACCATTTTACAATTTGGGCCCAAGTTAGAAGCAGAGCCTAAGGTGTAAATTATTGATAGTCCATATCTCGGAAACTATAAGAGATAATGCAATTTGGCAACCGGCAATGTAATTAGCATGCCGAATATTACTTGGAATGTGAATTGGAACGAAATCGCCAATAGATAAGACCATTTTACAATTTGGGCCCAAGTTAGAAGCAGAGCCTAAGGTGTAAATTATCGATAGTCCATATCTCGGAAACTATAAGAGATAATGCAATTTCGCAACCGGCAATGTAATTAGCATGCCGAATATTACTTGGAGTGTGAATTGGAACGAAATCGCCAATAGATAAGACCATTTTACAATTTGGGCCCAAGTTAGAAGCAGAGCCTAAGGTGTAAATTATCGATAGTCCATATCTCGGAAACTATAAGAGATAATGCAATTTGGCAACCGGCAATGTAATTAGCATGCCGAATATTACTTGGAATGTGAATTGGAACGAAATCGCCAATAGATAAGACCATTTTACAATTTGGGCCCAACTTAGAAGCAGAGCCTAAGGTGTATATTATCGATAGTCCATATCTCGGAAACTATAAGAGATAATGCAATTTGGCAACCGGCAATGTAATTAGCATGCCGAATATTACTTGGAATGTGAATTGGAACGAAATCGCCAATAGATAAGACCATTTTACAATTTGGGCCCAAGTTAGAAGCAGAGCCTAAGGTGTAAATTATCGATAGTCCATATCTCGGAAACTATAAGAGATAATGCAATTTGGCAACCGGCAATGTAATTAGCATGCCGAATATTACTTGGAATGTGAATTGGAACGAAATCGCCAATAGATAAGACCATTTTACAATTTGGGCCCAAGTTAGAAGCAGAGCCTATGGTGTAAATTATCGATAGTCCATATCTCGGAAACTATAAGAGATAATGCAATTTGGCAACCGGAAATGTAATTAGCATGCCGAATATTACTTGGAATGTGAATTGGAACGAAATCGCCAATAGATAAGACCATTTTACAATTTGGGCCCAAGTTAGAAGCAGAGCCTAAGGTGTAAATTATCGATAGTCCATATCTCGGAAACTATAAGAGTTAATGCAATTTGGCAACCGGCAATGTAATTAGCATGCCGAATATTACTTGGAATGTGAATTGGAACGAAATCGCCAATAGATAAGACCATTTTACAATTTGGGCCCAAGTTAGAAGCAGAGCCTAAGGTGTAAATTATCGATAGTCCATATCTCGGAAACTATAAGAGATAATGCAATTTGGCAACCGGCAATGTAATTAGCATGCCGAATATTACTTGGAATGTGAATTGGAACGAAATTGCCAATAGATAAGACCATTTTACAATTTGGGCCCAAGTTAGAAGCAGAGCCTAAGGTGTAAATTATCGATAGTCCATATCTCTGAAACTATAAGAGATAATGCAATTTCGCAACCGGCAATGTAATTAGCATGCCGAATATTACTTGGAATGTGAATTGGAACGAAATCGCCAATAGATAAGACCATTTTACAGTTTGTGCCCAAGTTAGAAGCAGAGCCTAAGGTGTAAATTATCGATAGTCCATATCTCGGAAACTATAAGAGATAATGCAATTTGGCAACCGGCAATGTAATTAGCATGCCGAATATTACTTGGAATGTGAATTGGAACGAAATCGCCAATAGATAAGACCATTTTACAATTTGGGCCCAAGTTAGAAGCAGAGCCTAAGGTGTAAATTATCGATAGTCCATATCTCTGAAACTATAAGAGATAATGCAATTTCGCAACCGGCAATGTAATTAGCATGCCGAATATTACTTGGAATGTGAATTGGGACGAAATCGCCAATAGATAAAGCCATTTTACAATTTGGGCCCAAGTTAGAAGCAGAGCCTAAGGTGTAAATTATCGATAGTCCATATCTCGGAAACTATAAGAGATAATGCAATTTGGCAACCGGCAATGTAATTAGCATGCCCAATATTACTTGGAATGTGAATTGGAACGAAATCGCCAATAGATAAGACCATTTTACAATTTGGGCCCAAGTTAGAAGCAGAGCCTAAGGTGTAAATTATTGATAGTCCATATCTCGGAAACTATAAGAGATAATGCAATTTGGCAACCGGCAATGTAATTAGCATGCCGAATATTACTTGGAATGTGAATTGGAACGAAATCGCCAATAGATAAGACCATTTTACAATTTGGGCCCAAGTTAGAAGCAGAGCCTAAGGTGTAAATTATCGATAGTCCATATCTCGGAAACTATAAGAGTTAATGCAATTTGGCAACCGGCAATGTAATTAGCATGCCGAATATTACTTGGAATGTGAATTGGAACGAAATCGCCAATAGATAAGACCATTTTACAATTTGGGCCCAAGTTAGAAGCAGAGCCTAAGGTGTAAATTATCGATAGTCCATATCTCGGAAACTATAAGAGATAATGCAATTTGGCAACCGGCAATGTAATTAGCATGCCGAATATTACTTGGAATGTGAATTGGAACGAAATTGCCAATAGATAAGACCATTTTACAATTTGGGCCCAAGTTAGAAGCAGAGCCTAAGGTGTAAATTATCGATAGTCCATATCTCTGAAACTATAAGAGATAATGCAATTTCGCAACCGGCAATGTAATTAGCATGCCGAATATTACTTGGAATGTGAATTGGGACGAAATCGCCAATAGATAAGGCCATTTTACAATTTGGGCCCAAGTTAGAAGCAGAGCCTAAGGTGTAAATTATCGATAGTCCATATCTCGGAAACTATAAGAGATAATGCAATTTGGCAACCGGCAATGTAATTAGCATGCCGAATATCACTTGGAATGTGAATTGGGACGAAATCGCCAATAGATAAGACCATTTTACAATTTGGGCCCAAGTTAGAAGCAGAGCCTAAGGTGTAAATTATCGATAGTCCATATCTCGGAAACTATAAGAGATAATGCAATTTGGCAACCGGCAATGTAATTAGCATGCCGAATATTACTTGGAATGTGAGTTGGAACGAAATCGCCAATAGATAAGACCATTTTACAATTTGGGCCCAAGTTAGAAGCAGAGCCTAAGGTGTAAATTATCGATAGTCTATATCTCGGAAACTATAAGAGATAATGCAATTTGGCAACCGGCAATGTAATTAGCATGCCGAATATTACTTGGAATGTGAATTGGAACGAAATCGCCAATAGATAAGACCATTTTACAATTTGGGCCCAAGTTAGAAGCAGAGCCTAAGGTGTAAATTATCGATAGTCCATATCTCGGAAACTATAAGAGATAATGCAATTTCGCAACCGGCAATGTAATTAGCATGCCGAATATTACTTGGAGTGTGAATTGGAACGAAATCGCCAATAGATAAGACCATTTTACAATTTGGGCCCAAGTTAGAAGCAGAGCCTAAGGTGTAAATTATCGATAGTCCATATCTCGGAAACTATAAGAGATAATGCAATTTGGTAACCGGCAATGTAATTAGCATGCCGAATATTACTTGGAATGTGAATTGGAACGAAATCGCCAATAGATAAGACCATTTTACAATTTGGGCCCAAGTTAGAAGCAGAGCCTAAGGTGTAAATTATCGATAGTCCATATCTCGGAAACTATAAGAGATAATGCAATTTGGCAACCGGCAATGTAATTAGCATGCCAAATATTACTTGGAATGTGAATTGGAACGAAATCGCCAATAGATAAGACCATTTTACAATTTGGGCCCAAGTTAGAAGCAGAGCCTAAGGTGTAAATTATCGATAGTCCATATCTCGGAAACTATAAGAGATAATGCAATTTGGCAACCGGCAATGTAATTAGCATGCCGAATATTACTTGGAATGTGAATTGCAACTAAATCGCCAATAGATAAGACCATTTTACAATTTGGGCCCAAGTTAGAAGCAGAGCCTAAGGTGTAAATTATCGATAGTCCATATCTCGGAAACTATAAGAGATAATGCAATTTGGCAACCGGCAATGTAATTAGCATGCCGAATATTACTTGGAATGTGAATTGGAACGAAATCGCCAATAGATAAGAAAATTTTACAATTTGGGCCCAAGTTAGATGCAGAGCCTAAGGTGTAAATTATCGATAGTCCATATCTCGGAAACTATAGAGATAATGCAATTTGGCAACCGGCAATGTAATTAGCATGCCGAATATTACTTGGAATGTGAATTGCAACTAAATCGCCAATAGATAAGACCATTTTACAATTTGGGCCCAAGTTAGAAGCAGAGCCTAAGGTGTAAATTATCGATAGTCCATATCTCGGAAACTATAAGAGATAATGCAATTTGGCAACCGGCAATGTAATTAGCATGCCGAATATTACTTGGAGTGTGAATTGGAACGAAATCGCCAATAGATAAGACCATTTTACAATTTGGGCCCAAGTTAGAAGCAGAGCCTAAGGTGTAAATTATCGATAGTCCATATCTCGGAAACTATAAGAGATAATGCAATTTGGCAACCGGCAATGTAATTAGCATGCCGAATATTACTTGGAATGTGAATTGGAACGAAATCGCCAATAGATAAGACCATTTTACAATTTGGGCCCAAGTTAGAAGCAGAGCCTAAGGTGTAAATTATCGATAGTCCATATCTCGGAAACTATAAGAGATAATGCAATTTGGCAACCGGCAATGTAATTAGCATGCCGAATATTACTTGGAATGTGAATTGGAACGAAATCGCCAATAGATAAGACCATTTTACAATTTGGGCCCAAGTTAGAAGCAGAGCCTAAGGTGTAAATTATCGATAGTCCATATCTCGGAAACTATAAGAGATAATGCAATTTCGCAACCGGCAATGTAATTAGCATGCCGAATATTACTTGGAGTGTGCATTGGAACGAAATCGCCAATAGATAAGACCATTTTACAATTTGGGCCCAAGTTAGAAGCAGAGCCTAAGGTGTAAATTATCGATAGTCCATATCTCGGAAACTATAAGAGATAATGCAATTTGGTAACCGGCAATGTAATTAGCATGCCGAATATTACTTGGAATGTGAATTGGAACGAAATAGCCAATAGATAAGACCATTTTACAATTTGGGCCCAAGTTAGAAGCAGAGCCTAAGGTGTAAATTATCGATAGTCCATATCTCGGAAACTATAAGAGATAATGCAATTTGGCAACCGGCAATGTAATTAGCATGCCGAATATTACTTGGAATGTGAATTGGAACGAAATCGCCAATAGGTAAGACCATTTTACAATTTGGGCCCAAGTTAGAAGCAGAGCCTAAGGTGTAAATTATCGATAGTCCATATCTCGGAAACTATAAGAGATAATTCAATTTGGCAACCGGCAATGTAATTAGCATGCCGAATATTACTTGGAATGTGAATTGGAACGAAATCGCCAATAGATAAGACCATTTTACAATTTGGGCCCAACTTAGAAGCAGAGCCTAAGGTGTAAATTATCGATAGTCCATATCTCGGAAACTATAAGAGATAATGCAATTTGGCAACCGGCAATGTAATTAGCATGCCGAATATTACTTGGAATGTGAATTGGAACGAAATCGCCAATAGATAAGACCATTTTACAATTTGGGCCCAAGTTAGAAGCAGAGCCTAAGGTGTAAATTATCGATAGTCCATATCTCGGAAACTATAAGAGATAATGCAATTTGGCAACCGGCAATGTAATTAGCATGCCGAATATTACTTGGAATGTGAATTGGAACGAAATCGCCAATAGATAAGACCATTTTACAATTTGGGAGCAAGTTAGAAGCAGAGCCTAAGGTGTAAATTATCGATAGTCCATATCTCGGAAACTATAAGAGATAATGCAATTTCGCAACCGGCAATGTAATTAGCATGCCGAATATCACTTGGAATGTGAATTGTGACGAAATCGCCAATAGGTAAGACCATTTTACAATTTGGGCCCAAGTTAGAAGCAGAGCCTAAGGTGTAAATTATCGATAGTCCATATCTCGGAAACTATAAGAGATAATGCAATTTCGCAACCGGCAATGTAATTAGCATGCCGAATATCACTTGGAATGTGAATTGTGACGAAATCGCCAATAGGTAAGACCATTTTACAATTTGGGCCCAAGTTAGAAGCAGAGCCTAAGGTGTAAATTATCGATAGTCCATATCTCGGAAACTATAAGAGATAATGCAATTTGGCAACCGGCAATGTAATTAGCATGCCGAATATTACTTGGAATGTGAATTGGAACGAAATCGCCAATAGATAAGACCATTTTACAATTTGGGCCCAAGTTAGAAGCAGAGCCTAAGGTGTAAATTATTGATAGTCCATATCTCGGAAACTATAAGAGATAATGCAATTTCGCAACCGGCAATGTAATTAGCATGCCGAATATCACTTGGAATGTGAATTGGGACGAAATCGCCAATAGATAAGACCATTTTACAATTTGGGCCCAAGTTAGAAGCAGAGCCTAAGGTGTAAATTATCGATAGTCCATATCTCGGAAACTATAAGAGGTAATGCAATTTGGCAACCGGCCATGTAATTAGCATGCCGAATATTACTTGGAATGTGAATTGGAACGAAATCGCCAATAGATAAGACCATTTTACAATTTGGGCCCAAGTTAGAAGCAGAGCCTAAGGTGTAAATTATCGATAGTCCATATCTCGGAAACTATAAGAGATAATGCAATTTGGCAACCGGCAATGTAATTAGCATGCCGAATATTACTTGGAATGTGAATTGGAACGAAATCGCCAATAGATAAGACCATTTTACAATTTGGGCCCAAGTTAGAAGCAGAGCCTAAGGTGTAAATTATCGATAGTCCATATCTCGGAAACTATAAGAGATAATGCAATTTCGCAACCGGCAATGTAATTAGCATGCCGAATATTACTTGGAGTGTGAATTGGAACGAAATCGCCAATAGATAAGACCATTTTACAATTTGGGCCCAAGTTAGAAGCAGAGCCTAAGGTGTAAATTATCGATAGTCCATATCTCGGAAACTATAAGAGATAATGCAATTTGGCAACCGGCAATGTAATTAGCATGCCGAATATTACTTGGAATGTGAATTGGAACGAAATCGCCAATAGATAAGACCATTTTACAATTTGGGCCCAACTTAGAAGCAGAGCCTAAGGTGTATATTATCGATAGTCCATATCTCGGAAACTATAAGAGATAATGCAATTTGGCAACCGGCAATGTAATTAGCATGCCGAATATTACTTGGAATGTGAATTGGAACGAAATCGCCAATAGATAAGACCATTTTACAATTTGGGCCCAAGTTAGAAGCAGAGCCTAAGGTGTAAATTATCGATAGTCCATATCTCGGAAACTATAAGAGATAATGCAATTTGGCAACCGGCAATGTAATTAGCATGCCGAATATTACTTGGAATGTGAATTGGAACGAAATCGCCAATAGATAAGACCATTTTACAATTTGGGCCCAAGTTAGAAGCAGAGCCTATGGTGTAAATTATCGATAGTCCATATCTCGGAAACTATAAGAGATAATGCAATTTGGCAACCGGCAATGTAATTAGCATGCCGAATATTACTTGGAATGTGAATTGGAACGAAATCGCCAATAGATAAGACCATTTTACAATTTGGGCCCAAGTTAGAAGCAGAGCCTAAGGTGTAAATTATCGATAGTCCATATCTCGGAAACTATAAGAGTTAATGCAATTTGGCAACCGGCAATGTAATTAGCATGCCGAATATTACTTGGAATGTGAATTGGAACGAAATCGCCAATAGATAAGACCATTTTACAATTTGGGCCCAAGTTAGAAGCAGAGCCTAAGGTGTAAATTATCGATAGTCCATATCTCGGAAACTATAAGAGATAATGCAATTTGGCAACCGGCAATGTAATTAGCATGCCGAATATTACTTGGAATGTGAATTGGAACGAAATTACCAATAGATAAGACCATTTTACAATTTGGGCCCAAGTTAGAAGCAGAGCCTAAGGTGTAAATTATCGATAGTCCATATCTCTGAAACTATAAGAGATAATGCAATTTCGCAACCGGCAATGTAATTAGCATGCCGAATATTACTTGGAATGTGAATTGGAACGAAATCGCCAATAGATAAGACCATTTTACAGTTTGGGCCCAAGTTAGAAGCAGAGCCTAAGGTGTAAATTATCGATAGTCCATATCTCGGAAACTATAAGAGATAATGCAATTTGGCAACCGGCAATGTAATTAGCATGCCGAATATTACTTGGAATGTGAATTGGAACGAAATCGCCAATAGATAAGACCATTTTACAATTTGGGCCCAAATTAGAAGCAGAGCCTAAGGTGTAAATTATTGATAGTCCATATCTCGGAAACTATAAGAGATAATGCAATTTCGCAACCGGCAATGTAATTAGCATGCCGAATATCACTTGGAATGTGAATTGGGACGAAATCGCCAATAGATAAGACCATTTTACAATTTGGGCCCAAGTTAGAAGCAGAGCCTAAGGTGTAAATTATCGATAGTCCATATCTCGGAAACTATAAGAGATAATGCAATTTGGCAACCGGCAATGTAATTAGCATGCCGAATATTACTTGGAATGTGAATTGGAACGAAATCGCCAATAGATAAGACCATTTTACAATTTGGGCCCAAGTTAGAAGCAGAGCCTAAGGTGTAAATTATCGATAGTCCATATCTCGGAAACTATAAGAGTTAATGCAATCTGGCAACCGGCAATGTAATTAGCATGCCGAATATTACTTGGAATGTGAATTGGAACGAAATCGCCAATAGATAAGACCATTTTACAATTTGGGCCCAAGTTAGAAGCAGAGCCTAAGGTGTAAATTATCGATAGTCCATATCTCGGAAACTATAAGAGATAATGCAATTTGGCAACCGGCAATGTAATTAGCATGCCGAATATTACTTGGAATGTGAATTGGAACGAAATTGCCAATAGATAAGACCATTTTACAATTTGGGCCCAAGTTAGAAGCAGAGCCTAAGGTGTAAATTATCGATAGTCCATATCTCTGAAACTATAAGAGATAATGCAATTTCGCAACCGGCAATGTAATTAGCATGCCGAATATTACTTGGAATGTGAATTGGGACGAAATCGCCAATAGATAAGGCCATTTTACAATTTGGGCCCAAGTTAGAAGCAGAGCCTAAGGTGTAAATTATCGATAGTCCATATCTCGGAAACTATAAGAGATAATGCAATTTGGCAACCGGCAATGTAATTAGCATGCCGAATATTACTTGGAATGTGAATTGGAACGAAATCGCCAATAGATAAGACCATTTTACAATTTGGGCCCAAGTTAGAAGCAGAGCCTAAGGTGTAAATTATTGATAGTCCATATCTCGGAAACTATAAGAGATAATGCAATTTGGCAACCGGCAATGTAATTAGCATGCCGAATATTACTTGGAATGTGAATTGGAACGAAATCGCCAATAGATAAGACCATTTTACAATTTGGGCCCAAGTTAGAAGCAGAGCCTAAAGTGTAAATTATCGATAGTCCATATCTCGGAAACTATAAGAGTTAATGCAATTTGGCAACCGGCAATGTAATTAGCATGCCGAATATTACTTGGAATGTGAATTGGAACGAAATCGCCAATAGATAAGACCATTTTACAATTTGGGCCCAAGTTAGAAGCCGAGCCTAAGGTGTAAATTATCGATAGTCCATATCTCGGAAACTATAAGAGATAATGGAATTTGGCAACCGGCAATGTAATTAGCATGCCGAATATTACTTGGAATGTGAATTGGAACGAAATTGCCAATAGATAAGACCATTTTACAATTTGGGCCCAAGTTAGAAGCAGAGCCTAAGGTGTAAATTATCGATAGTCCATATCTCTGAAACTATAAGAGATAATGCAATTTCGCAACCGGCAATGTAATTAGCATGCCGAATATTACTTGGAATGTGAATTGGGACGAAATCGCCAATAGATAAGGCCATTTTACAATTTGGGCCCAAGTTAGAAGCAGAGCCTAAGGTGTAAATTATCGATAGTCCATATCTCGGAAACTATAAGAGATAATGCAATTTGGCAACCGGCAATGTAATTAGCATGCCGAATATCACTTGGAATGTGAATTGGGACGAAATCGCCAATAGATAAGACCATTTTACAATTTGGGCCCAAGTTAGAAGCAGAGCCTAAGGTGTAAATTATCGATAGTCCATATCTCGGAAACTATAAGAGATAATGCAATTTGGCAACCGGCAATGTAATTAGCATGCCGAATATTACTTGGAATGTGAATTGGAACGAAATCGCCAATAGATAAGACCATTTTACAATTTGGGCCCAAGTTAGAAGCAGAGCCTAAGGTGTAAATTATCGATAGTCCATATCTCGGAAACTATAAGAGATAATGCAATTTGGTAACCGGCAATGTAATTAGCATGCCGAATATTACTTGGAATGTGAATTGCAACTAAATCGCCAATAGATAAGACCATTTTACAATTTGGGCCCAAGTTAGAAGCAGAGCCTAAGGTGTAAATTATCGATAGTCCATATCTCGGAAACTATAAGAGATAATGCAATTTGGCAACCGGCAATGTAATTAGCATGCCGAATATTACTTGGAATGTGAATTGGAACGAAATGGCCAATAGATAAGACCATTTTACAATTTGGGCCCAAGTTAGAAGCAGAGCCTAAGGTGTAAATTATCGATAGTCCATATCTCGGAAACTATAAGAGATAATGCAATTTGGCAACCGGCAATGTAATTAGCATGCCGAATATTACTTGGAATGTGAATTGGAACGAAATCGCCAATAGATAAGACCATTTTACAATTTGGGCCCAAGTTAGAAGCAGAGCCTAAGGTGTAAATTATCGATTGTCCATATCTCGGAAACTATAAGAGATAATGCAATTTGGCAACCGGCAATGTAATTAGAATGCCGAATATTACTTGGAATGTGAATTGGAACGAAATCGCCAATAGATAAGACCATTTTACAATTTGGGCCCAAGTTAGAAGCAGAGCCTAAGGTGTAAATTATTGATAGTCCATATCTCGGAAACTATAAGAGATAATGCAATTTCGCAACCGGCAATGTAATTAGCATGCCGAATATCACTTGGAATGTGAATTGGGACGAAATCGCCAATAGATAAGACCATTTTACAATTTGGGCCCAAGTTAGAAGCAGAGCCTATGGTGTAAATTATCGATAGTCCATATCTCGGAAACTATAAGAGATAATGCAATTTGGCAACCGGCAATGTAATTAGCATGCCGAATATTACTTGGAATGTGAATTGGAACGAAATCGCCAATAGGTAAGACCATTTTACAATTTGGGCCCAAGTTAGAAGCAGAGCCTAAGGTGTAAATTATCGATAGTCCATATCTCGGAAACTATAAGAGATAATTCAATTTGGCAACCGGCAATGTAATTAGCATGCCGAATATTACTTGGAATGTGAATTGGAACGAAATCGCCAATAGATAAGACCATTTTACAATTTGGGCCCAACTTAGAAGCAGAGCCTAAGGTGTAAATTATCGATAGTCCATATCTCGGAAACTATAAGAGATAATGCAATTTGGCAACCGGCAATGTAATTAGCATGCCGAATATTACTTGGAATGTGAATTGGAACGAAATCGCCAATAGATAAGACCATTTTACAATTTGGGCCCAAGTTAGAAGCAGAGCCTAAGGTGTAAATTATCGATAGTCCATATCTCGGAAACTATAAGAGATAATGCAATTTGGCAACCGGCAATGTAATTAGCATGCCGAATATTACTTGGAATGTGAATTGGAACGAAATCGCCAATAGATAAGACCATTTTACAATTTGGGAGCAAGTTAGAAGCAGAGCCTAAGGTGTAAATTATCGATAGTCCATATCTCGGAAACTATAAGAGATAATGCAATTTCGCAACCGGCAATGTAATTAGCATGCCGAATATCACTTGGAATGTGAATTGTGACGAAATCGCCAATAGGTAAGACCATTTTACAATTTGGGCCCAAGTTAGAAGCAGAGCCTAAGGTGTAAATTATCGATAGTCCATATCTCGGAAACTATAAGAGATAATGCAATTTGGCAACCGGAAATGTAATTAGCATGCCGAATATTACTTGGAATGTGAATTGGAACGAAATTGCCAATAGATAAGACCATTTTACAATTTGGGCCCAAGTTAGAAGCAGAGCCTAAGGTGTAAATTATCGATAGTCCATATCTCGGAATCTATAAGAGATAATGCAATTTCGCAACCGGCAATGTAATTAGCATGCCGAATATCACTTGGAATGTGAATTGGGACGAAATCGCCAATAGATAAGACCATTTTACAATTTGGGCCCAAGTTAGAAGCAGAGCCTAAGGTGTAAATTATCGATAGTCCATATCTCGGAAACTATAAGAGATAATGCAATTTGGCAACCGGCAATGTAATTAGCATGCCGAATATTACTTGGAATTTGAATTGGAACGAAATCGCCAATAGATAAGACCATTTTACAATTTGGGCCCAAGTTAGAAGCAGAGCCTAAGGTGTAAATTATCGATAGTCCATATCTCGGAAACTATAAGAGATAATGCAATTTGGCAACCGGCAATGTAATTAGCATGCCGAATATTACTTGGAATGTGAATTGGAACGAAATCGCCAATAGATAAGACCATTTTACAATTTGGGCCCAAGTTAGAAGCAGAGCCTAAGGTGTAAATTATTGATAGTCCATATCTCGGAAACTATAAGAGATAATGCAATTTCGCAACCGGCAATGTAATTAGCATGCCGAATATCACTTGGAATGTGAATTGGGACGAAATCGCCAATAGATAAGACCATTTTACAATTTGGGCCCAAGTTAGAAGCAGAGCCTAAGGTGTAAATTATCGATAGTCCATATCTCGGAAACTATAAGAGGTAATGCAATTTGGCAACCGGCCATGTAATTAGCATGCCGAATATTACTTGGAATGTGAATTGGAACGAAATCGCCAATAGATAAGACCATTTTACAATTTGGGCCCAAGTTAGAAGCAGAGCCTAAGGTGTAAATTATCGATAGTCCATATCTCGGAAACTATAAGAGATAATGCAATTTGGCAACCGGCAATGTAATTAGCATGCCGAATATTACTTGGAATGTGAATTGGAACGAAATCGCCAATAGATAAGACCATTTTACAATTTGGGCCCAAGTTAGAAGCAGAGCCTAAGTTGTAAATTATCGATAGTCCATATCTCGGAAACTATAAGAGATAATGCAATTTCGCAACCGGCAATGTAATTAGCATGCCGAATATTACTTGGAGTGTGAATTGGAACGAAATCGCCAATAGATAAGACCATTTTACAATTTGGGCCCAAGTTAGAAGCAGAGCCTAAGGTGTAAATTATCGATAGTCCATATCTCGGAAACTATAAGAGATAATGCAATTTGGCAACCGGCAATGTAATTAGCATGCCGAATATTACTTGGAATGTGAATTGGAACGAAATCGCCAATAGATAAGACCATTTTACAATTTGGGCCCAACTTAGAAGCAGAGCCTAAGGTGTATATTATCGATAGTCCATATCTCGGAAACTATAAGAGATAATGCAATTTGGCAACCGGCAATGTAATTAGCATGCCGAATATTACTTGGAATGTGAATTGGAACGAAATCGCCAATAGATAAGACCATTTTACAATTTGGGCCCAAGTTAGAAGCAGAGCCTAAGGTGTAAATTATCGATAGTCCATATCTCGGAAACTATAAGAGATAATGCAATTTGGCAACCGGCAATGTAATTAGCATGCCGAATATTACTTGGAATGTGAATTGGAACGAAATCGCCAATAGATAAGACCATTTTACAATTTGGGCCCAAGTTAGAAGCAGAGCCTATGGTGTAAATTATCGATAGTCCATATCTCGGAAACTATAAGAGATAATGCAATTTGGCAACCGGCAATGTAATTAGCATGCCGAATATTACTTGGAATGTGAATTGGAACGAAATCGCCAATAGATAAGACCATTTTACAATTTGGGCCCAAGTTAGAAGCAGAGCCTAAGGTGTAAATTATCGATAGTCCATATCTCGGAAACTATAAGAGTTAATGCAATTTGGCAACCGGCAATGTAATTAGCATGCCGAATATTACTTGGAATGTGAATTGGAACGAAATCGCCAATAGATAAGACCATTTTACAATTTGGGCCCAAGTTAGAAGCAGAGCCTAAGGTGTAAATTATCGATAGTCCATATCTCGGAAACTATAAGAGATAATGCAATTTGGCAACCGGCAATGTAATTAGCATGCCGAATATTACTTGGAATGTGAATTGGAACGAAATTGCCAATAGATAAGACCATTTTACAATTTGGGCCCAAGTTAGAAGCAGAGCCTAAGGTGTAAATTATCGATAGTCCATATCTCTGAAACTATAAGAGATAATGCAATTTCGCAACCGGCAATGTAATTAGCATGCCGAATATTACTTGGAATGTGAATTGGAACGAAATCGCCAATAGATAAGACCATTTTACAGTTTGGGCCCAAGTTAGAAGCAGAGCCTAAAGTGTAAATTATCGATAGTCCATATCTCGGAAACTATAAGAGATAATGCAATTTGGCAACCGGCAATGTAATTAGCATGCCGAATATTACTTGGAATGTGAATTGGAACGAAATCGCCAATAGATAAGACCATTTTACAATTTGGGCCCAAGTTAGAAGCAGAGCCTAAGGTGTAAATTATCGATAGTCCATATCTCGGAAACTATAAGAGTTAATGCAATCTGGCAACCGGCAATGTAATTAGCATGCCGAATATTACTTGGAATGTGAATTGGAACGAAATCGCCAATAGATAAGACCATTTTACAATTTGGGCCCAAGTTAGAAGCAGAGCCTAAGGTGTAAATTATCGATAGTCCATATCTCGGAAACTATAAGAGATAATGCAATTTGGCAACCGGCAATGTAATTAGCATGCCGAATATTACTTGGAATGTGAATTGGAACGAAATTGCCAATAGATAAGACCATTTTACAATTTGGGCCCAAGTTAGAAGCAGAGCCTAAGGTGTAAATTATCGATAGTCCATATCTCTGAAACTATAAGAGATAATGCAATTTCGCAACCGGCAATGTAATTAGCATGCCGAATATTACTTGGAATGTGAATTGGGACGAAATCGCCAATAGATAAGGCCATTTTACAATTTGGGCCCAAGTTAGAAGCAGAGCCTAAGGTGTAAATTATCGATAGTCCATATCTCGGAAACTATAAGAGATAATGCAATTTGGCAACCGGCAATGTAATTAGCATGCCGAATATTACTTGGAATGTGAATTGGAACGAAATCGCCAATAGATAAGACCATTTTACAATTTGGGCCCAAGTTAGAAGCAGAGCCTAAGGTGTAAATTATTGATAGTCCATATCTCGGAAACTATAAGAGATAATGCAATTTGGCAACCGGCAATGTAATTAGCATGCCGAATATTACTTGGAATGTGAATTGGAACGAAATCGCCAATAGATAAGACCATTTTACAATTTGGGCCCAAGTTAGAAGCAGAGCCTAAGGTGTAAATTATCGATAGTCCATATCTCGGAAACTATAAGAGTTAATGCAATTTGGCAACCGGCAATGTAATTAGCATGCCGAATATTACTTGGAATGTGAATTGGAACGAAATCGCCAATAGATAAGACCATTTTACAATTTGGGCCCAAGTTAGAAGCCGAGCCTAAGGTGTAAATTATCGATAGTCCATATCTCGGAAACTATAAGAGATAATGGAATTTGGCAACCGGCAATGTAATTAGCATGCCGAATATTACTTGGAATGTGAATTGGAACGAAATTGCCAATAGATAAGACCATTTTACAATTTGGGCCCAAGTTAGAAGCAGAGCCTAAGGTGTAAATTATCGATAGTCCATATCTCTGAAACTATAAGAGATAATGCAATTTCGCAACCGGCAATGTAATTAGCATGCCGAATATTACTTGGAATGTGAATTGGGACGAAATCGCCAATAGATAAGGCCATTTTACAATTTGGGCCCAAGTTAGAAGCAGAGCCTAAGGTGTAAATTATCGATAGTCCATATCTCGGAAACTATAAGAGATAATGCAATTTGGCAACCGGCAATGTAATTAGCATGCCGAATATCACTTGGAATGTGAATTGGGACGAAATCGCCAATAGATAAGACCATTTTACAATTTGGGCCCAAGTTAGAAGCAGAGCCTAAGGTGTAAATTATCGATAGTCCATATCTCGGAAACTATAAGAGATAATGCAATTTGGCAACCGGCAATGTAATTAGCATGCCGAATATTACTTGGAATGTGAATTGGAACGAAATCGCCAATAGATAAGACCATTTTACAATTTGGGCCCAAGTTAGAAGCAGAGCCTAAGGTGTAAATTATCGATAGTCTATATCTCGGAAACTATAAGAGATAATGCAATTTGGCAACCGGCAATGTAATTAGCATGCCGAATATTACTTGGAATGTGAATTGGAACGAAATCGCCAATAGATAAGACCATTTTACAATTTGGGCCCAAGTTAGAAGCAGAGCCTAAGGTGTAAATTATCGATAGTCCATATCTCGGAAACTATAAGAGATAATGCAATTTCGCAACCGGCAATGTAATTAGCATGCCGAATATTACTTGGAGTGTGAATTGGAACGAAATCGCCAATAGATAAGACCATTTTACAATTTGGGCCCAAGTTAGAAGCAGAGCCTAAGGTGTAAATTATCGATAGTCCATATCTCGGAAACTATAAGAGATAATGCAATTTGGTAACCGGCAATGTAATTAGCATGCCGAATATTACTTGGAATGTGAATTGGAACGAAATCGCCAATAGATAAGACCATTTTACAATTTGGGCCCAAGTTAGAAGCAGAGCTTAAGGTGTAAATTATCGATAGTCCATATCTCGGAAACTATAAGAGATAATGCAATTTGGCAACCGGCAATGTAATTAGCATGCCAAATATTACTTGGAATGTGAATTGGAACGAAATCGCCAATAGATAAGACCATTTTACAATTTGGGCCCAAGTTAGAAGCAGAGCCTAAGGTGTAAATTATCGATAGTCCATATCTCGGAAACTATAAGAGATAATGCAATTTGGCAACCGGCAATGTAATTAGCATGCCGAATATTACTTGGAATGTGAATTGCAACTAAATCGCCAATAGATAAGACCATTTTACAATTTGGGCCCAAGTTAGAAGCAGAGCCTAAGGTGTAAATTATCGATAGTCCATATCTCGGAAACTATAAGAGATAATGCAATTTGGCAACCGGCAATGTAATTAGCATGCCGAATATTACTTGGAATGTGAATTGGAACGAAATCGCCAATAGATAAGACCATTTTACAATTTGGGCCCAAGTTAGATGCAGAGCCTAAGGTGTAAATTATCGATAGTCCATATCTCGGAAACTATAGAGATAATGCAATTTGGCAACCGGCAATGTAATTAGCATGCCGAATATTACTTGGAATGTGAATTGCAACTAAATCGCCAATAGATAAGACCATTTTACAATTTGGGCCCAAGTTAGAAGCAGAGCCTAAGGTGTAAATTATCGATAGTCCATATCTCGGAAACTATAAGAGATAATGCAATTTGGCAACCGGCAATGTAATTAGCATGCCGAATATTACTTGGAATGTGAATTGGAACGAAATGGCCAATAGATAAGACCATTTTACAATTTGGGCCCAAGTTAGAAGCAGAGCCTAAGGTGTAAATTATCGATAGTCCATATCTCGGAAACTATAAGAGATAATGCAATTTGGCAACCGGCAATGTAATTAGCATGCCGAATATTACTTGGAATGTGAATTGGAACGAAATCGCCAATAGATAAGACCATTTTACAATTTGGGCCCAAGTTAGAAGCAGAGCCTAAGGTGTAAATTATCGATTGTCCATATCTCGGAAACTATAAGAGATAATGCAATTTGGCAACCGGCAATGTAATTAGCATGCCGAATATTACTTGGAATGTGAATTGGGACGAAATCGCCAATAGATAAGACCATTTTACAATTTGGGCCCAAGTTAGAAGCAGAGCCTAAGGTGTAAATTATCGATAGTCCATATCTCGGAAACTATAAGAGGTAATGCAATTTGGCAACCGGCCATGTAATTAGCATGCCGAATATTACTTGGAATGTGAATTGGAACGAAATCGCCAATAGATAAGACCATTTTACAATTTGGGCCCAAGTTAGAAGCAGAGCCTAAGGTGTAAATTATCGATAGTCCATATCTCGGAAACTATAAGAGATAATGCAATTTGGCAACCGGCAATGTAATTAGCATGCCGAATATTACTTGGAATGTGAATTGGAACGAAATCGCCAATAGATAAGACCATTTTACAATTTGGGCCCAAGTTATAAGCAGAGCCTAAGGTGTAAATTATCGATAGTCCATATCTCGGAAACTATAAGAGATAATGCAATTTCGCAACCGGCAATGTAATTAGCATGCCGAATATTACTTGGAGTGTGAATTGGAACGAAATCGCCAATAGATAAGACCATTTTACAATTTGGGCCCAAGTTAGAAGCAGAGCCTAAGGTGTAAATTATCGATAGTCCATATCTCGGAAACTATAAGAGATAATGCAATTTGGCAACCGGCAATGTAATTAGCATGCCGAATATTACTTGGAATGTGAATTGGAACGAAATCGCCAATAGATAAGACCATTTTACAATTTGGGCCCAACTTAGAAGCAGAGCCTAAGGTGTATATTATCGATAGTCCATATCTCGGAAACTATAAGAGATAATGCAATTTGGCAACCGGCAATGTAATTAGCATGCCGAATATTACTTGGAATGTGAATTGGAACGAAATCGCCAATAGATAAGACCATTTTACAATTTGGGCCCAAGTTAGAAGCAGAGCCTAAGGTGTAAATTATCGATAGTCCATATCTCGGAAACTATAAGAGATAATGCAATTTGGCAACCGGCAATGTAATTAGCATGCCGAATATTACTTGGAATGTGAATTGGAACGAAATCGCCAATAGATAAGACCATTTTACAATTTGGGCCCAAGTTAGAAGCAGAGCCTATGGTGTAAATTATCGATAGTCCATATCTCGGAAACTATAAGAGATAATGCAATTTGGCAACCGGCAATGTAATTAGCATGCCGAATATTACTTGGAATGTGAATTGCAACTAAATCGCCAATAGATAAGACCATTTTACAATTTGGGCCCAAGTTAGATGCAGAGCCTAAGGTGTAAATTATCGATAGTCCATATCTCGGAAACTATAGAGATAATGCAATTTGGCAACCGGCAATGTAATTAGCATGCCGAATATTACTTGGAATGTGAATTGCAACTAAATCGCCAATAGATAAGACCATTTTACAATTTGGGCCCAAGTTAGAAGCAGAGCCTAAGGTGTAAATTATCGATAGTCCATATCTCGGAAACTATAAGAGATAATGCAATTTGGCAACCGGCAATGTAATTAGCATGCCGAATATTACTTGGAATGTGAATTGGAACGAAATCGCCAATAGATAAGACCATTTTACAATTTGGGCCCAAGTTAGAAGCAGAGCCTAAGGTGTAAATTATCGATAGTCCATATCTCGGAAACTATAAGAGATAATGCAATTTCGCAACTGGCAATGTAATTAGCATGCCGAATATCACTTGGAATGTGAATTGGGACGAAATCGCCAATAGATAAGACCATTTTACAATTTGGGAGCAAGTTAGAAGCAGAGCCTAAGGTGTAAATTATCGATAGTCCATATCTCGGAAACTATAAGAGATAATGCAATTTGGCAACCGGCAATGTAATTAGCATGCCGAATATTACTTGGAATGTGAATTGCAACTAAATCGCCAATAGATAAGACCATTTTACAATTTGGGCCCAAGTTAGATGCAGAGCCTAAGGTGTAAATTATCGATAGTCCATATCTCGGAAACTATAGAGATAATGCAATTTGGCAACCGGCAATGTAATTAGCATGCCGAATATTACTTGGAATGTGAATTGCAACTAAATCGCCAATAGATAAGACCATTTTACAATTTGGGCCCAAGTTAGAAGCAGAGCCTAAGGTGTAAATTATCGATAGTCCATATCTCGGAAACTATAAGAGATAATGCAATTTCGCAACCGGCAATGTAATTAGCATGCCGAATATCACTTGGAATGTGAATTGGGACGAAATCGCCAATAGATAAGACCATTTTACAATTTGGGAGCAAGTTAGAAGCAGAGCCTAAGGTGTAAATTATCGATAGTCCATATCTCGGAAACTATAAGAGATAATGCAATTTGGCAACCGGCAATGTAATTAGCATGCCGAATATTACTTGGAATGTGAATTGGAACGAAATCGCCAATAGATAAGACCATTTTACAATTTGGGCCCAAGTTAGAAGCAGAGCCTAAGGTGTAAATTATCGATAGTCCATATCTCGGAAACTATAAGAGATAATGCAATTTGGCAACCGGCAATGTAATTAGCATGCCGAATATTACTTGGAATGTGAATTGGAACGAAATCGCCAATAGATAAGACCATTTTACAATTTGGGCCCAAGTTAGAAGCAGAGCCTAAGGTGTAAATTATCGATAGTCCATATCTCGGAAACTATAAGAGATAATGCAATTTGGCAACCGGCAATGTAATTAGCATGCCGAATATTACTTGGAATGTGAATTGGAACGAAATCGCCAATAGATAAGACCATTTTACAATTTGGGCCCAAGTTAGAAGCAGAGCCTAAGGTGTAAATTATCGATAGTCCATATCTCGGAAACTATAAGAGATAATGCAATTTCGCAACCGGCAATGTAATTAGCATGCCGAATATTACTTGGAGTGTGAATTGGAACGAAATCGCCAATAGATAAGACCATTTTACAATTTGGGCCCAAGTTAGAAGCAGAGCCTAAGGTGTAAATTATCGATAGTCCATATCTCGGAAACTATAAGAGATAATGCAATTTGGCAACCGGCAATGTAATTAGCATGCCGAATATTACTTGGAATGTGAATTGGAACGAAATAGCCAATAGATAAGACCATTTTACAATTTGGGCCCAAGTTAGAAGCAGAGCCTAAGGTGTAAATTATCGATAGTCCATATCTCGGAAACTATAAGAGATAATGCAATTTGGCAACCGGCAATGTAATTAGCATGCCGAATATTACTTAGAATGTGAATTGGAACGAAATCGCCAATAGGTAAGACCATTTTACAATTTGGGCCCAAGTTAGAAGCAGAGCCTAAGGTGTAAATTATCGATAGTCCATATCTCGGAAACTATAAGAGATAATTCAATTTGGCAACCGGCAATGTAATTAGCATGCCGAATATTACTTGGAATGTGAATTGGAACGAAATCGCCAATAGATAAGACCATTTTACAATTTGGGCCCAACTTAGAAGCAGAGCCTAAGGTGTAAATTATCGATAGTCCATATTTCGGAAACTATAAGAGATAATGCAATTTGGCAACCGGCAATGTAATTAGCATGCCGAATATTACTTGGAATGTGAATTGGAACGAAATTGCCAATAGATAAGACCATTTTACAATTTGGGCCCAAGTTAGAAGCAGAGCCTAAGGTGTAAATTATCGATAGTCCATATCTCTGAAACTATAAGAGATAATGCAATTTCGCAACCGGCAATGTAATTAGCATGCCGAATATTACTTGGAATGTGAATTGGAACGAAATCGCCAA
Organism: Rhynchophorus ferrugineus; assembly: GCF_030347505.1. Classification (NCBI taxonomy): domain Eukaryota; kingdom Metazoa; phylum Arthropoda; class Insecta; order Coleoptera; family Curculionidae; genus Rhynchophorus; species Rhynchophorus ferrugineus. Next base: position 598,410 of record NW_027472606.1, on the reverse strand, counting down.
TAGATAAGACCATTTTACAATTTGGGCCCAAGTTAGAAGCAGAGCCTAAGGTGTAAATTATCGATAGTCCATATCTCGGAAACTATAAGAGATAATGCAATTTGGCAACCGGCAATGTAATTAGCATGCCGAATATTACTTGGAATGTGAATTGGAACGAAATCGCCAATAGATAAGACCATTTTACAATTTGGGCCCAAGTTAGAAGCAGAGCCTAAGGTGCAAATTATCGATAGTCCATATCTCGGAAACTGTAAGAGATAATGCAATTTGGCAACCGGCAATGTAATTAGCATGCCGAATATTACTTGGAATGTGAATTGGAACGAAATCGCCAATAGATAAGACCATTTTACAATTTAGGCCCAAGTTAGAAGCAGAGCCTAAGGTGTAAATTATCGATAGTCCATATCTCGGAAACTATAAGAAATAATGCAATTTGGCAACCGGCAATGTAATTAGCATGCCGAATATTACTTGGAATGTGAATTGGAACGAAATCGCCAATAGATAAGACCATTTTACAATTTGGGCCCAAGTTAGAAGCAGAGCCTAAGGTGTAAATTATCGATAGTCCATATCTCGGAAACTATAAGAGATAATGCAATTTCGCAACCGGCAATGTAATTAGCATGCCGAATATTACTTGGAGTGTGAATTGGAACGAAATCGCCAATAGATAAGACCATTTTACAATTTGGGCCCAAGTTAGAAGCAGAGCCTAAGGTGTAAATTATCGATAGTCCATATCTCGGAAACTATAAGAGATAATGCAATTTGGCAACCGGCAATGTAATTAGCATGCCGAATATTACTTGGAATGTGAATTGGAACGAAATAGCCAATAGATAAGACCATTTTACAATTTGGGCCCAAGTTAGAAGCAGAGCCTAAGGTGTAAATTATCGATAGTCCATATCTCGGAAACTATAAGAGATAATGCAATTTGGCAACCGGCAATGTAATTAGCATGCCGAATATTACTTAGAATGTGAATTGGAACGAAATCGCCAATAGGTAAGACCATTTTACAATTTGGGCCCAAGTTAGAAGCAGAGCCTAAGGTGTAAATTATCGATAGTCCATATCTCGGAAACTATAAGAGATAATTCAATTTGGCAACCGGCAATGTAATTAGCATGCCGAATATTACTTGGAATGTGAATTGGAACGAAATCGCCAATAGATAAGACCATTTTACAATTTGGGATCGATGGACGAACTTAGAAGCAGAGCCTAAGGTGTAAATTATCGATAGTCCATATCTCGGAAACTATAAGAGATAATGCAATTTGGCAACCGGCAATGTAATTAGCATGCCGAATATTACTTGGAATGTGAATTGGAACGAAATTGCCAATAGATAAGACCATTTTACAATTTGGGCCCAAGTTAGAAGCAGAGCCTAAGGTGTAAATTATCGATAGTCCATATCTCTGAAACTATAAGAGATAATGCAATTTCGCAACCGGCAATGTAATTAGCATGCCGAATATTACTTGGAATGTGAATTGGAACGAAATCGCCAATAGATAAGACCATTTTACAATTTGGGCCCAAGTTAGAAGCAGAGCCTAAGGTGTAAATTATCGATAGTCCATATCTCGGAAACTATAAGAGATAATGCAATTTGGCAACCGGCAATGTAATTAGCATGCCGAATATTACTTGGAATGTGAATTGGAACGAAATCGCCAATAGATAAGACCATTTTACAATTTGGGCCCAAGTTAGAAGCAGAGCCTAAGGTGTAAATTATCGATAGTCCATATCTCGGAAACTATAAGAGTTAATGCAATTTGGCAACCGGCAATGTAATTAGCATGCCGAATATTACTTGGAATGTGAATTGGAACGAAATCGCCAATAGATAAGACCATTTTACAATTTGGGCCCAAGTTAGAAGCAGAGCCTAAGGTGTAAATTATCGATAGTCCATATCTCGGAAACTATAAGAGTTAATGCAATTTGGCAACCGGCAATGTAATTAGCATGCCGAATATTACTTGGAATGTGAATTGGAACGAAATCGCCAATAGATAAGGCCATTTTACAATTTGGGCCCAAGTTAGAAGCAGAGCCTAAGGTGTAAATTATCGATAGTCCATATCTCGGAAACTATAAGAGATAATGCAATTTGGCAACCGGCAATGTAATTAGCATGCCGAATATTACTTGGAATGTGAATTGGAACGAAATCGCCAATAGATAAGACCATTTTACAATTTGGGCCCAAGTTAGAAGCAGAGCCTAAGGTGTAAATTATTGATAGTCCATATCTCGGAAACTATAAGAGATAATGCAATTTCGCAACCGGCAATGTAATTAGCATGCCGAATATCACTTGGAATGTGAATTGGGACGAAATTGCCAATAGATAAGACCATTTTACAATTTGGGCCCAAGTTAGAAGCAGAGCCTATGGTGTAAATTATCGATAGTCCATATCTCGGAAACTATAAGAGATAATGCAATTTGGCAACCGGCAATGTAATTAGCATGCCGAATATTACTTGGAGTGTGAATTGGAACGAAATCGCCAATAGATAAGACCATTTTACAATTTGGGCCCAAGTTAGAAGCAGAGCCTAAGGTGTAAATTATCGATAGTCCATATCTCGGAAACTATAAGAGTTAATGCAATTTGGCAACCGGCAATGTAATTAGCATGCCGAATATTACTTGGAATGTGAATTGGAACGAAATCGCCAATAGATAAGACCATTTTACAATTTGGGCCCAAGTTAGAAGCAGAGCCTAAGGTGTAAATTATCGATAGTCCATATCTCGGAAACTATAAGAGATAATGCAATTTGGCAACCGGCAATGTAATTAGCATGCCGAATATTACTTGGAATGTGAATTGGAACGAAATTGCCAATAGATAAGACCATTTTACAATTTGGGCCCAAGTTAGAAGCAGAGCCTAAGGTGTAAATTATCGATAGTCCATATCTCTGAAACTATAAGAGATAATGCAATTTCGCAACCGGCAATGTAATTAGCATGCCGAATATTACTTGGAATGTGAATTGGAACGAAATCGCCAATAGATAAGACCATTTTACAGTTTGGGCCCAAGTTAGAAGCAGAGCCTAAGGTGTAAATTATCGATAGTCCATATCTCGGAAACTATAAGAGATAATGCAATTTGGCAACCGGCAATGTAATTAGCATGCCGAATATTACTTGGAATGTGAATTGGAACGAAATCGCCAATAGATAAGACCATTTTACAATTTGGGCCCAAGTTAGAAGCAGAGCCTAAGGTGTAAATTATTGATAGTCCATATCTCGGAAACTATAAGAGATAATGCAATTTCGCAACCGGCAATGTAATTAGCATGCCGAATATCACTTGGAATGTGAATTGGGACGAAATCGCCAATAGATAAGACCATTTTACAATTTGGGCCCAAGTTAGAAGCAGAGCCTAAGGTGTAAATTATCGATAGTCCATATCTCGGAAACTATAAGAGATAATGCAATTTGGCAACCGGCAATGTAATTAGCATGCAGAATATTACTTGGAATGTGAATTGGAACGAAATCGCCAATAGATAAGACCATTTTACAATTTGGGCCCAAGTTAGAAGCAGAGCCTAAGGTGTAAATTATCGATAGTCCATATCTCGGAAACTATAAGAGTTAATGCAATCTGGCAACCGGCAATGTAATTAGCATGCCGAATATTACTTGGAATGTGAATTGGAACGAAATTGCCAATAGATAAGACCATTTTACAATTTGGGCCCAAGTTAGAAGCAGAGCCTAAGGTGTAAATTATCGATAGTCCATATCTCTGAAACTATAAGAGATAATGCAATTTCGCAACCGGCAATGTAATTAGCATGCCGAATATTACTTGGAATGTGAATTGGGACGAAATCGCCAATAGATAAGGCCATTTTACAATTTGGGCCCAAGTTAGAAGCAGAGCCTAAGGTGTAAATTATCGATAGTCCATATCTCGGAAACTATAAGAGATAATGCAATTTGGCAACCGGCAATGTAATTAGCATGCCGAATATTACTTGGAATGTGAATTGGAACGAAATCGCCAATAGATAAGACCATTTTACAATTTGGGCCCAAGTTAGAAGCAGAGCCTAAGGTGTAAATTATTGATAGTCCATATCTCGGAAACTATAAGAGATAATGCAATTTGGCAACCGGCAATGTAATTAGCATGCCGAATATTACTTGGAATGTGAATTGGAACGAAATCGCCAATAGATAAGACCATTTTACAATTTGGGCCCAAGTTAGAAGCAGAGCCTAAGGTGTAAATTATCGATAGTCCATATCTCGGAAACTATAAGAGTTAATGCAATTTGGCAACCGGCAATGTAATTAGCATGCCGAATATTACTTGGAATGTGAATTGGAACGAAATCGCCAATAGATAAGACCATTTTACAATTTGGGCCCAAGTTAGAAGCCGAGCCTAAGGTGTAAATTATCGATAGTCCATATCTCGGAAACTATAAGAGATAATGGAATTTGGCAACCGGCAATGTAATTAGCATGCCGAATATTACTTGGAATGTGAATTGGAACGAAATTGCCAATAGATAAGACCATTTTACAATTTGGGCCCAAGTTAGAAGCAGAGCCTAAGGTGTAAATTATCGATAGTCCATATCTCTGAAACTATAAGAGATAATGCAATTTCGCAACCGGCAATGTAATTAGCATGCCGAATATTACTTGGAATGTGAATTGGGACGAAATCGCCAATAGATAAGGCCATTTTACAATTTGGGCCCAAGTTAGAAGCAGAGCCTAAGGTGTAAATTATCGATAGTCCATATCTCGGAAACTATAAGAGATAATGCAATTTGGCAACCGGCAATGTAATTAGCATGCCGAATATCACTTGGAATGTGAATTGGGACGAAATCGCCAATAGATAAGACCATTTTACAATTTGGGCCCAAGTTAGAAGCAGAGCCTAAGGTGTAAATTATCGATAGTCCATATCTCGGAAACTATAAGAGATAATGCAATTTGGCAACCGGCAATGTAATTAGCATGCCGAATATTACTTGGAATGTGAATTGGAACGAAATCGCCAATAGATAAGACCATTTTACAATTTGGGCCCAAGTTAGAAGCAGAGCCTAAGGTGTAAATTATCGATAGTCTATATCTCGGAAACTATAAGAGATAATGCAATTTGGCAACCGGCAATGTAATTAGCATGCCGAATATTACTTGGAATGTGAATTGGAACGAAATCGCCAATAGATAAGACCATTTTACAATTTGGGCCCAAGTTAGAAGCAGAGCCTAAGGTGTAAATTATCGATAGTCCATATCTCGGAAACTATAAGAGATAATGCAATTTCGCAACCGGCAATGTAATTAGCATGCCGAATATTACTTGGAGTGTGAATTGGAACGAAATCGCCAATAGATAAGACCATTTTACAATTTGGGCCCAAGTTAGAAGCAGAGCCTAAGGTGTAAATTATCGATAGTCCATATCTCGGAAACTATAAGAGATAATGCAATTTGGTAACCGGCAATGTAATTAGCATGCCGAATATTACTTGGAATGTGAATTGGAACGAAATCGCCAATAGATAAGACCATTTTACAATTTGGGCCCAAGTTAGAAGCAGAGCTTAAGGTGTAAATTATCGATAGTCCATATCTCGGAAACTATAAGAGATAATGCAATTTGGCAACCGGCAATGTAATTAGCATGCCAAATATTACTTGGAATGTGAATTGGAACGAAATCGCCAATAGATAAGACCATTTTACAATTTGGGCCCAAGTTAGAAGCAGAGCCTAAGGTGTAAATTATTGATAGTCCATATCTCGGAAACTATAAGAGATAATGCAATTTGGCAACCGGCAATGTAATTAGCATGCCGAATATTACTTGGAATGTGAATTGCAACTAAATCGCCAATAGATAAGACCATTTTACAATTTGGGCCCAAGTTAGAAGCAGAGCCTAAGGTGTAAATTATCGATAGTCCATATCTCGGAAACTATAAGAGATAATGCAATTTGGCAACCGGCAATGTAATTAGCATGCCGAATATTACTTGGAATGTGAATTGGAACGAAATCGCCAATAGATAAGACCATTTTACAATTTGGGCCCAAGTTAGATGCAGAGCCTAAGGTGTAAATTATCGATAGTCCATATCTCGGAAACTATAAGAGATAATGCAATTTGGCAACCGGCAATGTAATTAGCATGCCGAATATTACTTGGAATGTGAATTGCAACTAAATCGCCAATAGATAAGACCATTTTACAATTTGGGCCCAAGTTAGAAGCAGAGCCTAAGGTGTAAATTATCGATAGTCCATATCTCGGAAACTATAAGAGATAATGCAATTTGGCAACCGGCAATGTAATTAGCATGCCGAATATTACTTGGAATGTGAATTGGAACGAAATGGCCAATAGATAAGACCATTTTACAATTTGGGCCCAAGTTAGAAGCAGAGCCTAAGGTGTAAATTATCGATAGTCCATATCTCGGAAACTATAAGAGATAATGCAATTTGGCAACCGGCAATGTAATTAGCATGCCGAATATTACTTGGAATGTGAATTGGAACGAAATCGCCAATAGATAAGACCATTTTACAATTTGGGCCCAAGTTAGAAGCAGAGCCTAAGGTGTAAATTATCGATTGTCCATATCTCGGAAACTATAAGAGATAATGCAATTTGGCAACCGGCAATGTAATTAGCATGCCGAATATTACTTGGAATGTGAATTGGAACGAAATCGCCAATAGATAAGACCATTTTACAATTTGGGCCCAAGTTAGAAGCAGAGCCTAAGGTGTAAATTATTGATAGTCCATATCTCGGAAACTATAAGAGATAATGCAATTTCGCAACCGGCAATGTAATTAGCATGCCGAATATCACTTGGAATGTGAATTGGGACGAAATCGCCAATAGATAAGACCATTTTACAATTTGGGCCCAAGTTAGAAGCAGAGCCTATGGTGTAAATTATCGATAGTCCATATCTCGGAAACTATAAGAGATAATGCAATTTGGCAACCGGCAATGTAATTAGCATGCCGAATATTACTTGGAATGTGAATTGGAACGAAATCGCCAATAGATAAGACCATTTTACAATTTGGGCCCAAGTTAGAAGCAGAGCCTAAGGTGTAAATTATCGATAGTCCATATTTCGGAAACTATAAGAGATAATGCAATTTGGCAACCGGCAATGTAATTAGCATGCCGAATATTACTTGGAATGTGAATTGGAACGAAATCGCCAATAGATAAGACCATTTTACAATTTGGGCCCAAGTTAGAAGCAGAGCCTAAGGTGTAAATTATCGATAGTCCATATCTCGGAAACTATAAGAGATAATGCAATTTCGCAACCGGCAATGTAATTAGCATGCCGAATATTACTTGGAGTGTGAATTGGAACGAAATCGCCAATAGATAAGACCATTTTACAATTTGGGCCCAAGTTAGAAGCAGAGCCTAAGGTGTAAATTATCGATAGTCCATATCTCGGAAACTATAAGAGATAATGCAATTTGGCAACCGGCAATGTAATTAGCATGCCGAATATTACTTGGAATGTGAATTGGAACGAAATCGCCAATATATAAGACCATTTTACAATTTGGGCCCAAGTTAGAAGCAGAGCCTAAGGTGTAAATTATCGATAGTCCATATCTCGGAAACTATAAGAGATAATGCAATTTGGCAACCGGCAATGTAATTAGCATGCCGAATATTACTTGGAATGTGAATTGCAACTAAATCGCCAATAGATAAGACCATTTTACAATTTGGGCCCAAGTTAGATGCAGAGCCTAAGGTGTAAATTATCGATAGTCCATATCTCGGAAACTATAGAGATAATGCAATTTGGCAACCGGCAATGTAATTAGCATGCCGAATATTACTTGGAATGTGAATTGCAACTAAATCGCCAATAGATAAGACCATTTTACAATTTGGGCCCAAGTTAGAAGCAGAGCCTAAGGTGTAAATTATCGATAGTCCATATCTCGGAAACTATAAGAGATAATGCAATTTGGCAACCGGCAATGTAATTAGCATGCCGAATATTACTTGGAATGTGAATTGGAACGAAATCGCCAATAGATAAGACCATTTTACAATTTGGGCCCAAGTTAGAAGCAGAGCCTAAGGTGTAAATTATAGATAGTCCATATCTCGGAAACTATAAGAGATAATGCAATTTCGCAACCGGCAATGTAATTAGCATGCCGAATATCACTTGGAATGTGAATTGGGACGAAATCGCCAATAGATAAGACCATTTTACAATTTGGGAGCAAGTTAGAAGCAGAGCCTAAGGTGTAAATTATCGATAGTCCATATCTCGGAAACTATAAGAGATAATGCAATTTGGCAACCGGCAATGTAATTAGCATGCCGAATATTACTTGGAATGTGAATTGGAACGAAATCGCCAATAGATAAGACCATTTTACAATTTGGGCCCAAGTTAGAAGCAGAGCCTAAGGTGTAAATTATCGATAGTCCATATCTCGGAAACTATAAGAGATAATGCAATTTGGCAACCGGCAATGTAATTAGCATGCCGAATATTACTTGGAATGTGAATTGGAACGAAATCGCCAATAGATAAGACCATTTTACAATTTGGGCCCAAGTTAGAAGCAGAGCCTAAGGTGTAAATTATCGATAGTCCATATCTCGGAAACTATAAGAGATAATGCAATTTGGCAACCGGCAATGTAATTAGCATGCCGAATATTACTTGGAATGTGAATTGGAACGAAATCGCCAATAGGTAAGGCCATTTTACAATTTGGGCCCAAGTTAGAAGCAGAGCCTAAGGTGTAAATTATCGATAGTCCATATCTCGGAAACTATAAGAGATAATGCAATTTGGCAACCGGCAATGTAATTAGCATGCCGAATATTACTTGGAATGTGAATTGGAACGAAATCGCCAATAGATAAGACCATTTTACAATTTGGGCCCAAGTTAGAAGCAGAGCCTAAGGTGTAAATTATCGATAGTCCATATCTCGGAAACTATAAGAGATAATGCAATTTGGCAACCGGCAATGTAATTAGCATGCCGAATATTACTTGGAATGTGAATTGGAACGAAATCGCCAATAGAAAAGACCATTTTACAATTTGGGCCCAAGTTAGAAGCAGAGCCTAAGGTGTAAATTATCGATAGTCCATATCTCGTAAACTATAAGAGATAATGCAATTTGGCAACCGGCAATGTAATTAGCATGCCGAATATTACTTGGAATGTGAATTGCAACTAAATCGCCAATAGATAAGACCATTTTACAATTTGGGCCCAAGTTAGAAGCAGAGCCTAAGGTGTAAATTATCGATAGTCCATATCTCGGAAACTATAAGAGATAATGCAATTTGGCAACCGGCAATGTAATTGGCATGCCGAATATTACTTGGAATGTGAATTGGAACGAAATCGCCAATAGATAAGACCATTTTACAATTTGGGCCCAAGTTAGAAGCAGAGCCTAAGGTGTAAATTATCGATAGTCCATATCTCGGAAACTGTAAGAGATAATGCAATTTGGCAACCGGCAATGTAATTAGCATGCCGAATATTACTTGGAATGTGAATTGGAACGAAATCGCCAATAGATAAGACCATTTTACAATTTGGGCCCAAGTTAGAAGCAGAGCCTAAGGTGTAAATTATCGATAGTCCATATCTCGGAAACTATAAGAGATAATGCAATTTGGCAACCGGCAATGTAATTAGCATGCCGAATATTACTTGGAATGTGAATTGGAACGAAATAGCCAATAGATAAGACCATTTTACAATTTGGGCCCAAGTTAGAAGCAGAGCCTAAGGTGTAAATTATCGATAGTCCATATCTCGGAAACTATAAGAGATAATGCAATTTGGCAACCGGCAATGTAATTAGCATGCCGAATATTACTTAGAATGTGAATTGGAACGAAATCGCCAATAGGTAAGACCATTTTACAATTTGGGCCCAAGTTAGAAGCAGAGCCTAAGGTGTAAATTATCGATAGTCCATATCTCGGAAACTATAAGAGATAATTCAATTTGGCAACCGGCAATGTAATTAGCATGCCGAATATTACTTGGAATGTGAATTGGAACGAAATCGCCAATAGATAAGACCATTTTACAATTTGGGCCCAACTTAGAAGCAGAGCCTAAGGTGTAAATTATCGATAGTCCATATCTCGGAAACTATAAGAGATAATGCAATTTGGCAACCGGCAATGTAATTAGCATGCCGAATATTACTTGGAATGTGAATTGGAACGAAATTGCCAATAGATAAGACCATTTTACAATTTGGGCCCAAGTTAGAAGCAGAGCCTAAGGTGTAAATTATCGATAGTCCATATCTCTGAAACTATAAGAGATAATGCAATTTCGCAACCGGCAATGTAATTAGCATGCCGAATATTACGTGGAATGTGAATTGGAACGAAATCGCCAATAGATAAGACCATTTTACAATTTGGGCCCAAGTTAGAAGCAGAGCCTAAGGTGTAAATTATCGATAGTCCATATCTCGGAAACTATAAGAGATAATGCAATTTGGCAACCGGCAATGTAATTAGCATGCCGAATATTACTTGGAATGTGAATTGGAACGAAATCGCCAATAGATAAGACCATTTTACAATTTGGGCCCAAGTTAGAAGCAGAGCCTAAGGTGTAAATTATCGATAGTCCATATCTCGGAAACTGTAAGAGATAATGCAATTTGGCAACCGGCAATGTAATTAGCATGCCGAATATTACTTGGAATGTGAATTGGAACGAAATCGCCAATAGATAAGACCATTTTACAATTTAGGCCCAAGTTAGAAGCAGAGCCTAAGGTGTAAATTATCGATAGTCCATATCTCGGAAACTATAAGAAATAATGCAATTTGGCAACCGGCAATGTAATTAGCATGCCGAATATTACTTGGAATGTGAATTGGAACGAAATCGCCAATAGATAAGACCATTTTACAATTTGGGCCCAAGTTAGAAGCAGAGCCTAAGGTGTAAATTATCGATAGTCCATATCTCGGAAACTATAAGAGATAATGCAATTTCGCAACCGGCAATGTAATTAGCATGCCGAATATTACTTGGAGTGTGAATTGGAACGAAATCGCCAATAGATAAGACCATTTTACAATTTGGGCCCAAGTTAGAAGCAGAGCCTAAGGTGTAAATTATCGATAGTCCATATCTCGGAAACTATAAGAGATAATGCAATTTGGCAACCGGCAATGTAATTAGCATGCCGAATATTACTTGGAATGTGAATTGGAACGAAATAGCCAATAGATAAGACCATTTTACAATTTGGGCCCAAGTTAGAAGCAGAGCCTAAGGTGTAAATTATCGATAGTCCATATCTCGGAAACTATAAGAGATAATGCAATTTGGCAACCGGCAATGTAATTAGCATGCCGAATATTACTTAGAATGTGAATTGGAACGAAATCGCCAATAGGTAAGACCATTTTACAATTTGGGCCCAAGTTAGAAGCAGAGCCTAAGGTGTAAATTATCGATAGTCCATATCTCGGAAACTATAAGAGATAATTCAATTTGGCAACCGGCAATGTAATTAGCATGCCGAATATTACTTGGAATGTGAATTGGAACGAAATCGCCAATAGATAAGACCATTTTACAATTTGGGCCCAACTTAGAAGCAGAGCCTAAGGTGTAAATTATCGATAGTCCATATCTCGGAAACTATAAGAGATAATGCAATTTGGCAACCGGCAATGTAATTAGCATGCCGAATATTACTTGGAATGTGAATTGGAACGAAATTGCCAATAGATAAGACCATTTTACAATTTGGGCCCAAGTTAGAAGCAGAGCCTAAGGTGTAAATTATCGATAGTCCATATCTCTGAAACTATAAGAGATAATGCAATTTCGCAACCGGCAATGTAATTAGCATGCCGAATATTACTTGGAATGTGAATTGGAACGAAATCGCCAATAGATAAGACCATTTTACAATTTGGGCCCAAGTTAGAAGCAGAGCCTAAGGTGTAAATTATCGATAGTCCATATCTCGGAAACTATAAGAGATAATGCAATTTGGCAACCGGCAATGTAATTAGCATGCCGAATATTACTTGGAATGTGAATTGGAACGAAATCGCCAATAGATAAGACCATTTTACAATTTGGGCCCAAGTTAGAAGCAGAGCCTAAGGTGTAAATTATCGATAGTCCATATCTCGGAAACTATAAGAGTTAATGCAATTTGGCAACCGGCAATGTAATTAGCATGCCGAATATTACTTGGAATGTGAATTGGAACGAAATCGCCAATAGATAAGACCATTTTACAATTTGGGCCCAAGTTAGAAGCAGAGCCTAAGGTGTAAATTATCGATAGTCCATATCTCGGAAACTATAAGAGTTAATGCAATTTGGCAACCGGCAATGTAATTAGCATGCCGAATATTACTTGGAATGTGAATTGGAACGAAATCGCCAATAGATAAGGCCATTTTACAATTTGGGCCCAAGTTAGAAGCAGAGCCTAAGGTGTAAATTATCGATAGTCCATATCTCGGAAACTATAAGAGATAATGCAATTTGGCAACCGGCAATGTAATTAGCATGCCGAATATTACTTGGAATGTGAATTGGAACGAAATCGCCAATAGATAAGACCATTTTACAATTTGGGCCCAAGTTAGAAGCAGAGCCTAAGGTGTAAATTATCGATAGTCCATATCTCGGAAACTATAAGAGATAATGCAATTTGGCAACCGGCAATGTAATTAGCATGCCGAATATTACTTGGAATGTGAATTGGAACGAAATCGCCAATAGATAAGACCATTTTACAATTTGGGCCCAAGTTAGAAGCAGAGCCTAAGGTGTAAATTATTGATAGTCCATATCTCGGAAACTATAAGAGATAATGCAATTTCGCAACCGGCAATGTAATTAGCATGCCGAATATCACTTGGAATGTGAATTGGGACGAAATTGCCAATAGATAAGACCATTTTACAATTTGGGCCCAAGTTAGAAGCAGAGCCTAAGGTGTAAATTATCGATAGTCCATATCTCGGAAACTATAAGAGATAATGCAATTTGGCAACCGGCAATGTAATTAGCATGTCGAATATTACTTGGAGTGTGAATTGGAACGAAATCGCCAATAGATAAGACCATTTTACAATTTGGGCCCAAGTTAGAAGCAGAGCCTAAGGTGTAAATTATCGATAGTCCATATCTCGGAAACTATAAGAGATAATGCAATTTGGCAACCGGCAATGTAATTAGCATGCCGAATATTACTTAGAATGTGAATTGGAACGAAATTGCCAATAGATAAGACCATTTTACAATTTGGGCCCAAGTTAGAAGCAGAGCCTAAGGTGTAAATTATCGATAGTCCATATCTCTGAAACTATAAGAGATAATGCAATTTCGCAACCGGCAATGTAATTAGCATGCCGAATATTACTTGGAATGTGAATTGGGACGAAATCGCCAATAGATAAGGCCATTTTACAATTTGGGCCCAAGTTAGAAGCAGAGCCTAAGGTGTAAATTATCGATAGTCCATATCTCGGAAACTATAAGAGATAATGCGATTTGGCAACCGGCAATGTAATTAGCATGCCGAATATTACTTGGAATGTGAATTGGAACGAAATCGCCAATAGATAAGACCATTTTACAATTTGGGCCCAAGTTAGAAGCAGAGCCTAAGGTGTAAATTATTGATAGTCCATATCTCGGAAACTATAAGAGATAATGCAATTTGGCAACCGGCAATGTAATTAGCATGCCGAATATTGCTTGGAATGTGAATTGGAACGAAATCGCCAATAGATAAGACCATTTTACAATTTGAGCCCAAGTTAGAAGCAGAGCCTAAGGTGTAAATTATCGATAGTCCATATCTCGGAAACTATAAGAGATAATGCAATTTGGCAACCGGCAATGTAATTAGCATGCCGAATATTACTTGGAACGTGAATTGGAACGAAATCGCCAATAGATAAGACCATTTTACAATTTGGGCCCAAGATAGAAGCAGAGCCTAAGGTGTAAATTATCGATAGTCCATATCTCGGAAACTATAAGAGATAATGCAATTTGGCAACTGGCAATGTAATTAGCATGCCGAATATTACTTGGAATGTGAATTGGAACGAAATCGCCAATAGATAAGACCATTTTACAATTTGGGCCCAAGTTAGAAGCAGAGCCTAAGGTGTAAATTATTGATAGTCCATATCTCGGAAACTATAAGAGGTAATGCAATTTCGCAACCGGCAATGTAATTAGCATGCCGAATATCACTTGGAATGTGAATTGGGACGAAATCGCCAATAGATAAGACCATTTTACAATTTGGGCCCAAGTTAGAAGCAGAGCCTAAGGTGTAATTTATCGATAGTCCATATCTCGGAAACTATAAGAGATAATGCAATTTGGCAACCGGCAATGTAATTAGCATGCCGAATATTACTTGGAATGTGAATTGGAACGAAATCGCCAATAGATAAGACCATTTTACAATTTGGGCCCAAGTTAGAAGCAGAGCCTAAGGTGTAAATTATCGATAGTCTATATCTCGGAAACTATAAGGGATAATGCAATTTGGCAACCGGCAATGTAATTAGCATGCCGAATATTACTTGGAATGTGAATTGGAACGAAATCGCCAATAGATAAGACCATTTTACAATTTGGGCCCAAGTTAGAAGCAGAGCCTAAGGTGTAAATTATCGATAGTCCATATCTCGGAAACTATAAGAGATAATGCAATTTCGCAACCGGCAATGTAATTAGCATGCCGAATATTACTTGGAATGTGAATTGGAACGAAATCGCCAATAGATAAGACCATTTTACAATTTGGGCCCAAGTTAGAAGCAGAGCCTAAGGTGTAAATTATCGATAGTCCATATCTCGGAAACTATAAGAGTTAATGCAATTTGGCAACCGGCAATGTAATTAGCATGCCGAATATTACTTGGAATGTGAATTGGAACGAAATCGCCAATAGATAAGGCCATTTTACAATTTGGGCCCAAGTTAGAAGCAGAGCCTAAGGTGTAAATTATCGATAGTCCATATCTCGGAAACTATAAGAGATAATGCAATTTGGCAACCGGCAATGTAATTAGCATGCCGAATATCACTTGGAATGTGAATTGGGACGAAATCGCCAATAGATAAGACCATTTTACAATTTGGGCCCAAGTTAGAAGCAGAGCCTAAGGTGTAAATTATCGATAGTCCATATCTCGGAAACTATAAGAGATAATGCAATTTGGCAACCGGCAATGTAATTAGCATGCCGAATATTACTTGGAGTGTGAATTGGAACGAAATCGCCAATAGATAAGACCATTTTACAATTTGGGCCCAAGTTAGAAGCAGAGCCTAAGGTGTAAATTATCGATAGTCCATATCTCGGAAACTATAAGAGATAATGCAATTTGGCAACCGGCAATGTAATTAGCATGCCGAATATTACTTGGAATGTGAATTGGAACGAAATCGCCAATAGATAAGACCATTTTACAATTTGGGCCCAAGTTAAAAGCAGAGCCTAAGGTGTAAATTATCGATAGTCCATATCTCGGAAACTATAAGAGATAATGCAATTTGGCAACCGGCAATGTAATTAGCATGCCGAATATTACTTGGAATGTGAATTGGAACGAAATCGCCAATAGATAAGACCATTTTACAATTTGGGCCCAAGATAGAAGCAGAGCCTAAGGTGTAAATTATCGATAGTCCATATCTCGGAAACTATAAGAGATAATGCAATTTGGCAACTGGCAATGTAATTAGCATGCCGAATATTACTTGGAATGTGAATTGGAACGAAATCGCCAATAGATAAGACCATTTTACAATTTGGGCCCAAGTTAGAAGCAGAGCCTAAGGTGTAAATTATTGATAGTCCATATCTCGGAAACTATAAGAGGTAATGCAATTTCGCAACCGGCAATGTAATTAGCATGCCGAATATCACTTGGAATGTGAATTGGGACGAAATCGCCAATAGATAAGACCATTTTACAATTTGGGCCCAAGTTAGAAGCAGAGCCTAAGGTGTAATTTATCGATAGTCCATATCTCGGAAACTATAAGAGATAATGCAATTTGGCAACCGGCAATGTAATTAGCATGCCGAATATTACTTGGAATGTGAATTGGAACGAAATCGCCAATAGATAAGACCATTTTACAATTTGGGCCCAAGTTAGAAGCAGAGCCTAAGGTGTAAATTATCGATAGTCTATATCTCGGAAACTATAAGAGATAATGCAATTTGGCAACCGGCAATGTAATTAGCATGCCGAATATTACTTGGAATGTGAATTGGAACGAAATCGCCAATAGATAAGACCATTTTACAATTTGGGCCCAAGTTAGAAGCAGAGCCTAAGGTGTAAATTATCGATAGTCCATATCTCGGAAACTATAAGAGATAATGCAATTTCGCAACCGGCAATGTAATTAGCATGCCGAATATTACTTGGAATGTGAATTGGAACGAAATCGCCAATAGATAAGACCATTTTACAATTTGGGCCCAAGTTAGAAGCAGAGCCTAAGGTGTAAATTATCGATAGTCTATATCTCGGAAACTATAAGAGATAATGCAATTTGGCAACCGGCAATGTAATTAGCATGCCGAATATTACTTGGAATGTGAATTGGAACGAAATCGCCAATAGATAAGGCCATTTTACAATTTGGGCCCAAGTTAGAAGCAGAGCCTAAGGTGTAAATTATCGATAGTCCATATCTCGGAAACTATAAGAGATAATGCAATTTCGCAACCGGCAATGTAATTAGCATGCCGAATATTACTTGGAATGTGAATTGGAACGAAATCGCCAATAGATAAGACCATTTTACAATTTGGGCCCAAGTTAGAAGCAGAGCCTAAGGTGTAAATTATCGATAGTCCATATCTCGGAAACTATAAGAGTTAATGCAATTTGGCAACCGGCAATGTAATTAGCATGCCGAATATTACTTGGAATGTGAATTGGAACGAAATCGCCAATAGATAAGGCCATTTTACAATTTGGGCCCAAGTTAGAAGCAGAGCCTAAGGTGTAAATTATCGATAGTCCATATCTCGGAAACTATAAGAGATAATGCAATTTGGCAACCGGCAATGTAATTAGCATGCCGAATATTACTTGGAATGTGAATTGGAACGAAATCGCCAATAGATAAGACCATTTTACAATTTGGGCCCAAGTTAGAAGCAGAGCCTAAGGTGTAAATTATCGATAGTCCATATCTCGGAAACTATAAGAGATAATGCAATTTGGCAACCGGCAATGTAATTAGCATGCCGAATATTACTTGGAATGTGAATTGGAACGAAATCGCCAATAGATAAGACCATTTTACAATTTGGGCCCAAGTTAGAAGCAGAGCCTAAGGTGTAAATTATTGATAGTCCATATCTCGGAAACTATAAGAGATAATGCAATTTCGCAACCGGCAATGTAATTAGCATGCCGAATATCACTTGGAATGTGAATTGGGACGAAATCGCCAATAGATAAGACCATTTTACAATTTGGGCCCAAGTTAGAAGCAGAGCCTAAGGTGTAAATTATCGATAGTCCATATCTCGGAAACTATAAGAGATAATGCAATTTGGCAACCGGCAATGTAATTAGCATGCCGAATATTACTTGGAGTGTGAATTGGAACGAAATCGCCAATAGATAAGACCATTTTACAATTTGGGCCCAAGTTAGAAGCAGAGCCTAAGGTGTAAATTATCGATAGTCCATATCTCGGAAACTATAAGAGATAATGCAATTTGGCAACCGGCAATGTAATTAGCATGCCGAATATTACTTAGAATGTGAATTGGAACGAAATTGCCAATAGATAAGACCATTATACAATTTGGGCCCAAGTTAGAAGCAGAGCCTAAGGTGTAAATTATCGATAGTCCATATCTCTGAAACTATAAGAGATAATGCAATTTCGCAACCGGCAATGTAATTAGCATGCCGAATATTACTTGGAATGTGAATTGGGACGAAATCGCCAATAGATAAGGCCATTTTACAATTTGGGCCCAAGTTAGAAGCAGAGCCTAAGGTGTAAATTATCGATAGTCCATATCTCGGAAACTATAAGAGATAATGCGATTTGGCAACCGGCAATGTAATTAGCATGCCGAATATTACTTGGAATGTGAATTGGAACGAAATCGCCAATAGATAAGACCATTTTACAATTTGGGCCCAAGTTAGAAGCAGAGCCTAAGGTGTAAATTATTGATAGTCCATATCTCGGAAACTATAAGAGATAATGCAATTTGGCAACCGGCAATGTAATTAGCATGCCGAATATTGCTTGGAATGTGAATTGGAACGAAATCGCCAATAGATAAGACCATTTTACAATTTGGGCCCAAGTTAGAAGCAGAGCCTAAGGTGTAAATTATCGATAGTCTATATCTCGGAAACTATAAGAGATAATGCAATTTGGCAACCGGCAATGTAATTAGCATGCCGAATATTACTTGGAATGTGAATTGCAACTAAATCGCCAATAGATAAGACCATTTTACAAATTGGGCCCAAGTTAGAAGCAGAGCCTAAGGTGTAAATTATCGATAGTCCATATCTCGGAAACTATAAGAGATAATGCAATTTGGCAACCGGCAATGTAATTAGCATGCCGAATATTACTTGGAATGTGAATTGGAACGAAATCGCCAATAGATAAGACCATTTTACAATTTGGGCCCAAGATAGAAGCAGAGCCTAAGGTGTAAATTATCGATAGTCCATATCTCGGAAACTATAAGAGATAATGCAATTTGGCAACTGGCAATGTAATTAGCATGCCGAATATTACTTGGAATGTGAATTGGAACGAAATCGCCAATAGATAAGACCATTTTACAATTTGGGCCCAAGTTAGAAGCAGAGCCTAAGGTGTAAATTATTGATAGTCCATATCTCGGAAACTATAAGAGATAATGCAATTTCGCAACCGGCAATGTAATTAGCATGCCGAATATCACTTGGAATGTGAATTGGGACGAAATCGGCAATAGATAAGACCATTTTACAATTTGGGCCCAAGTTAGAAGCAGAGCCTAAGGTGTAATTTATCGATAGTCCATATCTCGGAAACTATAAGAGATAATGCAATTTGGCAACCGGCAATGTAATTAGCATGCCGAATATTACTTGGAATGTGAATTGGAACGAAATCGCCAATAGATAAGACCATTTTACAATTTGGGCCCAAGTTAGAAGCAGAGCCTAAGGTGTAAATTATCGATAGTCTATATCTCGGAAACTATAAGAGATAATGCAATTTGGCAACCGGCAATGTAATTAGCATGCCGAATATTACTTGGAATGTGAATTGGAACGAAATCGCCAATAGATAAGACCATTTTACAATTTGGGCCCAAGTTAGAAGCAGAGCCTAAGGTGTAAATTATCGATAGTCTATATCTCGGAAACTATAAGAGATAATGCAATTTGGCAACCGGCAATGTAATTAGCATGCCGAATATTACTTGGAATGTGAATTGGAACGAAATCGCCAATAGATAAGACCATTTTACAATTTGGGCCCAAGTTAGAAGCAGAGCCTAAGGTGTAAATTATCGATAGTCCATATCTCGGAAACTATAAGAGATAATGCAATTTCGCAACCGGCAATGTAATTAGCATGCCGAATATTACTTGGAATGTGAATTGGAACGAAATCGCCAATAGATAAGACCATTTTACAATTTGGGCCCAAGTTAGAAGCAGAGCCTAAGGTGTAAATTATCGATAGTCCATATCTCGGAAACTATAAGAGATAATGCAATTTGGCAACCGGCAATGTAATTAGCATGCCAAATATTACTTGGAATGTGAATTGGAACGAAATCGCCAATAGATAAGACCATTTTACAATTTGGGCCCAAGTTAGAAGCAGAGCCTAAGGTGTAAATTATCGATAGTCCATATCTCGGAAACTATAAGAGATAATGCAATTTGGCAACCGGCAATGTAATTAGCATGCCGAATATTACTTGGAATGTGAATTGCAACTAAATCGCCAATAGATAAGACCATTTTACAAATTGGGCCCAAGTTAGAAGCAGAGCCTAAGGTGTAAATTATCGATAGTCCATATCTCGGAAACTATAAGAGATAATGCAATTTGGCAACCGGCAATGTAATTAGCATGCCGAATATTACTTGGAATGTGAATTGCAACTAAATCGCCAATAGATAAGACCATTTTACAATTTGGGCCCAAGTTAGAAGCAGAGCCTAAGGTGTAAATTATCGATAGTCCATATCTCGGAAACTATAAGAGATAATGCAATTTGGCAACCGGCAATGTAATTAGCATGCCGAATATTACTTGGAATGTGAATTGGAACGAAATCGCCAATAGATAAGACCATTTTACAATTTGGGCCCAAGTTAGAAGCAGAGCCTAAGGTGTAAATTATCGATAGTCCATATCTCGGAAACTATAAGAGATAATGCAATTTGGCAACTGGCAATGTAATTAGCATGCCGAATATTACTTGGAATGTGAATTGGAACGAAATCGCCAATAGATAAGACCATTTTACAATTTGGGCCCAAGTTAGAAGCAGAGCCTATGGTGTAAATTATCGATAGTCCATATCTCGGAAACTATAAGAGTTAATGCAATTTGGCAACCGGCAATGTAATTAGCATGCCGAATATTACTTGGAATGTGAATTGGAACGAAATCGCCAATAGATAAGACCATTTTACAATTTGGGCCCAAGTTAGAAGCAGAGCCTAAGGTGTAAATTATCGATAGTCCATATCTCGGAAACTATAAGAGATAATGCAATTTGGCAACCGGCAATGTAATTAGCATGCCGAATATTACTTGGAATGTGAATTGGAACGAAATCGCCAATAGATAAGACCATTTTACAATTTGGGCCCAAGTTAGAAGCAGAGCCTAAGGTGTAAATTATCGATATTCCATATCTCGGAAACTATAAGAGTTAATGCAATTTGGCAACCGGCAATGTAATTAGCATGCCGAATATTACTTGGAATGTGAATTGGAACGAAATCGCCAATAGATAAGACCATTTTACAATTTGGGCCCAAGTTAGAAGCAGAGCCTAAGGTGTAAATTATCGATAGTCCATATCTCGGAAACTATAAGAGATAATGCAATTTGGCAACCGGCAATGTAATTAGCATGCCGAATATTACTTGGAATGTGAATTGGAACGAAATTGCCAATAGATAAGACCATTTTACAATTTGGGCCCAAGTTAGAAGCAGAGCCTAAGGTGTAAATTATCGATAGTCCATATCTCTGAAACTATAAGAGATAATGCAATTTCGCAACCGGCAATGTAATTAGCATGCCGAATATTACTTGGAATGTGAATTGGAACGAAATCGCCAATAGATAAGACCATTTTACAATTTGGGCCCAAGTTAGAAGCAGAGCCTAAGGTGTAAATTATCGATAGTCCATATCTCGGAAACTATAAGAGATAATGCAATTTGGCAACCGGCAATGTAATTAGCATGCCGAATATTACTTGGAATGTGAATTGGAACGAAATCGCCAATAGATAAGACCATTTTACAATTTGGGCCCAAGTTAGAAGCAGAGCCTAAGGTGTAAATTATCGATAGTCCATATCTCGGAAACTATAAGAGATAATGCAATTTGGCAACCGGCAATGTAATTAGCATGCCGAATATTACTTGGAATGTGAATTGGAACGAAATCGCCAATAGATAAGACCATTTTACAATTTGGGCCCAAGTTAGAAGCAGAGCCTAAGGTGTAAATTATTGATAGTCCATATCTCGGAAACTATAAGAGATAATGCAATTTGGCAACCGGCAATGTAATTAGCATGCCGAATATTACTTGGATTGTGAATTGGGACGAAATCGCCAATAGATAAGACCATTTTACAATTTGGGCCCAAGTTAGAAGCAGAGCCTAAGGTGTAAATTATCGATAGTCTATATCTCGGAAACTATAAGAGATAATGCAATTTGGCAACCGGCAATGTAATTAGCATGCCGAATATTACTTGGAATGTGAATTGCAACTAAATCGCCAATAGATAAGACCATTTTACAAATTGGGCCCAAGTTAGAAGCAGAGCCTAAGGTGTAAATTATCGATAGTCCATATCTCGGAAACTATAAGAGATAATGCAATTTGGCAACCGGCAATGTAATTAGCATGCCGAATATTACTTGGAATGTGAATTGCAACTAAATCGCCAATAGATAAGACCATTTTACAATTTGGGCCCAAGTTAGAAGCAGAGCCTAAGGTGTAAATTATCGATAGTCCATATCTCGGAAACTATAAGAGATAATGCAATTTGGCAACCGGCAATGTAATTAGCATGCCGAATATTACTTGGAATGTGAATTGGAACGAAATCGCCAATAGATAAGACCATTTTACAATTTGGGCCCAAGTTAGAAGCAGAGCCTAAGGTGTAAATTATCGATAGTCCATATCTCGGAAACTATAAGAGATAATGCAATTTGGCAACCGGCAATGTAATTAGCATGCCAAATATTACTTGGAATGTGAATTGGAACGAAATCGCCAATAGATAAGACCATTTTACAATTTGGGCCCAAGTTAGAAGCAGAGCCTAAGGTGTAAATTATCGATAGTCCATATCTCGGAAACTATAAGAGATAATGCAATTTGGCAACCGGCAATGTAATTAGCATGCCGAATATTACTTGGAATGTGAATTGCAACTAAATCGCCAATAGATAAGACCATTTTACAAATTGGGCCCAAGTTAGAAGCAGAGCCTAAGGTGTAAATTATCGATAGTCCATATCTCGGAAACTATAAGAGATAATGCAATTTGGCAACCGGCAATGTAATTAGCATGCCGAATATTACTTGGAATGTGAATTGCAACTAAATCGCCAATAGATAAGACCATTTTACAATTTGGGCCCAAGTTAGAAGCAGAGCCTAAGGTGTAAATTATCGATAGTCCATATCTCGGAAACTATAAGAGATAATGCAATTTGGCAACCGGCAATGTAATTAGCATGCCGAATATTACTTGGAATGTGAATTGGAACGAAATCGCCAATAGATAAGACCATTTTACAATTTGGGCCCAAGTTAGAAGCAGAGCCTAAGGTGTA
Organism: Rhynchophorus ferrugineus; assembly: GCF_030347505.1. NCBI lineage: Eukaryota > Metazoa > Arthropoda > Insecta > Coleoptera > Curculionidae > Rhynchophorus > Rhynchophorus ferrugineus. The sequence goes on along the minus strand of NW_027472606.1, from coordinate 575,195 downwards.
AATTATCGATAGTCCATATCTCGGAAACTATAAGAGATAATGCAATTTGGCAACTGGCAATGTAATTAGCATGCCGAATATTACTTGGAATGTGAATTGGAACGAAATCGCCAATAGATAAGACCATTTTACAATTTGGGCCCAAGTTAGAAGCAGAGCCTATGGTGTAAATTATCGATAGTCCATATCTCGGAAACTATAAGAGTTAATGCAATTTGGCAACCGGCAATGTAATTAGCATGCCGAATATTACTTGGAATGTGAATTGGAACGAAATCGCCAATAGATAAGACCATTTTACAATTTGGGCCCAAGTTAGAAGCAGAGCCTAAGGTGTAAATTATCGATAGTCCATATCTCGGAAACTATAAGAGATAATGCAATTTGGCAACCGGCAATGTAATTAGCATGCCGAATATTACTTGGAATGTGAATTGGAACGAAATCGCCAATAGATAAGACCATTTTACAATTTGGGCCCAAGTTAGAAGCAGAGCCTAAGGTGTAAATTATCGATAGTCCATATCTCGGAAACTATAAGAGTTAATGCAATTTGGCAACCGGCAATGTAATTAGCATGCCGAATATTACTTGGAATGTGAATTGGAACGAAATCGCCAATAGATAAGACCATTTTACAATTTGGGCCCAAGTTAGAAGCAGAGCCTAAGGTGTAAATTATCGATAGTCCATATCTCGGAAACTATAAGAGATAATGCAATTTGGCAACCGGCAATGTAATTAGCATGCCGAATATTACTTGGAATGTGAATTGGAACGAAATCGCCAATAGATAAGACCATTTTACAATTTGGGCCCAAGTTAGAAGCAGAGCCTAAGGTGTAAATTATCGATAGTCCATATCTCGGAAACTATAAGAGATAATGCAATTTGGCAACTGGCAATGTAATTAGCATGCCGAATATTACTTGGAATGTGAATTGGAACGAAATCGCCAATAGATAAGACCATTTTACAATTTGGGCCCAAGTTAGAAGCAGAGCCTATGGTGTAAATTATCGATAGTCCATATCTCGGAAACTATAAGAGTTAATGCAATTTGGCAACCGGCAATGTAATTAGCATGCCGAATATTACTTGGAATGTGAATTGGAACGAAATCGCCAATAGATAAGACCATTTTACAATTTGGGCCCAAGTTAGAAGCAGAGCCTAAGGTGTAAATTATCGATAGTCCATATCTCGGAAACTATAAGAGATAATGCAATTTGGCAACCGGCAATGTAATTAGCATGCCGAATATTACTTGGAATGTGAATTGGAACGAAATCGCCAATAGATAAGACCATTTTACAATTTGGGCCCAAGTTAGAAGCAGAGCCTAAGGTGTAAATTATCGATAGTCCATATCTCGGAAACTATAAGAGTTAATGCAATTTGGCAACCGGCAATGTAATTAGCATGCCGAATATTACTTGGAATGTGAATTGGAACGAAATCGCCAATAGATAAGACCATTTTACAATTTGGGCCCAAGTTAGAAGCAGAGCCTAAGGTGTAAATTATCGATAGTCCATATCTCGGAAACTATAAGAGATAATGCAATTTGGCAACCGGCAATGTAATTAGCATGCCGAATATTACTTGGAATGTGAATTGGAACGAAATTGCCAATAGATAAGACCATTTTACAATTTGGGCCCAAGTTAGAAGCAGAGCCTAAGGTGTAAATTATCGATAGTCCATATCTCTGAAACTATAAGAGATAATGCAATTTCGCAACCGGCAATGTAATTAGCATGCCGAATATTACTTGGATTGTGAATTGGGACGAAATCGCCAATAGATAAGACCATTTTACAATTTGGGCCCAAGTTAGAAGCAGAGCCTAAGGTGTAAATTATCGATAGTCTATATCTCGGAAACTATAAGAGATAATGCAATTTGGCAACCGGCAATGTAATTAGCATGCCGAATATTACTTGGAATGTGAATTGCAACTAAATCGCCAATAGATAAGACCATTTTACAATTTGGGCCCAAGTTAGAAGCAGAGCCTAAGGTGTAAATTATCGATAGTCCATATCTCGGAAACTATAAGAGATAATGCAATTTGGCAACCGGCAATGTAATTAGCATGCCGAATATTACTTGGAATGTGAATTGCAACTAAATCGCCAATAGATAAGACCATTTTACAATTTGGGCCCAAGTTAGAAGCAGAGCCTAAGGTGTAAATTATCGATAGTCCATATCTCGGAAACTATAAGAGATAATGCAATTTGGCAACCGGCAATGTAATTAGCATGCCGAATATTACTTGGAATGTGAATTGGAACGAAATCGCCAATAGATAAGACCATTTTACAATTTGGGCCCAAGTTAGAAGCAGAGCCTAAGGTGTAAATTATCGATAGTCCATATCTCGGAAACTATAAGAGATAATGCAATTTGGCAACCGGCAATGTAATTAGCATGCCAAATATTACTTGGAATGTGAATTGGAACGAAATCGCCAATAGATAAGACCATTTTACAATTTGGGCCCAAGTTAGAAGCAGAGCCTAAGGTGTAAATTATCGATAGTCCATATCTCGGAAACTATAAGAGATAATGCAATTTGGCAACCGGCAATGTAATTAGCATGCCGAATATTACTTGGAATGTGAATTGCAACTAAATCGCCAATAGATAAGACCATTTTACAAATTGGGCCCAAGTTAGAAGCAGAGCCTAAGGTGTAAATTATCGATAGTCCATATCTCGGAAACTATAAGAGATAATGCAATTTGGCAACCGGCAATGTAATTAGCATGCCGAATATTACTTGGAATGTGAATTGCAACTAAATCGCCAATAGATAAGACCATTTTACAATTTGGGCCCAAGTTAGAAGCAGAGCCTAAGGTGTAAATTATCGATAGTCCATATCTCGGAAACTATAAGAGATAATGCAATTTGGCAACCGGCAATGTAATTAGCATGCCGAATATTACTTGGAATGTGAATTGGAACGAAATCGCCAATAGATAAGACCATTTTACAATTTGGGCCCAAGTTAGAAGCAGAGCCTAAGGTGTAAATTATCGATAGTCCATATCTCGGAAACTATAAGAGATAATGCAATTTGGCAACTGGCAATGTAATTAGCATGCCGAATATTACTTGGAATGTGAATTGGAACGAAATCGCCAATAGATAAGACCATTTTACAATTTGGGCCCAAGTTAGAAGCAGAGCCTATGGTGTAAATTATCGATAGTCCATATCTCGGAAACTATAAGAGTTAATGCAATTTGGCAACCGGCAATGTAATTAGCATGCCGAATATTACTTGGAATGTGAATTGGAACGAAATCGCCAATAGATAAGACCATTTTACAATTTGGGCCCAAGTTAGAAGCAGAGCCTAAGGTGTAAATTATCGATAGTCCATATCTCGGAAACTATAAGAGATAATGCAATTTGGCAACCGGCAATGTAATTAGCATGCCGAATATTACTTGGAATGTGAATTGGAACGAAATCGCCAATAGATAAGACCATTTTACAATTTGGGCCCAAGTTAGAAGCAGAGCCTAAGGTGTAAATTATCGATAGTCCATATCTCGGAAACTATAAGAGTTAATGCAATTTGGCAACCGGCAATGTAATTAGCATGCCGAATATTACTTGGAATGTGTATTGGAACGAAATCGCCAATAGATAAGACCATTTTACAATTTGGGCCCAAGTTAGAAGCAGAGCCTAAGGTGTAAATTATCGATAGTCCATATCTCGGAAACTATAAGAGATAATGCAATTTGGCAACCGGCAATGTAATTAGCATGCCGAATATTACTTGGAATGTGAATTGGAACGAAATTGCCAATAGATAAGACCATTTTACAATTTGGGCCCAAGTTAGAAGCAGAGCCTAAGGTGTAAATTATCGATAGTCCATATCTCTGAAACTATAAGAGATAATGCAATTTCGCAACCGGCAATGTAATTAGCATGCCGAATATTACTTGGAATGTGAATTGGAACGAAATCGCCAATAGATAAGACCATTTTACAATTTGGGCCCAAGTTAGAAGCAGAGCCTAAGGTGTAAATTATCGATAGTCCATATCTCGGAAACTATAAGAGATAATGCAATTTGGCAACCGGCAATGTAATTAGCATGCCGAATATTACTTGGAATGTGAATTGGAACGAAATCGCCAATAGATAAGACCATTTTACAATTTGGGCCCAAGTTAGAAGCAGAGCCTAAGGTGTAAATTATCGATAGTCCATATCTCGGAAACTATAAGAGATAATGCAATTTGGCAACCGGCAATGTAATTAGCATGCCGAATATTACTTGGAATGTGAATTGGAACGAAATCGCCAATAGATAAGACCATTTTACAATTTGGGCCCAAGTTAGAAGCAGAGCCTAAGGTGTAAATTATTGATAGTCCATATCTCGGAAACTATAAGAGATAATGCAATTTGGCAACCGGCAATGTAATTAGCATGCCGAATATTACTTGGATTGTGAATTGGGACGAAATCGCCAATAGATAAGACCATTTTACAATTTGGGCCCAAGTTAGAAGCAGAGCCTAAGGTGTAAATTATCGATAGTCTATATCTCGGAAACTATAAGAGATAATGCAATTTGGCAACCGGCAATGTAATTAGCATGCCGAATATTACTTGGAATGTGAATTGGAACGAAATCGCCAATAGATAAGACCATTTTACAATTTGGGCCCAAGTTAGAAGCAGAGCCTAAGGTGTAAATTATCGATAGTCCATATCTCGGAAACTATAAGAGATAATGCAATTTCGCAACCGGCAATGTAATTAGCATGCCGAATATTACTTGGAATGTGAATTGGAACGAAATCGCCAATAGATAAGACCATTTTACAATTTGGGCCCAAGTTAGAAGCAGAGCCTAAGGTGTAAATAATCGATAGTCCATATCTCGGAAACTATAAGAGATTATGCAATTTGGCAACCGGCAATGTAATTAGCATGCCAAATATTACTTGGAATGTGAATTGGAACGAAATCGCCAATAGATAAGACCATTTTACAATTTGGGCCCAAGTTAGAAGCAGAGCCTAAGGTGTAAATTATCGATAGTCCATATCTCGGAAACTATAAGAGATAATGCAATTTGGCAACCGGCAATGTAATTAGCATGCCGAATATTACTTGGAATGTGAATTGCAACTAAATCGCCAATAGATAAGACCATTTTACAAATTGGGCCCAAGTTAGAAGCAGAGCCTAAGGTGTAAATTATCGATAGTCCATATCTCGGAAACTATAAGAGATAATGCAATTTGGCAACCGGCAATGTAATTAGCATGCCGAATATTACTTGGAATGTGAATTGCAACTAAATCGCCAATAGATAAGACCATTTTACAATTTGGGCCCAAGTTAGAAGCAGAGCCTAAGGTGTAAATTATCGATAGTCCATATCTCGGAAACTATAAGAGATAATGCAATTTGGCAACCGGCAATGTAATTAGCATGCCGAATATTACTTGGAATGTGAATTGGAACGAAATCGCCAATAGATAAGACCATTTTACAATTTGGGCCCAAGTTAGAAGCAGAGCCTAAGGTGTAAATTATCGATAGTCCATATCTCGGAAACTATAAGAGATAATGCAATTTGGCAACCGGCAATGTAATTAGCATGCCGAATATTACTTGGAATGTGAATTGGAACGAAATCGCCAATAGATAAGACCATTTTACAATTTGGGCCCAAGTTAGAAGCAGAGCCTATGGTGTAAATTATCGATAGTCCATATCTCGGAAACTATAAGAGATAATGCAATTTGGCAACCGGCAATGTAATTAGCATGCCGAATATTACTTGGAATGTGAATTGGAACGAAATCGCCAATAGATAAGACCATTTTACAATTTGGGCCCAAGTTAGAAGCAGAGCCTAAGGTGTAAATTATCGATAGTCCATATCTCGGAAACTATAAGAGTTAATGCAATTTGGCAACCGGCAATGTAATTAGCATGCCGAATATTACTTGGAATGTGAATTGGAACGAAATCGCCAATAGATAAGACCATTTTACAATTTGGGCCCAAGTTAGAAGCAGAGCCTAAGGTGTAAATTATCGATAGTCCATATCTCGGAAACTATAAGAGATAATGCAATTTGGCAACCGGCAATGTAATTAGCATGCCGAATATTACTTGGAATGTGAATTGGAACGAAATCGCCAATAGATAAGACCATTTTACAATTTGGGCCCAAGTTAGAAGCAGAGCCTAAGGTGTAAATTATTGATAGTCCATATCTCGGAAACTATAAGAGATAATGCAATTTCGCAACCGGCAATGTAATTAGCATGCCGAATATCACTTGGAATGTGAATTGGGACGAAATCGCCAATAGATAAGACCATTTTACAATTTGGGCCCAAGTTAGAAGCAGAGCCTAAGGTGTAAATTATCGATAGTCCATATCTCGGAAACTATAAGAGATAATGCAATTTGGCAACCGGCAATGTAATTAGCATGCCGAATATTACTTGGAGTGTGAATTGGAACGAAATCGCCAATAGATAAGACCATTTTACAATTTGGGCCCAAGTTAGAAGCAGAGCCTAAGGTGTAAATTATCGATAGTCCATATCTCGGAAACTATAAGAGATAATGCAATTTGGCAACCGGCAATGTAATTAGCATGCCGAATATTAGTTAGAATGTGAATTGGAACGAAATTGCCAATAGATAAGACCATTTTACAATTTGGGCCCAAGTTAGAAGCAGAGCCTAAGGTGTAAATTATCGATAGTCCATATCTCTGAAACTATAAGAGATAATGCAATTTCGCAACCGGCAATGTAATTAGCATGCCGAATATTACTTGGAATGTGAATTGGGACGAAATCGCCAATAGATAAGGCCATTTTACAATTTGGGCCCAAGTTAGAAGCAGAGCCTAAGGTGTAAATTATCGATAGTCCATATCTCGGAAACTATAAGAGATAATGCGATTTGGCAACCGGCAATGTAATTAGCATGCCGAATATTACTTGGAATGTGAATTGGAACGAAATCGCCAATAGATAAGACCATTTTACAATTTGGGCCCAAGTTAGAAGCAGAGCCTAAGGTGTAAATTATTGATAGTCCATATCTCGGAAACTATAAGAGATAATGCAATTTGGCAACCGGCAATGTAATTAGCATGCCGAATATTGCTTGGAATGTGAATTGGAACGAAATCGCCAATTGATAAGACCATTTTACAATTTGGGCCCAAGTTAGAAGCAGAGCCTAAGGTGTAAATTATCGATAGTCCATATCTCGGAAACTATAAGAGATAATGCAATTTGGCAACCGGCAATGTAATTAGCATGCCGAATATTACTTGGAATGTGAATTGGAACGAAATCGCCAATAGATAAGACCATTTTACAATTTGGGCCCAAGTTAGAAGCAGAGCCTAAGGTGTAATTTATCGATAGTCCATATCTCGGAAACTATAAGAGATAATGCAATTTGGCAACCGGCAATGTAATTAGCATGCCGAATATTACTTGGAATGTGAATTGGAACGAAATCGCCAATAGATAAGACCATTTTACAATTTGGGCCCAAGTTAGAAGCAGAGCCTAAGGTGTAAATTATCGATAGTCTATATCTCGGAAACTATAAGAGATAATGCAATTTGGCAACCGGCAATGTAATTAGCATGCCGAATATTACTTGGAATGTGAATTGGAACGAAATCGCCAATAGATAAGACCATTTTACAATTTGGGCCCAAGTTAGAAGCAGAGCCTAAGGTGTAAATTATCGATAGTCCATATCTCGGAAACTATAAGAGATAATGCAATTTCGCAACCGGCAATGTAATTAGCATGCCGAATATTACTTGGAATGTGAATTGGAACGAAATCGCCAATAGATAAGACCATTTTACAATTTGGGCCCAAGTTAGAAGCAGAGCCTAAGGTGTAAATTATCGATAGTCCATATCTCGGAAACTATAAGAGATAATGCAATTTGGCAACCGGCAATGTAATTAGCATGCCAAATATTACTTGGAATGTGAATTGGAACGAAATCGCCAATAGATAAGACCATTTTACAATTTGGGCCCAAGTTAGAAGCAGAGCCTAAGGTGTAAATTATCGATAGTCCATATCTCGGAAACTATAAGAGATAATGCAATTTGGCAACCGGCAATGTAATTAGCATGCCGAATATTACTTGGAATGTGAATTGCAACTAAATCGCCAATAGATAAGACCATTTTACAAATTGGGCCCAAGTTAGAAGCAGAGCCTAAGGTGTAAATTATCGATAGTCCATATCTCGGAAACTATAAGAGATAATGCATTTTGGCAACCGGCAATGTAATTAGCATGCCGAATATTACTTGGAATGTGAATTGGAACGAAATCGCCAATAGATAAGACCATTTTACAATTTGGGCCCAAGTTAGAAGCAGAGCCTAAGGTGTAAATTATCGATAGTCCATATCTCGGAAACTATAAGAGATAATGCAATTTGGCAACCGGCAATGTAATTAGCATGCCGAATATTACTTGGAATGTGAATTGGAACGAAATCGCCAATAGATAAGACCATTTTACAATTTGGGCCCAAGTTAGAAGCAGAGCCTAAGGTGTAAATTATCGATAGTCCATATCTCGGAAACTATAAGAGATAATGCAATTTGGCAACCGGCAATGTAATTAATATGCCGAATATTACTTGGAATGTGAATTGGAACGAAATTGCCAATAGATAAGACCATTTTACAATTTGGGCCCAAGTTAGAAGCAGAGCTTAAGGTGTAAATTATCGATAGTCCATATCTCTGAAACTATAAGAGATAATGCAATTTCGCAACCGGCAATGTAATTAGCATGCCGAATATTGCTTGAAATGTGAATTGGGACGAAATCGCCAATAGATAAGGCCATTTTACAATTTGGGCCCAAGTTAGAAGCAGAGCCTAAGGTGTAAATAATCGATAGTCCATATCTCGGAAACTATAAGAGATAATGCAATTTGGCAACCGGCAATTTAATTAGCATGCCGAATATTACTTGGAATGTGAATTGGATCGAAATCGCCAATAGATAAGACCATTTTACAATTTGGGCCCAAGTTAGAAGCAGAGCCTAAGGTGTAAATTATCGATAGTCCATATCTCGGAAACTATAAGAGATAATGCAATTTGGCAACCGGCAATTTAATTAGCATGCCGAATATTACTTAGAATGTGAATTGGAACGAAATCGCCAATAGATAAGACCATTTTACAATTTGGGCCCAAGTTAGAAGCAGAGCCTAAGGTGTAAATTATCGATAGTCCATATCTCGGAAACTATAAGAGATAATGCAATTTGGCAACCGGCAATGTAATTAGCATGCCGAATATTACTTGGAATGTGAATTGGAACGAAATCGCCAATAGATAAGACCATTTTACAATTTGGGCCCAAGTTAGAAGCAGAGCCTAAGGTGTAAATTATCGATAGTCCATATCTCGGAAACTATAAGAGATAATGCAATTTGGCAACCGGCAATGTAATTAGCATGCCGAATATTACTTGGAATGTGAATTGGAACGAAATCGCCAATAGATAAGACCATTTTACAATTTGGGCCCAAGTTAGAAGCAGAGCCTAAGGTGTAAATTATTGATAGTCCATATCTCGGAAACTATAAGAGATAATGCAATTTCGCAACCGGCAATGTAATTAGCATGCCGAATATCACTTGGAATGTGAATTGGGACGAAATCGCCAATAGATAAGACCATTTTACAATTTGGGCCCAAGTTAGAAGCAGAGCCTAAGGTGTAAATTATCGATAGTCCATATCTCGGAAACTATAAGAGATAATGCAATTTGGCAACCGGCAATGTAATTAGCATGCCGAATATTACTTGGAATGTGAATTGGAACGAAATCGCCAATAGATAAGACCATTTTACAATTTGGGCCCAAGTTAGAAGCAGAGCCTAAGGTGTAAATTATCGATAGTCTATATCTCGGAAACTATAAGAGATAATGCAATTTGGCAACCGGCAATGTAATTAGCATGCCGAATATTACTTGGAATGTGAATTGGAACGAAATCGCCAATAGATAAGACCATTTTACAATTTGGGCCCAAGTTAGAAGCAGAGCCTAAGGTGTAAATTATCGATAGTCCATATCTCGGAAACTATAAGAGATAATGCAATTTCGCAACCGGCAATGTAATTAGCATGCCGAATATCACTTGGAATGTGAATTGGGACGAAATCGCCAATAGATAAGACCATTTTACAATTTGGGCCCAAGTTAGAAGCAGAGCCTAAGGTGTAATTTATCGATAGTCCATATCTCGGAAACTATAAGAGATAATGCAATTTGGCAACCGGCAATGTAATTAGCATGCCGAATATTACTTGGAATGTGAATTGGAACGAAATCGCCAATAGATAAGACCATTTTACAATTTGGGCCCAAGTTAGAAGCAGAGCCAAGGTGTAAATTATCGATAGTCTATATCTCGGAAACTATAAGAGATAATGCAATTTGGCAACCGGCAATGTAATTAGCATGCCGAATATTACTTGGAATGTGAATTGGAACGAAATCGCCAATAGATAAGACCATTTTACAATTTGGGCCCAAGTTAGAAGCAGAGCCTAAGGTGTAAATTATCGATAGTCCATATCTCGGAAACTATAAGAGATAATGCAATTTCGCAACCGGCAATGTAATTAGCATGCCGAATATTACTTGGAATGTGAATTGGAACGAAATCGCCAATAGATAAGACCATTTTACAATTTGGGCCCAAGTTAGAAGCAGAGCCTAAGGTGTAAATTATCGATAGTCCATATCTCGGAAACTATAAGAGATAATGCAATTTAGCAACAGGCAATGTAATTAGCATGCCAAATATTACTTGGAATGTGAATTGGAACGAAATCGCCAATAGATAAGACCATTTTACAATTTGGGCCCAAGTTAGAAGCAGAGCCTAAGGTGTAAATTATCGATAGTCCATATCTCGGAAACTATAAGAGATAATGCAATTTGGCAACCGGCAATGTAATTAGCATGCCGAATATTACTTGGAATGTGAATTGCAACTAAATCGCCAATAGATAAGACCATTTTACAAATTGGGCCCAAGTTAGAAGCAGAGCCTAAGGTGTAAATTATCGATAGTCCATATCTCGGAAACTATAAGAGATAATGCAATTTGGCAACCGGCAATGTAATTAGCATGCCGAATATTACTTGGAATGTGAATTGCAACTAAATCGCCAATAGATAAGACCATTTTACAATTTGGGCCCAAGTTAGAAGCAGAGCTTAAGGTGTAAATTATCGATAGTCCATATCTCGGAAACTATAAGAGATAATGCAATTTGGCAACCGGCAATGTAATTAGCATGCCGAATATTACTTGGAATGTGAATTGGAACGAAATCGCCAATAGATAAGACCATTTTACAATTTGGGCCCAAGTTAGAAGCAGAGCCTATGGTGTAAATTATCGATAGTCCATATCTCGGAAACTATAAGAGATAATGCAATTTGGCAACCGGCAATGTAATTAGCATGCCGAATATTACTTGGAATGTGAATTGGAACGAAATCGCCAATAGATAAGACCATTTTACAATTTGGGCCCAAGTTAGAAGCAGAGCCTAAGGTGTAAATTATCGATAGTCCATATCTCGGAAACTATAAGAGTTAATGCAATTTGGCAACCGGCAATGTAATTAGCATGCCGAATATTACTTGGAATGTGAATTGGAACGAAATCGCCAATAGATAAGACCATTTTACAATTTGGGCCCAAGTTAGAAGCAGAGCCTAAGGTGTAAATTATCGATAGTCCATATCTCGGAAACTATAAGAGATAATGCAATTTGGCAACCGGCAATGTAATTAGCATGCCGAATATTACTTGGAATGTGAATTGGAACGAAATTGCCAATAGATAAGACCATTTTACAATTTGGGCCCAAGTTAGAAGCAGAGCCTAAGGTGTAAATTATCGATAGTCCATATCTCTGAAACTATAAGAGATAATGCAATTTCGCAACCGGCAATGTAATTAGCATGCCGAATATTACTTGGAATGTGAATTGGAACGAAATCGCCAATAGATAAGACCATTTTACAATTTGGGCCCAAGTTAGAAGCAGAGCCTAAGGTGTAAATTATCGATAGTCCATATCTCGGAAACTATAAGAGATAATGCAATTTGGCAACCGGCAATGTAATTAGCATGCCGAATATTACTTGGAATGTGAATTGGAACGAAATCGCCAATAGATAAGACCATTTTACAATTTGGGCCCAAGTTAGAAGCAGAGCCTAAGGTGTAAATTATCGATAGTCCATATCTCGGAAACTATAAGAGATAATGCAATTTGGCAACCGGCAATGTAATTAGCATGCCGAATATTACTTGGAATGTGAATTGGAACGAAATCGCCAATAGATAAGACCATTTTACAATTTGGGCCCAAGTTAGAAGCAGAGCCTAAGGTGTAAATTATTGATAGTCCATATCTCGGAAACTATAAGAGATAATGCAATTTGGCACCCGGCAATGTAATTAGCATGCCGAATATTACTTGGAATGTGAATTGGGACGAAATCGCCAATAGATAAGACCATTTTACAATTTGGGCCCAAGTTAGAAGCAGAGCCTAAGGTGTAAATTATCGATAGTCTATATCTCGGAAACTATAAGAGATAATGCAATTTGGCAACCGGCAATGTAATTAGCATGCCGAATATTACTTGGAATGTGAATTGGAACGAAATCGCCAATAGATAAGACCATTTTACAATTTGGGCCCAAGTTAGAAGCAGAGCCTAAGGTGTAAATTATCGATAGTCCATATCTCGGAAACTATAAGAGATAATGCAATTTCGCAACCGGCAATGTAATTAGCATGCCGAATATTACTTGGAATGTGAATTGGAACCAAATCGCCAATAGATAAGACCATTTTACAATTTGGGCCCAAGTTAGAAGCAGAGCCTAAGGTGTAAATTATCGATAGTCCATATCTCGGAAACTATAAGAGATAATGCAATTTGGCAACCGGCAATGTAATTAGCATGCCAAATATTACTTGGAATGTGAATTGGAACGAAATCGCCAATAGATAAGACCATTTTACAATTTGGGCCCAAGTTAGAAGCAGAGCCTAAGGTGTAAATTATCGATAGTCCATATCTCGGAAACTATAAGAGATAATGCAATTTGGCAACCGGCAATGTAATTAGCATGCCGAATATTACTTGGAATGTGAATTGCAACTAAATCGCCAATAGATAAGACCATTTTACAAATTGGGCCCAAGTTAGAAGCAGAGCCTAAGGTGTAAATTATCGATAGTCCATATCTCGGAAACTATAAGAGATAATGCAATTTGGCAACCGGCAATGTAATTAGCATGCCGAATATTACTTGGAATGTGAATTGCAACTAAATCGCCAATAGATAAGACCATTTTACAATTTGGGCCCAAGTTAGAAGCAGAGCCTAAGGTGTAAATTATCGATAGTCCATATCTCGGAAACTATAAGAGATAGTGCAATTTGGCAACCGGCAATGTAATTAGCATGCCGAATATTACTTGGAATGTGAATTGGAACGAAATCGCCAATAGATAAGACCATTTTACAATTTGGGCCCAAGTTAGAAGCAGAGCCTAAGGTGTAAATTATCGATAGTCCATATCTCGGAAACTATAAGAGATAATGCAATTTGGCAACCGGCAATGTAATTAGCATGCCGAATATTACTTGGAATGTGAATTGGAACGAAATCGCCAATAGATAAGACCATTTTACAATTTGGGCCCAAGTTAGAAGCAGAGCCTATGGTGTAAATTATCGATAGTCCATATCTCGGAAACTATAAGAGATAATGCAATTTGGCAACCGGCAATGTAATTAGCATGCCGAATATTACTTGGAATGTGAATTGGAACGAAATCGCCAATAGATAAGACCATTTTACAATTTGGGCCCAAGTTAGAAGCAGAGCCTAAGGTGTAAATTATCGATAGTCCATATCTCGGAAACTATAAGAGTTAATGCAATTTGGCAACCGGCAATGTAATTAGCATGCCGAATATTACTTGGAATGTGAATTGGAACGAAATCGCCAATAGATAAGACCATTTTACAATTTGGGCCCAAGTTAGAAGCAGAGCCTAAGGTGTAAATTATCGATAGTCCATATCTCGGAAACTATAAGAGATAATGCAATTTGGCAACCGGCAATGTAATTAGCATGCCGAATATTACTTGGAATGTGAATTGGAATGAAATTGCCAATAGATAAGACCATTTTACAATTTGGGCCCAAGTTAGAAGCAGAGCCTAAGGTGTAAATTATCGATAGTCCATATCTCTGAAACTATAAGAGATAATGCAATTTCGCAACCGGCAATGTAATTAGCATGCCGAATATTACTTGGAATGTGAATTGGAACGAAATCGCCAATAGATAAGACCATTTTACAATTTGGGCCCAAGTTAGAAGCAGAGCCTAAGGTGTAAATTATCGATAGTCCATATCTCGGAAACTATAAGAGATAATGCAATTTGGCAACCGGCAATGTAATTAGCATGCCGAATATTACTTGGAATGTGAATTGGAACGAAATCGCCAATAGATAAGACCATTTTACAATTTGGGCCCAAGTTAGAAGCAGAGCCTAAGGTGTAAATTATCGATAGTCCATATCTCGGAAACTATAAGAGATAATGCAATTTGGCAACCGGCAATGTAATTAGCATGCCGAATATTACTTGGAATGTGAATTGGAACGAAATTGCCAATAGATAAGACCATTTTACAATTTGGGCCCAAGTTAGAAGCAGAGCTTAAGGTGTAAATTATCGATAGTCCATATCTCTGAAACTATAAGAGATAATGCAATTTCGCAACCGGCAATGTAATTAGCATGCCGAATATTGCTTGAAATGTGAATTGGGACGAAATCGCCAATAGATAAGGCCATTTTACAATTTGGGCCCAAGTTAGAAGCAGAGCCTAAGGTGTAAATAATCGATAGTCCATATCTCGGAAACTATAAGAGATAATGCAATTTGGCAACCGGCAATGTAATTAGCATGCCGAATATTACTTGGAATGTGAATTGGATCGAAATCGCCAATAGATAAGACCATTTTACAATTTGGGCCCAAGTTAGAAGCAGAGCCTAAGGTGTAAATTATCGATAGTCCATATCTCGGAAACTATAAGAGATAATGCAATTTGGCAACCGGCAATGTAATTAGCATGCCGAATATTACTTAGAATGTGAATTGGAACGAAATCGCCAATAGATAAGACCATTTTACAATTTGGGCCCAAGTTAGAAGCAGAGCCTAAGGTGTAAATTATCGATAGTCCATATCTCGGAAACTATAAGAGATAATGCAATTTGGCAACCGGCAATGTAATTAGCATGCCGAATATTACTTGGAATGTGAATTGGAACGAAATCGCCAATAGATAAGACCATTTTACAATTTGGGCCCAAGTTAGAAGCAGAGCCTAAGGTGTAAATTATCGATAGTCCATATCTCGGAAACTATAAGAGATAATGCAATTTGGCAACCGGCAATGTAATTAGCATGCCGAATATTACTTGGAATGTGAATTGGAACGAAATCGCCAATAGATAAGACCATTTTACAATTTGGGCCCAAGTTAGAAGCAGAGCCTAAGGTGTAAATTATTGATAGTCCATATCTCGGAAACTATAAGAGATAATGCAATTTCGCAACCGGCAATGTAATTAGCATGCCGAATATCACTTGGAATGTGAATTGGGACGAAATCCCCAATAGATAAGACCATTTTACAATTTGGGCCCAAGTTAGAAGCAGAGCCTAAGGTGTAAATTATCGATAGTCCATATCTCGGAAACTATAAGAGATAATGCAATTTGGCAACCGGCAATGTAATTAGCATGCCGAATATTACTTGGAATGTGAATTGGAACGAAATCGCCAATAGATAAGACCATTTTACAATTTGGGCCCAAGTTAGAAGCAGAGTCTAAGGTGTAAATTATCGATAGTCTATATCTCGGAAACTATAAGAGATAATGCAATTTGGCAACCGGCAATGTAATTAGCATGCCGAATATTACTTGGAATGTGAATTGGAACGAAATCGCCAATAGATAAGACCATTTTACAATTTGGGCCCAAGTTAGAAGCAGAGCCTAAGGTGTAAATTATCGATAGTCCATATCTCGGAAACTATAAGAGATAATGCAATTTCGCAACCGGCAATGTAATTAGCATGCCGAATATCACTTGGAATGTGAATTGGGACGAAATCGCCAATAGATAAGACCATTTTACAATTTGGGCCCAAGTTAGAAGCAGAGCCTAAGGTGTAATTTATCGATAGTCCATATCTCGGAAACTATAAGAGATAATGCAATTTGGCAACCGGCAATGTAATTAGCATGCCGAATATTACTTGGAATGTGAATTGGAACGAAATCGCCAATAGATAAGACCATTTTACAATTTGGGCCCAAGTTAGAAGCAGAGCCTAAGGTGTAAATTATCGATAGTCTATATCTCGGAAACTATAAGAGATAATGCAATTTGGCAACCGGCAATGTAATTAGCATGCCGAATATTACTTGGAATGTGAATTGGAACGAAATCGCCAATAGATAAGACCATTTTACAATTTGGGCCCAAGTTAGAAGCAGAGCCTAAGGTGTAAATTATCGATAGTCCATATCTCGGAAACTATAAGAGATAATGCAATTTCGCAACCGGCAATGTAATTAGCATGCCGAATATTACTTGGAATGTGAATTGGAACGAAATCGCCAATAGATAAGACCATTTTACAATTTGGGCCCAAGTTAGAAGCAGAGCCTAAGGTGTAAATTATCGATAGTCCATATCTCGGAAACTATAAGAGATAATGCAATTTGGCAACCGGCAATGTAATTAGCATGCCAAATATTACTTGGAATGTGAATTGGAACGAAATCGCCAATAGATAAGACCATTTTACAATTTGGGCCCAAGTTAGAAGCAGAGCCTAAGGTGTAAATTATCGATAGTCCATATCTCGGAAACTATAAGAGATAATGCAATTTGGCAACCGGCAATGTAATTAGCATGCCGAATATTACTTGGAATGTGAATTGCAACTAAATCGCCAATAGATAAGACCATTTTACAAATTGGGCCCAAGTTAGAAGCAGAGCCTAAGGTGTAAATAATCGATAGTCCATATCTCGGAAACTATAAGAGATAATGCAATTTGGCAACCGGCAATGTAATTAGCATGCCGAATATTACTTGGAATGTGAATTGCAACTAAATCGCCAATAGATAAGACCATTTTACAATTTGGGCCCAAGTTAGAAGCAGAGCCTAAGGTGTAAATTATCGATAGTCCATATCTCGGAAACTATAAGAGATAATGCAATTTGGCAACCGGCAATGTAATTAGCATGCCGAATATTACTTGGAATGTGAATTGGAACGAAATCGCCAATAGATAAGACCATTTTACAATTTGAGCCCAAGTTAGAAGCAGAGCCTAAGGTGTAAATTATCGATAGTCCATATCTCGGAAACTATAAGAGATAATGCAATTTGGCAACCGGCAATGTAATTAGCATGCCGAATATTACTTGGAATGTGAATTGGAACGAAATCGCCAATAGATAAGACCATTTTACAATTTGGGCCCAAGTTAGAAGCAGAGCCTATGGTGTAAATTATCGATAGTCCATATCTCGGAAACTATAAGAGATAATGCAATTTGGCAACCGGCAATGTAATTAGCATGCCGAATATTACTTGGAATGTGAATTGGAACGAAATCGCCAATATATAAGACCATTTTACAATTTGGGCCCAAGTTAGAAGCAGAGCCTAAGGTGTAAATTATCGATAGTCCATATCTCGGAAACTATAAGAGTTAATGCAATTTGGCAACCGGCAATGTAATTAGCATGCCGAATATTACTTGGAATGTGAATTGGAACGAAATCGCCAATAGATAAGACCATTTTACAATTTGGGCCCAAGTTAGAAGCAGAGCCTAAGGTGTAAATTATCGATAGTCCATATCTCGGAAACTATAAGAGATAATGCAATTTGGCAACCGGCAATGTAATTAGCATGCCGAATATTACTTGGAATGTGAATTGGAACGAAATTGCCAATAGATAAGACCATTTTACAATTTGGGCCCAAGTTAGAAGCAGAGCCTAAGGTGTAAATTATCGATAGTCCATATCTCTGAAACTATAAGAGATAATGCAATTTCGCAACCGGCAATGTAATTAGCATGCCGAATATTACTTGGAATGTGAATTGGAACGAAATCGCCAATAGATAAGACCATTTTACAATTTGGGCCCAAGTTAGAAGCAGAGCCTAAGGTGTAAATTATCGATAGTCCATATCTCGGAAACTATAAGAGATAATGCAATTTGGCAACCGGCAATGTAATTAGCATGCCGAATATTACTTGGAATGTGAATTGGAACGAAATCGCCAATAGATAAGACCATTTTACAATTTGGGCCCAAGTTAGAAGCAGAGCCTAAGGTGTAAATTATCGATAGTCCATATCTCGGAAACTATAAGAGATAATGCAATTTGGCAACCGGCAATGTAATTAGCATGCCGAATATTACTTGGAATGTGAATTGGAACGAAATCGCCAATAGATAAGACCATTTTACAATTTGGGCCCAAGTTAGAAGCAGAGCCTAAGGTGTAAATTATCGATAGTCCATATCTCGGAAACTATAAGAGATAATGCAATTTCGCAACCGGCAATGTAATTAGCATGCCGAATATTACTTGGAATGTGAATTGGAACGAAATCGCCAATAGATAAGACCATTTTACAATTTGGGCCCAAGTTAGAAGCAGAGCCTAAGGTGTAAATTATCGATAGTCCATATCTCGGAAACTATAAGAGATAATGCAATTTGGCAACCGGCAATGTAATTAGCATGCCAAATATTACTTCTAATGTGAATTGGAACGAAATCGCCAATAGATAAGACCATTTTACAATTTGGGCCCAAGTTAGAAGCAGAGCCTAAGGTGTAAATTATCGATAGTCCATATCTCGGAAACTATAAGAGATAATGCAATTTGGCAACCGGCAATGTAATTAGCATGCCGAATATTACTTGGAATGTGAATTGCAACTAAATCGCCAATAGATAAGACCATTTTACAAATTGGGCCCAAGTTAGAAGCAGAGCCTAAGGTGTAAATTATCGATAGTCCATATCTCGGAAACTATAAGAGATAATGCAATTTGGCAACCGGCAATGTAATTAGCATGCCGAATATTACTTGGAATGTGAATTGCAACTAAATCGCCAATAGATAAGACCATTTTACAATTTGGGCCCAAGTTAGAAGCAGAGCCTAAGGTGTAAATTATCGATAGTCCATATCTCGGAAACTATAAGAGATAGTGCAATTTGGCAACCGGCAATGTAATTAGCATGCCGAATATTACTTGGAATGTGAATTGGAACGAAATCGCCAATAGATAAGACCATTTTACAATTTGGGCCCAAGTTAGAAGCAGAGCCTAAGGTGTAAATTATCGATAGTCCATATCTCGGAAACTATAAGAGATAATGCAATTTGGCAACCGGCAATGTAATTAGCATGCCGAATATTACTTGGAATGTGAATTGGAACGAAATCGCCAATAGATAAGACCATTTTACAATTTGGGCCCAAGTTAGAAGCAGAGCCTATGGTGTAAATTATCGATAGTCCATATCTCGGAAACTATAAGAGATAATGCAATTTGGCAACCGGCAATGTAATTAGCATGCCGAATATTACTTGGAATGTGAATTGGAACGAAATCGCCAATAGATAAGACCATTTTACAATTTGGGCCCAAGTTAGAAGCAGAGCCTAAGGTGTAAATTATCGATAGTCCATATCTCGGAAACTATAAGAGTTAATGCAATTTGGCAACCGGCAATGTAATTAGCATGCCGAATATTACTTGGAATGTGAATTGGAACGAAATCGCCAATAGATAAGACCATTTTACAATTTGGGCCCAAGTTAGAAGCAGAGCCTAAGGTGTAAATTATCGATAGTCCATATCTCGGAAACTATAAGAGATAATGCAATTTGGCAACCGGCAATGTAATTAGCATGCCGAATATTACTTGGAATGTGAATTGGAACGAAATTGCCAATAGATAAGTCCATTTTACAATTTGGGCCCAAGTTAGAAGCAGAGCCTAAGATGTAAATTATCGATAGTCCATATCTCTGAAACTATAAGAGATAATGCAATTTCGCAACCGGCAATGTAATTAGCATGCCGAATATTACTTGGAATGTGAATTGGAACGAAATCGCCAATAGATAAGACCATTTTACAATTTGGGCCCAAGTTAGAAGCAGAGCCTAAGG
The DNA here is from genome assembly GCF_030347505.1 of Rhynchophorus ferrugineus. Lineage (NCBI taxonomy): Eukaryota > Metazoa > Arthropoda > Insecta > Coleoptera > Curculionidae > Rhynchophorus > Rhynchophorus ferrugineus. The sequence continues at coordinate 554,751 of NW_027472606.1, read as the reverse complement.
TGTAAATTATCGATAGTCCATATCTCGGAAACTATAAGAGATAATGCAATTTGGCAACCGGCAATGTAATTAGCATGCCGAATATTACTTGGAATGTGAATTGGAACGAAATCGCCAATAGATAAGACCATTTTACAATTTGGGCCCAAGTTAGAAGCAGAGCCTAAGGTGTAAATTATCGATAGTCCATATCTCGGAAACTATAAGAGATAATGCAATTTGGCAACCGGCAATGTAATTAGCATGCCGAATATTACTTGGAATGTGAATTGGAACGAAATCGCCAATAGATAAGACCATTTTACAATTTGGGCCCAAGTTAGAAGCAGAGCCTAATATGTAAATTATTGATAGTCCATATCTCGGAAACTATAAGAGATAATGCAATTTCGCAATCGGCAATGTAATTAGCATGCCGAATATCACTTGGAATGTGAATTGGGACGAAATCGCCAATAGATAAGACCATTTTACAATTTGGGCCCAAGTTAGAAGCAGAGCCTAAGGTGTAAATTATCGATAGTCCATATCTCGGAAACTATAAGAGATAATGCAATTTGGCAACCGGCAATGTAATTAGCATGCCGAATATTACTTGGAATGTGAATTGGAACGAAATCGCCAATAGATAAGACCATATTACAATTTGGGCCCAAGTTAGAAGCAGAGCCTAAGGTGTAAATTATCGATAGTCCATATCTCGGAAACTATAAGAGATAATGCAATTTCGCAACCGGCAATGTAATTAGCATGCCGAATATTACTTGGAGTGTGAATTGGAACGAAATCGCCAATAGATAAGACCATTTTACAATTTGGGCCCAAGTTAGAAGCAGAGCCTAAGGTGTAAATTATCGATAGTCCATATCTCTGAAACTATAAGAGATAATGCAATTTCGCAACCGGCAATGTAATTAGCATGCCGAATATTACTTGGAATGTGAATTGGGACGAAATCGCCAATAGATAAGGCCATTTTACAATTTGGGCCCAAGTTAGAAGCAGAGCCTAAGGTGTAAATTATCGATAGTCCATATCTCGGAAACTATAAGAGATAATGCGATTTGGCAACCGGCAATGTAATTAGCATGCCGAATATTACTTGGAATGTGAATTGGAACGAAATCGCCAATAGATAAGACCATTTTACAATTTGGGCCCAAGTTAGAAGCAGAGCCTAAGGTGTAAATTATTGATAGTCCATATCTCGGAAACTATAAGAGATAATGCAATTTGGCAACCGGCAATGTAATTAGCATGCCGAATATTACTTGGAATGTGAATTGGAACGAAATCGCCAATAGATAAGACCATTTTACAATTTGGGCCCAAGTTAGAAGCAGAGCCTAAGGTGTAAATTATCGATAGTCCATATCTCGGAAACTATAAGAGATAATGCAATTTGGCAACCGGCAATGTAATTAGCATGCCGAATATTACTTGGAATGTGAATTGGAACGAAATCGCCAATAGATAAGACCATTTTACAATTTGGGCCCAAGTTAGAAGCAGAGCCTAAGGTGTAAATTATCGATAGTCCATATCTCGGAAACTATAAGAGATAATGCAATTTGGCAACCGGCAATGTAATTAGCATGCCGAATATTACTTGGAATGTGAATTGGAACGAAATCGCCAATAGATAAGACCATTTTACAATTTGGGCCCAAGTTAGAAGCAGAGCCTAAGGTGTAAATTATCGATAGTCCATATCTCGGAAACTATAAGAGATAATGCAATTTGGCAACCGGCAATGTAATTAGCATGCCGAATATTACTTGGAATGTGAATTGGAACGAAATCGCCAATAGATAAGACCATTTTACAATTTGGGCCCAAGTTAGAAGCAGAGCCTAAGGTGTAAATTATTGATAGTCCATATCTCGGAAACTATAAGAGATAATGCAATTTCGCAACCGGCAATGTAATTAGCATGCCGAATATCACTTGGAATGTGAATTGGGACGAAATCGCCAATAGATAAGACCATTTTACAATTTGGGCCCAAGTTAGAAGCAGAGCCTAAGGTGTAAATTATCGATAGTCCATATCTCGGAAACTATAAGAGATAATGCAATTTGGCAACCGGCAATGTAATTAGCATGCCGAATATTACTTGGAATGTGAATTGGAACGAAATCGCCAATAGATAAGACCATTTTACAATTTGGGCCCAAGTTAGAAGCAGAGCCTAAGGTGTAAATTATCGATAGTCCATATCTCGGAAACTATAAGAGATAATGCAATTTGGCAACCGGCAATGTAATTAGCATGCCGAATATTACTTGGAATGTGAATTGGAACGAAATCGCCAATAGATAAGACCATTTTACAATTTGGGCCCAAGTTAGAAGCAGAGCCTAAGGTGTAAATTATCGATAGTCCATATCTCGGAAACTATAAGAGATAATGCAATTTGGCAACCGGCAATGTAATTAGCATGCCGAATATTACTTGGAATGTGAATTGGAACGAAATCGCCAATAGATAAGACCATTTTACAATTTGGGCCCAAGTTAGAAGCAGAGCCTAAGGTGTAAATTATCGATAGTCCATATCTCGGAAACTATAAGAGATAATGCAATTTGGCAACCGGCAATGTAATTAGCATGCCGAATATTACTTGGAATGTGAATTGGAACGAAATCGCCAATAGATAAGACCATTTTACAATTTGGGCCCAAGTTAGAAGCAGAGCCTAAGGTGTAAATTATCGATAGTCCATATCTCGGAAACTATAAGAGATAATGCAATTTGGCAACCGGCAATGTAATTAGCATGCCGAATATTACTTGGAATGTGAATTGGAACGAAATCGCCAATAGATAAGACCATTTTACAATTTGGGCCCAAGTTAGAAGCAGAGCCTAAGGTGTAAATTATCGATAGTCCATATCTCGGAAACTATAAGAGATAATGCAATTTGGCAACCGGCAATGTAATTAGCATGCCGAATATTACTTGGAATGTGAATTGGAACGAAATCGCCAATAGATAAGACCATTTTACAATTTGGGCCCAAGTTAGAAGCAGAGCCTAAGGTGTAAATTATCGATAGTCCATATCTCGGAAACTATAAGAGATAATGCAATTTGGCAACCGGCAATGTAATTAGCATGCCGAATATTACTTGGAATGTGAATTGGAACGAAATCGCCAATAGATAAGACCATTTTACAATTTGGGCCCAAGTTAGAAGCAGAGCCTAAGGTGTAAATTATCGATAGTCCATATCTCGGAAACTATAAGAGATAATGCAATTTGGCAACCGGCAATGTAATTAGCATGCCGAATATTACTTGGAATGTGAATTGGAACGAAATCGCCAATAGATAAGACCATTTTACAATTTGGGCCCAAGTTAGAAGCAGAGCCTAAGGTGTAAATTATCGATAGTCCATATCTCGGAAACTATAAGAGATAATGCAATTTGGCAACCGGCAATGTAATTAGCATGCCGAATATTACTTGGAATGTGAATTGGAACGAAATCGCCAATAGATAAGACCATTTTACAATTTGGGCCCAAGTTAGAAGCAGAGCCTAAGGTGTAAATTATCGATAGTCCATATCTCGGAAACTATAAGAGATAATGCAATTTGGCAACCGGCAATGTAATTAGCATGCCGAATATTACTTGGAATGTGAATTGGAACGAAATCGCCAATAGATAAGACCATTTTACAATTTGGGCCCAAGTTAGAAGCAGAGCCTAAGGTGTAAATTATCGATAGTCCATATCTCGGAAACTATAAGAGATAATGCAATTTGGCAACCGGCAATGTAATTAGCATGCCGAATATTACTTGGAATGTGAATTGGAACGAAATCGCCAATAGATAAGACCATTTTACAATTTGGGCCCAAGTTAGAAGCAGAGCCTAAGGTGTAAATTATCGATAGTCCATATCTCGGAAACTATAAGAGATAATGCAATTTGGCAACCGGCAATGTAATTAGCATGCCGAATATTACTTGGAATGTGAATTGGAACGAAATCGCCAATAGATAAGACCATTTTACAATTTGGGCCCAAGTTAGAAGCAGAGCCTAAGGTGTAAATTATCGATAGTCCATATCTCGGAAACTATAAGAGATAATGCAATTTGGCAACCGGCAATGTAATTAGCATGCCGAATATTACTTGGAATGTGAATTGGAACGAAATCGCCAATAGATAAGACCATTTTACAATTTGGGCCCAAGTTAGAAGCAGAGCCTAAGGTGTAAATTATCGATAGTCCATATCTCGGAAACTATAAGAGATAATGCAATTTGGTAACCGGCAATGTAATTAGCATGCCGAATATTACTTGGAATGTGAATTGGAACGAAATCGCCAATAGATAAGACCATTTTACAATTTGGGCCCAAGTTAGAAGCAGAGCCTAAGGTGTAAATTATCGATAGTCCATATCTCGGAAACTATAAGAGATAATGCAATTTGGCAACCGGCAATGTAATTAGCATGCCGAATATTACTTGGAATGTGAATTGGAACGAAATCGCCAATAGATAAGACCATTTTACAATTTGGGCCCAAGTTAGAAGCAGAGCCTAAGGTGTAAATTATCGATAGTCCATATCTCGGAAACTATAAGAGATAATGCAATTTGGCAACCGGCAATGTAATTAGCATGCCGAATATTACTTGGAATGTGAATTGGAACGAAATCGCCAATAGATAAGACCATTTTACAATTTGGGCCCAAGTTAGAAGCAGAGCCTAAGGTGTAAATTATCGATAGTCCATATCTCGGAAACTATAAGAGATAATGCAATTTGGCAACCGGCAATGTAATTAGCATGCCGAATATTACTTGGAATGTGAATTGGAACGAAATCGCCAATAGATAAGACCATTTTACAATTTGGGCCCAAGTTAGAAGCAGAGCCTAAGGTGTAAATTATCGATAGTCCATATCTCGGAAACTATAAGAGATAATGCAATTTGGCAACCGGCAATGTAATTAGCATGCCGAATATTACTTGGAATGTGAATTGGAACGAAATCGCCAATAGATAAGACCATTTTACAATTTGGGCCCAAGTTAGAAGCAGAGCCTAAGGTGTAAATTATCGATAGTCCATATCTCGGAAACTATAAGAGATAATGCAATTTCGCAACCGGCAATGTAATTAGCATGCCGAATATCACTTGGAATGTGAATTGGGACGAAATCGCCAATAGATAAGACCATTTTACAATTTGGGCCCAAGTTAGAAGCAGAGCCTAAGGTGTAAATTATCGATAGTCCATATCTCGGAAACTATAAGAGATAATGCAATTTGGCAACCGGCAATGTAATTAGCATGCCGAATATTACTTGGAATGTGAATTGGAACGAAATCGCCAATAGATAAGACCATTTTACAATTTGGGCCCAAGTTAGAAGCAGAGCCTAAGGTGTAAATTATCGATAGACTATATCTCGGAAACTATAAGAGATAATGCAATTTGGCAACCGGCAATGTAATTAGCATGCCGAATATTACTTGGAATGTGAATTGGAACGAAATCGCCAATAGATAAGACCATTTTACAATTTGGGCCCAAGTTAGAAGCAGAGCCTAAGGTGTAAATTATGGATAGTCCATATCTCGGAAACTATAAGAGATAATGCAATTTCGCAACCAGCAATGTAATTAGCATGCCGAATATTACTTGTAGTGTGAATTGGAACGAAATCGCCAATAGATAAGACCATTTTACAATTTGGGCCCAAGTTAGAAGCAGAGCCTAAGGTGAAAATTATCGATAGTCCATATCTCGGAAACTATAAGAGATAATGCAATTTGGCAACCGGCAATGTAATTAGCATGCCGAATATTACTTGGAATGTGAATTGGAACGAAATCGCCAATAGATAAGACCATTTTACAATTTGGGCCCAAGTTAGAAGCAGAGCCTAAGGTGTAAATTATCGATAGTCCATATCTCGGAAACTATAAGAGATAATGCAATTTGGCAACCGGCAATGTAATTAGCATGTCGAATATTACTTGGAATGTGAATTGGAACGAAATCGCCAATAGATAAGACCATTTTACAATTTGGGCCCAAGTTAGAAGCAGAGCCTAAGGTGTAAATTATCGATAGTCCATATCTCGGAAACTATAAGAGATAATGCAATTTCGCAACGGGCAATGTAATTAGCATGCCGAATATCTCTTGGAATGTGAATTGGGACGAAATCGCCAATAGATAAGACCATTTTACAATTTGGGCCCAAGTTAGAAGCAGAGCCTAAGGTGTAAATTATCGATAGTCCATATCTCGGAAACTATAAGAGATAATGCAATTTGGCAACCGGCAATGTAATTAGCATGCCGAATATTACTTGGAATGTGAATTGGAACGAAATCGCCAATAGATAAGACCATTTTACAATTTGGGCCCAAGTTAGAAGCAGAGCCTAAGGTGTAAATTATCGATAGTCCATATCTCGGAAACTATAAGAGATAATGCAATTTCGCACCCGGCAATGTAATTAGCATGCCGAATATTACTTGGAGTGTGAATTGGAACGAAATCGCCAATAGATAAGACCATTTTACAATTTGGGCCCAAGTTAGAAGCAGAGCCTAAGGTGTAAATTATCGATAGTCCATATCTCGGAAACTATAAGAGATAATGCAATTTGGTAACCGGCAATGTAATTAGCATGACGAATATTACTTGGAATGTGAATTGGAACGAAATCGCCAATAGATAAGACCATTTTACAATTTGGGCCCAAGTTAGAAGCAGAGCCTAAGGTGTAAATTATCGATAGTCCATATCTCGGAAACTATAAGAGATAATGCAATTTGGCAACCGGCAATGTAATTAGCATGCCGAATATTACTTGGAATGTGAATTGGAACGAAATCGCCAATTGATAAGGCCATTTTACAATTTGGGCCCAAGTTAGAAGCAGAGCCTAAGGTGTAAATTATCGATAGTCCATATCTCGGAAACTATAAGAGATAATGTAATTTGGCAACCGGCAATGTAATTAGCATGCCGAATATTACTTGGAATGTGAATTGGAACGAAATCGCCAATAGATAAGACCATTTTACAATTTGGGCCCAAGTTAGAAGCAGAGCCTAAGGTGTAAATTATCGATAGTCCATATCTCGGAAACTATAAGAGATAATGCAATTTGGCAACCGGCAATGTAATTAGCATGCCGAATATTACTTGGAATGTGAATTGCAACTAAATCGCCAATAGATAAGACCATTTTACAATTTGGGCCCAAGTTAGAAGCAGAGCTTAAGGTGTAAATTATCGATAGTCCATATCTCGGAAACTATAAGAGATAATGCAATTTGGCAACCGGCAATGTAATTAGCATGCCGAATATTACTTGGAATGTGAATTGGAACGAAATCGCCAATAGATAAGACCATTTTACAATTTGGGCCCAAGTTAGAAGCAGAGCCTAAGGTGTAAATTATCGATAGTCCATATCTCGGAAACTATAAGAGATAATGCAATTTGGTAACCGGCAATGTAATTAGCATGCCGAATATTACTTGGAATGTGAATTGGAACGAAATCGCCAATAGATAAGACCATTTTACAATTTGGGCCCAAGTTAGAAGCAGAGCCTAAGGTGTAAATTATCGATAGTCCATATCTCGGAAACTATAAGAGATAATGCAATTTGGTAACCGGCAATGTAATTAGCATGCCGAATATTTCTTGGAATGTGAATTGGAACGAAATCGCCAATAGATAAGACCATTTTACAATTTGGACCCAAGTTAGAAGCAGAGCCTAAGGTGTAAATTATTGATAGTCCATATCTCGGAAACTATAAGAGATAATGCAATTTCGCAACCGGCAATGTAATTAGCATGCCGAATATCACTTGGAATGTGAATTGGGACGAAATCGCCAATAGATAAGACCATTTTACAATTTGGGCCCAAGTTAGAAGCAGAGCCTAAGGTGTAAATTATCGATAGTCCATATCTCGGAAACTATAAGAGATAATGCAATTTGGCAACCGGCAATGTAATTAGCATGCCGAATATTACTTGGAATGTGAATTGGAACGAAATCGCCAATAGATAAGACCATTTTACAATTTGGGCCCAAGTTAGAAGCAGAGCCTAAGGTGTAAATTATCGATAGTCCATATCTCGGAAACTATAAGAGATAATGCAATTTCGCAACCGGCAATGTAATTAGCATGCCGAATATTACTTGGAGTGTGAATTGGAACGAAATCGCCAATAGATAAGACCATTTTACAATTTGGGCCCAAGTTAGAAGCAGAGCCTAAGGTGTAAATTATCGATAGTCCATATCTCGGAAACTATAAGAGATAATGCAATTTGGCAACCGGCAATGTAATTAGCATGCCGAATATTACTTGGAATGTGAATTGGAACGAAATCGCCAATAGATAAGACCATTTTACAATTTGGGCCCAAGTTAGAAGCAGAGCCTAAGGTGTAAATTATCGATAGTCCATATCTCGGAAACTATAAGAGATAATGCAATTTGGCAACCGGCAATGTAATTAGCATGTCGAATATTACTTGGAATGTGAATTGGAACGAAATCGCCAATAGATAAGACCATTTTACAATTTGGGCCCAAGTTAGAAGCAGAGCCTAAGGTGTAAATTATCGATAGTCCATATCTCGGAAACTATAAGAGATAATGCAATTTGGCAACCGGCAATGTAATTAGCATGCCGAATATTAGTTGGAATGTGAATTGGAACGAAATCGCCAATAGATAAGACCATTTTACAATTTGGGCCCAAGTTAGAAGCAGAGCCTAAGGTGTAAATTATCGATAGTCCATATCTCGGAAACTATAAGAGATAATGCAATTTGGCAACCGGCAATGTAATTAGCATGCCGAATATTACTTGGAATGTGAATTGGAACGAAATCGCCAATAGATAAGACCATTTTACAATTTGGGCCCAAGTTAGAAACAGAGCCTAAGGTGTAAATTATTGATAGTCCATATCTCGGAAACTATAAGAGATAATGCAATTTCGCAACCGGCAATGTAATTAGCATGCCGAATATCTCTTGGAATGTGAATTGGGACGAAATCGCCAATAGATAAGACCATTTTACAATTTGGGCCCAAGTTAGAAGCAGAGCCTAAGGTGTAAATTATCGATAGTCCATATCTCGGAAACTATAAGAGATAATGCAATTTGGCAACCGGCAATGTAATTAGCATGCCGAATATTACTTGGAATGTGAATTGGAACGAAATCGCCAATAGATAAGACCATTTTACAATTTGGGCCCAAGTTAGAAGCAGAGCCTAAGGTGTAAATTAACGATAGTCTATATCTCGGAAACTATAAGAGATAATGCAATTTGGCAACCGGCAATGTAATTAGCATGCCGAATATTACTTGGAATGTGAATTGGAACGAAATCGCCAATAGATAAGACCATTTTACAATTTGGGCCCAAGTTAGAAGCAGAGCCTAAGGTGTAAATTATCGATAGTCCATATCTCGGAAACTATAAGAGATAATACAATTTGGCAACCGGCAATGTAATTAGCATGCCGAATATTAGTTGGAATGTGAATTGGAACGAAATCGCCAATATATAAGACCATTTTACAATTTGGGCCCAAGTTAGAAGCAGAGCCTAAGGTGTAAATTATCGATAGTCCATATCTCGGAAACTATAAGAGATAATGCAATTTGGCAACCGGCAATGTAATTAGCATGCCGAATATTACTTGGAATGTGAATTGGAACGAAATCGCCAATTGATAAGACCATTTTACAATTTGGGCCCAAGTTAGAAGCAGAGCCTAAGGTGTAAATTATCGATAGTCCATATCTCGGAAACTATAAGAGATAATGCAATTTGGCAACCGGCAATGTAATTAGCATGCCGAATATTACTTGGAATGTGAATTGGAACGAAATCGCCAATAGATAAGACCATTTTACAATTTGGGCCCAAGTTAGAAGCAGAGCCTAAGGTGTAAATTATCGATAGTCCATATCTCGGAAACTATAAGAGATAATGCAATTTGGCAACCGGCAATGTAATTAGCATGCCGAATATTACTTGGAATGTGAATTGCAACTAAATCGCCAATAGATAAGACCATTTTACAATTTGGGCCCAAGTTAGAAGCAGAGCTTAAGGTGTAAATTATCGATAGTCCATATCTCGGAAACTATAAGAGATAATGCAATTTGGCAACCGGCAATGTAATTAGCATGCCGAATATTACTTGGAATGTGAATTGGAACGAAATCGCCAATAGATAAGACGATTTTACAATTTGGGCCCAAGTTAGAAGCAGAGCCTAAGGTGTAAATTATCGATAGTCCATATCTCGGAAACTATAAGAAATAATGCAATTTGGCAACCGGCAAATTAGCATGCCGAATATTACTTGGAATGTGAATTGGAACGAAATCGCCAATAGATAAGACCATTTTACAATTTGGGCCCAAGTTAGAAGCAGAGCCTAAGGTGTAAATTATCGATAGTCCATATCTCGGAAACTATAAGAGATAATGCAATTTGGCAACCGGCAATGTAATTAGCATGCCGAATATTACTTGGAATGTGAATTGGAACGAAATCGCCAATAGATAAGACCATTTTACAATTTGGGCCCAAGTTAGAAGCAGAGCCTAAGGTGTAAATTATCGATAGTCCATATCTCGGAAACTATAAGAGATAATGCAATTTGGTAACCGGCAATATAATTAGCATGCCGAATATTACTTGGAATGTGAATTGGAACGAAATCGCCAATAGATAAGACCATTTTACAATTTGGGCCCAAGTTAGAAGCAGAGCCTAAGGTGTAAATTATCGATAGTCCATATCTCGGAAACTATAAGAGATAATGCAATTTGGCAACCGGCAATGTAATTAGCATGCCGAATATTTATTGGAATGTGAATTGGAACGAAATCGCCAATAGATAAGACCATTTTACAATTTGGACCCAAGTTAGAAGCAGAGCCTAAGGTGTAAATTATTGATAGTCCATATCTCGGAAACTATAAGAGATAATGCAATTTCGCAACCGGCAATGTAATTAGCATGCCGAATATCACTTGGAATGTGAATTGGGACGAAATCGCCAATAGATAAGACCATTTTACAATTTGGGCCCAAGTTAGAAGCAGAGCGTAAGGTGTAAATTATCGATAGTCCATATCTCAGAAACTATAAGAGATAATGCAATTTGGCAACCGGCAATGTAATTAGCATGCCGAATATTACTTGGAATGTGAATTGGAACGAAATCGCCAATAGATAAGACCATTTTACAATTTGGGCCCAAGTTAGAAGCAGAGCCTAAGGTGTAAATTATCGATAGTCCATATCTCGGAAACTATAAGAGATAATGCAATTTGGCAACCGGCAATGTAATTAGCATGCCGAATATTACTTGGAATGTGAATTGGAACGAAATCGCCAATAGATAAGACCATTTTACAATTTGGGCCCAAGTTAGAAGCAGAGCCTAAGGTGTAAATTATCGATAGTCCATATCTCGGAAACTATAAGAGATAATGCAATTTGGCAACCGGCAATGTAATTAGCATGCCGAATATTACTTGGAATGTGAATTGGAACGAAATCGCCAATAGATAAGACCATTTTACAATTTGGACCCAAGTTAGAAGCAGAGCCTAAGGTGTAAATTATTGATAGTCCATATCTCGGAAACTATAAGAGATAATGCAATTTCGCAACCGGCAATGTAATTAGCATGCCGAATATCACTTGGAATGTGAATTGGGACGAAATCGCCAATAGATAAGACCATTTTACAATTTGGGCCCAAGTTAGAAGCAGAGCCTAAGGTGTAAATTATCGATAGTCCATATCTCGGAAACTATAAGAGATAATGCAATTTGGCAACCGGCAATGTAATTAGCATGCCGAATATTACTTGGAATGTGAATTGGAACGAAATCGCCAATAGATAAGACCATTTTACAATTTGGGCCCAAGTTAGAAGCAGAGCCTATGGTGTAAATTATCGATAGTCCATATCTCGGAAACTATAAGAGATAATGCAATTTCGCAACCGGCAATGTAATTAGCATGCCGAATATTACTTGGAATGTGAATTGGAACGAAATCGCCAATAGATAAGACCATTTTACAATTTGGGCCCAAGTTAGAAGCAGAGCCTAAGGTGTAAATTATTGATAGTCCATATCTCGGAAACTATAAGAGATAATGCAATTTCGCAACCGGCAATGTAATTAGCATGCCGAATATCACTTGGAATGTGAATTGGGACGAAATCGCCAATAGATAAGACCATTTTACAATTTGGGCCCAAGTTAGAAGCAGAGCCTAAGGTGTAAATTATCGATAGTCCATATCTAGGAAACTATAAGAGATAATGCAATTTGGCAACCGGCAATGTAATTAGCATGCCGAATATTACTTGGAATGTGAATTGGAACGAAATCGCCAATAGATAAGACCATTTTACAATTTGGGCCCAAGTTAGAAGCAGAGCCTAAGGTGTAAATTATCGATAGTCCATATCTCGGAAACTATAAGAGATAATGCAATTTGGCAACCGGCAATGTAATTAGCATGCCGAATATTACTTGGAATGTGAATTGGAACGAAATCGCCAATAGATAAGACCATTTTACAATTTGGGCCCAAGTTAGAAGCAGAGCCTAAGGTGTAAATTATCGATAGTCCATATCTCGGAAACTATAAGAGATAATGCAATTTCGCAACCGGCAATGTAATTAGCATGCCGAATATTACTTGGAGTGTGAATTGGAACGAAATCGCCAATAGATAAGACCATTTTACAATTTGGGCCCAAGTTAGAAGCAGAGCCTAAGGTGTAAATTATCGATAGTCCATATCTCGGAAACTATAAGAGATAATGCAATTTGGCAACCGGCAATGTAATTAGCATGCCGAATATTACTTGGAATGTGAATTGGAACGAAATCGCCAATAGATAAGACCATTTTACAATTTGGGCCCAAGTTAGAAGCAGAGCCTAAGGTGTAAATTATCGATAGTCCATATCTCGGAAACTATAAGAGATAATGCAATTTGGCAACCGGCAATGTAATTAGCATGCCGAATATTACTTGGAATGTGAATAGGAACGAAATCGCCAATAGATAAGACCATTTTACAATTTGGGCCCAAGTTAGAAGCAGAGCCTAAGGTGTAAATTATCGATAGTCCATATCTCGGAAACTATAAGAGATAATGCAATTTGGCAACCGGCAATGTAATTAGCATGCCGAATATTACTTGGAATGTGAATTGGGACGAAATCGCCAATAGATAAGACCATTTTACAATTTGGGCCCAAGTTAGAATCAGAGCCTAAGGTGTAAATTATCGATAGTCCATATCTCGGAAACTATAAGAGATAATGCAATTTGGCAACCGGCAATGTAATTAGCATGCCGAATATTACTTGGAATGTGAATTGGAACGAAATCGCCAATAGATAAGACCATTTTACAATTTGGGCCCAAGTTAGAAGCAGAGCCTAAGGTGTAAATTATTGATAGTCCATATCTCGGAAACTATAAGAGATAACGCAATTTCGCAACCGGCAATGTAATTAGCATGCCGAATATCACTTGGAATGTGAATTGGGACGAAATCGCCAATAGAGAAGACCATTTTACAATTTGGGCCCAAGTTAGAAGCAGAGCCTAAGGTGTAAATTATCGATAGTCCATATCTCGGAAACTATAAGAGATAATGCAATTTGGCAACCGGCAATGTAATTAGCATGCCGAATATTACTTGGAATGTGAATTGGAACGAAATCGCCAATAGGTAAGACCATTTTACAATTTGGGCCCAAGTTAGAAGCAGAGCCTAAGGTGTAAATTATCGATAGTCCATATCTCGGAAACTATAAGAGATAATTCAATTTGGCAACCGGCAATGTAATTAGCATGCCGAATATTACTTGGAATGTGAATTGGAACGAAATCGCCAATAGATAAGACCATTTTACAATTTGGGCCCAAGTTAGAAGCAGAGCCTAAGGTGTAAATTATCGATAGTCCATATCTCGGAAACTATAAGAGATAATGCAATTTGGCAACAGGCAATGTAATTAGCATGCCGAATATTACTTGGAATGTGAATTGGAACGAAATCGCCAATAGATAAGGCCATTTTACAATTTGGGCCCAAGTTAGATGCAGAGCCTATGGTGTAAATTATCGATAGTCCATATCTCGGAAACTATAAGAGATAATGCAATTTGGCAACCGGCAATGTAATTAGCATGCCGAATATTACTTGGAATGTGAATTGGAACGAAATCGCAAATAGATAAGACCATTTTACAATTTGGGCCCAAGTTAGAAGCAGAGCCTAAGGTGTAAATTATCGATAGTCCATATCTCGGAAACTATAAGAGTTAATGCAATTTTGCAACCGGCAATGTAATTAGCATGCCGAATATTACTTGGAATGTGAATTGGAACGAAATCGCCAATAGATAAGACCATTTTACAATTTGGGCCCAAGTTAGAAGCAGAGCCTAAGGTGTAAATTATCGATAGTCCATATCTCGGAAACTATAAGAGATAATGCAATTTGGCAACCGGCAATGTAATTAGCATGCCGAATATTACTTGGAATGTGAATTGGAACGAAATTGCCAATAGATAAGACCATTTTACAATTTGGGCCCAAGTTAGAAGCAGAGCCTAAGGTGTAAATTATCGATAGTCCATATCTCTGAAACTATAAGAGATAATGCAATTTCGCAACCGGCAATGTAATTAGCATGCCGAATATTACTTGGAATGTGAATTGGGACGAAATCGCCAATAGATAAGGCCATTTTACAATTTGGGCCCAAGTTAGAAGCAGAGCCTAAGGTGTAAATTATCGATAGTCCATATCTCGGAAACTATAAGAGATAATGCAATTTGGCAACCGGCAATGTAATTAGCATGCCGAATATTACTTGGAATGTGAATTGGAACGAAATCGCCAATAGATAAGACCATTTTACAATTTGGGCCCAAGTTAGAAGCAGAGACTAAGGTGTAAATTATCGATAGTCCATATCTCGGAAACTATAAGAGATAATGCAATTTGGCAACCGGCAATGTAATTAGCATGCCGAATATTACTTGGAATGTGAATTGGAACGAAATCGCCAATAGATAAGACCATTTTACAATTTGGGCCCAAGTTAGAAGCAGAGCCTAAGGTGTAAATTATCGATAGTCCATATCTCGGAAACTATAAGAGATAATGCAATTTGGCAACCGGCAATGTAATTAGCATGCCGAATATTACTTGGAATGTGAATTGGAACGAAATTGCCAATAGATAAGACCATTTTACAATTTGGGCCCAAGTTAGAAGCAGAGCCTAAGGTGTAAATTATCGATAGTCCATATCTCTGAAACTATAAGAGATAATGCAATTTCGCAACCGGCAATGTAATTAGCATGCCGAATATTACTTGGAATGTGAATTGGGACGAAATCGCCAATAGATAAGGCCATTTTACAATTTGGGCCCAAGTTAGAAGCAGAGCCTAAGGTGTAAATTATCGATAGTCCATATCTCGGAAACTATAAGAGTTAATGCAATTTTGCAACCGGCAATGTAATTAGCATGCCGAATATTACTTGGAATGTGAATTGGAACGAAATCGCCAATAGATAAGACCATTTTACAATTTGGGCCCAAGTTAGAAGCAGAGCCTAAGGTGTAAATTATTGATAGTCCATATCTCGGAAACTATAAGAGATAATGCAATTTCGCAACCGGCAATGTAATTAGCATGCCGAATATTACTAGGAGTGTGAATTGGAACGAAATCGCCAATAGATAAGACCATTTTACAATTTGGGCCCAAGTTAGAAGCAGAGCCTAAGGTGTAAATTATCGATAGTCCATATCTCGGAAACTATAAGAGATAATGCAATTTGGCAACCGGCAATGTAATTAGCATGCCGAATATTACTTGGAATGTGAATTGGAACGAAATCGCCAATAGATAAGACCATTTTACAATTTGGGCCCAAGTTAGAAGCAGAGCCTAAGGTGTAAATTATCGATAGTCCATATCTCGGAAACTATAAGAGATAATGCAATTTGGCAACCGGCAATGTAATTAGCATGCCGAATATTACTTGGAATGTGAATTGGAACGAAATCGCCAATAGATAAGACCATTTTACAATTTGGGCCCAAGTTAGAAGCAGAGCCTAAGGTGTAAATTATCGATAGTCCATATCTCGGAAACTATAAGAGATAATGCAATTTGGCAACCGGCAATGTAATTAGCATGCCGAATATTACTTGGAATGTGAATTGGATCGAAATCGCCAATAGATAAGACCATTTTACAATTTGGGCCCAAGTTAGAAGCAGAGCCTAATGTGTAAATTATCGATAGTCCATATCTCGGAAACTATAAGAGATAATGCAATTTGGCAACCGGCAATGTAATTAGCATGCCGAATATTACTTGGAATGTGAATTGGAACGAAATCGCCAATAGATAAGACCATTTTACAATTTGGGCCCAAGTTAGAAGCAGAGCCTAAGGTGTAAATAATCGATAGTCCATATCTCGGAAACTATAAGAGATAATGCAATTTGGCAACCGGCAATGTAATTAGCATGCCGAATATTACTTGGAATGTGAATTGGAAGGAAATCGCCAATAGATAAGACCATTTTACAATTTGGGCCCAAGTTAAAAGCAGAGCCTAAGGTGTAAATTATCGATAGTCCATATCTCGGAAACTATAAGAGATAATGCAATTTGGCAACCGGCAATGTAATTAGCAGGCCGAATATTACTTGGAATGTGAATTGGAACGAAATCGCCAATAGGTAAGACCATTTTACAATTTGGGCCCAAGTTAGAAGCAGAGCCTAAGGTGTAAATTATCGATAGTCCATATCTCGGAAACTAGAAGAGATAATTCAATTTGGCAACCGACAATGTAATTAGCATGCCGAATATTACTTGGAATGTGAATTGGAACGAAATCGCCAATAGATAAGACCATTTTACAATTTGGGCCCAAGTTAGAAGCAGAGCCTAAGGTGTAAATTATCGATAGTCCATATCTCGGAAACTATAAGAGATAATGCAATTTGGCAACCGGCAATGTAATTAGCCTGCCGAATATTACTTGGAATGTGAATTGGAACGAAATCGCCGATAGATAAGACCATTTTACAATTTGGGCCCAAGTTAGAAGCAGAGCCTAAGGTGTAAATTATCGATAGTCCATATCTCGGAAACTATAAGAGATAATGCAATTTGGCAACCGGCAATGTAATTAGCATGCCGAATATTACTTGGAATGTGAATTGGAACGAAATCGCCAATAGATAAGGCCATTTTACAATTTGGGCCCAAGTTAGAAGCAGAGCCTAAGGTGTGAATTATCGATATTCCATATCTCGGAAACTATAAGAGATAATGCAATTTGGCAACCGGCAATGTAATTAGCATGCCGAATATTACTTGGAATGTGAATTGGAACGAAATCGCCAATAGATAAGACCATTTTACAATTTGGGCCCAAGTTAGAAGCAGAGCCTAAGGTGTAAATTATCGATAGTCCATATCTCGGAAACTATAAGAGATAATGCAATTTGGCAACCGGCAATGTAGTTAGCATGCCGAATATTACTTGGAATGTGAATTGGAACGAAATCGCCAATAGATAAGGCCATTTTACAATTTGGGCCCAAGTTAGAAGCAGAGCCTAAGGTGTAAATTATCGATAGTCCATATCTCGGAAACTATAAGAGATAATGCAATTTGGCAACCGGCAATGTAATTAGCATGCCGAATATTACTTGGAATGTGAATTGGAACGAAATCGCCAATAGATAAGACCATTTTACAATTTGGGCCCAAGTTAGAAGCAGAGCCTAAGGTGTAAATTATCGATAGTCCATATCTCGGAAACTATAAGAGATAATGCAATTTGGCAACCGGCAATGTAATTAGCATGCCGAATATTACTTGGAATGTGAATTGCAACTAAATCGCCAATAGATAAGACCATTTTACAATTTGGGCCCAAGTTAGAAGCAGAGCTTAAGGTGTAAATTATCGATAGTCCATATCTCGGAAACTATAAGAGATAATGCAATTTGGCAACCGGCAATGTAATTAGCATGCCGAATATTACTTGGAATGTGAATTGGAACGAAATCGCCAATAGATAAGACGATTTTACAATTTGGGCCCAAGTTAGAAGCAGAGCCTAAGGTGTAAATTATCGATAGTCCATATCTCGGAAACTATAAGAAATAATGCAATTTGGCAACCGGCAATGTAATTAGCATGCCGAATATTACTTGGAATGTGAATTGGAACGAAATCGCCAATAGATAAGACCATTTTACAATTTGGGCCCAAGTTAGAAGCAGAGCCTAAGGTGTAAATTATCGATAGTCCATATCTCGGAAACTATAAGAGATAATGCAATTTGGCAACCGGCAATGTAATTAGCATGCCGAATATTACTTGGAATGTGAATTGGAACGAAATCGCCAATAGATAAGACCATTTTACAATTTGGGCCCAAGTTAGAAGCAGAGCCTAAGGTGTAAATTATCGATAGTCCATATCTCGGAAACTATAAGAGATAATGCAATTTGGTAACCGGCAATATAATTAGCATGCCGAATATTACTTGGAATGTGAATTGGAACGAAATCGCCAATAGATAAGACCATTTTACAATTTGGGCCCAAGTTAGAAGCAGAGCCTAAGGTGTAAATTATCGATAGTCCATATCTCGGAAACTATAAGAGATAATGCAATTTGGCAACCGGCAATGTAATTAGCATGCCGAATATTTATTGGAATGTGAATTGGAACGAAATCGCCAATAGATAAGACCATTTTACAATTTGGACCCAAGTTAGAAGCAGAGCCTAAGGTGTAAATTATTGATAGTCCATATCTCGGAAACTATAAGAGATAATGCAATTTCGCAACCGGCAATGTAATTAGCATGCCGAATATCACTTGGAATGTGAATTGGGACGAAATCGCCAATAGATAAGACCATTTTACAATTTGGGCCCAAGTTAGAAGCAGAGCGTAAGGTGTAAATTATCGATAGTCCATATCTCAGAAACTATAAGAGATAATGCAATTTGGCAACCGGCAATGTAATTAGCATGCCGAATATTACTTGGAATGTGAATTGGAACGAAATCGCCAATAGATAAGACCATTTTACAATTTGGGCCCAAGTTAGAAGCAGAGCCTAAGGTGTAAATTATCGATAGTCCATATCTCGGAAACTATAAGAGATAATGCAATTTGGCAACCGGCAATGTAATTAGCATGCCGAATATTACTTGGAATGTGAATTGGAACGAAATCGCCAATAGATAAGACCATTTTACAATTTGGGCCCAAGTTAGAAGCAGAGCCTAAGGTGTAAATTATCGATAGTCCATATCTCGGAAACTATAAGAGATAATGCAATTTGGCAACCGGCAATGTAATTAGCATGCCGAATATTACTTGGAATGTGAATTGGAACGAAATCGCCAATAGATAAGACCATTTTACAATTTGGACCCAAGTTAGAAGCAGAGCCTAAGGTGTAAATTATTGATAGTCCATATCTCGGAAACTATAAGAGATAATGCAATTTCGCAACCGGCAATGTAATTAGCATGCCGAATATCACTTGGAATGTGAATTGGGACGAAATCGCCAATAGATAAGACCATTTTACAATTTGGGCCCAAGTTAGAAGCAGAGCCTAAGGTGTAAATTATCGATAGTCCATATCTCGGAAACTATAAGAGATAATGCAATTTGGCAACCGGCAATGTAATTAGCATGCCGAATATTACTTGGAATGTGAATTGGAACGAAATCGCCAATAGATAAGACCATTTTACAATTTGGGCCCAAGTTAGAAGCAGAGCCTATGGTGTAAATTATCGATAGTCCATATCTCGGAAACTATAAGAGATAATGCAATTTCGCAACCGGCAATGTAATTAGCATGCCGAATATTACTTGGAATGTGAATTGGAACGAAATCGCCAATAGATAAGACCATTTTACAATTTGGGCCCAAGATAGAAGCAGAGCCTAAGGTGTAAATTATTGATAGTCCATATCTCGGAAACTATAAGAGATAATGCAATTTCGCAACCGGCAATGTAATTAGCATGCCGAATATCACTTGGAATGTGAATTGGGACGAAATCGCCAATAGATAAGACCATTTTACAATTTGGGCCCAAGTTAGAAGCAGAGCCTAAGGTGTAAATTATCGATAGTCCATATCTAGGAAACTATAAGAGATAATGCAATTTGGCAACCGGCAATGTAATTAGCATGCCGAATATTACTTGGAATGTGAATTGGAACGAAATCGCCAATAGATAAGACCATTTTACAATTTGGGCCCAAGTTAGAAGCAGAGCCTAAGGTGTAAATTATCGATAGTCCATATCTCGGAAACTATAAGAGATAATGCAATTTGGCAACCGGCAATGTAATTAGCATGCCGAATATTACTTGGAATGTGAATTGGAACGAAATCGCCAATAGATAAGACCATTTTACAATTTGGGCCCAAGTTAGAAGCAGAGCCTAAGGTGTAAATTATCGATAGTCCATATCTCGGAAACTATAAGAGATAATGCAATTTCGCAACCGGCAATGTAATTAGCATGCCGAATATTACTTGGAGTGTGAATTGGAACGAAATCGCCAATAGATAAGACCATTTTACAATTTGGGCCCAAGTTAGAAGCAGAGCCTAAGGTGTAAATTATCGATAGTCCATATCTCGGAAACTATAAGAGATAATGCAATTTGGCAACCGGCAATGTAATTAGCATGCCGAATATTACTTGGAATGTGAATTGGAACGAAATCGCCAATAGATAAGACCATTTTACAATTTGGGCCCAAGTTAGAAGCAGAGCCTAAGGTGTAAATTATCGATAGTCCATATCTCGGAAACTATAAGAGATAATGCAATTTGGCAACCGGCAATGTAATTAGCATGCCGAATATTACTTGGAATGTGAATAGGAACGAAATCGCCAATAGATAAGACCATTTTACAATTTGGGCCCAAGTTAGAAGCAGAGCCTAAGGTGTAAATTATCGATAGTCCATATCTCGGAAACTATAAGAGATAATGCAATTTGGCAACCGGCAATGTAATTAGCATGCCGAATATTACTTGGAATGTGAATTGGGACGAAATCGCCAATAGATAAGACCATTTTACAATTTGGGCCCAAGTTAGAATCAGAGCCTAAGGTGTAAATTATCGATAGTCCATATCTCGGAAACTATAAGAGATAATGCAATTTGGCAACCGGCAATGTAATTAGCATGCCGAATATTACTTGGAATGTGAATTGGAACGAAATCGCCAATAGATAAGACCATTTTACAATTTGGGCCCAAGTTAGAAGCAGAGCCTAAGGTGTAAATTATTGATAGTCCATATCTCGGAAACTATAAGAGATAACGCAATTTCGCAACCGGCAATGTAATTAGCATGCCGAATATCACTTGGAATGTGAATTGGGACGAAATCGCCAATAGAGAAGACCATTTTACAATTTGGGCCCAAGTTAGAAGCAGAGCCTAAGGTGTAAATTATCGATAGTCCATATCTCGGAAACTATAAGAGATAATGCAATTTGGCAACCGGCAATGTAATTAGCATGCCGAATATTACTTGGAATGTGAATTGGAACGAAATCGCCAATAGGTAAGACCATTTTACAATTTGGGCCCAAGTTAGAAGCAGAGCCTAAGGTGTAAATTATCGATAGTCCATATCTCGGAAACTATAAGAGATAATTCAATTTGGCAACCGGCAATGTAATTAGCATGCCGAATATTACTTGGAATGTGAATTGGAACGAAATCGCCAATAGATAAGACCATTTTACAATTTGGGCCCAAGTTAGAAGCAGAGCCTAAGGTGTAAATTATCGATAGTCCATATCTCGGAAACTATAAGAGATAATGCAATTTGGCAACAGGCAATGTAATTAGCATGCCGAATATTACTTGGAATGTGAATTGGAACGAAATCGCCAATAGATAAGGCCATTTTACAATTTGGGCCCAAGTTAGATGCAGAGCCTATGGTGTAAATTATCGATAGTCCATATCTCGGAAACTATAAGAGATAATGCAATTTGGCAACCGGCAATGTAATTAGCATGCCGAATATTACTTGGAATGTGAATTGGAACGAAATCGCAAATAGATAAGACCATTTTACAATTTGGGCCCAAGTTAGAAGCAGAGCCTAAGGTGTAAATTATCGATAGTCCATATCTCGGAAACTATAAGAGTTAATGCAATTTTGCAACCGGCAATGTAATTAGCATGCCGAATATTACTTGGAATGTGAATTGGAACGAAATCGCCAATAGATAAGACCATTTTACAATTTGGGCCCAAGTTAGAAGCAGAGCCTAAGGTGTAAATTATCGATAGTCCATATCTCGGAAACTATAAGAGATAATGCAATTTGGCAACCGGCAATGTAATTAGCATGCCGAATATTACTTGGAATGTGAATTGGAACGAAATTGCCAATAGATAAGACCATTTTACAATTTGGGCCCAAGTTAGAAGCAGAGCCTAAGGTGTAAATTATCGATAGTCCATATCTCTGAAACTATAAGAGATAATGCAATTTCGCAACCGGCAATGTAATTAGCATGCCGAATATTACTTGGAATGTGAATTGGGACGAAATCGCCAATAGATAAGGCCATTTTACAATTTGGGCCCAAGTTAGAAGCAGAGCCTAAGGTGTAAATTATCGATAGTCCATATCTCGGAAACTATAAGAGATAATGCAATTTGGCAACCGGCAATGTAATTAGCATGCCGAATATTACTTGGAATGTGAATTGGAACGAAATCGCCAATAGATAAGACCATTTTACAATTTGGGCCCAAGTTAGAAGCAGAGACTAAGGTGTAAATTATCGATAGTCCATATCTCGGAAACTATAAGAGATAATGCAATTTGGCAACCGGCAATGTAATTAGCATGCCGAATATTACTTGGAATGTGAATTGGAACGAAATCGCCAATAGATAAGACCATTTTACAATTTGGGCCCAAGTTAGAAGCAGAGCCTAAGGTGTAAATTATCGATAGTCCATATCTCGGAAACTATAAGAGATAATGCAATTTGGCAACCGGCAATGTAATTAGCATGCCGAATATTACTTGGAATGTGAATTGGAACGAAATTGCCAATAGATAAGACCATTTTACAATTTGGGCCCAAGTTAGAAGCAGAGCCTAAGGTGTAAATTATCGATAGTCCATATCTCTGAAACTATAAGAGATAATGCAATTTCGCAACCGGCAATGTAATTAGCATGCCGAATATTACTTGGAATGTGAATTGGGACGAAATCGCCAATAGATAAGGCCATTTTACAATTTGGGCCCAAGTTAGAAGCAGAGCCTAAGGTGTAAATTATCGATAGTCCATATCTCGGAAACTATAAGAGTTAATGCAATTTTGCAACCGGCAATGTAATTAGCATGCCGAATATTACTTGGAATGTGAATTGGAACGAAATCGCCAATAGATAAGACCATTTTACAATTTGGGCCCAAGTTAGAAGCAGAGCCTAAGGTGTAAATTATTGATAGTCCATATCTCGGAAACTATAAGAGATAATGCAATTTCGCAACCGGCAATGTAATTAGCATGCCGAATATTACTAGGAGTGTGAATTGGAACGAAATCGCCAATAGATAAGACCATTTTACAATTTGGGCCCAAGTTAGAAGCAGAGCCTAAGGTGTAAATTATCGATAGTCCATATCTCGGAAACTATAAGAGATAATGCAATTTGGCAACCGGCAATGTAATTAGCATGCCGAATATTACTTGGAATGTGAATTGGAACGAAATCGCCAATAGATAAGACCATTTTACAATTTGGGCCCAAGTTAGAAGCAGAGCCTAAGGTGTAAATTATCGATAGTCCATATCTCGGAAACTATAAGAGATAATGCAATTTGGCAACCGGCAATGTAATTAGCATGCCGAATATTACTTGGAATGTGAATTGGAACGAAATCGCCAATAGATAAGACCATTTTACAATTTGGGCCCAAGTTAGAAGCAGAGCCTAAGGTGTAAATTATCGATAGTCCATATCTCGGAAACTATAAGAGATAATGCAATTTGGCAACCGGCAATGTAATTAGCATGCCGAATATTACTTGGAATGTGAATTGGATCGAAATCGCCAATAGATAAGACCATTTTACAATTTGGGCCCAAGTTAGAAGCAGAGCCTAATGTGTAAATTATCGATAGTCCATATCTCGGAAACTATAAGAGATAATGCAATTTGGCAACCGGCAATGTAATTAGCATGCCGAATATTACTTGGAATGTGAATTGGAACGAAATCGCCAATAGATAAGACCATTTTACAATTTGGGCCCAAGTTAGAAGCAGAGCCTAAGGTGTAAATAATCGATAGTCCATATCTCGGAAACTATAAGAGATAATGCAATTTGGCAACCGGCAATGTAATTAGCATGCCGAATATTACTTGGAATGTGAATTGGAAGGAAATCGCCAATAGATAAGACCATTTTACAATTTGGGCCCAAGTTAAAAGCAGAGCCTAAGGTGTAAATTATCGATAGTCCATATCTCGGAAACTATAAGAGATAATGCAATTTGGCAACCGGCAATGTAATTAGCAGGCCGAATATTACTTGGAATGTGAATTGGAACGAAATCGCCAATAGGTAAGACCATTTTACAATTTGGGCCCAAGTTAGAAGCAGAGCCTAAGGTGTAAATTATCGATAGTCCATATCTCGGAAACTAGAAGAGATAATTCAATTTGGCAACCGACAATGTAATTAGCATGCCGAATATTACTTGGAATGTGAATTGGAACGAAATCGCCAATAGATAAGACCATTTTACAATTTGGGCCCAAGTTAGAAGCAGAGCCTAAGGTGTAAATTATCGATAGTCCATATCTCGGAAACTATAAGAGATAATGCAATTTGGCAACCGGCAATGTAATTAGCCTGCCGAATATTACTTGGAATGTGAATTGGAACGAAATCGCCAATAGATAAGACCATTTTACAATTTGGGCCCAAGTTAGAAGCAGAGCCTAAGGTGTAAATTATCGATAGTCCATATCTCGGAAACTATAAGAGATAATGCAATTTGGCAACCGGCAATGTAATTAGCATGCCGAATATTACTTGGAATGTGAATTGGAACGAAATCGCCAATAGATAAGGCCATTTTACAATTTGGGCCCAAGTTAGAAGCAGAGCCTAAGGTGTGAATTATCGATATTCCATATCTCGGAAACTATAAGAGATAATGCAATTTGGCAACCGGCAATGTAATTAGCATGCCGAATATTACTTGGAATGTGAATTGGAACGAAATCGCCAATAGATAAGACCATTTTACAATTTGGGCCCAAGTTAGAAGCAGAGCCTAAGGTGTAAATTATCGATAGTCCATATCTCGGAAACTATAAGAGATAATGCAATTTGGCAACCGGCAATGTAGTTAGCATGCCGAATATTACTTGGAATGTGAATTGGAACGAAATCGCCAATAGATAAGGCCATTTTACAATTTGGGCCCAAGTTAGAAGCAGAGCCTAAGGTGTAAATTATCGATAGTCCATATCTCGGAAACTATAAGAGATAATGCAATTTGGCAACCGGCAATGTAATTAGCATGCCGAATATTACTTGGAATGTGAATTGGAACGAAATCGCCAATAGATAAGACCATTTTACAATTTGGGCCCAAGTTAGAAGCAGAGCCTAAGGTGTAAATTATCGATAATCCATATCTCGGAAACTATAAGAGATAATGCAATTTGGCAACCGGCAATGTAATTAGCATGCCGAATATTAATTGGAATGTGAATTGGAACGAAATCGCCAATAGATAAGACCATTTTACAATTTGGGCCCAAGTTAGAAGCAGAGCCTAAGGTGTAAATTATCGATAGTCCATATCTCGGAAACTATAAGAGATAATGCAATTTGGCAACCGGCAATGTAATTAGCATGCCGAATATTACTTGGAATGTGAATTGGAACGAAATCGCCAATAGGTAAGACCATTTTACAATTTGTGCCCAAGTTAGAAGCAGAGCCTATGGTGTAAATTATCGATAGTCCATATCTCGGAAACTATAAGAGATAATGCAATTTGGCAACCGGCAATGTAATTAGCATGCCGAATATTACTTGGATTGTGAATTGGAACGAAATCGCCAATAGATAAGACCATTTTACAATTTGGTCCCAAGTTAGAAGCAGAGCCTAAGGTGTAAATTATCGATAGTTCATATCTCGGAAACTATAAGAGATAATGCAATTTGGCAACCGGCAATGTAATTAGCATGCCGAATATTACTTGGAATGTGAATTGGAACGAAATCGCCAATAGATAAGACCATTTTACAATTTGGGAGCAAGTTAGAAGCAGAGCCTAAGGTGCAAATTATCGATAGTCCATATCTCGGAAACTATAAGAGATAATGCAATTTCGCAACCGGCAATGTAATTAGCATGCCGAATATCACTTGGAATGTGAATTGGGACGAAATCGCCAATAGATAAGACCATTTTACAATTTGGGCCCAAGTTAGAAGCAGAGCCTAAGGTGTAAATTATCGATAGTCCATATCTCGGAAACTATAAGAGATAATGCAATTTGGCAACCGGCAATGTAATTAGCATGCCGAATATTACTTGGAATGTGAATTGGAACGAAATCGCCAATAGATAAGACCATTTTACAATTTGGGCCCAAGTTAGAAGCAGAGCCTAAGGTGTAAATTATCGATAGTCCATATCTCGGAAACTATAAGAGATAATGCAATTTGGCAACCGGCAATGTAATTAGCATGCCGAATATTACTTGGAATGTGAATTGGAACGGAATCGCCAATAGGTAAGACCATTTTACAATTTGGGCCCAAGTTAGAAGCAGAGCCTAAGGTGTAAATTATCGATAGTCCATATCTCGGAAACTATAAGAGATAATGCAATTTGGCAACCGGCAATGTAATTAGCATGCCGAATATTACTTGGAATGTGAATTGGAACGAAATCGCCAATAGATAAGACCATTTTACAATTTGGGCCCAAGTTAGAAGCAGAGCCTAAGGTGTAAATTATCGATAGTCCATATCTCGGAAACTATAAGAGATAATGCAATTTCGCAACCGGCAATGTAATTAGCATGCCGAATATTACTTGGAGTGTGAATTGGAACGAAATCGCCAATAGATAAGACCATTTTACAATTTGGGCCCAAGTTAGAAGCAGAGCCTAAGGTGTAAATTATCGATAGTCCATATCTCGGAAACTATAAGAGATAATGCAATTTGGCAACCGGCAATGTAATTAGCATGCCGAATATTACTTGGAATGTGAATTGGAACGAAATCGCCAATAGATAAGGCCATTTTACAATTTGGGCCCAAGTTAGAAGCAGAGCCTAAGGTGTAAATTATCGATAGTCCATATCTCGGAAACTATAAGAGATAATGCAATTTGGCAACCGGCAATGTAATTTGCATGCCGAATATTACTTGGAAAGTGAATTGGAACGAAATCGCCAATAGATAAGACCATTTTACAATTTGGGCCCAAGTTAGAAGCAGAGACTAAGGTGTAAATTATCGATAGTCCATATCTCGGAAACTATAAGAGATAATGCAATTTGGCAACCGGCAATGTAATTAGCATGCCGAATATTACTTGGAATGTGAATTGCAACTAAATCGCCAATAGATAAGACCATTTTACAATTTGGGCCCAAGTTAGAAGCAGAGCCTAAGGTGTAAATTATCGATAGTCCATATCTCGGAAACTATAAGAGATAATGCAATTTGGCAACCGGCAATGTAATTAGCATGCCGAATATTACTTGGAATGTGAATTGGAACGAAATCGCCAATAGATAAGACCATTTTACAATTTGGGCCCAAGTTAGAAGCAGAGCCTAAGGTGTAAATTATCGATAGTCCATATCTCGGAAACTATAAGAGATAATGCAATTTGGCAACCGGCAATGTAATTAGCATGCCGAATATTACTTGGAATGTGAATTGGAACGAAATCGCCAATAGATAAGACCATTTTACAATTTGGGCCCAAGTTAGAAGCAGAGCCTAAGGTGTAAATTATCGATAGTCCATATCTCGGAAACTATAAGAGATAATGCAATTTGGCAACCGGCAATGTAATTAGCATGCCGAATATTACTTGGAATGTGAATTGGGACGAAATCGCCAATAGATAAGACCATTTTACAATTTGGGCCCAAGTTAGAAGCAGAGCCTAAGGTGTAAATTATCGATAGTCCATATCTCGGAAACTATAAGAGATAATGCAATTTGGCAACCGGCAATGTAATTAGCATGCCGAATATTACTTGGAATGTGAATTGGAACGAAATCGCCAATAGATAAGACCATTTTACAATTTGGGCCCAAGTTAGAAGCAGAGCCTAAGGTGTAAATTATTGATAGTCCATATCTCGGAAACTATAAGAGATAACGCAATTTCGCAACCGGCAATGTAATTAGCATGCCGAATATCACTTGGAATGTGAATTGGGACGAAATCGCCAATAGATAAGACCATTTTACAATTTGGGCCCAAGTTAGAAGCAGAGCCTAAGGTGTAAATTATCGATAGTCCATATCTCGGAAACTATAAGAGATAATGCAATTTGGCAACCGGCAATGTAATTAGCATGCCGAATATTACTTGGAATGTGAATTGGAACGAAATCGCCAATAGAGAAGACCATTTTACAATTTGGGCCCAAGTTAGAAGCAGAGCCTAAGGTGTAAATTATCGATAGTCCATATCTCGGAAACTATAAGAGATAATGCAATTTGGCAACCGGCAATGTAATTAGCATGCCGAATATTACTTGGAATGTGAATTGGAACGAAATCGCCAATAGGTAAGACCATTTTACAATTTGGGCCCAAGTTAGAAGCAGAGCCTAAGGTGTAAATTATCGATAGTCCATATCTCGGAAACTATAAGAGATAATTCAATTTGGCAACCGGCAATGTAATTAGCATGCCGAATATTACTTGGAATGTGAATTGGAACGAAATCGCCAATAGATAAGACCATTTTACAATTTGGGCCCAAGTTAGAAGCAGAGCCTAAGGTGTAAATTATCGATAGTCCATATCTCGGAAACTATAAGAGATAATGCAATTTGGCAACAGGCAATGTAATTAGCATGCCGAATATTACTTGGAATGTGAATTGGAACGAAATCGCCAATAGATAAGGCCATTTTACAATTTGGGCCCAAGTTAGAAGCAGAGCCTATGGTGTAAATTATCGATAGTCCATATCTCGGAAACTATAAGAGATAATGCAATTTGGCAACCGGCAATGTAATTAGCATGCCGAATATTACTTGGAATGTGAATTGGAACGAAATCGCAAATAGATAAGACCATTTTACAATTTGGGCCCAAGTTAGAAGCAGAGCCTAAGGTGTAAATTATCGATAGTCCATATCTCGGAAACTATAAGAGTTAATGCAATTTGGCAACCGGCAATGTAATTAGCATGCCGAATATTACTTGGAATGTGAATTGGAACGAAATCGCCAATAGATAAGACCATTTTACAATTTGGGCCCAAGTTAGAAGCAGAGCCTAAGGTGTAAATTATCGATAGTCCATATCTCGGAAACTATAAGAGATAATGCAATTTGGCAACCGGCAATGTAATTAGCATGCCGAATATTACTTGGAATGTGAATTGGAACGAAATTGCCAATAGATAAGACCATTTTACAATTTGGGCCCAAGTTAGAAGCAGAGCCTAAGGTGTAAATTATCGATAGTCCATATCTCTGAAACTATAAGAGATAATGCAATTTCGCAACCGGCAATGTAATTAGCATGCCGAATATTACTTGGAATGTGAATTGGGACGAAATCGCCAATAGATAAGGCCATTTTACAATTTGGGCCCAAGTTAGAAGCAGAGCCTAAGGTGTAAATTATCGATAGTCCATATCTCGGAAACTATAAGAGATAATGCAATTTGGCAACCGGCAATGTAATTAGCATGCCGAATATTACTTGGAATGTGAATTGGAACGAAATCGCCAATAGATAAGACCATTTTACAATTTGGGCCCAAGTTAGAAGCAGAGACTAAGGTGTAAATTATTGATAGTCCATATCTCGGAAACTATAAGAGATAATGCAATTTCGCAACCGGCAATGTAATTAGCATGCCGAATATTACTAGGAGTGTGAATTGGAACGAAATCGCCAATAGATAAGACCATTTTACAATTTGGGCCCAAGTTAGAAGCAGAGCCTAAGGTGTAAATTATCGATAGTCCATATCTCGGAAACTATAAGAGATAATGCAATTTGGCAACCGGCAATGTAATTAGCATGCCGAATATTACTTGGAATGTGAATTGGAACGAAATCGCCAATAGATAAGACCATTTTACAATTTGGGCCCAAGTTAGAAGCAGAGCCTAAGGTGTAAATTATCGATAGTCCATATCTCGGAAACTATAAGAGATAATGCAATTTGGCAACCGGCAATGTAATTAGCATGCCGAATATTACTTGGAATGTGAATTGGAACGAAATCGCCAATAGATAAGACCATTTTACAATTTGGGCCCAAGTTAGAAGCAGAGCCTAAGGTGTAAATTATCGATAGTCCATATCTCGGAAACTATAAGAGATAATGCAATTTGGCAACCGGCAATGTAATTAGCATGCCGAATATTACTTGGAATGTGAATTGGAACGAAATCGCCAATAGATAAGACCATTTTACAATTTGGGCCCAAGTTAGAAGCAGAGCCTAAGGTGTAAATTATCGATAGTCCATATCTCGGAAACTATAAGAGATAATGCAATTTGGCAACCGGCAATGTAATTAGCATGCCGAATATTACTTGGAATGTGAATTGGAAGGAAATCGCCAATAGATAAGACCATTTTACAATTTGGGCCCAAGTTAAAAGCAGAGCCTAAGGTGTAAATTATCGATAGTCCATATCTCGGAAACTATAAGAGATAATGCAATTTGGCAACCGGCAATGTAATTAGCATGCCGAATATTACTTGGAATGTGAATTGGAACGAAATCGCCAATAGGTAAGACCATTTTACAATTTGGGCCCAAGTTAGAAGCAGAGCCTAAGGTGTAAATTATCGATAGTCCATATCTCGGAAACTAGAAGAGATAATTCAATTTGGCAACCGACAATGTAATTAGCATGCCGAATATTACTTGGAATGTGAATTGGAACGAAATCGCCAATAGATAAGACCATTTTACAATTTGGGCCCAAGTTAGAAGCAGAGCCTAAGGTGTAAATTATCGATAGTCCATATCTCGGAAACTATAAGAGATAATGCAATTTGGCAACCGGCAATGTAATTAGCATGCCGAATATTACTTGGAACGTGAATTGGAACGAAATCGCCAATAGATAAGACCATTTTACAATTTGGGCCCAAGTTAGAAGCAGAGACTAAGGTGTAAATTATTGATAGTCCATATCTCGGAAACTATAAGAGATAATGCAATTTCGCAACCGGCAATGTAATTAGCATGCCGAATATTACTAGGAGTGTGAATTGGAACGAAATCGCCAATAGATAAGACCATTTTACAATTTGGGCCCAAGTTAGAAGCAGAGCCTAAGGTGTAAATTATCGATAGTCCATATCTCGGAAACTATAAGAGATAATGCAATTTGGCAACCGGCAATGTAATTAGCATGCCGAATATTACTTGGAATGTGAATTGGAACGAAATCGCCAATAGATAAGACCATTTTACAATTTGGGCCCAAGTTAGAAGCAGAGCCTAAGGTGTAAATTATCGATAGTCCATATCTCGGAAACTATAAGAGATAATGCAATTTGGCAACCGGCAATGTAATTAGCATGCCGAATATTACTTGGAATGTGAATTGGAACGAGATCGCCAATAGATAAGACCATTTTACAATTTGGGCCCAAGTTAGAAGCAGAGCCTAAGGTGTAAATTATCGATAGTCCATATCTCGGAAACTATAAGAGATAATGCAATTTGGCAACCGGCAATGTAATTAGCATGCCGAATATTACTTGGAATGTGAATTGGAACGAAATCGCCAATAGATAAGACCATTTTACAATTTGGGCCCAAGTTAGAAGCAGAGCCTAATGTGTAAATTATCGATAGTCCATATCTCGGAAACTATAAGAGATAATGCAATTTGGCAACCGGCAATGTAATTAGCATGCCGAATATTACTTGGAATGTGAATTGGAACGAAATCGCCAATAGATAAGACCATTTTACAATTTGGGCCCAAGTTAGAAGCAGAGCCTAAGGTGTAAATTATCGATAGTCCATATCTCGGAAACTATAAGAGATAATGCAATTTGGCAACCGGCAATGTAATTAGCATGCCGAATATTACTTGGAATGTGAATTGGAAGGAAATCGCCAATAGATAAGACCATTTTACAATTTGGGCCCAAGTTAAAAGCAGAGCCTAAGGTGTAAATTATCGATAGTCCATATCTCGGAAACTATAAGAGATAATGCAATTTGGCAACCGGCAATGTAATTAGCATGCCGAATATTACTTGGAATGTGAATTGGAACGAAATCGCCAATAGGTAAGACCATTTTACAATTTGGGCCCAAGTTAGAAGCAGAGCCTAAGGTGTAAATTATCGATAGTCCATATCTCGGAAACTAGAAGAGATAATTCAATTTGGCAACCGACAATGTAATTAGCATGCCGAATATTACTTGGAATGTGAATTGGAACGAAATCGCCAATAGATAAGACCATTTTACAATTTGGGCCCAAGTTAGAAGCAGAGCCTAAGGTGTAAATTATCGATAGTCCATATCTCGGAAACTATAAGAGATAATGCAATTTGGCAACCGGCAATGTAATTAGCATGCCGAATATTACTTGGAATGTGAATTGGAACGAAATCGCCAATAGATAAGACCATTTTACAATTTGGGCCCAAGTTAGAAGCAGAGCCTAAGGTGTAAATTATCGATAGTCCATATCTCGGAAACTATAAGAGATAATGCAATTTGGCAACCGGCAATGTAATTAGCATGCCGAATATTACTTGGAATGTGAATTGGAACGAAATCGCCAATAGATAAGGCCATTTTACAATTTGGGCCCAAGTTAGAAGCAGAGCCTAAGGTGTGAATTATCGATAGTCCATATCTCGGAAACTATAAGAGATAATGCAATTTGGCAACCGGCAATGTAATTAGCATGCCGAATATTACTTGGAATGTGAATTGGAACGAAATCGCCAATAGATAAGACCATTTTACAATTTGGGCCCAAGTTAGAAGCAGAGCCTAAGGTGTAAATTATCGATAGTCCATATCTCGGAAACTATAAGAGATAATGCAATTTGGCAACCGGCAATGTAATTAGCATGCCGAATATTACTTGGAATGTGAATTGGAACGAAATCGCCAATAGATAAGGCCATTTTACAATTTGGGCCCAAGTTAGAAGCAGAGCCTAAGGTGTAAATTATCGATAGTCCATATCTCGGAAACTATAAGAGATAATGCAATTTGGCAACCGGCAATGTAATTAGCATGCCGAATATTACTTGGAATGTGAATTGGAACGAAATCGCCAATAGATAAGACCATTTTACAATTTGGGCCCAAGTTAGAAGCAGAGCCTAAGGTGTAAATTATCGATAATCCATATCTCGGAAACTATAAGAGATAATGCAATTTGGCAACCGGCAATGTAATTAGCATGCCGAATATTAATTGGAATGTGAATTGGAACGAAATCGCCAATAGATAAGACCATTTTACAATTTGGGCCCAAGTTAGAAGCAGAGCCTAAGGTGTAAATTATCGATAGTCCATATCTCGGAAACTATAAGAGATAATGCAATTTGGCAACCGGCAATGTAATTAGCATGCCGAATATTACTTGGAATGTGAATTGGAACGGAATCGCCAATAGGTAAGACCATTTTACAATTTGGGCCCAAGTTAGAAGCAGAGCCTAAGGTGTAAATTATCGATAGTCCATATCTCGGAAACTATAAGAGATAATGCAATTTGCCAACCGGCAATGTAATTAGCATGCCGAATATTACTTGGAATGTGAATTGGAACGGAATCGCCAATAGGTAAGACCATTTTACAATTTGGGCCCAAGTTAGAAGCAGAGCCTAAGGTGTAAATTATCGATAGTCCATATCTCGGAAACTATAAGAGATAATGCAATTTGCCAACCGGCAATGTAATTAGCATGCCGAATATTACTTGGAATGTGAATTGGAACGAAATCGCCAATAGATAAGACCATTTTACAATTTGGGCCCAAGTTAGAAGCAGAGCCTAAGGTGTAAATTATCGATAGTCCATATCTCGGAAACTATAAGAGATAATGCAATTTCGCAACCGGCAATGTAATTAGCATGCCGAATATTACTTGGAGTGTGAATTGGAACGAAATCGCCAATAGATAAGACCATTTTACAATTTGGGCCCAAGTTAGAAGCAGAGCCTAAGGTGTAAATTATCGATAGTCCATATCTCGGAAACTATAAGAGATAATGCAATTTGGCAACCGGCAATGTAATTAGCATGCCGAATATTACTTGGAATGTGAATTGGAACGAAATCGCCAATAGATAAGACCATTTTACAATTTGGGCCCAAGTTAGAAGCAGAGCCTAAGGTGTAAATTATCGATAGTCCATATCTCGGAAACTATAAGAGATAATGCAATTTGGCAACCGGCAATGTAATTAGCATGCCAAATATTACTTGGAATGTGAATTGGAACGAAATCGCCAATAGATAAGACCATTTTACAATTTGGGCCCAAGTTAGAAGCAGAGACTAAGGTGTAAATTATCGATAGTCCATATCTCGGAAACTATAAGAGATAATGCAATTTGGCAACCGGCAATGTAATTAGCATGCCGAATATTACTTGGAATGTGAATTGGAACGAAATCGCCAATAGATAAGACCATTTTACAATTTGGGCCCAAGTTAGAAGCAGAGCCTAAGGTGTAAATTATCGATAGTCCATATCTCGGAAACTATAAGAGATAATGCAATTTGGCAACCGGCAATGTAATTAGCATGCCGAATATTACTTGGAATGTGAATTGGAACGAAATCGCCAATAGATAAGACCATTTTACAATTTGGGCCCAAGTTAGAAGCAGAGCCTAATGTGTAAATTATCGATAGTCCATATCTCGGAAACTATAAGAGATAATGCAATTTGGCAACCGGCAATGTAATTAGCATGCCGAATATTACTTGGAATGTGAATTGGAACGAAATCGCCAATAGATAAGACCATTTTACAATTTGGGCCCAAGTTAGAAGCAGAGCCTAAGGTGTAAATTATCGATAGTCCATATCTCGGAAACTATAAGAGATAATGCAATTTGGCAACCGGCAATGTAATTAGCATGCCGAATATTACTTGGAATGTGAATTGGAAGGAAATCGCCAATAGATAAGACCATTTTACAATTTGGGCCCAAGTTAAAAGCAGAGCCTAAGGTGTAAATTATCGATAGTCCATATCTCGGAAACTATAAGAGATAATGCAATTTGGCAACCGGCAATGTAATTAGCATGCCGAATATTGCTTGGAATGTGAATTGGAACGAAATCGCCAATAGGTAAGACCATTTTACAATTTGGGCCCAAGTTAGAAGCAGAGCCTAAGGTGTAAATTATCGATAGTCCATATCTCGGAAACTAGAAGAGATAATTCAATTTGGCAACCGACAATGTAATTAGCATGCCGAATATTACTTGGAATGTGAATTGGAACGAAATCGCCAATAGATAAGACCATTTTACAATTTGGGCCCAAGTTAGAAGCAGAGCCTAAGGTGTAAATTATCGATAGTCCATATCTCGGAAACTATAAGAGATAATGCAATTTGGCAACCGGCAATGTAATTAGCATGCCGAATATTACTTGGAATGTGAATTGGAACGAAATCGCCAATAGATAAGACCATTTTACAATTTGGGCCCAAGTTAGAAGCAGAGCCTAAGGTGTAAATTATCGATAGTCCATATCTCGGAAACTATAAGAGATAATGCAATTTGGCAACCGGCAATGTAATTAGCATGCCGAATATTACTTGGAATGTGAATTGGAACGAAATCGCCAATAGATAAGGCCATTTTACAATTTGGGCCCAAGTTAGAAGCAGAGCCTAAGGTGTGAATTATCGATAGTCCATATCTCGGAAACTATAAGAGATAATGCAATTTGGCAACCGGCAATGTAATTAGCATGCCGAATATTACTTGGAATGTGAATTGGAACGAAATCGCCAATAGATAAGACCATTTTACAATTTGGGCCCAAGTTAGAAGCAGAGCCTAAGGTGTAAATTATCGATAGTCCATATCTCGGAAACTATAAGAGATAATGCAATTTGGCAACCGGCAATGTAATTAGCATGCCGAATATTACTTGGAATGTGAATTGGAACGAAATCGCCAATAGATAAGGCCATTTTACAATTTGGGCCCAAGTTAGAAGCAGAGCCTAAGGTGTAAATTATCGATAGTCCATATCTCGGAAACTATAAGAGATAATGCAATTTGGCAACCGGCAATGTAATTAGCATGCCGAATATTACTTGGAATGTGAATTGGAACGAAATCGCCAATAGATAAGACCATTTTACAATTTGGGCCCAAGTTAGAAGCAGAGCCTAAGGTGTGAATTATCGATAGTCCATATCTCGGAAACTATAAGAGATAATGCAATTTGGCAACCGGAAATGTAATTAGCATGCCGAATATTACTTGGAATGTGAATTGGAACGAAATCGCCAATAGATAAGACCATTTTACAATTTGGGCCCAAGTTAGAAGCAGAGCCTAAGGTGTAAATTATCGATAGTCCATATCTCGGAAACTATAAGAGATAATGCAATTTGGCAACCGGCAATGTAATTAGCATGCCGAATATTACTTGGAATGTGAATTGGAACGAAATCGCCAATAGATAAGGCCATTTTACAATTTGGGCCCAAGTTAGAAGCAGAGCCTAAGGTGTAAATTATCGATAGTCCATATCTCGGAAACTATAAGAGATAATGCAATTTGGCAACCGGCAATGTAATTAGCATGCCGAATATTACTTGGAATGTGAATTGGAACGAAATCGCCAATAGATAAGACCATTTTACAATTTGGGCCCAAGTTAGAAGCAGAGCCTAAGGTGTAAATTATCGATAATCCATATCTCGGAAACTATAAGAGATAATGCAATTTGGCAACCGGCAATGTAATTAGCATGCCGAATATTAATTGGAATGTGAATTGGAACGAAATCGCCAATAGATAAGACCATTTTACAATTTGGGCCCAAGTTAGAAGCAGAGCCTAAGGTGTAAATTATCGATAGTCCATATCTCGGAAACTATAAGAGATAATGCAATTTGGCAACCGGCAATGTAATTAGCATGCCGAATATTACTTGGAATGTGAATTGGAACGGAATCGCCAATAGGTAAGACCATTTTACAATTTGGGCCCAAGTTAGAAGCAGAGCCTAAGGTGTAAATTATCGATAGTCCATATCTCGGAAACTATAAGAGATAATGCAATTTGCCAACCGGCAATGTAATTAGCATGCCGAATATTACTTGGAATGTGAATTGGAACGGAATCGCCAATAGGTAAGACCATTTTACAATTTGGGCCCAAGTTAGAAGCAGAGCCTAAGGTGTAAATTATCGATAGTCCATATCTCGGAAACTATAAGAGATAATGCAATTTGCCAACCGGCAATGTAATTAGCATGCCGAATATTACTTGGAATGTGAATTGGAACGAAATCGCCAATAGATAAGACCATTTTACAATTTGGGCCCAAGTTAGAAGCAGAGCCTAAGGTGTAAATTATCGATAGTCCATATCTCGGAAACTATAAGAGATAATGCAATTTCGCAACCGGCAATGTAATTAGCATGCCGAATATTACTTGGAGTGTGAATTGGAACGAAATCGCCAATAGATAAGACCATTTTACAATTTGGGCCCAAGTTAGAAGCAGAGCCTAAGGTGTAAATTATCGATAGTCCATATCTCGGAAACTATAAGAGATAATGCAATTTGGCAACCGGCAATGTAATTAGCATGCCGAATATTACTTGGAATGTGAATTGGAACGAAATCGCCAATAGATAAGACCATTTTACAATTTGGGCCCAAGTTAGAAGCAGAGCCTAAGGTGTAAATTATCGATAGTCCATATCTCGGAAACTATAAGAGATAATGCAATTTGGCAACCGGCAATGTAATTAGCATGCCAAATATTACTTGGAATGTGAATTGGAACGAAATCGCCAATAGATAAGACCATTTTACAATTTGGGCCCAAGTTAGAAGCAGAGACTAAGGTGTAAATTATCGATAGTCCATATCTCGGAAACTATAAGAGATAATGCAATTTGGCAACCGGCAATGTAATTAGCATGCCGAATATTACTTGGAATGTGAATTGCAACTAAATCGCCAATAGATAAGACCATTTTACAATTTGGGCCCAAGTTAGAAGCAGAGCCTAATGTGTAAATTATCGATAGTCCATATCTCGGAAACTATAAGAGATAATGCAATTTGGCAACCGGCAATGTAATTAGCATGCCGAATATTACTTGGAATGTGAATTGGAACGAAATCGCCAATAGATAAGACCATTTTACAATTTGGGCCCAAGTTAGAAGCAGAGCCTAAGGTGTAAATTATCGATAGTCCATATCTCGGAAACTATAAGAGATAATGCAATTTGGCAACCGGCAATGTAATTAGCATGCCGAATATTACTTGGAATGTGAATTGGAAGGAAATCGCCAATAGATAAGACCATTTTACAATTTGGGCCCAAGTTAAAAGCAGAGCCTAAGGTGTAAATTATCGATAGTCCATATCTCGGAAACTATAAGAGATAATGCAATTTGGCAACCGGCAATGTAATTAGCATGCCGAATATTACTTGGAATGTGAATTGGAACGAAATCGCCAATAGGTAAGACCATTTTACAATTTGGGCCCAAGTTAGAAGCAGAGCCTAAGGTGTAAATTATCGATAGTCCATATCTCGGAAACTAGAAGAGATAATTCAATTTGGCAACCGACAATGTAATTAGCATGCCGAATATTACTTGGAATGTGAATTGGAACGAAATCGCCAATAGATAAGACCATTTTACAATTTGGGCCCAAGTTAGAAGCAGAGCCTAAGGTGTAAATTATCGATAGTCCATATCTCGGAAACTATAAGAGATAATGCAATTTGGCAACCGGCAATGTAATTAGCATGCCGAATATTACTTGGAATGTGAATTGGAACGAAATCGCCAATAGATAAGACCATTTTACAATTTGGGCCCAAGTTAGAAGCAGAGCCTAAGGTGTAAATTATCGATAGTCCATATCTCGGAAACTATAAGAGATAATGCAATTTGGCAACCGGCAATGTAATTAGCATGCCGAATATTACTTGGAATGTGAATTGGAACGAAATCGCCAATAGATAAGGCCATTTTACAATTTGGGCCCAAGTTAGAAGCAGAGCCTAAGGTGTGAATTATCGATAGTCCATATCTCGGAAACTATAAGAGATAATGCAATTTGGCAACCGGCAATGTAATTAGCATGCCGAATATTACTTGGAATGTGAATTGGAACGAAATCGCCAATAGATAAGACCATTTTACAATTTGGGCCCAAGTTAGAAGCAGAGCCTAAGGTGTAAATTATCGATAGTCCATATCTCGGAAACTATAAGAGATAATGCAATTTGGCAACCGGCAATGTAATTAGCATGCCGAATATTACTTGGAATGTGAATTGGAACGAAATCGCCAATAGATAAGACCATTTTACAATTTGGGCCCAAGTTAGAAGCAGAGCCTAAGGTGTAAATTATCGATAGTCCATATCTCGGAAACTATAAGAGATAATGCAATTTGGCAACCGGCAATGTAATTAGCATGCCAAATATTACTTGGAATGTGAATTGGAACGAAATCGCCAATAGATAAGACCATTTTACAATTTGGGCCCAAGTTAGAAGCAGAGACTAAGGTGTAAATTATCGATAGTCCATATCTCGGAAACTATAAGAGATAATGCAATTTGGCAACCGGCAATGTAATTAGCATGCCGAATATTACTTGGAATGTGAATTGCAACTAAATCGCCAATAGATAAGACCATTTTACAATTTGGGCCCAAGTTAGAAGCAGAGCCTAAGGTGTAAATTATCGATAGTCCATATCTCGGAAACTATAAGAGATAATGCAATTTGGCAACCGGCAATGTAATTAGCATGCCGAATATTACTTGGATTGTGAATTGGAACGAAATCGCCAATAGATAAGACCATTTTACAATTTGGGCCCAAGTTAGAAGCAGAGCCTAATGTGTAAATTATCGATAGTCCATATCTCGGAAACTATAAGAGATAATGCAATTTGGCAACCGGCAATGTAATTAGCATGCCGAATATTACTTGGAATGTGAATTGGAACGAAATCGCCAATAGATAAGACCATTTTACAATTTGGGCCCAAGTTAGAAGCAGAGCCTAAGGTGTAAATTATCGATAGTCCATATCTCGGAAACTATAAGAGATAATGCAATTTGGCAACCGGCAATGTAATTAGCATGCCGAATATTACTTGGAATGTGAATTGGAAGGAAATCGCCAATAGATAAGACCATTTTACAATTTGGGCCCAAGTTAAAAGCAGAGCCTAAGGTGTAAATTATCGATAGTCCATATCTCGGAAACTATAAGAGATAATGCAATTTGGCAACCGGCAATGTAATTAGCATGCCGAATATTACTTGGAATGTGAATTGGAACGAAATCGCCAATAGGTAAGACCATTTTACAATTTGGGCCCAAGTTAGAAGCAGAGCCTAAGGTGTAAATTATCGATAGTCCATATCTCGGAAACTAGAAGAGATAATTCAATTTGGCAACCGACAATGTAATTAGCATGCCGAATATTACTTGGAATGTGAATTGGAACGAAATCGCCAATAGATAAGACCATTTTACAATTTGGGCCCAAGTTAGAAGCAGAGCCTAAGGTGTAAATTATCGATAGTCCATATCTCGGAAACTATAAGAGATAATGCAATTTGGCAACCGGCAATGTAATTAGCATGCCGAATATTACTTGGAATGTGAATTGGAACGAAATCGCCAATAGATAAGACCATTTTACAATTTGGGCCCAAGATAGAAGCAGAGCCTAAGGTGTAAATTATCGATAGTCCATATCTCGGAAACTATAAGAGATAATGCAATTTGGCAACCGGCAATGTAATTAGCATGCCGAATATTACTTGGAATGTGAATTGGAACGAAATCGCCAATAGATAAGGCCATTTTACAATTTGGGCCCAAGTTAGAAGCAGAGCCTAAGGTGTGAATTATCGATAGTCCATATCTCGGAAACTATAAGAGATAATGCAATTTGGCAACCGGCAATGTAATTAGCATGCCGAATATTACTTGGAATGTGAATTGGAACGAAATCGCCAATAGATAAGACCATTTTACAATTTGGGCCCAAGTTAGAAGCAGAGCCTAAGGTGTAAATTATCGATAATCCATATCTCGGAAACTATAAGAGATAATGCAATTTGGCAACCGGCAATGTAATTAGCATGCCGAATATTAATTGGAATGTGAATTGGAACGAAATCGCCAATAGATAAGACCATTTTACAATTTGGGCCCAAGTTAGAAGCAGAGCCTAAGGTGTAAATTATCGATAGTCCATATCTCGGAAACTATAAGAGATAATGCAATTTGGCAACCGGCAATGTAATTAGCATGCCGAATATTACTTGGAATGTGAATTGGAACGGAATCGCCAATAGGTAAGACCATTTTACAATTTGGGCCCAAGTTAGAAGCAGAGCCTAAGGTGTAAATTATCGATAGTCCATATCTCGGAAACTATAAGAGATAATGCAATTTGCCAACCGGCAATGTAATTAGCATGCCGAATATTACTTGGAATGTGAATTGGAACGGAATCGCCAATAGGTAAGACCATTTTACAATTTGGGCCCAAGTTAGAAGCAGAGCCTAAGGTGTAAATTATCGATAGTCCATATTTCGGAAACTATAAGAGATAATGCAATTTGCCAACCGGCAATGTAATTAGCATGCCGAATATTACTTGGAATGTGAATTGGAACGAAATCGCCAATAGATAAGACCATTTTACAATTTGGGCCCAAGTTAGAAGCAGAGCCTAAGGTGTAAATTATCGATAGTCCATATCTCGGAAACTATAAGAGATAATGCAATTTCGCAACCGGCAATGTAATTAGCATGCCGAATATTACTTGGAGTGTGAATTGGAACGAAATCGCCAATAGATAAGACCATTTTA
The DNA here is from genome assembly GCF_030347505.1 of Rhynchophorus ferrugineus. Lineage (NCBI taxonomy): Eukaryota > Metazoa > Arthropoda > Insecta > Coleoptera > Curculionidae > Rhynchophorus > Rhynchophorus ferrugineus. The sequence continues at coordinate 512,201 of NW_027472606.1, read as the reverse complement.
CAATTTGGGCCCAAGTTAGAAGCAGAGCCTAAGGTGTAAATTATCGATAGTCCATATCTCGGAAACTATAAGAGATAATGCAATTTGGCAACCGGCAATGTAATTAGCATGCCAAATATTACTTGGAATGTGAATTGGAACGAAATCGCCAATAGATAAGACCATTTTACAATTTGGGCCCAAGTTAGAAGCAGAGACTAAGGTGTAAATTATCGATAGTCCATATCTCGGAAACTATAAGAGATAATGCAATTTGGCAACCGGCAATGTAATTAGCATGCCGAATATTACTTGGAATGTGAATTGCAACTAAATCGCCAATAGATAAGACCATTTTACAATTTGGGCCCAAGTTAGAAGCAGAGCCTAAGGTGTAAATTATCGATAGTCCATATCTCGGAAACTATAAGAGATAATGCAATTTGGCAACCGGCAATGTAATTAGCATGCCGAATATTACTTGGAATGTGAATTGGAACGAAATCGCCAATAGATAAGACCATTTTACAATTTGGGCCCAAATTAGAAGCAGAGACTAAGGTGTAAATTATTGATAGTCCATATCTCGGAAACTATAAGAGATATTGCAATTTGGCAACCGGCAATGTAATTAGCATGCCGAATATTACTTGGAATGTGAATTGGAACGAAATCGCCAATAGAGAAGACCATTTTACAATTTGGGCCCAAGTTAGAAGCAGAGCCTAAGGTGTAAATTATCGATAGTCCATATCTCGGAAACTATAAGAGATAATGCAATTTGGCAACCGGCAATGTAATTAGCATGCCGAATATTACTTGGAATGTGAATTGGAACGAAATCGCCAATAGATAAGACCATTTTACAATTTGGGCCCAAGTTAGAAGCAGAGCCTAAGGTGTAAATTATCGATAGTCCATATCTCGGAAACTATAAGAGGTAATGCAATTTGGCAACCGGCAATGTAATTAGCATGCCGAATATTATTTGGAATGTGAATTGGAACGAAATCGCCAATAGATAAGACCATTTTACAATTTGGGCCCAAGTTAGAAGCAGAGCCTAAGGTGTAAATTATCGATAGTCCATATCTCGGAAACTATAAGAGATAATGCAATTTGGCAACCGGCAATGTAATTAGCATGCCGAATATTACTTGGAATGTGAATTGGAACGAAATCGCCAATAGATAAGACCATTTTACAATTTGGGCCCAAGTTAGAAGCAGAGCCTAAGGTGTAAATTATCGATAGTCCATATCTCGGAAACTATAAGAGATAATGCAATTTGGCAACCGGCAATGTAATTAGCATGCCGAATATTACTTGGAATGTGAATTGGAACGAATTCGCCAATAGATAAGACCATTTTACAATTTGGGCCCAAGTTAGAAGCAGAGCCTAAGATGTAAATTATTGATAGTGCATATCTCGGAAACTATAAGAGATAATGCAATTTCGCAACCGGCAATGTAATTAGCATGCCGAATATTACTTGGAGTGTGAATTGGAACGAAATCGCCAATAGATAAGACCATTTTACAATTTGGGCCCAAGTTAGAAGCAGAGCCTAAGGTGTAAATTATCGATAGTCCATATCTCGGAAACTATAAGAGATAATGCAATTTGGCAACCGGCAATGTAATTAGCATGCCGAATATTACTTGGAATGAGAATTGGAACGAAATCGCCAATAGATAAGACCATTTTACAATTTGGGCCCAATTTAGAAGCAGAGCCTAAGGTGTAAATTATCGATAGTCCATATCTCGGAAACTATAAGAGATAATGCAATTTGGCAACCGGCAATGTAATTAGCATGCCGAATATTACTTGGAATGTGAATTGGAACGATATCGCCAATAGATAAGACCATTTTACAATTTGGGAGCAAGTTAGAAGCAGAGCCTAAGGTGCAAATTATCGATAGTCAATATCTCGGAAACTATAAGAGATAATGCAATTTGGCAACCGGCAATGTAATTAGCATGCCGAATATTACTTGGAATGTGAATTGGAACGAAATCGCCAATAGATAAGACCATTTTACAATTTGGGCCCAAGTTAGAAGCAGAGCCTAAGGTGTAAATTATCGATAGTCCATATCTCGGAAACTATAAGAGTTAATGCAATTTGGCAACCGGCAATGTAATTAGCATGCCGAATATTACTTGGAATGTGAATTGGAACGAAATCGCCAATAGATAAGACCATTTTACAATTTGGGCCCAAGTTAGAAGCAGAGCCTAAGGTGTAAATTATCGATAGTCCATATCTCGGAAACTATAAGAGATAATGCAATTTGGCAACCGGCAATGTAATTAGCATGCCGAATATTACTTGGAATGTGAATTGGAACGAAATCGCCAATAGATAAGACCATTTTACAATTTGGGCCCAAGTTAGAAGCAGAGCCTAAGGTGTAAATTATCGATAGTCCATATCTCTGAAACTATAAGAGATAATGCAATTTCGCAAACGGCAATGTAATTAGCATGCCGAATATTACTTGGAATGTGAATTGGGACGAAATCGCCAATAGAGAAGACCATTTTACAATTTGGGCCCAAGTTAGAAGCAGAGCCTAAGGTGTAAATTATCGATAGTCCATATCTCGGAAACTATAAGAGATAATTCAATTTGGCAACCGGCAATGTAATTAGCATGCCGAATATTACTTGGAATGTGAATTGGAACGAAATCGCCAATAGATAAGACCATTTTACAATTTGGGCCCAAGTTAGAAGCAGAGCCTAAGGTGTAAATTATCGATAGTCCATATCTCGGAAACTATAAGAGATAATGCAATTTGGCAACCGGCAATGTAATTAGCATGCCGAATATTACTTGGAATGTGAATTAGAACGAAATCGCCAATAGATAAGACCATTTTACAATTTGGGCCCAAGTTAGAAGCAGAGCCTAAGGTGTAAATTATCGATAGTCCATATCTCGGAAACTATAAGAGATAATGCAATTTGGCAACCGGCAATGTAATTAGCATGCCGAATATTACTTGGAATGTGAATTGGAACGAAATCGCCAATAGATAAGACCATTTTACAATTTGGGCCCAAGTTAGAAGCAGAGCCTAAGGTGTAAATTATTGATAGTCCATATCTCGGAAACTATAAGAGATAATGCAATTTCGCAACCGGCAATGTAATTAGTATGCCGAATATCACTTGGAATGTGAATTGGGACGAAATCGCCAATAGATAAGACCATTTTACAATTTGGGCCCAAGTTAGAAGCAGAGCCTAAGGTGTAAATTATCGATAGTCCATATCTCGGAAACTATAAGAGATAATGCAATTTGGCAACCGGCAATGTAATTAGCATGCCGAATATTACTTGGAATGTGAATTGGAACGAAATCGTCCATCGATCGATGGACGAACCTACCATTTTACAATTTGGGCCCAAGTTAGAAGCAGAGCCTAAGGTGTAAATTATTGATAGTCCATATCTCGGAAACTATAAGAGATAATGCAATTTCGCAACCGGCAATGTAATTAGCATGCCGAATATCACTTGGAATGTGAATTGGGACGAAATCGCCAATAGATAAGACCATTTTACACTTGGGCCCAAGTTAGAAGCAGAGCCTAAGGTGTAAATTATCGATAGTCCATATCTCGGAAACTATAAGAGATAATGCAATTTGGCAACCGGCAATGTAATTAGCATGCCGAATATTACTTGGAATGTGAATTGGAACGAAATCGCCAATAGATAAGACCATTTTACAATTTGGGCCCAAGTTAGAAGCAGAGCCTAAGGTGTAAATTATCGATAGTCCATATCTCGGAAACTATAAGAGATAATGCAATTTGGCAACCGGCAATGTAATTAGCATGCCGAATATTACTTGGAATGTGAATTGGAACGAAATCGCCAATAGATAAGACCATTTTACAATTTGGGCCCAAGTTAGAAGCAGAGCCTAAGGTGTAAATTATCGATAGTCCATATCTCGGAAACTATAAGAGATAATGCAATTTGGCAACCGGCAATGTAATTAGCATGCCGAATATTACTTGGAATGTGAATTGGAACGAAATCGCCAATAGATAAGACCATTTTACAATTTGGGCCCAAGTTATAAGCAGAGCCTATGGTGTAAATTATCGATAGTCCATATCTCGGAAACTATAAGAGATAATGCAATTTGGCAACCGGCAATGTAATTAGCATGCCGAATATTACTTGGAATGTGAATTGGAACGAAATCGCCAATAGATAAGACCATTTTACAATTTGGGCCCAAGTTAGAAGCAGAGCCTAAGGTGTAAATTATCGATAGTCCATATCTCGGAAACTATAAGAGTTAATGCAATTTGGCAACCGGCAATGTAATTAGCATGCCGAATATTACTTGGAATGTGAATTGGAAGGAAATCGCCAATAGATAAGACCATTTTACAATTTGGGCCCAAGTTAAAAGCAGAGCCTAAGGTGTAAATTATCGATAGTCCATATCTCGGAAACTATAAGAGATAATGCAATTTGGCAACGGGCAATGTAATTAGCATGCCGAATATTACTTGGAATGTGAATTGGAACGAAATCGCCAATAGGTAAGACCATTTTACAATTTGGGCCCAAGTTAGAAGCAGAGCCTAAGGTGTAAATTATCGATAGTCCATATCTCGGAAACTAGAAGAGATAATTCAATTTGGCAACCGACAATGTAATTAGCATGCCGAATATTACTTGGAATGTGAATTGGAACGAAATCGCCAATAGATAAGACCATTTTACAATTTGGGCCCAAGTTAGAAGCAGAGCCTAAGGTGTAAATTATCGATAGTCCATATCTCGGAAACTATAAGAGATAATGCAATTTGGCAACCGGCAATGTAATTAGCATGCCGAATATTACTTGGAATGTGAATTGGAACGAAATCGCCAATAGATAAGACCATTTTACAATTTGGGCCCAAGTTAGAAGCAGAGCCTAAGGTGTAAATTATCGATAGTCCATATCTCGGAAACTATAAGAGATAATGCAATTTGGCAACCGGCAATGTAATTAGCATGCCGAATATTACTTGGAATGTGAATTGGAACGAAATCGCCAATAGATAAGGCCATTTTACAATTTGGGCCCAAGTTAGAAGCAGAGCCTAAGGTGTAAATTATCGATAGTCCATATCTCGGAAACTATAAGAGATAATGCAATTTGGCAACCGGCAATGTAATTAGCATGCCGAATATTACTTGGAATGTGAATTGGAACGAAATCGCCAATAGATAAGACCATTTTACAATTTGGGCCCAAGTTAGAAGCAGAGCCTAAGGTGTAAATTATCGATAATCCATATCTCGGAAACTATAAGAGATAATGCAATTTGGCAACCGGCAATGTAATTAGCATGCCGAATATTACTTGGAATGTGAATTGGAACGAAATCGCCAATAGATAAGACCATTTTACAATTTGGGCCCAAGTTAGAAGCAGAGCCTAAGGTGTAAATTATCGATAGTCCATATCTCGGAAACTATAAGAGATAATGCAATTTGGCAACCGGCAATGTAATTAGCATGCCGAATATTACTTGGAATGTGAATTGGAACGAAATCGCCAATAGATAAGGCCATTTTACAATTTGGGCCCAAGTTAGAAGCAGAGCCTAAGGTGTAAATTATCGATAGTCCATATCTCGGAAACTATAAGAGATAATGCAATTTGGCAACCGGCAATGTAATTAGCATGCCGAATATTACTTGGAATGTGAATTGGAACGAAATCGCCAATAGATAAGACCATTTTACAATTTGGGCCCAAGTTAGAAGCAGAGCCTAAGGTGTAAATTATCGATAATCCATATCTCGGAAACTATAAGAGATAATGCAATTTGGCAACCGGCAATGTAATTAGCATGCCGAATATTACTTGGAATGTGAATTGGAACGAAATCGCCAATAGATAAGACCATTTTACAATTTGGGCCCAAGTTAGAAGCAGAGCCTAAGGTGTAAATTATCGATAGTCCATATCTCGGAAACTATAAGAGATAATGCAATTTGGCAACCGGCAATGTAATTAGCATGCCGAATATTACTTGGAATGTGAATTGGAACGAAATCGCCAATAGATAAGACCATTTTACAATTTGGGCCCAAGTTAGAAGCAGAGCCTAAGGTGTAAATTATCGATAGTCCATATCTCGGAAACTATAAGAGATAATGCAATTTGGCAACCGGCAATGTAATTAGCATGCCGAATATTACTTGGAATGTGAATTGGAACGAAATCGCCAATAGGTAAGACCATTTTACAATTTGGGCCCAAGTTAGAAGCAGAGCCTATGGTGTAAATTATCGATAGTCCATATCTCGGAAACTATAAGAGATAATGCAATTTGGCAACCGGCAATGTAATTAGCATGCCGAATATTACTTGGAATGTGAATTGGAACGAAATCGCCAATAGATAAGACCATTTTACAATTTGGGCCCAAGTTAGAAGCAGAGCCTAAGGTGTAAATTATCGATAGTTCATATCTCGGAAACTATAAGAGATAATGCAATTTGGCAACCGGCAATGTAATTAGCATGCCGAATATTACTTGGAATGTGAATTGGAACGAAATCGCCAATAGATAAGACCATTTTACAATTTGGGAGCAAGTTAGAAGCAGAGCCTAAGGTGCAAATTATCGATAGTCCATATCTCGGAAACTATAAGAGATAATGCAATTTCGCAACCGGCAATGTAATTAGCATGCCGAATATCACTTGGAATGTGAATTGGGACGAAATCGCCAATAGATAAGACCATTTTACAATTTGGGCCCAAGTTAGAAGCAGAGCCTAAGGTGTAAATTATCGATAGTCCATATCTCGGAAACTATAAGAGATAATGCAATTTGGCAACCGGCAATGTAATTAGCATGCCGAATATTACTTGGAATGTGAATTGGAACGAAATCGCCAATAGATAAGACCATTTTACAATTTGGGCCCAAGTTAGAAGCAGAGCCTAAGGTGTAAATTATCGATAGTCCATATCTCGGAAACTATAAGAGATAATGCAATTTGGCAACCGGCAATGTAATTAGCATGCCGAATATTACTTGGAATGTGAATTGGAACGGAATCGCCAATAGGTAAGACCATTTTACAATTTGGGCCCAAGTTAGAAGCAGAGCCTAAGGTGTAAATTATCGATAGTCCATATCTCGGAAACTATAAGAGATAATGCAATTTGGCAACCGGCAATGTAATTAGCATGCCGAATATTACTTGGAATGTGAATTGGAACGAAATCGCCAATAGATAAGACCATTTTACAATTTGGGCCCAAGTTAGAAGCAGAGCCTAAGGTGTAAATTATCGATAGTCCATATCTCGGAAACTATAAGAGATAATGCAATTTCGCAACCGGCAATGTAATTAGCATGCCGAATATTACTTGGAGTGTGAATTGGAACGAAATCGCCAATAGATAAGACCATTTTACAATTTGGGCCCAAGTTAGAAGCAGAGCCTAAGGTGTAAATTATCGATAGTCCATATCTCGGAAACTATAAGAGATAATGCAATTTGGCAACCGGCAATGTAATTAGCATGCCGAATATTACTTGGAATGTGAATTGGAACGAAATCGCCAATAGATAAGACCATTTTACAATTTGGGCCCAAGTTAGAAGCAGAGCCTAAGGTGTAAATTATCAATAGTCCATATCTCGGAAACTATAAGAGATAATGCAATTTGGCAACCGGCAATGTAATTAGCATGCCGAATATTACTTGGAATGTGAATTGGAACGAAATCGCCAATAGATAAGACCATTTTACAATTTGGGCCCAAGTTAGAAGCAGAGACTAAGGTGTAAATTATCGATAGTCCATATCTCGGAAACTATAAGAGATAATGCAATTTGGCAACCGGCAATGTAATTAGCATGCCGAATATTACTTGGAATGTGAATTGCAACTAAATCGCCAATAGATAAGACCATTTTACAATTTGGGCCCAAGTTAGAAGCAGAGCCTAAGGTGTAAATTATCGATAGTCCATATCTCGGAAACTATAAGAGATAATGCAATTTGGCAACCGGCAATGTAATTAGCATGCCGAATATTACTTGGAATGTGAATTGGAACGAAATCGCCAATAGATAAGACCATTTTACAATTTGGGCCCAAGTTAGAAGCAGAGCCTAAGGTGTAAATTATCGATAGTCCATATCTCGGAAACTATAAGAGATAATGCAATTTGGCAACCGGCAATGTAATTAGCATGCCGAATATTACTTGGAATGTGAATTGGAACGAAATCGCCAATAGATAAGACCATTTTACAATTTGGGCCCAAATTAGAAGCAGAGCCTAAGGTGTAAATTATTGATAGTCCATATCTCGGAAACTATAAGAGATATTGCAATTTGGCAACCGGCAATGTAATTAGCATGCCGAATATTACTTGGAATGTGAATTGGAACGAAATCGCCAATAGAGAAGACCATTTTACAATTTGGGCCCAAGTTAGAAGCAGAGCCTAAGGTGTAAATTATCGATAGTCCATATCTCGGAAACTATAAGAGATAATGCAATTTGGCAACCGGCAATGTAATTAGCATGCCGAATATTACTTGGAATGTGAATTGGAACGAAATCGCCAATAGATAAGACCATTTTACAATTTGGGCCCAAGTTAGAAGCAGAGCCTAAGGTGTAAATTATCGATAGTCCATATCTCGGAAACTATAAGAGGTAATGCAATTTGGCAACCGGCAATGTAATTAGCATGCCGAATATTATTTGGAATGTGAATTGGAACGAAATCGCCAATAGATAAGACCATTTTACAATTTGGGCCCAAGTTAGAAGCAGAGCCTAAGGTGTAAATTATCGATAGTCCATATCTCGGAAACTATAAGAGATAATGCAATTTGGCAACCGGCAATGTAATTAGCATGCCGAATATTACTTGGAATGTGAATTGGAACGAAATCGCCAATAGATAAGACCATTTTACAATTTGGGCCCAAGTTAGAAGCAGAGCCTAAGGTGTAAATTATCGATAGTCCATATCTCGGAAACTATAAGAGATAATGCAATTTGGCAACCGGCAATGTAATTAGCATGCCGAATATTACTTGGAATGTGAATTGGAACGAAATCGCCAATAGATAAGACCATTTTACAATTTGGGCCCAAGTTAGAAGCAGAGCCTAAGATGTAAATTATTGATAGTGCATATCTCGGAAACTATAAGAGATAATGCAATTTCGCAACCGGCAATGTAATTAGCATGCCGAATATTACTTGGAGTGTGAATTGGAACGAAATCGCCAATAGATAAGACCATTTTACAATTTGGGCCCAAGTTAGAAGCAGAGCCTAAGGTGTAAATTATCGATAGTCCATATCTCGGAAACTATAAGAGATAATGCAATTTGGCAACCGGCAATGTAATTAGCATGCCGAATATTACTTGGAATGAGAATTGGAACGAAATCGCCAATAGATAAGACCATTTTACAATTTGGGCCCAAGTTAGAAGCAGAGCCTAAGGTGTAAATTATCGATAGTCCATATCTCGGAAACTATAAGAGATAATGCAATTTGGCAACCGGCAATGTAATTAGCATGCCGAATATTACTTGGAATGTGAATTGGAACGATATCGCCAATAGATAAGACCATTTTACAATTTGGGCCCAAGTTAGAAGCAGAGCCTAAGGTGTAAATTATCGATAGTCCATATCTCGGAAACTATAAGAGATAATGCAATTTGGCAACCGGCAATGTAATTAGCATGCCGAATATTACTTGGAATGTGAATTGGAACGAAATCGCCAATAGATAAGACCATTTTACAATTTGGGCCCAAGTTAGAAGCAGAGCCTAAGGTGTAAATTATCGATAGTCCATATCTCGGAAACTATAAGAGATAATGCAATTTGGCAACCGGCAATGTAATTAGCATGCCGAATATTACTTGGAATGTGAATTGGAACGGAATCGCCAATAGGTAAGACCATTTTACAATTTGGGCCCAAGTTAGAAGCAGAGCCTAAGGTGTAAATTATCGATAGTCCATATCTCGGAAACTATAAGAGATAATGCAATTTGGCAACCGGCAATGTAATTAGCATGCCGAATATTACTTGGAATGTGAATTGGAACGAAATCGCCAATAGATAAGACCATTTTACAATTTGGGCCCAAGTTAGAAGCAGAGCCTAAGGTGTAAATTATCGATAGTCCATATCTCGGAAACTATAAGAGATAATGCAATTTCGCAACCGGCAATGTAATTAGCATGCCGAATATTACTTGGAGTGTGAATTGGAACGAAATCGCCAATAGATAAGACCATTTTACAATTTGGGCCCAAGTTAGAAGCAGAGCCTAAGGTGTAAATTATCGATAGTCCATATCTCGGAAACTATAAGAGATAATGCAATTTGGCAACCGGCAATGTAATTAGCATGCCGAATATTACTTGGAATGTGAATTGGAACGAAATCGCCAATAGATAAGACCATTTTACAATTTGGGCCCAAGTTAGAAGCAGAGCCTAAGGTGTAAATTATCGATAGTCCATATCTCGGAAACTATAAGAGATAATGCAATTTGGCAACCGGCAATGTAATTAGCATGCCGAATATTACTTGGAATGTGAATTGGAACGAAATCGCCAATAGATAAGACCATTTTACAATTTGGGCCCAAGTTAGAAGCAGAGACTAAGGTGTAAATTATCGATAGTCCATATCTCGGAAACTATAAGAGATAATGCAATTTGGCAACCGGCAATGTAATTAGCATGCCGAATATTACTTGGAATGTGAATTGCAACTAAATCGCCAATAGATAAGACCATTTTACAATTTGGGCCCAAGTTAGAAGCAGAGCCTAAGGTGTAAATTATCGATAGTCCATATCTCGGAAACTATAAGAGATAATGCAATTTGGCAACCGGCAATGTAATTAGCATGCCGAATATTACTTGGAATGTGAATTGGAACGAAATCGCCAATAGATAAGACCATTTTACAATTTGGGCCCAAGTTAGAAGCAGAGCCTAAGGTGTAAATTATCGATAGTCCATATCTCGGAAACTATAAGAGATAATGCAATTTGGCAACCGGCAATGTAATTAGCATGCCGAATATTACTTGGAATGTGAATTGGAACGAAATCGCCAATAGATAAGACCATTTTACAATTTGGGCCCAAATTAGAAGCAGAGCCTAAGGTGTAAATTATTGATAGTCCATATCTCGGAAACTATAAGAGATATTGCAATTTGGCAACCGGCAATGTAATTAGCATGCCGAATATTACTTGGAATGTGAATTGGAACGAAATCGCCAATAGAGAAGACCATTTTACAATTTGGGCCCAAGTTAGAAGCAGAGCCTAAGGTGTAAATTATCGATAGTCCATATCTCGGAAACTATAAGAGATAATGCAATTTGGCAACCGGCAATGTAATTAGCATGCCGAATATTACTTGGAATGTGAATTGGAACGAAATCGCCAATAGATAAGACCATTTTACAATTTGGGCCCAAGTTAGAAGCAGAGCCTAAGGTGTAAATTATCGATAGTCCATATCTCGGAAACTATAAGAGGTAATGCAATTTGGCAACCGGCAATGTAATTAGCATGCCGAATATTATTTGGAATGTGAATTGGAACGAAATCGCCAATAGATAAGACCATTTTACAATTTGGGCCCAAGTTAGAAGCAGAGCCTAAGGTGTAATTATCGATAGTCCATATCTCGGAAACTATAAGAGATAATGCAATTTGGCAACCGGCAATGTAATTAGCATGCCGAATATTACTTGGAATGTGAATTGGAACGAAATCGCCAATAGATAAGACCATTTTACAATTTGGGCCCAAGTTAGAAGCAGAGCCTAAGGTGTAAATTATCGATAGTCCATATCTCGGAAACTATAAGAGATAATGCAATTTGGCAACCGGCAATGTAATTAGCATGCCGAATATTACTTGGAATGTGAATTGGAACGAAATCGCCAATAGATAAGACCATTTTACAATTTGGGCCCAAGTTAGAAGCAGAGCCTAAGATGTAAATTATTGATAGTGCATATCTCGGAAACTATAAGAGATAATGCAATTTCGCAACCGGCAATGTAATTAGCATGCCGAATATTACTTGGAGTGTGAATTGGAACGAAATCGCCAATAGATAAGACCATTTTACAATTTGGGCCCAAGTTAGAAGCAGAGCCTAAGGTGTAAATTATCGATAGTCCATATCTCGGAAACTATAAGAGATAATGCAATTTGGCAACCGGCAATGTAATTAGCATGCCGAATATTACTTGGAATGAGAATTGGAACGAAATCGCCAATAGATAAGACCATTTTACAATTTGGGCCCAAGTTAGAAGCAGAGCCTAAGGTGTAAATTATCGATAGTCCATATCTCGGAAACTATAAGAGATAATGCAATTTGGCAACCGGCAATGTAATTAGCATGCCGAATATTACTTGGAATGTGAATTGGAACGATATCGCCAATAGATAAGACCATTTTACAATTTGGGCCCAAGTTAGAAGCAGAGCCTAAGGTGTAAATTATCGATAGTCCATATCTCGGAAACTATAAGAGATAATGCAATTTGGCAACCGGCAATGTAATTAGCATGCCGAATATTACTTGGAATGTGAATTGGAACGAAATCGCCAATAGATAAGACCATTTTACAATTTGGGCCCAAGTTAGAAGCAGAGAATAAGGTGTAAATTATCGATAGTCCATATCTCGGAAACTATAAGAGATAATGCAATTTGGCAACCGGCAATGTAATTAGCATGCCGAATATTACTTGGAATGTGAATTGGAACGAAATCGCCAATAGATAAGACCATTTTACAATTTGGGAGCAAGTTAGAAGCAGAGCCTAAGGTGCAAATTATCGATAGTCCATATCTCGGAAACTATAAGAGATAATGCAATTTGGCAACCGGCAATGTAATTAGCATGCCGAATATTACTTGGAATGTGAATTGGAACGAAATCGCCAATAGATAAGACCATTTTACAATTTGGGCCCAAGTTAGAAGCAGAGCCTAAGGTGTAAATTATCGATAGTCCATATCTCGGAAACTATAAGAGTTAATGCAATTTGGCAACCGGCAATGTAATTAGCATGCCGAATATTACTTGGAATGTGAATTGGAACGAAATCGCCAATAGATAAGACCATTTTACAATTTGGGCCCAAGTTAGAAGCAGAGCCTAAGGTGTAAATTATCGATAGTCCATATCTCGGAAACTATAAGAGATAATGCAATTTGGCAACCGGCAATGTAATTAGCATGCCGAATATTACTTGGAATGTGAATTGGAACGAAATCGCCAATAGATAAGACCATTTTACAATTTGGGCCCAAGTTAGAAGCAGAGCCTAAGGTGTAAATTATCGATAGTCCATATCTCTGAAACTATAAGAGATAATGCAATTTCGCAAACGGCAATGTAATTAGCATGCCGAATATTACTTGGAATGTGAATTGGGACGAAATCGCCAATAGAGAAGACCATTTTACAATTTGGGCCCAAGTTAGAAGCAGAGCCTAAGGTGTAAATTATCGATAGTCCATATCTCGGAAACTATAAGAGATAATTCAATTTGGCAACCGGCAATGTAATTAGCATGCCGAATATTACTTGGAATGTGAATTGGAACGAAATCGCCAAAGATAAGACCATTTTACAATTTGGGCCCAAGTTAGAAGCAGAGCCTAAGGTGTAAATTATCGATAGTCCATATCTCGGAAACTATAAGAGATAATGCAATTTGGCAACCGGCAATGTAATTAGCATGCCGAATATTACTTGGAATGTGAATTGGAACGAAATCGTCAATAGATAAGACCATTTTACAATTTGGGCCCAAATTAGAAGCAGAGCCTAAGGTGTAAATTATTGATAGTCCATATCTCGGAAACTATAAGAGATAATGCAATTTCGCAACCGGCAATGTAATTAGCATGCCGAATATCACTTGGAATGTGAATTGGGACGAAATCGCCAATAGATAAGACCATTTTACAATTTGGGAGCAAGTTAGAAGCAGAGCCTAAGGTGCAAATTATCGATAGTCCATATCTCGGAAACTATAAGAGATAATGCAATTTGGCAACCGGCAATGTAATTAGCATGCCGAATATTACTTGGAATGTGAATTGGAACGAAATCGCCAATAGATAAGACCATTTTACAATTTGGGCCCAAGTTAGAAGCAGAGCCTAAGGTGTAAATTATCGATAGTCCATATCTCGGAAACTATAAGAGTTAATGCAATTTGGCAACCGGCAATGTAATTAGCATGCCGAATATTACTTGGAATGTGAATTGGAACGAAATCGCCAATAGATAAGACCATTTTACAATTTGGGCCCAAGTTAGAAGCAGAGCCTAAGGTGTAAATTATTGATAGTCCATATCTCGGAAACTATAAGAGATAATGCAATTTCGCAACCGGCAATGTAATTAGCATGCCGAATATCACTTGGAATGTGAATTGGGACGAAATCGCCAATAGATAAGACCATTTTACACTTGGGCCCAAGTTAGAAGCAGAGCCTAAGGTGTAAATTATCGATAGTCCATATCTCGGAAACTATAAGAGATAATGCAATTTGGCAACCGGCAATGTAATTAGCATGCCGAATATTACTTGGAATGTGAATTGGAACGAAATCGCCAATAGATAAGACCATTTTACAATTTGGGCCCAAGTTAGAAGCAGAGCCTAAGGTGTAAATTATCGATAGTCCATATCTCGGAAACTATAAGAGATAATGCAATTTGGCAACCGGCAATGTAATTAGCATGCCGAATATTACTTAGAATGTGAATTGGAACGAAATCGCCAATAGATAAGACCATTTTACAATTTGGGCCCAAGTTAGAAGCAGAGCCTAAGGTGTAAATTATCGATAGTCCATATCTCGGAAACTATAAGAGATAATGCAATTTGGCAACCGGCAATGTAATTAGCATGCCGAATATTACTTGGAATGTGAATTGGAACGAAATCGCCAATAGATAAGACCATTTTACAATTTGGGCCCAAGTTATAAGCAGAGCCTATGGTGTAAATTATCGATAGTCCATATCTCGGAAACTATAAGAGATAATGCAATTTGGCAACCGGCAATGTAATTAGCATGCCGAATATTACTTGGAATGTGAATTGGAACGAAATCGCCAATAGATAAGACCATTTTACAATTTGGGCCCAAGTTAGAAGCAGAGCCTAAGGTGTAAATTATCGATAGTCCATATCTCGGAAACTATAAGAGTTAATGCAATTTGGCAACCGGCAATGTAATTAGCATGCCGAATATTACTTGGAGTGTGAATTGGAACGAAATCGCCAATAGATAAGACCATTTTACAATTTGGGCCCAAGTTAGAAGCAGAGCCTAAGGTGTAAATTATCGATAGTCCATATCTCGGAAACTATAAGAGATAATGCAATTTGGCAACCGGCAATGTAATTAGCATGCCGAATATTACTTGGAATGTGAATTGGAACGAAATCGCCAATAGATAAGACCATTTTACGATTTGGGCCCAAGTTAGAAGCAGAGCCTAAGGTGTAAATTATCGATAGTCCATATCTCGGAAACTATAAGAGATAATGCAATTTGGCAACCGGCAATATAATTAGCATGCCGAATATTACTTGGAATGTGAATTGGAACGAAATCGCCAATAGATAAGACCATTTTACAATTTGGGCCCAAGTTAGAAGCAGAGCCTAAGGTGTAAATTATCGATAGTCCATATCTCGGAAACTATAAGAGATAATGCAATTTGGCAACCGGCAATGTAATTAGCATGCCGAATATTACTTGGAATGTGAATTGGAAGGAAATCGCCAATAGATAAGACCATTTTACAATTTGGGCCCAAGTTAAAAGCAGAGCCTAAGGTGTAAATTATCGATAGTCCATATCTCGGAAACTATAAGAGATAATGCAATTTGGCAACGGGCAATGTAATTAGCATGCCGAATATTACTTGGAATGTGAATTGGAACGAAATCGCCAATAGGTAAGACCATTTTACAATTTGGGCCCAAGTTAGAAGCAGAGCCTAAGGTGTAAATTATCGATAGTCCATATCTCGGAAACTAGAAGAGATAATTCAATTTGGCAACCGACAATGTAATTAGCATGCCGAATATTACTTGGAATGTGAATTGGAACGAAATCGCCAATAGATAAGACCATTTTACAATTTGGGCCCAAGTTAGAAGCAGAGCCTAAGGTGTAAATTATCGATAGTCCATATCTCGGAAACTATAAGAGATAATGCAATTTGGCAACCGGCAATGTAATTAGCATGCCGAATATTACTTGGAATGTGAATTGGAACGAAATCGCCAATAGATAAGACCATTTTACAATTTGGGCCCAAGTTAGAAGCAGAGCCTAAGGTGTAAATTATCGATAGTCCATATCTCGGAAACTATAAGAGATAATGCAATTTGGCAACCGGCAATGTAATTAGCATGCCGAATATTACTTGGAATGTGAATTGGAACGAAATCGCCAATAGATAAGGCCATTTTACAATTTGGGCCCAAGTTAGAAGCAGAGCCTAAGGTGTGAATTATCGATAGTCCATATCTCGGAAACTATAAGAGATAATGCAATTTGGCAACCGGCAATGTAATTAGCATGCCGAATATTACTTGGAATGTGAATTGGAACGAAATCGCCAATAGATAAGACCATTTTACAATTTGGGCCCAAGTTAGAAGCAGAGCCTAAGGTGTAAATTATCGATAATCCATATCTCGGAAACTATAAGAGATAATGCAATTTGGCAACCGGCAATGTAATTAGCATGCCGAATATTAATTGGAATGTGAATTGGAACGAAATCGCCAATAGATAAGACCATTTTACAATTTGGGCCCAAGTTAGAAGCAGAGCCTAAGGTGTAAATTATCGATAGTCCATATCTCGGAAACTATAAGAGATAATGCAATTTGGCAACCGGCAATGTAATTAGCATGCCGAATATTACTTGGAATGGGAATTGGAACGAAATCGCCAATAGGTAAGACCATTTTACAATTTGGGCCCAAGTTAGAAGCAGAGCCTATGGTGTAAATTATCGATAGTCCATATCTCGGAAACTATAAGAGATAATGCAATTTGGCAACCGGCAATGTAATTAGCATGCCGAATATTACTTGGAATGTCAATTGGAACGAAATCGCCAATAGATAAGACCATTTTACAATTTGGGCCCAAGTTAGAAGCAGAGCCTAAGGTGTAAATTATCGATAGTTCATATCTCGGAAACTATAAGAGATAATGCAATTTGGCAACCGGCAATGTAATTAGCATGCCGAATATTACTTGGAATGTGAATTGGAACGAAATCGCCAATAGATAAGACCATTTTACAATTTGGGAGCAAGTTAGAAGCAGAGCCTAAGGTGCAAATTATCGATAGTCCATATCTCGGAAACTATAAGAGATAATGCAATTTCGCAACCGGCAATGTAATTAGCATGCCGAATATCACTTGGAATGTGAATTGGGACGAAATCGCCAATAGATAAGACCATTTTACAATTTGGGCCCAAGTTAGAAGCATAGCCTAAGGTGTAAATTATCGATAGTCCATATCTCGGAAACTATAAGAGATAATGCAATTTGGCAACCGGCAATGTAATTAGCATGCCGAATATTACTTGGAATGTGAATTGGAACGAAATCGCCAATAGATAAGACCATTTTACAATTTGGGCCCAAGTTAGAAGCAGAGCCTAAGGTGTAAATTATCGATAGTCCATATCTCGGAAACTATAAGAGATAATGCAATTTGGCAACCGGCAATGTAATTAGCATGCCGAATATTACTTGGAATGTGAATTGGAACGGAATCGCCAATAGGTAAGACCATTTTACAATTTGGGCCCAAGTTAGAAGCAGAGCCTAAGGTGTAAATTATCGATAGTCCATATCTCGGAAACTATAAGAGATAATGCAATTTGGCAACCGGCAATGTAATTAGCATGCCGAATATTACTTGGAATGTGAATTGGAACGAAATCGCCAATAGATAAGACCATTTTACAATTTGGGCCCAAGTTAGAAGCAGAGCCTAAGGTGTAAATTATCGATAGTCCATATCTCGGAAACTATAAGAGATAATGCAATTTCGCAACCGGCAATGTAATTAGCATGCCGAATATTACTTGGAGTGTGAATTGGAACGAAATCGCCAATAGATAAGACCATTTTACAATTTGGGCCCAAGTTAGAAGCAGAGCCTAAGGAGTAAATTATCGATAGTCCATATCTCGGAAACTATAAGAGATAATGCAATTTGGCAACCGGCAATGTAATTAGCATGCCGAATATTACTTGGAATGTGAATTGAAACGAAATCGCCAATAGATAAGACCATTTTACAATTTGGGCCCAAGTTAGAAGCAGAGCCTAAGGTGTAAATTATCGATAGTCCATATCTCGGAAACTATAAGAGATAATGCAATTTGGCAACCGGCAATGTAATTAGCATGCCGAATATTACTTGGAATGTGAATTGGAACGAAATCGCCAATAGATAAGACCATTTTACAATTTGGGCCCAAGTTAGAAGCAGAGCCTAAGGTGTAAATTATCGATAGTCCATATCTCGGAAACTATAAGAGATAATGCAATTTGGCAACCGGCAATGTAATTAGCATGCCGAATATTACTTGGAATGTGAATTGGAACGAAATCGCCAATAGATAAGACCATTTTACAATTTGGGCCCAAGTTAGAAGCAGAGCCTAAGGTGTAAATTATCGATAGTCCATATCTCGGAAACTATAAGAGATAATGCAATTTGGCAACCGGCAATGTAATTAGCATGCCGAATATTACTTGGAATGTGAATTGGAACGAAATCGCCAATAGATAAGACCATTTTACAATTTGGGCCCAAATTAGAAGCAGAGCCTAAGGTGTAAATTATTGATAGTCCATATCTCGGAAACTATAAGAGATATTGCAATTTGGCAACCGGCAATGTAATTAGCATGCCGAATATTACTTGGAATGTGAATTGGAACGAAATCGCCAATAGAGAAGACCATTTTACAATTTGGGCCCAAGTTAGAAGCAGAGCCTAAGGTGTAAATTATCGATAGTCCATATCTCGGAAACTATAAGAGATAATGCAATTTGGCAACCGGCAATGTAATTAGCATGCCGAATATTACTTGGAATGTGAATTGGAACGAAATCGCCAATAGATAAGACCATTTTACAATTTGGGCCCAAGTTAGAAGCAGAGCCTAAGGTGTAAATTATCGATAGTCCATATCTCGGAAACTATAAGAGGTAATGCAATTTGGCAACCGGCAATGTAATTAGCATGCCGAATATTATTTGGAATGTGAATTGGAACGAAATCGCCAATAGATAAGACCATTTTACAATTTGGGCCCAAGTTAGAAGCAGAGCCTAAGGTGTAAATTATCGATAGTCCATATCTCGGAAACTATAAGAGATAATGCAATTTGGCAACCGGCAATGTAATTAGCATGCCGAATATTACTTGGAATGTGAATTGGAACGAAATCGCCAATAGATAAGACCATTTTACAATTTGGGCCCAAGTTAGAAGCAGAGCCTAAGGTGTAAATTATCGATAGTCCATATCTCGGAAACTATAAGAGATAATGCAATTTGGCAACCGGCAATGTAATTAGCATGCCGAATATTACTTGGAATGTGAATTGGAACGAAATCGCCAATAGATAAGACCATTTTACAATTTGGGCCCAAGTTAGAAGCAGAGACTAAGATGTAAATTATTGATAGTGCATATCTCGGAAACTATAAGAGATAATGCAATTTCGCAACCGGCAATGTAATTAGCATGCCGAATATTACATGGAGTGTGAATTGGAACGAAATCGCCAATAGATAAGACCATTTTACAATTTGGGCCCAAGTTAGAAGCAGAGCCTAAGGTGTAAATTATCGATAGTCCATATCTCGGAAACTATAAGAGATAATGCAATTTGGCAACCGGCAATGTAATTAGCATGCCGAATATTACTTGGAATGAGAATTGGAACGAAATCGCCAATAGATAAGACCATTTTACAATTTGGGCCCAAGTTAGAAGCAGAGCCTAAGGTGTAAATTATCGATAGTCCATATCTCGGAAACTATAAGAGATAATGCAATTTGGCAACCGGCAATGTAATTAGCATGCCGAATATTACTTGGAATGTGAATTGGAACGAAATCGCCAATAGATAAGACCATTTTACAATTTGGGCCCAAGTTAGAAGCAGAGCCTAAGGTGTAAATTATCGATAGTCCATATCTCGGAAACTATAAGAGATAATGCAATTTGGCAACCGGCAATGTAATTAGCATGCTGAATATTACTTGGAATGTGAATTGGAACGAAATCGCCAATAGATAAGACCATTTTACAATTTGGGCCCAAGTTAGAAGCAGAGAATAAGGTGTAAATTATCGATAGTCCATATCTCGGAAACTATAAGAGATAATGCAATTTGGCAACCGGCAATGTAATTAGCATGCCGAATATTACTTGGAATGTGAATTGGAACGAAATCGCCAATAGATAAGACCATTTTACAATTTGGGAGCAAGTTAGAAGCAGAGCCTAAGGTGCAAATTATCGATAGTCCATATCTCGGAAACTATAAGAGATAATGCAATTTGGCATCCGGCAATGTAATTAGCATGCCGAATATTACTTGGAATGTGAATTGGAACGAAATCGCCAATAGATAAGACCATTTTACAATTTGGGCCCAAGTTAGAAGCAGAGCCTAAGGTGTAAATTATCGATAGTCCATATCTCGGAAACTATAAGAGTTAATGCAATTTGGCAACCGGCAATGTAATTAGCATGCCGAATATTACTTGGAATGTGAATTGGAACGAAATCGCCAATAGATAAGACCATTTTACAATTTGGGCCCAAGTTAGAAGCAGAGCCTAAGGTGTAAATTATCGATAGTCCATATCTCGGAAACTATAAGAGATAATGCAATTTGGCAACCGGCAATGTAATTAGCATGCCGAATATTACTTGGAATGTGAATTGGAACGAAATCGCCAATAGATAAGACCATTTTACAATTTGGGCCCAAGTTAGAAGCAGAGCCTAAGGTGTAAATTATCGATAGTCCATATCTCTGAAACTATAAGAGATAATGCAATTTCGCAAACGGCAATGTAATTAGCATGCCGAATATTACTTGGAATGTGAATTGGGACGAAATCGCCAATAGAGAAGATCATTTTACAATTTGGGCCCAAGTTAGAAGCAGAGCCTAAGGTGTAAATTATCGATAGTCCATATCTCGGAAACTATAAGAGATAATTCAATTTGGCAACCGGCAATGTAATTAGCATGCCGAATATTACTTGGAATGTGAATTGGAACGAAATCGCCAATAGATAAGACCATTTTACAATTTGGGCCCAAGTTAGAAGCAGAGCCTAAGGTGTAAATTATCGATAGTCCATATCTCGGAAACTATAAGAGATAATGCAATTTGGCAACCGGCAATGTAATTAGCATGCCGAATATTACTTGGAATGTGAATTAGAACGAAATCGCCAATAGATAAGACCATTTTACAATTTGGGCCCAAGTTAGAAGCAGAGCCTAAGGTGTAAATTATCGATAGTCCATATCTCGGAAACTATAAGAGATAATGCAATTTGGCAACCGGCAATGTAATTAGCATGCCGAATATTACTTGGAATGTGAATTGGAACGAAATCGCCAATAGATAAGACCATTTTACAATTTGGGCCCAAGTTAGAAGCAGAGCCTAAGGTGTAAATTATTGATAGTCCATATCTCGGAAACTATAAGAGATAATGCAATTTCGCAACCGGCAATGTAATTAGTATGCCGAATATCACTTGGAATGTGAATTGGGACGAAATCGCCAATAGATAAGACCATTTTACAATTTGGGCCCAAGTTAGAAGCAGAGCCTAAGGTGTAAATTATCGATAGTCCATATCTCGGAAACTATAAGAGATAATGCAATTTGGCAACCGGCAATGTAATTAGCATGCCGAATATTACTTGGAATGTGAATTGGAACGAAATCGTCAATAGATAAGACCATTTTACAATTTGGGCCCAAGTTAGAAGCAGAGCCTAAGGTGTAAATTATTGATAGTCCATATCTCGGAAACTATAAGAGATAATGCAATTTCGCAACCGGCAATGTAATTAGCATGCCGAATATCACTTGGAATGTGAATTGGGACGAAATCGCCAATAGATAAGACCATTTTACACTTGGGCCCAAGTTAGAAGCAGAGCCTAAGGTGTAAATTATCGATAGTCCATATCTCGGAAACTATAAGAGATAATGCAATTTGGCAACCGGCAATGTAATTAGCATGCCGAATATTACTTGGAATGTGAATTGGAACGAAATCGCCAATAGATAAGACCATTTTACAATTTGGGCCTAAGTTAGAAGCAGAGCCTAAGGTGTAAATTATCGATAGTCCATATCTCGGAAACTATAAGAGATAATGCAATTTGGCAACCGGCAATGTAATTAGCATGCCGAATATTACTTGGAATGTGAATTGGAACGAAATCGCCAATAGATAAGACCATTTTACAATTTGGGCCCAAGTTAGAAGCAGAGCCTAAGGTGTAAATTATCGATAGTCCATATCTCGGAAACTATAAGAGATAATGCAATTTGGCAACCGGCAATGTAATTAGCATGCCGAATATTACTTGGAATGTGAATTGGAACGAAATCGCCAATAGATAAGACCATTTTACAATTTGGGCCCAAGTTATAAGCAGAGCCTATGGTGTAAATTATCGATAGTCCATATCTCGGAAACTATAAGAGATAATGCAATTTGGCAACCGGCAATGTAATTAGCATGCCGAATATTACTTGGAATGTGAATTGGAACGAAATCGCCAATAGATAAGACCATTTTACAATTTGGGCCCAAGTTAGAAGCAGAGCCTAAGGTGTAAATTATCGATAGTCCATATCTCGGAAACTATAAGAGATAATGCAATTTGGCAACCGGCAATGTAATTAGCATGCCGAATATTACTTGGAATGTGAATTGGAACGAAATCGCCAATAGATAAGACCATTTTACAATTTGGGCCCAAGTTAGAAGCAGAGCCTAAGGTGTAAATTATCGATAGTCCATATCTCGGAAACTATAAGAGATAATGCAATTTGGCAACCGGCAATGTAATTAGCATGCCGAATATTACTTGGAATGTGAATTGGAACGAAATCGCCAATAGATAAGACCATTTTACAATTTGGGAGCAAGTTAGAAGCAGAGCCTAAGGTGCAAATTATCGATAGTCCATATCTCGGAAACTATAAGAGATAATGCAATTTCGCAACCGGCAATGTAATTAGCATGCCGAATATCACTTGGAATGTGAATTGGGACGAAATCGCCAATAGATAAGACCATTTTACAATTTGGGCCCAAGTTAGAAGCATAGCCTAAGGTGTAAATTATCGATAGTCCATATCTCGGAAACTATAAGAGATAATGCAATTTGGCAACCGGCAATGTAATTAGCATGCCGAATATTACTTGGAATGTGAATTGGAACGAAATCGCCAATAGATAAGACCATTTTACAATTTGGGCCCAAGTTAGAAGCAGAGCCTAAGGTGTAAATTATCGATAGTCCATATCTCGGAAACTATAAGAGATAATGCAATTTGGCAACCGGCAATGTAATTAGCATGCCGAATATTACTTGGAATGTGAATTGGAACGGAATCGCCAATAGGTAAGACCATTTTACAATTTGGGCCCAAGTTAGAAGCAGAGCCTAAGGTGTAAATTATCGATAGTCCATATCTCGGAAACTATAAGAGATAATGCAATTTGGCAACCGGCAATGTAATTAGCATGCCGAATATTACTTGGAATGTGAATTGGAACGAAATCGCCAATAGATAAGACCATTTTACAATTTGGGCCCAAGTTAGAAGCAGAGCCTAAGGTGTAAATTATCGATAGTCCATATCTCGGAAACTATAAGAGATAATGCAATTTCGCAACCGGCAATGTAATTAGCATGCCGAATATTACTTGGAGTGTGAATTGGAACGAAATCGCCAATAGATAAGACCATTTTACAATTTGGGCCCAAGTTAGAAGCAGAGCCTAAGGTGTAAATTATCGATAGTCCATATCTCGGAAACTATAAGAGATAATGCAATTTGGCAACCGGCAATGTAATTAGCATGCCGAATATTACTTGGAATGTGAATTGAAACGAAATCGCCAATAGATAAGACCATTTTACAATTTGGGCCCAAGTTAGAAGCAGAGCCTAAGGTGTAAATTATCGATAGTCCATATCTCGGAAACTATAAGAGATAATGCAATTTGGCAACCGGCAATGTAATTAGCATGCCGAATATTACTTGGAATGTGAATTGGAACGAAATCGCCAATAGATAAGACCATTTTACAATTTGGGCCCAAGTTAGAAGCAGAGCCTAAGGTGTAAATTATCGATAGTCCATATCTCGGAAACTATAAGAGATAATGCAATTTGGCAACCGGCAATGTAATTAGCATGCCGAATATTACTTGGAATGTGAATTGGAACGAAATCGCCAATAGATAAGACCATTTTACAATTTGGGCCCAAGTTAGAAGCAGAGCCTAAGGTGTAAATTATCGATAGTCCATATCTCGGAAACTATAAGAGATAATGCAATTTGGCAACCGGCAATGTAATTAGCATGCCGAATATTACTTGGAATGTGAATTGGAACGAAATCGCCAATAGATAAGACCATTTTACAATTTGGGCCCAAATTAGAAGCAGAGCCTAAGGTGTAAATTATTGATAGTCCATATCTCGGAAACTATAAGAGATATTGCAATTTGGCAACCGGCAATGTAATTAGCATGCCGAATATTACTTGGAATGTGAATTGGAACGAAATCGCCAATAGAGAAGACCATTTTACAATTTGGGCCCAAGTTAGAAGCAGAGCCTAAGGTGTAAATTATCGATAGTCCATATCTCGGAAACTATAAGAGATAATGCAATTTGGCAACCGGCAATGTAATTAGCATGCCGAATATTACTTGGAATGTGAATTGGAACGAAATCGCCAATAGATAAGACCATTTTACAATTTGGGCCCAAGTTAGAAGCAGAGCCTAAGGTGTAAATTATCGATAGTCCATATCTCGGAAACTATAAGAGGTAATGCAATTTGGCAACCGGCAATGTAATTAGCATGCCGAATATTATTTGGAATGTGAATTGGAACGAAATCGCCAATAGATAAGACCATTTTACAATTTGGGCCCAAGTTAGAAGCAGAGCCTAAGGTGTAAATTATCGATAGTCCATATCTCGGAAACTATAAGAGATAATGCAATTTGGCAACCGGCAATGTAATTAGCATGCCGAATATTACTTGGAATGTGAATTGGAACGAAATCGCCAATAGATAAGACCATTTTACAATTTGGGCCCAAGTTAGAAGCAGAGCCTAAGGTGTAAATTATCGATAGTCCATATCTCGGAAACTATAAGAGATAATGCAATTTGGCAACCGGCAATGTAATTAGCATGCCGAATATTACTTGGAATGTGAATTGGAACGAAATCGCCAATAGATAAGACCATTTTACAATTTGGGCCCAAGTTAGAAGCAGAGACTAAGATGTAAATTATTGATAGTGCATATCTCGGAAACTATAAGAGATAATGCAATTTCGCAACCGGCAATGTAATTAGCATGCCGAATATTACATGGAGTGTGAATTGGAACGAAATCGCCAATAGATAAGACCATTTTACAATTTGGGCCCAAGTTAGAAGCAGAGCCTAAGGTGTAAATTATCGATAGTCCATATCTCGGAAACTATAAGAGATAATGCAATTTGGCAACCGGCAATGTAATTAGCATGCCGAATATTACTTGGAATGAGAATTGGAACGAAATCGCCAATAGATAAGACCATTTTACAATTTGGGCCCAAGTTAGAAGCAGAGCCTAAGGTGTAAATTATCGATAGTCCATATCTCGGAAACTATAAGAGATAATGCAATTTGGCAACCGGCAATGTAATTAGCATGCCGAATATTACTTGGAATGTGAATTGGAACGAAATCGCCAATAGATAAGACCATTTTACAATTTGGGCCCAAGTTAGAAGCAGAGCCTAAGGTGTAAATTATCGATAGTCCATATCTCGGAAACTATAAGAGATAATGCAATTTGGCAACCGGCAATGTAATTAGCATGCTGAATATTACTTGGAATGTGAATTGGAACGAAATCGCCAATAGATAAGACCATTTTACAATTTGGGCCCAAGTTAGAAGCAGAGAATAAGGTGTAAATTATCGATAGTCCATATCTCGGAAACTATAAGAGATAATGCAATTTGGCAACCGGCAATGTAATTAGCATGCCGAATATTACTTGGAATGTGAATTGGAACGAAATCGCCAATAGATAAGACCATTTTACAATTTGGGAGCAAGTTAGAAGCAGAGCCTAAGGTGCAAATTATCGATAGTCCATATCTCGGAAACTATAAGAGATAATGCAATTTGGCATCCGGCAATGTAATTAGCATGCCGAATATTACTTGGAATGTGAATTGGAACGAAATCGCCAATAGATAAGACCATTTTACAATTTGGGTCCAAGTTAGAAGCAGAGCCTAAGGTGTAAATTATCGATAGTCCATATCTCGGAAACTATAAGAGTTAATGCAATTTGGCAACCGGCAATGTAATTAGCATGCCGAATATTACTTGGAATGTGAATTGGAACGAAATCGCCAATAGATAAGACCATTTTACAATTTGGGCCCAAGTTAGAAGCAGAGCCTAAGGTGTAAATTATCGATAGTCCATATCTCGGAAACTATAAGAGATAATGCAATTTGGCAACCGGCAATGTAATTAGCATGCCGAATATTACTTGGAATGTGAATTGGAACGAAATCGCCAATAGATAAGACCATTTTACAATTTGGGCCCAAGTTAGAAGCAGAGCCTAAGGTGTAAATTATCGATAGTCCATATCTCTGAAACTATAAGAGATAATGCAATTTCGCAAACGGCAATGTAATTAGCATGCCGAATATTACTTGGAATGTGAATTGGGACGAAATCGCCAATAGAGAAGATCATTTTACAATTTGGGCCCAAGTTAGAAGCAGAGCCTAAGGTGTAAATTATCGATAGTCCATATCTCGGAAACTATAAGAGATAATTCAATTTGGCAACCGGCAATGTAATTAGCATGCCGAATATTACTTGGAATGTGAATTGGAACGAAATCGCCAATAGATAAGACCATTTTACAATTTGGGCCCAAGTTAGAAGCAGAGCCTAAGGTGTAAATTATCGATAGTCCATATCTCGGAAACTATAAGAGATAATGCAATTTGGCAACCGGCAATGTAATTAGCATGCCGAATATTACTTGGAATGTGAATTAGAACGAAATCGCCAATAGATAAGACCATTTTACAATTTGGGCCCAAGTTAGAAGCAGAGCCTAAGGTGTAAATTATCGATAGTCCATATCTCGGAAACTATAAGAGATAATGCAATTTGGCAACCGGCAATGTAATTAGCATGCCGAATATTACTTGGAATGTGAATTGGAACGAAATCGCCAATAGATAAGACCATTTTACAATTTGGGCCCAAGTTAGAAGCAGAGCCTAAGGTGTAAATTATTGATAGTCCATATCTCGGAAACTATAAGAGATAATGCAATTTCGCAACCGGCAATGTAATTAGTATGCCGAATATCACTTGGAATGTGAATTGGGACGAAATCGCCAATAGATAAGACCATTTTACAATTTGGGCCCAAGTTAGAAGCAGAGCCTAAGGTGTAAATTATCGATAGTCCATATCTCGGAAACTATAAGAGATAATGCAATTTGGCAACCGGCAATGTAATTAGCATGCCGAATATTACTTGGAATGTGAATTGGAACGAAATCGTCAATAGATAAGACCATTTTACAATTTGGGCCCAAGTTAGAAGCAGAGCCTAAGGTGTAAATTATTGATAGTCCATATCTCGGAAACTATAAGAGATAATGCAATTTCGCAACCGGCAATGTAATTAGCATGCCGAATATCACTTGGAATGTGAATTGGGACGAAATCGCCAATAGATAAGACCATTTTACACTTGGGCCCAAGTTAGAAGCAGAGCCTAAGGTGTAAATTATCGATAGTCCATATCTCGGAAACTATAAGAGATAATGCAATTTGGCAACCGGCAATGTAATTAGCATGCCGAATATTACTTGGAATGTGAATTGGAACGAAATCGCCAATAGATAAGACCATTTTACAATTTGGGCCTAAGTTAGAAGCAGAGCCTAAGGTGTAAATTATCGATAGTCCATATCTCGGAAACTATAAGAGATAATGCAATTTGGCAACCGGCAATGTAATTAGCATGCCGAATATTACTTGGAATGTGAATTGGAACGAAATCGCCAATAGATAAGACCATTTTACAATTTGGGCCCAAGTTAGAAGCAGAGCCTAAGGTGTAAATTATCGATAGTCCATATCTCGGAAACTATAAGAGATAATGCAATTTGGCAACCGGCAATGTAATTAGCATGCCGAATATTACTTGGAATGTGAATTGGAACGAAATCGCCAATAGATAAGACCATTTTACAATTTGGGCCCAAGTTATAAGCAGAGCCTATGGTGTAAATTATCGATAGTCCATATCTCGGAAACTATAAGAGATAATGCAATTTGGCAACCGGCAATGTAATTAGCATGCCGAATATTACTTGGAATGTGAATTGGAACGAAATCGCCAATAGATAAGACCATTTTACAATTTGGGCCCAAGTTAGAAGCAGAGCCTAAGGTGTAAATTATCGATAGTCCATATCTCGGAAACTATAAGAGTTAATGCAATTTGGCAACCGGCAATGTAATTAGCATGCCGAATATTACTTGGAATGTGAATTGGAACGAAATCGCCAATAGATAAGACCATTTTACAATTTGGGCCCAAGTTAGAAGCAGAGCCTAAGGTGTAAATTATCGATAGTCCATATCTCGGAAACTATAAGAGATAATGCAATTTGGCAACCGGCAATGTAATTAGCATGCCGAATATTACTTGGAATGTGAATTGGAACGAAATCGCCAATAGATAAGACCATTTTACGATTTGGGCCCAAGTTAGAAGCAGAGCCTAAGGTGTAAATTATCGATAGTCCATATCTCGGAAACTATAAGAGATAATGCAATTTGGCAACCGGCAATATAATTAGCATGCCGAATATTACTTGGAATGTGAATTGGAACGAAATCGCCAATAGATAAGACCATTTTACAATTTGGGCCCAAGTTAGAAGCAGAGCCTAAGGTGTAAATTATTGATAGTCCATTTCTCGGAAACTATAAGAGATAATGCAATTTCGCAACCGGCAATGTAATTAGCATGCCGAATATTACTTGGAATGTGAATTGGAACGAAATCGCCAATAGATAAGACCATTTTACAATTTGGGCCCAAGTTAGAAGCAGAGCCTAAGGTGTAAATTATTGATAGTCCATATCTCGGAAACTATAAGAGATAATGCAATTTGGCAACCGGCAATGTAATTAGCATGCCGAATATTACTTGGAATGTGAATTGGAACGAAATCGCCAATAGATAAGACCATTTTACAATTTGGGCCCAAGTTAGAAGCAGAGCCTAAGGTGTAAATTATCGATAGTCCATATCTCGGAAACTATAAGAGATAATGCAATTTGGCAACCGGCAATGTAATTAGCATGCCGAATATTACTTGGAATGTGAATTGAAACGTAATCGCCAATAGATAAGACCATTTTACAATTTGGGCCCAAGTTAGAAGCAGAGCCTAAGGTGTAAATTATCGATAGTCCATATCTCGGAAACTATAAGAGATAATGCAATTTGGCAACCGGCAATGTAATTAGCATGCCGAATATTACTTGGAATGTGAACTGGAACGAAATCGCCAATAGATAAGACCATTTTACAATTTGGGCCCAAGTTAGAAGCAGAGCCTAAGGTGTAAATTATTGATAGTCCATATCTCGGAAACTATAAGAGATAATGCAATTTGGCAACCGGCAATGTAATTAGCATGCCGAATATTACTTGGAATGTGAATTGGAACGAAATCGCCAATAGATAAGACCATTTTACAATTTGGGCCCAAGTTAGAAGCAGAGCCTAAGGTGTAAATTATCGATAGTCCATATCTCGGAAACTATAAGAGATAATGCAATTTGGCAACCGGCAATGTAATTAGCATGCCGAATATTACTTGGAATGTGAATTGGAACGAAATCGCCAATAGATAAGACCATTTTACAATTTGGGCCCAAGTTAGAAGCAGAGCCTAAGGTGTAAATTATCGATAGTCCATATCTCGGAAACTATAAGAGATAATGCAATTTGGCAACCGGCAATGTAATTAGCATGCCGAATATTACTTGGAATGTGAATTGGAACGAAATCGCCAATAGATAAGACCATTTTACAATTTGGGCCCAAGTTATAAGCAGAGCCTATGGTGTAAATTATCGATAGTCCATATCTCGGAAACTATAAGAGATAATGCAATTTGGCAACCGGCAATGTAATTAGCATGCCGAATATTACTTGGAATGTGAATTGGAACGAAATCGCCAATAGATAAGACCATTTTACAATTTGGGCCCAAGTTAGAAGCAGAGCCTAAGGTGTAAATTATCGATAATCCATATCTCGGAAACTATAAGAGTTAATGCAATTTGGCAACCGGCAATGTAATTAGCATGCCGAATATTACTTGGAATGTGAATTGGAACGAAGTCGCCAATAGATAAGACCGTTTTACAATTTGGGCCCAAGTTAGAAGCAGAGCCTAAGGTGTAAATTATCGATAGTCCATATCTCGGAAACTATAAGAGATAATGCAATTTGGCAACCGGCAATGTAATTAGCATGCCGAATATTACTTGGAATGTGAATTGGAACGAAATCGCCAATAGATAAGACCATTTTACAATTTGGGCCCAAGTTAGAAGCAGAGCCTAAGGTGTAAATTATCGATAGTCCATATCTCGGAAACTATAAGAGATAATGCAATTTGGCAACCGGCAATGTAATTAGCATGCCGAATATTACTTGGAATGTGAATTGGAACGAAATCGCCAATAGGTAAGACCATTTTACAATTTGGGCCCAAGTTAGAAGCAGAGCCTAAGGTGTAAATTATCGATAGTCCATATCTCGGAAACTATAAGAGATAATGCAATTTGGCAACCGGCAATGTAATTAGCATGCCGAATATTACTTGGAATGTGAATTGGAACGAAATCGCCAATAGATAAGACCATTTTACAATTTGGGCCCAAGTTAGAAGCAGAGCCTAAGGTGTAAATTATCGATAGTCCATATCTCGGAACCTATAAGAGATAATGCAATTTGGCAACCGGCAATGTAATTAGCATGCCGAATATTACTTGGAATGTGAATTGGAACGAAATCGCCAATAGATAAGACCATTTTACAATTTGGGCCCAAGTTAGAAGCAGAGCCTATGGTGTAAATTATCGATAGTCCATATCTCGGAAACTATAAGAGATAATGCAATTTGGCAACCGGCAATGTAATTAGCATGCCGAATATTACTTGGAATGTGAATTGGAACGATATCGCCAATAGATAAGACCATTTTACAATTTGGGCCCAAGTTAGAAGCAGAGCCTAAGGTGTAAATTATCGATAGTCCATATCTCGGAAACTATAAGAGTTAATGCAATTTGGCAACCGGCAATGTAATTAGCATGCCGAATATTACTTGGAATGTGAATTGGAACGAAATCGCCAATAGATAAGACCATTTTACAATTTGGGCCCAAGTTAGAAACAGAGCCTAAGGTGTAAATTATCGATAGTCCATATCTCGGAAACTATAAGAGATAATGCAATTTGGCAACCGGCAATGTAATTAGCATGCCGAATATTACTTGGAATGTGAATTGGAACGAAATCGCAAATAGATAAGACCATTTTACAATTTGGGCCCAAGTTAGAAGCAGAGCCTAAGGTGTAAATTATCGATAGTCCATATCTCTGAAACTATAAGAGATAATGCAATTTCGCAAACGGCAATGTAATTAGCATGCCGAATATTACTTGGAATGTGAATTGGGACGAAATCGCCAATAGAGAAGACCATTTTACAATTTGGGCCCAAGTTAGAAGCAGAGCCTAAGGTGTAAATTATCGATAGTCCATATCTCGGAAACTATAAGAGATAATGCAATTTGGCAACCGGCAATGTAATTAGCATGCCGAATATTACTTGGAATGTGAATTGGAACGAAATCGCCAATAGATAAGACCATTTTACAATTTGGGCCCAAGTTAGAAGCAGAGCCTAAGGTGTAAATTATCGATAGTCCATATCTCGGAAACTATAAGAGATAATGCAATTTGGCAACCGGCAATGTAATTAGCATGCCGAATATTACTTGGAATGTGAATTAGAACGAAATCGCCAATAGATAAGACCATTTTACAATTTGGGCCCAAATTAGAAGCAGAGCCTAAGGTGTAAATTATCGATAGTCCATATCTCGGAAACTATAAGAGATAATGCAATTTCGCAACCGGCAATGTAATTAGCATGCCGAATATCACTTGGAATGTGAATTGGGACGAAATCGCCAATAGATAAGACCATTTTACAATTTGGGCCCAAGTTAGAAGCAGAGCCTAAGGTGTAAATTATCGATAGTCCATATCTCGGAAACTATAAGAGATAATGCAATTTGGCAACCGGCAATGTAATTAGCATGCCGAATATTACTTGGAATGTGAATTGGAACGAAATCGCCAATAGGTAAGACCATTTTACAATTTGGGCCCAAGTTAGAAGCAGAGCCTAAGGTGTAAATTATCGATAGTCCATATCTCGGAAACTATAAGAGATAATTCAATTTGGCAACCGGCAATGTAATTAGCATGCCGAATATTACTTGGAATGTGAATTGGAACGAAATCGCCAATAGATAAGACCATTTCACAATTTGGGCCCAAGTTAGAAGCAGAGCCTAAGGTGTAAATTATCGATAGTCCATATCTCGGAAACTAAAAGAGATAATGCAATTTGGCAACCGGCAATGTAATTAGCATGCCGAATATTACTTGGAATGTGAATTGGAACGAAATCGCCAATAGATAAGACCATTTTACAATTTGGGCCCAAGTTAGAAGCAGAGCCTAAGGTGTAAATTATCGATAGTCCATATCTCGGAAACTATAAGAGATAATGCAATTTGGCAACCGGCAATGTAATTAGCATGCCGAATATTACTTGGAATGTGAATTGGAACGAAATCGCCAATAGATAAGACCATTTTACAATTTGGGCCCAAGTTAGAAGCAGAGCCTAAGGTGTAAATTATCGATAGTCCATATCTCGGAAACTATAAGAGATAATGCAATTTGGCAACCGGCAATGTAATTAGCATGCCGAATATTACTTGGAATGTGAATTGGAACGAAATTGCCAATAGATAAGACCATTTTACAATTTGGGCCCAAGTTAGAAGCAGAGCCTAAGGTGTAAATTATTGATAGTCCATATCTCGGAAACTATAAGAGATAATGCAATTTCGCAACCGGCAATGTAATTAGCATGCCGAATATCACTTGGAATGTGAATTGGGACGAAATCGCCAATAGATAAGACCATTTTACAATTTGGGCCCAAGTTAGAAACAGAGCCTAAGGTGTAAATTATCGATAGTCCATATCTCGGAAACTATAAGAGATAATGCAATTTGGCAACCGGCAATGTAATTAGCATGCCGAATATTACTTGGAATGTGAATTGGAACGAAATCGCCAATAGATAAGACCATTTTACAATTTGGGCCCAAGTTAGAAGCAGAGCCTAAGGTGTAAATTATCGATAGTCCATATCTCTGAAACTATAAGAGATAATGCAATTTCGCAAACGGCAATGTAATTAGCATGTCGAATATTACTTGGAATGTGAATTGGGACGAAATCGCCAATAGAGAAGACCATTTTACAATTTGGGCCCAAGTTAGAAGCAGAGCCTAAGGTGTAAATTATCGATAGTCCATATCTCGGAAACTATAAGAGATAATGCAATTTGGCAACCGGCAATGTAATTAGCATGCCGAATATTACTTGGAATGTGAATTGGAACGAAATCGCCAATAGATAAGACCATTTTACAATTTGGGCCCAAGTTAGAAGCAGAGCCTAAGGTGTAAATTATCGATAGTCCATATCTCGGAAACTATAAGAGATAATGCAATTTGGCAACCGGCAATGTAATTAGCATGCCGAATATTACTTGGAATGTGAATTAGAACGAAATCGCCAATAGATAAGACCATTTTACAATTTGGGCCCAAGTTAGAAGCAGAGCCTAAGGTGTAAATTATCGATAGTCCATATCTCGGAAACTATAAGAGATAATGCAATTTGGTAACCGGCAATGTAATTAGCATGCCGAATATTACTTGGAATGTGAATTGGAACGAAATCGCCAATAGATAAGACCATTTTACAATTTGGGCCCAAGTTAGAAGCAGAGCCTAAGGTGTAAATTATCGATAGTCCATATCTCGGAAACTATAAGAGATAATGCAATTTGGCAACCGGCAATGTAATTAGCATGCCGAATATTACTTGGAATGTGAATTGGAACGAAATCGCCAATAGATAAGACCATTTTACAATTTGGGCCCAAGTTAGAAGCAGAGCCTAAGGTGTAAATTATCGATAGTCCATATCTCGGAAACTATAAGAGATAATGCAATTTCGCAACCGGCAATGTAATTAGCATGCCGAATATCACTTGGAATGTGAATTGGGACGAAATCGCCAATAGATAAGACCATTTTACAATTTGGGCCCAAGTTAGAAGCAGAGCCTAAGGTGTAAATTATCGATAGTCCATATCTCGGAACCTATAAGAGATAATGCAATTTGGCAACCGGCAATGTAATTAGCATGCCGAATATTACTTGGAATGTGAATTGGAACGAAATCGCCAATAGATAAGACCATTTTACAATTTGGGCCCAAGTTAGAAGCAGAGCCTAAGGTGTAAATTATCGATAGTCCATATCTCGGAAACTATAAGAGATAATGCAATTTGGCAACCGGCAATGTAATTAGCATGCCGAATATTACTTGGAATGTGAATTGGAACGAAATCGCCAATAGGTAAGACCATTTTACAATTTGGGCCCAAGTTAGAAGCAGAGCCTAAGGTGTAAATTATCGATAGTCCATATCTCGGAAACTATAAGAGATAATTCAATTTGGCAACCGGCAATGTAATTAGCATGCCGAATATTACTTGGAATGTGAATTGGAACGAAATCGCCAATAGATAAGACCATTTCACAATTTGGGCCCAAGTTAGAAGCAGAGCCTAAGGTGTAAATTATCGATAGTCCATATCTCGGAAACTATAAGAGATAATGCAATTTGGCAACCGGCAATGTAATTAGCATGCCGAATATTACTTGGAATGTGAATTGGAACGAAATCGCCAATAGATAAGACCATTTTACAATTTGGGCCCAAGTTAGAAGCAGAGCCTAAGGTGTAAATTATCGATAGTCCATATCTCGGAAACTATAAGAGATAATGCAATTTGGCAACCGGCAATGTAATTAGCATGCCGAATATTACTTGGAATGTGAATTGGAACGAAATCGCCAATAGATAAGACCATTTTACAATTTGGGCCCAAGTTAGAAGCAGAGCCTAAGGTGTAAATTATCGATAGTCCATATCTCGGAAACTATAAGAGATAATGCAATTTGGCAACCGGCAATGTAATTAGCATGCCGAATATTACTTGGAATGTGAATTGGAACGAAATTGCCAATAGATAAGACCATTTTACAATTTGGGCCCAAGTTAGAAGCAGAGCCTAAGGTGTAAATTATTGATAGTCCATATCTCGGAAACTATAAGAGATAATGCAATTTCGCAACCGGCAATGTAATTAGCATGCCGAATATCACTTGGAATGTGAATTGGGACGAAATCGCCAATAGATAAGACCATTTTACAATTTGGGCCCAAGTTAGAAGCAGAGCCTAAGGTGTAAATTATCGATAGTCCATATCTCGGAAACTATAAGAGATAATGCAATTTGGCAACCGGCAATGTAATTACCATGCCGAATATTACTTGGAATGTGAATTGGAACGAAATCGCCAATAGATAAGACCATTTTACAATTTGGGCCCAAGTTAGAAGCAGAGCCTAAGGTGTAAATTATCGATAGTCCATATCTCGGAAACTATAAGAGATAATGCAATTTGGCAACCGGCAATGTAATTAGCATGCCGAATATTACTTGGAATGTGAATTGGAACGAAATCGCCAATAGGTAAGACCATTTTACAATTTGGGCCCAAGTTAGAAGCAGAGCCTAAGGTGTAAATTATCGATAGTCCATATCTCGGAAACTATAAGAGATAATTCAATTTGGCAACCGGCAATGTAATTAGCATGCCGAATATTACTTGGAATGTGAATTGGAACGAAATCGCCAATAGATAAGACCATTTTACAATTTGGGCCCAAGTTAGAAGCAGAGCCTAAGGTGTAAATTATCGATAGTCCATATCTCGGAAACTATAAGAGATAATGCAATTTGGCAACCGGCAATGTAATTAGCATGCCGAATATTACTTGGAATGTGAATTGGAACGAAATCGCCAATAGGTAAGACCATTTTACAATTT
The DNA here is from genome assembly GCF_030347505.1 of Rhynchophorus ferrugineus. Classification (NCBI taxonomy): domain Eukaryota; kingdom Metazoa; phylum Arthropoda; class Insecta; order Coleoptera; family Curculionidae; genus Rhynchophorus; species Rhynchophorus ferrugineus. The sequence goes on along the minus strand of NW_027472606.1, from coordinate 475,348 downwards.
GGGCCCAAGTTAGAAGCAGAGCCTAAGGTGTAAATTATCGATAGTCCATATCTCGGAAACTATAAGAGATAATTCAATTTGGCAACCGGCAATGTAATTAGCATGCCGAATATTACTTGGAATGTGAATTGGAACGAAATCGCCAATAGATAAGACCATTTTACAATTTGGGCCCAAGTTAGAAGCAGAGCCTAAGGTGTAAATTATCGATAGTCCATATCTCGGAAACTATAAGAGATAATGCAATTTGGCAACCGGCAATGTAATTAGCATGCCGAATATTACTTGGAATGTGAATTGGAACGAAATCGCCAATAGATAAGACCATTTTACAATTTGGGCCCAAGTTAGAAGCAGAGCCTAAGGTGTAAATTATCGATAGTCCATATCTCGGAAACTATAAGAGATAATGCAATTTGGCAACCGGCAATGTAATTAGCATGCCGAATATTACTTGGAATGTGAATTGGAACGAAATCGCCAATAGATAAGAATATTTTACAATTTGGGCCCAAGTTAGAAGCAGAGCCTAAGGTGTAAATTATTGATAGTCCATATCTCGGAAACTATAAGAGATAATGCAATTTCGCAACCGGCAATGTAATTAGCATGCCGAATATCACTTGGAATGTGAATTGGGACGAAATCGCCAATAGATAAGACCATTTTACAATTTGGGCCCAAGTTAGAAGCAGAGCCTAAGGTGTAAATTATCGATAGTCCATATCTCGGAAACTATAAAAGATAATGCAATTTGGCAACCGGCAATGTAATTAGCATGCCGAATATTACTTGGAATGTGAATTGGAACGAAATCGCCAATAGATAAGACCATTTTACAATTTGGGCCCAAGTTAGAAGCAGAGCCTAAGGTGTAAATTATCGATAGTCCATATCTCGGAAACTATAAGAGATAATGCAATTTGGCAACCGGCAATGTAATTAGCATGCCGAATATTACTTGGAATGTGAATTGGAACGAAATCGCCAATAGATAAGACCATTTTACAATTTGGGCCCAAGTTATAAGCAGAGCCTATGGTGTAAATTATCGATAGTCCATATCTCGGAAACTATAAGAGATAATGCAATTTGGCAACCGGCAATGTAATTAGCATGCCGAATATTACTTGGAATGTGAATTGGAACGAAATCGCCAATAGATAAGACCATTTTACAATTTGGGCCCAAGTTAGAAGCAGAGCCTAAGGTGTAAATTATCGATAGTCCATATCTCGGAAACTATAAGAGTTAATGCAATTTGGCAACCGGCAATGTAATTAGCATGCCGAATATTACTTGGAATGTGAATTGGAACGAAATCGCCAATAGATAAGACCATTTTACAATTTGGGCCCAAGTTAGAAGCAGAGCCTAAGGTGTAAATTATCGATAGTCCATATCTCGGAAACTATAAGAGATAATGCAATTCGGCAACCGGCAATGTAATTAGCATGCCGAATATTACTTGGAATGTGAATTGGAACGAAATCGCCAATAGATAAGACCATTTTACAATTTGGGCCCAAGTTAGAAGCAGAGCCTAAGGTGTAAATTATCGATAGTCCATATCTCGGAAACTATAAGAGATAATGCAATTTGGCAACCGGCAATGTAATTAGCATGCCGAATATTACTTGGAATGTGAATTGGAACGAAATCGCCAATAGATAAGACCATTTTACAATTTGGGCCCAAGTTAGAAGCAGAGCCTAAGGTGTAAATTATCGATAGTCCATATCTCGGAAACTATAAGAGATAATGCAATTTGGCAACCGGCAATGTAATTAGCATGCCGAATATTACTTGGAATGTGAATTGGAACGAAATCGCCAATAGGTAAGACCATTTTACAATTTGGGCCCAAGTTAGAAGCAGAGCCTAAGGTGTAAATTATCGATAGTCCATATCTCGGAAACTATAAGAGATAATTCAATTTGGCAACCGGCAATGTAATTAGCATGCCGAATATTACTTGGAATGTGAATTGGAACGAAATCGCCAATAGATAAGACCATTTTACAATTTGGGCCCAAGTTAGAAGCAGAGCCTAAGGTGTAAATTATCGATAGTCCATATCTCGGAAACTATAAGAGATAATGCAATTTGGCAACCGGCAATGTAATTAGCATGCCGAATATTACTTGGAATGTGAATTGGAACGAAATCGCCAATAGATAAGACCATTTTACAATTTGGGCCCAAGTTAGAAGCAGAGCCTAAGGTGTAAATTATCGATAGTCCATATCTCGGAAACTATAAGAGATAATGCAATTTGGCAACCGGCAATGTAATTAGCATGCCGAATATTACTTGGAATGTGAATTGGAACGAAATCGCCAATAGATAAGAATATTTTACAATTTGGGCCCAAGTTAGAAGCAGAGCCTAAGGTGTAAATTATTGATAGTCCATATCTCGGAAACTATAAGAGATAATGCAATTTCGCAACCGGCAATGTAATTAGCATGCCGAATATCACTTGGAATGTGAATTGGGACGAAATCGCCAATAGATAAGACCATTTTACAATTTGGGCCCAAGTTAGAAGCAGAGCCTAAGGTGTAAATTATCGATAGTCCATATCTCGGAAACTATAAAAGATAATGCAATTTGGCAACCGGCAATGTAATTAGCATGCCGAATATTACTTGGAATGTGAATTGGAACGAAATCGCCAATAGATAAGACCATTTTACAATTTGGGCCCAAGTTAGAAGCAGAGCCTAAGGTGTAAATTATCGATAGTCCATATCTCGGAAACTATAAGAGATAATGCAATTTGGCAACCGGCAATGTAATTAGCATGCCGAATATTACTTGGAATGTGAATTGGAACGAAATCGCCAATAGATAAGACCATTTTACAATTTGGGCCCAAGTTATAAGCAGAGCCTATGGTGTAAATTATCGATAGTCCATATCTCGGAAACTATAAGAGATAATGCAATTTGGCAACCGGCAATGTAATTAGCATGCCGAATATTACTTGGAATGTGAATTGGAACGAAATCGCCAATAGATAAGACCATTTTACAATTTGGGCCCAAGTTAGAAGCAGAGCCTAAGGTGTAAATTATCGATAGTCCATATCTCGGAAACTATAAGAGTTAATGCAATTTGGCAACCGGCAATGTAATTAGCATGCCGAATATTACTTGGAATGTGAATTGGAACGAAATCGCCAATAGATAAGACCATTTTACAATTTGGGCCCAAGTTAGAAGCAGAGCCTAAGGTGTAAATTATCGATAGTCCATATCTCGGAAACTATAAGAGATAATGCAATTCGGCAACCGGCAATGTAATTAGCATGCCGAATATTACTTGGAATGTGAATTGGAACGAAATCGCCAATAGATAAGACCATTTTACAATTTGGGCCCAAGTTAGAAGCAGAGCCTAAGGTGTAAATTATCGATAGTCCATATCTCGGAAACTATAAGAGATAATGCAATTTGGCAACCGGCAATGTAATTAGCATGCCGAATATTACTTGGAATGTGAATTGGAACGAAATCGCCAATAGGTAAGACCATTTTACAATTTGGGCCCAAGTTAGAAGCAGAGCCTAAGGTGTAAATTATCGATAGTCCATATCTCGGAAACTATAAGAGTTAATGCAATTTGGCAACCGGCAATGTAATTAGCATGCCGAATATTACTTGGAATGTGAATTGGAACGAAATCGCCAATAGATAAGACCATTTTACAATTTGGGCCCAAGTTAGAAGCAGAGCCTAAGGTGTAAATTATCGATAGTCCATATCTCGGAAACTATAAGAGATAATGCAATTTGGCAACCGGCAATGTAATTAGCATGCCGAATATTACTTGGAATGTGAATTGGAACGAAATCGCCAATAGATAAGACCATTTTACAATTTGGGCCCAAGTTAGAAGCAGAGCCTAAGGTGTAAATTATCGATAGTCCATATCTCGGAAACTATAAGAGATAATGCAATTTCGCAACCGGCAATGTAATTAGCATGCCGAATATCACTTGGAATGTGAATTGGGACGAAATCGCCAATAGATAAGACCATTTTACAATTTGGGCCCAAGTTAGAAGCAGAGCCTAAGGTGTAAATTATCGATAGTCCATATCTCGGAAACTATAAGAGATAATGCAATTTGGCAACCGGCAATGTAATTAGCATGCCGAATATTACTTGGAATGTGAATTGGAACGAAATCGCCAATAGGTAAGACCATTTTACAATTTGGGCCCAAGTTAGAAGCAGAGCCTAAGGTGTAAATTATCGATAGTCCATATCTCGGAAACTATAAGAGATAATTCAATTTGGCAACCGGCAATGTAATTAGCATGCCGAATATTACTTGGAATGTGAATTGGAACGAAATCGCCAATAGATAAGACCATTTCACAATTTGGGCCCAAGTTAGAAGCAGAGCCTAAGGTGTAAATTATCGATAGTCCATATCTCGGAAACTATAAGAGATAATGCAATTTGGCAACCGGCAATGTAATTAGCATGCCGAATATTACTTGGAATGTGAATTGGAACGAAATCGCCAATAGATAAGACCATTTTACAATTTTTGCCCAAGTTAGAAGCAGAGCCTAAGGTGTAAATTATCGATAGTCCATATCTCGGAAACTATAAGAGATAATGCAATTTGGCAACCGGCAATGTAATTAGCATGCCGAATATTACTTGGAATGTGAATTGGAACGAAATCGCCAATAGATAAGACCATTTTACAATTTGGGCCCAAGTTAGAAGCAGAGCCTAAGGTGTAAATTATCGATAGTCCATATCTCGGAAACTATAAGAGATAATGCAATTTGGCAACCGGCAATGTAATTAGCATGCCGAATATTACTTGGAATGTGAATTGGAACGAAATTGCCAATAGATAAGACCATTTTACAATTTGGGCCCAAGTTAGAAGCAGAGCCTAAGGTGTAAATTATTGATAGTCCATATCTCGGAAACTATAAGAGATAATGCAATTTCGCAACCGGCAATGTAATTAGCATGCCGAATATCACTTGGAATGTGAATTGGGACGAAATCGCCAATAGATAAGACCATTTTACAATTTGGGCCCAAGTTAGAAACAGAGCCTAAGGTGTAAATTATCGATAGTCCATATCTCGGAAACTATAAGAGATAATGCAATTTGGCAACCGGCAATGTAATTAGCATGCCGAATATTACTTGGAATGTGAATTGGAACGAAATCGCCAATAGATAAGACCATTTTACAATTTGGGCCCAAGTTAGAAGCAGAGCCTAAGGTGTAAATTATCGATAGTCCATATCTCGGAAACTATAAGAGATAATGCAATTTGGCAACCGGCAATGTAATTAGCATGCCGAATATTACTTGGAATGTGAATTGGAACGAAATCGCCAATAGATAAGACCATTTTACAATTTGGGCCCAAGTTAGAAGCAGAGCCTAAGGTGTAAATTATCGATAGTCCATATCTCGGAAACTATAAGAGATAATGCAATTTGGCAACCGGCAATGTAATTAGCATGCCGAATATTACTTGGAATGTGAATTAGAACGAAATCGCCAATAGATAAGAACATTTTACAATTTGGGCCCAAGTTAGAAGCAGAGCCTAAGGTGTAAATTATCGATAGTCCATATCTCGGAAACTATAAGAGATAAAGCAATTTGGTAACCGGCAATGTAATTAGCATGCCGAATATTACTTGGAATGTGAATTGGAACGAAATCGCCAATAGATAAGACCATTTTACAATTTGGGCCCAAGTTAGAAGCAGAGCCTAAGGTGTAAATTATCGATAGTCCATATCTCGGAAACTATAAGAGATAATGCAATTTGGCAACCGGCAATGTAATTAGCATGCCGAATATTACTTGGAATGTGAATTGGAACGAAATCGCCAATAGATAAGACCATTTTACAATTTGGGCCCAAGTTAGAAGCAGAGCCTAAGGTGTAAATTATCGATAGTCCATATCTCGGAAACTATAAGAGATAATGCAATTTCGCAACCGGCAATGTAATTAGCATGCCGAATATCACTTGGAATGTGAATTGGGACGAAATCGCCAATAGATAAGACCATTTTACAATTTGGGCCCAAGTTAGAAGCAGAGCCTAAGGTGTAAATTATCGATAGTCCATATCTCGGAAACTATAAGAGATAATGCAATTTGGCAACCGGCAATGTAATTAGCATGCCGAATATTACTTGGAATGTGAATTGGAACGAAATCGCCAATAGATAAGACCATTTTACAATTTGGGCCCAAGTTAGAAGCAGAGCCTAAGGTGTAAATTATCGATAGTCCATATCTCGGAAACTATAAGAGATAATGCAATTTGGCAACCGGCAATGTAATTAGCATGCCGAATATTACTTGGAATGTGAATTGGAACGAAATCGCCAATAGGTAAGACCATTTTACAATTTGGGCCCAAGTTAGAAGCAGAGCCTAAGGTGTAAATTATCGATAGTACATATCTCGGAAACTATAAGAGATAATTCAATTTGGCAACCGGCAATGTAATTAGCATGCCGAATATTACTTGGAATGTGAATTGGAACGAAATCGCCAATAGATAAGACCATTTCACAATTTGGGCCCAAGTTAGAAGCAGAGCCTAAGGTGTAAATTATCGATAGTCCATATCTCGGAAACTATAAGAGATAATGCAATTTGGCAACCGGCAATGTAATTAGCATGCCGAATATTACTTGGAATGTGAATTGGAACGAAATCGCCAATAGATAAGACCATTTTACAATTTGGGCCCAAGTTAGAAGCAGAGCCTAAGGTGTAAATTATCGATAGTCCATATCTCGGAAACTATAAGAGATAATGCAATTTGGCAACCGGCAATGTAATTAGCATGCCGAATATTACTTGGAATGTGAATTGGAACGAAATCGCCAATAGATAAGTCCATTTTACAATTTGGGCCCAAGTTAGAAGCAGAGCCTAAGGTGTAAATTATCGATAGTCCATATCTCGGAAACTATAAGAGATAATGCAATTTGGCAACCGGCAATGTAATTAGCATGCCGAATATTACTTGGAATGTGAATTGGAACGAAATTGCCAATAGATAAGACCATTTTACAATTTGGGCCCAAGTTAGAAGCAGAGCCTAAGGTGTAAATTATTGATAGGCCATATCTCGGAAACTATAAGAGATAATGCAATTTCGCAACCGGCAATGTAATTAGCATGCCGAATATCACTTGGAATGTGAATTGGGACGAAATCGCCAATAGATAAGACCATTTTACAATTTGGGCCCAAGTTAGAAGCAGAGCCTAAGGTGTAAATTATCGATAGTCCATATCTCGGAAACTATAAGAGATAATGCAATTTGGCAACCGGCAATGTAATTACCATGCCGAATATTACTTGGAATGTGAATTGGAACGAAATCGCCAATAGATAAGACCATTTTACAATTTGGGCCCAAGTTAGAAGCAGAGCCTAAGGTGTAAATTATCGATAGTCCATATCTCGGAAACTATAAGAGATAATGCAATTTGGCAACCGGCAATGTAATTAGCATGCCGAATATTACTTGGAATGTGAATTGGAACGAAATCGCCAATAGGTAAGACCATTTTACAATTTGGGCCCAAGTTAGAAGCAGAGCCTAAGGTGTAAATTATCGATAGTCCATATCTCGGAAACTATAAGAGATAATTCAATTTGGCAACCGGCAATGTAATTAGCATGCCGAATATTACTTGGAATGTGAATTGGAACGAAATCGCAAATAGATAAGACCATTTTACAATTTGGACCCAAGTTAGAAGCAGAGCCTAAGGTGTAAATTATCGATAGTCCATATCTCGGAAACTATAAGAGATAATGCAATTTGGCAACCGGCAATGTAATTAGCATGCCGAATATTACTTGGAATGTGAATTGGAACGAAATCGCCAATAGGTAAGACCATTTTACAATTTGGGCCCAAGTTAGAAGCAGAGCCTAAGGTGTAAATTATCGATAGTCCATATCTCGGAAACTATAAGAGATAATTCAATTTGGCAACCGGCAATGTAATTAGCATGCCGAATATTACTTGGAATGTGAATTGGAACGAAATCGCCAATAGATAAGACCATTTTACAATTTGGGCCCAAGTTAGAAGCAGAGCCTAAGGTGTAAATTATCGATAGTACATATCTCGGAAACTATAAGAGATAATTCAATTTGGCAACCGGCAATGTAATTAGCATGCCGAATATTACTTGGAATGTGAATTGGAACGAAATCGCCAATAGATAAGACCATTTCACAATTTGGGCCCAAGTTAGAAGCAGAGCCTAAGGTGTAAATTATCGATAGTCCATATCTCGGAAACTATAAGAGATAATGCAATTTGGCAACCGGCAATGTAATTAGCATGCCGAATATTACTTGGAATGTGAATTGGAACGAAATCGCCAATAGATAAGACCATTTTACAATTTGGGCCCAAGTTAGAAGCAGAGCCTAAGGTGTAAATTATCGATAGTCCATATCTCGGAAACTATAAGAGATAATGCAATTTGGCAACCGGCAATGTAATTAGCATGCCGAATATTACTTGGAATGTGAATTGGAACGAAATCGCCAATAGATAAGTCCATTTTACAATTTGGGCCCAAGTTAGAAGCAGAGCCTAAGGTGTAAATTATCGATAGTCCATATCTCGGAAACTATAAGAGATAATGCAATTTGGCAACCGGCAATGTAATTAGCATGCCGAATATTACTTGGAATGTGAATTGGAACGAAATTGCCAATAGATAAGACCATTTTACAATTTGGGCCCAAGTTAGAAGCAGAGCCTAAGGTGTAAATTATTGATAGGCCATATCTAGGAAACTATAAGAGATAATGCAATTTCGCAACCGGCAATGTAATTAGCATGCCGAATATCACTTGGAATGTGAATTGGGACGAAATCGCCAATAGATAAGACCATTTTACAATTTGGGCCCAAGTTAGAAGCAGAGCCTAAGGTGTAAATTATCGATAGTCCATATCTCGGAAACTATAAGAGATAATGCAATTTGGCAACCGGCAATGTAATTACCATGCCAAATATTACTTGGAATGTGAATTGGAACGAAATCGCCAATAGATAAGACCATTTTACAATTTGGGCCCAAGTTAGAAGCAGAGCCTAAGGTGTAAATTATCGATAGTCCATATCTCGGAAACTATAAGAGATAATGCAATTTGGCAACCGGCAATGTAATTAGCATGCCGAATATTACTTGGAATGTGAATTGGAACGAAATCGCCAATAGGTAAGACCATTTTACAATTTGGGCCCAAGTTAGAAGCAGAGCCTAAGGTGTAAATTATCGATAGTCCATATCTCGGAAACTATAAGAGATAATTCAATTTGGCAACCGGCAATGTAATTAGCATGCCGAATATTACTTGGAATGTGAATTGGAACGAAATCGCCAATAGATAAGACCATTTTACAATTTGGGCCCAAGTTAGAAGCAGAGCCTAAGGTGTAAATTATCGATAGTCCATATCTCGGAAACTATAAGAGATAATGCAATTTGGCAACCGGCAATGTAATTAGCATGCCGAATATTACTTGGAATGTGAATTGGAACGAAATCGCCAATAGGTAAGACCATTTTACAATTTGGGCCCAAGTTAGAAGCAGAGCCTAAGGTGTAAATTATCGATAGTCCATATCTCGGAAACTATAAGAGATAATTCAATTTGGCAACCGGCAATGTAATTAGCATGCCGAATATTACTTGGAATGTGAATTGGAACGAAATCGCCAATAGATAAGACCATTTTACAATTTGGGCCCAAGTTAGAAGCAGAGCCTAAGGTGTAAATTATCGATAGTCCATATCTCGGAAACTATAAGAGATAATGCAATTTGGCAACCGGCAATGTAATTAGCATGCCGAATATTACTTGGAATGTGAATTGGAACGAAATCGCCAATAGATAAGACCATTTTACAATTTGGGCCCAAGTTAGAAGCAGAGCCTAAGGTGTAAATTATCGATAGTCCATATCTCGGAAACTATAAGAGATAATGCAATTTGGCAACCGGCAATGTAATTAGCATGCCGAATATTACTTGGAATGTGAATTGGAACGAAATCGCCAATAGATAAGAATATTTTACAATTTGGGCCCAAGTTAGAAGCAGAGCCTAAGGTGTAAATTATTGATAGTCCATATCTCGGAAACTATAAGAGATAATGCAATTTCGCAACCGGCAATGTAATTAGCATGCCGAATATCACTTGGAATGTGAATTGGGACGAAATCGCCAATAGATAAGACCATTTTACAATTTGGGCCCAAGTTAGAAGCAGAGCCTAAGGTGTAAATTATCGATAGTCCATATCTCGGAAACTATAAAAGATAATGCAATTTGGCAACCGGCAATGTAATTAGCATGCCGAATATTACTTGGAATGTGAATTGGAACGAAATCGCCAATAGATAAGACCATTTTACAATTTGGGCCCAAGTTAGAAGCAGAGCCTAAGGTGTAAATTATCGATAGTCCATATCTCGGAAACTATAAGAGATAATGCAATTTGGCAACCGGCAATGTAATTAGCATGCCGAATATTACTTGGAATGTGAATTGGAACGAAATCGCCAATAGATAAGACCATTTTACAATTTGGGCCCAAGTTAGAAGCAGAGCCTAAGGTGTAAATTATCGATAGTCCATATCTCGGAAACTATAAGAGATAATGCAATTTGGCAACCGGCAATGTAATTAGCATGCCGAATATTACTTGGAATGTGAATTGGAACGAAATCGCCAATAGATAAGACCATTTTACAATTTGGGCCCAAGTTAGAAGCAGAGCCTAAGGTGTAAATTATCGATAGTCCATATCTCGGAAACTATAAGAGTTAATGCAATTTGGCAACCGGTAATGTAATTAGCATGCCGAATATTACTTGGAATGTGAATTGGAACGAAATCGCCAATAGATAAGACCATTTTACAATTTGGGCCCAAGTTAGAAGCAGAGCCTAAGGTGTAAATTATCGATAGTCCATATCTCGGAAACTATAAGAGATAATGCAATTTGGCAACCGGCAATGTAATTAGCATGCCGAATATTACTTGGAATGTGAATTGGAACGAAATCGCCAATAGATAAGACCATTTTACAATTTGGGCCCAAGTTAGAAGCAGAGCCTAAGGTGTAAATTATCGATAGTCCATATCTCGGAAACTATAAGAGATAATGCAATTTGGCAACCGGCAATGTAATTAGCATGCCGAATATTACTTGGAATGTGAATTGGAACGAAATCGCCAATAGGTAAGACCATTTTACAATTTGGGCCCAAGTTAGAAGCAGAGCCTAAGGTGTAAATTATCGATAGTCCATATCTCGGAAACTATAAGAGTTAATGCAATTTGGCAACCGGCAATGTAATTAGCATGCCGAATATTAATTGGAATGTGAATTGGAACGAAATCGCCAATAGATAAGACCATTTTACAATTTGGGCCCAAGTTAGAAGCAGAGCCTAAGGTGTAAATTATCGATAGTCCATATCTCGGAAACTATAAGAGATAATGCAATTTGGCAACCGGCAATGTAATTAGCATGCCGAATATTACTTGGAATGTGAATTGGAACGAAATCGCCAATAGATAAGACCATTTTACAATTTGGGCCCAAGTTAGAAGCAGAGCCTAAGGTGTAAATTATCGATAGGTTCGTCCATCGATCGATGGACGAACCTATAAGAGATAATGCAATTTGGCAACCGGCAATGTAATTAGCATGCCGAATATTACTTGGAATGTGAATTGGAACGAAATCGCCAATAGATAAGACCATTTTACAATTTGGGCCCAAGTTAGAAGCAGAGCCTAAGGTGTAAATTATCGATAGTCCATATCTCGGAAACTATAAGAGATAATGCAATTTCGCAACCGGCAATGTAATTAGCATGCCGAATATCACTTGGAATGTGAATTGGGACGAAATCGCCAATAGATAAGACCATTTTACAATTTGGGCCCAAGTTAGAAGCAGAGCCTAAGGTGTAAATTATCGATAGTCCATATCTCGGAAACTATAAGAGATAATGCAATTTGGCAACCGGCAATGTAATTAGCATGCCGAATATTACTTGGAATGTGAATTGGAACGAAATCGCCAATAGATAAGACCATTTTACAATTTGGGCCCAAGTTAGAAGCAGAGCCTAAGGTGTAAATTATCGATAGTCCATATCTCGGAAACTATAAGAGATAATGCAATTTGGCAACCGGCAATGTAATTAGCATGCCGAATATTACTTGGAATGTGAATTGGAACGAAATCGCCAATAGGTAAGACCATTTTACAATTTGGGCCCAAGTTAGAAGCAGAGCCTAAGGTGTAAATTATCGATAGTCCATATCTCGGAAACTATAAGAGATAATTCAATTTGGCAACCGGCAATGTAATTAGCATGCCGAATATTACTTGGAATGTGAATTGGAACGAAATCGCCAATAGATAAGACCATTTCACAATTTGGGCCCAAGTTAGAAGCAGAGCCTAAGGTGTAAATTATCGATAGTCCATATCTCGGAAACTATAAGAGATAATGCAATTTGGCAACCGGCAATGTAATTAGCATGCCGAATATTACTTGGAATGTGAATTGGAACGAAATCGCCAATAGATAAGACCATTTTACAATTTGGGCCCAAGTTAGAAGCAGAGCCTAAGGTGTAAATTATCGATAGTCCATATCTCGGAAACTATAAGAGATAATGCAATTTGGCAACCGGCAATGTAATTAGCATGCCGAATATTACTTGGAATGTGAATTGGAACGAAATCGCCAATAGGTAAGACCATTTTACAATTTGGGCCCAAGTTAGAAGCAGAGCCTAAGGTGTAAATTATCGATAGTCCATATCTCGGAAACTATAAGAGATAATTCAATTTGGCAACCGGCAATGTAATTAGCATGCCGAATATTACTTGGAATGTGAATTGGAACGAAATCGCCAATAGATAAGACCATTTCACAATTTGGGCCCAAGTTAGAAGCAGAGCCTAAGGTGTAAATTATCGATAGTCCATATCTCGGAAACTATAAGAGATAATGCAATTTGGCAACCGGCAATGTAATTAGCATGCCGAATATTACTTGGAATGTGAATTGGAACGAAATCGCCAATAGATAAGACCATTTTACAATTTGGGCCCAAGTTAGAAGCAGAGCCTAAGGTGTAAATTATCGATAGTCCATATCTCGGAAACTATAAGAGATAATGCAATTTGGCAACCGGCAATGTAATTAGCATGCCGAATATTACTTGGAATGTGAATTGGAACGAAATCGCCAATAGATAAGTCCATTTTACAATTTGGGCCCAAGTTAGAAGCAGAGCCTAAGGTGTAAATTATCGATAGTCCATATCTCGGAAACTATAAGAGATAATGCAATTTGGCAACCGGCAATGTAATTAGCATGCCGAATATTACTTGGAATGTGAATTGGAACGAAATCGCCAATAGATAAGACCATTTTACAATTTGGGCCCAAGTTAGAAGCAGAACCTAAGGTGTAAATTATCGATAGTCCATATCTCGGAAACTATAAGAGATAATGCAATTTGGCAACCGGCAATGTAATTAGCATGCCGAATATTACTTGGAATGTGAATTGGAACGAAATCGCCAATAGATAAGACCATTTTACAATTTGGGCCCAAATTAGAAGCAGAGCCTAAGGTGTAAATTATTGATAGTCCTTATCTCGGAAACTATAAGAGATAATGCAATTTCGCAACTGGCAATGTAATTAGCATGCCGAATATCACTTGGAATGTGAATTGGGACGAAATCGCCAATAGATAAGACCATTTTACAATTTGGGCCCAAGTTAGAAGCAGAGCATAAGATGTAAATTATCGATAGTCCATATCTCGGAAACTATAAGAGATAATGCAATTTGGCAACCGGCAATATAATTAGCATGCCGAATATTACTTGGAATGTGAATTGGAACGAAATCGCCAATAGATAAGACCATTTTACAATTTGGGCCCAAGTTAGAAGCAGAGCCTAAGGTGTAAATTATCGATGGTCCATATCTCGGAAACTATAAGAGATAATGCAATTTGGCAACCGGCAATGTAATTAGCATGCCGAATATTACTTGGAATGTGAATTGGAACGAAATCGCCAATAGATAAGACCATTTTACAATTTGGGCCCAAGTTAGAAGCAGAGCCTAAGGTGTAAATTATCGATAGTCCATATCTCGGAAACTATAAGAGATAATGCAATTTCGCAACCGGCAATGTAATTAGCATGCCGAATATTACTTGGAGTGTGAATTGGAACGAAATCGCCAATAGATAAGACCATTTTACAATTTGGGCCCAAGTTAGAAGCAGAGCCTAAGGTGTAAATTATCGATAGTCCATATCTCGGAAACTATAAGAGATAATGCAATTTGGCAACCGGCAATGTAATTAGCATGCCGAATATTACTTGGAATGTGAATTGGAACGAAATCGCCAATAGATAAGACCATTTTACAATTTGGGCCCAAGTTAGAAGCAGAGCCTAAGGTGTAAATTATCGATAGTCCATATCTCGGAAACTATAAGAGATAATGCAATTTGGCAACCGGCAATGTAATTAGCATGCCGAATATTACTTGGAATGTGAATTGGAACGAAATCGCCAATAGATAAGACCATTTTACAATTTGGGCCCAAATTAGAAGCAGAGCCTAAGGTGTAAATTATCGATAGTCCATATCTCGGAAACTATAAGAGATAATGCAATTTGGCAACCGGCAATGTAATTAGCATGCCGAATATTACTTGGAATGTGAATTGGAACGAAATCGCCAATAGATAAGACCATTTTACAATTTGGGCCCAAGTTAGAAGCAGAGCCTATGGTGTAAATTATCGATAGTCCATATCTCGGAAACTATAAGAGATAATGCAATTTGGCAACCGGCAATGTAATTAGCATGCCGAATATTACTTGGAATGTGAATTGGAACGAAATCGCCAATAGATAAGACCATTTTACAATTTGGGCCCAAGTTAGAAGCAGAGCCTAAGGTGTAAATTATCGATGGTCCATATCTCGGAAACTATAAGAGATAATGCAATTTGGCAACCGGCAATGTAATTAGCATGCCGAATATTACTTGGAATGTGAATTGGAACGAAATCGCCAATAGATAAGACCATTTTACAATTTGGGCCCAAGTTAGAAGCAGAGCCTAAGGTGTAAATTATCGATAGTCCATATCTCGGAAACTATAAGAGATAATGCAATTTCGCAACCGGCAATGTAATTAGCATGCCGAATATTACTTGGAGTGTGAATTGGAACGAAATCGCCAATAGATAAGACCATTTTACAATTTGGGCCCAAGTTAGAAGCAGAGCCTAAGGTGTAAATTATCGATAGTCCATATCTCGGAAACTATAAGAGATAATGCAATTTGGCAACCGGCAATGTAATTAGCATGCCGAATATTACTTGGAATGTGAATTGGAACGAAATCGCCAATAGATAAGACCATTTTACAATTTGGGCCCAAGTTAGAAGCAGAGCCTAAGGTGTAAATTATCGATAGTCCATATCTCGGAAACTATAAGAGATAATGCAATTTGGCAACCGGCAATGTAATTAGCATGCCGAATATTACTTGGAATGTGAATTGGAACGAAATCGCCAATAGATAAGACCATTTTACAATTTGGGCCCAAATTAGAAGCAGAGCCTAAGGTGTAAATTATCGATAGTCCATATCTCGGAAACTATAAGAGATAATGCAATTTGGCAACCGGCAATGTAATTAGCATGCCGAATATTACTTGGAATGTGAATTGGAACGAAATCGCCAATAGATAAGACCATTTTACAATTTGGGCCCAAGTTAGAAGCAGAGCCTATGGTGTAAATAATCGATAGTCCATATCTCGGAAACTATAAAAGTTAATGCAATTTGGCAACCGGCAATGTAATTAGCATGCCGAATATTACTTGGAATGTGAATTGGAACGAAATCGCCAATAGATAAGACCATTTTACAATTTGGGCCCAAGTTAGAAGCAGAGCCTATGGTGTAAATTATCGATAGTCCATATCTCGGAAACTATAAGAGATAATGCAATTTGGCAACCGGCAATGTAATTAGCATGCCGAATATTACTTGGAATGTGAATTGGAACGAAATCGCCAATAGATAAGACCATTTTACAATTTGGGCCCAAGTTAGAAGCAGAGCCTAAGGTGTAAATTATCGATAGTCCATATCTCGGAAACTATAAGAGTTAATGCAATTTGGCAACCGGCAATGTAATTAGCATGCCGAATATTACTTGGAATGTGAATTGGAACGAAATCGCCAATAGATAAGACCATTTTACAATTTGGGCCCAAATTAGAAGCAGAGCCTAAGGTGTAAATTATCGATAGTCCATATCTCGGAAACTATAAGAGATAATGCAATTTGGCAACCGGCAATGTAATTAGCATGCCGAATATTACTTGGAATGTGAATTGGAACGAAATCGCCAATAGATAAGACCATTTTACAATTTGGGCCCAAGTTAGAAGCAGAGCCTATGGTGTAAATAATCGATAGTCCATATCTCGGAAACTATAAGAGTTAATGCAATTTGGCAACCGGCAATGTAATTAGCATGCCGAATATTACTTGGAATGTGAATTGGAACGAAATCGCCAATAGGTAAGGCCATTTTACAATTTGGGCCCAAGTTAGAAGCAGAGTCTAAGGTGTAAATTATCGATAGTCCTTATCTCGGAAACTATAAGAGATAATTCAATTTGGCAACCGGCAATGTAATTAGCATAACGAATATTACTTGGAATGTGAATTGGAACGAAATCGCCAATAGATAAGACCATTTTACAATTTGGGCCCAAGTTAGAAGCAGAGCCTAAGGTGTAAATTATCGATAGTCCATATCTCGGAAACTATAAGAGATAATGCAATTTGGCAACCGGCAATGTAATTAGCATGCCGAATATAACTTGGAATGTGAATTGGAACGAAATCGCCAATAGATAAGACCATTTTACAATTTGGGCCCAAGTTAGAAGCAGAGCCTAAGGTGTAAATTATTGATAGTCCATATCTCGGAAACTATAAGAGATAATGCAATTTCGCAACCGGCAGTGTAATTAGCATGCCGAATATCACTTGGAATGTGAATTGTTACGAGCCAATAGATAAGACCATTTTACAATTTGGGCTCAAGTTAGAAGCAGAGCCTAAGGTGTAAATTATCGATAGTCCATATCTCGGAAACTATAAGAGATAATGCAATTTGGCAACCGGCAATGTAATTAGCATGCCGAATATTACTTGGAATGTGAATTGGAACGAAATCGCCAATAGATAAGACCATTTTACAATTTGGGCCCAAGTTAGAAGCAGAGCCTAAGGTGTAAATTATCGATAGTCCATATCTCGGAAACTATAAGAGATAATGCAATTTGGCAACCGGCAATGTAATTAGCATGCCGAATATTACTTGGAATGTGAATTGGAACGAAATCGCCAATAGATAAGACCATTTTACAATTTGGGCCCAAGTTAGAAGCAGAGCCTAAGGTGTAAATTATCGATAGTCCATATCTCGGAAACTATAAGAGATAATGCAATTTCGCAACCGGCAATGTAATTAGCATGCCGAATATTACTTGGAGTGTGAATTGGAACGAAATCGCCAATAGATAAGACCATTTTACAATTTGGGCCCAAGTTAGAAGCAGAGCCTAAGGTGTAAATTATCGATAGTCCATATCTCGGAAACTATAAGAGATAATGCAATTTGGCAACCGGCAATGTAATTAGCATTCCGAATATTACTTGGAATGTGAATTGGAACGAAATCGCCAATAGATAAGACCATTTTACAATTTGGGCCCAAGTTAGAAGCAGAGCCTAAGGTGTAAATTATTGATAGTCCATATCTCGGAAACTATAAGAGATAATGCAATTTCGCAACCGGCAATGTAATTAGCATGCCGAATATCACTTGGAATGTGAATTGGGACGAAATCGCCAATAGATAAGACCATTTTACAATTTGGGCCCAAGTTAGAAGCAGAGCCTAAGGTGTAAATTATCGATAGTCCATATCTCGGAAACTATAAGAGATAATGCAATTTGGCAACCGGCAATGTAATTAGCATGCCGAATATTACTTGGAATGTGAATTGGAACGAAATCGCCAATAGATAAGACCATTTTACAATTTGGGCCCAAGTTAGCAGCAGAGCCTAAAGTGTAAATTATCGATAGTCCATATCTCGGAAACTATAAGAGATAATGCAATTTGGCAACCGGCAATGTAATTAGCATGCCGAATATTACTTGGAATGTGAATTGGAACGAAATCGCCAATAGATAAGACCATTTTACAATTTGGGCCCAAGTTAGAAGCAGAGCCTAAGGTGTAAATTATCGATAGTCCATATCTCGGAAACTATAAGAGATAATGTAATTTGGCAACCGGCAATGTAATTAGCATGCCGAATATTACTTGGAATGTGAATTGGAACGAAATCGCCAATAGATAAGACCCTTTTACAATTTGAGCCCAAGTTATAAGCAGAGCCTATGGTGTAAATTATCGATAGTCCATATCTCGGAAACTATAAGAGATAATGCAATTTGGCAACCGGCAATGTAATTAGCATGCCGAATATTACTTGGAATGTGAATTGGAACGAAATCGCCAATAGATAAGACCATTTTACAATTTGGGCCCAAGTTAGAAGCAGAGCCTAAGGTGTAAATTATCGATAGTCCATATCTCGGAATCTATAAGAGTTAATGCAATTTGGCAACCGGCAATGTAATTAGTATGCCGAATATTACTTGGAATGTGAATTGGAACGAAATCGCCAATAGATAAGACCATTTTACAATTTGGGCCCAAGTTAGAAGCAGAGCCTAAGGTGTAAGTTATCGATAGTCCATATCTCGGAAACTATAAGAGATAATGCAATTTGGCAAATGGCAATGTAATTAGCATGCCGAATATTACTTGGAATGTGAACTGGAACGAAATCGCCAATAGATAAGACCATTTTACAATTTGGGCCCAAGTTAGAAGCAGAGCCTAAGGTGTAAATTATCGATAGTCCATATCTCGGAAACTATAAGAGATAATGCAATTTGGCAACCGGCAATGTAATTAGCATGCCGAATATTACTTGGAATGTGAATTGGAACGAAATCGCCAATAGATAAGACCATTTTACAATTTGGGCCCAAGTTAGAAGCAGAGCCTAAGGTGTAAATTATCGATAGTCCATATCTCGGAAACTATAAAAGTTAATGCAATTTGGCAACCGGCAATGTAATTAGCATGCCGAATATTACTTGGAATGTGAATTGGAACGAAATCGCCAATAGATAAGACCATTTTACAATTTGGGCCCAAGTTAGAAGCAGAGCCTAAGGTGTAAATTATCGATAGTCCATATCTCGGAAACTATAAGAGATAATGCAATTTGGCAACCGGCAATGTAATTAGCATGCCGAATATTACTTGGAATGTGAATTGGAACGAAATCGCCAATAGATAAGACCATTTTACAATTTGGGCCCAAGTTAGAAGCAGAGCCTAAGGTGTAAATTAGCGATAGTCCATATCTCTGAAACTATAAGAGATAATGCAATTTCGCAAACGGCAATGTAATTAGCATGCCGAATATTACTTGGAATGTGAATTGGGACGAAATCGCCAATAGAGAAGGCCATTTTACAATTTGGGCCCAAGTTAGAAGCAGAGCCTAAGGTGTAAATAATCGATAGTCCATATCTCGGAAACTATAAAAGTTAATGCAATTTGGCAACCGGCAATGTAATTAGCATGCCGAATATTACTTGGAATGTGAATTGGAACGAAATCGCCAATAGATAAGACCATTTTACAATTTGGGCCCAAGTTAGAAGCAGAGCCTAAGGTGTAAATTATCGATAGTCCATATCTCGGAAACTATAAGAGATAATGCAATTTGGCAACAGGCAATGTAATTAGCATGCCGAATATTACTTGGAATGTGAATTGGAACGAAATCGCCAATAGATAAGACCATTTTACAATTTGGGCCCAAGTTAGAAGCAGAGCCTAAGGTGTAAATTAGCGATAGTCCATATCTCTGAAACTATAAGAGATAATGCAATTTCGCAAACGGCAATGTAATTAGCATGCCGAATATTACTTGGAATGTGAATTGGGACGAAATCGCCAATAGAGAAGACCATTTTACAATTTGGGCCCAAGTTAGAAGCAGAGCCTAAGGTGTAAATTATCGATAGTCCATATCTCGGAAACTATAATAGATAATGCAATTTGGCAACCGGCAATGTAATTAGCATGCCGAATATTACTTGGAATGTGAATTGGAACGAAATCGCCAATAGATAAGACCATTTTACAATTTGGGCCCAAGTTAGAAGCAGAGCCTAAGGTGTAAATTATCGATAGTCCATATCTCGGAAACTATAAGAGATAATGCAATTTCGCAACCGGCAATGTAATTAGCATGCCGAATATTACTTGGAGTGTGAATTGGAACGAAATCGCCAATAGATAAGACCATTTTACAATTTGGGCCCAAGTTAGAAGCAGAGCCTAAGGTGTAAATTATCGATAGTCCATATCTCGGAAACTATAAGAGATAATGCAATTTGGCAACCGGCAATGTAATTAGCATGCCGAATATTACTTGGAATGTGAATTGGAACGAAATCGCCAATAGATAAGACCATTTTACAATTTGGGCCCAAGTTAGAAGCAGAGCCTAAGGTGTAAATTATCGATAGTCCATATCTCGGAAACTATAAGAGATAATGCAATTTGGCAACCGGCAATGTAATTAGCATGCTGAATATTACTTGGAATGTGAATTGGAACGAAATCGCCAATAGATAAGACCATTTTACAATTTGGGCCCAAGTTAGAAGCAGAGCCTAAGGTGTAAATTATCGATAGTCCATATCTCGGAAACTATAAGAGATAATGCAATTTGGCAACCGGCAATGTAATTAGCATGCCGAATATTACTTGGAATGTGAATTGGAACGAAATCGCCAATAGATAAGACCATTTTACAATTTGGGCCCAAGTTAGAAGCAGAGCCTAAGGTGTAAATTATCGATAGTCCATATCTCGGAAACTATAAGAGATAGTGCAATTTGGCAACCGGCAATGTAATTAGCATGCCGAATATTACTTGGAATGTGAATTGGAACGAAATCGCCAATAGATAAGACCATTTTACAATTTGGGCCCAAGTTAGAAGCAGAGCCTAAGGTGTAAATTATCGATAGTCCATATCTCGGAAACTATAAGAGATAATGCAATTTGGCAACCGGCAATGTAATTGGCATGCCGAATATTACTTGGAATGTGAATTGGAACGAAATCGCCAATAGATAAGACCATTTTACAATTTGGGCCCAAGTTAGAAGCAGAGCCTAAGGTGTAAATTATTGATAGTCCATATCTCGGAAACTATAAGAGATAATGCAATTTCGCAACCGGCAATGTAATTAGCATGCCGAATATCACTTGGAATGTGAATTGGGACGAAATCGCCAATAGATAAGACCATTTTACAATTTGGGCCCAAGTTAGAAGCAGAGCCTAAGGTGTAAATTATCGATAGTCCATATCTCGGAAACTATAAGAGATAATGCAATTTCGCAACCGGTAATGTAATTAGCATGCCGAATATTACTTGGAGTGTGAATTGGAACGAAATCGCCAATAGATAAGACCATTTTACAATTTGGGCCCAAGTTAGAAGCAGAGCCTAAGGTGTAAATTATCGATAGTCCATATCTCGGAAACTATAAGAGATAATGCAATTTGGCAACCGGCAATGTAATTAGCATGCCGAATATTACTTGGAATGTGAATTGGAACGAAATCGCCAATAGATAAGACCATTTTACAATTTGGGCCCAAGTTAGAAGCAGAGCCTAAGGTGTAAATTATCGATAGTCCATATCTCGGAAACTATAAGAGATAATGCAATTTGGCAACCGGCAATGTAATTAGCATGCCGAATATTACTTGGAATGTGAATTGGAACGAAATCGCCAATAGATAAGACCATTTTACAATTTGGGCCCAAGTTAGAAGCAGAGCCTAAGGTGTAAATTATCGATAGTCCATATCTCGGAAACTATAAGAGATAATGCAATTTGGCAACCGGCAATGTAATTAGCATGCCGAATATTACTTGGAATGTGAATTGGAACGAAATCGCCAATAGATAAGACCATTTTACAATTTGGGCCCAAGTTAGAAGCAGAGCCTAAGGTGTAAATTATCGATAGTCCATATCTCGGAAACTATAAGAGATAATGCAATTTGGCAACCGGCAATGTAATTAGCATGCCGAATATTACTTGGAATGTGAATTGGAACGAAATCGCCAATAGATAAGACCATTTTACAATTTGGGCCCAAGTTAGAAGCAGAGCCTAAGGTGTAAATTATCGATAGTCCATATCTCGGAAACTATAAGAGATAATGCAATTTGGCAACCGGCAATGTAATTAGCATGCCGAATATTACTTGGAATGTGAATTGGAACGAAATCGCCAATAGATAAGACCATTTTACAATTTGGGCCCAAGTTAGAAGCAGAGCCTAAGGTGTAAATTATTGATAGTCCATATCTCGGAAACTATAAGAGATAATGCAATTTGGCAACCGGCAATGTAATTAGCATGCCGAATATTACTTGGAATGTGAATTGGAACGAAATCGCCAATAGATAAGACCATTTTACAAATTGGGCCCAAGTTAGAAGCAGAGCCTAAGGTGTAAATTATCGATAGTCCATATCTCGGAAACTATAAGAGATAATGCAATTTGGCAACCGGCAATGTAATTAGCATGCCGAATATTACTTGGAATGTGAATTGGAACGAAATCGCCAATAGATAAGACCATTTTACAATTTGGGCCCAAGTTAGAAGCAGAGCCTAAGGTGTAAATTATCGATAGTCCATATCTCGGAAACTATAAGAGATAATGCAATTTGGCAACCGGCAATGTAATTAGCATGCCGAATATTACTTGGAATGTGAATTGGAACGAAATCGCCAATAGATAAGACCATTTTACAATTTGGGCCCAAGTTAGAAGCAGAGCCTAAGGTGTAAATTATTGATAGTCCATATCTCGGAAACTATAAGAGATAATGGAATTTCGCAAACGGCAATGTAATTAGCATGCCGAATATCACTTGGAATGTGAATTGGGACGAAATCGCCAATAGATAAGACCATTTTACAATTTGGGCCCAAGTTAGAAGCAGAGCCTAAGGTGTAAATTATCGATAGTCCATATCTCGGAAACTATAAGAGATAATGCAATTTGGCAACCGGCAATGTAATTAGCATGCCGAATATTACTTGGAATGTGAATTGGAACGAAATCGATAATAGATAAGACCATTTTACAATTTGGGCCCAAGTTAGAAGCAGAGCCTAAAGTGTAAATTATCGATAGTCCATATCTCGGAAACTATAAGAGATAATGCAATTTGGCAACCGGCAATGTAATTAGCATGCCGAATATTACTTGGAATGTGAATTGGAACGAAATCGCCAATAGATAAGACCATTTTACAATTTGGGCCCAAGTTAGAAGCAGAGCCTAAGGTGTAAATTATCGATAGTCCATATCTCGGAAACTATAAGAGATAATGCAATTTGGCAACCGGCAATGTAATTAGCATGCCGAATATTACTTGGAATGTGAATTGGAACGAAATCGCCAATAGATAAGACCATTTTACAATTTGGGCCCAAGTTAGAAGCAGAGCCTAAGGTGTAAATTATCGATAGTCCATATCTCGGAAACTATAAGAGATAATGCAATTTGGCAACCGGCAATGTAATTAGCATGCCGAATATTACTTGGAATGTGAGTTGGAACGAAATCGCCAATAGATAAGACCATTTTACAATTTGGGCCCAAGTTAGAAGCAGAGCCTAAGGTGTAAATTATCGATAGTCCATATCTCGGAAACTATAAGAGATAATGCAATTTGGCAACCGGCAATGTAATTAGCATGCCGAATATTACTTGGAAAGTGAATTGGAACGAAATCGCCAATAGATAAGACCATTTTACAATTTGGGCCCAAGTTAGAAGCAGAGCCTAAGGTGTAAATTATCGATAGTCCATATCTCGGAAACTATAAGAGATAATGCAATTTGGCAACCGGCAATGTAATTAGCATGCCGAATATTACTTGGAATGTGAATTGGAACGAAATCGCCAATAGATAAGACCATTTTACAATTTGGGCCCAAGTTAGAAGCAGAGCCTAAGGTGTAAATTATCGATAGTCCATATCTCGGAAACTATAAGAGATAATGCAATTTGGCAACCGGCAATGTAATTAGCATGCCGAATATTACTTGGAATGTGAATTGGAACGAAATCGCCAATAGATAAGACCATTTTACAATTTGGGCCCAAGTTAGAAGCAGAGCCTAAGGTGTAAATTATCGATAGTCCATATCTCGGAAACTATAAGAGATAATGCAATTTGGCAACCGGCAATGTAATTAGCATGCCGAATATTACTTGGAATGTGAATTGGAACGAAATCGCCAATAGATAAGACCATTTTACATTTTGGGCCCAAGTTAGAAGCAGAGATTAAGGTGTAAATTATCGATAGTCCATATCTCGGAAACTATAAGAGATAATGCAATTTGGCAACCGGCAATGTAATTAGCATGCCGAATATTACTTGGAATGAGAATTGGAACGAAATCGCCAATAGATAAGACCATTTTACAATTTGGGCCCAAGTTAGAAGCAGAGCCTAAGGTGTAAATTATCGATAGTCCATATCTCGGAAACTATAAGAGATAATGCAATTTGGCAACCGGCAATGTAATTAGCATGCCGAATATTACTTGGAATGTGAATTGGAACGAAATCGCCAATAGATAAGACCATTTTACGATTTGGGCCCAAGTTAGAAGCAGAGCCTAAGGTATAAATTATCGATAGTCCATATCTCGGAAACTATAAGAGATAATGCAATTTGGCAACCGGCAATGTAATTAGCATGCCGAATATTACTTGGAATGTGAATTGGAACGAAATCGCCAATAGATAAGACCATTTTACAATTTGGGCCCAAGTTAGAAGCAGAGCCTAAGGTGTAAATTATCGATAGTCCATATCTCGGAAACTATAAGAGATAATGCAATTTGGCAACCGGCAATGTAATTAGCATGCCGAATATTACTTGGAATGTGAATTGGAACGAAATCGCCAATAGATAAGACCATTTTACAATTTGGGCCCAAGTTAGAAGCAGAGCCTAAGGTGTAAATTATCGATAGTCCATATCTCGGAAACTATAAGAGATAATGCAATTTGGCAACCGGCAATGTAATTAGCATGCCGAATATTACTTGGAATGTGAATTGGAACGAAATCGCCAATAGATAAGACCATTTTACAATTTGGGCCCAAGTTAGAAGCAGAGCCTAAGGTGTAAATTATCGATAGTCCATATCTCGGAAACTATAAGAGATAATGCAATTTGGCAACCGGTAATGTAATTAGCATGCCGAATATTACTTGGAATGTGAATTGGAACGAAATCGCCAATAGATAAGACCATTTTACAATTTGGGCCCAAGTTAGAAGCAGAGCCTAAGGTGTAAATTATTGATAGTCCATATCTCGGAAACTATAAGAGATAATGCAATTTCGCAACCGGCAATGTAATTAGCATGCCGAATATCACTTGGAATGTGAATTGGGACGAAATCGCCAATAGATAAGACCATTTTACAATTTGGGCCCAAGTTAGAAGCAGAGCCTAAGGTGTAAATTATCGATAGTCCATATCTCGGAAACTATAAGAGATAATGCAATTTCGCAACCGGTAATGTAATTAGCATGCCGAATATTACTTGGAGTGTGAATTGGAACGAAATCGCCAATAGATAAGACCATTTTACAATTTGGGCCCAAGTTAGAAGCAGAGCCTAAGGTGTAAATTATCGATAGTCCATATCTCGGAAACTATAAGAGATAATGCAATTTGGCAACCGGCAATGTAATTAGCATGCCGAATATTACTTGGAATGTGAATTGGAACGAAATCGCCAATAGATAAGACCATTTTACAATTTGGGCCCAAGTTAGAAGCAGAGCCTAAGGTGTAAATTATCGATAGTCCATATCTCGGAAACTATAAGAGATAATGCAATTTGGCAACCGGCAATGTAATTAGCATGCCGAATATTACTTGGAATGTGAATTGGAACGAAATCGCCAATAGATAAGACCATTTTACAATTTGGGCCCAAGTTAGAAGCAGAGCCTAAGGTGTAAATTATCGATAGTCCATATCTCGGAAACTATAAGAGATAATGCAATTTGGCAACCGGCAATGTAATTAGCATGCCGAATATTACTTGGAATGTGAATTGGAACGAAATCGCCAATAGATAAGACCATTTTACAATTTGGGCCCAAGTTAGAAGCAGAGCCTAAGGTGTAAATTATCGATAGTCCATATCTCGGAAACTATAAGAGATAATGCAATTTGGCAACCGGCAATGTAATTAGCATGCCGAATATTACTTGGAATGTGAATTGGAACGAAATCGCCAATAGATAAGACCATTTTACAATTTGGGCCCAAGTTAGAAGCAGAGCCTAAGGTGTAAATTATCGATAGTCCATATCTCGGAAACTATAAGAGATAATGCAATTTGGCAACCGGCAATGTAATTAGCATGCCGAATATTACTTGGAATGTGAATTGGAACGAAATCGCCAATAGATAAGACCATTTTACATTTTGGGCCCAAGTTAGAAGCAGAGATTAAGGTGTAAATTATCGATAGTCCATATCTCGGAAACTATAAGAGATAATGCAATTTGGCAACCGGCAATGTAATTAGCATGCCGAATATTACTTGGAATGAGAATTGGAACGAAATCGCCAATAGATAAGACCATTTTACAATTTGGGCCCAAGTTAGAAGCAGAGCCTAAGGTGTAAATTATCGATAGTCCATATCTCGGAAACTATAAGAGATAATGCAATTTGGCAACCGGCAATGTAATTAGCATGCCGAATATTACTTGGAATGTGAATTGGAACGAAATCGCCAATAGATAAGACCATTTTACGATTTGGGCCCAAGTTAGAAGCAGAGCCTAAGGTATAAATTATCGATAGTCCATATCTCGGAAACTATAAGAGATAATGCAATTTGGCAACCGGCAATGTAATTAGCATGCCGAATATTACTTGGAATGTGAATTGGAACGAAATCGCCAATAGATAAGACCATTTTACAATTTGGGCCCAAGTTAGAAGCAGAGCCTAAGGTGTAAATTATTGATAGTCCATATCTCGGAAACTATAAGAGATAATGCAATTTCCCAACCGGCAATGTAATTAGCATGCCGAATATTACTTGGAATGTGAATTGGAACGAAATCGCCAATAGATAAGACCATTTTACATTTTGGGCCCAAGTTAGAAGCAGAGATTAAGGTGTAAATTATCGATAGTCCATATCTCGGAAACTATAAGAGATAATGCAATTTGGCAACCGGCAATGTAATTAGCATGCCGAATATTACTTGGAATGAGAATTGGAACGAAATCGCCAATAGATAAGACCATTTTACAATTTGGGCCCAAGTTAGAAGCAGAGCCTAAGGTGTAAATTATCGATAGTCCATATCTCGGAAACTATAAGAGATAATGCAATTTGGCAACCGGCAATGTAATTAGCATGCCGAATATTACTTGGAATGTGAATTGGAACGAAATCGCCAATAGATAAGACCATTTTACGATTTGGGCCCAAGTTAGAAGCAGAGCCTAAGGTATAAATTATCGATAGTCCATATCTCGGAAACTATAAGAGATAATGCAATTTGGCAACCGGCAATGTAATTAGCATGCCGAATATTACTTGGAATGTGAATTGGAACGAAATCGCCAATAGATAAGACCATTTTACAATTTGGGCCCAAGTTAGAAGCAGAGCCTAAGGTGTAAATTATCGATAGTCCATATCTCGGAAACTATAAGAGATAATGCAATTTGGCAACCGGCAATGTAATTAGCATGCCGAATATTACTTGGAATGTGAATTGGAACGAAATCGCCAATAGATAAGACCATTTTACAATTTGGGCCCAAGTTAGAAGCAGAGCCTAAGGTGTAAATTATTGGTAGTCCATATCTCGGAAACTATAAGAGATAATGCAATTTCGCAACCGGCAATGTAATTAGCATGCCGAATATCACTTGGAATGTGAATTGGGACGAAATCGCCAATAGATAAGACCATTTTACAATTTGGGCCCAAGTTAGAAGCAGAGCCTAAGGTGTAAATTATCGATAGTCCATATCTCGGAAACTATAAGAGATAATGCAATTTGGCAACCGGCAATGTAATTAGCATGCCGAATATTACTTGGAATGTGAATTGGAACGAAATCGCCAATAGATAAGACCATTTTACAATTTGGGCCCAAGTTAGAAGCAGAGCCTAAGGTGTAAATTATCGATAGTCCATATCTCGGAAACTATAAGAGATAATGCAATTTGGCAACCGGCAATGTAATTAGCATACCGAATATTACTTGGAATGTGAATTGGAACGAAATCGCCAATAGGTAAGGCCATTTTACAATTTGGGCCCAAGTTAGAAGCAGAGTCTAAGGTGTAAATTATCGATAGTCCATATCTCGGAAACTATAAGAGATAATTCAATTTGGCAACCGGCAATCTAATTAGCATAACGAATATTACTTGGAATGTGAATTGGAACGAAATCGCCAATAGATAAGACCATTTTACAATTTGGGCCCAAGTTAGAAGCAGAGCCTAAGGTGTAAATTATCGATAGTCCATATCTCGGAAACTATAAGAGCTAATGCAATTTGGCAACCGGCAATGTAATTAGCATGCCGAATATAACTTGGAATGTGAATTGGAACGAAATCGCCAATAGATAAGACCATTTTACAATTTGGGCCCAAGTTAGAAGCAGAGCCTAAGGTGTAAATTATTGATAGTCCATATCTCGGAAACTATAAGAGATAATGCAATTTCGCAACCGGCAGTGTAATTAGCATGCCGAATATCACTTGGAATGTGAATTGTTACGAAATCGCCAATAGATAAGACCATTTTACAATTTGGGCTCAAGTTAGAAGCAGAGCCTAAGGTGTAAATTATCGATAGTCCATATCTCGGAAACTATAAGAGATAATGCAATTTGGCAACCGGCAATGTAATTAGCATGCCGAATATTACTTGGAATGTGAATTGGAACGAAATCGCCAATAGATAAGACCATTTTACAATTTGGGCCCAAGTTAGAAGCAGAGCCTAAGGTGTAAATTATCGATAGTCCATATCTCGGAAACTATAAGAGATAATGCAATTTGGCAACCGGCAATGTAATTAGCATGCCGAATATTACTTGGAATGTGAATTGGAACGAAATCGCCAATAGATAAGACCATTTTACAATTTGGGCCCAAGTTAGAAGCAGAGCCTAAGGTGTAAATTATCGATAGTCCATATCTCGGAAACTATAAGAGATAATGCAATTTCGCAACCGGCAATGTAATTAGCATGCCGAATATTACTTGGAGTGTGAATTGGAACGAAATCGCCAATAGATAAGACCATTTTACAATTTGGGCCCAAGTTAGAAGCAGAGCCTAAGGTGTAAATTATCGATAGTCCATATCTCGGAAACTATAAGAGATAATGCAATTTGGCAACCGGCAATGTAATTAGCATGCCGAATATTACTTGGAATGTGAATTGGAACGAAATCGCCAATAGATAAGACCATTTTACAATTTGGGCCCAAGTTAGAAGCAGAGCCTAAGGTGTAAATTATTGATAGTCCATATCTCGGAAACTATAAGAGATAATGCAATTTCGCAACCGGCAATGTAATTAGCATGCCGAATATCACTTGGAATGTGAATTGGGACGAAATCGCCAATAGATAAGACCATTTTACAATTTGGGCCCAAGTTAGAAGCAGAGCCTAAGGTGTAAATTATCGATAGTCCATATCTCGGAAACTATAAGAGATAATGCAATTTGGCAACCGGCAATGTAATTAGCATGCCGAATATTACTTGGAATGTGAATTGGAAGGAAATCGCCAATAGATAAGACCATTTTACAATTTGGGCCCAAGTTAGCAGCAGAGCCTAAAGTGTAAATTATCGATAGTCCATATCTCGGAAACTATAAGAGATAATGCAATTTGGCAACCGGCAATGTAATTAGCATGCCGAATATTACTTGGAATGTGAATTGGAACGAAATCGCCAATAGATAAGACCATTTTACAATTTGGGCCCAAGTTAGAAGCAGAGCCTAAGGTGTAAATTATCGATAGTCCATATCTCGGAAACTATAAGAGATAATGCAATTTGGCAACCGGCAATGTAATTAGCATGCCGAATATTACTTGGAATGTGAATTGGAACGAAATCGCCAATAGATAAGACCATTTTACAATTTGAGCCCAAGTTATAAGCAGAGCCTATGGTGTAAATTATCGATAGTCCATATCTCGGAAACTATAAGAGA
Source organism: Rhynchophorus ferrugineus (assembly GCF_030347505.1). Lineage (NCBI taxonomy): Eukaryota > Metazoa > Arthropoda > Insecta > Coleoptera > Curculionidae > Rhynchophorus > Rhynchophorus ferrugineus. Next base: position 444,683 of record NW_027472606.1, on the reverse strand, counting down.
TAATGCAATTTGGCAACCGGCAATGCAATTAGCATGCCGAATATTACTTGGAATGTGAATTGGAACGAAATCGCCAATAGATAAGACCATTTTACAATTTGGGCCCAAGTTAGAAGTAGAGCCTAAGGTGTAAATTATCGATAGTCCATATCTCGGAATCTATAAGAGTTAATGCAATTTGGCAACCGGCAATGTAATTAGCATGCCGAAGATTACTTGGAATGTGAATTGGAACGAAATCGCCAATAGATAAGACCATTTTACAATTTGGGCCCAAGTTAGAAGCAGAGCCTAAGGTGTAAATTATCGATAGTCCATATCTCGGAAACTATAAGAGATAATGCAATTTGGCAAATGGCAATGTAATTAGCATGCCGAATATTACTTGGAATGTGAACTGGAACGAAATCGCCAATAGATAAGACCATTTTACAATTTGGGCCCAAGTTAGAAGCAGAGCCTAAGGTGTAAATTATCGATAGTCCATATCTCGGAAACTATAAGAGATAATGCAATTTGGCAACCGGCAATGTAATTAGCATGCCGAATATTACTTGGAATGTGAATTGGAACGAAATCGCCAATAGATAAGACCATTTTACAATTTGGGCCCAAGTTAGAAGCAGAGCCTAAGGTGTAAATTAGCGATAGTCCATATCTCTGAAACTATAAGAGATAATGCAATTTCGCAAACGGCAATGTAATTAGCATGCCGAATATTACTTGGAATGTGAATTGGGACGAAATCGCCAATAGAGAAGACCATTTTACAATTTGGGCCCAAGTTAGAAGCAGAGCCTAAGGTGTAAATTATCGATAGTCCATATCTCGGAAACTATAAAAGTTAATGCAATTTGGCAACCGGCAATGTAATTAGCATGCCGAATATTACTTGGAATGTGAATTGGAACGAAATCGCCAATAGATAAGACCATTTTACAATTTGGGCCCAAGTTAGAAGCAGAGCCTAAGGTGTAAATTATCGATAGTCCATATCTCGGAAACTATAAGAGATAATGCAATTTGGCAACCGGCAATGTAATTAGCATGCCGAATATTACTTGGAATGTGAATTGGAACGAAATCGCCAATAGATAAGACCATTTTACAATTTGGGCCCAAGTTAGAAGCAGAGCCTAAGGTGTAAATTAGCGATAGTCCATATCTCTGAAACTATAAGAGATAATGCAATTTCGCAAACGGCAATGTAATTAGCATGCCGAATATTACTTGGAATGTGAATTGGGACGAAATCGCCAATAGAGAAGACCATTTTACAATTTGGGCCCAAGTTAGAAGCAGAGCCTAAGGTGTAAATTATCGATAGTCCATATCTCGGAAACTATAATAGATAATGCAATTTGGCAACCGGCAATGTAATTAGCATGCCGAATATTACTTGGAATGTGAATTGGAACGAAATCGCCAATAGATAAGACCATTTTACAATTTGGGCCCAAGTTAGAAGCAGAGCCTAAGGTGTAAATTATCGATAGTCCATATCTCGGAAACTATAAGAGATAATGCAATTTCGCAACCGGCAATGTAATTAGCATGCCGAATATTACTTGGAGTGTGAATTGGAACGAAATCGCCAATAGATAAGACCATTTTACAATTTGGGCCCAAGTTAGAAGCAGAGCCTAAGGTGTAAATTATCGATAGCCCATATCTCGGAAACTATAAGAGATAATGCAATTTGGCAACCGGCAATGTAATTAGCATGCCGAATATTACTTGGAATGTGAATTGGAACGAAATCGCCAATAGATAAGACCATTTTACAATTTGGGCCCAAGTTAGAAGCAGAGCCTAAGGTGTAAATTATCGATAGTCCATATCTCGGAAACTATAAGAGATAATGCAATTTGGCAACCGGCAATGTAATTAGCATGCCGAATATTACTTGGAATGTGAATTGGAACGAAATCGCCAATAGATAAGACCATTTTACAATTTGGGCCCAAGTTAGAAGCAGAGCCTAAGGTGTAAATTATCGATAGTCCATATCTCGGAAACTATAAGAGATAATGCAATTTGGCAACCGGCAATGTAATTAGCATGCCGAATATTACTTGGATTGTGAATTGGAACGAAATCGCCAATAGATAAGACCATTTTACAATTTGGGCCCAAGTTAGAAGCAGAGCCTAAGGTGTAAATTATCGATAGTCCATATCTCGGAAACTATAAGAGATAATGCAATTTGGCAACCGGCAATGTAATTAGCATGCCGAATATTACTTGGAATGTGAATTGGAACGAAATCGCCAATAGATAAGACCATTTTACAATTTGGGCCCAAGTTAGAAGCAGAGCCTAAGGTGTAAATTATTGATAGTCCATATCTCGGAAACTATAAGAGATAATGCAATTTCGCAACCGGCAATGTAATTAGCATGCCGAATATCACTTGGAATGTGAATTGGGACGAAATCGCCAATAGATAAGACCATTTTACAATTTGGGCCCAAGTTAGAAGCAGAGCCTAAGGTGTAAATTATCGATAGTCCATATCTCGGAAACTATAAGAGATAATGCAATTTGGCAACCGGCAATGTAATTAGCATGCCGAATATTACTTGGAATGTGAATTGGAACGAAATCGCCAATAGATAAGACCATTTTACAATTTGGGCCCAAGTTAGAAGCAGAGCCTAAGGTGTAAATTATCGATAGTCCATATCTCGGAAACTATAAGAGATAATGCAATTTCGCAACCGGCAATGTAATTAGCATGCCGAATATTACTTGGAGTGTGAATTGGAACGAAATCGCCAATAGATAAGACCATTTTACAATTTGGGCCCAAGTTAGAAGCAGAGCCTAAGGTGTAAATTATCGATAGTCCATATCTCGGAAACTATAAGAGATAATGCAATTTGGCAACCGGCAATGTAATTAGCATGCCGAATATTACTTGGAATGTGAATTGGAACGAAATCGCCAATAGATAAGACCATTTTACAATTTGGGCCCAAGTTAGAAGCAGAGCCTAAGGTGTAAATTATCGATAGTCCATATCTCGGAAACTATAAGAGATAATGCAATTTGGCAACCGGCAATGTAATTAGCATGCCGAATATTACTTGGAATGTGAATTGGAACGAAATCGCCAATAGATAAGACCATTTTACAATTTGGGCCCAAGTTAGAAGCAGAGCCTAAGGTGTAAATTATCGATAGTCCATATCTCGGAAACTATAATAGATAATGCAATTTGGCAACCGGCAATGTAATTAGCATGCCGAATATTACTTGGAATGTGAATTGGAACGAAATCGCCAATAGATAAGACCATTTTACAATTTGGGCCCAAGTTAGAAGCAGAGCCTAAGGTGTAAATTATCGATAGTCCATATCTCGGAAACTATAAGAGATAATGCAATTTCGCAACCGGCAATGTAATTAGCATGCCGAATATTACTTGGAGTGTGAATTGGAACGAAATCGCCAATAGATAAGACCATTTTACAATTTGGGCCCAAGTTAGAAGCAGAGCCTAAGGTGTAAATTATCGATAGTCCATATCTCGGAAACTATAAGAGATAATGCAATTTGGCAACCGGCAATGTAATTAGCATGCCGAATATTACTTGGAATGTGAATTGGAACGAAATCGCCAATAGATAAGACCATTTTACAATTTGGGCCCAAGTTAGAAGCAGAGCCTAAGGTGTAAATTATAGATAGTCCATATCTCGGAAACTATAAGAGATAATGCAATTTCGCAACCGGCAATGTAATTAGCATGCCGAATATCACTTGGAATGTGAATTGGGACGAAATCGCCAATAGATAAGACCATTTTACAATTTGGGCCCAAGTTAGAAGCAGAGCCTAAGGTGTAAATTATCGATAGTCCATATCTCGGAAACTATAAGAGATAATGCAATTTGGCAACCGGCAATGTAATTAGCATGCCGAATATTACTTGGAATGTGAATTGGAACGAAATCGCCAATAGATAAGACCATTTTACAATTTGGGCCCAAGTTAGAAGCAGAGCCTAAGGTGTAAATAATCGATAGTCCATATCTCGGAAACTATAAGAGATAATGCAATTTGGCAACCGGCAATGTAATTAGCATGCCGAATATTACTTGGAATGTGAATTGGAACGAAATCGCCAATAGATAAGACCATTTTACAATTTGAGCCCAAGTTATAAGCAGAGCCTATGGTGTAAATTATCGATAGTCCATATCTCGGAAACTATAAGAGATAATACAATTTGGCAACCGGCAATGTAATTAGCATGCCGAATATTACTTGGAATGTGAATTGGAACGAAATCGCCAATAGATAAGACCATTTTACAATTTGGGCCCAAGTTAGAAGCAGAGCCTAAGGTGTAAATTATCGATAGTCCATATCTCGGAATCTATAAGAGTTAATGCAATTTGGCAACCGGCAATGTAATTAGCATGCCGAATATTACTTGGAATGTGAATTGGAACGAAATCGCCAATAGATAAGACCATTTTACAATTTGGGCCCAAGTTAGAAGCAGAGCCTAAGGTGTAAATTATAGATAGTCCATATCTCGGAAACTATAAGAGATAATGCAATTTGGCAACCGGCAATGTAATTAGCATGCCGAATATTACTTGGAATGTGAATTGGAACGAAATCGCCAATAGATAAGACCATTTTACAATTTGGGCCCAAGTTAGCAGCAGAGCCTAAAGTGTAAATTATCGATAGTCCATATCTCGGAAACTATAAGAGATAATGCAATTTGGCAACCGGCAATGTAATTAGCATGCCGAATATTACTTGGAATGTGAATTGGAACGAAATCGCCAATAGATAAGACCATTTTACAATTTGGGCCCAAGTTAGAAGCAGAGCCTAAGGTGTAAATAATCGATAGTCCATATCTCGGAAACTATAAGAGATAATGCAATTTGGCAACCGGCAATGTAATTAGCATGCCGAATATTACTTGGAATGTGAATTGGAACGAAATCGCCAATAGATAAGACCATTTTACAATTTGAGCCCAAGTTATAAGCAGAGCCTATGGTGTAAATTATCGATAGTCCATATCTCGGAAACTATAAGAGATAATACAATTTGGCAACCGGCAATGTAATTAGCATGCCGAATATTACTTGGAATGTGAATTGGAACGAAATCGCCAATAGATAAGACCATTTTACAATTTGGGCCCAAGTTAGAAGCAGAGCCTAAGGTGTAAATTATCGATAGTCCATATCTCGGAATCTATAAGAGTTAATGCAATTTGGCAACCGGCAATGTAATTAGCATGCCGAATATTACTTGGAATGTGAATTGGAACGAAATCGCCAATAGATAAGACCATTTTACAATTTGGGCCCAAGTTAGAAGCAGAGCCTAAGGTGTAAATTATCGATAGTCCATATCTCGGAAACTATAAGAGATAATGCAATTTGGCAACCGGCAATGTAATTAGCATGCCGAATATTACTTGAAATGTGAACTGGAACGAAATCGCCAATAGATAAGACCATTTTACAATTTGGGCCCAAGTTAGAAGCAGAGCCTAAGGTGTAAATTATCGATAGTCCATATCTCGGAAACTATAAGAGATAATGCAATTTGGCAACCGGCAATGTAATTAGCATGCCGAATATTACTTGGAATGTGAATTGGAACGAAATCGCCAATAGATAAGACCATTTTACAATTTGGGCCCAAGTTAGAAGCAGAGCCTAAGGTGTAAATTATCGATAGTCCATATCTCGGAAACTATAAAAGTTAATGCAATTTGGCAACCGGCAATGTAATTAGCATGCCGAATATTACTTGGAATGTGAATTGGAACGAAATCGCCAATAGATAAGACCATTTTACAATTTGGGCCCAAGTTAGAAGCAGAGCCTAAGGTGTAAATTATCGATAGTCCATATCTCGGAAACTATAAGAGATAATGCAATTTGGCAACCGGCAATGTAATTAGCATGCCGAATATTACTTGGAATGTGAATTGGAACGAAATCGCCAATAGATAAGACCATTTTACAATTTGGGCCCAAGTTAGAAGCAGAGCCTAAGGTGTAAATTAGCGATAGTCCATATCTCTGAAACTATAAGAGATAATGCAATTTCGCAAACGGCAATGTAATTAGCATGCTGAATATTACTTGGAATGTGAATTGGGACGAAATCGCCAATAGAGAAGACCATTTTACAATTTGGGCCCAAGTTAGAAGCAGAGCCTAAGGTGTAAATTATCGATAGTCCATATCTCGGAAACTATAATAGATAATGCAATTTGGCAACCGGCAATGTAATTAGCATGCCGAATATTACTTGGAATGTGAATTGGGACGAAATCGCCAATAGATAAGACCATTTTACAATTTGGGCCCAAGTTAGAAGCAGAGCCTAAGGTGTAAATTATCGATAGTCCATATCTCGGAAACTATAAGAGATAATGCAATTTCGCAACCGGCAATGTAATTAGCATGCCGAATATTACTTGGAGTGTGAATTGGAACGAAATCGCCAATAGATAAGACCATTTTACAATTTGGGCCCAAGTTAGAAGCAGAGCCTAAGGTGTAAATAATCGATAGTCCATATCTCGGAAACTATAAGAGATAATGCAATTTGGCAACCGGCAATGTAATTAGCATGCCGAATATTACTTGGAATGTGAATTGGAACGAAATCGCCAATAGATAAGACCATTTTACAATTTGGGCCCAAGTTAGAAGCAGAGCCTAAGGTGTAAATTATCGATAGTCCATATCTCGGAAACTATAAGAGATAATGCAATTTGGCAACCGGCAATGTAATTAGCATGCCGAATATTACTTGGAATGTGAATTGGAACGAAATCGCCAATAGATAAGACCATTTTACAATTTGGGCCCAAGTTAGAAGCAGAGCCTAAGGTGTAAATTATCGATAGTCCATATCTCGGAAACTATAAGAGATAATGCAATTTGGCAACCGGCAATGTAATTAGCATGCCGAATATTACTTGGAATGTGAATTGGAACGAAATCGCCAATAGATAAGACCATTTTACAATTTGGGCCCAAGTTAGAAGCAGAGCCTAAGGTGTAAATTATCGATAGTCCATATCTCGGAAACTATAAGAGATAATTCAATTTGGCAACCGGCAATGTAATTAGCATAACGAATATTACTTGGAATGTGAATTTGAACGAAATCGCCAATAGATAAGACCATTTTACAATTTGGGCCCAAGTTAGAAGCAGAGCCTAAGGTGTAAATTATTGATAGTCCATATCTCGGAAACTATAAGAGATAATGCAATTTCGCAACCGGCAATGTAATTAGCATGCCGAATATCACTTGGAATGTGAATTGGGACGAAATCGCCAATAGATAAGACCATTTTACAATTTGGGCCCAAGTTAGAAGCAGAGCCTAAGGTGTAAATTATCGATAGTCCATATCTCGGAAACTATAAGAGATAATGCAATTTGGCAACCGGCAATGTAATTAGCATGCCGAATATTACTTGGAATGTGAATTGGAACGAAATCGCCAATAGATAAGACCATTTTACAATTTGGGCCCAAGTTAGAAGCAGAGCCTAAGGTGTAAATTATCGATAGTCCATATCTCGGAAACTATAAGAGATAATGCAATTTGGCAACCGGCAATGTAATTAGCATGCCGAATATTACTTGGAATGTGAATTGGAACGAAATCGCCAATAGGTAAGGCCATTTTACAATTTGGGCCCAAGTTAGAAGCAGAGTCTAAGGTGTAAATTATCGATAGTCCATATCTCGGAAACTATAAGAGATAATTCAATTTGGCAACCGGCAATGTAATTAGCATAACGAATATTACTTGGAATGTGAATTTGAACGAAATCGCCAATAGATAAGACCATTTTACAATTTGGGCCCAAGTTAGAAGCAGAGCCTAAGGTGTAAATTATCGATAGTCCATATCTCGGAAACTATAAGAGATAATGCAATTTGGCAACCGGCAATGTAATTAGCATGCCGAATATTACTTGGAATGTGAATTGGAACGAAATCGCCAATAGATAAAACCATATTACAATTTGGGCCCAAGTTAGAAGCAGAGCCTAAGGTGTAAATTATTGATAGTCCATATCTCGGAAACTATAAGAGATAATGCAATTTCGCAACCGGCAATGTAATTAGCATGCCGAATATCACTTGGAATGTGAATTGGGACGAAATCGCCAATAGATAAGACCATTTTACAATTTGGGCCCAAGTTAGAAGCAGAGCCTAAGGTGTAAATTATCGATAGTCCATATCTCGGAAACTATAAGAGATAATGCAATTTGGCAACCGGCAATGTAATTAGCATGCCGAATATTACTTGGAATGTGAATTGGAACGAAATCGCCAATAGATAAGACCATTTTACAATTTGGGCCCAAGTTAGAAGCAGAGCCTAAGGTGTAAATTATCGATAGTCCATATCTCGGAAACTATAAGAGATAATGCAATTTGGCAACCGGCAATGTAATTAGCATACCGAATATTACTTGGAATGTGAATTGGAACGAAATCGCCAATAGGTAAGGCCATTTTACAATTTGGGCCCAAGTTAGAAGCAGAGTCTAAGGTGTAAATTATCGATAGTCCATATCTCGGAAACTATAAGAGATAATTCAATTTGGCAACCGGCAATCTAATTAGCATAACGAATATTACTTGGAATGTGAATTGGAACGAAATCGCCAATAGATAAGACCATTTTACAATTTGGGCCCAAGTTAGAAGCAGAGCCTAAGGTGTAAATTATCGATAGTCCATATCTCGGAAACTATAAGAGCTAATGCAATTTGGCAACCGGCAATGTAATTAGCATGCCGAATATAACTTGGAATGTGAATTGGAACGAAATCGCCAATAGATAAGACCATTTTACAATTTGGGCCCAAGTTAGAAGCAGAGCCTAAGGTGTAAATTATTGATAGTCCATATCTCGGAAACTATAAGAGATAATGCAATTTCGCAACCGGCAGTGTAATTAGCATGCCGAATATCACTTGGAATGTGAATTGTTACGAAATCGCCAATAGATAAGACCATTTTACAATTTGGGCTCAAGTTAGAAGCAGAGCCTAAGGTGTAAATTATCGATAGTCCATATCTCGGAAACTATAAGAGATAATGCAATTTGGCAACCGGCAATGTAATTAGCATGCCGAATATTACTTGGAATGTGAATTGGAACGAAATCGCCAATAGATAAGACCATTTTACAATTTGGGCCCAAGTTAGAAGCAGAGCCTAAGGTGTAAATTATCGATAGTCCATATCTCGGAAACTATAAGAGATAATGCAATTTGGCAACCGGCAATGTAATTAGCATGCCGAATATTACTTGGAATGTGAATTGGAACGAAATCGCCAATAGATAAGACCATTTTACAATTTGGGCCCAAGTTAGAAGCAGAGCCTAAGGTGTAAATTATCGATAGTCCATATCTCGGAAACTATAAGAGATAATGCAATTTCGCAACCGGCAATGTAATTAGCATGCCGAATATTACTTGGAGTGTGAATTGGAACGAAATCGCCAATAGATAAGACCATTTTACAATTTGGGCCCAAGTTAGAAGCAGAGCCTAAGGTGTAAATTATCGATAGTCCATATCTCGGAAACTATAAGAGATAATGCAATTTGGCAACCGGCAATGTAATTAGCATGCCGAATATTACTTGGAATGTGAATTGGAACGAAATCGCCAATAGATAAGACCATTTTACAATTTGGGCCCAAGTTAGAAGCAGAGCCTAAGGTGTAAATTATTGATAGTCCATATCTCGGAAACTATAAGAGATAATGCAATTTCGCAACCGGCAATGTAATTAGCATGCCGAATATCACTTGGAATGTGAATTGGGACGAAATCGCCAATAGATAAGACCATTTTACAATTTGGGCCCAAGTTAGAAGCAGAGCCTAAGGTGTAAATTATCGATAGTCCATATCTCGGAAACTATAAGAGATAATGCAATTTGGCAACCGGCAATGTAATTAGCATGCCGAATATTACTTGGAATGTGAATTGGAAGGAAATCGCCAATAGATAAGACCATTTTACAATTTGGGCCCAAGTTAGCAGCAGAGCCTAAAGTGTAAATTATCGATAGTCCATATCTCGGAAACTATAAGAGATAATGCAATTTGGCAACCGGCAATGTAATTAGCATGCCGAATATTACTTGGAATGTGAATTGGAACGAAATCGCCAATAGATAAGACCATTTTACAATTTGGGCCCAAGTTAGAAGCAGAGCCTAAGGTGTAAATTATCGATAGTCCATATCTCGGAAACTATAAGAGATAATGCAATTTGGCAACCGGCAATGTAATTAGCATGCCGAATATTACTTGGAATGTGAATTGGAACGAAATCGCCAATAGATAAGACCATTTTACAATTTGAGCCCAAGTTATAAGCAGAGCCTATGGTGTAAATTATCGATAGTCCATATCTCGGAAACTATAAGAGATAATGCAATTTAGCAACCGGCAATGCAATTAGCATGCCGAATATTACTTGGAATGTGAATTGGAACGAAATCGCCAATAGATAAGACCATTTTACAATTTGGGCCCAAGTTAGAAGTAGAGCCTAAGGTGTAAATTATCGATAGTCCATATCTCGGAATCTATAAGAGTTAATGCAATTTGGCAACCGGCAATGTAATTAGCATGCCGAAGATTACTTGGAATGTGAATTGGAACGAAATCGCCAATAGATAAGACCATTTTACAATTTGGGCCCAAGTTAGAAGCAGAGCCTAGGGTGTAAATTATCGATAGTCCATATCTCGGAAACTATAAGAGATAATGCAATTTGGCAAATGGCAATGTAATTAGCATGCCGAATATTACTTGGAATGTGAACTGGAACGAAATCGCCAATAGATAAGACCATTTTACAATTTGGGCCCAAGTTAGAAGCAGAGCCTAAGGTGTAAATTATCGATAGTCCATATCTCGGAAACTATAAGAGATAATGCAATTTGGCAACCGGCAATGTAATTAGCATGCCGAATATTACTTGGAATGTGAATTGGAACGAAATCGCCAATAGATAAGACCATTTTACAATTTGGGCCCAAGTTAGAAGCAGAGCCTAAGGTGTAAATTAGCGATAGTCCATATCTCTGAAACTATAAGAGATAATGCAATTTCGCAAACGGCAATGTAATTAGCATGCCGAATATTACTTGGAATGTGAATTGGGACGAAATCGCCAATAGAGAAGACCATTTTACAATTTGGGCCCAAGTTAGAAGCAGAGCCTAAGGTGTAAATTATCGATAGTCCATATCTCGGAAACTATAAAAGTTAATGCAATTTGGCAACCGGCAATGTAATTAGCATGCCGAATATTACTTGGAATGTGAATTGGAACGAAATCGCCAATAGATAAGACCATTTTACAATTTGGGCCCAAGTTAGAAGCAGAGCCTAAGGTGTAAATTATCGATAGTCCATATCTCGGAAACTATAAGAGATAATGCAATTTGGCAACCGGCAATGTAATTAGCATGCCGAATATTACTTGGAATGTGAATTGGAACGAAATCGCCAATAGATAAGACCATTTTACAATTTGGGCCCAAGTTAGAAGCAGAGCCTAAGGTGTAAATTAGCGATAGTCCATATCTCTGAAACTATAAGAGATAATGCAATTTCGCAAACGGCAATGTAATTAGCATGCCGAATATTACTTGGAATGTGAATTGGGACGAAATCGCCAATAGAGAAGACCATTTTACAATTTGGGCCCAAGTTAGAAGCAGAGCCTAAGGTGTAAATTATCGATAGTCCATATCTCGGAAACTATAATAGATAATGCAATTTGGCAACCGGCAATGTAATTAGCATGCCGAATATTACTTGGAATGTGAATTGGAACGAAATCGCCAATAGATAAGACCATTTTACAATTTGGGCCCAAGTTAGAAGCAGAGCCTAAGGTGTAAATTATCGATAGTCCATATCTCGGAAACTATAAGAGATAATGCAATTTCGCAACCGGCAATGTAATTAGCATGCCGAATATTACTTGGAGTGTGAATTGGAACGAAATCGCCAATAGATAAGACCATTTTACAATTTGGGCCCAAGTTAGAAGCAGAGCCTAAGGTGTAAATTATCGATAGCCCATATCTCGGAAACTATAAGAGATAATGCAATTTGGCAACCGGCAATGTAATTAGCATGCCGAATATTACTTGGAATGTGAATTGGAACGAAATCGCCAATAGATAAGACCATTTTACAATTTGGGCCCAAGTTAGAAGCAGAGCCTAAGGTGTAAATTATCGATAGTCCATATCTCGGAAACTATAAGAGATAATGCAATTTGGCAACCGGCAATGTAATTAGCATGCCGAATATTACTTGGAATGTGAATTGGAACGAAATCGCCAATAGATAAGACCATTTTACAATTTGGGCCCAAGTTAGAAGCAGAGCCTAAGGTGTAAATTATCGATAGTCCATATCTCGGAAACTATAAGAGATAATGCAATTTGGCAACCGGCAATGTAATTAGCATGCCGAATATTACTTGGATTGTGAATTGGAACGAAATCGCCAATAGATAAGACCATTTTACAATTTGGGCCCAAGTTAGAAGCAGAGCCTAAGGTGTAAATTATCGATAGTCCATATCTCGGAAACTATAAGAGATAATGCAATTTGGCAACCGGCAATGTAATTAGCATGCCAAATATTACTTGGAATGTGAATTGGAACGAAATCGCCAATAGATAAGACCATTTTACAATTTGGGCCCAAGTTAGAAGCAGAGCCTAAGGTGTAAATTATCGATAGTCCATATCTCGGAAACTATAAGAGATAATGCAATTTGGCAACCGGCAATGTAATTAGCATGCCGAATATTACTTGGAATGTGAATTGGAACGAAATCGCCAATAGATAAGACCATTTTACAATTTGGGCCCAAGTTAGAAGCAGAGCCTAAGGTGTAAATTATTGATAGTCCATATCTCGGAAACTATAAGAGATAATGCAATTTCGCAACCGGCAATGTAATTAGCATGCCGAATATCACTTGGAATGTGAATTGGGACGAAATCGCCAATAGATAAGACCATTTTACAATTTGGGCCCAAGTTAGAAGCAGAGCCTAAGGTGTAAATTATCGATAGTCCATATCTCGGAAACTATAAGAGATAATGCAATTTGGCAACCGGCAATGTAATTGGCATGCCGAATATTACTTGGAATGTGAATTGGAACGAAATCGCCAATAGATAAGACCATTTTACAATTTGGGCCCAAGTTAGAAGCAGAGCCTAAGGTGTAAATTATCGATAGTCCATATCTCGGAAACTATAAGAGATAATGCAATTTCGCAACCGGCAATGTAATTAGCATGCCGAATATTACTTGGAGTGTGAATTGGAACGAAATCGCCAATAGATAAGACCATTTTACAATTTGGGCCCAAGTTAGAAGCAGAGCCTAAGGTGTAAATTATCGATAGTCCATATCTTGGAAACTATAAGAGATAATGCAATTTGGCAACCGGCAATGTAATTAGCATGCCGAATATTACTTGGAATGTGAATTGGAACGAAATCGCCAATAGATAAGACCATTTTACAATTTGGGCCCAAGTTAGAAGCAGAGCCTAAGGTGTAAATTATCGATAGTCCATATCTCGGAAACTATAAGAGATAATGCAATTTGGCAACCGGCAATGTAATTAGCATGCCGAATATTACTTGGAATGTGAATTGGAACGAAATCGCCAATAGATAAGACCATTTTACAATTTGGGCCCAAGTTAGAAGCAGAGCCTAAGGTGTAAATTATCGATAGTCCATATCTCGGAAACTATAATAGATAATGCAATTTGGCAACCGGCAATGTAATTAGCATGCCGAATATTACTTGGAATGTGAATTGGAACGAAATCGCCAATAGATAAGACCATTTTACAATTTGGGCCCAAGTTAGAAGCAGAGCCTAAGGTGTAAATTATCGATAGTCCATATCTCGGAAACTATAAGAGATAATGCAATTTCGCAACCGGCAATGTAATTAGCATGCCGAATATTACTTGGAGTGTGAATTGGAACGAAATCGCCAATAGATAAGACCATTTTACAATTTGGGCCCAAGTTAGAAGCAGAGCCTAAGGTGTAAATTATCGATAGTCCATATCTCGGAAACTATAAGAGTTAATGCAATTTGGCAACCGGCAATGTAATTAGCATGCCGAATATTACTTGGAATGTGAATTGGAACGAAATCGCCAATAGATAAGACCATTTTACAATTTGGGCCCAAGTTAGAAGCAGAGCCTAAGGTGTAAATTATAGATAGTCCATATCTCGGAAACTATAAGAGATAATGCAATTTGGCAACCGGCAATGTAATTAGCATGCCGAATATTACTTGGAATGTGAATTGGAACGAAATCGCCAATAGATAAGACCATTTTACAATTTGGGCCCAAGTTAGCAGCAGAGCCTAAAGTGTAAATTATCGATAGTCCATATCTCGGAAACTATAAGAGATAATGCAATTTGGCAACCGGCAATGTAATTAGCATGCCGAATATTACTTGGAATGTGAATTGGAACGAAATCGCCAATAGATAAGACCATTTTACAATTTGGGCCCAAGTTAGAAGCAGAGCCTAAGGTGTAAATAATCGATAGTCCATATCTCGGAAACTATAAGAGATAATGCAATTTGGCAACCGGCAATGTAATTAGCATGCCGAATATTACTTGGAATGTGAATTGGAACGAAATCGCCAATAGATAAGACCATTTTACAATTTGAGCCCAAGTTATAAGCAGAGCCTATGGTGTAAATTATCGATAGTCCATATCTCGGAAACTATAAGAGATAATACAATTTGGCAACCGGCAATGTAATTAGCATGCCGAATATTACTTGGAATGTGAATTGGAACGAAATCGCCAATAGATAAGACCATTTTACAATTTGGGCCCAAGTTAGAAGCAGAGCCTAAGGTGTAAATTATCGATAGTCCATATCTCGGAATCTATAAGAGTTAATGCAATTTGGCAACCGGCAATGTAATTAGCATGCCGAATATTACTTGGAATGTGAATTGGAACGAAATCGCCAATAGATAAGACCATTTTACAATTTGGGCCCAAGTTAGAAGCAGAGCCTAAGGTGTAAATTATCGATAGTCCATATCTCGGAAACTATAAGAGATAATGCAATTTGGCAACCGGCAATGTAATTAGCATGCCGAATATTACTTGAAATGTGAACTGGAACGAAATCGCCAATAGATAAGACCATTTTACAATTTGGGCCCAAGTTAGAAGCAGAGCCTAAGGTGTAAATTATCGATAGTCCATATCTCGGAAACTATAAGAGATAATGCAATTTGGCAACCGGCAATGTAATTAGCATGCCGAATATTACTTGGAATGTGAATTGGAACGAAATCGCCAATAGATAAGACCATTTTACAATTTGGGCCCAAGTTAGAAGCAGAGCCTAAGGTGTAAATTATCGATAGTCCATATCTCGGAAACTATAAAAGTTAATGCAATTTGGCAACCGGCAATGTAATTAGCATGCCGAATATTACTTGGAATGTGAATTGGAACGAAATCGCCAATAGATAAGACCATTTTACAATTTGGGCCCAAGTTAGAAGCAGAGCCTAAGGTGTAAATTATCGATAGTCCATATCTCGGAAACTATAAGAGATAATGCAATTTGGCAACCGGCAATGTAATTAGCATGCCGAATATTACTTGGAATGTGAATTGGAACGAAATCGCCAATAGATAAGACCATTTTACAATTTGGGCCCAAGTTAGAAGCAGAGCCTAAGGTGTAAATTAGCGATAGTCCATATCTCTGAAACTATAAGAGATAATGCAATTTCGCAAACGGCAATGTAATTAGCATGCCGAATATTACTTGGAATGTGAATTGGGACGAAATCGCCAATAGAGAAGACCATTTTACAATTTGGGCCCAAGTTAGAAGCAGAGCCTAAGGTGTAAATTATCGATAGTCCATATCTCGGAAACTATAATAGATAATGCAATTTGGCAACCGGCAATGTAATTAGCATGCCGAATATTACTTGGAATGTGAATTGGGACGAAATCGCCAATAGATAAGACCATTTTACAATTTGGGCCCAAGTTAGAAGCAGAGCCTAAGGTGTAAATTATCGATAGTCCATATCTCGGAAACTATAAGAGATAATGCAATTTCGCAACCGGCAATGTAATTAGCATGCCGAATATTACTTGGAGTGTGAATTGGAACGAAATCGCCAATAGATAAGACCATTTTACAATTTGGGCCCAAGTTAGAAGCAGAGCCTAAGGTGTAAATAATCGATAGTCCATATCTCGGAAACTATAAGAGATAATGCAATTTGGCAACCGGCAATGTAATTAGCATGCCGAATATTACTTGGAATGTGAATTGGAACGAAATCGCCAATAGATAAGACCATTTTACAATTTGGGCCCAAGTTAGAAGCAGAGCCTAAGGTGTAAATTATCGATAGTCCATATCTCGGAAACTATAAGAGATAATGCAATTTGGCAACCGGCAATGTAATTAGCATGCCGAATATTACTTGGAATGTGAATTGGAACGAAATCGCCAATAGATAAGACCATTTTACAATTTGGGCCCAAGTTAGAAGCAGAGCCTAAGGTGTAAATTATCGATAGTCCATATCTCGGAAACTATAAGAGATAATGCAATTTGGCAACCGGCAATGTAATTAGCATGCCGAATATTACTTGGAATGTGAATTGGAACGAAATCGCCAATAGATAAGACCATTTTACAATTTGGGCCCAAGTTAGAAGCAGAGCCTAAGGTGTAAATTATCGATAGTCCATATCTCGGAAACTATAAGAGATAATTCAATTTGGCAACCGGCAATGTAATTAGCATAACGAATATTACTTGGAATGTGAATTTGAACGAAATCGCCAATAGATAAGACCATTTTACAATTTGGGCCCAAGTTAGAAGCAGAGCCTAAGGTGTAAATTATTGATAGTCCATATCTCGGAAACTATAAGAGATAATGCAATTTCGCAACCGGCAATGTAATTAGCATGCCGAATATCACTTGGAATGTGAATTGGGACGAAATCGCCAATAGATAAGACCATTTTACAATTTGGGCCCAAGTTAGAAGCAGAGCCTAAGGTGTAAATTATCGATAGTCCATATCTCGGAAACTATAAGAGATAATGCAATTTGGCAACCGGCAATGTAATTAGCATGCCGAATATTACTTGGAATGTGAATTGGAACGAAATCGCCAATAGATAAGACCATTTTACAATTTGGGCCCAAGTTAGAAGCAGAGCCTAAGGTGTAAATTATCGATAGTCCATATCTCGGAAACTATAAGAGATAATGCAATTTGGCAACCGGCAATGTAATTAGCATGCCGAATATTACTTGGAATGTGAATTGGAACGAAATCGCCAATAGGTAAGGCCATTTTACAATTTGGGCCCAAGTTAGAAGCAGAGTCTAAGGTGTAAATTATCGATAGTCCATATCTCGGAAACTATAAGAGATAATTCAATTTGGCAACCGGCAATGTAATTAGCATAACGAATATTACTTGGAATGTGAATTTGAACGAAATCGCCAATAGATAAGACCATTTTACAATTTGGGCCCAAGTTAGAAGCAGAGCCTAAGGTGTAAATTATCGATAGTCCATATCTCGGAAACTATAAGAGATAATGCAATTTGGCAACCGGCAATGTAATTAGCATGCCGAATATTACTTGGAATGTGAATTGGAACGAAATCGCCAATAGATAAAACCATATTACAATTTGGGCCCAAGTTAGAAGCAGAGCCTAAGGTGTAAATTATTGATAGTCCATATCTCGGAAACTATAAGAGATAATGCAATTTCGCAACCGGCAATGTAATTAGCATGCCGAATATCACTTGGAATGTGAATTGGGACGAAATCGCCAATAGATAAGACCATTTTACAATTTGGGCCCAAGTTAGAAGCAGAGCCTAAGGTGTAAATTATCGATAGTCCATATCTCGGAAACTATAAAAGATAATGCAATTTGGCAACCGGCAATGTAATTAGCATGCCGAATATTACTTGGAATGTGAATTGGAACGAAATCGCCAATAGATAAGACCATTTTACAATTTGGGCCCAAGTTAGAAGCAGAGCCTAAGGTGTAAATTATCGATAGTCCATATCTCGGAAACTATAAGAGATAATGCAATTTGGCAACCGGCAATGTAATTAGCATGCCGAATATTACTTGGAATGTGAATTGGAACGAAATCGCCAATAGATAAGACCATTTTACAATTTGGGCCCAAGTTAGAAGCAGAGCCTAAGGTGTAAATTATCGATAGTCCATATCTCGGAAACTATAAGAGATAATGCAATTTCGCAACCGGCAATGTAATTAGCATGCCGAATATTACTTGGAGTGTGAATTGGAACGAAATCGCCAATAGATAAGACCATTTTACAATTTGGGCCCAAGTTAGAAGCAGAGCCTAAGGTGTAAATTATCGATAGTCCATATCTCGGAAACTATAAGAGATAATGCAATTTGGCAACCGGCAATGTAATTAGCATGCCGAATATTACTTGGAATGTGAATTGGAACGAAATCGCCAATAGATAATACCATTTTACAATTTGGGCCCAAGTTAGAAGCAGAGCCTAAGGTGTAAATTATCGATAGTCCATATCTCGGAAACTATAAGAGATAATGCAATTTGGCAACCGGCAATGTAATTAGCATGCCGAATATTACTTGGAATGTGAATTGGAACGAAATCGCCAATAGATAAGACCATTTTACATTTTGGGCCCAAGTTAGAAGCAGAGCCTAAGGTGTAAATTATCGATAGTCCATATCTCGGAAACTATAAGAGATAATGCAATTTGGCAACCGGCAATGTAATTAGCATGCCGAATATTACTTGGAATGAGAATTGGAACGAAATCGCCAATAGATAAGACCATTTTACAATTTGGGCCCAAGTTAGAAGCAGAGCCTAAGGTGTAAATTATCGATAGTCCATATCTCGGAAACTATAAGAGATAATGCAATTTGGCAACCGGCAATGTAATTAGCATGCCGAATATTACTTGGAATGTGAATTGGAACGAAATCGCCAATAGATAAGACCATTTTACGATTTGGGCCCAAGTTAGAAGCAGAGCCTAAGGTGTAAATTATCGATAGTCCATATCTCGGAAACTATAAGAGATAATGCAATTTGGCAACCGGCAATGTAATTAGCATGCCGAATATTACTTGGAATGTGAATTGGAACGAAATCGCCAATAGATAAGACCATTTTACAATTTGGGCCCAAGTTAGAAGCAGAGCCTAAGGTGTAAATTATCGATAGTCCATATCTCGGAAACTATAAAAGTTAATGCAATTTGGCAACCGGCAATGTAATTAGCATGCCGAATATTACTTGGAATGTGAATTGGAACGAAATCGCCAATAGATAAGACCATTTTACAATTTGGGCCCAAGTTAGAAGCAGAGCCTAAGGTGTAAATTATCGATAGTCCATATCTCGGAAACTATAAGAGATAATGCAATTTGGCAACCGGCAATGTAATTAGCATGCCGAATATTACTTGGAATGTGAATTGGAACGAAATCGCCAATAGATAAGACCATTTTACAATTTGGGCCCAAGTTAGAAGCAGAGCCTAAGGTGTAAATTATCGATAGTCCATATCTCTGAAACTATAAGAGATAATGCAATTTCGCAAACGGCAATGTAATTAGCATGCCGAATATTACTTGGAATGTGAATTGGGACGAAATCGCCAATAGAGAAGACCATTTTACAATTTGGGCCCAAGTTAGAAGCAGAGCCTAAGGTGTAAATTATCGATAGTCCATATCTCGGAAACTATAATAGATAATGCAATTTGGCAACCGGCAATGTAATCAGCATGCCGAATATTACTTGGAATGTGAATTGGAACGAAATCGCCAATAGATAAGACCATTTTACAATTTGGGCCCAAGTTAGAAGCAGAGCCTAAGGTGTAAATTATCGATAGTCCATATCTCGGAAACTATAAGAGATAATGCAATTTCGCTACCGGCAATGTAATTAGCATGCCGAATATTACTTGGAGTGTGAATTGGAACGAAATCGCCAATAGATAAGACCATTTTACAATTTGGGCCCAAGTTAGAAGCAGAGCCTAAGGTGTAAATTATCGATAGTCCATATCTCGGAAACTATAAGAGATAATGCAATTTGGCAACCGGCAATGTAATTAGCATGCCGAATATTACTTGGAATGTGAATTGGAACGAAATCGCCAATAGATAAGACCATTTTACAATTTGGGCCCAAGTTAGAAGCAGAGCCTAAGGTGTAAATTATCGATAGTCCATATCTCGGAAACTATAAGAGATAATGCAATTTGGCAACCGGCAATGTAATTAGCATGCCGAATATTACTTGGAATGTGAATTGGAACGAAATCGCCAATAGATAAGACCATTTTACAATTTGGGCCCAAGTTAGAAGCAGAGCCTAAGGTGTAAATTATCGATAGTCCATATCTCGGAAACTATAAGAGATAATGCAATTTGGCAACCGGCAATGTAATTAGCATGCCGAATATTACTTGGAATGTGAATTGGAACGAAATCGCCAATAGATAAGACCATTTTACAATTTGGGCCCAAGTTAGAAGCAGAGCCTAAGGTGTAAATTATCGATAGTCCATATCTCGGAAACTATAAGAGATAATGCAATTTGGCAACCGGCAATGTAATTAGCATGCCGAATATTACTTGGAATGTGAATTGGAACGAAATCGCCAATAGATAAGACCATTTTACAATTTTGGCCCAAGTTAGAAGCAGAGCCTAAGGTGTAAATTATTGATAGTCCATATCTCGGAAACTATAAGAGATAATGCAATTTCGCAACCGGCAATGTAATTAGCATGCCGAATATCACTTGGAATGTGAATTGGGACGAAATCGCCAATAGATAAGACCATTTTACAATTTGGGCCCAAGTTAGAAGCAGAGCCTAAGGTGTAAATTATCGATAGTCCATATCTCGGAAACTATAAAAGATAATGCAATTTGGCAACCGGCAATGTAATTAGCATGCCGAATATTACTTGGAATGTGAATTGGAACGAAATCGCCAATAGATAAGACCATTTTACAATTTGGGCCCAAGTTAGAAGCAGAGCCTAAGGTGTAAATTATCGATAGTCCATATCTCGGAAACTATAAGAGATAATGCAATTTGGCAACCGGCAATGTAATTAGCATGCCGAATATTACTTGGAATGTGAATTGGAACGAAATCGCCAATAGATAAGACCATTTTACAATTTGGGCCCAAGTTAGAAGCAGAGCCTAAGGTGTAAATTATCGATAGTCCATATCTCGGAAACTATAAGAGATAATGCAATTTCGCAACCGGCAATGTAATTAGCATGCCGAATATTACTTGGAGTGTGAATTGGAACGAAATCGCCAATAGATAAGACCATTTTACAATTTGGGCCCAAGTTAGAAGCAGAGCCTAAGGTGTAAATTATCGATAGTCCATATCTCGGAAACTATAAGAGATAATGCAATTTGGCAACCGGCAATGTAATTAGCATGCCGAATATTACTTGGAATGTGAATTGGAACGAAATCGCCAATAGATAATACCATTTTACAATTTGGGCCCAAGTTAGAAGCAGAGCCTAAGGTGTAAATTATCGATAGTCCATATCTCGGAAACTATAAGAGATAATGCAATTTGGCAACCGGCAATGTAATTAGCATGCCGAATATTACTTGGAATGTGAATTGGAACGAAATCGCCAATAGATAAGACCATATTACATTTTGGGCCCAAGTTAGAAGCAGAGCCTAAGGTGTAAATTATCGATAGTCCATATCTCGGAAACTATAAGAGATAATGCAATTTGGCAACCGGCAATGTAATTAGCATGCCGAATATTACTTGGAATGAGAATTGGAACGAAATCGCCAATAGATAAGACCATTTTACAATTTGGGCCCAAGTTAGAAGCAGAGCCTAAGGTGTAAATTATCGATAGTCCATATCTCGGAAACTATAAGAGATAATGCAATTTGGCAACCGGCAATGTAATTAGCATGCCGAATATTACTTGGAATGTGAATTGGAACGAAATCGCCAATAGATAAGACCATTTTACAATTTGGGCCCAAGTTAGAAGCAGAGCCTAAGGTGTAAATTATCGATAGTCCATATCTCGGAAACTATAAGAGATAATGCAATTTCGCTACCGGCAATGTAATTAGCATGCCGAATATTACTTGGAGTGTGAATTGGAACGAAATCGCCAATAGATAAGACCATTTTACAATTTGGGCCCAAGTTAGAAGCAGAGCCTAAGGTGTAAATTATCGATAGTCCATATCTCGGAAACTATAAGAGATAATGCAATTTGGCAACCGGCAATGTAATTAGCATGCCGAATATTACTTGGAATGTGAATTGGAACGAAATCGCCAATAGATAAGACCATTTTACAATTTGGGCCCAAGTTAGAAGCAGAGCCTAAGGTGTAAATTATCGATAGTCCATATCTCGGAAACTATAAGAGATAATGCAATTTGGCAACCGGCAATGTAATTAGCATGCCGAATATTACTTGGAATGTGAATTGGAACGAAATCGCCAATAGATAAGACCATTTTACAATTTGGGCCCAAGTTAGAAGCAGAGCCTAAGGTGTAAATTATCGATAGTCCATATCTCGGAAACTATAAGAGATAATGCAATTTGGCAACCGGCAATGTAATTAGCATGCCGAATATTACTTGGAATGTGAATTGGAACGAAATCGCCAATAGATAAGACCATTTTACAATTTGGGCCCAAGTTAGAAGCAGAGCCTAAGGTGTAAATTATCGATAGTCCATATCTCGGAAACTATAAAAGATAATGCAATTTGGCAACCGGCAATGTAATTAGCATGCCGAATATTACTTGGAATGTGAATTGGAACGAAATCGCCAATAGATAAGACCATTTTACAATTTGGGCCCAAGTTAGAAGCAGAGCCTAAGGTGTAAATTATCGATAGTCCATATCTCGGAAACTATAAGAGATAATGCAATTTGGCAACCGGCAATGTAATTAGCATGCCGAATATTACTTGGAATGTGAATTGGAACGAAATCGCCAATAGATAAGACCATTTTACAATTTGGGCCCAAGTTAGAAGCAGAGCCTAAGGTGTAAATTATCGATAGTCCATATCTCGGAAACTATAAGAGATAATGCAATTTCGCAACCGGCAATGTAATTAGCATGCCGAATATTACTTGGAGTGTGAATTGGAACGAAATCGCCAATAGATAAGACCATTTTACAATTTGGGCCCAAGTTAGAAGCAGAGCCTAAGGTGTAAATTATCGATAGTCCATATCTCGGAAACTATAAGAGATAATGCAATTTGGCAACCGGCAATGTAATTAGCATGCCGAATATTACTTGGAATGTGAATTGGAACGAAATCGCCAATAGATAATACCATTTTACAATTTGGGCCCAAGTTAGAAGCAGAGCCTAAGGTGTAAATTATCGATAGTCCATATCTCGGAAACTATAAGAGATAATGCAATTTGGCAACCGGCAATCTAATTAGCATGCCGAATATTACTTGGAATGTGAATTGGAACGAAATCGCCAATAGATAAGACCATTTTACATTTTGGGCCCAAGTTAGAAGCAGAGCCTAAGGTGTAAATTATCGATAGTCCATATCTCGGAAACTATAAGAGATAATGCAATTTGGCAACCGGCAATGTAATTAGCATGCCGAATATTACTTGGAATGAGAATTGGAACGAAATCGCCAATAGATAAGACCATTTTACAATTTGGGCCCAAGTTAGAAGCAGAGCCTAAGGTGTAAATTATCGATAGTCCATATCTCGGAAACTATAAGAGATAATGCAATTTGGCAACCGGCAATGTAATTAGCATGCCGAATATTACTTGGAATGTGAATTGGAACGAAATCGCCAATAGATAAGACCATTTTACGATTTGGGCCCAAGTTAGAAGCAGAGCCTAAGGTGTAAATTATCGATAGTCCATATCTCGGAAACTATAAGAGATAATGCAATTTGGCAACCGGCAATGTAATTAGCATGCCGAATATTACTTGGAATGTGAATTGGAACGAAATCGCCAATAGATAAGACCATTTTACAATTTGGGCCCAAGTTAGAAGCAGAGCCTAAGGTGTAAATTATCGATAGTCCATATCTCGGAAACTATAAAAGTTAATGCAATTTGGCAACCGGCAATGTAATTAGCATGCCGAATATTACTTGGAATGTGAATTGGAACGAAATCGCCAATAGATAAGACCATTTTACAATTTGGGCCCAAGTTAGAAGCAGAGCCTAAGGTGTAAATTATCGATAGTCCATATCTCGGAAACTATAAGAGATAATGCAATTTGGCAACCGGCAATGTAATTAGCATGCCGAATATTACTTGGAATGTGAATTGGAACGAAATCGCCAATAGATAAGACCATTTTACAATTTGGGCCCAAGTTAGAAGCAGAGCCTAAGGTGTAAATTATCGATAGTCCATATCTCTGAAACTATAAGAGATAATGCAATTTCGCAAACGGCAATGTAATTAGCATGACGAATATTACTTGGAATGTGAATTGGGACGAAATCGCCAATAGAGAAGACCATTTTACAATTTGGGCCCAAGTTAGAAGCAGAGCCTAAGGTGTAAATTATCGATAGTCCATATCTCGGAAACTATAATAGATAATGCAATTTGGCAACCGGCAATGTAATTAGCATGCCGAATATTACTTGGAATGTGAATTGGAACGAAATCGCCAATAGATAAGACCATTTTACAATTTGGGCCCAAGTTAGAAGCAGAGCCTAAGGTGTAAATTATCGATAGTCCATATCTCGGAAACTATAAGAGATAATGCAATTTCGCTACCGGCAATGTAATTAGCATGCCGAATATTACTTGGAGTGTGAATTGGAACGAAATCGCCAATAGATAAGACCATTTTACAATTTGGGCCCAAGTTAGAAGCAGAGCCTAAGGTGTAAATTATCGATAGTCCATATCTCGGAAACTATAAGAGATAATACAATTTGGCAACCGGCAATGTAATTAGCATGCCGAATATTACTTGGAATGTGAATTGGAACGAAATCGCCAATAGATAAGACCATTTTACAATTTGGGCCCAAGTTAGAAGCAGAGCCTAAGGTGTAAATTATCGATAGTCCATATCTCGGAAACTATAAGAGATAATGCAATTTGGCAACCGGCAATGTAATTAGCATGCCGAATATTACTTGGAATGTGAATTGGAACGAAATCGCCAATAGATAAGACCATTTTACAATTTGGGCCCAAGTTAGAAGCAGAGCCTAAGGTGTAAATTATCGATAGTCCATATCTCGGAAACTATAAGAGATAATGCAATTTGGCAACCGGCAATGTAATTAGCATGCCGAATATTACTTGGAATGTGAATTGGAACGAAATCGCCAATAGATAAGACCATTTTACAATTTGGGCCCAAGTTAGAAGCAGAGCCTAAGGTGTAAATTATCGATAGTCCATATCTCGGAAACTATAAGAGATAATGCAATTTGGCAACCGGCAATGTAATTAGCATGCCGAATATTACTTGGAATGTGAATTGGAACGAAATCGCCAATAGATAAGACCATTTTACAATTTTGGCCCAAGTTAGAAGCAGAGCCTAAGGTGTAAATTATCGATAGTCCATATCTCGGAAACTATAAGAGATAATGCAATTTGGCAACCGGCAATGTAATTAGCATGCCGAATATTACTTGGAATGTGAATTGGAACGAAATCGCCAATAGATAAGGCCATTTTACAATTTGGGCCCAAGTTAGAAGCAGAGCCTAAGGTGTAAATTATCGATAGTCCATATCTCGGAAACTATAAGAGATAATGCAATTTGGCAACCGGCAATGTAATTAGCATGCCGAATATCACTTGGAATGTGAATTGGGACGAAATCGCCAATAGATAAGACCATTTTACAATTTGGGCCCAAGTTAGAAGCAGAGCCTAAGGTGTAAATTATCGATAGTCCATATCTCGGAAACTATAAGAGATAATGCAATTTGGCAACCGGCAATGTAATTAGCATGCCGAATATTACTTGGAATGTGAATTGGAACGAAATCGCCAATAGATAAGACCATTTTACAATTTGGGCCCAAGTTAGAAGCAGAGCCTAAGGTGTAAATTATCGATAGTCCATATCTCGGAAACTATAAGAGATAATGCAATTTGGCAACCGGCAATGTAATTAGCATGCCGAATATTACTTGGAATGTGAATTGGAACGAAATCGCCAATAGGTAAGGCCATTTTACAATTTGGGCCCAAGTTAGAAGCAGAGCCTAAGGTGTAAATTATCGATAGTCCATATCTCGGAAACTATAAGAGATAATTCAATTTGGCAACCGGCAATGTAATTAGCATGCCGAATATTACTTGGAATGTGAATTGGAACGAAATCGCCAATAGATAAGACCATTTTACAATTTGGGCCCAAGTTAGAAGCAGAGCCTAAGGTGTAAATTATTGATAGTCCATATCTCGGAAACTATAAGAGATAATGCAATTTCGCAACCGGCAATGTAATTAGCATGCCGAATATCACTTGGAATGTGAATTGGGACGAAATCGCCAATAGATAAGACCATTTTACAATTTGGGCCCAAGTTAGAAGCAGAGCCTAAGGTGTAAATTATCGATAGTCCATATCTCGGAAACTATAAGAGATAATGCAATTTGGCAACCGGCAATGTAATTAGCATGCCGAATATTACTTGGAATGCGAATTGGAACGAAATCGCCAATAGATAAGACCATTTTACAATTTGGGCCCAAGTTAGAAGCAGAGCCTAAGGTGTAAATTATCGATAGTCCATATCTCGGAAACTATAAGAGATAATGCAATTTCGCAACCGGCAATGTAATTAGCATGCCGAATATTACTTGGAGTGTGAATTGGAACGAAATCGCCAATAGATAAGACCATTTTACAATTTGGGCCCAAGTTAGAAGCAGAGCCTAAGGTGTAAATTATCGATAGTCCATATCTCGGAAACTATAAGAGATAATGCAATTTGGCAACCGGCAATGTAATTAGCATGCCGAATATTACTTGGAATGTGAATTGGAACGAAATCGCCAATAGATAATACCATTTTACAATTTGGGCCCAAGTTAGAAGCAGAGCCTAAGGTGTAAATTATCGATAGTCCATATCTCGGAAACTATAAGAGATAATGCACTTTGGCAACCGGCAATGTAATTAGCATGCCGAATATTACTTGGAATGAGAATTGGAACGAAATCGCCAATAGATAAGACCATTTTACAATTTGGGCCCAAGTTAGAAGCAGAGCCTAAGGTGTAAATTATCGATAGTCCATATCTCGGAAACTATAAGAGATAATGCAATTTGGCAACCGGCAATGTAATTAGCATGCCGAATATTACTTGGAATGTGAATTGGAACGAAATCGCCAATAGATAAGACCATTTTACGACTTGGGCCCAAGTTAGAAGCAGAGCCTAAGGTGTAATTTATCGATAGTCCATATCTCGGAAACTATAAGAGATAATGCAATTTGGCAACCGGCAATGTAATTAGCATGCCGAATATTACTTGGAATGTGAATTGGAACGAAATCGCCAATAGATAAGACCATTTTACAATTTGGGCCCAAGTTAGAAGCAGAGCCTAAGGTGTAAATTATCGATAGTCCATATCTCGGAAACTATAAGAGATAATGCAATTTGGCAACCGGCAATGTAATTAGCATGCCGAATATTACTTGGAATGTGAATTGGAACGAAATCGCCAATAGATAAGACCATTTTACATTTTGGGTCCAAGTTAGAAGCAGAGCCTAAGGTGTAAATTATCAATAGTCCATATCTCGGAAACTATAAGAGATAATGCAATTTCGCAACCGGCAATGTAATTAGCATGCCGAATATTACTTGGAGTGTGAATTGGAACGAAATCGCCAATAGATAAGACCATTTTACAATTTGGGCCCAAGTTAGAAGCAGAGCCTAAGGTGTAAATTATCGATAGTCCATATCTCGGAAACTATAAGAGATAATGCAATTTGGCAACCGGCAATGTAATTAGCATGCCGAATATTACTTGGAATGTGAATTGGAACGAAATCGCCAATAGATAATACCATTTTACAATTTGGGCCCAAGTTAGAAGCAGAGCCTAAGGTGTAAATTATCGATAGTCCATATCTCGGAAACTATAAGAGATAATGCAATTTGGCAACCGGCAATGTAATTAGCATGCCGAATATTACTTGGAATGTGAATTGGAACGAAATCGCCAATAGATAAGACCATTTTACATTTTGGGCCCAAGTTAGAAGCAGAGCCTAAGGTGTAAATTATCGATAGTCCATATCTCGGAAACTATAAGAGATAATGCACTTTGGCAACCGGCAATGTAATTAGCATGCCGAATATTACTTGGAATGTGAATTGGAACGAAATCGCCAATAGATAAGACCATTTTACAATTTGGGCCCAAGTTAGAAGCAGAGCCTAAGGTGTAAATTATCGATAGTCCATATCTCGGAAACTATAAGAGATAATGCAATTTCGCAACCGGCAATGTAATTAGCATGCCGAATATTACTTGGAGTGTGAATTGGAACGAAATCGCCAATAGATAAGACCATTTTACAATTTGGGCCCAAGTTAGAAGCAGAGCCTAAGGTGTAAATTATCGATAGTCCATATCTCGGAAACTATATGAGATAATGCAATTTGGCAACCGGCAATGTAATTAGCATGCCGAATATTACTTGGAATGTGAATTGGAACGAAATCGCCAATAGATAATACCATTTTACAATTTGGGCCCAAGTTAGAAGCAGAGCCTAAGGTGTAAATTATCGATAGTCCATATCTCGGAAACTATAAGAGGTAATGCAATTTGGCAACCGGCAATGTAATTAGCATGCCGAATATTACTTGGAATGTGAATTGGAACGAAATCGCCAATAGATAAGACCATTTTACATTTTGGGTCCAAGTTAGAAGCAGAGCCTAAGGTGTAAATTATCAATAGTCCATATCTCGGAAACTACAAGAGATAATGCAATTTCGCAACCGGCAATGTAATTAGCATGCCGAATATTACTTGGAGTGTGAATTGGAACGAAATCGCCAATAGATAAGTCCATTTTACAATTTGGGCCCAAGTTAGAAGCAGAGCCTAAGGTGTAAATTATCGATAGTCCATATCTCGGAAACTATAAGAGATAATGCAATTTGGCAACCGGCAATGTAATTAGCATGCCGAATATTACTTGGAATGTGAATTGGAACGAAATCGCCAATAGATAATACCATTTTACAATTTGGGCCCAAGTTAGAAGCAGAGCCTAAGGTGTAAATTATCGATAGTCCATATCTCGGAAACTATAAGAGATAATGCAATTTGGCAACCGGCAATGTAATTAGCATGCCGAATATTACTTGGAATGTGAATTGGAACGAAATCGCCAATAGATAAGACCATTTTACATTTTGGGCCCAAGTTAGAAGCAGAGCCTAAGGTGTAAATTATCGATAGTCCATATCTCGGAAACTATAAGAGATAATGCACTTTGGCAACCGGCAATGTAATTAGCATGCCGAATATTACTTGGAATGAGAATTGGAACGAAATCGCCAATAGATAAGACCATTTTACAATTTGGGCCCAAGTTAGAAGCAGAGCCTAAGGTGTAAATTATCGATAGTCCATATCTCGGAAACTATAAGAGATATTGCAATTTGGCAACCGGCAATGTAATTAGCATGCCGAATATTACTTGGAATGTGAATTGGAACGAAATCGCCAATAGATAAGACCATTTTACGATTTGGGCCCAAGTTAGAAGCAGAGCCTAAGGTGTAATTTATCGATAGTCCATATCTCGGAAACTATAAGAGATAATGCAATTTGGCAACCGGCAATGTAATTAGCATGCCGAATATTACTTGGAATGTGAATTGGAACGAAATCGCCAATAGATAAGACCATTTTACAATTTGGGCCCAAGTTAGAAGCAGAGCCTAAGGTGTAAATTATCGATAGTCCATATCTCGGAAACTATAAGAGATAATGCAATTTGGCAACCGGCAATGTAATTAGCATGCCGAATATTACTTGGAATGTGAATTGGAACGAAATCGCCAATAGATAAGACCATTTTACATTTTGGGTCCAAGTTAGAAGCAGAGCCTAAGGTGTAAATTATCAATAGTCCATATCTCGGAAACTATAAGAGATAATGCAATTTCGCAACCGGCAATGTAATTAGCATGCCGAATATTACTTGGAGTGTGAATTGGAACGAAATCGCCAATAGATAAGACCATTTTACAATTTGGGCCCAAGTTAGAAGCAGAGCCTAAGGTGTAAATTATCGATAGTCCATATCTCGGAAACTATAAGAGATAATGCAATTTGGCAACCGGCAATGTAATTAGCATGCCGAATATTACTTGGAATGTGAATTGGAACGAAATCGCCAATAGATAATACCATTTTACAATTTGGGCCCAAGTTAGAAGCAGAGCCTAAGGTGTAAATTATCGATAGTCCATATCTCGGAAACTATAAGAGATAATGCAATTTGGCAACCGGCAATGTAATTAGCATGCCGAATATTACTTGGAATGTGAATTGGAACGAAATCGCCAATAGATAAGACCATTTTACATTTTGGGCCCAAGTTAGAAGCAGAGCCTAAGGTGTAAATTATCGATAGTCCATATCTCGGAAACTATAAGAGATAATGCACTTTGGCAACCGGCAATGTAATTAGCATGCCGAATATTACTTGGAATGAGAATTGGAACGAAATCGCCAATAGATAAGACCATTTTACAATTTGGGCCCAAGTTAGAAGCAGAGCCTAAGGTGTAAATTATCGATAGTCCATATCTCGGAAACTATAAGAGATAATGCAATTTCGCAACCGGCAATGTAATTAGCATGCCGAATATTACTTGGAATGTGAATTGGAACGAAATCGCCAATAGATAAGACCATTTTACAATTTGGGCCCAAGTTAGAAGCAGAGCCTAAGGTGTAAATAATTGATAGTCCATATCTCGGAAACTATAAGAGATAATGCAATTTGGCAACCGGCAATGTAATTAGCATGCCGAATATTACTTGGAATGTGAATTGGAACGAAATCGCCAATAGATAAGACCATTTTACAATTTGGGCCCAAGTTAGAAGCAGAGCCTAAGGTGTAAATTATCGATAGTCCATATCTCGGAAACTATAAGAGATAATGCAATTTGGCAACCGGCAATGTAATTAGCATGCCGAATATTACTTGGAATGTGAATTGGAACGAAATCGCCAATAGATAAGACCATTTTACAATTTGGGCCCAAGTTAGAAGCAGAGCCTAAGGTGTAAGTTATCGATAGTCCATATCTCGGAAACTATAAGAGATAATGCAATTTGGCAACCGGCAATGTAATTAGCATGCCGAATATTACTTGGAATGTGAATTGGAACGAAATCGCCAATAGATAAGGCCATTTTACAATTTGGGCCCAAGTTAGAAGCAGAGCCTAAGGTGTAAATTATTGATAGTCCATATCTCGGAAACTATAAGAGATAATGCAATTTCGCAACCGGCAATGTAATTAGCATGCCGAATATCATTTGGAATGTGAATTGGGACGAAATCGCCAATAGATAAGACCATTTTACAATTTGGGCCCAAGTTAGAAGCAGAGCCTAAGGTGTAAATTATCGATAGTCCATATCTCGGAAACTATAAGAGATAATGCAATTTGGCAACCGGCAATGTAATTAGCATGCCGAATATTACTTGGAATGTGAATTGGAACGAAATCGCCAATAGATAAGACCATTTTACAATTTGGGCCCAAGTTAGAAGCAGAGCCTAAAGTGTAAATTATCGATAGTCCATATCTCGGAAACTATAAGAGATAATGCAATTTGGCAACCGGCAATGTAATTAGCATGCCGAATATTACTTGGAATGTGAATTGGAACGAAATCGCCAATAGATAAGACCATTTTACAATTTGGGCCCAAGTTAGAAGCAGAGCCTAAGGTGTAAATTATCGATAGTCCATATCTCGGAAACTATAAGAGATAATGCAATTTGGCAACCGGCAATGTAATTAGCATGCCGAATATTACTTGGAATGTGAATTGGAACGAAATCGCCAATAGATAAGACCATTTTACAATTTGGGCCCAAGTTAGAAGCAGAGCCTAAGGTGTAAATAATTGATAGTCCATATCTCGGAAACTATAAGAGATAATGCAATTTGGCAACCGGCAATGTAATTAGCATGCCGAATATTACTTGGAATGTGAATTGGAACGAAATCGCCAATAGATAAGACCATTTTACAATTTGGGCCCAAGTTAGAAGCAGAGCCTAAGGTGTAAATTATCGATAGTCCATATCTCGGAAACTATAAGAGATAATGCAATTTGGCAACCGGCAATGTAATTAGCATGCCGAATATTACTTGGAATGTGAATTGGAACGAAATCGCCAATAGATAAGACCATTTTACAATTTGGGCCCAAGTTAGAAGCAGAGCCTAAGGTGTAAATTATCGATAGTCCATATCTCGGAAACTATAAGAGATAATGCAATTTGGCAACCGGCAATGTAATTAGCATGCCGAATATTACTTGGAATGTGAATTGGAACGAAATCGCCAATAGATAATACCATTTTACAATTTGGGCCCAAGTTAGAAGCAGAGCCTAAGGTGTAAATTATCGATAGTCCATATCTCGGAAACTATAAGAGATAATGCAATTTGGCAACCGGCAATGTAATTAGCATGCCGAATATTACTTGGAATGTGAATTGGAACGAAATCGCCAATAGATAAGACCATTTTACATTTTGGGCCCAAGTTAGAAGCAGAGCCTAAGGTGTAAATTATCGATAGTCCATATCTCGGAAACTATAAGAGATAATGCACTTTGGCAACCGGCAATGTAATTAGCATGCCGAATATTACTTGGAATGAGAATTGGAACGAAATCGCCAATAGATAAGACCATTTTACAATTTGGGCCCAAGTTAGAAGCAGAGCCTAAGGTGTAAATTATCGATAGTCCATATCTCGGAAACTATAAGAGATAATGCAATTTCGCAACCGGCAATGTAATTAGCATGCCGAATATTACTTGGAATG
Source organism: Rhynchophorus ferrugineus (assembly GCF_030347505.1). Classification (NCBI taxonomy): domain Eukaryota; kingdom Metazoa; phylum Arthropoda; class Insecta; order Coleoptera; family Curculionidae; genus Rhynchophorus; species Rhynchophorus ferrugineus. The sequence goes on along the minus strand of NW_027472606.1, from coordinate 411,335 downwards.
TGAATTGGAACGAAATCGCCAATAGATAAGACCATTTTACAATTTGGGCCCAAGTTAGAAGCAGAGCCTAAGGTGTAAATAATTGATAGTCCATATCTCGGAAACTATAAGAGATAATGCAATTTGGCAACCGGCAATGTAATTAGCATGCCGAATATTACTTGGAATGTGAATTGGAACGAAATCGCCAATAGATAAGACCATTTTACAATTTGGGCCCAAGTTAGAAGCAGAGCCTAAGGTGTAAATTATCGATAGTCCATATCTCGGAAACTATAAGAGATAATGCAATTTGGCAACCGGCAATGTAATTAGCATGCCGAATATTACTTGGAATGTAAATTGGAACGAAATCGCCAATAGATAAGGCCATTTTACAATTTGGGCCCAAGTTAGAAGCAGAGCCTAAGGTGTAAATTATTGATAGTCCATATCTCGGAAACTATAAGAGATAATGCAATTTCGCAACCGGCAATGTAATTAGCATGCCGAATATCACTTGGAATGTGAATTGGGACGAAATCGCCAATAGATAAGACCATTTTACAATTTGGGCCCAAGTTAGAAGCAGAGCCTAAGGTGTAAATTATCGATAGTCCATATCTCGGAAACTATAAGAGATAATGCAATTTGGCAACCGGCAATGTAATTAGCATGCCGAATATTACTTGGAATGTGAATTGGAACGAAATCGCCAATAGATAAGGCCATTTTACAATTTGGGCCCAAGTTAGAAGCAGAGCCTAAGGTGTAAATTATCGATAGTCCATATCTCGGAAACTATAAGAGATAATGCAATTTGGCAACCGGCAATGTAATTAGCATGCCGAATATTACTTGGAATGTGAATTGGAACGAAATCGCCAATAGATAAGACCATTTTACAATTTGGGCCCAAGTTAGAAGCAGAGCCTAAGGTGTAAATTATCGATAGTCCATATCTCGGAAACTATAAGAGATAATGCAATTTGGCAACCGGCAATGTAATTAGCATGCCGAATATTACTTGGAATGTGAATTGGAACGAAATCGCCAATAGATAAGACCATTTTACAATTTGGGCCCAAGTTAGAAGCAGAGCCTAAGGTGTAAATTATCGATAGTCCATATCTCGGAAACTATAAGAGATAATGCAATTTGGCAACCGGCAATGTAATTAGCATGCCGAATATTACTTGGAATGTGAATTGGAACGAAATCGCCAATAGATAAGACCATTTTACAATTTGGGCCCTAGTTAGAAGCAGAGCCTAAGGTGTAAATTATTGATAGTCCATATCTCGGAAACTATAAGAGATAATGCAATTTCGCAACCGGCAATGTAATTAGCATGCCGAATATTACTTGGAATGTGAATTGGAACGAAATCGCCAATAGATAAGACCATTTTACAATTTGGGCCCAAGTTAGAAGCAGAGCCTAAGGTGTAAATTATCGATAGTCCATATCTCGGAAACTATAAGAGATAATGCAATTTGGCAACCGGCAATGTAATTAGCATGCCGAATATTACTTGGAATGTGAATTGGAACGAAATCGCCAATAGATAAGACCATTTTACAATTTGGGCCCAAGTTAGAAGCAGAGCCTAAGGTGTAAATTATCGATAGTCCATATCTCGGAAACTATAAGAGATAATGCAATTTGGCAACCGGCAATGTAATTAGCATGCCGAATATTACTTGGAATGTGAATTGGAACGAAATCGCCAATAGATAAGACCATTTTACAATTTGGGCCCAAGTTAGAAGCAGAGCCTAAGGTGTAAGTTATCGATAGTCCATATCTCGGAAACTATAAGAGATAATGCAATTTGGCAACCGGCAATGTAATTAGCATGCCGAATATTACTTGGAATGTGAATTGGAACGAAATCGCCAATAGATAAGACCATTTTACAATTTGGGCCCAAGTTAGAAGCAGAGCCTAAGGTGTAAATTATTGATAGTCCATATCTCGGAAACTATAAGAGATAATGCAATTTGGCAACCGGCAATGTAATTAGCATGCCGAATATTACTTGGAATGTGAATTGGAACGAAATCGCCAATAGATAAGACCATTTTACAATTTGGGCCCAAGTTAGAAGCAGAGCCTAAGGTGTAAATTATCGATAGTCCATATCTCGGAAACTATAAGAGATAATGCAATTTGGCAACCGGCAATGTAATTAGCATGCCGAATATTACTTGGAATGTGAATTGGAACGAAATCGCCAATAGATAAGACCATTTTACAATTTGGGCCCAAGTTAGAAGCAGAGCCTAAGGTGTAAATTATCGATAGTCCATATCTCGGAAACTATAAGAGATAATGCAATTTGGCAACCGGCAATGTAATTAGCATGCCGAATATTACTTGGAATGTGAATTGGAACGAAATCGCCAATAGATAAGACCATTTTACAATTTGGGCCCAAGTTAGAAGCAGAGCCTAAGGTGTAAATTATCGATAGTCCATATCTCGGAAACTATAAGAGATAATGCAATTTGGCAACCGGCAATGTAATTAGCATGCCGAATATTACTTGGAATGTGAATTGGAACGAAATCGCCAATAGATAAGACCATTTTACAATTTGGGCCCAAGTTAGAAGCAGAGCCTAAGGTGTAAGTTATCGATAGTCCATATCTCGGAAACTATAAGAGATAATGCAATTTGGCAACCGGCAATGTAATTAGCATGCCGAATATTACTTGGAATGTGAATTGGAACGAAATCGCCAATAGATAAGACCATTTTACAATTTGGGCCCAAGTTAGAAGCAGAGCCTAAGGTGTAAATTATCGATAGTCCATATCTCGGAAACTATAAGAGATAATGCAATTTGGCAACCGGCAATGTAATTAGCATGCCGAATATTACTTGGAATGTGAATTGGAACGAAATCGCCAATAGATAAGACCATTTTACAATTTGGGCCCAAGTTAGAAGCAGAGCCTAAGGTGTAAATTATCGATAGTCCATATCTCGGAAACTATAAGAGATAATGCAATTTGGCAACCGGCAATGTAATTAGCATGCCGAATATTACTTGGAATGTGAATTGGAACGAAATCGCCAATAGATAAGACCATTTTACAATTTGGGCCCAAGTTAGAAGCAGAGCCTAAGGTGTAAATTATCGATAGTCCATATCTCGGAAACTATAAGAGATAATGCAATTTGGCAACCGGCAATGTAATTAGCATGCCGAATATTACTTGGAATGTGAATTGGAACGAAATCGCCAATAGATAAGACCATTTTACAATTTGGGCCCAAGTTAGAAGCAGAGCCTAAGGTGTAAATTATCGATAGTCCATATCTCGGAAACTATAAGAGATAATGCAATTTGGCAACCGGCAATGTAATTAGCATGCCGAATATTACTTGGAATGTGAATTGGAACGAAATCGCCAATAGATAAGACCATTTTACAATTTGGGCCCAAGTTAGAAGCAGAGCCTAAGGTGTAAATTATCGATAGTCCATATCTCGGAAACTATAAGAGATAATGCAATTTCGCTACCGGCAATGTAATTAGCATGCCGAATATTACTTGGAGTGTGAATTGGAACGAAATCGCCAATAGATAAGACCATTTTACAATTTGGGCCCAAGTTAGAAGCAGAGCCTAAGGTGTAAATTATCGATAGTCCATATCTCGGAAACTATAAGAGATAATGCAATTTGGCAACCGGCAATGTAATTAGCATGCCGAATATTACTTGGAATGTGAATTGGAACGAAATCGCCAATAGATAAGACCATTTTACAATTTGGGCCCAAGTTAGAAGCAGAGCCTAAGGTGTAAATTATCGATAGTCCATATCTCGGAAACTATAAGAGATAATGCAATTTGGCAACCGGCAATGTAATTAGCATGCCGAATATTACTTGGAATGTGAATTGGAACGAAATCGCCAATAGATAAGACCATTTTACAATTTGGGCCCAAGTTAGAAGCAGAGCCTAAGGTGTAAATTATCGATAGTCCATATCTCGGAAACTATAAGAGATAATGCAATTTGGCAACCGGCAATGTAATTAGCATGCCGAATATTACTTGGAATGTGAATTGGAACGAAATCGCCAATAGATAAGACCATTTTACAATTTGGGCCCAAGTTAGAAGCAGAGCCTAAGGTGTAAATTATCGATAGTCCATATCTCGGAAACTATAAGAGATAATGCAATTTGGCAACCGGCAATGTAATTAGCATGCCGAATATTACTTGGAATGTGAATTGGAACGAAATCGCCAATAGATAAGACCATTTTACAATTTGGGCCCAAGTTAGAAGCAGAGCCTAAGGTGTAAATTATCGATAGTCCATATCTCGGAAACTATAAGAGATAATGCAATTTGGCAACCGGCAATGTAATTAGCATGCCGAATATTACTTGGAATGTGAATTGGAACGAAATCGCCAATAGATAAGACCATTTTACAATTTGGGCCCAAGTTAGAAGCAGAGCCTAAGGTGTAAATTATCGATAGTCCATATCTCGGAAACTATAAGAGATAATGCAATTTGGCAACCGGCAATGTAATTAGCATGCCGAATATCACTTGGAATGTGAATTGGAACGAAATCGCCAATAGATAAGACCATTTTACAATTTGGGCCCAAGTTAGAAGCAGAGCCTAAGGTGTAAATTATCGATAGTCCATATCTCGGAAACTATAAGAGATAATGCAATTTGGCAACCGGCAATGTAATTAGCATGCCGAATATTACTTGGAATGTGAATTGGAACGAAATCGCCAATAGATAAGACCATTTTACAATTTGGGCCCAAGTTAGAAGCAGAGCCTAAGGTGTAAATTATCGATAGTCCATATCTCGGAAACTATAAGAGATAATGCAATTTGGCAACCGGCAATGTAATTAGCATGCCGAATATTACTTGGAATGTGAATTGGAACGAAATCGCCAATAGGTAAGACCATTTTACAATTTGGGCCCAAGTTAGAAGCAGAGCCTAAGGTGTAAATTATCGATAGTCCATATCTCGGAAACTATAAGAGATAATTCAATTTGGCAACCGGCAATGTAATTAGCATGCCGAATATTACTTGGAATGTGAATTGGAACGAAATCGCCAATAGATAAGACCATTTTACAATTTGGGCCCAAGTTAGAAGCAGAGCCTAAGGTGTAAATTATCGATAGTCCATATCTCGGAAACTATAAGAGATAATGCAATTTGGCAACCGGCAATGTAATTAGCATGCCGAATATTACTTGGAATGTGAATTGGAACGAAATCGCCAATAGATAAGACCATTTTACAATTTGGGCCCAAGTTAGAAGCAGAGCCTAAGGTGTAAATTATCGATAGTCCATATCTCGGAAACTATAAGAGATAATGCAATTTCGCAACCGGCAATGTAATTAGCATGCCGAATATTACTTGGAATGTGAATTGGAACGAAATCGCCAATAGATAAGACCATTTTACAATTTGGGCCCAAGTTAGAAGCAGAGCCTAAGGTGTAAATTATCGATAGTCCATATCTCGGAAACTATAAGAGATAATGCAATTTGGCAACCGGCAATGTAATTAGCATGCCGAATATTACTTGGAATGTGAATTGGAACGAAATCGCCAATAGATAAGACCATTTTACAATTTGGGCCCAAGTTAGAAGCAGAGCCTAAGGTGTAAATTATTGATAGTCCATATCTCGGAAACTATAAGAGAGAATGCAATTTCGCAACCGGCAATGTAATTAGCATGCCGAATATCACTTGGAATGTGAATTGGGACGAAATCGCCAATAGATAAGACCATTTTACAATTTGGGCCCAAGTTAGAAGCAGAGCCTAAGGTGTAAATTATCGATAGTCCATATCTCGGAAACTATAAGAGATAATGCAATTTGGCAACCGGCAATGTAATTAGCATGCCGAATATTACTTGGAATGTGAATTGGAACGAAATCGCCAATAGATAAGACCATTTTACAATTTGGGCCCAAGTTAGAAGCAGAGCCTAAGGTGTAAATTATCGATAGTCCATATCTCGGAAACTATAAGAGATAATGCAATTTCGCAACCGGCAATGTAATTAGCATGCCGAATATTACTTGGAGTGTGAATTGGAACGAAATCGCCAATAGATAAGACCATTTTACAATTTGGGCCCAAGTTAGAAGCAGAGCCTAAGGTGTAAATTATCGATAGTCCATATCTCGGAAACTATAAGAGATAATGCAATTTGGCAACCGGCAATGTAATTAGCATGCCGAATATTACTTGGAATGTGAATTGGAACGAAATCGCCAATAGATAATACCATTTTACAATTTGGGCCCAAGTTAGAAGCAGAGCCTAAGGTGTAAATTATCGATAGTCCATATCTCGGAAACTATAAGAGATAATGCAATTTGGCAACCGGCAATGTAATTAGCATGCCGAATATTACTTGGAATGTGAATTGGAACGAAATCGCCAATAGATAAGACCATTTTACATTTTGGGTCCAAGTTAGAAGCAGAGCCTAAGGTGTAAATTATCAATAGTCCATATCTCGGAAACTACAAGAGATAATGCAATTTCGCAACCGGCAATGTAATTAGCATGCCGAATATTACTTGGAGTGTGAATTGGAACGAAATCGCCAATAGATAAGACCATTTTACAATTTGGGCCCAAGTTAGAAGCAGAGCCTAAGGTGTAAATTATCGATAGTCCATATCTCGGAAACTATAAGAGATAATGCAATTTGGCAACCGGCAATGTAATTAGCATGCCGAATATTACTTGGAATGTGAATTGGAACGAAATCGCCAATAGATAATACCATTTTACAATTTGGGCCCAATTTAGAAGCAGAGCCTAAGGTGTAAATTATCGATAGTCCATATCTCGGAAACTATAAGAGATAATGCAATTTGGCAACCGGCAATGTAATTAGCATGCCGAATATTACTTGGAATGTGAATTGGAACGAAATCGCCAATAGATAAGACCATTTTACATTTTGGGCCCAAGTTAGAAGCAGAGCCTAAGGTGTAAATTATCGATAGTCCATATCTCGGAAACTATAAGAGATAATGCACTTTGGCAACCGGCAATGTAATTAGCATGCCGAATATTACTTGGAATGAGAATTGGAACGAAATCGCCAATAGATAAGACCATTTTACAATTTGGGCCCAAGTTAGAAGCAGAGCCTAAGGTGTAAATTATCGATAGTCCATATCTCGGAAACTATAAGAGATAATGCAATTTGGCAACCGGCAATGTAATTAGCATGCCGAATATTACTTGGAATGTGAATTGGAACGAAATCGCCAATAGATAAGACCATTTTACGATTTGGGCCCAAGTTAGAAGCAGAGCCTAAGGTGTAAATTATCAATAGTCCATATCTCGGAAACTATAAGAGATAATGCAATTTCGCAACCGGCAATGTAATTAGCATGCCGAATATTACTTGGAGTGTGAATTGGAACGAAATCGCCAATAGATAAGACCATTTTACAATTTGGGCCCAAGTTAGAAGCAGAGCCTAAGGTGTAAATTATCGATAGTCCATATCTCGGAAACTATAAGAGATAATGCAATTTGGCAACCGGAAATGTAATTAGCATGCCGAATATTACTTGGAATGTGAATTGGAACGAAATCGCCAATAGATAATACCATTTTACAATTTGGGCCCAAGTTAGAAGCAGAGCCTAAGGTGTAAATTATCGATAGTCCATATCTCGGAAACTATAAGAGATAATGCAATTTGGCAACCGGCAATGTAATTAGCATGCCGAATATTACTTGGAATGTGAATTGGAACGAAATCGCCAATAGATAAGACCATTTTACATTTTGGGCCCAAGTTAGAAGCAGAGCCTAAGGTGTAAATTATCGATAGTCCATATCTCGGAAACTATAAGAGATAATGCACTTTGGCAACCGGCAATGTAATTAGCATGCCGAATATTACTTGGAATGAGAATTGGAACGAAATCGCCAATAGATAAGACCATTTTACAATTTGGGCCCAAGTTAGAAGCAGAGCCTAAGGTGTAAATTATCGATAGTCCATATCTCGGAAACTATAAGAGATAATGCAATTTCGCAACCGGCAATGTAATTAGCATGCCGAATATTACTTGGAATGTGAATTGGAACGAAATCGCCAATAGATAAGACCATTTTACAATTTGGGCCCAAGTTAGAAGCAGAGCCTAAGGTGTAAATAATTGATAGTCCATATCTCGGAAACTATAAGAGATAATGCAATTTGGCAACCGGCAATGTAATTAGCATGCCGAATATTACTTGGAATGTGAATTGGAACGAAATCGCCAATAGATAAGACCATTTTACAATTTGGGCCCAAGTTAGAAGCAGAGCCTAAGGTGTAAATTATCGATAGTCCATATCTCGGAAACTATAAGAGATAATGCAATTTGGCAACCGGCAATGTAATTAGCATGCCGAATATTACTTGGAATGTGAATTGGAACGAAATCGCCAATAGATAAGACCATTTTACAATTTGGGCCCAAGTTAGAAGCAGAGCCTAAGGTGTAAGTTATCGATAGTCCATATCTCGGAAACTATAAGAGATAATGCAATTTGGCAACCGGCAATGTAATTAGCATGCCGAATATTACTTGGAATGTGAATTGGAACGAAATCGCCAATAGATAAGGCCATTTTACAATTTGGGCCCAAGTTAGAAGCAGAGCCTAAGGTGTAAATTATTGATAGTCCATATCTCGGAAACTATAAGAGATAATGCAATTTCGCAACCGGCAATGTAATTAGCATGCCGAATATCACTTGGAATGTGAATTGGGACGAAATCGCCAATAGATAAGACCATTTTACAATTTGGGCCCAAGTTAGAAGCAGAGCCTAAGGTGTAAATTATCGATAGTCCATATCTCGGAAACTATAAGAGATAATGCAATTTGGCAACCGGCAATGTAATTAGCATGCCGAATATTACTTGGAATGTGAATTGGAACGAAATCGCCAATAGATAAGACCATTTTACAATTTGGGCCCAAGTTAGAAGCAGAGCCTAAAGTGTAAATTATCGATAGTCCATATCTCGGAAACTATAAGAGATAATGCAATTTGGCAACCGGCAATGTAATTAGCATGCCGAATATTACTTGGAATGTGAATTGGAACGAAATCGCCAATAGATAAGACCATTTTACAATTTGGGCCCAAGTTAGAAGCAGAGCCTAAGGTGTAAATTATCGATAGTCCATATCTCGGAAACTATAAGAGATAATGCAATTTGGCAACCGGCAATGTAATTAGCATGCCGAATATTACTTGGAATGTGAATTGGAACGAAATCGCCAATAGATAAGACCATTTTACAATTTGGGCCCAAGTTAGAAGCAGAGCCTAAGGTGTAAATAATTGATAGTCCATATCTCGGAAACTATAAGAGATAATGCAATTTGGCAACCGGCAATGTAATTAGCATGCCGAATATTACTTGGAATGTGAATTGGAACGAAATCGCCAATAGATAAGACCATTTTACAATTTGGGCCCAAGTTAGAAGCAGAGCCTAAGGTGTAAATTATCGATAGTCCATATCTCGGAAACTATAAGAGATAATGCAATTTGGCAACCGGCAATGTAATTAGCATGCCGAATATTACTTGGAGTGTGAATTGGAACGAAATCGCCAATAGATAAGACCATTTTACAATTTTGGCCCAAGTTAGAAGCAGAGCCTAAGGTGTAAATTATCGATAGTCCATATCTCGGAAACTATAAGAGATAATGCAATTTGGCAACCGGCAATGTAATTAGCATGCCGAATATTACTTGGAATGTGAATTGGAACGAAATCGCCAATAGATAAGACCATTTTACAATTTGGGCCCAAGTTAGAAGCAGAGCCTAAGGTGTAAATTATCGATAGTCCATATCTCGGAAACTATAAGAGATAATGCAATTTGGCAACCGGCAATGTAATTAGCATGCCGAATATTACTTGGAATGTGAATTGGAACGAAATCGCCAATAGATAATACCATTTTACAATTTGGGCCCAAGTTAGAAGCAGAGCCTAAGGTGTAAATTATCGATAGTCCATATCTCGGAAACTATAAGAGATAATGCAATTTGGCAACCGGCAATGTAATTAGCATGCCGAATATTACTTGGAATGTGAATTGGAACGAAATCGCCAATAGATAAGACCATTTTACATTTTGGGCCCAAGTTAGAAGCAGAGCCTAAGGTGTAAATTATCGATAGTCCATATCTCGGAAACTATAAGAGATAATGCACTTTGGCAACCGGCAATGTAATTAGCATGCCGAATATTACTTGGAATGAGAATTGGAACGAAATCGCCAATAGATAAGACCATTTTACAATTTGGGCCCAAGTTAGAAGCAGAGCCTAAGGTGTAAATTATCGATAGTCCATATCTCGGAAACTATAAGAGATAATGCAATTTCGCAACCGGCAATGTAATTAGCATGCCGAATATTACTTGGAATGTGAATTGGAACGAAATCGCCAATAGATAAGACCATTTTACAATTTGGGCCCAAGTTAGAAGCAGAGCCTAAGGTGTAAATAATTGATAGTCCATATCTCGGAAACTATAAGAGATAATGCAATTTGGCAACCGGCAATGTAATTAGCATGCCGAATATTACTTGGAATGTGAATTGGAACGAAATCGCCAATAGATAAGACCATTTTACAATTTGGGCCCAAGTTAGAAGCAGAGCCTAAGGTGTAAATTATCGATAGTCCATATCTCGGAAACTATAAGAGATAATGCAATTTGGCAACCGGCAATGTAATTAGCATGCCGAATATTACTTGGAATGTGAATTGGAACGAAATCGCCAATAGATAAGACCATTTTACAATTTGGGCCCAAGTTAGAAGCAGAGCCTAAGGTGTAAGTTATCGATAGTCCATATCTCGGAAACTATAAGAGATAATGCAATTTGGCAACCGGCAATGTAATTAGCATGCCGAATATTACTTGGAATGTGAATTGGAACGAAATCGCCAATAGATAAGACCATTTTACGATTTGGGCCCAAGTTAGAAGCAGAGCCTAAGGTGTAATTTATCGATAGTCCATATCTCGGAAACTATAAGAGATAATGCAATTTGGCAACCGGCAATGTAATTAGCATGCCGAATATTACTTGGAATGTGAATTGGAACGAAATCGCCAATAGATAAGACCATTTTACAATTTGGGCCCTAGTTAGAAGCAGAGCCTAAGGTGTAAATTATTGATAGTCCATATCTCGGAAACTATAAGAGATAATGCAATTTCGCAACCGGCAATGTAATTAGCATGCCGAATATTACTTGGAATGTGAATTGGAACGAAATCGCCAATAGATAAGACCATTTTACAATTTGGGCCCAAGTTAGAAGCAGAGCCTAAGGTGTAAATAATTGATAGTCCATATCTCGGAAACTATAAGAGATAATGCAATTTGGCAACCGGCAATGTAATTAGCATGCCGAATATTACTTGGAATGTGAATTGGAACGAAATCGCCAATAGATAAGACCATTTTACAATTTGGGCCCAAGTTAGAAGCAGAGCCTAAGGTGTAAATTATCGATAGTCCATATCTCGGAAACTATAAGAGATAATGCAATTTGGCAACCGGCAATGTAATTAGCATGCCGAATATTACTTGGAATGTGAATTGGAACGAAATCGCCAATAGATAAGACCATTTTACAATTTGGGCAGAAGTTAGAAGCAGAGCCTAAGGTGTAAGTTATCGATAGTCCATATCTCGGAAACTATAAGAGATAATGCAATTTGGCAACCGGCAATGTAGTTAGCATGCCGAATATTACTTGGAATGTGAATTGGAACGAAATCGCCAATAGATAAGGCCATTTTACAATTTGGGCCCAAGTTAGAAGCAGAGCCTAATTTGTAAATTATTGATAGTCCATATCTCGGAAACTATAAGAGATAATGCAATTTCGCAACCGGCAATGTAATTAGCATGCCGAATATCACTTGGAATGTGAATTGGGACGAAATCGCCAATAGATAAGACCATTTTACAATTTGGGCCCAAGTTAGAAGCAGAGCCTAAGGTGTAAATTATCGATAGTCCATATCTCGGAAACTATAAGAGATAATGCAATTTGGCAACCGGCAATGTAATTAGCATGCCGAATATTACTTGGAATGTGAATTGGAACGAAATCGCCAATAGATAAGACCATTTTACAATTTGGGCCCAAGTTAGAAGCAGAGCCTAAGGTGTAAATTATCGATAGTCCATATCTCGGAAACTATAAGAGATAATGCAATTTGGCAACCGGCAATGTAATTAGCATGCCGAATATTACTTGGAATGTGAATTGGAACGAAATCGCCAATAGATAAGACCATTTTACAATTTGGGCCCAAGTTAGAAGCAGAGCCTAAGGTGTAAGTTATCGATAGTCCATATCTCGGAAACTATAAGAGATAATGCAATTTGGCAACCGGCAATGTAATTAGCATGCCGAATATTACTTGGAATGTGAATTGGAACGAAATCGCCAATAGATAAGACCATTTTACAATTTGGGCCCAAGTTAGAAGCAGAGCCTAAGGTGTAAATTATCGATAGTCCATATCTCGGAAACTATAAGAGATAATGCAATTTGGCAACCGGCAATGTAATTAGCATGCCGAATATTACTTGGAATGTGAATTGGAACGAAATCGCCAATAGATAATACCATTTTACAATTTGGGCCCAAGTTAGAAGCAGAGCCTAAGGTGTAAATTATCGATAGTCCATATCTCGGAAACTATAAGAGATAATGCAATTTGGCAACCGGCAATGTAATTAGCATGCCGAATATTACTTGGAATGTGAATTGGAACGAAATCGCCAATAGATAAGACCATTTTACATTTTGGGCCCAAGTTAGAAGCAGAGCCTAAGGTGTAAATTATCGATAGTCCATATCTCGGAAACTATAAGAGATAATGCACTTTGGCAACCGGCAATGTAATTAGCATGCCGAATATTACTTGGAATGAGAATTGGAACGAAATCGCCAATAGATAAGACCATTTTACGATTTGGGACCAAGTTAGAAGCAGAGCCTAAGGTGTAATTTATCGATAGTCCATATCTCGGAAACTATAAGAGATAATGCAATTTGGCAACCGGCAATGTAATTAGCATGCCGAATATTACTTGGAATGTGAATTGGAACGAAATCGCCAATAGATAAGACCATTTTACAATTTGGGCCCAAGTTAGAAGCAGAGCCTAAGGTGTAAATTATTGATAGTCCATATCTCGGAAACTATAAGAGATAATGCAATTTGGCAACCGGCAATGTAATTAGCATGCCGAATATTACTTGGAATGTGAATTGGAACGAAATCGCCAATAGATAAGACCATTTTACAATTTGGGCCCAAGTTAGAAGCAGAGCCTAAGGTGTAAATTATCGATAGTCCATATCTCGGAAACTATAAGAGATAATGCAATTTGGCAACCGGCAATGTAATTAGCATGCCGAATATTACTTGGAATGTGAATTGGAACGAAATCGCCAATAGATAAGACCATTTTACAATTTGGGCCCAAGTTAGAAGCAGAGCCTAAGGTGTAAATTATCGATAGTCCATATCTCGGAAACTATAAGAGATAATGCAATTTGGCAACCGGCAATGTAATTAGCATGCCGAATATTACTTGGAATGTGAATTGGAACGAAATCGCCAATAGATAAGACCATTTTACAATTTGGGCCCAAGTTAGAAGCAGAGCCTAAGGTGTAAATTATCGATAGTCCATATCTCGGAAACTATAAGAGATAATGCAATTTGGCAACCGGCAATGTAATTAGCATGCCGAATATTACTTGGAATGTGAATTGGAACGAAATCGCCAATAGATAAGACCATTTTACAATTTGGGCCCAAGTTAGAAGCAGAGCCTAAGGTGTAAATTATCGATAGTCCATATCTCGGAAACTATAAGAGATAATGCAATTTGGCAACCGGCAATGTAATTAGCATGCCGAATATTACTTGGAATGTGAATTGGAACGAAATCGCCAATAGATAAGACCATTTTACGATTTGGGCCCAAGTTAGAAGCAGAGCCTAAGGTGTAAATTATCGATAGTCCATATCTCGGAAACTATAAGAGATAATGCAATTTGGCAACCGGCAATGTAATTAGCATGCCGAATATTACTTGGAATGTGAATTGGAACGAAATCGCCAATAGATAAGACCATTTTACAATTTGGGCCCAAGTTAGAAGCAGAGCCTAAGGTGTAAATTATTGATAGTCCATATCTCGGAAACTATAAGAGATAATGCAATTTCGCAACCGGCAATGTAATTAGCATGCCGATTATTACTTGGAATGTGAATTGGAACGAAATCGCCAATAGATAAGACCATTTTACAATTTGGGCCCAAGTTAGAAGCAGAGCCTAAGGTGTAAATTATTGATAGTCCATATCTCGGAAACTATAAGAGATAATGCAATTTGGCAACCGGCAATGTAATTAGCATGCCGAATATTACTTGGAATGTGAATTGGAACGAAATCGCCAATAGATAAGACCATTTTACAATTTGGGCCCAAGTTAGAAGCAGAGCCTAAGGTGTAAATTATCGATAGTCCATATCTCGGAAACTATAAGAGATAATGCAATTTGGCAACCGGCAATGTAATTAGCATGCCGAATATTACTTGGAATGTGAATTGGAACGAAATCGCCAATAGGTAAGACCATTTTACAATTTGGGCCCAAGTTATAAGCAGAGCCTATGGTGTAAATTATCGATAGTCCATATCTCGGAAACTATAAGAGATAATGCAATTTGGCAACCGGCAATGTAATTAGCATGCCGAATATTACTTGGAATGTGAATTGGAACGAAATCGCCAATAGATAAGACCATTTTACAATTTGGGCCCAAGTTAGAAGCAGAGCCTAAGGTGTAAATTATCGATAGTCCATATCTCGGAATCTATAAGAGTTAATGCAATTTGGCAACCGGCAATGTAATTAGCATGCCGAATATTACCTGGAATGTGAATTGGAACGAAATCGCCAATAGATAAGACCATTTTACAATTTGGGCCCAAGTTAGAAGCAGAGCCTAAGGTGTAAATTATCGATAGTCCATATCTCGGAAACTATAAGAGATAATGCAATTTGGCAACCGGCAATGTAATTAGCATGCCGAATATTACTTGGAATGTGAATTGGAACGAAATCGCCAATAGATAAGACCATTTTACAATTTGGGCCCAAGTTAGAAGCAGAGCCTAAGGTGTAAATTATCGATAGTCCATATCTCGGAAACTATAAAAGTTAATGCAATTTGGCAACCGGCAATGTAATTAGCATGCCGAATATTACTTGGAATGTGAATTGGAACGAAATCGCCAATAGATAAGACCATTTTACAATTTGGGCCCAAGTTAGAAGCAGAGCCTAAGGTGTAAATTATCGATAGTCCATATCTCGGAAACTATAAGAGATAATGCAATTTGGCAACCGGCAATGTAATTAGCATGCCGAATATTACTTGGAATGTGAATTGGAACGAAATCGCCAATAGATAAGACCATTTTACAATTTGGGCCCAAGTTAGAAGCAGAGCCTAAGGTGTAAATTATCGATAGTCCATATCTCTGAAACTATAAGAGATAATGCAATTTCGCAAACGGCAATGTAATTAGCATGCCGAATATTACTTGGAATGTGAATTGGGACGAAATCGCCAATAGAGAAGACCATTTTACAATTTGGGCCCAAGTTAGAAGCAGAGCCTAAGGTGTAAATTATCGATAGTCCATATCTCGGAAACTATAATAGATAATGCAATTTGGCAACCGGCAATGTAATTAGCATGCCGAATATTACTTGTAATGTGAATTGGAACGAAATCGCCAATAGATAAGACCATTTTACAATTTGGGCCCAAGTTAGAAGCAGAGCATAAGGTGTAAATTATCGATAGTCCATATCTCGGAAACTATAAGAGATAATGCAATTTCGCAACCGGCAATGTAATTAGCATGCCGAATATTACTTGAAGTGTGAATTGGAACGAAATCGCCAATAGATAAGACCATTTTACAATTTGGGCCCAAGTTAGAAGCAGAGCCTAAGGTGTAAATTATCGATAGTCCATATCTCGGAAACTATAAGAGATAATGCAATTTGGCAACCGGCAATGTAATTAGCATGCCGAATATTACTTGGAATGTGAATTGGAACGAAATCGCCAATAGATAAGACCATTTTACAATTTGGGCCCAAGTTAGAAGCAGAGCCTAAGGTGTAAATTATCGATAGTCCATATCTCGGAAACTATAAGAGATAATGCAATTTGGCAACCGGCAATGTAATTAGCATGCCGAATATTACTTGGAATGTGAATTGGAACGAAATCGCTAATAGATAAGACCATTTTACAATTTGGGCCCAAGTTAGAAGCAGAGCCTAAGGTGTAAATTATCGATAGTCCATATCTCGGAAACTATAAGAGATAATGCAATTTGGCAACCGGCAATGTAATTAGCATGCCGAATATTACTTGGAATGTGAATTGGAACGAAATCGCCAATAGATAAGACCATTTTACAATTTGGGCCCAAGTTAGAAGCAGAGCCTAAGGTGTAAATTATCGATAGTCCATATCTCGGAAACTATAAGAGATAATGCAATTTGGCAACCGGCAATGTAATTAGCATGCCGAATATTACTTGGAATGTGAATTGGAACGAAATCGCCAATAGATAAGACCATTTTACAATTTGGGCCCAAGTTAGAAGCAGAGCCTAAGGTGTAAATTATCGATAGTCCATATCTCGGAAACTATAAGAGATAATGCAATTTGGCAACCGGCAATGTAATTAGCATGCCGAATATTACTTGGAATGTGAATTGGAACGAAATCGCCAATAGATAAGACCATTTTACAATTTGGGCCCAAGTTAGAAGCAGAGCCTAAGGTGTAAATTATGGATAGTCCATATCTCGGAAACTATAAGAGATAATGCAATTTCGCAACCGGCAATGTAATTAGCATGCCGAATATCACTTGGAATGTGAATTGGGACGAAATCGCCAATAGATAAGACCATTTTACAATTTGGGCCCAAGTTAGAAGCAGAGCCTAAGGTGTAAATTATCGAGAGTCCATATCTCGGAAACTATAAGAGATAATGCAATTTGGCAACCGACAATGTAATTAGCATGCCGAATATTACTTGGAATGTGAATTGGAACGAAATCGCCAATAGATAAGACCATTTTACAATTTGGGCCCAAGTTAGAAGCAGAGCCTAAGGTGTAAATTATCGATAGTCCATATCTCGGAAACTATAAGAGATAATGCAATTTGGCAACCGGCAATGTAATTAGCATGCCGAATATTACTTGGAATGTGAATTGGAACGAAATCGCCAATAGGTAAGGCCATTTTACAATTTGGGCCCAAGTTAGAAGCAGAGCCTAAGGTGTAAATTATCGATAGTCCATATCTCGGAAACTATAAGAGATAATTCAATTTGGCAACCGGCAATGTAATTAGCATGCCGAATATTACTTGGAATGTGAATTGGAACGAAATCGCCAATAGATAAGACCATTTTACAATTTGGGCCCAAGTTAGAAGCAGAGCCTAAGGTGTAAATTATCGATAGTCCATATCTCGGAAACTATAAGAGATAATGCAATTTGGCAACCGGCAATGTAATTAGCATGCCGAATATTACTTGGAATGTGAATTGGAACGAAATCGCCAATAGATAAGACCATTTTACAATTTGGGCCCAAGTTAGAAGCAGAGCCTAAGGTGTAAATTATCGATAGTCCATATCTCGGAAACTATAAGAGATAATGCAATTTCGCAACCGGCAATGTAATTAGCATGCCGAATATTACTTGGAGTGTGAATTGGAACGAAATCGCCAATAGATAAGACCATTTTACAATTTGGGCCCAAGTTAGAAGCAGAGCCTAAGGTGTAAATTATCGATAGTCCATATCTCGGAAACTATAAGAGATAATGCAATTTGGCAACCGGCAATGTAATTAGCATGCCGAATATTACTTGGAATGTGAATTGGAACGAAATCGCCAATAGATAATACCATTTTACAATTTGGGCCCAAGTTAGAAGCAGAGCCTAAGGTGTAAATTATCGATAGTCCATATCTCGGAAACTATAAGAGATAATGCAATTTGGCAACCGGCAATGTAATTAGCATGCCGAATATTACTTGGAATGTGAATTGGAACGAAATCGCCAATAGATAAGACCATTTTACATTTTGGGCCCAAGTTAGAAGCAGAGCCTAAGGTGTAAATTATCGATAGTCCATATCTCGGAAACTATAAGAGATAATGCAATTTGGCAACCGGCAATGTAATTAGCATGCCGAATATTACTTGGAATGAGAATTGGAACGAAATCGCCAATAGATAAGACCATTTTACAATTTGGGCCCAAGTTAGAAGCAGAGCCTAAGGTGTAAATTATCGATAGTCCATATCTCGGAAACTATAAGAGATAATGCAATTTGGCAACCGGCAATGTAATTAGCATGCCGAATATTACTTGGAATGTGAATTGGAACGAAATCGCCAATAGATAAGACCATTTTACAATTTGGGCCCAAGTTAGAAGCAGAGCCTAAAGTGTAAATTATCGATAGTCCATATCTCGGAAACTATAAGAGATAATGCAATTTGGCAACCGGCAATGTAATTAGCATGCCGAATATTACTTGGAATGTGAATTGGAACGAAATCGCCAATAGATAAGACCATTTTACAATTTGGGCCCAAGTTAGAAGCAGAGCCTAAGGTGTAAATTATCGATAGTCCATATCTCGGAAACTATAAGAGGTAATGCAATTTGGCAACCGGCAATGTAATTAGCATGCCGAATATTACTTGGAATGTGAATTGGAACGAAATCGCCAATAGATAAGACCATTTTACAATTTGGGCCCAAGTTAGAAGCAGAGCCTAAGGTGTAAATTATCGATAGTCCATATCTCGGAAACTATAAGAGATAATGCAATTTGGCAACCGGCAATGTAATTAGCATGCCGAATATTACTTGGAATGTGAATTGGAACGAAATCGCCAATAGGTAAGACCATTTTACAATTTGGGCCCAAGTTAGAAGCAGAGCCTAAGGTGTAAATTATCGATAGTCCATATCTCGGAAACTATAAGAGATAATTCAATTTGGCAACCGGCAATGTAATTAGCATGCCGAATATTACTTGGAATGTGAATTGGAACGAAATCGCCAATAGATAAGACCATTTTACAATTTGGGCCCAAGTTAGAAGCAGAGCCTAAGGTGTAAATTATCGATAGTCCATATCTCGGAAACTATAAGAGATAATGCAATTTGGCAACCGGCAATGTAATTAGCATGCCGAATATTACTTGGAATGTGAATTGGAACGAAATCGCCAATAGGTAAGACCATTTTACAATTTGGGCCCAAGTTAGAAGCAGAGCCTAAGGTGTAAATTATCGATAGTCCATATCTCGGAAACTATAAGAGATAATTCAATTTGGCAACTGGCAATGTAATTAGCATGCCGAATATTACTTGGAATGTGAATTGGAACGAAATCGCCAATAGATAAGACCATTTTACAATTTGGGCCCAAGTTAGAAGCAGAGCCTAAGGTGTAAATTATCGATAGTCCATATCTCGGAAACTATAAGAGATAATGCAATTTGGCAACCGGCAATGTAATTAGCATGCCGAATATTACTTGGAATGTGAATTGGAACGAAATCGCCAATAGATAAGACCATTTTACAATTTGGGCCCAAGTTAGAAGCAGAGCCTAAGGTGTAAATTATCGATAGTCCATATCTCGGAAACTATAAGAGATAATGCAATTTGGTAACCGGCAATGTAATTAGCATGCCGAATATTACTTGGAATGTGAATTGGAACGAAATCGCCAATAGATAAGACCATTTTACAATTTGGGTCCAAGTTAGAAGCAGAGCCTAAGGTGTAAATTATCGATAGTCCATATCTCGGAAACTATAAGAGATAATGCAATTTGGCAACCGGCAATGTAATTAGCATGCCGAATATTACTTGGAATGTGAATTGGAACGAAATCGCCAATAGATAAGGCCATTTTACAATTTGGGCCCAAGTTAGAAGCAGAGCCTAAGGTGTAAATTATCGATAGTCCATATCTCGGAAACTATAAGAGATAATGCAATTTGGCAACCGGCAATGTAATTAGCATGCCGAATATTACTTGGAATGTGAATTGGAACGAAATCGCCAATAGATAAGACCATTTTACAATTTGGGCCCAAGTTAGAAGCAGAGCCTAAGGTGTAAATTATTGATAGTCCATATCTCGGAAACTATAAGAGATAATGCAATTTCGCAACCGGCAATGTAATTAGCATGCTGAATATCACTTGGAATGTGAATTGGGACGAAATCGCCAATAGATAAGACCATTTTACAATTTGGGCCCAAGTTAGAAGCAGAGCCTAAGGTGTAAATTATCGATAGTCCATATCTCGGAAACTATAAGAGATAATGCAATTTGGCAACCGGCAATGTAATTAGCATGCCGAATATTACTTGTAATGTGAATTGGAACGAAATCGCCAATAGATAAGACCATTTTACAATTTGGGCCCAAGTTAGAAGCAGAGCCTAAGGTGTAAATTATCGATAGTCCATATCTCGGAAACTATAAGAGATAATGCAATTTGGCAACCGGCAATGTAATTAGCATGCCGAATATTACTTGGAATGTGAATTGGAACGAAATCGCCAATAGGTAAGACCATTTTACAATTTGGGCCCAAGTTAGAAGCAGAGCCTAAGGTGTAAATTATCGATAGTCCATATCTCGGAAACTATAAGAGATAATTCAATTTGGCAACCGGCAATGTAATTAGCATGCCGAATATTACTTGGAATGTGAATTGGAACGAAATCGCCAATAGATAAGACCATTTTACAATTTGGGCCCAAGTTAGAAGCAGAGCCTAAGGTGTAAATTATCGATAGTCCATATCTCGGAAACTATAAGAGATAATGCAATTTGGCAACCGGCAATGTAATTAGCATGCCGAATATTACTTGGAATGTGAATTGGAACGAAATCGCCAATAGATAAGACCATTTTACAATTTGGGCCCAAGTTAGAAGCCGAGCCTAAGGTGTAAATTATCGATAGTCCATATCTCGGAAACTATAAGAGATAATGCAATTTGGCAACCGGCAATGTAATTAGCATGCCGAATATTACTTGGAATGTGAATTGGAACGAAATCGCCAATAGATAAGACCATTTTACAATTTGGGCCCAAGTTAGAAGCAGAGCCTAAGGTGTAAATTATCGATAGTCGATATCTCGGAAACTATAAGAGATAATGCAATTTGGCAACCGGCAATGTAATTAGCATGGCGAATATTACTTGGAATGTGAATTGCAACTAAATCGCCAATAGATAAGACCATTTTACAATTTGGGCCCAAGTTAGAAGCAGAGCCTAAGGTGTAAATTATCGATAGTCCATATCTCGGAAACTATAAGAGATAATGCAATTTGGCAACCGGCAATGTAATTAGCATGCCGAATATTACTTGGATTGTGAATTGGAACGAAATCGCCAATAGATAAGACCATTTTACAATTTGGGCCCAAGTTAGAAGCAGAGCCTAAGGTGTAAATTATCGATAGTCCATATCTCGGAAACTATAAGAGATAATGCAATTTGGCAACCGGCAATGTAATTAGCATGCCGAATATTACTTGGAATGTGAATTGGAACGAAATCGCCAATAGATAAGACCATTTTACAATTTGGGCCAAAGTTAGAAGCAGAGCCTAAGGTGTAAATTATAGATAGTCCATATCTCGGAAACTATAAGAGATAATGCAATTTCGCAACCGGCAATGTAATTAGCATGCCGAATATCACTTGGAATGTGAATTGGGACGAAATCGCCAATAGATAAGACCATTTTACAATTTGGGCCCAAGTTAGAAGCAGAGCCTAAGGTGTAAATTATCGATAGTCCATATCTCGGAAACTATAAGAGATAATGCAATTTGGCAACCGGCAATGTAATTAGCATGCCGAATATTACTTGGAATGTGAATTGGAACGAAATCGTCAATAGATAAGACCATTTTACAATTTGGGCCCAAGTTAGAAGCAGAGCCTAAGGTGTAAATTATCGATAGTCCATATCTCGGAAACTATAAGAGATAATGCAATTTGGCAACCGGCAATGTAATTAGCATGCCGAATATTACTTGGAATGTGAATTGGAACGAAATCGCCAATAGATAAGACCATTTTACAATTTGGGCCCAAGTTAGAAGCAGAGCCTAAGGTGTAAATTATCGATAGTCCATATCTCGGAAACTATAAGAGATAATGCAATTTCGCAACCGGCAATGTAATTAGCATGCCGAATATTACTTGGAGTGTGAATTGGAACGAAATCGCCAATAGATAAGACCATTTTACAATTTGGGCCCAAGTTAGAAGCAGAGCCTAAGGTGTAAATTATCGATAGTCCATATCTCGGAAACTATAAGAGATAATGCAATTTGGCAACCGGCAATGTAATTAGCATGCCGAATATTACTTGGAATGTGAATTGGAACGAAATCGCCAATAGATAAGACCATTTTACAATTTGGGCCCAAGTTAGAAGCAGAGCCTAAGGTGTAAATTATCGATAGTCCATATCTCGGAAACTATAAGAGAAAATGCAATTTGGCAACCGGCAATGTAATTAGCATGCCGAATATTACTTGGAATGTGAATTGGAACGAAATCGCCAATAGATAAGACCATTTTACAATTTGGCCCAAGTTAGAAGCAGAGCCTAAGGTGTAAATTATCGATAGTCCATATATCGGAAACTATAAGAGATAATGCAATTTGGCAACCGGCAATGTAATTAGCATGCCGAATATTACTTGGAATGTGAATTGGAACGAAATCGCCAATAGATAAGACCATTTTACAATTTGGGCCCAAGTTAGAAGCAGAGCCTAAGGTGTAAATTATCGATAGTCCATATCTCGGAAACTATAAGAGATAATGCAATTTCGCAACCGGCAATGTAATTAGCATGCCGAATATCACTTGGAATGTGAATTGGGACGAAATCGCCAATAGATAAGACCATTTTACAATTTGGGCCCAAGTTAGAAGCAGAGCCTAAGGTGTAAATTATCGATGGTCCATATCTCGGAAACTATAAGAGATAATGCAATTTGGCAACCGGCAATGTAATTAGCATGCCGAATATCACTTGGAATGTGAATTGGGACGAAATCGCCAATAGATAAGACCATTTTACAATTTGGGCCCAAGTTAGAAGCAGAGCCTAAGGTGTAAATTATCGATAGTCCATATCTCGGAAACTATAAGAGGTAATGCAATTTGGCAACCGGCAATGTAATTAGCATGCCGAATATTACTTGGAATGTGAATTGGAACGAAATCGCCAATAGATAAGACCATTTTACAATTTGGGCCCAAGTTAGAAGCAGAGCCTAAGGTGTAAATTATCGATAGTCCATATTTCGGAAACTATAAGAGATAATGCAATTTGGCAACCGGCAATGTAATTAGCATGCCGAATATTACTTGGAATGTGAATTGGAACGAAATCGCCAATAGATAAGACCATTTTACAATTTGGGCCCAAGTTAGAAGCAGAGCCTAAGATGTAAATTATCGATGGTCCATATCTCGGAAACTATAAGAGATAATGCAATTTGGCAACCGGCAATGTAATTAGCATGCCGAATATTACTTGGAATGTGAATTGCAACTAAATCGCCAATAGATAAGACCATTTTACAATTTGGGCCCAAGTTAGAAGCAGAGCCTAAGGTGTAAATTATTGATAGTCCATATCTCGGAAACTATAAGAGATAATGCAATTTCGCAACCGGCAATGTAATTAGCATGCCGAATATCACTTGGAATGTGAATTGGGACGAAATCGCCAATAGATAAGACCATTTTACAATTTGGGCCCAAGTTAGAAGCAGAGCCTAAGGTGTAAATTATCGATAGTCCATATCTCGGAAACTATAAGAGATAATGCAATTTGGCAACCGGCAATGTAATTAGCATGCCGAATATTACTTGGAATGTGAAATGGAACGAAATCGCCAATAGATAAGACCATTTTACAATTTGGGCCCAAGTTAGAAGCAGAGAATAAGGTGTAAATTATCGATAGTCCATATCTCGGAAACTATAAGAGATAATGCAATTTAGCAACCGGCAATGTAATTAGCATGCCGAATATTACTTGGAATGTGAATTGCAACTAAATCGCCAATAGATAAGACCATTTTACAATTTGGGCCCAAGTTAGAAGCAGAGCCTAAGGTGTAAATTATCGATAGTCCATATCTCGGAAACTATAAGAGATAATGCAATTTGGCAACCGGCAATGTAATTAGCATGCCGAATATTACTCGGAATCTGAATTGGAACGAAATCGCCAATAGATAAGACCATTTTACAATTTGGGCCCAAGTTAGAAGCAGAGCCTAAGGTGTAAATTATCGATAGTCCATATCTCGGAAACTATAAGAGATAATGCAATTTGGCAACCGGCAATGTAATTAGCATGCCGAATATTACTTGGAATGTGAATTGGAACGAAATCGCCAATAGATAAGACCATTTTACAATTTGGGCCCAAGTTAGAAGCAGAGCCTAAGGTGTAAATTATCGATAGTCCATATCTCGGAAACTATAAGAGATAATGCAATTTGGCAACCGGCAATGTAATTAGCATGCCGAATATTACTTGGAATGTGAATTGGAACGAAATCGCCAATAGATAAGACCATTTTACAATTTGGGCCCAAGTTAGAAGCAGAGCCTAAGGTGTAAATTATTGATAGTCCATATCTCGGAAACTATAAGAGATAATGCAATTTCGCAACCGGCAATGTAATTAGCATGCCGAATATCACTTGGAATGTGAATTGGGACGAAATCGCCAATAGATAAGACCATTTTACAATTTGGGCCCAAGTTAGAAGCAGAGCCTAAGGTGTAAATTATCGATAGTCCATATCTCGGAAACTATAAGAGATAATGCAATTTGGCAACCGGCAATGTAATTAGCATGCCGAATATTACTTGGAATGTGAATTGGAACGAAATCGCCAATAGATAAGACCATTTTACAATTTGGGCCCAAGTTAGAAGCAGAGAATAAGGTGTAAATTATCGATAGTACATATCTCGGAAACTATAAGAGATAATGCAATTTGGCAACCGGCAATGTAATTAGCATGCCGAATATTATTTGGAATGTGAATTGGAACGAAATCGCCAATAGATAAGACCATTTTACAATTTGGGCCCAAGTTAGAAGCAGAGCCTAAGGTGTAAATTATCGATAGTCCATATCTCGGAAACTATAAGAGATAATGCAATTTCGCAACCGGCAATGTAATTAGCATGCCGAATATTACTTGGAATGTGAATTGGAACGAAATCGCCAATAGATAAGACCATTTTACAATTTGGGCCCAAGTTAGAAGCAGAGCCTAAGGTGTAAATTATCGATAGTCCATATCTCGGAAACTATAAGAGATAATGCAATTTGGCAACCGGCAATGTAATTAGCATGCCGAATATTACTTGGAATGTGAATTGGAACGAAATCGCCAATAGATAAGACCATTTTACAATTTGGGCCCAAGTTAGAAGCAGAGCCAAAGGTGTAAATTATCGATAGTCCATATCTCGGAAACTATAAGAGATAATGCAATTTGGCAACCGGCAATGTAATTAGCATGCCGAATATTACTTGGAATGTGAATTGCAACTAAATCGCCAATAGATAAGACCATTTTACAATTTGGGCCCAAGTTAGAAGCAGAGCCTAAGGTGTAAATTATCGATAGTCCATATCTCGGAAACTATAAGAGATAATGCAATTTGGCAACCGGCAATGTAATTAGCATGCCGAATATTATTTGGAATGTGAATTGGAACGAAATCGCCAATAGATAAGACCATTTTACAATTTGGGCCCAAGTTAGAAGCAGAGCCTAAGGTGTAAATTATCGATAGTCCATATCTCGGAAACTATAAGAGATAATGCAATTTGGCAACCGGCAATGTAATTAGCATGCCGAATATTACTTGGAATGTGAATTGGAACGAAATCGCCAATAGATAAGACCATTTTACAATTTGGGCCCAAGTTAGAAGCAGAGCCTAAGGTGTAAATTATCGATAGTCCATATCTCGGAAACTATAAGAGATAATGCAATTTGGCAACCGGCAATGTAATTAGCATGCCGAATATTACTTAGAATGTGAATTGGAACGAAATCGCCAATAGATAAGACCATTTTACAATTTGGGCCCAAGTTAGAAGCAGAGCCTAAGGTGTAAATTATCGATAGTCCATATCTCGGAAACTATAAGAGATAATGCAATTTGGCAACCGGCAATGTAATTAGCATGCCGAATATTACTTGGAATGTGAATTGGAACGAAATCGCCAATAGATAAGACCATTTTACAATTTGGGCCCAAGTTAGAAGCAGAGCCTAAGGTGTAAATTATTGATAGTCCACATCTCGGAAACTATAAGAGATAATGCAATTTCGCAACCGGCAATGAAATTAGCATGCCGAATATCACTTGGAATGTGAATTGGGACGAAATCGCCAATAGATAAGACCATTTTACAGTTTGGGCCCAAGTTAGAAGCAGAGCCTAAGGTGTAAATTATCGATAGTCCATATCTCGGAAACTATAAGAGATAATGCAATTTGGCAACCGGTAATGTAATTAACATGCCGAATATTACTTGGAATGTGAATTGGAACGAAATCGCCAATAGATAAGACCATTTTACAATTTGGGCCCAAGTTAGAAGCAGAGCCTAAGGTGTAAATTATCGATAGTCCATATCTCGGAAACTATAAGAGATAATGCAATTTGGCAACCGGCAATGTAATTAGCATGCCGAATATTACTTGGAATGTGAATTGGAACGAAATCGCCAATAGATAAGACCATTTTACAATTTGGGCCCAAGTTAGAAGCAGAGCCTATGGTGTAAATTATCGATAGTCCATATCTCGGAAACTATAAGAGATAATGCAATTTGGCAACCGGCAATGTAATTAGCATGCCGAATATTACTTGGAATGTGAATTGGAACGAAATCGCCAATAGATAAGACCATTTTACAATTTGGGCCCAAGTTAGAAGCAGAGCCTAAGGTGTAAATTATTGATAGTCCACATCTCGGAAACTATAAGAGATAATGCAATTTCGCAACCGGCAATGAAATTAGCATGCCGAATATCACTTGGAATGTGAATTGGGACGAAATCGCCAATAGATAAGACCATTTTACAGTTTGGGCCCAAGTTAGAAGCAGAGCCTAAGGTGTAAATTATCGATAGTCCATATCTCGGAAACTATAAGAGATAATGCAATTTGGCAACCGGTAATGTAATTAACATGCCGAATATTACTTGGAATGTGAATTGGAACGAAATCGCCAATAGATAAGACCATTTTACAATTTGGGCCCAAGTTAGAAGCAGAGCCTAAGGTGTAAATTATCGATAGTCCATATCTCGGAAACTATAAGAGATAATGCAATTTGGCAACCGGCAATGTAATTAGCATGCCGAATATTACTTGGAATGTGAATTGGAACGAAATCGCCAATAGATAAGACCATTTTACAATTTGGGCCCAAGTTAGAAGCAGAGCCTATGGTGTAAATTATCGATAGTCCATATCTCGGAAACTATAAGAGATAATGCAATTTGGCAACCGGCAATGTAATTAGCATGCCGAATATTACTTGGAATGTGAATTGGAACGAAATCGCCAATAGATAAGACCATTTTACAATTTGGGCCCAAGTTAGAAGCAGAGCCTAAGGTGTAAATAATTGATAGTCCACATCTCGGAAACTATAAGAGATAATGCAATTTCGCAACCGGCAATGTAATTAGCATGCCGAATATCACTTGGAATGTGAATTGGGACGAAATCGCCAATAGATAAGACCATTTTACAATTTGGGCCCAAGTTAGAAGCAGAGCATAAGGTGTAAATTATCGATAGTCCATATCTCGGAAACTATAAGAGATAATGCAATTTGGCAACCGGTAATGTAATTAACATGCCGAATATTACTTGGAATGTGAATTGGAACGAAATCGCCAATAGATAAGACCATTTTACAATTTGGGCCCAAGTTAGAAGCAGAGCCTAAGGTGTAAATTATCGATAGTCCATATCTCGGAAACTATAAGAGATAATGCAATTTGGCAACCGGCAATGTAATTAGCATGCCGAATATTACTTGGAATGTGAATTGGAACGAAATCGCCAATAGATAAGACCATTTTACAATTTGGGCCCAAGTTAGAAGCAGAGCCTATGGTGTAAATTATCGATAGTCCATATCTCGGAAACTATAAGAGATAATGCAATTTGGCAACCGGCAATGTAATTAGCATGCCGAATATTACTTGGAATGTGAATTGGAACGAAATCGCCAATAGATAAGACCATTTTACAATTTGGGCCCAAGTTAGAAGCAGAGCCTAAGGTGTAAATTATCGATAGTCCATATCTCGGAAACTATAAGAGATAATGCAATTTGGCAACCGGCAATGTAATTAGCATGCCGAATATTACTTGGAATGTGAATTGGAACGAAATCGCCAATAGATAAGACCATTTTACAATTTGGGCCCAAGTTAAAAGCAGAGCCTAAGGTGTAAATTATCGACAGTCCATATCTCGGAAACTATAAGAGATAATGCAATTTGGCAACCGGCAATGTAATTAGCATGCCGAATATTACTTGGAATGTGAATTGGAACGAAATCGCCAATAGATAAGACCATTTTACAATTTGGGCCCAAATTAGAAGCAGGGCCTAAGGTGTAAATTATTGATAGTCCATATCTCGGAAACTATAAGAGATAATGCAATTTCGCAACCGGCAATGTAATTAGCATGCCGAATATCACTTGGAATGTGAATTGGGACGAAATCGCCAATAGATAAGACCATTTTACAATTTGGGCCCAAGTTAGAAGCAGAGCCTAAGGTGTAAATTATCGATAGTCCATATCTCGGAAACTATAAGAGATAATGCAATTTGGCAACCGGCAATGTAATTAGCATGCCGAATATTACTTGGAATGTGAATTGGAACGAAATCGCCAATAGATAAGACCATTTTACAATTTGGGCCCAAGTTAGAAGCAGAGCCTAAGGTGTAAATTATCGATAGTCCATACCTCGGAAACTATAAGAGATAATGCAATTTGGCAACCGGCAATGTAATTAGCATGCCGAATATTACTTGGAATGTGAATTGGAACGAAATCGCCAATAGGTAAGACCATTTTACAATTTGGGCCCAAGTTAGAAGCAGAGCCTGAGGTGTAAATTATCGATAGTCCATATCTCGGAAACTATAAGAGATAATGCAATTTGGCAACCGGCAATGTAATTAGCATGCCGAATATTACTTGGAATGTGAATTGGAACGAAATCGCCAATAGATAAGGCCATTTTACAATTTGGGCCCAAGTTAGAAGCAGAGCCTAAGGTGTAAATTATTGATAGTCCATATCTCGGAAACTATAAGAGATAATGCAATTTCGCAACCGGCAATGTAATTAGCATGCCGAATATCACTTGGAATGTGAATTGGGACGAAATCGCCAATAGATAAGACCATTTTACAATTTGGGCCCAAGTTAGAAGCAGAGCCTAAGGTGTAAATTATCGATAGTCCATATCTCGGAAACTATAAGAGATAATGCAATATGGCAACCGGCAATGTAATTAGCATGCCGAATATTACTTGGAATGTGAATTGGAACGAAATCGCCAATAGATAAGACCATTTTACAATTTGGGCCCAAGTTAGAAGCAGAGCCTAAGGTGTAAATTATCGATAGTCCATATCTCGGAAACTATAAGAGATAATGCAATTTGGCAACCGGCAATGTAATTAGCATGCCGAATATTACTTGGAATGTGAATTGGAACGAAATCGCCAATAGATAAGACCATTTTACAATTTGGGCCCAAGTTAGAAGCAGAGCCTAAGGTGTAAATTATCGATAGTCCATATCTCGGAAACTATAAGAGATAATGCAATTTCGCAACCGGCAATGTAATTAGCATGCCGAATATTACTTGGAGTGTGAATTGGAACGAAATCGCCAATAGATAAGACCATTTTACAATTTGGGCCCAAGTTAGAAGCAGAGCCTAAGGTGTAAATTATCGATAGTCCATATCTCGGAAACTATAAGAGATAATTCAATTTGGCAACCGGCAATGTAATTAGCATGCCGAATATTACTTGGAATGTGAATTGGAACGAAATCGCCAATAGATAAGACCATTTTACAATTTGGGCCCAAGTTAGAAGCAGAGCCTAAGGTGTAAATTATCGATAGTCCATATCTCGGAAACTATAAGAGATAATGCAATTTGGCAACCGGCAATGTAATTAGCATGCCGAATATTACTTGGAATGTGAATTGGAACGAAATCGCCAATAGATAAGG
This sequence comes from Rhynchophorus ferrugineus, assembly GCF_030347505.1. Classification (NCBI taxonomy): domain Eukaryota; kingdom Metazoa; phylum Arthropoda; class Insecta; order Coleoptera; family Curculionidae; genus Rhynchophorus; species Rhynchophorus ferrugineus. Next base: position 380,716 of record NW_027472606.1, on the reverse strand, counting down.
CCATTTTACAATTTGGGCCCAAGTTAGAAGCAGAGCCTAAGGTGTAAATTATTGATAGTCCATATCTCGGAAACTATAAGAGATAATGCAATTTCGCAACCGGCAATGTAATTAGCATGTCGAATATCACTTGGAATGTGAATTGGGACGAAATCGCCAATAGATAAGACCATTTTACAATTTGGGCCCAAGTTAGAAGCAGAGCCTAAGGTGTAAATTATCGATAGTCCATATCTCGGAAACTATAAGAGATAATGCAATTTGGCAACCGGCAATGTAATTAGCATGCCGAATATTACTTGGAATGTGAATTGGAACGAAATCGCCAATAGATAAGACCATTTTACAATTTGGGCCCAAGTTAGAAGCAGAGCCTAAGGTGTAAATTATCGATAGTCCATATCTCCGAAACTATAAGAGATAATGCAATTTCGCAACCGGCAATGTAATTAGCATGCCGAATATTACTTGGAGTGTGAATTGGAACGAAATCGCCAATAGATAAGACCATTTTACAATTTGGGCCCAAGTTAGAAGCAGAGCATAAGGTGTACATTATCGATAGTCCATATCTCGGAAACTATAAGAGATAATGCAATTTGGCAACCGGCAATGTAATTAGCATGCCGAATATTACTTGGAATGTGAATTGGAACGAAATCGCCAATAGATAAGACCATTTTACAATTTGGGCCCAAGTTAGAAGCAGAGCCTAAGGTGTAAATTATCGATAGTCCATATCTCGGAAACTATAAGAGATAATGCAATTTGGCAACCGGCAATGTAATTAGCATGCCGAATATTACTTGGAATGTGAATTGGAACGAAATCGCCAATAGATAAGACCATTTTACAATTTGGGCCCAAGATAGAAGCAGAGCCTAAGGTGTAAATTATCGATAGTCCATATCTCGGAAACTATAAGAGATAATGCAATTTGGCAACCGGCAATGTAATTAGCATGCCGAATATTCCTTGGAATGTGAATTGGAACGAAATCGCCAATAGAGAAGACCATTTTACAATTTGGGCACAAGTTAGAAGCAGAGCCTAAGGTGTAAATTATCGATAGTCCATATCTCGGAAACTATAAGAGATAATGCAATTTGGCAACCGGCAATGTAATTAGCATGCCGAATATTACTTGGAATGTGAATTGGAACGAAAACGCCAATAGATAAGACCATTTTACAATTTGGGCCCAAGTTAGAAGCAGAGGCTAAGGTGTAAATTATCGATAGTCCATATCTCGGAAACTATAAGAGATAATGCAATTTGGCAACCGGCAATGTAATTAGCATGCCGAATATTACTTGGAATGTGTATTGGAACGAAATCGCCAATAGATAAGACCATTTTACAATTTGGGCCCAAGTTAGAAGCAGAGCCTAAGGTGTAAATTATCGATAGTCCATATCTCGGAAACTATAAGAGATAATGCAATTTGGCAACCGGCAATGTAATTAGCATGCCGAATATTACTTGGAATGTGAATTGGAACGAAATCGCCAATAGGTAAGACCATTTTACAATTTGGGCCCAAGTTAGAAGCAGAGCCTAAGGTGTAAATTATCGATAGTCCATATCTCGGAAACTATAAGAGATAATGCAATTTGGCAACCGGCAATGTAATTAGCATGCCGAATATTACTTGGAATGTGAATTGGAACGAAATCGCCAATAGATAAGGCCATTTTACAATTTGGGCCCAAGTTAGAAGCAGAGCCTAAGGTGTAAATTATTGATAGTCCATATCTCGGAAACTATAAGAGATAATGCAATTTCGCAACCGGCAATGTAATTAGCATGCCGAATATCACTTGGAATGTGAATTGGGACGAAATCGCCAATAGATAAGACCATTTTACAATTTGGGCCCAAGTTAGAAGCAGAGCCTAAGGTGTAAATTATCGATAGTCCATATCTCGGAAACTATAAGAGATAATGCAATTTGGCAACCGGCAATGTAATTAGCATGCCGAATATTACTTGGAATGTGAATTGGAACGAAATCGCCAATAGATAAGACCATTTTACAATTTGGGCCCAAGTTAGAAGCAGAGCCTATGGTGTAAATTATCGATAGTCCATATCTCGGAAACTATAAGAGATAATGCAATTTGGCCACCGGCAATGTAATTAGCATGCCGAATATTACTTGGAATGTGAATTGGAACGAAATCGCCAATAGATAAGACCATTTTACAATTTGGGCCCAAGTTAGAAGCAGAGCCTAAGGTGTAAATTATCGATAGTCCATATCTCGGAAACTATAAGAGATAATGCAATTTCGCAACCGGCAATGTAATTAGCATGCCGAATATTACTTGGAGTGTGAATTGGAACGAAATCGCCAATAGATAAGACCATTTTACAATTTGGGCCCAAGTTAGAAGCAGAGCCTAAGGTGTAAATTATCGATAGTCCATATCTCGGAAACTATAAGAGATAATTCAATTTGGCAACCGGCAATGTAATTAGCATGCCGAATATTACTTGGAATGTGAATTGGAACGAAATCGCCAATAGATAAGGCCATTTTACAATTTGGGCCCAAGTTAGAAGCAGAGCCTAAGGTGTAAATTATTGATAGTCCATATCTCGGAAACTATAAGAGATAATGCAATTTCGCAACCGGCAATGTAATTAGCATGCCGAATATCACTTGGAATGTGAATTGGGACGAAATCGCCAATAGATAAGACCATTTTACAATTTGGGCTCAAGTTAGAAGCAGAGCCTAAGGTGTAAATTATCGATAGTCCATATCTCGGAAACTATAAGAGATAATGCAATTTGGCAACCGGTAATGTAATTAGCATGCCGAATATTACTTGGAATGTGAATTGGAACGAAATCGCCAATAGATAAGACCATTTTACAATTTGGGCCCAAGTTAGAAGCAGAGCCTAAGGTGTAAATTATCGATAGTCCATATCTCGGAAACTATAAGAGATAATGCAATTTGGCAACCGGCAATGTAATTAGCATGCCGAATATTACTTGGAATGTGAATTGGAACGAAATCGCCAATAGATAAGACCATTTTACAATTTGGGCCCAAGTTAGAAGCAGAGCCTAAGGTGTAAATTATCGATAGTCCATATCTCGGAAACTATAAGAGATAATGCAATTTGGCAACCGGCAATGTAATTAGCATGCCGAATATTACTTGGAATGTGAATTGGAACGAAATCGCTAATAGATAAGACCATTTTACAATTTGGGCCCAAGTTAGAAGCAGAGCCTAAGGTGTAAATTATTGATAGTCCATATCTCGGAAACTATAAGAGATAATGCAATTTCGCAACCGGCAATATAATTAGCATGCCGAATATCACTTGGAATGTGAATTGGGACGAAATCGCCAATAGATAAGACCATTTTACAATTTGGGCCCAAGTTAGAAGCAGAGCCTAAGGTGTAAATTATCGATAGTCCATATCTCGGAAACTATAAGAGATAATGCAATTTGGCAACCGGCAATGTAATTAGCATGCCGAATATTACTTGGAATGTGAATTGGAACGAAATAGCCAATAGATAAGACCATTTTACAATTTGGGCCCAAGTTAGAAGCAGAGCCTAAGGTGTAAATTATCGATAGTCCATATCTCGGAAACCATAAGAGATAATGCAATTTGGCAACCGGCAATGTAATTAGCATGCCGAATATTACTTGGAATGTGAATTGGAACGAAATCGCCAATAGATAAGACCATTTTACAATTTGGGCCCAAGTTAGAAGCAGAGCCTAAGGTGTATATTATCGATAGTCCATATCTCGGAAACTATAAGAGATAATGCAATTTGGCAAGCGGCAATGTAATTAGCATGCCGAATATTACTTGGAATGTGAATTGGAACGAAATCGCCAATAGATAAGACCATTTTACAATTTGGGCCCAAGTTAGAAGCAGAGCCTAAGGTGTAAATTATCGATAGTCCATATCTCGGAAACTATAAGAGATAATGCAATTTGGCAACCGGCAATGTAATTAGCATGCCGAATATTACTTGGAATGTGAATTGGAACGAAATCGCCAATAGATAAGACCATTTTACAATTTGGGCCCAAGTTAGAAGCAGAGCCTAAGGTGTAAATTATCGATAGTCCATATCCCGGAAACTATAAGAGATAATGCAATTTCGCAACCGGCAATGTAATTAGCATGCCGAATATTACTTGGAGTGTGAATTGGAACGAAATCGCCAATAGATAAGACCATTTTACAATTTGTTCCCAAGTTAGAAGCAGAGACTAAGGTGTAAATTATCGATAGTCCATATCTCGGAAACTATAAGAGATAATGCAATTTGGCAACCGGCAATGTAATTAGCATGCCGAATATTACTTGGAATGTGAATTGGAACGAAATCGCCAATAGATAAGACCATTTTACAATTTGGGCCCAAGTTAGAAGCAGAGCCTAAGGTGTAAATTATCGATAGTCCATATCTCGGAAACTATAAGAGATAATGCAATATGGCAACCGGCAATGTAATTAGCATGCCGAATATTACTTGGAATGTGAATTGGAACGAAATCGCCAATAGATAAGACCATTTTACAATTTGGGCCCAAGTTAGACGCAGAGCCTAAGGTGTAAATTATCGATAGTCCATATCTCGGAAACTATAAGAGATAATACAATTTGGCAACCGGCAATGTAATTAGCATGCCGAATATTACTTGGAATGTGAATTGCAACTAAATCGCCAATAGATAAGACCATTTTACAATTTGGGCCCAAGTTAGAAGCAGAGCCTAAGGTGTAAATTATCGATAGTCCATATCTCGGAAACTATAAGAGATAATGCAATTTGGCAACCGGCAATGTAATTAGCATGCCGAATATTACTTGGAATGTGAATTGGAACGAAATCGCCAATAGATAAGACCATTTTACAATTTGGGCCCAAGTTAGAAGCAGAGCCTAAGGTGTAAATTATCGATAGTCCATATCTCGGAAACTATAAGAGATAATGCAATTTCGCAACCGGCAATGTAATTAGCATGCCGAATATCACTTGGAATGTGAATTGGGACGAAATCGCCAATAGATAAGACCATTTTACAATTTGGGCCCAAGTTAGAAGCAGAGCCTAAGGTGTAAATTATCGATAGTCCATATCTCGGAAACTATAAGAGATAATGCAATTTCGCAACCGGCAATGTAATTAGCATGCCGAATATCACTTGGAATGTGAATTGGGACGAAATCGCCAATAGATAAGACCATTTTACAATTTGGGCCCAAGTTAGAAGCAGAGCCTAAGGTGTAAATTATCGATAGTCCATATCTCGGAAACTATAAGAGATAATGCAATTTCGCAACCGGCAATGTAATTAGCATGCCGAATATCACTTGGAATGTGAATTGGGACGAAATCGCCAATAGATAAGACCATTTTACAATTTGGGCCCAAGTTAGAAGCAGAGCCTAAGGTGTAAATTATCGATAGTCCATATCTCGGAAACCATAAGAGATAATGCAATTTGGCAACCGGCAATGTAATTAGCATGCCGAATATTACTTGGAATGTGAATTGGAACGAAATCGCCAATAGATAAGACCATTTTACAATTTGGGCCCAAGTTAGAAGCAGAGCCTAAGGTGTATATTATCGATAGTCCATATCTCGGAAACTATAAGAGATAATGCAATTTGGCAAGCGGCAATGTAATTAGCATGCCGAATATTACTTGGAATGTGAATTGGAACGAAATCGCCAATAGATAAGACCATTTTACAATTTGGGCCCAAGTTAGAAGCAGAGCCTAAGGTGTAAATTATCGATAGTCCATATCTCGGAAACTATAAGAGATAATGCAATTTGGCAACCGGCAATGTAATTAGCATGCCGAATATTACTTGGAATGTGAATTGGAACGAAATCGCCAATAGATAAGACCATTTTACAATTTGGGCCCAAGTTAGAAGCAGAGCCTAAGGTGTAAATTATCGATAGTCCATATCCCGGAAACTATAAGAGATAATGCAATTTCGCAACCGGCAATGTAATTAGCATGCCGAATATTACTTGGAGTGTGAATTGGAACGAAATCGCCAATAGATAAGACCATTTTACAATTTGTTCCCAAGTTAGAAGCAGAGACTAAGGTGTAAATTATCGATAGTCCATATCTCGGAAACTATAAGAGATAATGCAATTTGGCAACCGGCAATGTAATTAGCATGCCGAATATTACTTGGAATGTGAATTGGAACGAAATCGCCAATAGATAAGACCATTTTACAATTTGGGCCCAAGTTAGAAGCAGAGCCTAAGGTGTAAATTATCGATAGTCCATATCTCGGAAACTATAAGAGATAATGCAATATGGCAACCGGCAATGTAATTAGCATGCCGAATATTACTTGGAATGTGAATTGGAACGAAATCGCCAATAGATAAGACCATTTTACAATTTGGGCCCAAGTTAGACGCAGAGCCTAAGGTGTAAATTATCGATAGTCCATATCTCGGAAACTATAAGAGATAATACAATTTGGCAACCGGCAATGTAATTAGCATGCCGAATATTACTTGGAATGTGAATTGCAACTAAATCGCCAATAGATAAGACCATTTTACAATTTGGGCCCAAGTTAGAAGCAGAGCCTAAGGTGTAAATTATCGATAGTCCATATCTCGGAAACTATAAGAGATAATGCAATTTGGCAACCGGCAATGTAATTAGCATGCCGAATATTACTTGGAATGTGAATTGGAACGAAATCGCCAATAGATAAGACCATTTTACAATTTGGGCCCAAGTTAGAAGCAGAGCCTAAGGTGTAAATTATCGATAGTCCATATCTCGGAAACTATAAGAGATAATGCAATTTCGCAACCGGCAATGTAATTAGCATGCCGAATATCACTTGGAATGTGAATTGGGACGAAATCGCCAATAGATAAGACCATTTTACAATTTGGGCCCAAGTTAGAAGCAGAGCCTAAGGTGTAAATTATCGATAGTCCATATCTCGGAAACTATAAGAGATAATGCAATTTGGCAACCGGCAATGTAATTAGCATGCCGAATATTACTTGGAATGTGAATTGGAACGAAATCGCCAATAGATAAGACCATTTTACAATTTGGGCCCAAGTTAGAAGCAGAGCCTAAGGTGTAAATTATCGATAGTCCATATCTCGGAAACTATAAGAGATAATGCAATTTGGCAACCGGCAATGTAATTAGCATGCCGAATATTACTTGGAATGTGAATTGGAACGAAATCGCCAATAGATAAGACCATTTTACAATTTGGGCCCAAGTTAGAAGCAGAGCCTAAGGTGTAAATTATTGATAGTCCATATCTCGGAAACTATAAGAGATAATGCAATTTGGCAACCGGCAATGTAATTAGCATGCCGAATATTACTTGGAATGTGAATTGGAACGAAATCGCCAATAGATAAGACCATTTTACAATTTGGGCCCAAGTTAGAAGCAGAGCCTAAGGTGTAAATTATCGATAGTCCATATCTCGGAAACTATAAGAGATAATTCAATTTGGCAACCGGCAATGTAATTAGCATGCCGAATATTACTTGGAATGTGAACTGGAACGAAATCGCCAATAGATAAGACCATTTTACAATTTGGGCCCAAGTTAGAAGCAGAGCCTAAGGTGTAAATTATCGATAGTCCATATCTCGGAAACTATAAGAGATAATGCAATTTGGCGACCGGCAATGTAATTAGCATGCCGAATATTACTTGGAATGTGAATTGGAACGAAATCGCCAATAGATAAGACCATTTTACAATTTGTGCCCAAGTTAGAAGCAGAGCCTAAGTTGTAAATTATTGATAGTCCATATCTCGGAAACTATAAGAGATAATGCAATTTCGCAACCGGCAATGTAATTAGCATGCCGAATATCACTTGGAATGTGAATTGGGACGAAATCGCCAATAGATAAGACCATTTTACAATTTGGGCCCAAGTTAGAAGCAGAGCCTAAGGTGTAAATTATCGATAGTCCATATCTCGGAAACTATAAGAGATAATGCAATTTGGCAACCGGCAATGTAATTAGCATGCCGAATATTACTTGGAATGTGAATTGGAACGAAATCGTCAATAGATAAGACCATTTTACAATTTGGGCCCAAGTTAGAAGCAGAGCCTAAGGTGTAAATTATCGATAGTCCATATCTCGGAAACTATAAGAGATAATGCAATTTCGCAACCGGCAATGTAATTAGCATGCCGAATATTACTTGGAGTGTGAATTGGAACGAAATCGCCAATAGATAAGACCATTTTACAATTTGGGCCCAAGTTAGAAGCAGAGCCTAAGGTGTAAATTATCGATAGTCCATATCTCGGAAACTATAAGAGATAATGCAATTTGGCAACCGGCAATGTAATTAGCATGCCGAATATTACTTGGAATGTGAATTGGAACGAAATCGCCAATAGATAAGACCATTTTACAATTTGGGCCCAAGTTAGAAGCAGAGCCTAAGGTGTAAATTATCGATAGTCCATATCTCGGAAACTATAAGAGATAATGCAATTTGGCAACCGGCAATGTAATTAGCATGCCGAATATTACTTGGAATGTGAATTGCAACTAAATCGCCAATAGATAAGACCATTTTACAATTTGGGCCCAAGTTAGAAGCAGAGCCTAAGGTGTAAATTATCGATAGTCCATATCTCGGAAACTATAAGAGATAATGCAATGTCGCAACCGGCAATGTAATTAGCATGCCGAATATTACTTGGAATGTGAATTGGAACGAAATCGCCAATAGATAAGACCATTTTACAATTTGGGCCCAAGTTAGAAGCAGAGCCTCAGGTGTAAATTATCGATAGTCCATATCTCGGAAACTATAAGAGATAATGCAATTTGGCAACCGGCAATGTAATTAGCATGCCGAATATTACTTGGAATGTGAATTGGAACGAAATCGCCAATAGATAAGACCATTTTACAATTTGGGCCCAAGTTAGAAGCAGAGCCTAAGGTGTAAATTATCGATAGTCCACATCTCGAAAACTATAAGAGATAATGCAATTTCGCAACCTGCAATGTAATTAGCATGCCGAATATTACTTGGAGTGTGAATTGGAACGAAATCGCCAATAGATAAGACCATTTTACAATTTGGGCCCAAGTTAGAAGCAGAGCCTAAGGTGTAAATTATCGATAGTCCATATCTCGGAAACTATAAGAGATAATGCAATTTGGCAACCGGCAATGTAATTAGCATGCCGAATATTACTTGGAATGTGAATTGGAACGAAATCGCCAATAGATAAGACCATTTTACAATTTGGGCCCAAGTTAGAAGCAGAGCCTAAGGTGTAAATTATCGATAGTCCATATCTCGGAAACTATAAGAGATAATGCAATTTGGCAACCGGCAATGTAATTAGCATGCCGAATATTACTTGGAATGTGAATTGGAACGAAATCGCCAATAGATAAGACCATTTTACAATTTGGGCCCAAGTTAGAAGCAGAGCCTAAGGTGTAAATTATCGATAGTCCATATCTCGGAAACTATAAGAGATAATGCAATTTGGCAACCGGCAATGTAATTAGCATGCCGAATATTACTTGGAATGTGAATTGGAACGAAATCGCCAATAGATAAGACCATTTTACAATTTGGGCCCAAGTTAGAAGCAGAGCCTAAGGTGTAAATTATCGATAGTCCATATCTCGGAAACTATAAGAGATAATGCAATTTGGCAACCGGCAATGTAATTAGCATGCCGAATATTACTTGGAATGTGAATTGGAACGAAATCGCCAATAGATAAGACCATTTTACAATTTGGGCCCAAGTTAGAAGCAGAGCCTAAGGTGTAAATTATCGATAGTCCATATCTCGGAAACTATAAGAGATAATGCAATTTGGCAACCGGCAATGTAATTAGCATGCCGAATATTACTTGGAATGTGAATTGCAACTAAATCGCCAATAGATAAGACCATTTTACAATTTGGGCCCAAGTTAGAAGCAGAGCCTAAGGTGTAAATTATCGATAGTCCATATCTCGGAAACTATAAGATATAATGCAATTTGGCAACCGGCAATGTAATTAGCATGCCGAATATTACTTGGAATGTGAATTGGAACGAAATCGCCAATAGATAAGACCATTTTACAATTCGGGCCCAAGTTAGAAGCAGAGCCTAAGGTGTAAATTATCGATAGTCCATATCTCGGAAACTATAAGAGATAATGCAATTTCGCAACCGGCAATGTAATTAGCATGCCGAATATCACTTGGAATGTGAATTGGGACGAAATCGCCAATAGATAAGACCATTTTACAATTTGGGCCCAAGTTAGAAGCAGAGCCTAAGGTGTAAATTATCGATAGTCCATATCTCGGAAACTATAAGAGATAATGCAATTTGGCAACCGGCAATGTAATTAGCATGCCGTATATTACTTGGAATGTGAATTGGAACGAAATCGCCAATAGATAAGACCATTTTACAATTTGGGCCCAAGTTAGAAGCAGAGCCTAAGGTGTAAATTATCGATAGTCCATATCTCGGAAACTATAAGAGATAATGCAATTTGGCAACCGGCAATGTAATTAGCATGCCGAATATTACTTGGAATGTGAATTGGAACGAAATCGCCAATAGGTAAGACCATTTTACAATTTGGGCCCAAGTTAGAAGCAGAGCCTAAGGTGTAAATTATCGATAGTCCATATCTCGGAAACTATAAGAGATAATTCAATTTGGCAACCGGCAATGTAATTAGCATGCCGAATATTACTTGGAATGTGAATTGGAACGAAATCGCCAATAGATAAGACCATTTTACAATTTGGGCCCAAGTTAGAAGCAGAGCCTAAGGTGTAAATTATCGATAGTTCATATCTCGGAAACTATAAGAGATAATGCAATTTGGCAACCGGCAATGTAATTAGCATGCCGAATATTACTTGGAATGTGAATTGGAACGAAATCGCCAATAGATAAGACCATTTTACAATTTGGGCCCAAGTTAGAAGCAGAGCCTAAGGTGTAAATTATCGATAGTTCATATCTCGGAAACTATAAGAGTTAATGCAATTTGGCAACCGGCAATGTAATTAGCATGCCGAATATTACTTGGAATGTGAATTGGAACGAAATCGCCAATAGATAAGACCATTTTACAATTTGGGCCCAAGTTAGAAGCAGAGCCTAAGGTGTAAATTATCGATAGTCCATATCTCGGAAACTATAAGAGATAATGCAATTTGGCAACCGGCAATGTAATTAGCATGCCGAATATTACTTGGAATGTGAATTGGAACGAAATCGCCAATAGATAAGACCATTTTACAATTTGGGCCCAAGTTAGAAGCAGAGCCTAAGGTGTAAATTATCGATAGTCCATATCTCGGAAACTATAAGAGATAATGCAATTTGGCAACCGGCAATGTAATTAGCATGCCGAATATTACTTGGAATGTGAATTGCAACTAAATCGCCAATAGATAAGACCATTTTACAATTTGGGCCCAAGTTAGAAGCAGAGCCTAAGGTGTAAATTATCGATAGTCCATATCTCGGAAACTATAAGAGATAATGCAATTTGGCAACCGGCAATGTAATTAGCATGCCGAATATTACTTGGAATGTGAATTGGAACGAAATCGCCAATAGATAAGACCATTTTACAATTTGGGCCCAAGTTAGAAGCAGAGCCTAAGGTGTAAATTATCGATAGTCCATATCTCGGAAACTATAAGAGATAATGCAATTTGGCAACCGGCAATGTAATTAGCATGCCGAATATTACTTGGAATGTGAATTGGAACGAAATCGCCAATAGATAAGACCATTTTACAATTTGGGCCCAAGTTAGAAGCAGAGCCTAAGGTGTAAATTATCGATAGTCCATATCTCGGAAACTATAAGAGATAATGCAATTTGGCAACCGGCAATGTAATTAGCATGCCGAATATTACTTGGAATGTGAATTGCAACTAAATCGCCAATAGATAAGACCATTTTACAATTTGGGCCCAAGTTAGAAGCAGAGCCTAAGGTGTAAATTATCGATAGTCCATATCTCGGAAACTATAAGATATAATGCAATTTGGCAACCGGCAATGTAATTAGCATGCCGAATATTACTTGGAATGTGAATTGGAACGAAATCGCCAATAGATAAGACCATTTTACAATTCGGGCCCAAGTTAGAAGCAGAGCCTAAGGTGTAAATTATCGATAGTCCATATCTCGGAAACTATAAGAGATAATGCAATTTCGCAACCGGCAATGTAATTAGCATGCCGAATATCACTTGGAATGTGAATTGGGACGAAATCGCCAATAGATAAGACCATTTTACAATTTGGGCCCAAGTTAGAAGCAGAGCCTAAGGTGTAAATTATCGATAGTCCATATCTCGGAAACTATAAGAGATAATGCAATTTGGCAACCGGCAATGTAATTAGCATGCCGTATATTACTTGGAATGTGAATTGGAACGAAATCGCCAATAGATAAGACCATTTTACAATTTGGGCCCAAGTTAGAAGCAGAGCCTAAGGTGTAAATTATCGATAGTCCATATCTCGGAAACTATAAGAGATAATGCAATTTGGCAACCGGCAATGTAATTAGCATGCCGAATATTACTTGGAATGTGAATTGGAACGAAATCGCCAATAGGTAAGACCATTTTACAATTTGGGCCCAAGTTAGAAGCAGAGCCTAAGGTGTAAATTATCGATAGTCCATATCTCGGAAACTATAAGAGATAATTCAATTTGGCAACCGGCAATGTAATTAGCATGCCGAATATTACTTGGAATGTGAATTGGAACGAAATCGCCAATAGATAAGACCATTTTACAATTTGGGCCCAAGTTAGAAGCAGAGCCTAAGGTGTAAATTATCGATAGTTCATATCTCGGAAACTATAAGAGATAATGCAATTTGGCAACCGGCAATGTAATTAGCATGCCGAATATTACTTGGAATGTGAATTGGAACGAAATCGCCAATAGATAAGACCATTTTACAATTTGGGCCCAAGTTAGAAGCAGAGCCTAAGGTGTAAATTATCGATAGTTCATATCTCGGAAACTATAAGAGTTAATGCAATTTGGCAACCGGCAATGTAATTAGCATGCCGAATATTACTTGGAATGTGAATTGGAACGAAATCGCCAATAGATAAGACCATTTTACAATTTGGGCCCAAGTTAGAAGCAGAGCCTAAGGTGTAAATTATCGATAGTCCATATCTCGGAAACTATAAGAGATAATGCAATTTGGCAACCGGCAATGTAATTAGCATGCCGAATATTACTTGGAATGTGAATTGGAACGAAATTGCCAATAGATAAGACCATTTTACAATTTGGGCCCAAGTTAGAAGCAGAGCCTAAGGTGTAAATTATCGATAGTCCATATCTCTGAAACTATAAGAGATAATGCAATTTCGCAACCGGCAATGTAATTAGCATGCCGAATATTACTTGGAATGTGAATTGGGACGAAATCGCCAATAGATAAGGCCATTTTACAATTTGGGCCCAAGTTAGAAGCAGAGCCTAAGGTGTAAATTATCGATAGTCCATATCTCGGAAACTATAAGAGATAATGCAATTTGGCAACCGGCAATGTAATTAGCATGCCGAATATTACTTGGAATGTGAATTGGAACGAAATCGTCAATAGATAAGACCATTTTACAATTTGGGCCCAAGTTAGAAGCAGAGCCTAAGGTGTAAATTATTGATAGTCCATATCTCGGAAACTATAAGAGATAATGCAATTTGGCAACCGGCAATGTAATTAGCATGCCGAATATTACTTGGAATGTGAATTGGAACGAAATCGCCAATAGATAAGACCATTTTACAATTTGGGCCCAAGTTAGAAGCAGAGCCTAAGGTGTAAATTATCGATAGTCCATATCTCGGAAACTATAAGAGATAATGCAATTTGGCAACCGGCAATGTAATTAGCATGCCGAATATTACTTGGAATGTGAATTGGAACGAAATCGCCAATAGATAAGACCATTTTACAATTTGGGCCCAAGTTAGAAGCAGAGCCTAAGGTGTAAATTATTAATAGTCCATATCTCGGAAACTATAAGAGATAATGCAATTTGGCAACCGGCAATGTAATTAGCATGCCGAATATTACTTGGAATGTGAATTGGAACGAAATCGCCAATAGATAAGACCATTTTACAATTTGGGCCCAAGTTAGAAGCAGAGCCTAAGGTGTAAATTATCGATAGTCCATATCTCGGAAACTATAAGAGATAATGCAATTTGGCAACCGGCAATGTAATTAGCATGCCGAATATTACTTGGAATGTGAATTGGAACGAAATCGCCAATAGATAAGACCATTTTACAATTTGGGCCCAAGTTAGAAGCAGAGCCTAAGGTGTAAATTATCGATAGTCCATATCTCGGAAACTATAAGAGATAATGCAATTTGGCAACCGGCAATGTAATTAGCATGCCGAATATTACTTGGAATGTGAATTGGAACGAAATAGCCAATAGGTAAGACCATTTTACAATTTGGTCCCAAGTTAGAAGCAGAGCCTAAGGTGTAAATTATCGATAGTCCATATCTCGGAAACTATAAGAGATAATTCAATTTGGCAACCGGTAATGTAATTAGCATGCCGAATATTACTTGGAATGTGAATTGGAACGAAATCGCCATAGATAAGACCATTTTACAATTTGGGCCCAAGTTAGAAGCAGAGCCTAAGGTGTAAATTATCGATAGTCCATATCTCGGAAACTATAAGAGATAATGCAATTTGGCAACCGGCAATGTAATTAGCATGCCGAATATTACTTGGAATGTGAATTGGAACGAAATCGCCAATAGATAAGATAATTTTACAATTTGGGCCCAAGTTAGAAGCAGAGCTTAAGGTGTAAATTATCGATAGTCCATATCTCGGAAACTATAAGAGATAATGCAATTTGGCAACCGGCAATGTAATTAGCATGCCGAATATTACTTGGAATGTGAATTGGAACGAAATCGCCAATAGATAAGACCATTTTACAATTTGGGCCCAAGTTAGAAGCAGAGCCTATAGTGTAAATTATCGATAGTCCATATCTCGGAAACTATAAGAGATAATGCAATTTGGCAACCGGCAATGTAATTAGCATGCCGAATATTACTTGGAATGTGAATTGGAACGAAATCGCCAATAGATAAGACCATTTTACAATTTGGGCCCAAGTTAGAAGCAGAGCCTAAGGTGTAAATTATCGATAGTCCATATCTCGGAAACTATAAGAGTTAATGCAATTTGGCAACCGGCAATGTAATTAACATGCCGAATATTACTTGGAATGTGAATTGGAACGAAATCGCCAATAGATAAGACCATTTTACAATTTGGGCCCAAGTTAGAAGCAGAGCCTAAGGTGTAAATTATCGATAGTCCATATCTCGGAAACTATAAGAGTTAATGCAATTTGGCAACCGGCAATGTAATTAGCATGCCGAATATTACTTGGAATGTGAATTGGAACGAAATCGCCAATAGATAAGACCATTTTACAATTTGGGCCCAAGTTAGAAGCAGAGCCTAAGGTGTAAATTATCGATAGTCCATATCTCGGAAACTATAAGAGATAATGCAATTTGGCAACCGGCAATGTAATTAGCATGCCGAATATTACTTGGAATGTGAATTGGAACGAAATCGCCAATAGATAAGACCATTTTACAATTTGGGCCCAAGTTAGAAGCAGAGCCTAAGGTGTAAATTATCGATAGTCCATATCTCGGAAACTATAAGAGTTAATGCAATTTGGCAACCGGCAATGTAATTAGCATGCCGAATATTACTTGGAATGTGAATTGGAACGAAATCGCCAATAGATAAGACCATTTTACAATTTGGGCCCAAGTTAGAAGCAGAGCCTAAGGTGTAAATTATCGATAGTCCATATCTCGGAAACTATAAGAGTTAATGCAATTTGGCAACCGGCAATGTAATTAGCATGCCGAATATTACTTGGAATGTGAATTGGAACGAAATCGCCAATAGATAAGACCATTTTACAATTTGGGCCCAAGTTAGAAGCAGAGCCTAAGGTGTAAATTATCGATAGTCCATATCTCGGAAACTATAAGAGATAATGCAATTTGGCAACCGGCAATGTAATTAGCATGCCGAATATTACTTGGAATGTGAATTGGAACGAAATCGCCAATAGATAAGACCATTTTACAATTTGGGCCCAAGTTAGAAGCAGAGCCTAAGGTGTAAATTATCGATAGTCCATATCTCGGAAACTATAAGAGATAATGCAATTTGGCAACCGGCAATGTAATTAGCATGCCGAATATTACTTGGAATGTGAATTGGAACGAAATCGCCAATAGATAAGACCATTTTACAATTTGGGCCCAAGTTAGAAGCAGAGCCTAAGGTGTAAATTATCGATAGTCCATATCTCGGAAACTATAAGAGATAATGCAATTTCGCAACCGGCAATGTAATTAGCATGCCGAATATTACTTGGAGTGTGAATTGAACGAAATCGCCAATGATAAGACCATTTTACAATTTGGGCCCAAGTTAGAAGCAGAGCCTAAGGTGTAAATTATCGATAGTCCATATCTCGGAAACTATAAGAGATAATGCAATTTGGCACCCGGCAATGTAATTAGCATGCCGAATATTACTCGGAATGTGAATTGGAACGAAATCGCCAATAGATAAGACCCTTTTACAATTTGGGCCCAAGTTAGAAGCAGAGCCTAAGGTGTAAATTATCGATAGTCCATATCTCGGAAACTATAAGAGATAATGCAATTTGGCAACCGGCAATGTAATTAGCATGCCGAATATTACTTGGAATGTGAATTGCAACTAAATCGCCAATAGATAAGACCATTTTACAATTTGGGCCCAAGTTAGAAGCAGAGCCTAAGGTGTAAATTAGCGATAGTCCATATCTCGGAAACTATAAGAGATAACGCAATTTGGCAACCGGCAATGTAATTAGCATGCCGAATATTACTTGGAATGTGAATTGGAACGAAATCGCCAATAGATAAGACCATTTTACAATTTGGGCCCAAGTTAGAAGCAGAGCCTAAGGTGTAAATTATCGATAGTCCATATCTCGGAAACTATAAGAGATAATGCAATTTCGCAACCGGCAATGTAATTAGCATGCCGAATATCACTTGGAATGTGAATTGGGACGAAATCGCCAATAGATAAGACCATTTTACAATTTGGGCCCAAGTTAGAAGCAGAGCCTAAGGTGTAAATTATCGATAGTCCATATCTCGGAAACTATAAGAGATAATGCAATTTGGCAACCGGCAATGTAATTAGCATGCCGAATATTACTTGGAATGTGAATTGGAACGAAATCGCCAATAGATAAGGCCATTTTACAATTTGGGCCCAAGTTAGAAGCAGAGCCTAAGGTGTAAATTATCGATAGTCCATATCTCGGAAACTATAAGAGATAATGCAATTTGGCAACCGGCAATGTAATTAGCATGCCGAATATTACTTGGAATGTGAATTGGAACGAAATCGCCAATAGGTAAGACCATTTTACAATTTGGGCCCAAGTTAGAAGCAGAGCCTAAGGTGTAAATTATCGATAGTCCATATCTCGGAAACTATAAGAGATAATTCAATTTGGCAACCGGCAATGTAATTAGCATGCCGAATATTACTTGGAATGTGAATTGGAACGAAATCGCCAATAGATAAGACCATTTTACAATTTGGGCCCAAGTTAGAAGCAGAGCCTAAGGTGTAAATTATCGATAGTCCATATCTCGGAAACTATAAGAGATAATGCAATTTGGCAACCGGCAATGTAATTAGCATGCCGAATATTACTTGGAATGTGAATTGGAACGAAATCGTCAATAGATAAGACCATTTTACAATTTGGGCCCAAGTTAGAAGCAGAGCCTAAGGTGTAAATTATTGATAGTCCATATCTCGGAAACTATAAGAGATAATGCAATTTGGCAACCGGCAATGTAATTAGCATGCCGAATATTACTTGGAATGTGAATTGGAACGAAATCGCCAATAGATAAGACCATTTTACAATTTGGGCCCAAGTTAGAAGCAGAGCCTAAGGTGTAAATTATCGATAGTCCATATCTCGGAAACTATAATAGATAATGCAATTTGGCAACCGGCAATGTAATTAGCATGCCGAATATTACTTGGAATGTGAATTGGAACGAAATCGCCAATAGATAAGACCATTTTACAATTTGGGCCCAAGTTAGAAGCAGAGCCTAAGGTGTAAATTATCGATAGTCCATATCTCGGAAACTATAAGAGATAATGCAATTTCGCAACCGGCAATGTAATTAGCATGCCGAATATTACTTGGAGTGTGAATTGAACGAAATCGCCAATGATAAGACCATTTTACAATTTGGGCCCAAGTTAGAAGCAGAGCCTAAGGTGTAAATTATCGATAGTCCATATCTCGGAAACTATAAGAGATAATGCAATTTGGCAACCGGCAATGTAATTAGCATGCCGAATATTACTTGGAATGTGAATTGGAACGAAATCGCCAATAGATAAGACCCTTTTACAATTTGGGCCCAAGTTAGAAGCAGAGCCTAAGGTGTAAATTATCGATAGTCCATATCTCGGAAACTATAAGAGATAATGCAATTTGGCAACCGGCAATGTAATTAGCATGCCGAATATTACTTGGATTGTGAATTGCAACTAAATCGCCAATAGATAAGACCATTTTACAATTTGGGCCCAAGTTAGAAGCAGAGCCTAAGGTGTAAATTAGCGATAGTCCATATCTCGGAAACTATAAGAGATAACGCAATTTGGCAACCGGCAATGTAATTAGCATGCCGAATATTACTTGGAATGTGAATTGGAACGAAATCGCCAATAGATAAGACCATTTTACAATTTGGGCCCAAGTTAGAAGCAGAGCCTAAGGTGTAAATTATCGATAGTCCATATCTCGGAAACTATAAGAGATAATGCAATTTCGCAACCGGCAATGTAATTAGCATGCCGAATATCACTAGGAATGTGAATTGGGACGAAATCGCCAATAGATAAGACCATTTTACAATTTGGGCCCAAGTTAGAAGCAGAGCCTAAGGTGTAAATTATCGATAGTCCATATCTCGGAAACTATAAGAGATAATGCAATTTGGCAACCGGCAATGTAATTAGCATGCCGAATATTACTTGGAATGTGAATTGGAACGAAATCGCCAATAGATAAGGCCATTTTACAATTTGGGCCCAAGTTAGAAGCAGAGCCTAAGGTGTAAATTATCGATAGTCCATATCTCGGAAACTATAAGAGATAATGCAATTTGGCAACCGGCAATGTAATTAGCATGCCGAATATTACTTGGAATGTGAATTGGAACGAAATCGCCAATAGGTAAGACCATTTTACAATTTGGGCCCAAGTTAGAAGCAGAGCCTAAGGTGTAAATTATCGATAGTCCATATCTCGGAAACTATAAGAGATAATTCAATTTGGCAACCGGCAATGTAATTAGCATGCCGAATATTACTTGGAATGTGAATTGGAACGAAATCGCCAATAGATAAGACCATTTTACAATTTGGGCCCAAGTTAGAAGCAGAGCCTAAGGTGTAAATTATCGATAGTCCATATCTCGGAAACTATAAGAGATAATGCAATTTGGCAACCGGCAATGTAATTAGCATGCCGAATATTACTTGGAATGTGAATTGGAACGAAATCGCCAATAGATAAGACCATTTTACAATTTGGGCCCAAGTTAGAAGCAGAGCCTAAGGTGTAAATTATTGATAGTCCATATCTCGGAAACTATAAGAGATAATGCAATTTCGCAACCGGCAATGTAATTAGCATGCCGAATATCACTTGGAATGTGAATTGGGACGAAATCGCCAATAGATAAGACCATTTTACAATTTGGGCCCAAGTTAGAAGCAGAGCCTAAGGTGTAAATTATCGATAGTCCATATCTCGGAAACTATAAGAGATAATGCAATTTGGCAACCGGCAATGTAATTAGCATGCCGAATATTACTTGGAATGTGAATTGGAACGAAATCGCCAATAGATAAGACCATTTTACAATTTGGGCCCAAGTTAGAAGCAGAGCCTAAGGTGTAAATTATCGATAGTCCATATCTCGGAAACTATAAGAGATAATGCAATTTGGCAACCGGCAATGTAATTAGCATGCCGAATATTACTTGGAATGTGAATTGGAACGAAATCGCCAATAGATAAGACCATTTTACAATTTGGGCCCAAGTTAGAAGCAGAGCCTAAGGTGTAAATTATCGATAGTCCATATCTCGGAAACTATAAGAGATAATGCAATTTCGCAACCGGCAATGTAATTAGCATGCCGAATATTACTTGGAGTGTGAATTGGAACGAAATCGCCAATAGATAAGACCATTTTACAATTTGTTCCCAAGTTAGAAGCAGAGCCTAAGGTGTAAATTATCGATAGTCCATATCTCGGAAACTATAAGAGATAATGCAATTTGGCAACCGGCAATGTAATTAGCATGCCGAATATTACTTGGAATGTGAATTGGAACGAAATCGCCAATAGATAAGACCATTTTACAATTTGGGCCCAAGTTAGAAGCAGAGCCTAAGGTGTAAATTATCGATAGTCCATATCTCGGAAACTATAAGAGATAATGCAATTTGGCAACCGGCAATGTAATTAGCATGCCGAATATTACTTGGAATGTGAATTGGAACGAAATCGTCAATAGATAAGACCATTTTACAATTTGGGCCCAAGTTAGAAGTAGAGCCTAAGGTGTAAATTATTGATAGTCCATATCTCGGAAACTATAAGAGATAATGCAATTTGGCAACCGGCAATGTAATTAGCATGCCGAATATTACTTGGAATGTGAATTGGAACGAAATCGCCAATAGATAAGACCATTTTACAATTTGGGCCCAAGTTAGAAGCAGAGCCTAAGGTGTAAATTATCGATAGTCCATATCTCGGAAACTATAATAGATAATGCAATTTGGCAACCGGCAATGTAATTAGCATGCCGAATATTACTTGGAATGTGAATTGGAACGAAATCGCCAATAGATAAGACCATTTTACAATTTGGGCCCAAGTTAGAAGCAGAGCCTAAGGTGTAAATTATCGATAGTCCATATCTCGGAAACTATAAGAGATAATGCAATTTCGCAACCGGCAATGTAATTAGCATGCCGAATATTACTTGGAGTGTGAATTGAACGAAATCGCCAATGATAAGACCATTTTACAATTTGGGCCCAAGTTAGAAGCAGAGCCTAAGGTGTAAATTATCGATAGTCCATATCTCGGAAACTATAAGAGATAATGCAATTTGGCAACCGGCAATGTAATTAGCATGCCGAATATTACTTGGAATGTGAATTGGAACGAAATCGCCAATAGATAAGACCCTTTTACAATTTGGGCCCAAGTTAGAAGCAGAGCCTAAGGTGTAAATTATCGATAGTCCATATCTCGGAAACTATAAGAGATAATGCAATTTGGCAACCGGCAATGTAATTAGCATGCCGAATATTACTTGGATTGTGAATTGCAACTAAATCGCCAATAGATAAGACCATTTTACAATTTGGGCCCAAGTTAGAAGCAGAGCCTAAGGTGTAAATTAGCGATAGTCCATATCTCGGAAACTATAAGAGATAACGCAATTTGGCAACCGGCAATGTAATTAGCATGCCGAATATTACTTGGAATGTGAATTGGAACGAAATCGCCAATAGATAAGACCATTTTACAATTTGGGCCCAAGTTAGAAGCAGAGCCTAAGGTGTAAATTATCGATAGTCCATATCTCGGAAACTATAAGAGATAATGCAATTTCGCAACCGGCAATGTAATTAGCATGCCGAATATCACTAGGAATGTGAATTGGGACGAAATCGCCAATAGATAAGACCATTTTACAATTTGGGCCCAAGTTAGAAGCAGAGCCTAAGGTGTAAATTATCGATAGTCCATATCTCGGAAACTATAAGAGATAATGCAATTTGGCAACCGGCAATGTAATTAGCATGCCGAATATTACTTGGAATGTGAATTGGAACGAAATCGCCAATAGATAAGGCCATTTTACAATTTGGGCCCAAGTTAGAAGCAGAGCCTAAGGTGTAAATTATCGATAGTCCATATCTCGGAAACTATAAGAGATAATGCAATTTGGCAACCGGCAATGTAATTAGCATGCCGAATATTACTTGGAATGTGAATTGGAACGAAATCGCCAATAGGTAAGACCATTTTACAATTTGGGCCCAAGTTAGAAGCAGAGCCTAAGGTGTAAATTATCGATAGTCCATATCTCGGAAACTATAAGAGATAATTCAATTTGGCAACCGGCAATGTAATTAGCATGCCGAATATTACTTGGAATGTGAATTGGAACGAAATCGCCAATAGATAAGACCATTTTACAATTTGGGCCCAAGTTAGAAGCAGAGCCTAAGGTGTAAATTATCGATAGTCCATATCTCGGAAACTATAAGAGATAATGCAATTTGGCAACCGGCAATGTAATTAGCATGCCGAATATTACTTGGAATGTGAATTGGAACGAAATCGCCAATAGATAAGACCATTTTACAATTTGGGCCCAAGTTAGAAGCAGAGCCTAAGGTGTAAATTATTGATAGTCCATATCTCGGAAACTATAAGAGATAATGCAATTTCGCAACCGGCAATGTAATTAGCATGCCGAATATCACTTGGAATGTGAATTGGGACGAAATCGCCAATAGATAAGACCATTTTACAATTTGGGCCCAAGTTAGAAGCAGAGCCTAAGGTGTAAATTATCGATAGTCCATATCTCGGAAACTATAAGAGATAATGCAATTTGGCAACCGGCAATGTAATTAGCATGCCGAATATTACTTGGAATGTGAATTGGAACGAAATCGCCAATAGATAAGACCATTTTACAATTTGGGCCCAAGTTAGAAGCAGAGCCTAAGGTGTAAATTATCGATAGTCCATATCTCGGAAACTATAAGAGATAATGCAATTTGGCAACCGGCAATGTAATTAGCATGCCGAATATTACTTGGAATGTGAATTGGAACGAAATCGCCAATAGATAAGACCATTTTACAATTTGGGCCCAAGTTAGAAGCAGAGCCTAAGGTGTAAATTATCGATAGTCCATATCTCGGAAACTATAAGAGATAATGCAATTTCGCAACCGGCAATGTAATTAGCATGCCGAATATTACTTGGAGTGTGAATTGGAACGAAATCGCCAATAGATAAGACCATTTTACAATTTGGGCCCAAGTTAGAAGCAGAGCCTAAGGTGTAAATTATCGATAGTCCATATCTCGGAAACTATAAGAGATAATGCAATTTGGCAACCGGCAATGTAATTAGCATGCCGAATATTACTTGGAATGTGAATTGGAACGAAATCGCCAATAGATAAGACCATTTTACAATTTGGGCCCAAGTTAGAAGCAGAGCCTAAGGTGTAAATTATCGATAGTCCATATCTCGGAAACTATAAGAGATAATGCAATTTGGCAACCGGCAATGTAATTAGCATGCCGAATATTACTTGGAATGTGAATTGCAACTAAATCGCCAATAGATAAGACCATTTTACAATTTGGGCCCAAGTTAGAAGCAGAGCCTAAGGTGTAAATTATCGATAGTCCATATCTCGGAAACTATAAGAGATAATGCAATTTGGCAACCGGCAATGTAATTAGCATGCCGAATATTACTTGGAATGTGAATTGGAACGAAATCGCCAATAGATAAGACCATTTTACAATTTGGGCCCAAGTTAGAAGCAGAGCCTAAGGTGTAAATTATCGATAGTCCATATCTCGGAAACTATAAGAGATAATGCAATTTGGCAACCGGCAATGTAATTAGCATGCCGAATATTACTTGGAATGTGAATTGGAACGAAATCGCCAATAGATAAGACCATTTTACAATTTGGGCCCAAGTTAGAAGCAGAGCCTAAGGTGTAAATTATCGATAGTCCATATCTCGGAAACTATAAGTGATAATGCAATTTGGCAACCGGCAATGTAATTAGCATGCCGAATATTACTTGGAATGTGAATTGGAACGAAATCGCCAATAGATAAGACCATTTTACAATTTGGGCCCAAGTTAGAAGCAGAGCCTAAGGTGTAAATTATTGATAGTCCATATCTCGGAAACTATAAGAGATAATGCAATGTCGCAACCGGCAATGTAATTAGCATGCCGAATATCACTTGGAATGTGAATTGGGACGAAATCGCCAATAGATAAGACCATTTTACAATTTGGGCCCAAGTTAGAAGCAGAGCCTAAGGTGTAAATTATCGATAGTCCATATCTCGGAAACTATAAGAGATCATGCAATTTCGCAACCGGCAATGTAATTAGCATGCCGAATATTACTTGGAATGTGAATTGAAACGAAATCGCCAATAGATAAGACCATTTTACAATTTGGGCCCAAGTTAGAAGCAGAGCCTAAGGTGTAAATTATCGATAGTCCATATCTCGGAAACTATAAGAGATAATGCAATTTGGCAACCGGCAATGTAATTAGCATGCCGAATATTACTTGGAATGTGAATTGGAACGAAATCGCCAATAGATAAGACCATTTTACAATTTGGGCCCAAGTTAGAAGCAGAGCC
Source organism: Rhynchophorus ferrugineus (assembly GCF_030347505.1). Classification (NCBI taxonomy): domain Eukaryota; kingdom Metazoa; phylum Arthropoda; class Insecta; order Coleoptera; family Curculionidae; genus Rhynchophorus; species Rhynchophorus ferrugineus. Next base: position 356,012 of record NW_027472606.1, on the reverse strand, counting down.
TAAGGTGTAAATTATCGATAGTCCATATCTCGGAAACTATAAGAGATAATGCAATTTCGCAACCGGCAATGTAATTAGCATGCCGAATATTACTTGGAGTGTGAATTGGAACGAAATCGCCAATAGATAAGACCATTTTACAATTTGGGCCCAAGTTAGAAGCAGAGCCTAAGGTGTTAATTATCGATAGTCCATATCTCGGAAACTATAAGAGATAATGCAATTTGGCAACCGGCAATGTAATTAGCATGCCGAATATTACTTGGAATGTGAATTGGAACGAAATCGCCAATAGATAAGACCATTTTACAATTTGGGCCCAAGTTAGAAGCAGAGCCTAAGGTGTAAATTATCGATAGTCCATATCTCGGAAACTATAAGAGATAATGCAATTTGGCAACCGGCAATGTAATTAGAATGCCGAATATTACTTGGAATGTGAATTGGAACGAAATCGCCGATAGATAAGACCATTTTACAATTTGGGCCCAAGTTAGAAGCAGAGCCTAAGGTGTAAATTATCGATAGTCCATATCTCGGAAACTATAAGAGATAATGCAATTTGGCAACCGGCAATGTAATTAGCATGCCGAATATTACTTGGAATGTGAATTGCAACTAAATCGCCAATAGATAAGACCATTTTACAATTTGGGCCCAAGTTAGAAGCAGAGCCTAAGGTGTAAATTATCGATAGTCCATATCTCGGAAACTATAAGAGATAATGCAATTTGGCAACCGGCAATGTAATTAGCATGCCGAATACTACTTGGAATGTGAATTGGAACGAAATCGCCAATAGATAAGACCATTTTACAATTTGGGCCCAAGTTAGAAGCAGAGCCTAAGGTGTAAATTATCGATAGTCCATATCTCGGAAACTATAAGAGATAATGCAATTTGGCAACCGGCAATGTAATTAGCATGCCGAATATTACTTGGAATGTGAATTGGAACGAAATCGCCAATAGATAAGACCATTTTACAATTTGGGCCCAAGTTAGAAGCAGAGCCTAAGGTGTAAGTTATCGATAGTCCATATCTCGGAAACTATAAGATATAACGCAATTTGGCAACCGGCAATGTAATTAGCATGCCGAATATTACTTGGAATGTGAATTGGAACGAAATCGCCAATAGATAAGACCATTTTACAATTTGGGCCCAAGTTAGAAGCAGAGCCTAAGGTGTAAATTATCGATAGTCCATATCTCGGAAACTATAAGAGATAATGCAATTTGGCAACCGGCAATGTAATTAGCATGCCGAATATTACTTGGAATGTGAATTGCAACTAAATCGCCAATAGATAAGACCATTTTACAATTTGGGCCCAAGTTAGAAGCAGAGCCTAAGGTGTAAATTATCGATAGTCCATATCTCGGAAACTATAAGAGATAATGCAATTTGGCAACCGGCAATGTAATTAGCATGCCGAATATTACTTGGAATGTGAATTGGAACGAAATCGCCAATAGATAAGACCATTTTACAATTTGGGCCCAAGTTAGAAGCAGAGCCTAAGGTGTAAATTATCGATAGTCCATATCTCGGAAACTATAAGAGATAATGCAATTTCGCAACCGGCAATGTAATTAGCATGCCGAATATCACTTGGAATGTGAATTGGGACGAAATCGCCAATAGATAAGACCATTTTACAATTTGGGCCCAAGTTAGAAGCAGAGCCTAAGGTGTAAATTATCGATAGTCCATATCTCGGAAACTATAAGAGATAATGCAATTTGGCAACCGGCAATGTAATTAGCATGCCGAATATTACTTGGAATGTGAATTGGAACGAAATCGCCAATAGATAAGACCATTTTACAATTTGGGCCCAAGTTAGAAGCAGAGCCTAAGGTGTAAGTTATCGATAGTCCATATCTCGGAAACTATAAGATATAACGCAATTTGGCAACCGGCAATGTAATTAGCATGCCGAATATTACTTGGAATGTGAATTGGAACGAAATCGCCAATAGATAAGACCATTTTACAATTTGGGCCCAAGTTAGAAGCAGAGCCTAAGGTGTAAATTATCGATAGTCCATATCTCGGAAACTATAAGAGATAATGCAATTTGGCAACCGGCAATGTAATTAGCATGCCGAATATTACTTGGAATGTGAATTGCAACTAAATCGCCAATAGATAAGACCATTTTACAATTTGGGCCCAAGTTAGAAGCAGAGCCTAAGGTGTAAATTATCGATAGTCCATATCTCGGAAACTATAAGAGATAATGCAATTTGGCAACCGGCAATGTAATTAGCATGCCGAATATTACTTGGAATGTGAATTGGAACGAAATCGCCAATAGATAAGACCATTTTACAATTTGGGCCCAAGTTAGAAGCAGAGCCTAAGGTGTAAATTATCGATAGTCCATATCTCGGAAACTATAAGAGATAATGCAATTTCGCAACCTGCAATGTAATTAGCATGCCGAATATCACTTGGAATGTGAATTGGGACGAAATCGCCAATAGATAAGACCATTTTACAATTTGGGCCCAAGTTAGAAGCAGAGCCTAAGGTGTAAATTATCGATAGTCCATATCTCGGAAACTATAAGAGATAATGCAATTTGGCAACCGGCAATGTAATTAGCATGCCGAATATTACTTGGAATGTGAATTGGAACGAAATCGCCAATAGATAAGACCATTTTACAATTTGGGCCCAAGTTAGAAGCAGAGCCTAAGGTGTAAATTATTGATAGTCCATATCTCGGAAACTATAAGAGATAATGCAATTTCGCAACCGGCAATGTAATTAGCATGCCGAATATCACTTGGAATGTGAATTGGGACGAAATCGCCAATAGATAAGAAAATTTTACAATTTGGGCCCAAATTAGAAGCAGAGCCTAAGGTGTAAATTATCGATAGTCCATATCTCGGAAACTATAAGAGATAATGCAATTTGGCAACCGGCAATGTAATTAGCATGCCGAATATTACTTGGAATGTGAATTGGAACGAAATCGCCAATATATAAGACCATTTTACAATTTGGGCCCAAGTTAGAAGCAGAGCCTAAGGTGTAAATTATCGATAGTCCATATCTCGGAAACTATAAGAGATAATGCAATTTCGCAACCGGCAATGTAATTAGCATGCCGAATATTACTTGGAGTGTGAATTGGAACGAAATCGCCAATAGATAAGACCATTTTACAATTTGTGCCCAAGTTAGAAGCAGAGCCTAAGGTGTAAATTATCGATAGTCCATATCTCGGAAACTATAAGAGATAATGCAATTTGGCAACCGGCAATGTAATTAGCATGCCGAATATTACTTGGAATGTGAATTGGAACGAAATCGCCAATAGATAAGACCATTTTACAATTTGGGCCCAAGTTAGAAGCAGAGCCTAAGGTGTAAATTATCGATAGTCCATATCTCGGAAACTATAAGAGATAATGCAATTTGGCAACCGGCAATGTAATTAGCATGCCGAATATTACTTGGAATGTGAATTGGAACGAAATCGCCAATAGATAAGACCATTTTACAATTTGGGCCCAAGTTAGAAGCAGAGCCTAAGGTGTAAATTATCGATAGTCCATATCTCGGAAACTATAAGAGATAATGCAATTTGGCAACCGGCAATGTAATTAGCATGCCGAATATTACTTGGAATGTGAATTGGAACGAAATCGCCAATAGATAAGACCATTTTACAATTTGGGCCCAAGTTAGAAGCAGAGCCAAAGGTGTAAATTATCGATAGTCCATATCTCGGAAACTATAAGAGATAATGCAATTTGGCAACCGGCAATGTAATTAGCATGCCGAATATTACTTGGAATGTGAATTGGAACGAAATCGCCAATAGGTAAGACCATTTTACAATTTGGGCCCAAGTTAGAAGCAGAGCCTAAGGTGTAAATTATCGATAGTCCATATCTCGGAAACTATAAGAGATAATTCAATTTGGCAACCGGCAATGTAATTAGCATGCCGAATATTACTTGGAATGTGAATTGGAACGAAATCGCCAATAGATAAGACCATTTTACAATTTGGGCCCAAGTTAGAAGCAGAGCCTAAGGTGTAAATTATCGATAGTCCATATCTCGGAAACAATAAGAGATAATGCAATTTGGCAACCGGCAATGTAATTAGCATGCCGAATATTACTTGGAATGTGAATTGGAACGAAATCGCCAATAGATAAGACCATTTTACAATTTGGGCCCAAGTTAGAAACAGAGCCTAAGGTGTAAATTATCGATAGTCCATATCTCGGAAACTATAAGAGATAATGCAATTTGGCAACCGGCAATGTAATTAGCATGCCGAATATTACTTGGAATGTGAATTGGAACGAAATCGCCAATAGATAAGACCATTTTACAATTTGGGCCCAAGTTAGAAGCAGAGCCTATGGTGTAAATTATCGATAGTCCATATCTCGGAAACTATAAGAGATAATGCAATTTGGCAACCGGCAATGTAATTAGCATGCCGAATATTACTTGGAATGTGAATTGGAACGAAATCGCCAATAGATAAGACCATTTTACAATTTGGGCCCAAGTTAGAAGCAGAGCCTAAGGTGTAAATTATCGATAGTCCATATCTCTGAAACTATAAGAGATAATGCAATTTCGCAACCGGCAATGTAATTAGCATGCCGAATATTACTTGGAATGTGAATTGGGACGAAATCGCCAATAGATAAGGCCATTTTACAATTTGGGCCCAAGTTAGAAGCAGAGCCTAAGGTGTAAATTATCGATAGTCCATATCTCGGAAACTATAAGAGATAATGCAATTTGGCAACCGGCAATGTAATTAGCATGCCGAATATTACTTGGAATGTGAATTGGAACGAAATCGTCAATAGATAAGACCATTTTACAATTTGGGCCCAAGTTAGAAGTAGAGCCTAAGGTGTAAATTATTGATAGTCCATATCTCGGAAACTATAAGAGATAATGCAATTTGGCAACCGGCAATGTAATTAGCATGCCGAATATTACTTGGAATGTGAATTGGAACGAAATCGCCAATAGATAAGACCATTTTACAATTTGGGCCCAAGTTAGAAGCAGAGCCTAAGGTGTAAATTATCGATAGTCCATATCTCGGAAACTATAAGAGATAATGCAATTTGGCAACCGGCAATGTAATTAGCATGCCGAATATTACTTGGAATGTGAATTGGAACGAAATCGCCAATAGATAAGACCATTTTACAATTTGGGCCCAAGTTAGAAGCAGAGCCTAAGGTGTAAATTATCGATAGTCCATATCTCGGAAACTATAAGAGATAATGCAATTTCGCAACCGGCAATGTAATTAGCATGCCGAATATTACTTGGAGTGTGAATTGAACGAAATCGCCAATGATAAGACCATTTTACAATTTGGGCCCAAGTTAGAAGCAGAGCCTAAGGTGTAAATTATCGATAGTCCATATCTCGGAAACTATAAGAGATAATGCAATTTGGCAACCGGCAATGTAATTAGCATGCCGAATATTACTTGGAATGTGAATTGGAACGAAATCGCCAATAGATAAGACCATTTTACAATTTGGGCCCAAGTTAGAAGCAGAGCCTAAGGTGTAAATTATCGATAGTCCATATCTCGGAAACTATAAGAGGTAATGCAATTTGGCAACCGGCAATGTAATTAGCATGCCGAATATTACTTGGAATGTGAATTGGAACGAAATCGCCAATAGATAAGACCATTTTACAATTTGGGCCCAAGTTAGAAGCAGAGCCTAAGGTGTAAATTATCGATAGTCCATATCTCGGAAACTATAAGAGATAATGCAATTTCGCAACCGGCAATGTAATTAGCATGCCGAATATCACTTGGAATGTGAATTGGGACGAAATCGCCAATAGATAAGACCATTTTACAATTTGGGCCCAAGTTAGAAGCAGAGCCTAAGGTGTAAATTATCGATAGTCCATATCTCGGAAACTATAAGAGATAATGCAATTTGGCAACCGGCAATGTAATTAGCATGCCGAATATTACTTGGAATGTGAATTGGAACGAAATCGCCAATAGATAAGGCCATTTTACAATTTGGGCCCAAGTTAGAAGCAGAGCCTAAGGTGTAAATTATCGATAGTCCATATCTCGGAAACTATAAGAGATAATGCAATTTGGCAACCGGCAATGTAATTAGCATGCCGAATATTACTTGGAATGTGAATTGGAACGAAATCGCCAATAGGTAAGACCATTTTACAATTTGGGCCCAAGTTAGAAGCAGAGCCTAAGGTGTAAATTATCGATAGTCCATATCTCGTAAACTATAAGAGATAATTCAATTTGGCAACCGGCAATGTAATTAGCATGCCGAATATTACTTGGAATGTGAATTGGAACGAAATCGCCAATAGATAAGACCATTTTACAATTTGGGCCCAAGTTAGAAGCAGAGCCTAAGGTGTAAATTATCGATAGTCCATATCTCGGAAACTATAAGAGATAATGCAATTTGGCAACCGGCAATGTAATTAGCATGCCGAATATTACTTGGAATGTGAATTGGAACGAAATCGCCAATAGATAAGACCATTTTACAATTTGGGCCCAAGTTAGAAGCAGAGCCTAAGGTGTAAATTATCGATAGTCCATATCTCGGAAACTATAAGAGATAATGCAATTTGGCAACCGGCAATGTAATTAGCATGCCGAATATTACTTGGAATGTGAATTGGAACGAAATCGCCAATAGGTAAGACCATTTTACAATTTGGGCCCAAGTTAGAAGCAGAGCCTAAGGTGTAAATTATCGATAGTCCATATCTCGGAAACTATAAGAGATAATTCAATTTGGCAACCGGCAATGTAATTAGCATGCCGAATATTACTTGGAATGTGAATTGGAACGAAATCGCCAATAGATAAGACCATTTTACAATTTGGGCCCAAGTTAGAAGCAGAGCCTAAGGTGTAAATTATCGATAGTCCATATCTCGGAAACTATAAGAGATAATGCAATTTGGCAACCGGCAATGTAATTAGCATGCCGAATATTACTTGGAATGTGAATTGGAACGAAATCGCCAATAGATAAGACCATTTTACAATTTGGGCCCAAGTTAGAAGCAGAGCCTAAGGTGTAAATTATCGATAGTCCATATCTCGGAAACTATAAGAGATAATGCAATTTGGCAACCGGCAATGTAATTAGCATGCCGAATATTACTTGGAATGTGAATTGGAACGAAATCGCCAATAGATAAGACCATTTTACAATTTGGGCCCAAGTAAGAAGCAGAGCCTAAGGTGTAAATTATCGATAGTCCATATCTCGGAAACTATAAAAGTTAATGCAATTTGGCAACCGGCAATGTAATTAGCATGCCGAATATTACTTGGAATGTGAATTGGAACGAAATCGCCAATAGATAAGACCATTTTACAATTTGGGCCCAAGTTAGAAGCAGAGCCTAAGGTGTAAATTATCGATAGTCCATATCTCGGAAACTATAAGAGATAATGCAATTTGGCAACCGGCAATGTAATTAGCATGCCGAATATTACTTGGAATGTGAATTGGAACGAAATCGCCAATAGATAAGACCATTTTACAATTTGGGCCCAAGTTAGAAGCAGAGACTAAGGTGTAAATTATCGATAGTCCATATCTCTGAAACTATAAGAGATAATGCAATTTCGCAAACGGCAATGTAATTAGCATGCCGAATATTACTTGGAATGTGAATTGGGACGAAATCGCCAATAGAGAAGACCATTTTACAATTTGGGCCCAAGTTAGAAGCAGAGCCTAAGGTGTAAATTATCGATAGTCCATATCTCGGAAACTATAAGAGATAATGCAATTTGGCAACCGGCAATGTAATTAGCATGCCGAATATTACTTGGAATGTGAATTGGAACGAAATCGCCAATAGATAAGACCATTTTACAATTTGGGCCCAAGTTAGAAGCAGAGCCTAAGGTGTAAATTATCGATAGTCCATATCTCGGAAACTATAAGAGATAATGCAATTTCGCAACCGGCAATGTAATTAGCATGCCGAATATTACTTGGAGTGTGAATTGGAACGAAATCGCCAATAGATAAGACCATTTTACAATTTGGGCCCAAGTTAGAAGCAGAGCCTAAGGTGTAAATTATCGATAGTCCATATCTCGGAAACTATAAGAGATAATGCAATTTGGCAACCGGCAATGTAATTAGCATGCCGAATATTACTTGGAATGTGAATTAGAACGAAATCGCCAATAGATAAGACCATTTTACAATTTGGGCCCAAGTTAGAAGCAGAGCCTAAGGTGTAAATTATCGATAGTCCATATCTCGGAAACTATAAGAGATAATGCAATTTGGCAACCGGCAATGTAATTAGCATGCCGAATATTACTTGGAATGTGAATTGGAACGAAATCGCCAATAGATAAGACCATTTTACAATTTGGGCCCAAGTTAGAAGCAGAGCCTAAGGTGTAAATTATCGATAGTCTATATCTCGGAAACTATAAGAGATAATGCAATTTGGCAACCGGCAATGTAATTAGCATGCCGAATATTGCTTGGAATGTGAATTGGAACGAAATCGCCAATAGATAAGACCATTTTACAATTTGGGCCCAAGTTAGAAGCAGAGCCTAAGGTGTAAATTATCGATAGTCCATATCTCGGAAACTATAAGAGATAATGCAATTTGGCAACAGGCAATGTAATTAGCATGCCGAATATTACTTGGAATGTGAATTGGAACGAAATCGCCAATAGGTAAGGCCATTTTACAATTTGGGCCCAAGTTAGAAGCAGAGCCTAAGGTGTAAATTATCGATAGTCCATATCTCGGAAACTATAAGAGATAATTCAATTTGGCAACCGGCAATGTAATTAGCATGCCGAATATTACTTGGAATGTGAATTGGAACGAAATCGCCAATAGATAAGACCATTTTACAATTTGGGCCCAAGTTAGAAGCAGAGCCTAAGGTGTAAATTATCGATAGTCCATATCTCGGAAACTATAAGAGATAATGCAATTTGGCAACCGGCAATGTAATTAGCATGCCGAATATTACTTGGAATGTGAATTGGAACGAAATCGCCAATAGATAAGACCATTTTACAATTTGGGCCCAAGTTAGAAGCAGAGCCTAAGGTGTAAATTATCGATAGTCCATATCTCGGAATCTATAAGAGATAATGCAATTTGGCAACCGGCAATGTAATTAGCATGCCGAATATTACTTGGAATGTGAATTGGAACGAAATCGCCAATAGGTAAGGCCATTTTACAATTTGGGCCCAAGTTAGAAGCAGAGCCTAAGGTGTAAATTATCGATAGTCCATATCTCGGAAACTATAAGAGATAATTCAATTTGGCAACCGGCAATGTAATTAGCATGCCGAATATTACTTGGAATGTGAATTGGAACGAAATCGCCAATAGATAAGACCATTTTACAATTTGGGCCCAAGTTAGAAGCAGAGCCTAAGGTGTAAATTATCGATAGTCCATATCTCGGAAACTATAAGAGATAATGCAATTTGGCAACCGGCAATGTAATTAGCATGCCGAATATTACTTGGAATGTGAATTGGAACGAAATCGCCAATAGATAAGACCATTTTACAATTTGGGCCCAAGTTAGAAGCAGAGCCTAAGGTGTAAATTATCGTTAGTCCATCGATCGATGGACGATCCCGGAAACTATAAGAGATAATGCAATTTGGCAACCGGCAATGTAATTAGCATGCCGAATATTACTTGGAATGTGAATTGGAACGAAATCGCCAATAGATAAGACCATTTTACAATTTGGGCCCAAGTTAGAAGCAGAGCCTATGGTGTAAATTATCGATAGTCCATATCTCGGAAACTATAAGAGATAATGCAATTTGGTAACCGGCAATGTAATTAGCATGCCGAATATTACTTGGAATGTGAATTGGAACGAAATCGCCAATAGATAAGACCATTTTACAATTTGGGCCCAAGTTAGAAGCAGAGCCTAAGGTGTAAATTATCGATAGTCCATATCTCGGAAACTATAAGAGATAATGCAATTTGGCAACCGGCAATGTAATTAGCATGCCGAATATTACTTGGAAAGTGAATTGGAACGAAATCGCCAATAGATAAGACCATTTTACAATTTGGGCCCAAGTTAGAAGCAGAGCCTAAGGTGTAAATTATCGATAGTCCATATCTCGGAAACTATAAGAGATAATGCAATTTGGCAACCGGCAATGTAATTAGCATGCCGAATATTACTTGGAAAGTGAATTGGAACGAAATCGCCAATAGATAAGACCATTTTACAATTTCGGCCCAAGTTAGAAGCAGAGCCTAAGGTGTAAATTATCGATAGTCCATATCTCGGAAACTATAAGAGATAATGCAATTTGGCAACCGGCAATGTAATTAGCATGCCGAATATTACTTGGAATGTGAATTGGAACGAAATCGATAATAGATAAGACCATTTTACAATTTGGGCCCAAGTTAGAAGCAGAGCCTAAAGTGTAAATTATCGATAGTCCATATCTCGGAAACTATAAGAGATATTGCAATTTGGCAACCGGCAATGTAATTAGCATGCCGAATATTACTTGGAATGTGAATTGGAACGAGATCGCCAATAGATAAGACCATTTTACAATTTGGGCCCAAGTTAGAAGCAGAGCCTAAGGTGTAAATTATCGATAGTCCATATCTCGTAAACTATAAGAGATAATGCAATTTGGCAACCGGCAATGTAATTAGCATGCCGAATATTACTTGGAATGTGAATTGGAACGAAATCGCCAATAGATAAGACCATTTTACCATTTGGGCCCAAGTTAGAAGCAGAGCCTAAGGTGTAAATTACCGATAGTCCATATCTCGGAAACTATAAGAGTTAATGCAATTTGGCAACCGGCAATGTAATTAGCATGCCGAATATTACTTGGAATGTGAATTGGAACGAAATCGCCAATAGATAAGACCATTTTACAATTTGGGCCCAAGTTAGAAGCAGAGCCTAAGGTGTAAATTATCGATAGTCCATATCTCGGAAACTATAAGAGATAATGCAATTTGGCAACCGGCAATGTAATTAGCATGCCGAATATTACTTGGAATGTGAATTGGAACGAAATCGCCAATAGATAAGACCATTTTACAATTTGGGCCCAAGTTAGAAGCAGAGCCTAAGGTGTAAATTATCGATAGTCCATATCTCTGAAACTATAAGAGATAATGCAATTTCGCAAACGGCAATGTAATTAGCATGAAGAATATTACTTGGAATGTGAATTGGGACGAAATCGCCAATAGAGAAGACCATTTTACAATTTGGGCCCAAGTTAGAAGCAGAGCCTAAGGTGTAAATTATCGATAGTCCATATCTCGGAAACTATAAGAGATAATGCAATTTGGCAACCGGCAATGTAATTAGCATGCCGAATATTACTTGGAATGTGAATTGGAACGAAATCGCTAATAGATAAGACCATTTTACAATTTGGGCCCAAGTTACAAGCAGAGCCTAAGGTGTAAATTATCGATAGTCCATATCTCGGAAACTATAAGAGATAATGCAATTTCGCAACCGGCAATGTAATTAGCATGCCGAATATTACTTGGAGTGTGAATTGGAACGAAATCGCCAATAGATAAGACCATTTTACAATTTGGGCCCAAGTTAGAAGCAGAGCCTAAGGTGTAAATTATCGATAGTCCATATCTCGGAAACTATAAGAGATAATGCAATTTGGCAACCGGCAATGTAATTAGCATGCCGAATATTACTTGGAATGTGAATTGGAACGAAATCGCCAATAGATAAGACCATTTTACAATTTGGGCCCAAGTTAGAAGCAGAGCCTAAGGTGTAAATTATCGATAGTCCATATCTCGGAAACTATAAGAGATAATGCAATTTGGCAACCGGCAATGTAATTAGCATGACGAATATTACTTGGAATGTGAATTGGAACGGAATCGCCAATAGATAAGACCATTTTACAATTTGGGCCCAAGTTAGAAGCAGAGCCTAAGGTGTAAATTATCGATAGTCCATATCTCGGAAACTATAAGAGATAATGCAATTTGGCAACCGGCAATGTAATTAGCATACCGAATATTACTTGGAATGTGAATTGGAACGAAATCGCCAATAGATAAGACCATTTTACAATTTGGGCCCAAGTTAGAAGCAGAGCCTAAGGTGTAAATTATTGATAGTCCATATCTCGGAAACTATAAGAGATAATGCAATTTCGCAACCGGCAATGTAATTAGCATGGCGAATATCACTTGGAATGTGAATTGGGACGAAATCGCCAATAGATAAGACCATTTTACAATTTGGGCCCAAGTTAGAAGCAGAGCCTAAGGTGTAAATTATCGATAGTCCATATCTCGGAAACTATAAGAGATAATGCAATTTGGCAACCGGCAATGTAATTAGCATGCCGAATATTACTTGGAATGTGAATTGGAACGAAATCGCCAATAGATAAGACCATTTTACAATTTGGGCCCAAGTTAGAAGCAGAGCCTAAGGTGTAAATTATCGATAGTCCATATCTCGGAAACTATAAGAGATAATGCAATTTGGCAACCGGCAATGTAATTAGCATGCCGAATATTACTTGGAATGTGAATTGGAACGAAATCGCCAATAGATAAGACCATTTTACAATTTGGGCCCAAGTAAGAAGCAGAGCCTAAGGTGTAAATTATCGATAGTCCATATCTCGGAAACTATAAGAGATAATGCAATTTGGCAACCGGCAATGTAATTAGCATGCCGAATATTACTTGGAATGTGAATTGGAACGAAATCGCCAATAGATAAGACCATTTTACAATTTGGGCCCAAGTTAGAAGCAGAGCCTAAGGTGTAAATTATCGATAGTCCATATCTCGGAGACTATAAGAGATAATGCAATTTGGCAACCGGCAATGTAATTAGCATGCCGAATATTACTTGGAATGTGAATTGGAACGAAATCGCCAATAGATAAGACCATTTTACAATTTGGGCCCAAGTTAGAAGCAGAGCCTAAGGTGTAAATTATCGATAGTCCATATCTCGGAAACTATAAGAGATAATGCAATTTGGCAACCGGCAATTTAATTAGCATGCCGAATATTACTTGGAATGAGAATTGGAACGAAATCGCCAATAGATAAGACCATTTTACAATTTGGGCCCAAGTTAGAAGCAGAGCCTAAGGTGTAAATTATCGATAGTCCATATCTCGGAAACTATAAGAGATAATGCAATTTGGCAACCGGCAATGTAATTAGCATGCCGAATATTACTTGGAATGTGAATTGGAACGAAATCGCCAATAGATAAGACCATTTTACGATTTGGGCCAAGTTAGAAGCAGAGCCTAAGGTGTAAATTATCGATAGTCCATATCTCGGAAACTATAAGAGATAATGCAATTTGGCAACCGGCAATGTAATTAGCATGCCGAATATTACTTGGAATGTGAATTGGAACGAAATCGCCAATAGATAAGACCATTTTACAATTTGGGCCCAAGTTAGAAGCAGAGCCTAAGGTGTAAATTATTGATAGTCCATATCTCGGAAACTATAAGAGATAATGCAATTTCGCAACCGGCAATGTAATTAGCATGCCGAATATTACTTGGAATGTGAATTCGAACGAAATCGCCAATAGATAAGACCATTTTACAATTTGGGCCCAAGTTAGAAGCAGAGCCTAAGGTGTAAATTATTGATAGTCCATATCTCGGAAACTACAAGAGATAATGCAATTTGGCAACCGGCAATGTAATTAGCATGCCGAATATTACTTGGAATGTGAATTGGAACGAAATCGCCAATAGATAAGACCATTTTACAATTTGGGCCCAAGTTAGAAGCAGAGCCTAAGGTGTAAATTATCGATAGTCCATATCTCGGAAACTATAAGAGATAATGCAATTTGGCAACCGGCAATGTAATTAGCATGCCGAATATTACTTGGAAAGTGAATTGGAACGAAATCGCCAATAGATAAGACCATTTTACAATTTGGGCCCAAGTTAGAAGCAGAGCCTAAGGTGTAAATTATCGATAGTCCATATCTCGGAAACTATAAGAGATAATGCAATTTGGCAACCGGCAATGTAATTAGCATGCCGAATATTACTTGGAATGTGAATTGGAACGAAATCGCCAATAGATAAGACCATTTTACAATTTGGGCCCAAGTTAGAAGCAGAGCCTAAGGTGTAAATTATTGATAGTCCATATCTCGGAAACTATAAGAGATAATGCAATTTCGCAACCGGCAATGTAATTAGCATGCCGAATATCACTTGGAATGTGAATTGGGACGAAATCGCCAATAGATAAGTCCATTTTACAATTTGGGCCCAAGTTAGAAGCAGAGCCTAAGGTGTAAATTATCGATAGTCTATATCTCGGAAACTATAAGAGATAATGCAATTTGGCAACCGGCAATGTAATTAGCATGCCGAATATTACTTGGAATGTGAATTTTAACGAAATCGATAATAGATAAGACCATTTTACAATTTGGGCCCAAGTTAGAAGCAGAGCCTAAAGTGTAAATTATCGATAGTCCATATCTCGGAAACTATAAGAGATATTGCAATTTGGCAACCGGCAATGTAATTAGCATGCCGAATATTACTTGGAATGTGAATTGGAACGAAATCGCCAATAGATAAGACCATTTTACAATTTGGGCCCAAGTTAGAAGCAGAGCCTAAAGTGTAAATTATCGATAGTCCATATCTCGGAAACTATAAGAGATATTGCAATTTGGCAACCGGCAATGTAATTAGCATGCCGAATATTACTTGGAATGTGAATTTTAACGAAATCGATAATAGATAAGACCATTTTACAATTTGGGCCCAAGTTAGAAGCAGAGCCTAAGGTGTAAATTATCGATAGTCCATATCTCGGAAACTATAAGAGTTAATGCAATTTGGCAACCGGCAATGTAATTAGCATGCCGAATATTACTTGGAATGTGAATTGGAACGAAATCGCCAATAGATAAGACCATTTTACAATTTGGGCCCAAGTTAGAAGCAGAGCCTAAGGTGTAAATTATCGATAGTCCATATCTCGGAAACTATAAGAGATAATGCAATTTGGCAACCGGCAATATAATTAGCATGCCGAATATTACTTGGAATGTGAATTGGAACGAAATCGCCAATAGATAAGGCCATTTTACAATTTGGGCCCAAGTTAGAAGCAGAGCCTAAGGTGTAAATTATCGATAGTCCATATCTCGGAAACTATAAGAGATAATGCAATTTGGCAACCGGCAATGTAATTAGCATGCCGAATATTACTTGGAGTGTGAATTGGAACGAAATCGCCAATAGGTAAGACCATTTTACAATTTGGGCCCAAGTTAGAAGCAGAGCCTAAGGTGTAAATTATCGACAGTCCATATCTCGGAAACTATAAGAGATAATGCAATTTGGCAACCGGCAATGTAATTAGCATGCCGAATATTACTTGGAATGTGAATTGGAACGAAATCGCCAATAGATAAGACCATTTTACAATTTGGGCCCAAGTTAGAAGCAGAGCCTAAGGTGTAAATTATCGATAGTCCATATCTCGGAAACTATAAGAGATAATGCAATTTGGCAACCGGCAATGTAATTAGCATGCCGAATATTACTTGGAATGTGAATTGGAACGAAATCGCCAATAGATAAGACCATTTTACAATTTGGGCCCAAGTTAGAAGCAGAGCCTAAGGTGTAAATTATTGATAGTCCATATCTCGGAAAATATAAGAGATAATGCAATTTCGCAACCGGCAATGTAATTAGCATGCCGAATATCACTTGGAATGTGAATTGGGACGAAATCGCCAATAGATAAGACCATTTTACAATTTGGGCCCAAGTTAGAAGCAGAGCCTAAGGTGTAAATTATCGAAAGTCCATATCTCGAAAACTATAAGAGATAATGCAATTTGGCAACCGGCAATGTAATTAGCATGCCGAATATTACTTGGAATGTGAATTGGAACGAAATCGCCAATAGATAAGACCATTTTACAATTTGGGCCCAAGTTAGAAGCAGAGCCTAAAGTGTAAATTATCGATAGTCCATATCTCGGAAACTATAAGAGATAATGCAATTTGGCAACCGGCAATGTAATTAGCATGCCGAATATTACTTGGAATGTGAATTGGAACGAAATCGCCAATAGATAAGACCATTTTACAATTTGGGCCCAAGTTAGAAGCGAGCCTAAGGTGTAAATTATCGATAGTCCATATCTCGGAAACTATAAGAGATAATGCAATTTGGCAACCGGCAATGTAATTAGCATGCCGAATATTACTTGGAATGTGAATTGGAACGAAATCGCCAATAGATAAGACCATTTTACAATTTGGGCCCAAGTTATAAGCAGAGCCTATGGTGTAAATTATCGATAGTCCATATCTCGGAAACTATAAGAGATAATGCAATTTGGCAACCGGCAATGTAATTAGCATGCCGAATATTACTTGAAATGTGAATTGGAACGAAATCGCTAATAGATAAGACCATTTTACAATTTGGGCCCAAGTTAGAAGCAGAGCCTAAGGTGTAAATTATCGATAGTCCATATCTCGGAAACTATAAGAGTTAATGCAATTTGGCAACCGGCAATGTAATTAGCATGCCGAATATTACTTGGAATGTGAATTGGAACGAAATCGCCAATAGATAAGACCATTTTACAATTTGGGCCCAAGTTAGAAGCAGAGCCTAAGGTGTAAATTATCGATAGTCCATATCTCGGAAACTATAAGAGATAATGCAATTTGGCAACCGGCAATGTAATTAGCATGCCGAATATTACTTGGAATGTGAATTGGAACGAAATCGCCAATAGATAAGACCATTTTACAATTTGGGCCCAAGTTAGAAGCAGAGCCTAAGGTGTAAATTATCGATAGTCCATATCTCGGAAACTATAAGAGATAATGCAATTTGGCAACCGGCAATGTAATTAGCATGCCGAATATTACTTGGAATGTGAATTGGAACGAAATCGCCAATAGGTAAGACCATTTTACAATTTGGGCCCAAGTTAGAAGCAGAGCCTAAGGTGTAAATTATCGATAGTCCATATCTCGGAAACTATAAGAGATAATTCAATTTGGCAACCGGCAATGTAATTAGCATGCCGAATATTACTTGGAATGTGAATTGGAACGAAATCGCCAATAGATAAGACCATTTTACAATTTGGGCCCAAGTTAGAAGCAGAGCCTAAGGTGTAAATTATCGATAGTCCATATCTCGGAAACTATAAGAGATAATGCAATTTGGCAACCGGCAATGTAATTAGCATGCCGAATATTACTTGGAATGTGAATTGGAACGAAATCGCCAATAGATAAGACCATTTTACAATTTGGGCCCAAGTTAGAAGCAGAGCCTAAGGTGTAAATTATCGATAGTCCATATCTCGGAAACTATAAGAGATAATGCAATTTGGCAACCGGCAATGTAATTAGCATGCCGAATATTACTTGGAATGTGAATTGGAACGAAATCGCCAATAGATAAGACCATTTTACAATTTGGGCCCAAGTTAGAAGCAGAGCCTAAGGTGTAAATTATCGATAGTCCATATCTCGGAAACTATAAAAGTTAATGCAATTTGGCAACCGGCAATGTAATTAGCATGCCGAATATTACTTGGAATGTGAATTGGAACGAAATCGCCAATAGATAAGACCATTTTACAATTTGGGCCCAAGTTAGAAGCAGAGCCTAAGGTGTAAATTATCGATAGTCCATATCTCGGAAACTATAAGAGATAATGCAATTTGGCAACCGGCAATGTAATTAGCATGCCGAATATTACTTGGAATGTGAATTGGAACGAAATCGCCAATAGATAAGACCATTTTACAATTTGGGCCCAAGTTAGAAGCAGAGACTAAGGTGTAAATTATCGATAGTCCATATCTCTGAAACTATAAGAGATAATGCAATTTCGCAAACGGCAATGTAATTAGCATGCCGAATATTACTTGGAATGTGAATTGGGACGAAATCGCCAATAGAGAAGACCATTTTACAATTTGGGCCCAAGTTAGAAGCAGAGCCTAAGGTGTAAATTATCGATAGTCCATATCTCGGAAACTATAAGAGATAATGCAATTTGGCAACCGGCAATGTAATTAGCATGCCGAATATTACTTGGAATGTGAATTGGAACGAAATCGCCAATAGATAAGACCATTTTACAATTTGGGCCCAAGTTAGAAGCAGAGCCTAAGGTGTAAATTATCGATAGTCCATATCTCGGAAACTATAAGAGATAATGCAATTTCGCAACCGGCAATGTAATTAGCATGCCGAATATTACTTGGAGTGTGAATTGGAACGAAATCGCCAATAGATAAGACCATTTTACAATTTGGGCCCAAGTTAGAAGCAGAGCCTAAGGTGTAAATTATCGATAGTCCATATCTCGGAAACTATAAGAGATAATGCAATTTGGCAACCGGCAATGTAATTAGCATGCCGAATATTACTTGGAATGTGAATTGGAACGAAATCGCCAATAGATAAGACCATTTTACAATTTGGGCCCAAGTTAGAAGCAGAGCCTAAGGTGTAAATTATCGATAGTCCATATCTCGGAAACTATAAGAGATAATGCAATTTGGCAACCGGCAATGTAATTAGCATGCCGAATATTGCTTGGAATGTGAATTGGAACGAAATCGCCAATAGATAAGACCATTTTACAATTTGGGCCCAAGTTAGAAGCAGAGCCTAAGGTGTAAATTATCGATAGTCCATATCTCGGAAACTATAAGAGATAATGCAATTTGGCAACCGGCAATGTAATTAGCATGCCGAATATTACTTGGAATGTGAATTGGAACGAAATCGCCAATAGATAAGACCATTTTACAATTTGGGCCCAAGTTAGAAGCAGAGCCTAAGGTGTAAATTATCGATAGTCCATATCTCGGAAACTATAAGAGATAATGCAATTTGGCAACCGGCAATGTAATTAGCATGCCGAATATTGCTTGGAATGTGAATTGGAACGAAATCGCCAATAGATAAGACCATTTTACAATTTGGGCCCAAGTTAGAAGCAGAGCCTAAGGTGTAAATTATCGATAGTCCATATCTCGGAAACTATAAGAGATAATGCAATTTGGCAACAGGCAATGTAATTAGCATGCCGAATATTACTTGGAATGTGAATTGGAACGAAATCGCCAATAGGTAAGGCCATTTTACAATTTGGGCCCAAGTTAGAAGCAGAGCCTAAGGTGTAAATTATCGATAGTCCATATCTCGGAAACTATAAGAGATAATGCAATTTGGCAACCGGCAATGTAATTAGCATGCCGAATATCACTTGGAATGTGAATTGGGACGAAATCGCCAATAGATAAGACCATTTTACAATTTGGGCTCAAGTTAGAAGCAGAGCCTAAGGTGTAAATTATCGATAGTCCATATCTCGGAAACTATAAGAGATAATGCAATTTGGCAACCGGCAATGTAATTAGCATGCCGAATATTACTTGGAATGTGAATTGGAACGAAATCGCCAATAGATAAGACCATTTTACAATTTGGGCCCAAGTTAGAAGCAGAGCCTAAGGTGTAAATTATCGATAGTCCATATCTCGGAAACTATAAGAGATAATGCAATTTGGCAACCGGCAATGTAATTAGCATGCCGAATATTACTTGGAATGTGAATTGGAACGAAATCGCCAATAGGTAAGACCATTTTACAAATTGGGCCCAAGTTAGAAGCAGAGCCTAAGGTGTAAATTATCGATAGTCCATATCTCGGAAACTATAAGAGATAATGCAATTTGGCAACCGGCAATGTAATTAGCATGCCGAATATTACTTGGAATGTGAATTGCAACTAAATCGCCAATAGATAAGACCATTTTACAATTTAGGCCCAAGTTAGAAGCAGAGCCTAAGGTGTAAATTATCGATGGTCCATATCTCGGAAACTATAAGAGATAATGCAATTTGGCAACCGGCAATGTAATTAGCATGCCGAATATTACTTGGAATGTGAATTGGAACGAAATCGCCAATAGATAAGACCATTTTACAATTTGGGCCCAAGTTATAAGCAGAGCCTATGGTGTAAATTATCGATAGTCCTTATCTCGGAAACTATAAGAGATAATGCAATTTGGCAACCGGCAATGTAATTAGCATGCCGAATATTGCTTGGAATGTGAATTGGAACGAAATCGCCAATAGATAAGACCATTTTACAATTTGGGCCCAAGTTAGATGCAGAGCCTAAGGTGTAAATTATCGATAGTCCATATCTCGGAAACTATAAGAGATAATGCAATTTGGCAACAGGCAATGTAATTAGCATGCCGAATATTACTTGGAATGTGAATTGGAACGAAATCGCCAATAGGTAAGGCCATTTTACAATTTGGGCCCAAGTTAGAAGCAGAGCCTAAGGTGTAAATTATCGATAGTCCATATCTCGGAAACTATAAGAGATAATGCAATTTGGCAACCGGCAATGTAATTAGCATGCCGAATATTACTTGGAATGTGAATTGGAACGAAATCGCCAATAGATAAGACCATTTTACAATTTGGGCCCAAGTTAGAAGCAGAGCCTAAGGTGTAAATTATTGATAGTCCATATCTCGGAAACTATAAGAGATAATGCAAATTCGCAACCGGCAATGTAATTAGCATGCCGAATATCACTTGGAATGTGAATTGGGACGAAATCGCCAATAGATAAGACCATTTTACAATTTGGGCTCAAGTTAGAAGCAGAGCCTAAGGTGTAAATTATCGATAGTCCATATCTCGGAAACTATAAGAGATAATGCAATTTGGCAACCGGCAATGTAATTAGCATGCCGAATATTACTTGGAATGTGAATTGGAACGAAATCGCCAATAGATAAGACCATTTTACAATTTGGGCCCAAGTTAGAAGCAGAGCCTAAGGTGTAAATTATCGATAGTCCATATCTCGGAAACTATAAGAGATAATGCAATTTGGCAACCGGCAATGTAATTAGCATGCCGAATATTACTTGGAATGTGAATTGGAACGAAATCGCCAATAGGTAAGACCATTTTACAAATTGGGCCCAAGTTAGAAGCAGAGCCTAAGGTGTAAATTATCGATAGTCCATATCTCGGAAACTATAAGAGATAATGCAATTTGGCAACCGGCAATGTAATTAGCATGCCGAATATTACTTGGAATGTGAATTGGAACTAAATCGCCAATAGATAAGACCATTTTACAATTTAGGCCCAAGTTAGAAGCAGAGCCTAAGGTGTAAATTATCGATAGTCCATATCTCGGAAACTATAAGAGATAATGCAATTTGGCAACCGGCAATGTAATTAGCATGCCGAATATTACTTGGAATGTGAATTGGAACGAAATCGCCAATAGATAAGACCATTTTACAATTTGGGCCCAAGTTATAAGCAGAGCCTAAGGTGTAAATTATCGATAGTCCATATCTCGGAAACTATAAGAGATAATGCAATTTGGCAACCGGCAATGTAATTAGCATGCCGAATATTACTTGAAATGTGAATTGGAACGAAATCGCTAATAGATAAGACCATTTTACAATTTGGGCCCAAGTTAGAAGCAGAGCCTAAGGTGTAAATTATCGATAGTCCATATCTCGGAAACTATAAGAGTTAATGCAATTTGGCAACCGGCAATGTAATTAGCATGCCGAATATTACTTGGAATGTGAATTGGAACGAAATCGCCAATAGATAAGACCATTTTACAATTTGGGCCCAAGTTAGAAGCAGAGCCTAAGGTGTAAATTATCGATAGTCCATATCTCGGAAACTATAAGAGATAATGCAATTTGGCAACCGGCAATGTAATTAGCATGCCGAATATTACTTGGAATGTGAATTGGAACGAAATCGCCAATAGATAAGACCATTTTACAATTTGGGCCCAAGTTAGAAGCAGAGCCTAAGGTGTAAATTATCGATAGTCCATATCTCGGAAACTATAAGAGATAATGCAATTTGGCAACCGGCAATGTAATTAGCATGCCGAATATTACTTGGAATGTGAATTGGAACGAAATCGCCAATAGATAAGACCATTTTACAATTTGGGCCCAAGTTAGAAGCAGAGCCTAAGGTGTAAATTATCGATAGTCCATATCTCGGAAACTATAAGAGATAATGCAATTTGGCAACCGGCAATGTAATTAGCATGCCGAATATTACTTGGAATGTGAATTGGAACGAAATCGCCAATAGATAAGACCATTTTACAATTTGGGCCCAAGTTAGAAGCAGAGCCTAAGGTGTAAATTATCGATATTCCATATCTCGGAAACTATAAGAGATAATGCAATTTGGCAACCGGCAATGTAATTAGCATGCCGAATATTACTTGGAATGTGAATTGGAACGAAATCGCCAATAGATAAGACCATTTTACAATTTGGGCCCAAGTTAGAAGCAGAGCCTAAGGTGTAAATTATCGATAGTCCATATCTCGGAAACTATAAGAGATAATGCAATTTGGCAACCGGCAATGTAATTAGCATGCCGAATATTACTTGGAATGTGAATTGGAACGAAATCGCCAATAGATAAGACCATTTTACAATTTGGGCCCAAGTTAGAAGCGAGCCTAAGGTGTAAATTATCGATAGTCCATATCTCGGAAACTATAAGAGATAATGCAATTTGGCAACCGGCAATGTAATTAGCATGCCGAATATTACTTGGAATGTGAATTGGAACGAAATCGCCAATAGATAAGACCATTTTACAATTTGGGCCCAAGTTATAAGCAGAGCCTATGGTGTAAATTATCGATAGTCCATATCTCGGAAACTATAAGAGATAATGCAATTTGGCAACCGGCAATGTAATTAGCATGCCGAATATTACTTGAAATGTGAATTGGAACGAAATCGCTAATAGATAAGACCATTTTACAATTTGGGCCCAAGTTAGAAGCAGAGCCTAAGGTGTAAATTATCGATAGTCCATATCTCGGAAACTATAAGAGTTAATGCAATTTGGCAACCGGCAATGTAATTAGCATGCCGAATATTACTTGGAATGTGAATTGGAACGAAATCGCCAATAGATAAGACCATTTTACAATTTGGGCCCAAGTTAGAAGCAGAGCCTAAGGTGTAAATTATCGATAGTCCATATCTCGGAAACTATAAGAGATAATGCAATTTGGCAACCGGCAATGTAATTAGCATGCCGAATATTACTTGGAATGTGAATTGGAACGAAATCGCCAATAGATAAGACCATTTTACAATTTGGGCCCAAGTTAGAAGCAGAGCCTAAGGTGTAAATTATCGATAGTCCATATCTCGGAAACTATAAGAGATAATGCAATTTGGCAACCGGCAATGTAATTAGCATGCCGAATATTACTTGGAATGTGAATTGGAACGAAATCGCCAATAGGTAAGACCATTTTACAATTTGGGCCCAAGTTAGAAGCAGAGCCTAAGGTGTAAATTATCGATAGTCCATATCTCGGAAACTATAAGAGATAATTCAATTTGGCAACCGGCAATGTAATTAGCATGCCGAATATTACTTGGAATGTGAATTGGAACGAAATCGCCAATAGATAAGACCATTTTACAATTTGGGCCCAAGTTAGAAGCAGAGCCTAAGGTGTAAATTATCGATAGTCCATATCTCGGAAACTATAAGAGATAATGCAATTTGGCAACCGGCAATGTAATTAGCATGCCGAATATTACTTGGAATGTGAATTGGAACGAAATCGCCAATAGATAAGACCATTTTACAATTTGGGCCCAAGTTAGAAGCAGAGCCTAAGGTGTAAATTATCGATAGTCCATATCTCGGAAACTATAAGAGATAATGCAATTTGGCAACCGGCAATGTAATTAGCATGCCGAATATTACTTGGAATGTGAATTGGAACGAAATCGCCAATAGATAAGACCATTTTACAATTTGGGCCCAAGTTAGAAGCAGAGCCTAAGGTGTAAATTATCGATAGTCCATATCTCGGAAACTATAAAAGTTAATGCAATTTGGCAACCGGCAATGTAATTAGCATGCCGAATATTACTTGGAATGTGAATTGGAACGAAATCGCCAATAGATAAGACCATTTTACAATTTGGGCCCAAGTTAGAAGCAGAGCCTAAGGTGTAAATTATCGATAGTCCATATCTCGGAAACTATAAGAGATAATGCAATTTGGCAACCGGCAATGTAATTAGCATGCCGAATATTACTTGGAATGTGAATTGGAACGAAATCGCCAATAGATAAGACCATTTTACAATTTGGGCCCAAGTTAGAAGCAGAGACTAAGGTGTAAATTATCGATAGTCCATATCTCTGAAACTATAAGAGATAATGCAATTTCGCAAACGGCAATGTAATTAGCATGCCGAATATTACTTGGAATGTGAATTGGGACGAAATCGCCAATAGAGAAGACCATTTTACAATTTGGGCCCAAGTTAGAAGCAGAGCCTAAGGTGTAAATTATCGATAGTCCATATCTCGGAAACTATAAGAGATAATGCAATTTGGCAACCGGCAATGTAATTAGCATGCCGAATATTACTTGGAATGTGAATTGGAACGAAATCGCCAATAGATAAGACCATTTTACAATTTGGGCCCAAGTTAGAAGCAGAGCCTAAGGTGTAAATTATCGATAGTCCATATCTCGGAAACTATAAGAGATAATGCAATTTCGCAACCGGCAATGTAATTAGCATGCCGAATATTACTTGGAGTGTGAATTGGAACGAAATCGCCAATAGATAAGACCATTTTACAATTTGGGCCCAAGTTAGAAGCAGAGCCTAAGGTGTAAATTATCGATAGTCCATATCTCGGAAACTATAAGAGATAATGCAATTTGGCAACCGGCAATGTAATTAGCATGCCGAATATTACTTGGAATGTGAATTGGAACGAAATCGCCAATAGATAAGACCATTTTACAATTTGGGCCCAAGTTAGAAGCAGAGCCTAAGGTGTAAATTATCGATAGTCCATATCTCGGAAACTATAAGAGATAATGCAATTTGGCAACCGGCAATGTAATTAGCATGCCGAATATTACTTGGAATGTGAATTGGAACGAAATCGCCAATAGATAAGACCATTTTACAATTTGGGCCCAAGTTAGAAGCAGAGCCTAAGGTGTAAATTATCGATAGTCCATATCTCGGAAACTATAAGAGATAATGCAATTTGGCAACCGGCAATGTAATTAGCATGCCGAATATTGCTTGGAATGTGAATTGGAACGAAATCGCCAATAGATAAGACCATTTTACAATTTGGGCCCAAGTTAGAAGCAGAGCCTAAGGTGTAAATTATCGATAGTCCATATCTCGGAAACTATAAGAGATAATGCAATTTGGCAACCGGCAATGTAATTAGCATGCCGAATATTACTTGGAATGTGAATTGGAACGAAATCGCCAATAGATAAGACCATTTTACAATTTGGGCCCAAGTTAGAAGCAGAGCCTAAGGTGTAAATTATCGATAGTCCATATCTCGGAAACTATAAGAGATAATGCAATTTGGCAACCGGCAATGTAATTAGCATGCCGAATATTGCTTGGAATGTGAATTGGAACGAAATCGCCAATAGATAAGACCATTTTACAATTTGGGCCCAAGTTAGAAGCAGAGCCTAAGGTGTAAATTATCGATAGTCCATATCTCGGAAACTATAAGAGATAATGCAATTTGGCAACAGGCAATGTAATTAGCATGCCGAATATTACTTGGAATGTGAATTGGAACGAAATCGCCAATAGGTAAGGCCATTTTACAATTTGGGCCCAAGTTAGAAGCAGAGCCTAAGGTGTAAATTATCGATAGTCCATATCTCGGAAACTATAAGAGATAATGCAATTTGGCAACCGGCAATGTAATTAGCATGCCGAATATTACTTGGAATGTGAATTGGAACGAAATCGCCAATAGATAAGACCATTTTACAATTTGGGCCCAAGTTAGAAGCAGAGCCTAAGGTGTAAATTATTGATAGTCCATATCTCGGAAACTATAAGAGATAATGCAAATTCGCAACCGGCAATGTAATTAGCATGCCGAATATCACTTGGAATGTGAATTGGGACGAAATCGCCAATAGATAAGACCATTTTACAATTTGGGCTCAAGTTAGAAGCAGAGCCTAAGGTGTAAATTATCGATAGTCCATATCTCGGAAACTATAAGAGATAATGCAATTTGGCAACCGGCAATGTAATTAGCATGCCGAATATTACTTGGAATGTGAATTGGAACGAAATCGCCAATAGATAAGACCATTTTACAATTTGGGCCCAAGTTAGAAGCAGAGCCTAAGGTGTAAATTATCGATAGTCCATATCTCGGAAACTATAAGAGATAATGCAATTTGGCAACCGGCAATGTAATTAGCATGCCGAATATTACTTGGAATGTGAATTGGAACGAAATCGCCAATAGGTAAGACCATTTTACAAATTGGGCCCAAGTTAGAAGCAGAGCCTAAGGTGTAAATTATCGATAGTCCATATCTCGGAAACTATAAGAGATAATGCAATTTGGCAACCGGCAATGTAATTAGCATGCCGAATATTACTTGGAATGTGAATTGCAACTAAATCGCCAATAGATAAGACCATTTTACAATTTAGGCCCAAGTTAGAAGCAGAGCCTAAGGTGTAAATTATCGATAGTCCATATCTCGGAAACTATAAGAGATAATGCAATTTGGCAACCGGCAATGTAATTAGCATGCCGAATATTACTTGGAATGTGAATTGGAACGAAATCGCCAATAGATAAGACCATTTTACAATTTGGGCCCAAGTTATAAGCAGAGCCTATGGTGTAAATTATCGATAGTCCTTATCTCGGAAACTATAAGAGATAATGCAATTTGGCAACCGGCAATGTAATTAGCATGCCGAATATTGCTTGGAATGTGAATTGGAACGAAATCGCCAATAGATAAGACCATTTTACAATTTGGGCCCAAGTTAGATGCAGAGCCTAAGGTGTAAATTATCGATAGTCCATATCTCGGAAACTATAAGAGATAATGCAATTTGGCAACAGGCAATGTAATTAGCATGCCGAATATTACTTGGAATGTGAATTGGAACGAAATCGCCAATAGGTAAGACCATTTTACAATTTGGGCCCAAGTTAGAAGCAGAGCCTAAGGTGTAAATTATCGATAGTCCATATCTCGGAAACTATAAGAGATAATGCAATTTGGCAACCGGCAATGTAATTAGCATGCCGAATATTACTTGGAATGTGAATTGGAACGAAATCGCCAATAGATAAGACCATTTTACAATTTGGGCCCAAGTTAGAAGCAGAGCCTAAGGTGTAAATTATTGATAGTCCATATCTCGGAAACTATAAGAGATAATGCAAATTCGCAACCGGCAATGTAATTAGCATGCCGAATATCACTTGGAATGTGAATTGGGACGAAATCGCCAATAGATAAGACCATTTTACAATTTGGGCTCAAGTTAGAAGCAGAGCCTAAGGTGTAAATTATCGATAGTCCATATCTCGGAAACTATAAGAGATAATGCAATTTGGCAACCGGCAATGTAATTAGCATGCCGAATATTACTTGGAATGTGAATTGGAACGAAATCGCCAATAGATAAGACCATTT
The DNA here is from genome assembly GCF_030347505.1 of Rhynchophorus ferrugineus. Classification (NCBI taxonomy): domain Eukaryota; kingdom Metazoa; phylum Arthropoda; class Insecta; order Coleoptera; family Curculionidae; genus Rhynchophorus; species Rhynchophorus ferrugineus. The sequence goes on along the minus strand of NW_027472606.1, from coordinate 328,319 downwards.
TACAATTTGGGCCCAAGTTAGAAGCAGAGCCTAAGGTGTAAATTATCGATAGTCCATATCTCGGAAACTATAAGAGATAATGCAATTTGGCAACCGGCAATGTAATTAGCATGCCGAATATTACTTGGAATGTGAATTGGAACGAAATCGCCAATAGGTAAGACCATTTTACAAATTGGGCCCAAGTTAGAAGCAGAGCCTAAGGTGTAAATTATCGATAGTCCATATCTCGGAAACTATAAGAGATAATGCAATTTGGCAACCGGCAATGTAATTAGCATGCCGAATATTACTTGGAATGTGAATTGCAACTAAATCGCCAATAGATAAGACCATTTTACAATTTAGGCCCAAGTTAGAAGCAGAGCCTAAGGTGTAAATTATCGATAGTCCATATCTCGGAAACTATAAGAGATAATGCAATTTGGCAACCGGCAATGTAATTAGCATGCCGAATATTACTTGGAATGTGAATTGGAACGAAATCGCCAATAGATAAGACCATTTTACAATTTGGGCCCAAGTTATAAGCAGAGCCTATGGTGTAAATTATCGATAGTCCATATCTCGGAAACTATAAGAGATAATGCAATTTGGCAACCGGCAATGTAATTAGCATGCCGAATATTACTTGAAATGTGAATTGGAACGAAATCGCTAATAGATAAGACCATTTTACAATTTGGGCCCAAGTTAGAAGCAGAGCCTAAGGTGTAAATTATCGATAGTCCATATCTCGGAAACTATAAGAGTTAATGCAATTTGGCAACCGGCAATGTAATTAGCATGCCGAATATTACTTGGAATGTGAATTGGAACGAAATCGCCAATAGATAAGACCATTTTACAATTTGGGCCCAAGTTAGAAGCAGAGCCTAAGGTGTAAATTATCGATAGTCCATATCTCGGAAACTATAAGAGATAATGCAATTTGGCAACCGGCAATGTAATTAGCATGCCGAATATTACTTGGAATGTGAATTGGAACGAAATCGCCAATAGATAAGACCATTTTACAATTTGGGCCCAAGTTAGAAGCAGAGCCTAAGGTGTAAATTATCGATAGTCCATATCTCGGAAACTATAAGAGATAATGCAATTTGGCAACCGGCAATGTAATTAGCATGCCGAATATTACTTGGAATGTGAATTGGAACGAAATCGCCAATAGGTAAGACCATTTTACAATTTGGGCCCAAGTTAGAAGCAGAGCCTAAGGTGTAAATTATCGATAGTCCATATCTCGGAAACTATAAGAGATAATTCAATTTGGCAACCGGCAATGTAATTAGCATGCCGAATATTACTTGGAATGTGAATTGGAACGAAATCGCCAATAGATAAGACCATTTTACAATTTGGGCCCAAGTTAGAAGCAGAGCCTAAGGTGTAAATTATCGATAGTCCATATCTCGGAAACTATAAGAGATAATGCAATTTGGCAACCGGCAATGTAATTAGCATGCCGAATATTACTTGGAATGTGAATTGGAACGAAATCGCCAATAGATAAGACCATTTTACAATTTGGGCCCAAGTTAGAAGCAGAGCCTAAGGTGTAAATTATCGATAGTCCATATCTCGGAAACTATAAGAGATAATGCAATTTGGCAACCGGCAATGTAATTAGCATGCCGAATATTACTTGGAATGTGAATTGGAACGAAATCGCCAATAGATAAGACCATTTTACAATTTGGGCCCAAGTTAGAAGCAGAGCCTAAGGTGTAAATTATCGATAGTCCATATCTCGGAAACTATAAAAGTTAATGCAATTTGGCAACCGGCAATGTAATTAGCATGCCGAATATTACTTGGAATGTGAATTGGAACGAAATCGCCAATAGATAAGACCATTTTACAATTTGGGCCCAAGTTAGAAGCAGAGCCTAAGGTGTAAATTATCGATAGTCCATATCTCGGAAACTATAAGAGATAATGCAATTTGGCAACCGGCAATGTAATTAGCATGCCGAATATTACTTGGAATGTGAATTGGAACGAAATCGCCAATAGATAAGACCATTTTACAATTTGGGCCCAAGTTAGAAGCAGAGACTAAGGTGTAAATTATCGATAGTCCATATCTCTGAAACTATAAGAGATAATGCAATTTCGCAAACGGCAATGTAATTAGCATGCCGAATATTACTTGGAATGTGAATTGGGACGAAATCGCCAATAGAGAAGACCATTTTACAATTTGGGCCCAAGTTAGAAGCAGAGCCTAAGGTGTAAATTATCGATAGTCCATATCTCGGAAACTATAAGAGATAATGCAATTTGGCAACCGGCAATGTAATTAGCATGCCGAATATTACTTGGAATGTGAATTGGAACGAAATCGCCAATAGATAAGACCATTTTACAATTTGGGCCCAAGTTAGAAGCAGAGCCTAAGGTGTAAATTATCGATAGTCCATATCTCGGAAACTATAAGAGATAATGCAATTTCGCAACCGGCAATGTAATTAGCATGCCGAATATTACTTGGAGTGTGAATTGGAACGAAATCGCCAATAGATAAGACCATTTTACAATTTGGGCCCAAGTTAGAAGCAGAGCCTAAGGTGTAAATTATCGATAGTCCATATCTCGGAAACTATAAGAGATAATGCAATTTGGCAACCGGCAATGTAATTAGCATGCCGAATATTACTTGGAATGTGAATTGGAACGAAATCGCCAATAGATAAGACCATTTTACAATTTGGGCCCAAGTTAGAAGCAGAGCCTAAGGTGTAAATTATCGATAGTCCATATCTCGGAAACTATAAGAGATAATGCAATTTGGCAACCGGCAATGTAATTAGCATGCCGAATATTACTTGGAATGTGAATTGGAACGAAATCGCCAATAGATAAGACCATTTTACAATTTGGGCCCAAGTTAGAAGCAGAGCCTAAGGTGTAAATTATCGATAGTCCATATCTCGGAAACTATAAGAGATAATGCAATTTGGCAACCGGCAATGTAATTAGCATGCCGAATATTGCTTGGAATGTGAATTGGAACGAAATCGCCAATAGATAAGACCATTTTACAATTTGGGCCCAAGTTAGAAGCAGAGCCTAAGGTGTAAATTATCGATAGTCCATATCTCGGAAACTATAAGAGATAATGCAATTTGGCAACAGGCAATGTAATTAGCATGCCGAATATTACTTGGAATGTGAATTGGAACGAAATCGCCAATAGGTAAGGCCATTTTACAATTTGGGCCCAAGTTAGAAGCAGAGCCTAAGGTGTAAATTATCGATAGTCCATATCTCGGAAACTATAAGAGATAATGCAAATTCGCAACCGGCAATGTAATTAGCATGCCGAATATCACTTGGAATGTGAATTGGGACGAAATCGCCAATAGATAAGACCATTTTACAATTTGGGCTCAAGTTAGAAGCAGAGCCTAAGGTGTAAATTATCGATAGTCCATATCTCGGAAACTATAAGAGATAATGCAATTTGGCAACCGGCAATGTAATTAGCATGCCGAATATTACTTGGAATGTGAATTGGAACGAAATCGCCAATAGATAAGACCATTTTACAATTTGGGCCCAAGTTAGAAGCAGAGCCTAAGGTGTAAATTATCGATAGTCCATATCTCGGAAACTATAAGAGATAATGCAATTTGGCAACCGGCAATGTAATTAGCATGCCGAATATTACTTGGAATGTGAATTGGAACGAAATCGCCAATAGGTAAGACCATTTTACAAATTGGGCCCAAGTTAGAAGCAGAGCCTAAGGTGTAAATTATCGATAGTCCATATCTCGGAAACTATAAGAGATAATTCAATTTGGCAACCGGCAATGTAATTAGCATGCCGAATATTACTTGGAATGTGAATTGGAACGAAATCGCCAATAGATAAGACCATTTTACAATTTGGGCCCAAGTTAGAAGCAGAGCCTAAGGTGTAAATTATCGATAGTCCATATCTCGGAAACTATAAGAGATAATGCAATTTGGCAACCGGCAATGTAATTAGCATGCCGAATATTACTTGGAATGTGAATTGGAACGAAATCGCCAATAGATAAGACCATTTTACAATTTGGGCCCAAGTTAGAAGCAGAGCCTAAGGTGTAAATTATCGATAGTCCATATCTCGGAAACTATAAGAGATAATGCAATTTGGCAACCGGCAATGTAATTAGCATGCCGAATATTACTTGGAATGTGAATTGCAACTAAATCGCCAATAGATAAGACCATTTTACAATTTAGGCCCAAGTTAGAAGCAGAGCCTAAGGTGTAAATTATCGATAGTCCATATCTCGGAAACTATAAGAGATAATGCAATTTGGCAAACGGCAATGTAATTAGCATGCCGAATATTACTTGGAATGTGAATTGGAACGAAATCGCCAATAGATAAGACCATTTTACAATTTGGGCCCAAGTTAGAAGCAGAGCCTAAGGTGTAAATTATCGATAGTCCATATCTCGGAAACTATAAGAGATAATGCAATTTCGTAACCGGCAATGTAATTAGCATGCCGAATATCACTTGGAATGTGAATTGGGACGAAATCGCCAATAGATAAGACCATTTTACAATTTGGGCCCAAGTTAGAAGCAGAGCCTAAGGTGTAAATTATCGATAGTCCATATCTCGGAAACTATAAGAGATAATGCAATTTGGCAACCGGCAATGTAATTAGCATGCCGAATATTACTTGGAATGTGAATTGGAACGAAATCGCCAATAGATAAGACCATTTTACAATTTGGGCCCAAGTTAGAAGCAGAGCCTAAGGTGTAAATTATCGATAGCCCATATCTCGGAAACTATAAGAGATAATGCAATTTGGCAACCGGCAATGTAATTAGCATGCCGAATATTACTTGGAATGTGAATTGGAACGAAATCGCCAATAGATAAGACCATTTTACAATTTGGGCCCAAGTTAGAAGCAGAGCCTAAGGTGTAAATTATCGATAGTCCATATCTCGGAAACTATAAGAGATAATGCAATTTGGCAACCGGCAATGTAATTAGCATGCCGAATATTACTTGGAATGTGAATTGCAACTAAATCGCCAATAGATAAGACCATTTTACAATTTGGGCCCAAGTTAGAAGCAGAGCCTAAGGTGTAAATTATCGATAGTCCATATCTCGGAAACTATAAGAGATAATGCAATTTGGCAACCGGCAATGTAATTAGCATGCCGAATATTACTTGGAATGTGAATTGGAACGAAATCGCCAATAGATAAGACCATTTTACAATTTGGGCCCAAGTTAGAAGCAGAGCCTAAGGTGTAAATTATCGATAGTCCATATCTCGGAAACTATAAGAGATAATGCAATTTGGCAACCGGCAATGTAATTAGCGTGCCGAATATTACTTGAAATGTGAATTGGAACAAAATCGCCAATAGATAAGACCATTTTACAATTTGGGCCCAAGTTAGAAGCAGAGCCTAAGGTGTAAATTATTGATAGTCCATATCTCGGAAACTATAAGAGATAATGCAATTTCGCAACCGGCAATGTAATTAGCATGCCGAATATCACTTGGAATGTGAATTGGGACGAAATCGCCAATAGATAAGACCATTTTACAATTTGGGCCCAAGTTAGAAGCAGAGCCTAAGGTGTAAATAATCGATAGTCCATATCTCGGACACTATAAGAGATAATGCAATTTGGCAACCGGCAATGTAATTAGCATGCCGAATATTACTTGGAATGTGAATTGGAACGAAATCGCCAATAGATAAGACCATTTTACAATTTGGGCCCAAGTTAGAAGCAGAGCCTAAGGTGTAAATTATCGATAGTCCATATCTCGGAAACTATAAGAGATAATGCAATTTGGCAACCGGCAATGTAATTAGCATGCCGAATATTACTTGGAATGTGAATTGGAACGAAATCGCCAATAGATAAGACCATTTTACAATTTGGGCCCAAGTTAGAAGCAGAGCCTAAGGTGTAAATTATCGATAGTCCATATCTCGGAAACTATAAGAGATAATGCAATTTCGCAACCGGCAGTGTAATTAGCATGCCGACTATTACTTGGAGTGTGAATTGGAACGAAATCGCCAATAGATAAGACCATTTTACAATTTGGGCCCAAGTTAGAAGCAGAGCCTAAGGTGTAAATTATCGATGGTCCATATCTCGTAAACTATAAGAGATAATGCAATTTGGCAACCGGCAATGTAATTAGCATGCCGAATATTACTTGGAATGTGAATTGGAACGAAATCGCCAATAGATAAGACCATTTTACAATTTGGGCCCAAGTTAGAAGCAGAGCCTAAGGTGTAAATTATCGATAGTCCATATCTCGGAATCTATAAGAGATAATGCAATTTGGCAACCGGCAATGTAATTAGCATGCCGAATATTACTTGGAATGTGAATTGGAACGAAATCGCCAATAGATAAGACCATTTTACAATTTGGGCCCAAGTTAGAAGCAGAGCCTAAGGTGTAAATTATCGATGGTCCATATCTCGTAAACTATAAGAGATAATGCAATTTGGCAACCGGCAATGTAATTAGCATGCCGAATATTACTTGGAATGTGAATTGCAACTAAATCGCCAATAGATAAGACCATTTTACAATTTGGGCCCAAGTTAGAAGCAGAGCCTAAGGTGTAAATTATCGATAGTCCATATCTCGGAAACTATAAGAGATAATGCAATTTCGTAACCGGCAATGTAATTAGCATGCCGAATATCACTTGGAATGTGAATTGGGACGAAATCGCCAATAGATAAGACCATTTTACAATTTGGGCCCAAGTTAGAAGCAGAGCCTAAGGTGTAAATTATCGATAGTCCATATCTCGGAAACTATAAGAGATAATGCAATTTGGCAACCGGCAATGTAATTAGCATGCCGAATATTACTTGGAATGTGAATTGGAACGAAATCGCCAATAGATAAGACCATTTTACAATTTGGGCCCAAGTTAGAAGCAGAGCCTAAGGTGTAAATTATCGATAGCCCATATCTCGGAAACTATAAGAGATAATGCAATTTGGCAACCGGCAATGTAATTAGCATGCCGAATATTACTTGGAATGTGAATTGGAACGAAATCGCCAATAGATAAGACCATTTTACAATTTGGGCCCAAGTTAGAAGCAGAGCCTAAGGTGTAAATTATCGATAGTCCATATCTCGGAAACTATAAGAGATAATGCAATTTGGCAATCGGCAATGTAATTAGCATGCCGAATATTACTTGGAATGTGAATTGCAACTAAATCGCCAATAGATAAGACCATTTTACAATTTGGGCCCAAGTTAGAAGCAGAGCCTAAGGTGTAAATTATCGATAGTCCATATCTCGGAAACTATAAGAGATAATGCAATTTGGCAACCGGCAATGTAATTAGCATGCCGAATATTACTTGGAATGTGAATTGGAACGAAATCGCCAATAGATAAGACCATTTTACAATTTGGGCCCAAGTTAGAAGCAGAGCCTAAGGTGTAAATTATCGATAGTCCATATCTCGGAAACTATAAGAGATAATGCAATTTGGCAACCGGCAATGTAATTAGCATGCCGAATATTACTTGAAATGTGAATTGGAACAAAATCGCCAATAGATAAGACCATTTTACAATTTGGGCCCAAGTTAGAAGCAGAGCCTAAGGTGTAAATTATTGATAGTCCATATCTCGGAAACTATAAGAGATAATGCAATTTCGCAACCGGCAATGTAATTAGCATGCCGAATATCACTTGGAATGTGAATTGGGACGAAATCGCCAATAGATATGACCATTTTACAATTTGGGCCCAAGTTAGAAGCAGAGCCTAAGGTGTAAATTATCGATAGTCCATATCTCGGAAACTATAAGAGATAATTCAATTTGGCAACCGGCAATGTAATTAGCATGCCGAATATTACTTGGAATGTGAATTGGAACGAAATCGCCAATAGATAAGACCATTTTACAATTTGGGCCCAAGTTAGAAGCAGAGCCTAAGGTGTAAATTATCGATAGTCCATATCTCGGAAACTATAAGAGATAATGCAATTTGGCAACCGGCAATGTAATTAGCATGCCGAATATTACTTGGAATGTGAATTGGAACGAAATCGCCAATAGATAAGACCATTTTACAATTTGGGCCCAAGTTAGAAGCAGAGCCTAAGGTGTAAATTATCGATAGTCCATATCTCGGAAACTATAAGAGATAATGCAATTTGGCAACCGGCAATGTAATTAGCATGCCGAATATTACTTGGAATGTGAATTGCAACTAAATCGCCAATAGATAAGACCATTTTACAATTTAGGCCCAAGTTAGAAGCAGAGCCTAAGGTGTAAATTATCGATAGTCTATATCTCGGAAACTATAAGAGATAATGCAATTTGGCAAACGGCAATGTAATTAGCATGCCGAATATTACTTGGAATGTGAATTGGAACGAAATCGCCAATAGATAAGACCATTTTACAATTTGGGCCCAAGTTAGAAGCAGAGCCTAAGGTGTAAATTATCGATAGTCCATATCTCGGAAACTATAAGAGATAATGCAATTTCGTAACCGGCAATGTAATTAGCATGCCGAATATCACTTGGAATGTGAATTGGGACGAAATCGCCAATAGATAAGACCATTTTACAATTTGGGCCCAAGTTAGAAGCAGAGCCTAAGGTGTAAATTATCGATAGTCCATATCTCGGAAACTATAAGAGATAATGCAATTTGGCAACCGGCAATGTAATTAGCATGCCGAATATTACTTGGAATGTGAATTGGAACGAAATCGCCAATAGATAAGACCATTTTACAATTTGGGCCCAAGTTAGAAGCAGAGCCTAAGGTGTAAATTATCGATAGCCCATATCTCGGAAACTATAAGAGATAATGCAATTTGGCAACCGGCAATGTAATTAGCATGCCGAATATTACTTGGAATGTGAATTGGAACGAAATCGCCAATAGATAAGACCATTTTACAATTTGGGCCCAAGTTAGAAGCAGAGCCTAAGGTGTAAATTATCGATAGTCCATATCTCGGAAACTATAAGAGATAATGCAATTTGGCAACCGGCAATGTAATTAGCATGCCGAATATTACTTGGAATGTGAATTGCAACTAAATCGCCAATAGATAAGACCATTTTACAATTTGGGCCCAAGTTAGAAGCAGAGCCTAAGGTGTAAATTATCGATAGTCCATATCTCGGAAACTATAAGAGATAATGCAATTTGGCAACCGGCAATGTAATTAGCATGCCGAATATTACTTGGAATGTGAATTGGAACGAAATCGCCAATAGATAAGACCATTTTACAATTTGGGCCCAAGTTAGAAGCAGAGCCTAAGGTGTAAATTATCGATAGTCCATATCTCGGAAACTATAAGAGATAATGCAATTTGGCAACCGGCAATGTAATTAGCGTGCCGAATATTACTTGAAATGTGAATTGGAACAAAATCGCCAATAGATAAGACCATTTTACAATTTGGGCCCAAGTTAGAAGCAGAGCCTAAGGTGTAAATTATTGATAGTCCATATCTCGGAAACTATAAGAGATAATGCAATTTCGCAACCGGCAATGTAATTAGCATGCCGAATATCACTTGGAATGTGAATTGGGACGAAATCGCCAATAGATAAGACCATTTTACAATTTGGGCCCAAGTTAGAAGCAGAGCCTAAGGTGTAAATAATCGATAGTCCATATCTCGGACACTATAAGAGATAATGCAATTTGGCAACCGGCAATGTAATTAGCATGCCGAATATTACTTGGAATGTGAATTGGAACGAAATCGCCAATAGATAAGACCATTTTACAATTTGGGCCCAAGTTAGAAGCAGAGCCTAAGGTGTAAATTATCGATAGTCCATATCTCGGAAACTATAAGAGATAATGCAATTTGGCAACCGGCAATGTAATTAGCATGCCGAATATTACTTGGAATGTGAATTGGAACGAAATCGCCAATAGATAAGACCATTTTACAATTTGGGCCCAAGTTAGAAGCAGAGCCTAAGGTGTAAATTATCGATAGTCCATATCTCGGAAACTATAAGAGATAATGCAATTTCGCAACCGGCAGTGTAATTAGCATGCCGACTATTACTTGGAGTGTGAATTGGAACGAAATCGCCAATAGATAAGACCATTTTACAATTTGGGCCCAAGTTAGAAGCAGAGCCTAAGGTGTAAATTATCGATGGTCCATATCTCGTAAACTATAAGAGATAATGCAATTTGGCAACCGGCAATGTAATTAGCATGCCGAATATTACTTGGAATGTGAATTGGAACGAAATCGCCAATAGATAAGACCATTTTACAATTTGGGCCCAAGTTAGAAGCAGAGCCTAAGGTGTAAATTATCGATAGTCCATATCTCGGAAACTATAAGAGATAATGCAATTTGGCAACCGGCAATGTAATTAGCATGCCGAATATTACTTGGAATGTGAATTGCAACTAAATCGCCAATAGATAAGACCATTTTACAATTTAGGCCCAAGTTAGAAGCAGAGCCTAAGGTGTAAATTATCGATAGTCCATATCTCGGAAACTATAAGAGATAATGCAATTTGGCAAACGGCAATGTAATTAGCATGCCGAATATTACTTGGAATGTGAATTGGAACGAAATCGCCAATAGATAAGACCATTTTACAATTTGGGCCCAAGTTAGAAGCAGAGCCTAAGGTGTAAATTATCGATAGTCCATATCTCGGAAACTATAAGAGATAATGCAATTTCGTAACCGGCAATGTAATTAGCATGCCGAATATCACTTGGAATGTGAATTGGGACGAAATCGCCAATAGATAAGACCATTTTACAATTTGGGCCCAAGTTAGAAGCAGAGCCTAAGGTGTAAATTATCGATAGTCCATATCTCGGAAACTATAAGAGATAATGCAATTTGGCAACCGGCAATGTAATTAGCATGCCGAATATTACTTGGAATGTGAATTGGAACGAAATCGCCAATAGATAAGACCATTTTACAATTTGGGCCCAAGTTAGAAGCAGAGCCTAAGGTGTAAATTATCGATAGCCCATATCTCGGAAACTATAAGAGATAATGCAATTTGGCAACCGGCAATGTAATTAGCATGCCGAATATTACTTGGAATGTGAATTGGAACGAAATCGCCAATAGATAAGACCATTTTACAATTTGGGCCCAAGTTAGAAGCAGAGCCTAAGGTGTAAATTATCGATAGTCCATATCTCGGAAACTATAAGAGATAATGCAATTTGGCAACCGGCAATGTAATTAGCATGCCGAATATTACTTGGAATGTGAATTGGAACGAAATCGCCAATAGATAAGACCATTTTACAATTTGGGCCCAAGTTAGAAGCAGAGCCTAAGGTGTAAATTATCGATAGTCCATATCTCGGAAACTATAAGAGATAATGCAATTTGGCAACCGGCAATGTAATTAGCATGCCGAATATTACTTGGAATGTGAATTGCAACTAAATCGCCAATAGATAAGACCATTTTACAATTTAGGCCCAAGTTAGAAGCAGAGCCTAAGGTGTAAATTATCGATAGTCCATATCTCGGAAACTATAAGAGATAATGCAATTTGGCAAACGGCAATGTAATTAGCATGCCGAATATTACTTGGAATGTGAATTGGAACGAAATCGCCAATAGATAAGACCATTTTACAATTTGGGCCCAAGTTAGAAGCAGAGCCTAAGGTGTAAATTATCGATAGTCCATATCTCGGAAACTATAAGAGATAATGCAATTTCGTAACCGGCAATGTAATTAGCATGCCGAATATCACTTGGAATGTGAATTGGGACGAAATCGCCAATAGATAAGACCATTTTACAATTTGGGCCCAAGTTAGAAGCAGAGCCTAAGGTGTAAATTATCGATAGTCCATATCTCGGAAACTATAAGAGATAATGCAATTTGGCAACCGGCAATGTAATTAGCATGCCGAATATTACTTGGAATGTGAATTGGAACGAAATCGCCAATAGATAAGACCATTTTACAATTTGGGCCCAAGTTAGAAGCAGAGCCTAAGGTGTAAATTATCGATAGCCCATATCTCGGAAACTATAAGAGATAATGCAATTTGGCAACCGGCAATGTAATTAGCATGCCGAATATTACTTGGAATGTGAATTGGAACGAAATCGCCAATAGATAAGACCATTTTACAATTTGGGCCCAAGTTAGAAGCAGAGCCTAAGGTGTAAATTATCGATAGTCCATATCTCGGAAACTATAAGAGATAATGCAATTTGGCAACCGGCAATGTAATTAGCATGCCGAATATTACTTGGAATGTGAATTGGAACGAAATCGCCAATAGATAAGACCATTTTACAATTTGGGCCCAAGTTAGAAGCAGAGCCTAAGGTGTAAATTATCGATAGTCCATATCTCGGAAACTATAAGAGATAATGCAATTTGGCAACCGGCAATGTAATTAGCGTGCCGAATATTACTTGAAATGTGAATTGGAACAAAATCGCCAATAGATAAGACCATTTTACAATTTGGGCCCAAGTTAGAAGCAGAGCCTAAGGTGTAAATTATTGATAGTCCATATCTCGGAAACTATAAGAGATAATGCAATTTCGCAACCGGCAATGTAATTAGCATGCCGAATATCACTTGGAATGTGAATTGGGACGAAATCGCCAATAGATAAGACCATTTTACAATTTGGGCCCAAGTTAGAAGCAGAGCCTAAGGTGTAAATAATCGATAGTCCATATCTCGGACACTATAAGAGATAATGCAATTTGGCAACCGGCAATGTAATTAGCATGCCGAATATTACTTGGAATGTGAATTGGAACGAAATCGCCAATAGATAAGACCATTTTACAATTTGGGCCCAAGTTAGAAGCAGAGCCTAAGGTGTAAATTATCGATAGTCCATATCTCGGAAACTATAAGAGATAATGCAATTTGGCAACCGGCAATGTAATTAGCATGCCGAATATTACTTGGAATGTGAATTGGAACGAAATCGCCAATAGATAAGACCATTTTACAATTTGGGCCCAAGTTAGAAGCAGAGCCTAAGGTGTAAATTATCGATAGTCCATATCTCGGAAACTATAAGAGATAATGCAATTTCGCAACCGGCAGTGTAATTAGCATGCCGACTATTACTTGGAGTGTGAATTGGAACGAAATCGCCAATAGATAAGACCATTTTACAATTTGGGCCCAAGTTAGAAGCAGAGCCTAAGGTGTAAATTATCGATGGTCCATATCTCGTAAACTATAAGAGATAATGCAATTTGGCAACCGGCAATGTAATTAGCATGCCGAATATTACTTGGAATGTGAATTGGAACGAAATCGCCAATAGATAAGACCATTTTACAATTTGGGCCCAAGTTAGAAGCAGAGCCTAAGGTGTAAATTATCGATAGTCCATATCTCGGAAACTATAAGAGATAATGCAATTTGGCAACCGGCAATGTAATTAGCATGCCGAATATTACTTGGAATGTGAATTGCAACTAAATCGCCAATAGATAAGACCATTTTACAATTTAGGCCCAAGTTAGAAGCAGAGCCTAAGGTGTAAATTATCGATAGTCCATATCTCGGAAACTATAAGAGATAATGCAATTTGGCAAACGGCAATGTAATTAGCATGCCGAATATTACTTGGAATGTGAATTGGAACGAAATCGCCAATAGATAAGACCATTTTACAATTTGGGCCCAAGTTAGAAGCAGAGCCTAAGGTGTAAATTATCGATAGTCCATATCTCGGAAACTATAAGAGATAATGCAATTTCGTAACCGGCAATGTAATTAGCATGCCGAATATCACTTGGAATGTGAATTGGGACGAAATCGCCAATAGATAAGACCATTTTACAATTTGGGCCCAAGTTAGAAGCAGAGCCTAAGGTGTAAATTATCGATAGTCCATATCTCGGAAACTATAAGAGATAATGCAATTTGGCAACCGGCAATGTAATTAGCATGCCGAATATTACTTGGAATGTGAATTGGAACGAAATCGCCAATAGATAAGACCATTTTACAATTTGGGCCCAAGTTAGAAGCAGAGCCTAAGGTGTAAATTATCGATAGCCCATATCTCGGAAACTATAAGAGATAATGCAATTTGGCAACCGGCAATGTAATTAGCATGCCGAATATTACTTGGAATGTGAATTGGAACGAAATCGCCAATAGATAAGACCATTTTACAATTTGGGCCCAAGTTAGAAGCAGAGCCTAAGGTGTAAATTATCGATAGTCCATATCTCGGAAACTATAAGAGATAATGCAATTTGGCAACCGGCAATGTAATTAGCATGCCGAATATTACTTGGAATGTGAATTGCAACTAAATCGCCAATAGATAAGACCATTTTACAATTTGGGCCCAAGTTAGAAGCAGAGCCTAAGGTGTAAATTATCGATAGTCCATATCTCGGAAACTATAAGAGATAATGCAATTTGGCAACCGGCAATGTAATTAGCATGCCGAATATTACTTGGAATGTGAATTGGAACGAAATCGCCAATAGATAAGACCATTTTACAATTTGGGCCCAAGTTAGAAGCAGAGCCTAAGGTGTAAATTATCGATAGTCCATATCTCGGAAACTATAAGAGATAATGCAATTTGGCAACCGGCAATGTAATTAGCATGCCGAATATTACTTGAAATGTGAATTGGAACAAAATCGCCAATAGATAAGACCATTTTACAATTTGGGCCCAAGTTAGAAGCAGAGCCTAAGGTGAAAATTATTGATAGTCCATATCTCGGAAACTATAAGAGATAATGCAATTTCGCAACCGGCAATGTAATTAGCATGCCGAATATCACTTGGAATGTGAATTGGGACGAAATCGCCAATAGATATGACCATTTTACAATTTGGGCCCAAGTTAGAAGCAGAGCCTAAGGTGTAAATTATCGATAGTCCATATCTCGGAAACTATAAGAGATAATTCAATTTGGCAACCGGCAATGTAATTAGCATGCCGAATATTACTTGGAATGTGAATTGGAACGAAATCGCCAATAGATAAGACCATTTTACAATTTGGGCCCAAGTTAGAAGCAGAGCCTAAGGTGTAAATTATCGATAGTCCATATCTCGGAAACTATAAGAGATAATGCAATTTGGCAACCGGCAATGTAATTAGCATGCCGAATATTACTTGGAATGTGAATTGGAACGAAATCGCCAATAGATAAGACCATTTTACAATTTGGGCCCAAGTTAGAAGCAGAGCCTAAGGTGTAAATTATCGATAGTCCATATCTCGGAAACTATAAGAGATAATGCAATTTGGCAACCGGCAATGTAATTAGCATGCCGAATATTACTTGGAATGTGAATTGCAACTAAATCGCCAATAGATAAGACCATTTTACAATTTAGGCCCAAGTTAGAAGCAGAGCCTAAGGTGTAAATTATCGATAGTCCATATCTCGGAAACTATAAGAGATAATGCAATTTGGCAAACGGCAATGTAATTAGCATGCCGAATATTACTTGGAATGTGAATTGGAACGAAATCGCCAATAGATAAGACCATTTTACAATTTGGGCCCAAGTTAGAAGCAGAGCCTAAGGTGTAAATTATCGATAGTCCATATCTCGGAAACTATAAGAGATAATGCAATTTCGTAACCGGCAATGTAATTAGCATGCCGAATATCACTTGGAATGTGAATTGGGACGAAATCGCCAATAGATAAGACCATTTTACAATTTGGGCCCAAGTTAGAAGCAGAGCCTAAGGTGTAAATTATCGATAGTCCATATCTCGGAAACTATAAGAGATAATGCAATTTGGCAACCGGCAATGTAATTAGCATGCCGAATATTACTTGGAATGTGAATTGGAACGAAATCGCCAATAGATAAGACCATTTTACAATTTGGGCCCAAGTTAGAAGCAGAGCCTAAGGTGTAAATTATCGATAGCCCATATCTCGGAAACTATAAGAGATAATGCAATTTGGCAACCGGCAATGTAATTAGCATGCCGAATATTACTTGGAATGTGAATTGGAACGAAATCGCCAATAGATAAGACCATTTTACAATTTGGGCCCAAGTTAGAAGCAGAGCCTAAGGTGTAAATTATCGATAGTCCATATCTCGGAAACTATAAGAGATAATGCAATTTGGCAACCGGCAATGTAATTAGCATGCCGAATATTACTTGGAATGTGAATTGCAACTAAATCGCCAATAGATAAGACCATTTTACAATTTGGGCCCAAGTTAGAAGCAGAGCCTAAGGTGTAAATTATCGATAGTCCATATCTCGGAAACTATAAGAGATAATGCAATTTGGCAACCGGCAATGTAATTAGCATGCCGAATATTACTTGGAATGTGAATTGGAACGAAATCGCCAATAGATAAGACCATTTTACAATTTGGGCCCAAGTTAGAAGCAGAGCCTAAGGTGTAAATTATCGATAGTCCATATCTCGGAAACTATAAGAGATAATGCAATTTGGCAACCGGCAATGTAATTAGCGTGCCGAATATTACTTGAAATGTGAATTGGAACAAAATCGCCAATAGATAAGACCATTTTACAATTTGGGCCCAAGTTAGAAGCAGAGCCTAAGGTGTAAATTATTGATAGTCCATATCTCGGAAACTATAAGAGATAATGCAATTTCGCAACCGGCAATGTAATTAGCATGCCGAATATCACTTGGAATGTGAATTTTGACGAAATCGCCAATAGATAAGACCATTTTACAATTTGGGCCCAAGTTAGAAGCAGAGCCTAAGGTGTAAATAATCGATAGTCCATATCTCGGACACTATAAGAGATAATGCAATTTGGCAACCGGCAATGTAATTAGCATGCCGAATATTACTTGGAATGTGAATTGGAACGAAATCGCCAATAGATAAGACCATTTTACAATTTGGGCCCAAGTTAGAAGCAGAGCCTAAGGTGTAAATTATCGATAGTCCATATCTCGGAAACTATAAGAGATAATGCAATTTGGCAACCGGCAATGTAATTAGCATGCCGAATATTACTTGGAATGTGAATTGGAACGAAATCGCCAATAGATAAGACCATTTTACAATTTGGGCCCAAGTTAGAAGCAGAGCCTAAGGTGTAAATTATCGATAGTCCATATCTCGGAAACTATAAGAGATAATGCAATTTCGCAACCGGCAGTGTAATTAGCATGCCGACTATTACTTGGAGTGTGAATTGGAACGAAATCGCCAATAGATAAGACCATTTTACAATTTGGGCCCAAGTTAGAAGCAGAGCCTAAGGTGTAAATTATCGATGGTCCATATCTCGTAAACTATAAGAGATAATGCAATTTGGCAACCGGCAATGTAATTAGCATGCCGAATATTACTTGGAATGTGAATTGGAACGAAATCGCCAATAGATAAGACCATTTTACAATTTGGGCCCAAGTTAGAAGCAGAGCCTAAGGTGTAAATTATCGATAGTCCATATCTCGGAAACTATAAGAGATAATGCAATTTGGCAACCGGCAATGTAATTAGCATGCCGAATATTACTTGGAATGTGAATTGCAACTAAATCGCCAATAGATAAGACCATTTTACAATTTAGGCCCAAGTTAGAAGCAGAGCCTAAGGTGTAAATTATCGATAGTCCATATCTCGGAAACTATAAGAGATAATGCAATTTGGCAAACGGCAATGTAATTAGCATGCCGAATATTACTTGGAATGTGAATTGGAACGAAATCGCCAATAGATAAGACCATTTTACAATTTGGGCCCAAGTTAGAAGCAGAGCCTAAGGTGTAAATTATCGATAGTCCATATCTCGGAAACTATAAGAGATAATGCAATTTCGTAACCGGCAATGTAATTAGCATGCCGAATATCACTTGGAATGTGAATTGGGACGAAATCGCCAATAGATAAGACCATTTTACAATTTGGGCCCAAGTTAGAAGCAGAGCCTAAGGTGTAAATTATCGATAGTCCATATCTCGGAAACTATAAGAGATAATGCAATTTGGCAACCGGCAATGTAATTAGCATGCCGAATATTACTTGGAATGTGAATTGGAACGAAATCGCCAATAGATAAGACCATTTTACAATTTGGGCCCAAGTTAGAAGCAGAGCCTAAGGTGTAAATTATCGATAGCCCATATCTCGGAAACTATAAGAGATAATGCAATTTGGCAACCGGCAATGTAATTAGCATGCCGAATATTACTTGGAATGTGAATTGGAACGAAATCGCCAATAGATAAGACCATTTTACAATTTGGGCCCAAGTTAGAAGCAGAGCCTAAGGTGTAAATTATCGATAGTCCATATCTCGGAAACTATAAGAGATAATGCAATTTGGCAACCGGCAATGTAATTAGCATGCCGAATATTACTTGGAATGTGAATTGCAACTAAATCGCCAATAGATAAGACCATTTTACAATTTGGGCCCAAGTTAGAAGCAGAGCCTAAGGTGTAAATTATCGATAGTCCATATCTCGGAAACTATAAGAGATAATGCAATTTGGCAACCGGCAATGTAATTAGCATGCCGAATATTACTTGGAATGTGAATTGGAACGAAATCGCCAATAGATAAGACCATTTTACAATTTGGGCCCAAGTTAGAAGCAGAGCCTAAGGTGTAAATTATCGATAGTCCATATCTCGGAAACTATAAGAGATAATGCAATTTGGCAACCGGCAATGTAATTAGCATGCCGAATATTACTTGAAATGTGAATTGGAACAAAATCGCCAATAGATAAGACCATTTTACAATTTGGGCCCAAGTTAGAAGCAGAGCCTAAGGTGTAAATTATTGATAGTCCATATCTCGGAAACTATAAGAGATAATGCAATTTCGCAACCGGCAATGTAATTAGCATGCCGAATATCACTTGGAATGTGAATTGGGACGAAATCGCCAATAGATATGACCATTTTACAATTTGGGCCCAAGTTAGAAGCAGAGCCTAAGGTGTAAATAATCGATAGTCCATATCTCGGAAACTATAAGAGATAATGCAATTTGGCAACCGGCAATGTAATTAGCATGCCGAATATTACTTGGAATGTGAATTGGAACGAAATCGCCAATAGATAAGACCATTTTACAATTTGGGCCCAAGTTAGAAGCAGAGCCTAAGGTGTAAATTATCGATAGTCCATATCTCGGAAACTATAAGAGATAATGCAATTTGGCAACCGGCAATGTAATTAGCATGCCGAATATTACTTGGAATGTGAATTGGAACGAAATCGCCAATAGATAAGACCATTTTACAATTTGGGCCCAAGTTAGAAGCAGAGCCTAAGGTGTAAATTATCGATAGTCCATATCTCGGAAACTATAAGAGATAATGCAATTTCGCAACCGGCAGTGTAATTAGCATGCCGAATATTACTTGGAGTGTGAATTGGAACGAAATCGCCAATAGATAAGACCATTTTACAATTTGGGCCCAAGTTAGAAGCAGAGCCTAAGGTGTAAATTATCGATGGTCCATATCTCGTAAACTATAAGAGATAATGCAATTTGGCAACCGGCAATGTAATTAGCATGCCGAATATTACTTGGAATGTGAATTGGAACGAAATCGCCAATAGATAAGACCATTTTACAATTTGGGCCCAAGTTAGAAGCAGAGCCTAAGGTGTAAATTATCGATAGTCCATATCTCGGAAACTATAAGAGATAATGCAATTTGGCAACCGGCAATGTAATTAGCATGCCGAATATTACTTGGAATGTGAATTGCAACTAAATCGCCAATAGATAAGATCATTTTACAATTTGGGCCCAAGTTAGAAGCAGAGCCTAAGGTGTAAATTATCGATAGTCCATATCACGGAAACTATAAGAGATAATGCAATTTCGCAACCGGCAATGTAATTAGCATGCCGAATATCACTTGGAATGTGAATTGGGACGAAATCGCCAATAGATAAGACCATTTTACAATTTGGGCCCAAGTTAGAAGCAGAGCCTAAGGTGTAAATTATTGATAGTCCATATCTCGGAAACTATAAGAGATAATGCAAATTCGCAACCGGCAATGTAATTAGCATGCCGAATATCACTTGGAATGTGAATTGGGACGAAATCGCCAATAGATAAGACCATTTTACAATTTGGGCTCAAGTTAGAAGCAGAGCCTAAGGTGTAAATTATCGATAGTCCATATCTCGGAAACTATAAGAGATAATGCAATTTGGCAACCGGCAATGTAATTAGCATGCCGAATATTACTTGGAATGTGAATTGGAACGAAATCGCCAATAGATAAGACCATTTTACAATTTGGGCCCAAGTTAGAAGCAGAGCCTAAGGTGTAAATTATCGATAGTCCATATCTCGGAAACTATAAGAGATAATGCAATTTGGCAACCGGCAATGTAATTAGCATGCCGAATATTACTTGGAATGTGAATTGGAACGAAATCGCCAATAGGTAAGACCATTTTACAAATTGGGCCCAAGTTAGAAGCAGAGCCTAAGGTGTAAATTATCGATAGTCCATATCTCGGAAACTATAAGAGATAATTCAATTTGGCAACCGGCAATGTAATTAGCATGCCGAATATTACTTGGAATGTGAATTGGAACGAAATCGCCAATAGATAAGACCATTTTACAATTTGGGCCCAAGTTAGAAGCAGAGCCTAAGGTGTAAATTATCGATAGTCCATATCTCGGAAACTATAAGAGATAATGCAATTTGGCAACCGGCAATGTAATTAGCATGCCGAATATTACTTGGAATGTGAATTGGAACGAAATCGCCAATAGATAAGACCATTTTACAATTTGGGCCCAAGTTAGAAGCAGAGCCTAAGGTGTAAATTATCGATAGTCCATATCTCGGAAACTATAAGAGATAATGCAATTTGGCAACCGGCAATGTAATTAGCATGCCGAATATTACTTGGAATGTGAATTGCAACTAAATCGCCAATAGATAAGACCATTTTACAATTTAGGCCCAAGTTAGAAGCAGAGCCTAAGGTGTAAATTATCGATAGTCCATATCTCGGAAACTATAAGAGATAATGCAATTTGGCAAACGGCAATGTAATTAGCATGCCGAATATTACTTGGAATGTGAATTGGAACGAAATCGCCAATAGATAAGACCATTTTACAATTTGGGCCCAAGTTAGAAGCAGAGCCTAAGGTGTAAATAATCGATAGTCCATATCTCGGAAACTATAAGAGATAATGCAATTTCGTAACCGGCAATGTAATTAGCATGCCGAATATCACTTGGAATGTGAATTGGGACGAAATCGCCAATAGATAAGACTATTTTACAATTTGGGCCCAAGTTAGAAGCAGAGCCTAAGGTGTAAATTATCGATAGTCCATATCTCGGAAACTATAAGAGATAATGCAATTTGGCAACCGGCAATGTAATTAGCATGCCGAATATTACTTGGAATGTGAATTGGAACGAAATCGCCAATAGATAAGACCATTTTACAATTTGGGCCCAAGTTAGAAGCAGAGCCTAAGGTGTAAATTATCGATAGCCCATATCTCGGAAACTATAAGAGATAATGCAATTTGGCAACCGGCAATGTAATTAGCATGCCGAATATTACTTGGAATGTGAATTGGAACGAAATCGCCAATAGATAAGACCATTTTACAATTTGGGCCCAAGTTAGAAGCAGAGCCTAAGGTGTAAATTATCGATAGTCCATATCTCGGAAACTATAAGAGATAATGCAATTTGGCAACCGGCAATGTAATTAGCATGCCGAATATTACTTGGAATGTGAATTGCAACTAAATCGCCAATAGATAAGACCATTTTACAATTTGGGCCCAAGTTAGAAGCAGAGCCTAAGGTGTAAATTATCGATAGTCCATATCTCGGAAACTATAAGAGATAATGCAATTTGGCAACCGGCAATGTAATTAGCATGCCGAATATTACTTGGAATGTGAATTGGAACGAAATCGCCAATAGATAAGACCATTTTACAATTTGGGCCCAAGTTAGAAGCAGAGCCTAAGGTGTAAATTATCGATAGTCCATATCTCGGAAACTATAAGAGATAATGCAATTTGGCAACCGGCAATGTAATTAGCATGCCGAATATTACTTGAAATGTGAATTGGAACAAAATCGCCAATAGATAAGACCATTTTACAATTTGGGCCCAAGTTAGAAGCAGAGCCTAAGGTGTAAATTATTGATAGTCCATATCTCGGAAACTATAAGAGATAATGCAATTTCGCAACCGGCAATGTAATTAGCATGCCGAATATCACTTGGAATGTGAATTGGGACGAAATCGCCAATAGATAAGACCATTTTACAATTTGGGCCCAAGTTAGAAGCAGAGCCTAAGGTGTAAATAATCGATAGTCCATATCTCGGAAACTATAAGAGATAATGCAATTTGGCAATCGGCAATGTAATTAGCATGCCGAATATTACTTGGAATGTGAATTGGAACGAAATCGCCAATAGATAAGACCATTTTACAATTTGGGCCCAAGTTAGAAGCAGAGCCTAAGGTGTAAATTATCGATAGTCCATATCTCGGAAACTATAAGAGATAATGCAATTTGGCAACCGGCAATGTAATTAGCATGCCGAATATTACTTGGAATGTGAATTGGAACGAAATCGCCAATAGATAAGACCATTTTACAATTTGGGCCCAAGTTAGAAGCAGAGCCTAAGGTGTAAATTATCGATAGTCCATATCTCGGAAACTATAAGAGATAATGCAATTTCGCAACCGGCAGTGTAATTAGCATGCCGAATATTACTTGGAGTGTGAATTGGAACGAAATCGCCAATAGATAAGACCATTTTACAATTTGGGCCCAAGTTAGAAGCAGAGCCTAAGGTGTAAATTATCGATGGTCCATATCTCGTAAACTATAAGAGATAATGCAATTTGGCAACCGGCAATGTAATTAGCATGCCGAATATTACTTGGAATGTGAATTGGAACGAAATCGCCAATAGATAAGACCATTTTACAATTTGGGCCCAAGTTAGAAGCAGAGCCTAAGGTGTAAATTATCGATAGCCCATATCTCGGAAACTATAAGAGATAATGAAATTTGGCAACCGGCAATGTAATTAGCATGCCGAATATTACTTGGAATGTGAATTGGAACGAAATCGCCAATAGATAAGACCATTTTACAATTTGGGCCCAAGTTAGAAGCAGAGTCTAAGGTGTAAATTATCGATAGTCCATATCTCGGAAACTATAAGAGATAATGCAATTTGGCAACCGGCAATGTAATTAGCATGCCGAATATTACTTGGAATGTGAATTGCAACTAAATCGCCAATAGATAAGACCATTTTACAATTTGGGCCCAAGTTAGAAGCAGAGCCTAAGGTGTAAATTATCGGTAGTCCATATCTCGGAAACTATAAGAGATAATGCAATTTGGCAACCGGCAATGTAATTAGCATGCCGAATATTACTTGGAATGTGAATTGGAACGAAATCGCCAATAGATAAGACCATTTTACAATTTGGGCCCAAGTTAGAAGCAGAGCCTAAGGTGTAAATTATCGATAGTCCATATCTCGGAAACTATAAGAGATAATGCAATTTGGCAACCGGCAATGTAATTAGCATGCCGAATATTACTTGAAATGTGAATTGGAACAAAATCGCCAATAGATAAGACCATTTTACAATTTGGGCCCAAGTTAGAAGCAGAGCCTAAGGTGTAAATTATTGATAGTCCATATCTCGGAAACTATAAGAGATAATGCAATTTCGCAACCGGCAATGTAATTAGCATGCCGAATATCACTTGGAATGTGAATTGGGACGAAATCGCCAATAGATAAGACCATTTTACAATTTGGGCCCAAGTTAGAAGCAGAGCCTAAGGTGTAAATAATCGATAGTCCATATCTCGGAAACTATAAGAGATAATGCAATTTGGCAACCGGCAATGTAATTAGCATGCCGAATATTACTTGGAATGTGAATTGGAACGAAATCGCCAATAGATAAGACCATTTTACAATTTGGGCCCAAGTTAGAAGCAGAGCCTAAGGTGTAAATTATCGATAGTCTATATCTCGGAAACTATAAGAGATAATGCAATTTGGCAACCGGCAATGTAATTAGCATGCCGAATATTACTTGGAATGTGAATTGGAACGAAATCGCCAATAGATAAGACCATTTTACAATTTGGGCCCAAGTTAGAAGCAGAGCCTAAGGTGTAAATTATCGATAGTCCATATCTCGGAAACTATAAGAGATAATGCAATTTCGCAACCGGCAGTGTAATTAGCATGCCGAATATTACTTGGAGTGTGAATTGGAACGAAATCGCCAATAGATAAGACCATTTTACAATTTGGGCCCAAGTTAGAAGCAGAGCCTAAGGTGTAAATTATCGATGGTCCATATCTCGTAAACTATAAGAGATAATGCAATTTGGCAACCGGCAATGTAATTAGCATGCCGAATATTACTTGGAATGTGAATTGGAACGAAATCGCCAATAGATAAGACCATTTTACAATTTGGGCCCAAGTTAGAAGCAGAGCCTAAGGTGTAAATTATCGATAGTCCATATCTCGGAAACTATAAGAGATAATGCAATTTGGCAACCGGCAATGTAATTAGCATGCCGAATATTACTTGGAATGTGAATTGGAACGAAATCGCCAATAGATAAGACCATTTTACAATTTGGGCCCAAGTTAGAAGCAGAGCCTAAGGTGTAAATTATCGATAGTCCATATCTCGGAAACTATAAGAGATAATGCAATTTGGCAACCGGCAATGTAATTAGCATGCCGAATATTACTTGGAATGTGAATTAGAACGAAATCGCCAATAGATAAGACCATTTTACAATTTGGGCCCAAGTTAGAAGCAGAGCCTAGGGTGTAAATTATCGATAGTCCATATCTCGGAAACTATAAGAGATAATGCAATTTGGCAACCGGCAATGTAATTAGCATGCCGAATATTACTTGGAATGTGAATTGGAACGAAATCGCCAATAGATAAGACCATTTTACAATTTGGGCCCAAGTTAGAAGCAGAGCCTAAGGTGTAAATTATCGATTGTCCATATCTCGGAAACTATAAGAGATAATGCAATTTGGCAACCGGCAATGTAATTAGCATGCCGAATATTACTTGGAATGTGAATTGGAACGAAATCGCCAATAGATAAGACCATTTTACAATTTGGGCCCAAGTTAGAAGCAGAGCCTAAGGTGTAAATTATTGATAGTCCATATCTCGGAAACTATAAGAGATAATGCAATTTCGCAACCGGCAATGTAATTAGCATGCCGAATATCACTTGGAATGTGAATTGGGACGAAATCGCCAATAGATAAGACCATTTTACAATTTGGGCCCAAGTTAGAAGCAGAGCCTAAGGTGTAAATTATCGATAGTCCATATCTCGGAAACTATAAGAGATAATGCAATTTGGCAACCGGCAATGTAATTAGCATGCCGAATATTACTTGGAATGTGAATTGGAACGAAATCGCCAATAGATAAGACCATTTTACAATTTGGGCCCAAGTTAGAAGCAGAGCCTAAGGTGTAAATTATCGATAGTCCATATCTCGGAAACTATAAGAGATAATGCAATTTGGCAACCGGCAATGTAATTAGCATGCCGAATATTACTTGGAATGTGAATTGGAACGAAATCGCCAATAGGTAAGACCATTTTACAATTTGGGCCCAAGTTAGAAGCAGAGCCTAAGGTGTAAATTATCGATAGTCCATATCTCGGAAACTATAAGAGATAATGCAATTTGGCAACCGGCAATGTAATTAGCATGCCGAATATTACTTGGAATGTGAATTGGAACGAAATCGCCAATAGATAAGACCATTTTACAATTTGGGCCCAAGTTAGAAGCAGAGCCTAAGGTGTAAATTATTGATAGTCCATATCTCGGAAACTATAAGAGATAATGCAATTTCGCAACCGGCAATGTAATTAGCATGCCGAATATCACTTGGAATGTGAATTGGAACGAAATCGCCAATAGATAAGACCATTTTACAATTTGGGCCCAAGTTAGAAGCAGAGCCTAAGGTGTAAATTATCGATAGTCCATATCTCGGAAACTATAAGAGATAATGCAATTTGGCAACCGGCAATGTAATTAGCATGCCGAATATTACTTGGAATGTGAATTGGAACGAAATCGCCAATAGATAAGACCATTTTACAATTTGGGCCCAAGTTAGAAGCAGAGCCTAAGGTGTAAATTATCGATAGTCCATATCTCGGAAACTATAAGAGATAATGCAATTTCGCAACCGGCAGTGTAATTAGCATGCCGAATATTACTTGGAGTGTGAATTGGAACGAAATCGCCAATAGATAAGACCATTTTACAATTTGGGCCCAAGTTAGAAGCAGAGCCTAAGGTGTAAATTATCGATGGTCCATATCTCGTAAACTATAAGAGATAATGCAATTTGGCAACCGGCAATGTAATTAGCATGCCGAATATTACTTGGAATGTGAATTGGAACGAAATCGCCAATAGATAAGACCATTTTACAATTTGGGCCCAAGTTAGAAGCAGAGCCTAAGGTGTAAATTATCGATAGTCCATATCTCGGAAACTATAAGAGATAATGCAATTTGGCAACCGGCAATGTAATTAGCATGCCGAATATTACTTGGAATGTGAATTGCAACTAAATCGCCAATAGATAAGACCATTTTACAATTTGGGCCCAAGTTAGAAGCAGAGCCTAAGGTGTAAATTATCGATAGTCCATATCTCGGAAACTATAAGAGATAATGCAATTTGGCAACCGGCAATGTAATTAGCATGCCGAATATTACTTGGAATGTGAATTGGAACGAAATCGCCAATAGATAAGACCATTTTACAATTTGGGCCCAAGTTAGAAGCAGAGCCTAAGGTGTAAATTATCGATAGTCCATATCTCGGAAACTATAAGAGATAATGCAATTTGGCAACCGGCAATGTAATTAGCATGCCGAATATTACTTGGAATGTGAATTGGAACGAAATCGCCAATAGGTAAGACCATTTTACAAATTGGGCCCAAGTTAGAAGCAGAGCCTAAGGTGTAAATTATCGATAGTCCATATCTCGGAAACTATAAGAGATAATGCAATTTGGCAACCGGCAATGTAATTAGCATGCCGAATATTACTTGGAATGTGAATTGCAACTAAATCGCCAATAGATAAGACCATTTTACAATTTAGGCCCAAGTTAGAAGCAGAGCCTAAGGTGTAAATTATCGATAGTCCATATCTCGGAAACTATAAGAGATAATGCAATTTGGCAACCGGCAATGTAATTAGCATGCCGAATATTACTTGGAATGTGAATTGGAACGAAATCGCCAATAGATAAGACCATTTTACAATTTGGGCCCAAGTTATAAGCAGAGCCTATGGTGTAAATTATCGATAGTCCATATCTCGGAAACTATAAGAGATAATGCAATTTGGCAACCGGCAATGTAATTAGCATGCCGAATATTACTTGAAATGTGAATTGGAACGAAATCGCTAATAGATAAGACCATTTTACAATTTGGGCCCAAGTTAGAAGCAGAGCCTAAGGTGTAAATTATCGATAGTCCATATCTCGGAAACTATAAGAGTTAATGCAATTTGGCAACCGGCAATGTAATTAGCATGCCGAATATTACTTGGAATGTGAATTGGAACGAAATCGCCAATAGATAAGACCATTTTACAATTTGGGCCCAAGTTAGAAGCAGAGCCTAAGGTGTAAATTATCGATAGTCCATATCTCGGAAACTATAAGAGATAATGCAATTTGGCAACCGGCAATGTAATTAGCATGCCGAATATTACTTGGAATGTGAATTGGAACGAAATCGCCAATAGATAAGACCATTTTACAATTTGGGCCCAAGTTAGAAGCAGAGCCTAAGGTGTAAATTATCGATAGTCCATATCTCGGAAACTATAAGAGATAATGCAATTTGGCAACCGGCAATGTAATTAGCATGCCGAATATTACTTGGAATGTGAATTGGAACGAAATCGCCAATAGGTAAGACCATTTTACAATTTGGGCCCAAGTTAGAAGCAGAGCCTAAGGTGTAAATTATCGATAGTCCATATCTCGGAAACTATAAGAGATAATTCAATTTGGCAACCGGCAATGTAATTAGCATGCCGAATATTACTTGGAATGTGAATTGGAACGAAATCGCCAATAGATAAGACCATTTTACAATTTGGGCCCAAGTTAGAAGCAGAGCCTAAGGTGTAAATTATCGATAGTCCATATCTCGGAAACTATAAGAGATAATGCAATTTGGCAACCGGCAATGTAATTAGCATGCCGAATATTACTTGGAATGTGAATTGGAACGAAATCGCCAATAGATAAGACCATTTTACAATTTGGGCCCAAGTTAGAAGCAGAGCCTAAGGTGTAAATTATCGATAGTCCATATCTCGGAAACTATAAGAGATAATGCAATTTGGCAACCGGCAATGTAATTAGCATGCCGAATATTACTTGGAATGTGAATTGGAACGAAATCGCCAATAGATAAGACCATTTTACAATTTGGGCCCAAGTTAGAAGCAGAGCCTAAGGTGTAAATTATCGATAGTCCATATCTCGGAAACTATAAAAGTTAATGCAATTTGGCAACCGGCAATGTAATTAGCATGCCGAATATTACTTGGAATGTGAATTGGAACGAAATCGCCAATAGATAAGACCATTTTACAATTTGGGCCCAAGTTAGAAGCAGAGCCTAAGGTGTAAATTATCGATAGTCCATATCTCGGAAACTATAAGAGATAATGCAATTTGGCAACCGGCAATGTAATTAGCATGCCGAATATTACTTGGAATGTGAATTGGAACGAAATCGCCAATAGATAAGACCATTTTACAATTTGGGCCCAAGTTAGAAGCAGAGACTAAGGTGTAAATTATCGATAGTCCATATCTCTGAAACTATAAGAGATAATGCAATTTCGCAAACGGCAATGTAATTAGCATGCCGAATATTACTTGGAATGTGAATTGGGACGAAATCGCCAATAGAGAAGACCATTTTACAATTTGGGCCCAAGTTAGAAGCAGAGCCTAAGGTGTAAATTATCGATAGTCCATATCTCGGAAACTATAAGAGATAATGCAATTTGGCAACCGGCAATGTAATTAGCATGCCGAATATTACTTGGAATGTGAATTGGAACGAAATCGCCAATAGATAAGACCATTTTACAATTTGGGCCCAAGTTAGAAGCAGAGCCTAAGGTGTAAATTATCGATAGTCCATATCTCGGAAACTATAAGAGATAATGCAATTTCGCAACCGGCAATGTAATTAGCATGCCGAATATTACTTGGAGTGTGAATTGGAACGAAATCGCCAATAGATAAGACCATTTTACAATTTGGGCCCAAGTTAGAAGCAGAGCCTAAGGTGTAAATTATCGATAGTCCATATCTCGGAAACTATAAGAGATAATGCAATTTGGCAACCGGCAATGTAATTAGCATGCCGAATATTACTTGGAATGTGAATTGGAACGAAATCGCCAATAGATAAGACCATTTTACAATTTGGGCCCAAGTTAGAAGCAGAGCCTAAGGTGTAAATTATCGATAGTCCATATCTCGGAAACTATAAGAGATAATGCAATTTGGCAACCGGCAATGTAATTAGCATGCCGAATATTACTTGGAATGTGAATTGGAACGAAATCGCCAATAGATAAGACCATTTTACAATTTGGGCCCAAGTTAGAAGCAGAGCCTAAGGTGTAAATTATCGATAGTCCATATCTCGGAAACTATAAGAGATAATGCAATTTGGCAACCGGCAATGTAATTAGCATGCCGAATATTGCTTGGAATGTGAATTGGAACGAAATCGCCAATAGATAAGACCATTTTACAATTTGGGCCCAAGTTAGAAGCAGAGCCTAAGGTGTAAATTATCGATAGTCCATATCTCGGAAACTATAAGAGATAATGCAATTTGGCAACAGGCAATGTAATTAGCATGCCGAATATTACTTGGAATGTGAATTGGAACGAAATCGCCAATAGGTAAGGCCATTTTACAATTTGGGCCCAAGTTAGAAGCAGAGCCTAAGGTGTAAATTATCGATAGTCCATATCTCGGAAACTATAAGAGATAATTCAATTTGGCAACCGGCAATGTAATTAGCATGCCGAATATTACTTGGAATGTGAATTGGAACGAAATCGCCAATAGATAAGACCATTTTACAATTTGGGCCCAAGTTAGAAGCAGAGCCTAAGGTGTAAATTATCGATAGTCCATATCTCGGAAACTATAAGAGATAATGCAATTTGGCAACCGGCAATGTAATTAGCATGCCGAATATTACTTGGAATGTGAATTGGAACGAAATCGCCAATAGATAAGACCATTTTACAATTTGGGCCCAAGTTAGAAGCAGAGCCTAAGGTGTAAATTATCGATAGTCCATATCTCGGAATCTATAAGAGATAATGCAATTTGGCAACCGGCAATGTAATTAGCATGCCGAATATTACTTGGAATGTGAATTGGAACGAAATCGCCAATAGGTAAGGCCATTTTACAATTTGGGCCCAAGTTAGAAGCAGAGCCTAAGGTGTAAATTATCGATAGTCCATATCTCGGAAACTATAAGAGATAATTCAATTTGGCAACCGGCAATGTAATTAGCATGCCGAATATTACTTGGAATGTGAATTGGAACGAAATCGCCAATAGATAAGACCATTTTACAATTTGGG
Organism: Rhynchophorus ferrugineus; assembly: GCF_030347505.1. Taxonomy (NCBI): domain Eukaryota; kingdom Metazoa; phylum Arthropoda; class Insecta; order Coleoptera; family Curculionidae; genus Rhynchophorus; species Rhynchophorus ferrugineus. The sequence continues at coordinate 297,550 of NW_027472606.1, read as the reverse complement.
CCCAAGTTAGAAGCAGAGCCTAAGGTGTAAATTATCGATAGTCCATATCTCGGAAACTATAAGAGATAATGCAATTTGGCAACCGGCAATGTAATTAGCATGCCGAATATTACTTGGAATGTGAATTGGAACGAAATCGCCAATAGATAAGACCATTTTACAATTTGGGCCCAAGTTAGAAGCAGAGCCTAAGGTGTAAATTATCGATAGTCCATATCTCGGAAACTATAAGAGATAATGCAATTTGGCAACCGGCAATGTAATTAGCATGCCGAATATTACTTGGAATGTGAATTGGAACGAAATCGCCAATAGATAAGACCATTTTACAATTTGGGCCCAAGTTAGAAGCAGAGCCTAAGGTGTAAATTATTGATAGTCCATATCTCGGAAACTATAAGAGATAATGCAAATTCGCAACCGGCAATGTAATTAGCATGCCGAATATCACTTGGAATGTGAATTGGGACGAAATCGCCAATAGATAAGACCATTTTACAATTTGGGCTCAAGTTAGAAGCAGAGCCTAAGGTGTAAATTATCGATAGTCCATATCTCGGAAACTATAAGAGATAATGCAATTTGGCAACCGGCAATGTAATTAGCATGCCGAATATTACTTGGAATGTGAATTGGAACGAAATCGCCAATAGATAAGACCATTTTACAATTTGGGCCCAAGTTAGAAGCAGAGCCTAAGGTGTAAATTATCGATAGTCCATATCTCGGAAACTATAAGAGATAATGCAATTTGGCAACCGGCAATGTAATTAGCATGCCGAATATTACTTGGAATGTGAATTGGAACGAAATCGCCAATAGGTAAGACCATTTTACAAATTGGGCCCAAGTTAGAAGCAGAGCCTAAGGTGTAAATTATCGATAGTCCATATCTCGGAAACTATAAGAGATAATTCAATTTGGCAACCGGCAATGTAATTAGCATGCCGAATATTACTTGGAATGTGAATTGGAACGAAATCGCCAATAGATAAGACCATTTTACAATTTGGGCCCAAGTTAGAAGCAGAGCCTAAGGTGTAAATTATCGATAGTCCATATCTCGGAAACTATAAGAGATAATGCAATTTGGCAACCGGCAATGTAATTAGCATGCCGAATATTACTTGGAATGTGAATTGGAACGAAATCGCCAATAGATAAGACCATTTTACAATTTGGGCCCAAGTTAGAAGCAGAGCCTAAGGTGTAAATTATCGATAGTCCATATCTCGGAAACTATAAGAGATAATGCAATTTGGCAACCGGCAATGTAATTAGCATGCCGAATATTACTTGGAATGTGAATTGGAACGAAATCGCCAATAGATAAGAGCATTTTACAATTTGGGCCCAAGTTAGAAGCAGAGCCTAAGGTGTAAATTATTGATAGTCCATATCTCGGAAACTATAAGAGATAATGCAAATTCGCAACCGGCAATGTAATTAGCATGCCGAATATCACTTGGAATGTGAATTGGGACGAAATCGCCAATAGATAAGACCATTTTACAATTTGGGCTCAAGTTAGAAGCAGAGCCTAAGGTGTAAATTATCGATAGTCCATATCTCGGAAACTATAAGAGATAATGCAATTTGGCAACCGGCAATGTAATTAGCATGCCGAATATTACTTGGAATGTGAATTGGAACGAAATCGCCAATAGATAAGACCATTTTACAATTTGGGCCCAAGTTAGAAGCAGAGCCTAAGGTGTAAATTATCGATAGTCCATATCTCGGAAACTATAAGAGATAATGCAATTTGGCAACCGGCAATGTAATTAGCATGCCGAATATTACTTGGAATGTGAATTGGAACGAAATCGCCAATAGGTAAGACCATTTTACAAATTGGGCCCAAGTTAGAAGCAGAGCCTAAGGTGTAAATTATCGATAGTCCATATCTCGGAAACTATAAGAGATAATTCAATTTGGCAACCGGCAATGTAATTAGCATGCCGAATATTACTTGGAATGTGAATTGGAACGAAATCGCCAATAGATAAGACCATTTTACAATTTGGGCCCAAGTTAGAAGCAGAGCCTAAGGTGTAAATTATCGATAGTCCATATCTCGGAAACTATAAGAGATAATGCAATTTGGCAACCGGCAATGTAATTAGCATGCCGAATATTACTTGGAATGTGAATTGGAACGAAATCGCCAATAGATAAGACCATTTTACAATTTGGGCCCAAGTTAGAAGCAGAGCCTAAGGTGTAAATTATCGATAGTCCATATCTCGGAAACTATAAGAGATAATGCAATTTGGCAACCGGCAATGTAATTAGCATGCCGAATATTACTTGGAATGTGAATTGCAACTAAATCGCCAATAGATAAGACCATTTTACAATTTAGGCCCAAGTTAGAAGCAGAGCCTAAGGTGTAAATTATCGATAGTCCATATCTCGGAAACTATAAGAGATAATGCAATTTGGCAAACGGCAATGTAATTAGCATGCCGAATATTACTTGGAATGTGAATTGGAACGAAATCGCCAATAGATAAGACCATTTTACAATTTGGGCCCAAGTTAGAAGCAGAGCCTAAGGTGTAAATTATCGATAGTCCATATCTCGGAAACTATAAGAGATAATGCAATTTCGTAACCGGCAATGTAATTAGCATGCCGAATATCACTTGGAATGTGAATTGGGACGAAATCGCCAATAGATAAGACCATTTTACAATTTGGGCCCAAGTTAGAAGCAGAGCCTAAGGTGTAAATTATCGATAGTCCATATCTCGGAAACTATAAGAGATAATGCAATTTGGCAACCGGCAATGTAATTAGCATGCCGAATATTACTTGGAATGTGAATTGGAACGAAATCGCCAATAGATAAGACCATTTTACAATTTGGGCCCAAGTTAGAAGCAGAGCCTAAGGTGTAAATTATCGATAGCCCATATCTCGGAAACTATAAGAGATAATGCAATTTGGCAACCGGCAATGTAATTAGCATGCCGAATATTACTTGGAATGTGAATTGGAACGAAATCGCCAATAGATAAGACCATTTTACAATTTGGGCCCAAGTTAGAAGCAGAGCCTAAGGTGTAAATTATCGATAGTCCATATCTCGGAAACTATAAGAGATAATGCAATTTGGCAACCGGCAATGTAATTAGCATGCCGAATATTACTTGGAATGTGAATTGCAACTAAATCGCCAATAGATAAGACCATTTTACAATTTGGGCCCAAGTTAGAAGCAGAGCCTAAGGTGTAAATTATCGATAGTCCATATCTCGGAAACTATAAGAGATAATGCAATTTGGCAACCGGCAATGTAATTAGCATGCCGAATATTACTTGGAATGTGAATTGGAACGAAATCGCCAATAGATAAGACCATTTTACAATTTGGGCCCAAGTTAGAAGCAGAGCCTAAGGTGTAAATTATCGATAGTCCATATCTCGGAAACTATAAGAGATAATGCAATTTGGCAACCGGCAATGTAATTAGCATGCCGAATATTACTTGAAATGTGAATTGGAACAAAATCGCCAATAGATAAGACCATTTTACAATTTGGGCCCAAGTTAGAAGCAGAGCCTAAGGTGTAAATTATTGATAGTCCATATCTCGGAAACTATAAGAGATAATGCAATTTCGCAACCGGCAATGTAATTAGCATGCCGAATATCACTTGGAATGTGAATTGGGACGAAATCGCCAATAGATAAGACCATTTTACAATTTGGGCCCAAGTTAGAAGCAGAGCCTAAGGTGTAAATAATCGATAGTCCATATCTCGGAAACTATAAGAGATAATGCAATTTGGCAACCGGCAATGTAATTAGCATGCCGAATATTACTTGGAATGTGAATTGGAACGAAATCGCCAATAGATAAGACCATTTTACAATTTGGGCCCAAGTTAGAAGCAGAGCCTAAGGTGTAAATTATCGATAGTCCATATCTCGGAAACTATAAGAGATAATGCAATTTGGCAACCGGCAATGTAATTAGCATGCCGAATATTACTTGGAATGTGAATTGGAACGAAATCGCCAATAGATAAGACCATTTTACAATTTGGGCCCAAGTTAGAAGCAGAGCCTAAGGTGTAAATTATCGATAGTCCATATCTCGGAAACTATAAGAGATAATGCAATTTCGCAACCGGCAGTGTAATTAGCATGCCGAATATTACTTGGAGTGTGAATTGGAACGAAATCGCCAATAGATAAGACCATTTTACAATTTGGGCCCAAGTTAGAAGCAGAGCCTAAGGTGTAAATTATCGATGGTCCATATCTCGTAAACTATAAGAGATAATGCAATTTGGCAACCGGCAATGTAATTAGCATGCCGAATATTACTTGGAATGTGAATTGGAACGAAATCGCCAATAGATAAGACCATTTTACAATTTGGGCCCAAGTTAGAAGCAGAGCCTAAGGTGTAAATTATCGATAGTCCATATCTCGGAAACTATAAGAGATAATGCAATTTGGCAACCGGCAATGTAATTAGCATGCCGAATATTACTTGGAATGTGAATTGCAACTAAATCGCCAATAGATAAGACCATTTTACAATTTAGGCCCAAGTTAGAAGCAGAGCCTAAGGTGTAAATTATCGATAGTCCATATCTCGGAAACTATAAGAGATAATGCAATTTGGCAAACGGCAATGTAATTAGCATGCCGAATATTACTTGGAATGTGAATTGGAACGAAATCGCCAATAGATAAGACCATTTTACAATTTGGGCCCAAGTTAGAAGCAGAGCCTAAGGTGTAAATTATCGATAGTCCATATCTCGGAAACTATAAGAGATAATGCAATTTCGTAACCGGCAATGTAATTAGCATGCCGAATATCACTTGGAATGTGAATTGGGACGAAATCGCCAATAGATAAGACCATTTTACAATTTGGGCCCAAGTTAGAAGCAGAGCCTAAGGTGTAAATTATCGATAGTCCATATCTCTGAAACTATAAGAGATAATGCAATTTGGCAACCGGCAATGTAATTAGCATGCCGAATATTACTTGGAATGTGAATTGGAACGAAATCGCCAATAGATAAGACCATTTTACAATTTGGGCCCAAGTTAGAAGCAGAGCCTAAGGTGTAAATTATCGATAGCCCATATCTCGGAAACTATAAGAGATAATGCAATTTGGCAACCGGCAATGTAATTAGCATGCCGAATATTACTTGGAATGTGAATTGGAACGAAATCGCCAATAGATAAGACCATTTTACAATTTGGGCCCAAGTTAGAAGCAGAGCCTAAGGTGTAAATTATCGATAGTCCATATCTCGGAAACTATAAGAGATAATGCAATTTGGCAACCGGCAATGTAATTAGCATGCCGAATATTACTTGGAATGTGAATTGCAACTAAATCGCCAATAGATAAGACCATTTTACAATTTGGGCCCAAGTTAGAAGCAGAGCCTAAGGTGTAAATTATCGATAGTCCATATCTCGGAAACTATAAGAGATAATGCAATTTGGCAACCGGCAATGTAATTAGCATGCCGAATATTACTTGGAATGTGAATTGGAACGAAATCGCCAATAGATAAGACCATTTTACAATTTGGGCCCAAGTTAGAAGCAGAGCCTAAGGTGTAAATTATCGATAGTCCATATCTCGGAAACTATAAGAGATAATGCAATTTGGCAACCGGCAATGTAATTAGCATGCCGAATATTACTTGGAATGTGAATTGGAACAAAATCGCCAATAGATAAGACCATTTTACAATTTGGGCCCAAGTTAGAAGCAGAGCCTAAGGTGTAAATTATCGATAGTCCATATCTCGGAAACTATAAGAGATAATGCAATTTCGCAACCGGCAATGTAATTAGCATGCCGAATATTACTTGGAATGTGAATTGGAACGAAATCGCCAATAGATAAGACCATTTTACAATTTGGGCCCAAGTTAGAAGCAGAGCCTAAGGTGTAAATTATCGATAGTCCATATCTCGGAAACTATAAGAGATAATGCAATTTGGCAACCGGCAATGTAATTAGCATGCCGAATATTACTTGGAATGTGAATTGGAACGAAATCGCCAATAGATAAGACCATTTTACAATTTGGGCCCAAGTTAGAAGCAGAGCCTAAGGTGTAAATTATCGATAGTCCATATCTCGGAAACTATAAGAGATAATGCAATTTGGCAACCGGCAATGTAATTAGCATGCCGAATATTACTTGGAATGTGAATTGGAACGAAATCGCCAATAGATAAGACCATTTTACAATTTGGGCCCAAGTTAGAAGCAGAGCCTAAGGTGTAAATTATCGATAGTCCATATCTCGGAAACTATAAGAGATAATGCAATTTCGCAACCGGCAATGTAATTAGCATGCCGAATATTACTTGGAATGTGAATTGGAACGAAATCGCCAATAGATAAGACCATTTTACAATTTGGGCCCAAGTTAGAAGCAGAGCCTAAGGTGTAAATTATCGATAGTCCATATCTCGGAAACTATAAGAGATAATGCAATTTGGCAACCGGCAATGTAATTAGCATGCCGAATATTACTTGGAATGTGAATTGGAACGAAATCGCCAATAGATAAGACCATTTTACAATTTGGGCCCAAGTTAGAAGCAGAGCCTAAGGTGTAAATTATCGATAGTCCATATCTCGTAAACTATAAGAGATAATGCAATTTGGCAACCGGCAATGTAATTAGCATGCCGAATATTACTTGGAATGTGAATTGGAACGAAATCGCCAATAGATAAGACCATTTTACAATTTGGGCCCAAGTTAGAAGCAGAGCCTAAGGTGTAAATTATCGATAGTCCATATCTCGGAAACTATAAGAGATAATGCAATTTGGCAACCGGCAATGTAATTAGCATGCCGAATATTACTTGGAATGTGAATTGCAACTAAATCGCCAATAGATAAGACCATTTTACAATTTGGGCCCAAGTTAGAAGCAGAGCCTAAGGTGTAAATTATCGATAGTCCATATCACGGAAACTATAAGAGATAATGCAATTTCGCAACCGGCAATGTAATTAGCATGCCGAATATCACTTGGAATGTGAATTGGGACGAAATCGCCAATAGATAAGACCATTTTACAATTTGGGCCCAAGTTAGAAGCAGAGCCTAAGGTGTAAATTATTGATAGTCCATATCTCGGAAACTATAAGAGATAATGCAAATTCGCAACCGGCAATGTAATTAGCATGCCGAATATCACTTGGAATGTGAATTGGAACGAAATCGCCAATAGATAAGACCATTTTACAATTTGGGCTCAAGTTAGAAGCAGAGCCTAAGGTGTAAATTATCGATAGTCCATATCTCGGAAACTATAAGAGATAATGCAATTTGGCAACCGGCAATGTAATTAGCATGCCGAATATTACTTGGAATGTGAATTGGAACGAAATCGCCAATAGATAAGACCATTTTACAATTTGGGCCCAAGTTAGAAGCAGAGCCTAAGGTGTAAATTATCGATAGTCCATATCTCGGAAACTATAAGAGATAATGCAATTTGGCAACCGGCAATGTAATTAGCATGCCGAATATTACTTGGAATGTGAATTGGAACGAAATCGCCAATAGGTAAGACCATTTTACAAATTGGGCATAAGTTAGAAGCAGAGCCTAAGGTGTAAATTATCGATAGTCCATATCTCGGAAACTATAAGAGATAATTCAATTTGGCAACCGGCAATGTAATTAGCATGCCGAATATTACTTGGAATGTGAATTGGAACGAAATCGCCAATAGATAAGACCATTTTACAATTTGGGCCCAAGTTAGAAGCAGAGCCTAAGGTGTAAATTATCGATAGTCCATATCTCGGAAACTATAAGAGATAATGCAATTTGGCAACCGGCAATGTAATTAGCATGCCGAATATTACTTGGAATGTGAATTGGAACGAAATCGCCAATAGATAAGACCATTTTACAATTTGGGCCCAAGTTAGAAGCAGAGCCTAAGGTGTAAATTATCGATAGTCCATATCTCGGAAACTATAAGAGATAATGCAATTTGGCAACCGGCAATGTAATTAGCATGCCGAATATTACTTGGAATGTGAATTGGAACGAAATCGCCAATAGATAAGACCATTTTACAATTTGGGCCCAAGTTAGAAGCAGAGCCTAAGGTGTAAATTATCGTTAGCCCATATCTCGGAAACTATAAGAGATAATGCAATTTGGCAACCGGCAATGTAATTAGCATGCCGAATATTACTTGGAATGTGAATTGGAACGAAATCGCCAATAGATAAGACCATTTTACAATTTGGGCCCAAGTTAGAAGCAGAGCCTAAGGTGTAAATTATCGATAGTCCATATCTCGGAAACTATAAGAGATAATGCAATTTGGCAACCGGCAATGTAATTAGCATGCCGAATATTACTTGGAATGTGAATTGCAACTAAATCGCCAATAGATAAGACCATTTTACAATTTGGGCCCAAGTTAGAAGCAGAGCCTAAGGTGTAAATTATCGATAGTCCATATCTCGGAAACTATAAGAGATAATGCAATTTGGCAACCGGCAATGTAATTAGCATGCCGAATATTACTTGGAATGTGAATTGGAACGAAATCGCCAATAGATAAGACCATTTTACAATTTGGGCCCAAGTTAGAAGCAGAGCCTAAGGTGTAAATTATCGATAGTCCATATCTCGGAAACTATAAGAGATAATGCAATTTGGCAACCGGCAATGTAATTAGCATGCCGAATATTACTTGAAATGTGAATTGGAACAAAATCGCCAATAGATAAGACCATTTTACAATTTGGGCCCAAGTTAGAAGCAGAGCCTAAGGTGTAAATTATTGATAGTCCATATCTCGGAAACTATAAGAGATAATGCAATTTCGCAACCGGCAATGTAATTAGCATGCCGAATATCACTTGGAATGTGAATTGGGACGAAATCGCCAATAGATATGACCATTTTACAATTTGGGCCCAAGTTAGAAGCAGAGCCTAAGGTGTAAATAATCGATAGTCCATATCTCGGAAACTATAAGAGATAATGCAATTTGGCAACCGGCAATGTAATTAGCATGCCGAATATTACTTGGAATGTGAATTGGAACGAAATCGCCAATAGATAAGACCATTTTACAATTTGGGCCCAAGTTAGAAGCAGAGCCTAAGGTGTAAATTATCGATAGTCCATATCTCGGAAACTATAAGAGATAATGCAATTTGGCAACCGGCAATGTAATTAGCATGCCGAATATTACTTGGAATGTGAATTGGAACGAAATCGCCAATAGATAAGACCATTTTACAATTTGGGCCCAAGTTAGAAGCAGAGCCTAAGGTGTAAATTATCGATAGTCCATATCTCGGAAACTATAAGAGATAATGCAATTTCGCAACCGGCAGTGTAATTAGCATGCCGAATATTACTTGGAGTGTGAATTGGAACGAAATCGCCAATAGATAAGACCATTTTACAATTTGGGCCCAAGTTAGAAGCAGAGCCTAAGGTGTAAATTATCGATGGTCCATATCTCGTAAACTATAAGAGATAATGCAATTTGGCAACCGGCAATGTAATTAGCATGCCGAATATTACTTGGAATGTGAATTGGAACGAAATCGCCAATAGATAAGACCATTTTACAATTTGGGCCCAAGTTAGAAGCAGAGCCTAAGGTGTAAATTATCGATAGTCCATATCTCGGAAACTATAAGAGATAATGCAATTTGGCAACCGGCAATGTAATTAGCATGCCGAATATTACTTGGAATGTGAATTGCAACTAAATCGCCAATAGATAAGACCATTTTACAATTTGGGCCCAAGTTAGAAGCAGAGCCTAAGGTGTAAATTATCGATAGTCCATATCACGGAAACTATAAGAGATAATGCAATTTCGCAACCGGCAATGTAATTAGCATGCCGAATATCACTTGGAATGTGAATTGGGACGAAATCGCCAATAGATAAGACCATTTTACAATTTGGGCCCAAGTTAGAAGCAGAGCCTAAGGTGTAAATTATTGATAGTCCATATCTCGGAAACTATAAGAGATAATGCAAATTCGCAACCGGCAATGTAATTAGCATGCCGAATATCACTTGGAATGTGAATTGGGACGAAATCGCCAATAGATAAGACCATTTTACAATTTGGGCTCAAGTTAGAAGCAGAGCCTAAGGTGTAAATTATCGATAGTCCATATCTCGGAAACTATAAGAGATAATGCAATTTGGCAACCGGCAATGTAATTAGCATGCCGAATATTACTTGGAATGTGAATTGGAACGAAATCGCCAATAGATAAGACCATTTTACAATTTGGGCCCAAGTTAGAAGCAGAGCCTAAGGTGTAAATTATCGATAGTCCATATCTCGGAAACTATAAGAGATAATGCAATTTGGCAACCGGCAATGTAATTAGCATGCCGAATATTACTTGGAATGTGAATTGGAACGAAATCGCCAATAGGTAAGACCATTTTACAAATTGGGCCCAAGTTAGAAGCAGAGCCTAAGGTGTAAATTATCGATAGTCCATATCTCGGAAACTATAAGAGATAATTCAATTTGGCAACCGGCAATGTAATTAGCATGCCGAATATTACTTGGAATGTGAATTGGAACGAAATCGCCAATAGATAAGACCATTTTACAATTTGGGCCCAAGTTAGAAGCAGAGCCTAAGGTGTAAATTATCGATAGTCCATATCTCGGAAACTATAAGAGATAATGCAATTTGGCAACCGGCAATGTAATTAGCATGCCGAATATTACTTGGAATGTGAATTGGAACGAAATCGCCAATAGATAAGACCATTTTACAATTTGGGCCCAAGTTAGAAGCAGAGCCTAAGGTGTAAATTATCGATAGTCCATATCTCGGAAACTATAAGAGATAATGCAATTTGGCAACCGGCAATGTAATTAGCATGCCGAATATTACTTGGAATGTGAATTGCAACTAAATCGCCAATAGATAAGACCATTTTACAATTTAGGCCCAAGTTAGAAGCAGAGCCTAAGGTGTAAATTATCGATAGTCCATATCTCGGAAACTATAAGAGATAATGCAATTTGGCAAACGGCAATGTAATTAGCATGCCGAATATTACTTGGAATGTGAATTGGAACGAAATCGCCAATAGATAAGACCATTTTACAATTTGGGCCCAAGTTAGAAGCAGAGCCTAAGGTGTAAATTATCGATAGTCCATATCTCGGAAACTATAAGAGATAATGCAATTTCGTAACCGGCAATGTAATTAGCATGCCGAATATCACTTGGAATGTGAATTGGGACGAAATCGCCAATAGATAAGACCATTTTACAATTTGGGCCCAAGTTAGAAGCAGAGCCTAAGGTGTAAATTATCGATAGTCCATATCTCGGAAACTATAAGAGATAATGCAATTTGGCAACCGGCAATGTAATTAGCATGCCGAATATTACTTGGAATGTGAATTGGAACGAAATCGCCAATAGATAAGACCATTTTACAATTTGGGCCCAAGTTAGAAGCAGAGCCTAAGGTGTAAATTATCGATAGCCCATATCTCGGAAACTATAAGAGATAATGCAATTTGGCAACCGGCAATGTAATTAGCATGCCGAATATTACTTGGAATGTGAATTGGAACGAAATCGCCAATAGATAAGACCATTTTACAATTTGGGCCCAAGTTAGAAGCAGAGCCTAAGGTGTAAATTATCGATAGTCCATATCTCGGAAACTATAAGAGATAATGCAATTTGGCAACCGGCAATGTAATTAGCATGCCGAATATTACTTGGAATGTGAATTGCAACTAAATCGCCAATAGATAAGACCATTTTACAATTTGGGCCCAAGTTAGAAGCAGAGCCTAAGGTGTAAATTATCGATAGTCCATATCTCGGAAACTATAAGAGATAATGCAATTTGGCAACCGGCAATGTAATTAGCATGCCGAATATTACTTGGAATGTGAATTGGAACGAAATCGCCAATAGATAAGACCATTTTACAATTTGGGCCCAAGTTAGAAGCAGAGCCTAAGGTGTAAATTATCGATAGTCCATATCTCGGAAACTATAAGAGATAATGCAATTTGGCAACCGGCAATGTAATTAGCATGCCGAATATTACTTGAAATGTGAATTGGAACAAAATCGCCAATAGATAAGACCATTTTACAATTTGGGCCCAAGTTAGAAGCAGAGCCTAAGGTGTAAATTATTGATAGTCCATATCTCGGAAACTATAAGAGATAATGCAATTTCGCAACCGGCAATGTAATTAGCATGCCGAATATCACTTGGAATGTGAATTGGGACGAAATCGCCAATAGATAAGACCATTTTACAATTTGGGCCCAAGTTAGAAGCAGAGCCTAAGGTGTAAATAATCGATAGTCCATATCTCGGAAACTATAAGAGATAATGCAATTTGGCAACCGGCAATGTAATTAGCATGCCGAATATTACTTGGAATGTGAATTGGAACGAAATCGCCAATAGATAAGACCATTTTACAATTTGGGCCCAAGTTAGAAGCAGAGCCTAAGGTGTAAATTATCGATAGTCCATATCTCGGAAACTATAAGAGATAATGCAATTTGGCAACCGGCAATGTAATTAGCATGCCGAATATTACTTGGAATGTGAATTGGAACGAAATCGCCAATAGATAAGACCATTTTACAATTTGGGCCCAAGTTAGAAGCAGAGCCTAAGGTGTAAATTATCGATAGTCCATATCTCGGAAACTATAAGAGATAATGCAATTTCGCAACCGGCAGTGTAATTAGCATGCCGAATATTACTTGGAGTGTGAATTGGAACGAAATCGCCAATAGATAAGACCATTTTACAATTTGGGCCCAAGTTAGAAGCAGAGCCTAAGGTGTAAATTATCGATGGTCCATATCTCGTAAACTATAAGAGATAATGCAATTTGGCAACCGGCAATGTAATTAGCATGCCGAATATTACTTGGAATGTGAATTGGAACGAAATCGCCAATAGATAAGACCATTTTACAATTTGGGCCCAAGTTAGAAGCAGAGCCTAAGGTGTAAATTATCGATAGTCCATATCTCGGAAACTATAAGAGATAATGCAATTTGGCAACCGGCAATGTAATTAGCATGCCGAATATTACTTGGAATGTGAATTGCAACTAAATCGCCAATAGATAAGACCATTTTACAATTTAGGCCCAAGTTAGAAGCAGAGCCTAAGGTGTAAATTATCGATAGTCCATATCTCGGAAACTATAAGAGATAATGCAATTTGGCAAACGGCAATGTAATTAGCATGCCGAATATTACTTGGAATGTGAATTGGAACGAAATCGCCAATAGATAAGACCATTTTACAATTTGGGCCCAAGTTAGAAGCAGAGCCTAAGGTGTAAATTATCGATAGTCCATATCTCGGAAACTATAAGAGATAATGCAATTTCGTAACCGGCAATGTAATTAGCATGCCGAATATCACTTGGAATGTGAATTGGGACGAAATCGCCAATAGATAAGACCATTTTACAATTTGGGCCCAAGTTAGAAGCAGAGCCTAAGGTGTAAATTATCGATAGTCCATATCTCGGAAACTATAAGAGATAATGCAATTTGGCAACCGGCAATGTAATTAGCATGCCGAATATTACTTGGAATGTGAATTGGAACGAAATCGCCAATAGATAAGACCATTTTACAATTTGGGCCCAAGTTAGAAGCAGAGCCTAAGGTGTAAATTATCGATAGCCCATATCTCGGAAACTATAAGAGATAATGCAATTTGGCAACCGGCAATGTAATTAGCATGCCGAATATTACTTGGAATGTGAATTGGAACGAAATCGCCAATAGATAAGACCATTTTACAATTTGGGCCCAAGTTAGAAGCAGAGCCTAAGGTGTAAATTATTGATAGTCCATATCTCGGAAACTATAAGAGATAATGCAATTTCGCAACCGGCAATGTAATTAGCATGCCGAATATCACTTGGAATGTGAATTGGGACGAAATCGCCAATAGATAAGACCATTTTACAATTTGGGCCCAAGTTAGAAGCAGAGCCTAAGGTGTAAATAATCGATAGTCCATATCTCGGAAACTATAAGAGATAATGCAATTTGGCAACCGGCAATGTAATTAGCATGCCGAATATTACTTGGAATGTGAATTGGAACGAAATCGCCAATAGATAAGACCATTTTACAATTTGGGCCCAAGTTAGAAGCAGAGCCTAAGGTGTAAATTATCGATAGTCCATATCTCGGAAACTATAAGAGATAATGCAATTTGGCAACCGGCAATGTAATTAGCATGCCGAATATTACTTGGAATGTGAATTGGAACGAAATCGCCAATAGATAAGACCATTTTACAATTTGGGCCCAAGTTAGAAGCAGAGCCTAAGGTGTAAATTATCGATAGTCCATATCTCGGAAACTATAAGAGATAATGCAATTTCGCAACCGGCAGTGTAATTAGCATGCCGAATATTACTTGGAGTGTGAATTGGAACGAAATCGCCAATAGATAAGACCATTTTACAATTTGGGCCCAAGTTAGAAGCAGAGCCTAAGGTGTAAATTATCGATGGTCCATATCTCGTAAACTATAAGAGATAATGCAATTTGGCAACCGGCAATGTAATTAGCATGCCGAATATTACTTGGAATGTGAATTGGAACGAAATCGCCAATAGATAAGACCATTTTACAATTTGGGCCCAAGTTAGAAGCAGAGCCTAAGGTGTAAATTATCGATAGTCCATATCTCGGAAACTATAAGAGATAATGCAATTTGGCAACCGGCAATGTAATTAGCATGCCGAATATTACTTGGAATGTGAATTGCAACTAAATCGCCAATAGATAAGACCATTTTACAATTTAGGCCCAAGTTAGAAGCAGAGCCTAAGGTGTAAATTATCGATAGTCCATATCTCGGAAACTATAAGAGATAATGCAATTTGGCAAACGGCAATGTAATTAGCATGCCGAATATTACTTGGAATGTGAATTGGAACGAAATCGCCAATAGATAAGACCATTTTACAATTTGGGCCCAAGTTAGAAGCAGAGCCTAAGGTGTAAATTATCGATAGTCCATATCTCGGAAACTATAAGAGATAATGCAATTTCGTAACCGGCAATGTAATTAGCATGCCGAATATCACTTGGAATGTGAATTGGGACGAAATCGCCAATAGATAAGACCATTTTACAATTTGGGCCCAAGTTAGAAGCAGAGCCTAAGGTGTAAATTATCGATAGTCCATATCTCGGAAACTATAAGAGATAATGCAATTTGGCAACCGGCAATGTAATTAGCATGCCGAATATTACTTGGAATGTGAATTGGAACGAAATCGCCAATAGATAAGACCATTTTACAATTTGGGCCCAAGTTAGAAGCAGAGCCTAAGGTGTAAATTATCGATAGCCCATATCTCGGAAACTATAAGAGATAATGCAATTTGGCAACCGGCAATGTAATTAGCATGCCGAATATTACTTGGAATGTGAATTGGAACGAAATCGCCAATAGATAAGACCATTTTACAATTTGGGCCCAAGTTAGAAGCAGAGCCTAAGGTGTAAATTATCGATAGTCCATATCTCGGAAACTATAAGAGATAATGCAATTTGGCAACCGGCAATGTAATTAGCATGCCGAATATTACTTGGAATGTGAATTGCAACTAAATCGCCAATAGATAAGACCATTTTACAATTTGGGCCCAAGTTAGAAGCAGAGCCTAAGGTGTAAATTATCGGTAGTCCATATCTCGGAAACTATAAGAGATAATGCAATTTGGCAACCGGCAATGTAATTAGCATGCCGAATATTACTTGGAATGTGAATTGGAACGAAATCGCCAATAGATAAGACCATTTTACAATTTGGGCCCAAGTTAGAAGCAGAGCCTAAGGTGTAAATTATCGATAGTCCATATCTCGGAAACTATAAGAGATAATGCAATTTGGCAACCGGCAATATAATTAGCATGCCGAATATTACTTGAAATGTGAATTGGAACAAAATCGCCAATAGATAAGACCATTTTACAATTTGGGCCCAAGTTAGAAGCAGAGCCTAAGGTGTAAATTATTGATAGTCCATATCTCGGAAACTATAAGAGATAATGCAATTTCGCAACCGGCAATGTAATTAGCATGCCGAATATCACTTGGAATGTGAATTGGGACGAAATCGCCAATAGATAAGACCATTTTACAATTTGGGCCCAAGTTAGAAGCAGAGCCTAAGGTGTAAATAATCGATAGTCCATATCTCGGAAACTATAAGAGATAATGCAATTTGGCAACCGGCAATGTAATTAGCATGCCGAATATTACTTGGAATGTGAATTGGAACGAAATCGCCAATAGATAAGACCATTTTACAATTTGGGCCCAAATTAGAAGCAGAGCCTAAGGTGTAAATTATCGATAGTCCATATCTCGGAAACTATAAGAGATAATGCAATTTGGCAACCGGCAATGTAATTAGCATGCCGAATATTACTTGGAATGTGAATTGGAACGAAATCGCCAATAGATAAGACCATTTTACAATTTGGGCCCAAGTTAGAAGCAGAGCCTAAGGTGTAAATTATCGATAGTCCATATCTCGGAAACTATAAGAGATAATGCAATTTCGCAACCGGCAGTGTAATTAGCATGCCGAATATTACTTGGAGTGTGAATTGGAACGAAATCGCCAATAGATAAGACCATTTTACAATTTGGGCCCAAGTTAGAAGCAGAGCCTAAGGTGTAAATTATCGATGGTCCATATCTCGTAAACTATAAGAGATAATGCAATTTGGCAACCGGCAATGTAATTAGCATGCCGAATATTACTTGGAATGTGAATTGGAACGAAATCGCCAATAGATAAGACCATTTTACAATTTGGGCCCAAGTTAGAAGCAGAGCCTAAGGTGTAAATTATCGATAGTCCATATCTCGGAAACTATAAGAGATAATGCAATTTGGCAACCGGCAATGTAATTAGCATGCCGAATATTACTTGGAATGTGAATTGCAACTAAATCGCCAATAGATAAGACCATTTTACAATTTGGGCCCAAGTTAGAAGCAGAGCCTAAGGTGTAAATTATCGATAGTCCATATCTCGGAAACTATAAGAGATAATGCAATTTCGCAACCGGCAATGTAATTAGCATGCCGAATATCACTTGGAATGTGAATTGGGACGAAATCGCCAATAGATAAGACCATTTTACAATTTGGGCCCAAGTTAGAAGCAGAGCCTAAGGTGTAAATTATCGATAGTCCATATCTCGGAAACTATAAGAGATAATGCAATTTGGCAACCGGCAATGTAATTAGCATGCCGAATATCACTTGGAATGTGAATTGGGACGAAATCGCCAATAGATAAGACCATTTTACAATTTGGGCCCAAGTTAGAAGCAGAGCCTAAGGTGTAAATTATCGATAGTCCATATCTCGGAAACTATAAGAGATAATGCAATTTGGCAACCGGCAATGTAATTAGCATGCCGAATATTACTTGGAATGTGAATTGGAACGAAATCGCCAATAGATAAGACCATTTTACAATTTGGGCCCAAGTTAGAAGCAGAGCCTAAGGTGTAAATTATCGATAGTCCATATCTCGGAAACTATAAGAGATAATGCAATTTGGCAACCGGCAATGTAATTAGCATGCCGAATATTACTTGGAATGTGAATTAGAACGAAATCGCCAATAGATAAGACCATTTTACAATTTGGGCCCAAGTTAGAAGCAGAGCCTAAGGTGTAAATTATCGATAGTCCATATCTCGGAAACTATAAGAGATAATGCAATTTGGCAACCGGCAATGTAATTAGCATGCCGAATATTACTTGGAATGTGAATTGGAACGAAATCGCCAATAGATAAGACCATTTTACAATTTGGGCCCAAGTTAGAAGCAGAGCCTAAGGTGTAAATTATCGATTGTCCATATCTCGGAAACTATAAGAGATAATGCAATTTGGCAACCGGCAATGTAATTAGCATGCCGAATATTACTTGGAATGTGAATTGGAACGAAATCGCCAATAGATAAGACCATTTTACAATTTGGGCCCAAGTTAGAAGCAGAGCCTAAGGTGTAAATTATTGATAGTCCATATCTCGGAAACTATAAGAGATAATGCAATTTCGCAACCGGCAATGTAATTAGCATGCCGAATATCACTTGGAATGTGAATTGGGACGAAATCGCCAATAGATAAGACCATTTTACAATTTGGGCCCAAGTTAGAAGCAGAGCCTAAGGTGTAAATTATCGATAGTCCATATCTCGGAAACTATAAGAGATAATGCAATTTGGCAACCGGCAATGTAATTAGCATGCCGAATATTACTTGGAATGTGAATTGGAACGAAATCGCCAATAGATAAGACCATTTTACAATTTGGGCCCAAGTTAGAAGCAGAGCCTAAGGTGTAAATTATCGATAGTCCATATCTCGGAAACTATAAGAGATAATGCAATTTGGCAACCGGCAATGTAATTAGCATGCCGAATATTACTTGGAATGTGAATTGGAACGAAATCGCCAATAGGTAAGACCATTTTACAATTTGGGCCCAAGTTAGAAGCAGAGCCTAAGGTGTAAATTATCGATAGTCCATATCTCGGAAACTATAAGAGATAATGCAATTTGGCAACCGGCAATGTAATTAGCATGCCGAATATTACTTGGAATGTGAATTGGAACGAAATCGCCAATAGATAAGACCATTTTACAATTTGGGCCCAAGTTAGAAGCAGAGCCTAAGGTGTAAATTATTGATAGTCCATATCTCGGAAACTATAAGAGATAATGCAATTTCGCAACCGGCAATGTAATTAGCATGCCGAATATCACTTGGAATGTGAATTGGAACGAAATCGCCAATAGATAAGACCATTTTACAATTTGGGCCCAAGTTAGAAGCAGAGCCTAAGGTGTAAATTATCGATAGTCCATATCTCGGAAACTATAAGAGATAATGCAATTTGGCAACCGGCAATGTAATTAGCATGCCGAATATTACTTGGAATGTGAATTGGAACGAAATCGCCAATAGATAAGACCATTTTACAATTTGGGCCCAAGTTAGAAGCAGAGCCTAAGGTGTAAATTATCGATAGTCCATATCTCGGAAACTATAAGAGATAATGCAATTTCGCAACCGGCAGTGTAATTAGCATGCCGAATATTACTTGGAGTGTGAATTGGAACGAAATCGCCAATAGATAAGACCATTTTACAATTTGGGCCCAAGTTAGAAGCAGAGCCTAAGGTGTAAATTATCGATGGTCCATATCTCGTAAACTATAAGAGATAATGCAATTTGGCAACCGGCAATGTAATTAGCATGCCGAATATTACTTGGAATGTGAATTGGAACGAAATCGCCAATAGATAAGACCATTTTACAATTTGGGCCCAAGTTAGAAGCAGAGCCTAAGGTGTAAATTATCGATAGTCCATATCTCGGAAACTATAAGAGATAATGCAATTTGGCAACCGGCAATGTAATTAGCATGCCGAATATTACTTGGAATGTGAATTGCAACTAAATCGCCAATAGATAAGACCATTTTACAATTTGGGCCCAAGTTAGAAGCAGAGCCTAAGGTGTAAATTATCGATAGTCCATATCTCGGAAACTATAAGAGATAATGCAATTTGGCAACCGGCAATGTAATTAGCATGCCGAATATTACTTGGAATGTGAATTGGAACGAAATCGCCAATAGATAAGACCATTTTACAATTTGGGCCCAAGTTAGAAGCAGAGCCTAAGGTGTAAATTATCGATAGTCCATATCTCGGAAACTATAAGAGATAATGCAATTTGGCAACCGGCAATGTAATTAGCATGCCGAATATTACTTGGAATGTGAATTGGAACGAAATCGCCAATAGGTAAGACCATTTTACAAATTGGGCCCAAGTTAGAAGCAGAGCCTAAGGTGTAAATTATCGATAGTCCATATCTCGGAAACTATAAGAGATAATGCAATTTGGCAACCGGCAATGTAATTAGCATGCCGAATATTACTTGGAATGTGAATTGCAACTAAATCGCCAATAGATAAGACCATTTTACAATTTAAGCCCAAGTTAGAAGCAGAGCCTAAGGTGTAAATTATCGATAGTCCATATCTCGGAAACTATAAGAGATAATGCAATTTGGCAACCGGCAATGTAATTAGCATGCCGAATATTACTTGGAATGTGAATTGGAACGAAATCGCCAATAGATAAGACCATTTTACAATTTGGGCCCAAGTTATAAGCAGAGCCTATGGTGTAAATTATCGATAGTCCATATCTCGGAAACTATAAGAGATAATGCAATTTGGCAACCGGCAATGTAATTAGCATGCCGAATATTACTTGAAATGTGAATTGGAACGAAATCGCTAATAGATAAGACCATTTTACAATTTGGGCCCAAGTTAGAAGCAGAGCCTAAGGTGTAAATTATCGATAGTCCATATCTCGGAAACTATAAGAGTTAATGCAATTTGGCAACCGGCAATGTAATTAGCATGCCGAATATTACTTGGAATGTGAATTGGAACGAAATCGCCAATAGATAAGACCATTTTACAATTTGGGCCCAAGTTAGAAGCAGAGCCTAAGGTGTAAATTATCGATAGTCCATATCTCGGAAACTATAAGAGATAATGCAATTTGGCAACCGGCAATGTAATTAGCATGCCGAATATTACTTGGAATGTGAATTGGAACGAAATCGCCAATAGATAAGACCATTTTACAATTTGGGCCCAAGTTAGAAGCAGAGCCTAAGGTGTAAATTATCGATAGTCCATATCTCGGAAACTATAAGAGATAATGCAATTTGGCAACCGGCAATGTAATTAGCATGCCGAATATTACTTGGAATGTGAATTGGAACGAAATCGCCAATAGGTAAGACCATTTTACAATTTGGGCCCAAGTTAGAAGCAGAGCCTAAGGTGTAAATTATCGATAGTCCATATCTCGGAAACTATAAGAGATAATGCAATTTGGCAACCGGCAATGTAATTAGCATGCCGAATATTACTTGGAATGTGAATTGGAACGAAATCGCCAATAGATAAGACCATTTTACAATTTGGGCCCAAGTTAGAAGCAGAGCCTAAGGTGTAAATTATCGATAGTCCATATCTCGGAAACTATAAGAGATAATGCAATTTGGCAACCGGCAATGTAATTAGCATGCCGAATATTACTTGGAATGTGAATTGGAACGAAATCGCCAATAGATAAGACCATTTTACAATTTGGGCCCAAGTTAGAAGCAGAGCCTAAGGTGTAAATTATCGATAGTCCATATCTCGGAAACTATAAAAGTTAATGCAATTTGGCAACCGGCAATGTAATTAGCAGGCCGAATATTACTTGGAATGTGAATTGGAACGAAATCGCCAATAGATAAGACCATTTTACAATTTGGGCCCAAGTTAGAAGCAGAGCCTAAGGTGTAAATTATCGATAGTCCATATCTCGGAAACTATAAGAGATAATGCAATTTGGCAACCGGCAATGTAATTAGCATGCCGAATATTACTTGGAATGTGAATTGGAACGAAATCGCCAATAGATAAGACCATTTTACAATTTGGGCCCAAGTTAGAAGCAGAGACTAAGGTGTAAATTATCGATAGTCCATATCTCTGAAACTATAAGAGATAATGCAATTTCGCAAACGGCAATGTAATTAGCATGCCGAATATTACTTGGAATGTGAATTGGGACGAAATCGCCAATAGAGAAGACCATTTTACAATTTGGGCCCAAGTTAGAAGCAGAGCCTAAGGTGTAAATTATCGATAGTCCATATCTCGGAAACTATAAGAGATAATGCAATTTGGCAACCGGCAATGTAATTAGCATGCCGAATATTACTTGGAATGTGAATTGGAACGAAATCGCCAATAGATAAGACCATTTTACAATTTGGGCCCAAGTTAGAAGCAGAGCCTAAGGTGTAAATTATCGATAGTCCATATCTCGGAAACTATAAGAGATAATGCAATTTCGCAACCGGCAATGTAATTAGCATGCCGAATATTACTTGGAGTGTGAATTGGAACGAAATCGCCAATAGATAAGACCATTTTACAATTTGGGCCCAAGTTAGAAGCAGAGCCTAAGGTGTAAATTATCGATAGTCCATATCTCGGAAACTATAAGAGATAATGCAATTTGGCAACCGGCAATGTAATTAGCATGCCGAATATTACTTGGAATGTGAATTGGAACGAAATCGCCAATAGATAAGACCATTTTACAATTTGGGCCCAAGTTAGAAGCAGAGCCTAAGGTGTAAATTATCGATAGTCCATATCTCGGAAACTATAAGAGATAATGCAATTTGGCAACCGGCAATGTAATTAGCATGCCGAATATTACTTGGAATGTGAATTGGAACGAAATCGCCAATAGATAAGACCATTTTACAATTTGGGCCCAAGTTAGAAGCAGAGCCTAAGGTGTAAATTATCGATAGTCCATATCTCGGAAACTATAAGAGATAATGCAATTTGGCAACCGGCAATGTAATTAGCATGCCGAATATTACTTGGAATGTGAATTGGAACGAAATCGCCAATAGATAAGACCATTTTACAATTTGGGCCCAAGTTAGAAGCAGAGCCTAAGGTGTAAATTATCGATAGTCCATATCTCGGAATCTATAAGAGATAATGCAATTTGGCAACCGGCAATGTAATTAGCATGCCGAATATTACTTGGAATGTGAATTGGAACGAAATCGCCAATAGGTAAGGCCATTTTACAATTTGGGCCCAAGTTAGAAGCAGAGCCTAAGGTGTAAATTATCGATAGTCCATATCTCGGAAACTATAAGAGATAATTCAATTTGGCAACCGGCAATGTAATTAGCATGCCGAATATTACTTGGAATGTGAATTGGAACGAAATCGCCAATAGATAAGACCATTTTACAATTTGGGCCCAAGTTAGAAGCAGAGCCTAAGGTGTAAATTATCGATAGTCCATATCTCGGAAACTATAAGAGATAATGCAATTTGGCAACCGGCAATGTAATTAGCATGCCGAATATTACTTGGAATGTGAATTGGAACGAAATCGCCAATAGATAAGACCATTTTACAATTTGGGCCCAAGTTAGAAGCAGAGCCTAAGGTGTAAATTATCGATAGTCCATATCTCGGAAACTATAAGAGATAATGCAATTTGGCAACCGGCAATGTAATTAGCATGCCGAATATTACTTGGAATGTGAATTGGAACGAAATCGCCAATAGATAAGACCATTTTACAATTTGGGCCCAAGTTAGAAGCAGAGCCTAAGGTGTAAATTATTGATAGTCCATATCTCGGAAACTATAAGAGATAATGCAAATTCGCAACCGGCAATGTAATTAGCATGCCGAATATCACTTGGAATGTGAATTGGGACGAAATCGCCAATAGATAAGACCATTTTACAATTTGGGCTCAAGTTAGAAGCAGAGCCTAAGGTGTAAATTATCGATAGTCCATATCTCGGAAACTATAAGAGATAATGCAATTTGGCAACCGGCAATGTAATTAGCATGCCGAATATTACTTGGAATGTGAATTGGAACGAAATCGCCAATAGATAAGACCATTTTACAATTTGGGCCCAAGTTAGAAGCAGAGCCTAAGGTGTAAATTATCGATAGTCCATATCTCGGAAACTATAAGAGATAATGCAATTTGGCAACCGGCAATGTAATTAGCATGCCGAATATTACTTGGAATGTGAATTGGAACGAAATCGCCAATAGGTAAGACCATTTTACAAATTGGGCCCAAGTTAGAAGCAGAGCCTAAGGTGTAAATTATCGATAGTCCATATCTCGGAAACTATAAGAGATAATTCAATTTGGCAACCGGCAATGTAATTAGCATGCCGAATATTACTTGGAATGTGAATTGGAACGAAATCGCCAATAGATAAGACCATTTTACAATTTGGGCCCAAGTTAGAAGCAGAGCCTAAGGTGTAAATTATCGATAGTCCATATCTCGGAAACTATAAGAGATAATGCAATTTGGCAACCGGCAATGTAATTAGCATGCCGAATATTACTTGGAATGTGAATTGGAACGAAATCGCCAATAGATAAGACCATTTTACAATTTGGGCCCAAGTTAGAAGCAGAGCCTAAGGTGTAAATTATCGATAGTCCATATCTCGGAAACTATAAGAGATAATGCAATTTGGCAACCGGCAATGTAATTAGCATGCCGAATATTACTTGGAATGTGAATTGCAACTAAATCGCCAATAGATAAGACCATTTTACAATTTAGGCCCAAGTTAGAAGCAGAGCCTAAGGTGTAAATTATCGATAGTCCATATCTCGGAAACTATAAGAGATAATGCAATTTGGCAAACGGCAATGTAATTAGCATGCCGAATATTACTTGGAATGTGAATTGGAACGAAATCGCCAATAGATAAGACCATTTTACAATTTGGGCCCAAGTTAGAAGCAGAGCCTAAGGTGTAAATTATCGATAGTCCATATCTCGGAAACTATAAGAGATAATGCAATTTCGTAACCGGCAATGTAATTAGCATGCCGAATATCACTTGGAATGTGAATTGGGACGAAATCGCCAATAGATAAGACCATTTTACAATTTGGGCCCAAGTTAGAAGCAGAGCCTAAGGTGTAAATTATCGATAGTCCATATCTCGGAAACTATAAGAGATAATGCAATTTGGCAACCGGCAATGTAATTAGCATGCCGAATATTACTTGGAATGTGAATTGGAACGAAATCGCCAATAGATAAGACCATTTTACAATTTGGGCCCAAGTTAGAAGCAGAGCCTAAGGTGTAAATTATCGATAGCCCATATCTCGGAAACTATAAGAGATAATGCAATTTGGCAACCGGCAATGTAATTAGCATGCCGAATATTACTTGGAATGTGAATTGGAACGAAATCGCCAATAGATAAGACCATTTTACAATTTGGGCCCAAGTTAGAAGCAGAGCCTAAGCTGTAAATTATCGATAGTCCATATCTCGGTAACTATAAGAGATAATGCAATTTGGCAACCGGCAATGTAATTAGCATGCCGAATATTACTTGGAATGTGAATTGCAACTAAATCGCCAATAGATAAGACCATTTTACAATTTGGGCCCAAGTTAGAAGCAGAGCCTAAGGTGTAAATTATCGATAGTCCATATCTCGGAAACTATAAGAGATAATGCAATTTGGCAACCGGCAATGTAATTAGCATGCCGAATATTACTTGGAATGTGAATTGGAACGAAATCGCCAATAGATAAGACCATTTTACAATTTGGGCCCAAGTTAGAAGCAGAGCCTAAGGTGTAAATTATCGATAGTCCATATCTCGGAAACTATAAGAGATAATGCAATTTGGCAACCGGCAATGTAATTAGCATGCCGAATATTACTTGAAATGTGAATTGGAACAAAATCGCCAATAGATAAGACCATTTTACAATTTGGGCCCAAGTTAGAAGCAGAGCCTAAGGTGTAAATTATTGATAGTCCATATCTCGGAAACTATAAGAGATAATGCAATTTCGCAACCGGCAATGTAATTAGCATGCCGAATATCACTTGGAATGTGAATTGGGACGAAATCGCCAATAGATAAGACCATTTTACAATTTGGGCCCAAGTTAGAAGCAGAGCCTAAGGTGTAAATAATCGATAGTCCATATCTCGGAAACTATAAGAGATAATGCAATTTGGCAACCGGCAATGTAATTAGCATGCCGAATATTACTTGGAATGTGAATTGGAACGAAATCGCCAATAGATAAGACCATTTTACAATTTGGGCCCAAGTTAGAAGCAGAGCCTAAGGTGTAAATTATCGATAGTCCATATCTCGGAAACTATAAGAGATAATGCAATTTGGCAACCGGCAATGTAATTAGCATGCCGAATATTACTTGGAATGTGAATTGGAACGAAATCGCCAATAGATAAGACCATTTTACAATTTGGGCCCAAGTTAGAAGCAGAGCCTAAGGTGTAAAGTATCGATAGTCCATATCTCGGAAACTATAAGAGATAATGCAATTTCGCAACCGGCAGTGTAATTAGCATGCCGAATATTACTTGGAGTGTGAATTGGAACGAAATCGCCAATAGATAAGACCATTTTACAATTTGGGCCCAAGTTAGAAGCAGAGCCTAAGGTGTAAATTATCGATGGTCCATATCTCGTAAACTATAAGAGATAATGCAATTTGGCAACCGGCAATGTAATTAGCATGCCGAATATTACTTGGAATGTGAATTGGAACGAAATCGCCAATAGATAAGACCATTTTACAATTTGGGCCCAAGTTAGAAGCAGAGCCTAAGGTGTAAATTATCGATAGTCCATATCTCGGAAACTATAAGAGATAATGCAATTTGGCAACCGGCAATGTAATTAGCATGCCGAATATTACTTGGAATGTGAATTGCAACTAAATCGCCAATAGATAAGACCATTTTACAATTTAGGCCCAAGTTAGAAGCAGAGCCTAAGGTGTAAATTATCGATAGTCCATATCTCGGAAACTATAAGAGATAATGCAATTTGGCAAACGGCAATGTAATTAGCATGCCGAATATTACTTGGAATGTGAATTGGAACGAAATCGCCAATAGATAAGACCATTTTACAATTTGGGCCCAAGTTAGAAGCAGAGCCTAAGGTGTAAATTATCGATAGTCCATATCTCGGAAACTATAAGAGATAATGCAATTTCGTAACCGGCAATGTAATTAGCATGCCGAATATCACTTGGAATGTGAATTGGGACGAAATCGCCAATAGATAAGACCATTTTACAATTTGGGCCCAAGTTAGAAGCAGAGCCTAAGGTGTAAATTATCGATAGTCCATATCTCGGAAACTATAAGAGATAATGCAATTTGGCAACCGGCAATGTAATTAGCATGCCGAATATTACTTGGAATGTGAATTGGAACGAAATCGCCAATAGATAAGACCACTTTACAATTTGGGCCCAAGTTAGAAGCAGAGCCTAAGGTGTAAATTATCGATAGCCCATATCTCGGAAACTATAAGAGATAATGCAATTTGGCAACCGGCAATGTAATTAGCATGCCGAATATTACTTGGAATGTGAATTGGAACGAAATCGCCAATAGATAAGACCATTTTACAATTTGGGCCCAAGTTAGAAGCAGAGCCTAAGGTGTAAATTATCGATAGTCCATATCTCGGAAACTATAAGAGATAATGCAATTTGGCAACCGGCAATGTAATTAGCATGCCGAATATTACTTGGAATGTGAATTGCAACTAAATCGCCAATAGATAAGACCATTTTACAATTTGGGCCCAAGTTAGAAGCAGAGCCTAAGGTGTAAATTATCGATAGTCCATATCTCGGAAACTATAAGAGATAATGCAATTTCGCAACCGGCAATGTAATTAGCATGCCGAATATCACTTGGAATGTGAATTGGGACGAAATCGCCAATAGATAAGACCATTTTACAATTTGGGCCCAAGTTAGAAGCAGAGCCTAAGGTGTAAATTATTGAGAGTCCATATCTCGGAAACTATAAGAGATAATGCAAATTCGCAACCGGCAATGTAATTAGCATGCCGAATATCACTTGGAATGTGAATTGGGACGAAATCGCCAATAGATAAGACCATTTTACAATTTGGGCTCAAGTTAGAAGCAGAGCCTAAGGTGTAAATTATCGATAGTCCATATCTCGGAAACTATAAGAGATAATGCAATTTGGCAACCGGCAATGTAATTAGCATGCCGAATATTACTTGGAATGTGAATTGGAACGAAATCGCCAATAGATAAGACCATTTTACAATTTGGGCCCAAGTTAGAAGCAGAGCCTAAGGTGTAAATTATCGATAGTCCATATCTCGGAAACTATAAGAGATAATGCAATTTGGCAACCGGCAATGTAATTAGCATGCCGAATATTACTTGGAATGTGAATTGGAACGAAATCGCCAATAGGTAAGACCATTTTACAAATTGGGCCCAAGTTAGAAGCAGAGCCTAAGGTGTAAATTATCGATAGTCCATATCTCGGAAACTATAAGAGATAATTCAATTTGGCAACCGGCAATGTAATTAGCATGCCGAATATTACTTGGAATGTGAATTGGAACGAAATCGCCAATAGATAAGACCATTTTACAATTTGGGCCCAAGTTAGAAGCAGAGCCTAAGGTGTAAATTATCGATAGTCCATATCTCGGAAACTATAAGAGATAATGCAATTTGGCAACCGGCAATGTAATTAGCATGCCGAATATTACTTGGAATGTGAATTGGAACGAAATCGCCAATAGATAAGACCATTTTACAATTTGGGCCCAAGTTAGAAGCAGAGCCTAAGGTGTAAATTATCGATAGTCCATATCTCGGAAACTATAAGAGATAATGCAATTTGGCAACCGGCAATGTAATTAGCATGCCGAATATTACTTGGAATGTGAATTGCAACTAAATCGCCAATAGATAAGACCATTTTACAATTTAGGCCCAAGTTAGAAGCAGAGCCTAAGGTGTAAATTATCGATAGTCCATATCTCGGAAACTATAAGAGATAATGCAATTTGGCAAACGGCAATGTAATTAGCATGCCGAATATTACTTGGAATGTGAATTGGAACGAAATCGCCAATAGATAAGACCATTTTACAATTTGGGCCCAAGTTAGAAGCAGAGCCTAAGGTGTAAATTATCGATAGTCCATATCTCGGAAACTATAAGAGATAATGCAATTTCGTAACCGGCAATGTAATTAGCATGCCGAATATCACTTGGAATGTGAATTGGGACGAAATCGCCAATAGATAAGACCATTTTACAATTTGGGCCCAAGTTAGAAGCAGAGCCTAAGGTGTAAATTATCGATAGTCCATATCTCGGAAACTATAAGAGATAATGCAATTTGGCAACCGGCAATGTAATTAGCATGCCGAATATTACTTGGAATGTGAATTGGAACGAAATCGCCAATAGATAAGACCATTTTACAATTTGGGCCCAAGTTAGAAGCAGAGCCTAAGGTGTAAATTATCGATAGCCCATATCTCGGAAACTATAAGAGATAATGCAATTTGGCAACCGGCAATGTAATTAGCATGCCGAATATTACTTGGAATGTGAATTGGAACGAAATCGCCAATAGATAAGACCAATTTACAATTTGGGCCCAAGTTAGAAGCAGAGCCTAAGGTGTAAATTATCGATAGTCCATATCTCGGAAACTATAAGAGATAATGCAATTTGGCAACCGGCAATGTAATTAGCATGCCGAATATTACTTGGAATGTGAATTGCAACTAAATCGCCAATAGATAAGACCATTTTACAATTTGGGCCCAAGTTAGAAGCAGAGCCTAAGGTGTAAATTATCGATAGTCCATATCTCGGAAACTATAAGAGATAATGCAATTTCGCAACCGGCAATGTAATTAGCATGCCGAATATCACTTGGAATGTGAATTGGGACGAAATCGCCAATAGATAAGACCATTTTACAATTTGGGCCCAACTTAGAAGCAGAGCCTAAGGTGTAAATTATTGAGAGTCCATATCTCGGAAACTATAAGAGATAATGCAAATTCGCAACCGGCAATGTAATTAGCATGCCGAATATCACTTGGAATGTGAATTGGGACGAAATCGCCAATAGATAAGACCATTTTACAATTTGGGCTCAAGTTAGAAGCAGAGCCTAAGGTGTAAATTATCGATAGTCCATATCTCGGAAACTATAAGAGATAATGCAATTTGGCAACCGGCAATGTAATTAGCATGCCGAATATTACTTGGAATGTGAATTGGAACGAAATCGCCAATAGATAAGACCATTTTACAATTTGGGCCCAAGTTAGAAGCAGAGCCTAAGGTGTAAATTATCGATAGTCCATATCTCGGAAACTATAAGAGATAATGCAATTTGGCAACCGGCAATGTAATTAGCATGCCGAATATTACTTGGAATGTGAATTGGAACGAAATCGCCAATAGGTAAGACCATTTTACAAATTGGGCCCAAGTTAGAAGCAGAGCCTAAGGTGTAAATTATCGATAGTCCATATCTCGGAAACTATAAGAGATAATTCAATTTGGCAACCGGCAATGTAATTAGCATGCCGAATATTACTTGGAATGTGAATTGGAACGAAATCGCCAATAGATAAGACCATTTTACAATTTGGGCCCAAGTTAGAAGCAGAGCCTAAGGTGTAAATTATCGATAGTCCATATCTCGGAAACTATAAGAGATAATGCAATTTGGCAACCGGCAATGTAATTAGCATGCCGAATATTACTTGGAATGTGAATTGGAACGAAATCGCCAATAGATAAGACCATTTTACAATTTGGGCCCAAGTTAGAAGCAGAGCCTAAGGTGTAAATTATCGATAGTCCATATCTCGGAAACTATAAGAGATAATGCAATTTGGCAACCGGCAATGTAATTAGCATGCCGAATATTACTTGGAATGTGAATTGCAACTAAATCGCCATTAGATAAGACCATTTTACAATTTAGGCCCAAGTTAGAAGCAGAGCCTAAGGTGTAAATTATCGATAGTCCATATCTCGGAAACTATAAGAGATAATGCAATTTGGCAAACGGCAATGTAATTAGCATGCCGAATATTACTTGGAATGTGAATTGGAACGAAATCGCCAATAGATAAGACCATTTTACAATTTGGGCCCAAGTTAGAAGCAGAGCCTAAGGTGTAAATTATCGATAGTCCATATCTCGGAAACTATAAGAGATAATGCAATTTCGTAACCGGCAATGTAATTAGCATGCCGAATATCACTTGGAATGTTAATTGGGACGAAATCGCCAATAGATAAGACCATTTTACAATTTGGGCCCAAGTTAGAAGCAGAGCCTAAGGTGTAAATTATCGATAGTCCATATCTCGGAAACTATAAGAGATAATGCAATTTGGCAACCGGCAATGTAATTAGCATGCCGAATATTACTTGGAATGTGAATTGGAACGAAATCGCCAATAGATAAGACCATTTTACAATTTGGGCCCAAGTTAGAAGCAGAGCCTAAGGTGTAAATTATCGATAGCCCATATCTCGGAAACTATAAGAGATAATGCAATTTGGCAACCGGCAATGTAATTAGCATGCCGAATATTACTTGGAATGTGAATTGGAACGAAATCGCCAATAGATAAGACCATTTTACAATTTGGGCCCAAGTTAGAAGCAGAGCCTAAGGTGTAAATTATCGATAGTCCATATCTCGGAAACTATAAGAGATAATGCAATTTGGCAACCGGCAATGTAATTAGCATGCCGAATATTACTTGGAATGTGAATTGCAACTAAATCGCCAATAGATAAGACCATTTTACAATTTGGGCCCAAGTTAGAAGCAGAGCCTAAGGTGTAAATTATCGATAGTCCATATCTCGGAAACTATAAGAGATAATGCAATTTGGCAACCGGCAATGTAATTAGCATGCCGAATATTACTTGGAATGTGAATTGGAACGAAATCGCCAATAGATAAGACCATTTTACAATTTGGGCCCAAGTTAGAAGCAGAGCCTAAGGTGTAAATTATCGATAGTCCATATCTCGGAAACTATAAGAGATAATGCAATTTGGCAACCGGCAATGTAATTAGCATGCCGAATATTACTTGAAATGTGAATTGGAACAAAATCGCCAATAGATAAGACCATTTTACAATTTGGGCCCAAGTTAGAAGCAGAGCCTAAGGTGTAAATTATTGATAGTCCATATCTCGGAAACTATAAGAGATAATGCAATTTCGCAACCGGCAATGTAATTAGCATGCCGAATATCACTTGGAATGTGAATTGGGACGAAATCGCCAATAGATAAGACCATTTTACAATTTGGGCCCAAGTTAGAAGCAGAGCCTAAGGTATAAATAATCGATAGTCCATATCTCGGAAACTATAAGAGATAATGCAATTTGGCAACCGGCAATGTAATTAGCATGCCGAATATTACTTGGAATGTGAATTGGAACGAAATCGCCAATAGATAAGACCATTTTACAATTTGGGCCCAAGTTAGAAGCAGAGCCTAAGGTGTAAATTATCGATAGTCCATATCTCGGAAACTATAAGAGATAATGCAATTTGGCAACCGGCAATGTAATTAGCATGCCGAATATTACTTGGAATGTGAATTGGAACGAAATCGCCAATAGATAAGACCATTTTACAATTTGGGCCCAAGTTAGAAGCAGAGCATAAGGTGTAAATTATCGATAGTCCATATCTCGGAAACTATAAGAGATAATGCAATTTCGCAACCGGCAGTGTAATTAGCATGCCGAATATTACTTGGAGTGTGAATTGGAACGAAATCGCCAATAGATAAGACCATTTTACAATTTGGGCCCAAGTTAGAAGCAGAGCCTAAGGTGTAAATTATCGATGGTCCATATCTCGTAAACTATAAGAGATAATGCAATTTGGCAACCGGCAATGTAATTAGCATGCCGAATATTACTTGGAATGTGAATTGGAACGAAATCGCCAATAGATAAGACCATTTTACAATTTGGGCCCAAGTTAGAAGCAGAGCCTAAGGTGTAAATTATCGATAGTCCATATCTCGGAAACTATAAGAGATAATGCAATTTGGCAACCGGCAATGTAATTAGCATGCCGAATATTACTTGGAATGTGAATTGCAACTAAATCGCCAATAGATAAGACCATTTTACAATTTAGGCCCAAGTTAGAAGCAGAGCCTAAGGTGTAAATTATCGATAGTCCATATCTCGGAAACTATAAGAGATAATGCAATTTGGCAAACGGCAATGTAATTAGCATGCCGAATATTACTTGGAATGTGAATTGGAACGAAATCGCCAATAGATAAGACCATTTTACAATTTGGGCCCAAGTTAGAAGCAGAGCCTAAGGTGTAAATTATCGATAGTCCATATCTCGGAAACTATAAGAGATAATGCAATTTCGTAACCGGCAATGTAATTAGCATGCCGAATATCACTTGGAATGTGAATTGGGACGAAATCGCCAATAGATAAGACCATTTTACAATTTGGGCCCAAGTTAGAAGCAGAGCCTAAGGTGTAAATTATCGATAGTCCATATCTCGGAAACTATAAGAGATAATGCAATTTGGCAACCGGCAATGTAATTAGCATGCCGAATATTACTTGGAATGTGAATTGGAACGAAATCGCCAATAGATAAGACCATTTTACAATTTGGGCCCAAGTTAGAAGCAGAGCCTAAGGTGTAAATTATCGATAGCCCATATCTCGGAAACTATAAGAGATAATGCAATTTGGCAACCGGCAATGTAATTAGCATGCCGAATATTACTTGGAATGTGAATTGGAACGAAATCGCCAATAGATAAGACCATTTTACAATTTGGGCCCAAGTTAGAAGCAGAGCCTAAGGTGTAAATTATCGATAGTCCATATCTCGGAAACTATAAGAGATAATGCAATTTGGCAACCGGCAATGTAATTAGCATGCCGAATATTACTTGGAATGTGAATTGCAACTAAATCGCCAATAGATAAGACCATTTTACAATTTGGGCCCAAGTTAGAAGCAGAGCCTAAGGTGTAAATTATCGATAGTCCATATCTCGGAAACTATAAGAGATAATGCAATTTGGCAACCGGCAATGTAATTAGCATGCCGAATAT
This sequence comes from Rhynchophorus ferrugineus, assembly GCF_030347505.1. Taxonomy (NCBI): domain Eukaryota; kingdom Metazoa; phylum Arthropoda; class Insecta; order Coleoptera; family Curculionidae; genus Rhynchophorus; species Rhynchophorus ferrugineus. The sequence continues at coordinate 263,809 of NW_027472606.1, read as the reverse complement.
TACTTGGAATGTGAATTGGAACGAAATCGCCAATAGATAAGACCATTTTACAATTTGGGCTCAAGTTAGAAGCAGAGCCTAAGGTGTAAATTATCGATAGTCCATATCTCGGAAACTATAAGAGATAATGCAATTTGGCAACCGGCAATGTAATTAGCATGCCGAATATTACTTGAAATGTGAATTGGAACAAAATCGCCAATAGATAAGACCATTTTACAATTTGGGCCCAAGTTAGAAGCAGAGCCTAAGGTGTAAATTATTGATAGTCCATATCTCGGAAACTATAAGAGATAATGCAATTTCGCAACCGGCAATGTAATTAGCATGCCGAATATCACTTGGAATGTGAATTGGGACGAAATCGCCAATAGATAAGACCATTTTACAATTTGGGCCCAAGTTAGAAGCAGAGCCTAAGGTGTAAATAATCGATAGTCCATATCTCGGAAACTATAAGAGATAATGCAATTTGGCAACCGGCAATGTAATTAGCATGCCGAATATTACTTGGAATGTGAATTGGAACGAAATCGCCAATAGATAAGACCATTTTACAATTTGGGCCCAAGTTAGAAGCAGAGCCTAAGGTGTAAATTATCGATAGTCCATATCTCGGAAACTATAAGAGATAATGCAATTTGGCAACCGGCAATGTAATTAGCATGCCGAATATTACTTGGAATGTGAATTGGAACGAAATCGCCAATAGATAAGACCATTTTACAATTTGGGCCCAAGTTAGAAGCAGAGCCTAAGGTGTAAATTATCGATAGTCCATATCTCGGAAACTATAAGAGATAATGCAATTTCGCAACCGGCAGTGTAATTAGCATGCCGAATATTACTTGGAGTGTGAATTGGAACGAAATCGCCAATAGATAAGACCATTTTACAATTTGGGCCCAAGTTAGAAGCAGAGCCTAAGGTGTAAATTATCGATGGTCCATATCTCGTAAACTATAAGAGATAATGCAATTTGGCAACCGGCAATGTAATTAGCATGCCGAATATTACTTGGAATGTGAATTGGAACGAAATCGCCAATAGATAAGACCATTTTACAATTTGGGCCCAAGTTAGAAGCAGAGCCTAAGGTGTAAATTATCGATAGTCCATATCTCGGAAACTATAAGAGATAATGCAATTTGGCAACCGGCAATGTAATTAGCATGCCGAATATTACTTGGAATGTGAATTGCAACTAAATCGCCAATAGATAAGACCATTTTACAATTTGGGCCCAAGTTAGAAGCAGAGCCTAAGGTGTAAATTATCGATAGTCCATATCTCGGAAACTATAAGAGATAATGCAATTTGGCAACCGGCAATGTAATTAGCATGCCGAATATTACTTGGAATGTGAATTGGAACGAAATCGCCAATAGATAAGACCATTTTACAATTTGGGCCCAAGTTAGAAGCAGAGCCTAAGGTGTAAATTATCGATAGTCCATATCACGGAAACTATAAGAGATAATGCAATTTCGCAACCGGCAATGTAATTAGCATGCCGAATATCACTTGGAATGTGAATTGGGACGAAATCGCCAATAGATAAGACCATTTTACAATTTGGGCCCAAGTTAGAAGCAGAGCCTAAGGTGTAAATTATCGATAGTCCATATCTCGGAAACTATAAGAGATAATTCAATTTGGCAACCGGCAATGTAATTAGCATGCCGAATATTACTTGGAATGTGAATTGGAACGAAATCGCCAATAGATAAGACCATTTTACAATTTGGGCCCAAGTTAGAAGCAGAGCCTAAGGTGTAAATTATCGATAGTCCATATCTCGGAAACTATAAGAGATAATGCAATTTGGCAACCGGCAATGTAATTAGCATGCCGAATATTACTTGGAATGTGAATTGGAACGAAATCGCCAATAGATAAGACCATTTTACAATTTGGGCCCAAGTTAGAAGCAGAGCCTAAGGTGTAAATTATCGATAGTCCATATCTCGGAAACTATAAGAGATAATGCAATTTGGCAACCGGCAATGTAATTAGCATGCCGAATATTACTTGGAATGTGAATTGGAACGAAATCGCCAATAGATAAGACCATTTTACAATTTGGGCCCAAGTTAGAAGCAGAGCCTATGGTGTAAATTATCGATAGTCCATATCTCGGAAACTATAAGAGATAATGCAATTTGGCAACCGGCAATGTAATTAGCATGCCGAATATTACTTGGAATGTGAATTGGAACGAAATCGCCAATAGATAAGACCATTTTACAATTTGGGCCCAAGTTAGAAGCAGAGCCTAAGGTGTAAATTATCGATAGTCCATATCTCGGAAACTATAAGAGTTAATGCAATTTGGCAACCGGCAATGTAATTAGCATGCCGAATATTACTTGGAATGTGAATTGGAACGAAATCGCCAATAGATAAGACCATTTTACAATTTGGGCCCAAGTTAGAAGCAGAGCCTAAGGTGTAAATTATCGATAGTCCATATCTCGGAAACTATAAGAGATAATGCAATTTGGCAACATGCAATGTAATTAGCATGCCGAATATTACTTATAATGTGAATTGGAACGAAATCGCCAATAGATAAGACCATTTTACAATTTGGGCCCAAGTTAGAAGCAGAGCCTAAGGTGTAAATTATCGATAGTCCATATCTCGGAAACTATAAGAGTTAATGCAATTTGGCAACCGGCAATGTAATTAGCATGCCGAATATTACTTGGAATGTGAATTGGAACGAAATCGCCAATAGATAAGACCATTTTACAATTTGGGCCCAAGTTAGAAGCAGAGCCTAAGGTGTAAATTATCGATAGTCCATATCTCGGAAACTATAAGAGATAATGCAATTTGGCAACCGGCAATGTAATTAGCATGCCGAATATTACTTGGAATGTGAATTGGAACGAAATCGCCAATAGATAAGACCATTTTACAATTTGGGCCCAAGTTAGAAGCAGAGCCTAAGGTGTAAATTATCGATAGTCCATATCTCGGAAACTATAAGAGATAATGCAATTTGGCAACCGGCAATGTAATTAGCATGCCGAATATTACTTGGAATGTGAATTAGAACGAAATCGCCAATAGATAAGACCATTTTACAATTTGGGCCCAAGTTAGAAGCAGAGCCTAAGGTGTAAATTATCGATAGTCCATATCTCGGAAACTATAAGAGATAATGCAATTTGGCAACCGGCAATGTAATTAGCATGCCGAATATTACTTGGAATGTGAATTGGAACGAAATCGCCAATAGATAAGACCATTTTACAATTTGGGCCCAAGTTAGAAGCAGAGCCTAAGGTGTAAATTATCGATTGTCCATATCTCGGAAACTATAAGAGATAATGCAATTTGGCAACCGGCAATGTAATTAGCATGCCGAATATTACTTGGAATGTGAATTGGAACGAAATCGCCAATAGATAAGACCATTTTACAATTTGGGCCCAAGTTAGAAGCAGAGCCTAAGGTGTAAATTATTGATAGTCCATATCTCGGAAACTATAAGAGATAATGCAATTTCGCAACCGGCAATGTAATTAGCATGCCGAATATCACTTGGAATGTGAATTGGGACGAAATCGCCAATAGATAAGACCATTTTACAATTTGGGCCCAAGTTAGAAGCAGAGCCTAAGGTGTAAATTATCGATAGTCCATATCTCGGAAACTATAAGAGATAATGCAATTTGGCAACCGGCAATGTAATTAGCATGCCGAATATTACTTGGAATGTGAATTGGAACGAAATCGCCAATAGATAAGACCATTTTACAATTTGGGCCCAAGTTAGAAGCAGAGCCTAAGGTGTAAATTATCGATAGTCCATATCTCGGAAACTATAAGAGATAATGCAATTTGGCAACCGGCAATGTAATTAGCATGCCGAATATTACTTGGAATGTGAATTGGAACGAAATCGCCAATAGGTAAGACCATTTTACAATTTGGGCCCAAGTTAGAAGCAGAGCCTAAGGTGTAAATTATCGATAGTCCATATCTCGGAAACTATAAGAGATAATGCAATTTGGCAACCGGCAATGTAATTAGCATGCCGAATATTACTTGGAATGTGAATTGGAACGAAATCGCCAATAGATAAGACCATTTTACAATTTGGGCCCAAGTTAGAAGCAGAGCCTAAGGTGTAAATTATTGATAGTCCATATCTCGGAAACTATAAGAGATAATGCAATTTCGCAACCGGCAATGTAATTAGCATGCCGAATATCACTTGGAATGTGAATTGGAACGAAATCGCCAATAGATAAGACCATTTTACAATTTGGGCCCAAGTTAGAAGCAGAGCCTAAGGTGTAAATTATCGATAGTCCATATCTCGGAAACTATAAGAGATAATGCAATTTGGCAACCGGCAATGTAATTAGCATGCCGAATATTACTTGGAATGTGAATTGGAACGAAATCGCCAATAGATAAGACCATTTTACAATTTGGGCCCAAGTTAGAAGCAGAGCCTAAGGTGTAAATTATCGATAGTCCATATCTCGGAAACTATAAGAGATAATGCAATTTCGCAACCGGCAGTGTAATTAGCATGCCGAATATTACTTGGAGTGTGAATTGGAACGAAATCGCCAATAGATAAGACCATTTTACAATTTGGGCCCAAGTTAGAAGCAGAGCCTAAGGTGTAAATTATCGATGGTCCATATCTCGTAAACTATAAGAGATAATGCAATTTGGCAACCGGCAATGTAATTAGCATGCCGAATATTACTTGGAATGTGAATTGGAACGAAATCGCCAATAGATAAGACCATTTTACAATTTGGGCCCAAGTTAGAAGCAGAGCCTAAGGTGTAAATTATCGATAGTCCATATCTCGGAAACTATAAGAGATAATGCAATTTGGCAACCGGCAATGTAATTAGCATGCCGAATATTACTTGGAATGTGAATTGCAACTAAATCGCCAATAGATAAGACCATTTTACAATTTGGGCCCAAGTTAGAAGCAGAGCCTAAGGTGTAAATTATCGATAGTCCATATCTCGGAAACTATAAGAGATAATGCAATTTGGCAACCGGCAATGTAATTAGCATGCCGAATATTACTTGGAATGTGAATTGGAACGAAATCGCCAATAGATAAGACCATTTTACAATTTGGGCCCAAGTTAGTAGCAGAGCCTAAGGTGTAAATTATCGATAGTCCATATCTCGGAAACTATAAGAGATAATGCAATTTGGCAACCGGCAATGTAATTAGCATGCCGAATATTACTTGGAATGTGAATTGGAACGAAATCGCCAATAGATAAGACCATTTTACAATTTGGGCCCAAGTTAGAAGCAGAGCCTAAGGTGTAAATTATCGATAGTCCATATCTCGGAAACTATAAGAGTTAATGCAATTTGGCAACCGGCAATGTAATTAGCATGCCGAATATTACTTGGAATGTGAATTGGAACGAAATCGCCAATAGATAAGACCATTTTACAATTTGGGCCCAAGTTAGAAGCAGAGCCTAAGGTGTAAATTATCGATAGTCCATATCTCGGAAACTATAAGAGATAATGCAATTTGGCAACATGCAATGTAATTAGCATGCCGAATATTACTTATAATGTGAATTGGAACGAAATCGCCAATAGATAAGACCATTTTACAATTTGGGCCCAAGTTAGAAGCAGAGCCTAAGGTGTAAATTATCGATAGTCCATATCTCTGAAACTATAAGAGATAATGCAATTTCGCAAACGGCAATGTAATTAGCATGCCGAATATTACTTGGAATGTGAATTGGGACGAAATCGCCAATAGAGAAGACCATTTTACAATTTGGGCCCAAGTTAGAAGCAGAGCCTAAGGTGTAAATTATCGATAGTCCATATCTCGGAAACTATAAGAGATAATGCAATTTGGCAACCGGCAATGTAATTAGCATGCCGAATATTACTTGGAATGTGAATTGGAACGAAATCGCCAATAGATAAGACCATTTTACAATTTGGGCCCAAGTTAGAAGCAGAGCCTAAGGTGTAAATTATCGATAGTCCATATCTCGGAAACTATAAGAGATAATGCAATTTGGCAACCGGCAATGTAATTAGCATGCCGAATATTACTTGGAATGTGAATTAGAACGAAATCGCCAATAGATAAGACCATTTTACAATTTGGGCCCAAGTTAGAAGCAGAGCCTAAGGTGTAAATTATCGATAGTCCATATCTCGGAAACTATAAGAGATAATGCAATTTGGCAACCGGCAATGTAATTAGCATGCCGAATATTACTTGGAATGTGAATTGGAACGAAATCGCCAATAGATAAGACCATTTTACAATTTGGGCCCAAGTTAGAAGCAGAGCCTAAGGTGTAAATTATCGATTGTCCATATCTCGGAAACTATAAGAGATAATGCAATTTGGCAACCGGCAATGTAATTAGCATGCCGACTATTACTTGGAATGTGAATTGGAACGAAATCGCCAATAGATAAGACCATTTTACAATTTGGGCCCAAGTTAGAAGCAGAGCCTAAGGTGTAAATTATTGATAGTCCATATCTCGGAAACTATAAGAGATAATGCAATTTCGCAACCGGCAATGTAATTAGCATGCCGAATATCACTTGGAATGTGAATTGGGACGAAATCGCCAATAGATAAGACCATTTTACAATTTGGGCCCAAGTTAGAAGCAGAGCCTAAGGTGTAAATTATCGATAGTCCATATCTCGGAAACTATAAGAGATAATGCAATTTGGCAACCGGCAATGTAATTAGCATGCCGAAGATTACTTGGAATGTGAATTGGAACGAAATCGCCAATAGATAAGACCATTTTACAATTTGGGCCCAAGTTAGAAGCAGAGCCTAAGGTGTAAATTATCGATAGTCCATATCTCGGAAACTATAAGAGATAATGCAATTTGGCAACCGGCAATGTAATTAGCATGCCGAATATTACTTGGAATGTGAATTGGAACGAAATCGCCAATAGGTAAGACCATTTTACAATTTGGGCCCAAGTTAGAAGCAGAGCCTAAGGTGTAAATTATCGATAGTCCATATCTCGGAAACTATAAGAGATAATGCAATTTGGCAACCGGCAATGTAATTAGCATGCCGAATATTACTTGGAATGTGAATTGGAACGAAATCGCCAATAGATAAGACCATTTTACAATTTGGGCCCAAGTTAGAAGCAGAGCCTAAGGTGTAAATTATTGATAGTCCATATCTCGGAAACTATAAGAGATAATGCAATTTCGCAACCGGCAATGTAATTAGCATGCCGAATATCACTTGGAATGTGAATTGGGACGAAATCGCCAATAGATAAGACCATTTTACAATTTGGGCCCAAGGTAGAAGCAGAGCCTAAGGTGTAAATAATCGATAGTCCATATCTCGGAAACTATAAGAGATAATGCAATTTGGCAACCGGCAATGTAATTAGCATGCCGAATATTACTTGGAATGTGAATTGGAACGAAATCGCCAATAGATAAGACCATTTTACAATTTGGGCCCAAGTTAGAAGCAGAGCCTAAGGTGTAAATTATCGATAGTCCATATCTCGGAAACTATAAGAGATAATGCAATTTGGCAACCGGCAATGTAATTAGCATGCCGAATATTACTTGGAATGTGAATTGGAACGAAATCGCCAATAGATAAGACCATTTTACAATTTGGGCCCAAGTTAGAAGCAGAGCCTAAGGTGTAAATTATCGATAGTCCATATCTCGGAAACTATAAGAGATAATGCAATTTCGCAACCGGCAGTGTAATTAGCATGCCGAATATTACTTGGAGTGTGAATTGGAACGAAATCGCCAATAGATAAGACCATTTTACAATTTGGGCCCAAGTTAGAAGCAGAGCCTAAGGTGTAAATTATCGATGGTCCATATCTCGTAAACTATAAGAGATAATGCAATTTGGCAACCGGCAATGTAATTAGCATGCCGAATATTACTTGGAATGTGAATTGGAACGAAATCGCCAATAGATAAGACCATTTTACAATTTGGGCCCAAGTTAGAAGCAGAGCCTAAGGTGTAAATTATCGATAGTCCATATCTCGGAAACTATAAGAGATAATGCAATTTGGCAACCGGCAATGTAATTAGCATGCCGAATATTACTTGGAATGTGAATTGCAACTAAATCGCCAATAGATAAGACCATTTTACAATTTGGGCCCAAGTTAGAAGCAGAGCCTAAGGTGTAAATTATCGATAGTCCATATCTCGGAAACTATAAGAGATAATGCAATTTGGCAACCGGCAATGTAATTAGCATGCCGAATATTACTTGGAATGTGAATTGGAACGAAATCGCCAATAGATAAGACCATTTTACAATTTGGGCCCAAGTTAGTAGCAGAGCCTAAGGTGTAAATTATCGATAGTCCATATCTCGGAAACTATAAGAGATAATGCAATTTCGCAACCGGCAATGTAATTAGCATACCGAATATCACTTGGAATGTGAATTGGGACGAAATCGCGAATAGATAAGACCATTTTACAATTTGGGCCCAAGTTAGAAGCAGAGCCTAAGGTGTAAATTATCGATAGTCCATATCTCGGAAACTATAAGAGATAATTCAATTCGGCAACCGGCAATGTAATTAGCATGCCGAATATTACTTGGAATGTGAATTGGAACGAAATCGCCAATAGATAAGACCATTTTACAATTTGGGCCCAAGTTAGAAGCAGAGCCTAAGGTGTAAATTATCGATAGTCCATATCTCGGAAACTATAAGAGATAATGCAATTTGGCAACCGGCAATGTAATTAGCATGCCGAATATTACTTGGAATGTGAATTGGAACGAAATCGCCAATAGATAAGACCATTTTACAATTTGGGCCCAACTTAGAAGCAGAGCCTAAGGTGTAAATTATCGATAGTCCATATCTCGGAAACTATAAGAGTTAATGCAATTTGGCAACCGGCAATGTAATTAGCATGCCGAATATTACTTATAATGTGAATTGGAACGAAATCGCCAATAGATAAGACCATTTTACAATTTGGGCCCAAGTTAGAAGCAGAGCCTAAGGTGTAAATTATCGATAGTCCATATCTCTGAAACTATAAGAGATAATGCAATTTCGCAAACGGCAATGTAATTAGCATGCCGAATATTACTTGGAATGTGAATTGGGACGAAATCGCCAATAGAGAAGACCATTTTACAATTTGGGCCCAAGTTAGAAGCAGAGCCTAAGGTGTAAATTATCGATAGTCCATATCTCGGAAACTATAAGAGATAATGCAATTTGGCAACCGGCAATGTAATTAGCATGCCGAATATTACTTGGAATGTGAATTGGAACGAAATCGCCAATAGATAAGACCATTTTACAATTTGGGCCCAAGTTAGAAGCAGAGCCTAAGGTGTAAATTATCGATAGTCCATATCTCGGAAACTATAAGAGATAATGCAATTTGGCAACCGGCAATGTAATTAGCATGCCGAATATTACTTGGAATGTGAATTAGAACGAAATCGCCAATAGATAAGACCATTTTACAATTTGGGCCCAAGTTAGAAGCAGAGCCTAAGGTGTAAATTATCGATAGTCCATATCTCGGAAACTATAAGAGATAATGCAATTTGGCAACCGGCAATGTAATTAGCATGCCGAATATTACTTGGAATGTGAATTGGAACGAAATCGCCAATAGATAAGACCATTTTACAATTTGGGCCCAAGTTAGAAGCAGAGCCTAAGGTGTAAATTATCGATTGTCCATATCTCGGAAACTATAAGAGATAATGCAATTTGGCAACCGGCAATGTAATTAGCATGCCGACTATTACTTGGAATGTGAATTGGAACGAAATCGCCAATAGATAAGACCATTTTACAATTTGGGCCCAAGTTAGAAGCAGAGCCTAAGGTGTAAATTATTGATAGTCCATATCTCGGAAACTATAAGAGATAATGCAATTTCGCAACCGGCAATGTAATTAGCATGCCGAATATCACTTGGAATGTGAATTGGGACGAAATCGCCAATAGATAAGACCATTTTACAATTTGGGCCCAAGTTAGAAGCAGAGCCTAAGGTGTAAATTATCGATAGTCCATATCTCGGAAACTATAAGAGATAATGCAATTTGGCAACCGGCAATGTAATTAGCATGCCGAATATTACTTGGAATGTGAATTGGAACGAAATCGCCAATAGATAAGACCATTTTACAATTTGGGCCCAAGTTAGAAGCAGAGCCTAAGGTGTAAATTATCGATAGTCCATATCTCGGAAACTATAAGAGATAATGCAATTTGGCAACCGGCAATGTAATTAGCATGCCGAATATTACTTGGAATGTGAATTGGAACGAAATCGCCAATAGGTAAGACCATTTTACAATTTGGGCCCAAGTTAGAAGCAGAGCCTAAGGTGTAAATTATCGATAGTCCATATCTCGGAAACTATAAGAGATAATGCAATTTGGCAACCGGCAATGTAATTAGCATGCCGAATATTACTTGGAATGTGAATTGGAACGAAATCGCCAATAGATAAGACCATTTTACAATTTGGGCCCAAGTTAGAAGCAGAGCCTAAGGTGTAAATTATTGATAGTCCATATCTCGGAAACTATAAGAGATAATGCAATTTCGCAACCGGCAATGTAATTAGCATGCCGAATATCACTTGGAATGTGAATTGGGACGAAATCGCCAATAGATAAGACCATTTTACAATTTGGGCCCAAGTTAGAAGCAGAGCCTAAGGTGTAAATAATCGATAGTCCATATCTCGGAAACTATAAGAGATAATGCAATTTGGCAACCGGCAATGTAATTAGCATGCCGAATATTACTTGGAATGTGAATTGGAACGAAATCGCCAATAGATAAGACCATTTTACAATTTGGGCCCAAGTTAGAAGCAGAGCCTAAGTGTAAATTATCGATAGTCCATATCTCGGAAACTATAAGAGATAATGCAATTTGGCAACCGGCAATGTAATTAGCATGCCGAATATTACTTGGAATGTGAATTGGAACGAAATCGCCAATAGATAAGACCATTTTACAATTTGGGCCCAAGTTAGAAGCAGAGCCTAAGGTGTAAATTATCGATAGTCCATATCTCGGAAACTATAAGAGATAATGCAATTTCGCAACCGGCAGTGTAATTAGCATGCCGAATATTACTTGGAGTGTGAATTGGAACGAAATCGCCAATAGATAAGACCATTTTACAATTTGGGCCCAGTTAGAAGCAGAGCCTAAGGTGTAAATTATCGATGGTCCATATCTCGTAAACTATAAGAGATAATGCAATTTGGCAACCGGCAATGTAATTAGCATGCCGAATATTACTTGGAATGTGAATTGGAACGAAATCGCCAATAGATAAGACCATTTTACAATTTGGGCCCAAGTTAGAAGCAGAGCCTAAGGTGTAAATTATCGATAGTCCATATCTCGGAAACTATAAGAGATAATGCAATTTGGCAACCGGCAATGTAATTAGCATGCCGAATATTACTTGGAATGTGAATTGCAACTAAATCGCCAATAGATAAGACCATTTTACAATTTGGGCCCAAGTTAGAAGCAGAGCCTAAGGTGTAAATTATCGATAGTCCATATCTCGGAAACTATAAGAGATAATGCAATTTGGCAACCGGCAATGTAATTAGCATGCCGAATATTACTTGGAATGTGAATTGGAACGAAATCGCCAATAGATAAGACCATTTTACAATTTGGGCCCAAGTTAGTAGCAGAGCCTAAGGTGTAAATTATCGATAGTCCATATCTCGGAAACTATAAGAGATAATGCAATTTCGCAACCGGCAATGTAATTAGCATGCCGAATATCACTTGGAATGTGAATTGGGACGAAATCGCGAATAGATAAGACCATTTTACAATTTGGGCCCAAGTTAGAAGCAGAGCCTAAGGTGTAAATTATCGATAGTCCATATCTCGGAAACTATAAGAGATAATTCAATTCGGCAACCGGCAATGTAATTAGCATGCCGAATATTACTTGGAATGTGAATTGGAACGAAATCGCCAATAGATAAGACCATTTTACAATTTGGGCCCAAGTTAGAAGCAGAGCCTAAGGCGTAAATTATCGATAGTCCATATCTCGGAAACTATAAGAGATAATGCAATTTGGCAACCGGCAATGTAATTAGCATGCCGAATATTACTTGGAATGTGAATTGGAACGAAATCGCCAATAGATAAGACCATTTTACAATTTGGGCCCAAGTTAGAAGCAGAGCCTAAGGTGTAAATTATCGATAGTCCATATCTCGGAAACTATAAGAGATAATTCAATTCGGCAACCGGCAATGTAATTAGCATGCCGAATATTACTTGGAATGTGAATTGGAACGAAATCGCCAATAGATAAGACCATTTTACAATTTGGGCCCAAGTTAGAAGCAGAGCCTATGGTGTAAATTATCGATAGTCCATATCTCGGAAACTATAAGAGATAATGCAATTTGGCAACCGGCAATGTAATTAGCATGCCGAATATTACTTGGAATGTGAATTGGAACGAAATCGCCAATAGATAAGACCATTTTACAATTTGGGCCCAAGTTAGAAGCAGAGCCTAAGGTGTAAATTATCGATAGTCCATATCTCGGAAACTATAAGAGTTAATGCAATTTGGCAACCGGCAATGTAATTAGCATGCCGAATATTACTTGGAATGTGAATTGGAACGAAATCGCCAATAGATAAGACCATTTTACAATTTGGGCCCAAGTTAGAAGCAGAGCCTAAGGTGTAAATTATCGATAGTCCATATCTCGGAAACTATAAGAGATAATGCAATTTGGCAACATGCAATGTAATTAGCATGCCGAATATTACTTATAATGTGAATTGGAACGAAATCGCCAATAGATAAGACCATTTTACAATTTGGGCCCAAGTTAGAAGCAGAGCCTAAGGTGTAAATTATCGATAGTCCATATCTCTGAAACTATAAGAGATAATGCAATTTCGCAAACGGCAATGTAATTAGCATGCCGAATATTACTTGGAATGTGAATTGGGACGAAATCGCCAATAGAGAAGACCATTTTACAATTTGGGCCCAAGTTAGAAGCAGAGCCTAAGGTGTAAATTATCGATAGTCCATATCTCTGAAACTATAAGAGATAATGCAATTTCGCAAACGGCAATGTAATTAGCATGCCGAATATTACTTGGAATGTGAATTGGGACGAAATCGCCAATAGAGAAGACCATTTTACAATTTGGGCCCAAGTTAGAAGCAGAGCCTAAGGTGTAAATTATCGATAGTCAATATCTCGGAAACTATAATAGATAATGCAATTTGGCAACCGGCAATGTAATTAGCATGCCGAATATTACTTGGAATGTGAATTGGAACGAAATCGCCAATAGATAAGACCATTTTACAATTTGGGCCCAAGTTAGAAGCAGAGCCTAAGGTGTAAATTATCGATAGTCCATATCTCGGAAACTATAAGAGATAATGCAATTTGGCAACCGGCAATGTAATTAGCATGCCGAATATTACTTGGAATGTGAATTGGAACGAAATCGCCAATAGATAAGACCATTTTACAATTTGGGCCCAAGTTAGAAGCAGAGCCTAAGGTGTAAATTATCGATTGTCCATATCTCGGAAACTATAAGAGATAATGCAATTTGGCAACCGGCAATGTAATTAGCATGCCGAATATTACTTGGAATGTGAATTGGAACGAAATCGCCAATAGATAAGACCATTTTACAATTTGGGCCCAAGTTAGAAGCAGAGCCTAAGGTGTAAATTATTGATAGTCCATATCTCGGAAACTATAAGAGATAATGCAATTTCGCAACCGGCAATGTAATTAGCATGCCGAATATCACTTGGAATGTGAATTGGGACGAAATCGCCAATAGATAAGACCATTTTACAATTTGGGCCCAAGTTAGAAGCAGAGCCTAAGGTGTAAATTATCGATAGTCCATATCTCGGAAACTATAAGAGATAATTCAATTTGGCAACCGGCAATGTAATTAGCATGCCGAATATTACTTGGAATGTGAATTGGAACGAAATCGCCAATAGATAAGACCATTTTACAATTTGGGCCCAAGTTAGAAGCAGAGCCTAAGGTGTAAATTATCGATAGTCCATATCTCGGAAACTATAAGAGATAATGCAATTTGGCAACCGGCAATGTAATTAGCATGCCGAATATTACTTGGAATGTGAATTGGAACGAAATCGCCAATAGATAAGACCATTTTACAATTTGGGCCCAAGTTAGAAGCAGAGCCTAAGGTGTAAATTATCGATAGTCCATATCTCGGAAACTATAAGAGATAATGCAATTTGGCAACCGGCAATGTAATTAGCATGCCGAATATTACTTGGAATGTGAATTGGAACGAAATCGCCAATAGATAAGACCATTTTACAATTTGGGCCCAAGTTAGAAGCAGAGCCTATGGTGTAAATTATCGATAGTCCATATCTCGGAAACTATAAGAGATAATGCAATTTGGCAACCGGCAATGTAATTAGCATGCCGAATATTACTTGGAATGTGAATTGGAACGAAATCGCCAATAGATAAGACCATTTTACAATTTGGGCCCAAGTTAGAAGCAGAGCCTAAGGTGTAAATTATCGATAGTCCATATCTCGGAAACTATAAGAGTTAATGCAATTTGGCAACCGGCAATGTAATTAGCATGCCGAATATTACTTGGAATGTGAATTGGAACGAAATCGCCAATAGATAAGACCATTTTACAATTTGGGCCCAAGTTAGAAGCAGAGCCTAAGGTGTAAATTATCGATAGTCCATATCTCGGAAACTATAAGAGATAATGCAATTTGGCAACATGCAATGTAATTAGCATGCCGAATATTACTTATAATGTGAATTGGAACGAAATCGCCAATAGATAAGACCATTTTACAATTTGGGCCCAAGTTAGAAGCAGAGCCTAAGGTGTAAATTATCGATAGTCCATATCTCTGAAACTATAAGAGATAATGCAATTTCGCAAACGGCAATGTAATTAGCATGCCGAATATTACTTGGAATGTGAATTGGGACGAAATCGCCAATAGAGAAGACCATTTTTCAATTTGGGCCCAAGTTAGAAGCAGAGCCTAAGGTGTAAATTATCGATAGTCCATATCTCGGAAACTATAAGAGATAATGCAATTTGGCAACCGGCAATGTAATTAGCATGCCGAATATTACTTGGAATGTGAATTGGAACGAAATCGCCAATAGATAAGACCATTTTACAATTTGGGCCCAAGTTAGAAGCAGAGCCTAAGGTGTAAATTATCGATAGTCCATATCTCGGAAACTATAAGAGATAATGCAATTTGGCAACCGGCAATGTAATTAGCATGCCGAATATTACTTGGAATGTGAATTAGAACGAAATCGCCAATAGATAAGACCATTTTACAATTTGGGCCCAAGTTAGAAGCAGAGCCTAAGGTGTAAATTATCGATAGTCCATATCTCGGAAACTATAAGAGATAATGCAATTTGGCAACCGGCAATGTAATTAGCATGCCGAATATTACTTGGAATGTGAATTGGAACGAAATCGCCAATAGATAAGACCATTTTACAATTTGGGCCCAAGTTAGAAGCAGAGCCTAAGGTGTAAATTATCGATTGTCCATATCTCGGAAACTATAAGAGATAATGCAATTTGGCAACCGGCAATGTAATTAGCATGCCGACTATTACTTGGAATGTGAATTGGAACGAAATCGCCAATAGATAAGACCATTTTACAATTTGGGCCCAAGTTAGAAGCAGAGCCTAAGGTGTAAATTATTGATAGTCCATATCTCGGAAACTATAAGAGATAACGCAATTTCGCAACCGGCAATGTAATTAGCATGCCGAATATCACTTGGAATGTGAATTGGGACGAAATCGCCAATAGATAAGACCATTTTACAATTTGGGCCCAAGTTAGAAGCAGAGCCTAAGGTGTAAATTATCGATAGTCCATATCTCGGAAACTATAAGAGATAATGCAATTTGGCAACCGGCAATGTAATTAGCATGCCGAATATTACTTGGAATGTGAATTGGAACGAAATCGCCAATAGATAAGACCATTTTACAATTTGGGCCCAAGTTAGAAGCAGAGCCTAAGGTGTAAATTATCGATAGTCCATATCTCGGAAACTATAAGAGATAATGCAATTTGGCAACCGGCAATGTAATTAGCATGCCGAATATTACTTGGAATGTGAATTGGAACGAAATCGCCAATAGGTAAGACCATTTTACAATTTGGGCCCAAGTTAGAAGCAGAGCCTAAGGTGTAAATTATCGATAGTCCATATCTCGGAAACTATAAGAGATAATGCAATTTGGCAACCGGCAATGTAATTAGCATGCCGAATATTACTTGGAATGTGAATTGGAACGAAATCGCCAATAGATAAGACCATTTTACAATTTGGGCCCAAGTTAGAAGCAGAGCCTAAGGTGTAAATTATTGATAGTCCATATCTCGGAAACTATAAGAGATAATGCAATTTCGCAACCGGCAATGTAATTAGCATGCCGAATATCACTTGGAATGTGAATTGGGACGAAATCGCCAATAGATAAGACCATTTTACAATTTGGGCCCAAGTTAGAAGCAGAGCCTAAGGTGTAAATAATCGATAGTCCATATCTCGGAAACTATAAGAGATAATGCAATTTGGCAACCGGCAATGTAATTAGCATGCCGAATATTACTTGGAATGTGAATTGGAACGAAATCGCCAATAGATAAGACCATTTTACAATTTGGGCCCAAGTTAGAAGCAGAGCCTAAGGTGTAAATTATCGATAGTCCATATCTCGGAAACTATAAGAGATAATGCAATTTGGCAACCGGCAATGTAATTAGCATGCCGAATATTACTTGGAATGTGAATTGGAACGAAATCGCCAATAGATAAGACCATTTTACAATTTGGGCCCTAGTTAGAAGCAGAGCCTAAGGTGTAAATTATCGATAGTCCATATCTCGGAAACTATAAGAGATAATGCAATTTCGCAACCGGCAGTGTAATTAGCATGCCGAATATTACTTGGAGTGTGAATTGGAACGAAATCGCCAATAGATAAGACCATTTTACAATTTGGGCCCAAGTTAGAAGCAGAGCCTAAGGTGTAAATTATCGATGGTCCATATCTCGTAAACTATAAGAGATAATGCAATTTGGCAACCGGCAATGTAATTAGCATGCCGAATATTACTTGGAATGTGAATTGGAACGAAATCGCCAATAGATAAGACCATTTTACAATTTGGGCCCAAGTTAGAAGCAGAGCCTAAGGTGTAAATTATCGATAGTCCATATCTCGGAAACTATAAGAGATAATGCAATTTGGCAACCGGCAATGTAATTAGCATGCCGAATATTACTTGGAATGTGAATTGCAACTAAATCGCCAATAGATAAGACCATTTTACAATTTGGGCCCAAGTTAGAAGCAGAGCCTAAGGTGTAAATTATCGATAGTCCATATCTCGGAAACTATAAGAGATAATGCAATTTGGCAACCGGCAATGTAATTAGCATGCCGAATATTACTTGGAATGTGAATTGGAACGAAATCGCCAATAGATAAGACCATTTTACAATTTGGGCCCAAGTTAGTAGCAGAGCCTAAGGTGTAAATTATCGATAGTCCATATCTCGGAAACTATAAGAGATAATGCAATTTCGCAACCGGCAATGTAATTAGCATGCCGAATATCACTTGGAATGTGAATTGGGACGAAATCGCGAATAGATAAGACCATTTTACAATTTGGGCCCAAGTTAGAAGCAGAGCCTAAGGTGTAAATTATCGATAGTCCATATCTCGGAAACTATAAGAGATAATTCAATTTGGCAACCGGCAATGTAATTAGCATGCCGAATATTACTTGGAATGTGAATTGGAACGAAATCGCCAATAGATAAGACCATTTTACAATTTGGGCCCAAGTTAGAAGCAGAGCCTAAGGTGTAAATTATCGATAGTCCATATCTCGGAAACTATAAGAGATAATGCAATTTGGCAACCGGCAATGTAATTAGCATGCCGAATATTACTTGGAATGTGAATTGGAACGAAATCGCCAATAGATAAGACCATTTTACAATTTGGGCCCAAGTTAGAAGCAGAGCCTAAGGTGTAAATTATCGATAGTCCATATCTCGGAAACTATAAGAGATAATGCAATTTGGCAACCGGCAATGTAATTAGCATGCCGAATATTACTTGGAATATGAATTGGAACGAAATCGCCAATAGATAAGACCATTTTACAATTTGGGCCCAAGTTAGAAGCAGAGCCTAAGGTGTAAATTATCGATAGTCCATATCTCGGAAACTATAAGAGTTAATGCAATTTGGCAACCGGCAATGTAATTAGCATGCCGAATATTACTTGGAATGTGAATTGGAACGAAATCGCCAATAGATAAGACCATTTTACAATTTGGGCCCAAGTTAGAAGCAGAGCCTAAGGTGTAAATTATCGATAGTCCATATCTCGGAAACTATAAGAGATAATGCAATTTGGCAACAGGCAATGTAATTAGCATGCCGAATATTACTTATAATGGTGTAAATTATCGATAGTCCATATCTCGGAAACTATAAGAGATAATGCAATTTGGTAACCGGCAATGTAATTAGCATGCCGAATATTACTTGGAATGTGAATTGGAACGAAATCGCCAATAGATAAGACCATTTTACAATTTGGGCCCAAGTTAGAAGCAGAGCCTAAGGTGTAAATTATCGATAGTCCATATCTCGGAAACTATAAGAGATAATGCAATTTGGCAACCGGCAATGTAATTAGCATACCGAATATTACTTGGAATGTGAATTGGAACGAAATCGCCAATAGATAAGACCATTTTACAATTTGGGCCCAAGTTAGAAGCAGAGCCTAAGGTGTAAATTATCGATAGTCCATATCTCGGAAAGTTCGTCCATCGATCGATGGACGAACCTCTATAAGATATAATGCAATTTGGCAACCGGCAATGTAATTAGCATGCCGAATATTACTTGGAATGTGAATTGGAACGAAATCGCCAATAGATAAGACCATTTTACAATTTGGGCCCAAGTTAGAAGCAGAGCCTAAGGTGTAAATTATTGATAGTCCATATCTCGGAAACTATAAGAGATAATGCAAATTCGCAACCGGCAATGTAATTAGCATGCCGAATATCACTTGCAATGTGAATTGGGACGAAATCGCCAATAGATAAGACCATTTTACAATTTGGGCCCAAGTTAGAAGCAGAACCTAAGGTGTAAATTATCGATAGTCCATATCTCGGAAACTATAAGAGATAATGCAATTTGGCAACCGGCAATGTAATTAGCATGCCGAATATTACTTGGAATGTGAATTGGAACGAAATCGCCAATAGATAAGACCATTTTACAATTTGGGCCCAAGTTAGAAGCAGAGCCTAAGGTGTAAATTATCGATAGTCCATATCTCGGAAACTATAAGAGATAATGCAATTTGGTAACCGGCAATGTAATTAGCATGCCGAATATTACTTGGAATGTGAATTGGAACGATATCGCCAATAGGTAAGACCATTTTACAAATTGGGCCCAAGTTAGAAGCAGAGCCTAAGGTGTAAATTATCGATAGTCCATATCTCGGAAACTATAAGAGATAATTCAATTTGGCAACCGGCAATGTAATTAGCATGCCGAATATTACTTGGAATGTGAATTGGGACGAAATCGCCAATAGATAAGACCATTTTACAATTTGGGCCCAAGTTAGAAGCAGAGCCTAAGGTGTAAATTATCGATAGTCCATATCTCGGAAACTATAAGAGATAATGCAATTTGGCAACCGGCAATGTAATTAGCATGCCGAATATTACTTGGAATGTGAATTGGAACGAAATCGCCAATAGATAAGACCATTTTACAATTTGGGCCCAAGTTAGAAGCAGAGCCTAAGGTGTAAATTATCGATAGTCCATATCTCGGAAACTATAAGAGATAATGCAATTTGGCAACCGGCAATGTAATTAGCATGCCGAATATTACTTGGAATGTGAATTGCAACTAAATCGCCAATAGATAAGACCATTTTACAATTTGGGCCCAAGTTAGAAGCAGAGCCTAAGGTGTAAATTATCGATAGTCCATATCTCGGAAACTATAAGAGATAATGCAATTTGGCAACCGGCAATGTAATTAGCATGCCGAATATTACTTGGAATGTGAATTGGAACGAAATCGCCAATAGATAAGACCATTTTACAATTTGGGCCCAAGTTAGAAGCAGAGCCTAAGGTGTAAATTATCGATAGTCCATATCTCGGAAACTATAAGAGATAATGCAATTTCGTAACCGGCAATGTAATTAGCATGCCGAATATCACTTGGAATGTGAATTGGGACGAAATCGCCAATAGATAAGACCATTTTACAATTTGGGCCCAAGTTAGAAGCAGAGCCTAAGGTGTAAATTATCGATAGTCCATATCTCGGAAACTATAAGAGATAATGCAATTTGGCAACCGGCAATGTAATTAGCATGCCGAATATTACTTGGAATGTGAATTGGAACGAAATCGCCAATAGATAAGACCATTTTACAATTTGGGCCCAAGTTAGAAGCAGAGCCTAAGGTGTAAATTATCGATAGCCCATATCTCGGAAACTATAAGAGATAATGCAATTTGGCAACCGGCAATGTAATTAGCATGCCGAATATTACTTGGAATGTGAATTGGAACGAAATCGCCAATAGATAAGACCATTTTACAATTTGGGCCCAAGTTAGAAGCAGAGCCTAAGGTGTAAATTATCGATAGTCCATATCTCGGAAACTATAAGAGATAATGCAATTTGGCAACCGGCAATGTAATTAGCATGCCGAATATTACTTGGAATGTGAATTGCAACTAAATCGCCAATAGATAAGACCATTTTACAATTTGGGCCCAAGTTAGAATCAGAGCCTAAGGTGTAAATTATCGATAGTCCATATCTCGGAAACTATAAGAGATAATGCAATTTGGCAACCGGCAATGTAATTAGCATGCCGAATATTACTTGGAATGTGAATTGGAACGAAATCGCCAATAGATAAGACCATTTTACAATTTGGGCCCAAGTTAGAAGCAGAGCCTAGGGTGTAAATTATCGATAGTCCATATCTCGGAAACTATAAGAGATAATGCAATTTGGCAACCGGCAATGTAATTAGCATGCCGAATATTACTTGGAATGTGAATTGGAACGAAATCGCCAATAGATAAGACCATTTTACAATTTGGGCCCAAGTTAGAAGCAGAGCCTAAGGTGTAAATTATCGATAGTCCATATCTCGGAAACTATAAGAGATAATGCAATTTGGCAACCGGCAATGTAATTAGCCTGCCGAATATTACTTGGAATGTGAATTGGAACGAAATCGCCAATAGATAAGACCATTTTACAATTTGGGCCCAAGTTAGAAGCAGAGCCTAAGGTGTAAATTATTGATAGTCCATATCTCGGAAACTATAAGATATAATGCAATTTCGCAACCGGCAATGTAATTAGCATGCCGAATATCACTTGGAATGTGAATTGGGACGAAATCGCCAATAGATAAGACCATTTTACAATTTGGGCCCAAGTTAGAAGCAGAGCCTAAGGTGTAAATAATCGATAGTCCATATCTCGGAAACTATAAGAGATAATGCAATTTGGCAACCGGCAATGTAATTAGCATGCCGAATATTACCTGGAATGTGAATTGGAACGAAATCGCCAATAGATAAGACCATTTTACAATTTGGGCCCAAGTTAGAAGCAGAGCCTAAGGTGTAAATTATCGATAGTCCATATCTCGGAAACTATAAGAGATAATGCAATTTGGCAACCGGCAATGTAATTAGCATGCCGAACATTACTTGGAATGTGAATTGGAACGAAATCGCCAATAGATAAGACCATTTTACAATTTGGGCCCAAGTTAGAAGCAGAGCCTAAGGTGTAAATTATCGATAGTCCATATCTCGGAAACTATAAGAGATAATGCAATTTCGCAACCGGCAGTGTAATTAGCATGCCGAATATTACTTGGAGTGTGAATTGGAACGAAATCGCCAATAGATAAGACCATTTTACAATTTGGGCCCAAGTTAGAAGCAGAGCCTAAGGTGTAAATTATCGATGGTCCATATCTCGTAAACTATAAGAGATAATGCAATTTGGCAACCGGCAATGTAATTAGCATGCCGAATATTACTTGGAATGTGAATTGGAACGAAATCGCCAATAGATAAGACCATTTTACAATTTGGGCCCAAGTTAGAAGCAGAGCCTAAGGTGTAAATTATCGATAGTCCATATCTCGGAAACTATAAGAGATAATGCAATTTGGCAACCGGCAATGTAATTAGCATGCCGAATATTACTTGGAATGTGAATTGCAACTAAATCGCCAATAGATAAGACCATTTTACAATTTGGGCCCAAGTTAGAAGCAGAGCCTAAGGTGTAAATTATCGATAGTCCATATCTCGGAAACTATAAGAGATAATGCAATTTGGCAACCGGCAATGTAATTAGCATGCCGAATATTACTTGGAATGTGAATTGGAACGAAATCGCCAATAGATAAGACCATTTTACAATTTGGGCCCAAGTTAGAAGCAGAGCCTAAGGTGTAAATTATCGATAGTCCATATCTCTTAAACTATAAGAGATAATGCAATTTCGCAACCGGCAATGTAATTAGCATGCCGAATATCACTTGGAATGTGAATTGGGACGAAATCGCCAATAGATAAGACCATTTTACAATTTGGGCCCAAGTTAGAAGCAGAGCCTAAGGTGTAAATTATCGATAGTCCATATCTCGGAAACTATAAGAGATAATTCAATTTGGCAACCGGCAATGTAATTAGCATGCCGAATATTACTTGGAATGTGAATTGGAACGAAATCGCCAATAGATAAGGCCATTTTACAATTTGGGCCCAAGTTAGAAGCAGAGCCTAAGGTGTAAATTATCGATAGTCCATATCTCGGAAACTATAAGAGATAATGCAATTTGGCAACCGGCAATGTAATTAGCATGCCGAATATTACTTGGAATGTGAATTGGAACGAAATCGCCAATAGATAAGACCATTTTACAATTTGGGCCCAAGTTAGAAGCAGAGCCTAAGGTGTAAATTATCGATAGTCCATATCTCGGAAACTATAAGAGATAATGCAATTTGGCAACCGGCAATGTAATTAGCATGCCGAATATTACTTGGAATGTGAATTGGAACGAAATCGCCAATAGATAAGACCATTTAACAATTTGGGCCCAAGTTAGAAGCAGAGCCTATGGTGTAAATTATCGATAGTCCATATCTCGGAAACTATAAGAGATAATGCAATTTGGCAACCGGCAATGTAATTAGCATGCCGAATATTACTTGGAATGTGAATTGGAACGAAATCGCCAATAGATAAGACCATTTTACAATTTGGGCCCAAGTTAGAAGCAGAGCCTAAGGTGTAAATTATCGATAGTCCATATCTCGGAAACTATAAGAGTTAATGCAATTTGGCAACCGGCAATGTAATTAGCATGCCGAATATTACTTGGAATGTGAATTGGAACGAAATCGCCAATAGATAAGACCATTTTACAATTTGGGCCCAAGTTAGAAGCAGAGCCTAAGGTGTAAATTATCGATAGTCCATATCTCGGAAACTATAAGAGATAATGCAATTTGGCAACATGCAATGTAATTAGCATGCCGAATATTACTTATAATGTGAATTGGAACGAAATCGCCAATAGATAAGACCATTTTACAATTTGGGCCCAAGTTAGAAGCAGAGCCTAAGGTGTAAATTATCGATAGACCATATCTCTGAAACTATAAGAGATAATGCAATTTCGCAAACGGCAATGTAATTAGCATGCCGAATATTACTTGGAATGTGAATTGGGACGAAATCGCCAATAGAGAAGACCATTTTACAATTTGGGCCCAAGTTAGAAGCAGAGCCTAAGGTGTAAATTATCGATAGTCCATATCTCGGAAACTATAAGAGATAATGCAATTTGGCAACCGGCAATGTAATTAGCATGCCGAATATTACTTGGAATGTGAATTGGAACGAAATCGCCAATAGATAAGACCATTTTACAATTTGGGCCCAAGTTAGAAGCAGAGCCTAAGGTGTAAATTATCGATAGTCCATATCTCGGAAACTATAAGAGATAATGCAATTTGGCAACCGGCAATGTAATTAGCATGCCGAATATTACTTGGAATGTGAATTAGAACGAAATCGCCAATAGATAAGACCATTTTACAATTTGGGCCCAAGTTAGAAGCAGAGCCTAAGGTGTAAATTATCGATAGTCCATATCTCGGAAACTATAAGAGATAATGCAATTTGGCAACCGGCAATGTAATTAGCATGCCGAATATTACTTGGAATGTGAATTGGAACGAAATCGCCAATAGATAAGACCATTTTACAATTTGGGCCCAAGTTAGAAGCAGAGCCTAAGGTGTAAATTATCGATTGTCCATATCTCGGAAACTATAAGAGATAATGCAATTTGGCAACCGGCAATGTAATTAGCATGCCGAATATTACTTGGAATGTGAATTGGAACGAAATCGCCAATAGATAAGACCATTTTACAATTTGGGCCCAAGTTAGAAGCAGAGCCTAAGGTGTAAATTATTGATAGTCCATATCTCGGAAACTATAAGAGATAATGCAATTTCGCAACCGGCAATGTAATTAGCATGCCGAATATCACTTGGAATGTGAATTGGGACGAAATCGCCAATAGATAAGACCATTTTACCATTTGGGCCCAAGTTAGAAGCAGAGCCTAAGGTGTAAATTATCGATAGTCCATATCTCGGAAACTATAAGAGATAATGCAATTTGGCAACCGGCAATGTAATTAGCATGCCGAATATTACTTGGAATGTGAATTGGAACGAAATCGCCATTAGATAAGACCATTTTACAATTTGGGCCCAAGTTAGAAGCAGAGCCTAAGGTGTAAATTATCGATAGTCCATATCTCGGAAACTATAAGAGATAATGCAATTTGGCAACCGGCAATGTAATTAGCATGCCGAATATTACTTGGAATGTGAATTGGAACGAAATCGCCAATAGGTAAGACCATTTTACAATTTGGGCCCAAGTTAGAAGCAGAGCCTAAGGTGTAAATTATCGATAGTCCATATCTCGGAAACTATAAGAGATAATGCAATTTGGCAACCGGCAATGTAATTAGCATGCCGAATATTACTTGGAATGTGAATTGGAACGAAATCGCCAATAGATAAGACCATTTTACAATTTGGGCCCAAGTTAGAAGCAGAGCCTAAGGTGTAAATTATTGATAGTCCATATCTCGGAAACTATAAGAGATAATGCAATTTCGCAACCGGCAATGTAATTAGCATGCCGAATATCACTTGGAATGTGAATTGGGACGAAATCGCCAATAGATAAGACCATTTTACAATTTGGGCCCAAGTTAGAAGCAGAGCCTAAGGTGTAAATAATCGATAGTCCATATCTCGGAAACTATAAGAGATAATGCAATTTGGCAACCGGCAATGTAATTAGCATGCCGAATATTACTTGGAATGTGAATTGGAACGAAATCGCCAATAGATAAGACCATTTTACAATTTGGGCCCAAGTTAGAAGCAGAGCCTAAGGTGTAAATTATCGATAGTCCATATCTCGGAAACTATAAGAGATAATGCAATTTGGCAACCGGCAATGTAATTAGCATGCCGAATATTACTTGGAATGTGAATTGGAACGAAATCGCCAATAGATAAGACCATTTTACAATTTGGGCCCAAGTTAGAAGCAGAGCCTAAGGTGTAAATTATCGATAGTCCATATCTCGGAAACTATAAGAGATAATGCAATTTCGCAACCGGCAGTGTAATTAGCATGCCGAATATTACTTGGAGTGTGAATTGGAACGAAATCGCCAATAGATAAGACCATTTTACAATTTGGGCCCAAGTTAGAAGCAGAGCCTAAGGTGTAAATTATCGATGGTCCATATCTCGTAAACTATAAGAGATAATGCAATTTGGCAACCGGCAATGTAATTAGCATGCCGAATATTACTTGGAATGTGAATTGGAACGAAATCGCCAATAGATAAGACCATTTTACAATTTGGGCCCAAGTTAGAAGCAGAGCCTAAGGTGTAAATTATCGATAGTCTATATCTCGGAAACTATAAGAGATAATGCAATTTGGCAACCGGCAATGTAATTAGCATGCCGAATATTACTTGGAATGTGAATTGCAACTAAATCGCCAATAGATAAGACCATTTTACAATTTGGGCCCAAGTTAGAAGCAGAGCCTAAGGTGTAAATTATCGATAGTCCATATCTCGGAAACTATAAGAGATAATGCAATTTGGCAACCGGCAATGTAATTAGCATGCCGAATATTACTTGGAATGTGAATTGGAACGAAATCGCCAATAGATAAGACCATTTTACAATTTGGGCCCAAGTTAGTAGCAGAGCCTAAGGTGTAAATTATCGATAGTCCATATCTCGGAAACTATAAGAGATAATGCAATTTCGCAACCGGCAATGTAATTAGCATGCCGAATATCACTTGGAATGTGAATTGGGACGAAATCGCCAATAGATAAGACCATTTTACAATTTGGGCCCAAGTTAGAAGCAGAGCCTAAGGTGTAAATTATCGATAGTCCATATCTCGGAAACTATAAGAGATAATTCAATTTGGCAACCGGCAATGTAATTAGCATGCCGAATATTACTTGGAATGTGAATTGGAACGAAATCGCCAATAGATAAGACCATTTTACAATTTGGGCCCAAGTTAGAAGCAGAGCCTAAGGTGTAAATTATCGATAGTCCATATCTCGGAAACTATAAGAGATAATGCAATTTGGCAACCGGCAATGTAATTAGCATGCCGAATATTACTTGGAATGTGAATTGGAACGAAATCGCCAATAGATAAGACCATTTTACAATTTGGGCCCAAGTTAGAAGCAGAGCCTAAGGTGTAAATTATCGATAGTCCATATCTCGGAAATTATAAGAGATAATGCAATTTGGCAACCGGCAATGTAATTAGCATGCCGAATATTACTTGGAATATGAATTGGAACGAAATCGCCAATAGATAAGACCATTTTACAATTTGGGCCCAAGTTAGAAGCAGAGCCTATGGTGTAAATTATCGATAGTCCATATCTCGGAAACTATAAGAGATAATGCAATTTGGCAACCGGCAATGTAATTAGCATGCCGAATATTACTTGGAATGTGAATTGGAACGAAATCGCCAATAGATAAGACCATTTTACAATTTGGGCACAAGTTAGAAGCAGAGCCTAAGGTGTAAATTATCGATAGTCCATATCTCGGAAACTATAAGAGTTAATGCAATTTGGCAACCGGCAATGTAATTAGCATGCCGAATATTACTTGGAATGTGAATTGGAACGAAATCGCCAATAGATAAGACCATTTTACAATTTGGGCCCAAGTTAGAAGCAGAGCCTAAGGTGTAAATTATCGATAGTCCATATCTCGGAAACTATAAGAGATAATGCAATTTGGCAACCGGCAATGTAATTAGCATGCCGAATATTACTTGGAATGTGAATTGGAACGAAATCGCCAATAGATAAGACCATTTTACGATTTGGGCCAAGTTAGAAGCAGAGCCTAAGGTGTAAATTATCGATAGTCCATATCTCGGAAACTATAAGAGATAATGCAATTTGGCAACCGGCAATGTAATTAGCTTGCCGAATATTACTTGGAATGTGAATTGGAACGAAATCGCCAATAGATAAGACCATTTTACAATTTGGGCCCAAGTTAGAAGCAGAGCCTAAGGTGTAAATTATCGATAGTCCATATCTCGGAAACTATAAGAGATAATGCAATTTGGCAACCGGCAATGTAATTAGCATGCCGAATATTACTTGGAATATGAATTGGAACGAAATCGCCAATAGATAAGACCATTTTACAATTTGGGCCCAAGTTAGAAGCAGAGCCTATGGTGTAAATTATCGATAGTCCATATCTCGGAAACTATAAGAGATAATGCAATTTGGCAACCGGCAATGTAATTAGCATGCCGAATATTACTTGGAATGTGAATTGGAACGAAATCGCCAATAGATAAGACCATTTTACAATTTGGGCACAAGTTAGAAGCAGAGCCTAAGGTGTAAATTATCGATAGTCCATATCTCGGAAACTATAAGAGTTAATGCAATTTGGCAACCGGCAATGTAATTAGCATGCCGAATATTACTTGGAATGTGAATTGGAACGAAATCGCCAATAGATAAGACCATTTTACAATTTGGGCCCAAGTTAGAAGCAGAGCCTAAGGTGTAAATTATCGATAGTCCATATCTCGGAAACTATAAGAGATAATTCAATTTGGCAACCGGCAATGTAATTAGCATGCCGAATATTACTTGGAATGTGAATTGGAACGAAATCGCCAATAGATAAGACCATTTTACAATTTGGGCCCAAGTTAGAAGCAGAGCCTAAGGTGTAAATTATCGATAGTCCATATCTCGGAAACTATAAGAGATAATGCAATTTGGCAACCGGCAATGTAATTAGCATGCCGAATATTACTTGGAATGTGAATTGGAACGAAATCGCCAATAGATAAGACCATTTTACAATTTGGGCCCAAGTTAGAAGCAGAGCCTAAGGTGTAAATTATCGATAGTCCATATCTCGGAAACTATAAGAGATAATGCAATTTGGCAACCGGCAATGTAATTAGCATGCCGAATATTACTTGGAATATGAATTGGAACGAAATCGCCAATAGATAAGACCATTTTACAATTTGGGCCCAAGTTAGAAGCAGAGCCTATGGTGTAAATTATCGATAGTCCATATCTCGGAAACTATAAGAGATAATGCAATTTGGCAACCGGCAATGTAATTAGCATGCCGAATATTACTTGGAATGTGAATTGGAACGAAATCGCCAATAGATAAGACCATTTTACAATTTGGGCACAAGTTAGAAGCAGAGCCTAAGGTGTAAATTATCGATAGTCCATATCTCGGAAACTATAAGAGTTAATGCAATTTGGCAACCGGCAATGTAATTAGCATGCCGAATATTACTTGGAATGTGAATTGGAACGAAATCGCCAATAGATAAGACCATTTTACAATTTGGGCCCAAGTTAGAAGCAGAGCCTAAGGTGTAAATTATCGATAGTCCATATCTCGGAAACTATAAGAGATAATGCAATTTGGCAACCGGCAATGTAATTAGCATGCCGAATATTACTTGGAATGTGAATTGGAACGAAATCGCCAATAGATAAGACCATTTTACGATTTGGGCCAAGTTAGAAGCAGAGCCTAAGGTGTAAATTATCGATAGTCCATATCTCGGAAACTATAAGAGATAATGCAATTTGGCAACCGGCAATGTAATTAGCTTGCCGAATATTACTTGGAATGTGAATTGGAACGAAATCGCCAATAGATAAGACCATTTTACAATTTGGGCCCAAGTTAGAAGCAGAGCCTAAGGTGTAAATTATTGATAGTCCATATCTCGGAAACTATAAGAGATAATGCAATTTCGCAACCGGCAATGTAATTAGCATGCCGAATATTACTTGGAATGTGAATTGGAACGAAATCGCCAATAGATAAGACCATTTTACAATTTGGGCCCAAGTTAGAAGCAGAGCCTAAGGTGTAAATTATCGATAGTCCATATCTCGGAAACTATAAGAGATAATGCAATTTGCTAACCGGCAATGTAATTAGCATGCCGAATATTACTTGGAAAGTGAATTGGAACGAAATCGCCAATAGATAAGACCATTTTACAATTTGGGCCCAAGTTAGAAGCAGAGCCTAAGGTGTAAATTATCGATAGTCCATATCTCGGAAACTATAAGAGATAATGCAATTTGGCAACCGGCAATGTAATTAGCATGCCGAATATTACTTGGAATGTGAATTGGAACGAAATCGCCAATAGATAAGACCATTTTACAATTTGGGCCCAAGTTAGAAGCAGAGCCTAAGGTGTAAATTATTGATAGTCCATATCTCGGAAACTATAAGAGATAATGCAATTTCGCAACCGGCAATGTAATTAGCATGCCGAATATCACTTGGAATGTGAATAGGGACGAAATCGCCAATAGATAAGACCATTTTACAATTTGGGCCCAAGTTAGAAGCAGAGCCTAAGGTGTAAATTATCGATAGTCCATATCTCGGAAACTATAAGAGATAATGCAATTTCGCAACCGGCATTGTAATTAGCATGCCGAATATCACTTGGAATGTGAATTGGGACGAAATCGCCAATAGATAAGACCATTTTACAATTTGGGCCCAAGTTAGAAGCAGAGCCTAAGGTGTAAATTATCGATAGTCCATATCTCGGAAACTATAAGAGATAATGCAATTTGGCAACCGGCAATGTAATTAGCATGCCGAATATTACTTGGAATGTGAATTGGAACGAAATCGCCAATAGATAAGACCATTTTACAATTTGGGCCCAAGTTAGAAGCAGAGCCTAAGGTGTAAATTATCGATAGTCCATATCTCGGAAACTATAAGAGATAATGCAATTTGGTAACCGGCAATGTAATTAGCATGCCGAATATTACTTGGAATGTGAATTGGAACGAAATCGCCAATAGGTAAGACCATTTTACAATTTGGGCCCAAGTTAGAAGCAGAGCCTAAGGTGTAAATTATCGATAGTCCATATCTCGGAAACTATAAGAGATAATTCAATTTGGCAACCGGCAATGTAATTAGCATGCCGAATATTACTTGGAATGTGAATTGGAACGAAATCGCCAATAGATAAGACCATTTTACAATTTGGGCCCAAGTTAGAAGCAGAGCCTAAGGTGTAAATTATCGATAGTCCATATCTCGGAAACTATAAGAGATAATGCAATTTGGCAACCGGCAATGTAATTAGCATGCCGAATACTACTTGGAATGTGAATTGGAACGAAATCGCCAATAGATAAGACCATTTTACAATTTGGGCCCAAGTTAGAAGCAGAGCCTAAGGTGTAAATTATTGATAGTCCATATCTCAGAAACTATAAGAGATAATGCAATTTGGCAACCGGCAATGTAATTAGCATGCCGAATATTACTTGGAATGTGAATTGGAACGAAATCGCCAATAGATAAGACCATTTTACAATTTGGGCCCAAGTTAGAAGCAGAGCCTAAGGTGTAAATTATCGATAGTCCATATCTCGGAAACTATAAGAGATAATGCAATTTGCTAACCGGCAATGTAATTAGCATGCCGAATATTACTTGGAAAGTGAATTGGAACGAAATCGCCAATAGATAAGACCATTTTACAATTTGGGCCCAAGTTAGAAGCAGAGCCTAAGGTGTAAATTATCGATAGTCCATATCTCGGAAACTATAAGAGATAATGCAATTTGGCAACCGGCAATGTAATTAGCATGCCGAATATTACTTGGAATGTGAATTGGAACGAAATCGCCAATAGATAAGACCATTTTACAATTTGGGCCCAAGTTAGAAGCAGAGCCTAAGGTGTAAATTATTGATAGTCCATATCTCGGAAACTATAAGAGATAATGCAATTTCGCAACCGGCAATGTAATTAGCATGCCGAATATCACTTGGAATGTGAATAGGGACGAAATCGCCAATAGATAAGACCATTTTACAATTTGGGCCCAAGTTAGAAGCAGAGCCTAAGGTGTAAATTATCGATAGTCCATATCTCGGAAACTATAAGAGATAATGCAATTTCGCAACCGGCATTGTAATTAGCATGCCGAATATCACTTGGAATGTGAATTGGGACGAAATCGCCAATAGATAAGACCATTTTACAATTTGGGCCCAAGTTAGAAGCAGAGCCTAAGGTGTAAATTATCGATAGTCCATATCTCGGAAACTATAAGAGGTAATGCAATTTGGCAACCGGCAATGTAATTAGCATGCCGAATATTACTTGGAATGTGAATTGGAACGAAATCGCCAATAGATAAGACCATTTTACAATTTGGGCCCAAGTTAGAAGCAGAGCCTAAGGTGTAAATTATCGATAGTCCATATCTCGGAAACTATAAGAGATAATGCAATTTGGTAACCGGCAATGTAATTAGCATGCCGAATATTACTTGGAATGTGAATTGGAACGAAATCGCCAATAGGTAAGACCATTTTACAATTTGGGCCCAAGTTAGAAGCAGAGCCTAAGGTGTAAATTATCGATAGTCCATATCTCGGAAACTATAAGAGATAATTCAATTTGGCAACCGGCAATGTAATTAGCATGCCGAATATTACTTGGAATGTGAATTGGAACGAAATCGCCAATAGATAAGACCATTTTACAATTTGGGCCCAAGTTAGAAGCAGAGCCTAAGGTGTAAATTATCGATAGTCCATATCTCGGAAACTATAAGAGATAATGCAATTTGGCAACCGGCAATGTAATTAGCATGCCGAATACTACTTGGAATGTGAATTGGAACGAAATCGCCAATAGATAAGACCATTTTACAATTTGGGCCCAAGTTAGAAGCAGAGCCTATGGTGTAAATTATCGATAGTCCATATCTCGGAAACTATAAGAGATAATGCAATTTGGCAACCGGCAATGTAATTAGCATGCCGAATATTACTTGGAATGTGAATTGGAACGAAATCGCCAATAGATAAGACCATTTTACAATTTGGGCCCAAGTTAGAAGCAGAGCCTAAGGTGTAAATTATCGATAGTCCATATCTCGGAAACTATAAGAGTTAATGCAATTTGGCAACCGGCAATGTAATTAGCATGCCGAATATTACTTGGAATGTGAATTGGAACGAAATCGCCAATAGATAAGACCATTTTACAATTTGGGCCCAAGTTAGAAGCAGAGCCTAAGGTGTAAATTATCGATAGTCCATATCTCGGAAACTATAAGAGATAATGCAATTTGCTAACCGGCAATGTAATTAGCATGCCGAATATTACTTGGAAAGTGAATTGGAACGAAATCGCCAATAGATAAGACCATTTTACAATTTGGGCCCAAGTTAGAAGCAGAGCCTAAGGTGTAAATTATCGATAGTCCATATCTCGGAAACTATAAGAGATAATGCAATTTGGCAACCGGCAATGTAATTAGCATGCCGAATATTACTTGGAATGTGAATTGGAACGAAATCGCCAATAGATAAGACCATTTTACAATTTGGGCCCAAGTTAGAAGCAGAGCCTAAGGTGTAAATTATTGATAGTCCATATCTCGGAAACTATAAGAGATAATGCAATTTCGCAACCGGCAATGTAATTAGCATGCCGAATATCACTTGGAATGTGAATAGGGACGAAATCGCCAATAGATAAGACCATTTTACAATTTGGGCCCAAGTTAGAAGCAGAGCCTAAGGTGTAAATTATCGATAGTCCATATCTCGGAAACTATAAGAGATAATGCAATTTCGCAACCGGCATTGTAATTAGCATGCCGAATATCACTTGGAATGTGAATTGGGACGAAATCGCCAATAGATAAGACCATTTTACAATTTGGGCCCAAGTTAGAAGCAGAGCCTAAGGTGTAAATTATCGATAGTCCATATCTCGGAAACTATAAGAGATAATGCAATTTGGCAACCGGCAATGTAATTAGCATGCCGAATATTACTTGGAATGTGAATTGGAACGAAATCGCCAATAGATAAGACCATTTTACAATTTGGGCCCAAGTTAGAAGCAGAGCCTAAGGTGTAAATTATCGATAGTCCATATCTCGGAAACTACAAGAGATAATGCAATTTGGCAACCGGCAATGTAATTAGCATGCCGAATATTACTTGGAATGTGAATTGGAACGAAATCGCCAATAGGTAAGACCATTTTACAATTTGGGCCCAAGTTAGAAGCAGAGCCTAAGGTGTAAATTATCGATAGTCCATATCTCGGAAACTATAAGAGATAATTCAATTTGGCAACCGGCAATGTAATTAGCATGCCGAATATTACTTGGAATGTGAATTGGAACGAAATCGCCAATAGATAAGACCATTTTAGAATTTGGGCCCAAGTTAGAAGCAGAGCCTAAGGTGTAAATTATCGATAGTCCATATCTCGGAAACTATAAGAGTTAATGCAATTTGGCAACCGGCAATGTAATTAGCATGCCGAATATTACTTGGAATGTGAATTGGAACGAAATCGCCAATAGATAAGACCATTTTACAATTTGGGCCCAAGTTAGAAGCAGAGTCTAAGGTGTAAATTATCGATAGTCCATATCTCGGAAACTATAAGAGATAATGCAATTTGGCAACCGGCAATGTAATTAGCATGCCGAATATTACTTGGAATGTGAATTGGAACGAAATCGCCAATAGATAAGACCATTTTACAATTTGGGCCCAAGTTAGAAGCAGAGCCTAAGGTGTAAATTATCGATAGTCCATATCTCTGAAACTATAAGAGATAATGCAATTTCGCAAACGGCAATGTAATTAGCATGAAGAATATTACTTGGAATGTGAATTGGGACGAAATCGCCAATAGAGAAGACCATTTTACAATTTGGCCCAAGTTAGAAGCAGAGCCTAAGGTGTAAATTATCGATAGTCCATATCTCGGAAACTATAAGAGATAATGCAATTTGGCAACCGGCAATGTAATTAGCATGCCGAATATTACTTGGAATGTGAATTGGAACGAAATCGCTAATAGATAAGACCATTTTACAATTTGGGCCCAAGTTAGAAGCAGAGCCTAAGGTGTAAATTATCGATAGTCCATATCTCGGAAACTATAAGAGATAATGCAATTTCGCAACCGGCAATGTAATTAGCATGCCGAATATTACTTGGAGTGTGAATTGGAACGAAATCGCCAATAGATAAGACCATTTTACAATTTGGGCCCAAGTTAGAAGCAGAGCCTAAGGTGTAAATTATCGATAGTCCATATCTCGGAAACTATAAGAGATAATGCAATTTGGCAACCGGCAATGTAATTAGCATGCCGAATATTACTTGGAATGTGAATTGGAACGAAATCGCCAATAGATAAGACCATTTTACAATTTGGGCCCAAGTTAGAAGCAGAGCCTAAGGTGTAAATTATCGATAGTCCATATCTCGGAAACTATAAGAGATAATGCAATTTGGCAACCGGCAATGTAATTAGCATGACGAATATTACTTGGAATGTGAATTGGAATGAAATCGCCAATAGATAAGACCATTTTACAATTTGGGCCCAAGTTAGAAGCAGAGCCTAAGGTGTAAATTATCGATAGTCCATATCTCGGAAACTATAAGAGATAATGCAATTTGGCAACCGGCAATGTAATTAGCATACCGAATATTACTTGGAATGTGAATTGGAACGAAATCGCCAATAGATAAGACCATTTTACAATTTGGGCCCAAGTTAGAAGCAGAGCCTAAGGTGTAAATTATTGATAGTCCATATCTCGGAAACTATAAGAGATAATGCAATTTCGCAACCGGCAATGTAATTAGCATGCCGAATATCACTTGGAATGTGAATTGGGACAAAATCGCCAATAGATAAGACCATTTTACAATTTGGGCCCAAGTTAGAAGCAGAGCCTAAGGTGTAAATTATCGATAGTCCATATCTCGGAAACTATAAGAGATAATGCAATTTGGCAACCGGCAATGTAATTAGCATGCCGAATATTACTTGGAATGTGAATTGGAACGAAATCGCCAATAGATAAGACCATTTTACAATTTGGGCCCAAGTTAGAAGCAGAGCCTAAGGTGTAAATTATCGATAGTCCATATCTCGGAAACTATAAGAGATAATGCAATTTGGCAACCGGCAATGTAATTAGCATGCCGAATATTACTTGGAATGTGAATTGGAACGAAATCGCCAATAGATAAGACCATTTTACAATTTGGGCCCAAGTTAGAAGCAGAGCCTAAGGTGTAAATTATCGATAGTCCATATCTCGGAAACTATAAGAGATAATGCAATTTCGCAACCGGCAATGTAATTAGCATGCCGAATATTACTTGGAGTGTGAATTGAAACGAAATCGCCAATAGATAAGACCATTTTACAATTTGGGCCCAAGTTAGAAGCAGAGCCTAAGGTGTAAATTATCGATAGTCCATATCTCGGAAACTATAAGAGATAATGCAATTTGGCAACCGGCAATGTAATTAGCATGCCGAATATTACTTGGAATGTGAATTGGAACGAAATCGCCAATAGATAAGACCATTTTACAATTTGGGCCCAAGTTAGAAGCAGAGCCTAAGGTGTAAATTATCGATAGTCCATATCTCGGAAACTATAAGAGATAATGCAATTTGGCAACCGGCAATGTAATTAGCATGCCGAATATTACTTGGAATGTGAATTGGAACGAAATCGCCAATAGATAAGACCATTTTACAATTTGGGCCCAAGTTAGTAGCAGAGCCTAAGGTGTAAATTATCGATAGTCCATATCTCGGAAACTATAAGAGATAATGCAATTTCGCAACCGGCAATGTAATTAGCATGCCGAATATCACTTGGAATGTGAATTGGGACGAAATCGCCAATAGATAAGACCATTTTACAATTTGGGCCCAAGTTAGAAGCAGAGCCTAAGGTGTAAATTATCGATAGTCCATATCTCGGAAACTATAAGAGATAATTCAATTTGGCAACCGGCAATGTAATTAGCATGCCGAATATTACTTGGAATGTGAATTGGAACGAAATCGCCAATAGATAAGACCATTTTACAATTTGGGCCCAAGTTAGAAGCAGAGCCTAAGGTGTAAATTATCGATAGTCCATATCTCGGAAACTATAAGAGATAATGCAATTTGGCAACCGGCAATGTAATTAGCATGCCGAATATTACTTGGAATGTGAATTGGAACGAAATCGCCAATAGATAAGACCATTTTACAATTTGGGCCCAAGTTAGAAGCAGAGCCTAAGGTGTAAATTATCGATAGTCCATATCTCGGAAACTATAAGAGATAATGCAATTTGGCAACCGGCAATGTAATTAGCATGCCGAATATTACTTGGAATATGAATTGGAACGAAATCGCCAATAGATAAGACCATTTTACAATTTGGGCCCAAGTTAGAAGCAGAGCCTATGGTGTAAATTATCGATAGTCCATATCTCGGAAACTATAAGAGATAATGCAATTTGGCAACCGGCAATGTAATTAGCATGCCGAATATTACTTGGAATGTGAATTGGAACGAAATCGCCAATAGATAAGACCATTTTACAATTTGGGCACAAGTTAGAAGCAGAGCCTAAGGTGTAAATTATCGATAGTCCATATCTCGGAAACTATAAGAGTTAATGCAATTTGGCAACCGGCAATGTAATTAGCATGCCGAATATTACTTGGAATGTGAATTGGAACGAAATCGCCAATAGATAAGACCATTTTACAATTTGGGCCCAAGTTAGAAGCAGAGCCTAAGGTGTAAATTATCGATAGTCCATATCTCGGAAACTATAAGAGATAATGCAATTTGGCAACCGGCAATGTAATTAGCATGCCGAATATTACTTGGAATGTGAATTGGAACGAAATCGCCAATAGATAAGACCATTTTACGATTTGGGCCAAGTTAGAAGCAGAGCCTAAGGTGTAAATTATCGATAGTCCATATCTCGGAAACTATAAGAGATAATGCAATTTGGCAACCGGCAATGTAATTAGCTTGCCGAATATTACTTGGAATGTGAATTGGAACGAAATCGCCAATAGATAAGACCATTTTACAATTTGGGCCCAAGTTAGAAGCAGAGCCTAAGGTGTAAATTATTGATAGTCCATATCTCGGAAACTATAAGAGATAATGCAATTTCGCAACCGGCAATGTAATTAGCATGCCGAATATTACTTGGAATGTGAATTGGAACGAAATCGCCAATAGATAAGACCATTTTACAATTTGGGCCCAAGTTAGAAGCAGAGCCTAAGGTGTAAATTATTGATAGTCCATATCTCGGAAACTATAAGAGATAATGCAATTTGGCAACCGGCAATGTAATTAGCATGCCGAATATTACTTGGAATGTGAATTGGAACGAAATCGCCAATAGATAAGACCATTTTACAATTTGGGCCCAAGTTAGAAGCAGAGCCTAAGGTGTAAATTATCGATAGTCCATATCTCGGAAACTATAAGAGATAATGCAATTTGCTAACCGGCAATGTAATTAGCATGCCGAATATTACTTGGAAAGTGAATTGGAACGAAATCGCCAATAGATAAGACCATTTTACAATTTGGGCCCAAGTTAGAAGCAGAGCCTAAGGTGTAAATTATCGATAGTCCATATCTCGGAAACTATAAGAGATAATGCAATTTGGCAACCGGCAATGTAATTAGCATGCCGAATATCACTTGGAATGTGAATAGGGACGAAATCGCCAATAGATAAGACCATTTTACAATTTGGGCCCAAGTTAGAAGCAGAGCCTAAGGTGTAAATTATCGATAGTCCATATCTCGGAAACTATAAGAGATAATGCAATTTCGCAACCGGCATTGTAATTAGCATGCCGAATATCACTTGGAATGTGAATTGGGACGAAATCGCCAATAGATAAGACCATTTTACAATTTGGGCCCAAGTTAGAAGCAGAGCCTAAGGTGTAAATTATCGATAGTCCATATCTCGGAAACTATAAGAGATAATGCAATTTGGCAACCGGCAATGTAATTAGCATGCCGAATATTACTTGGAATGTGAATTGGAACGAAATCGCCAATAGATAAGACCATTTTACAATTTGGGCCCAAGTTAGAAGCAGAGCCTAAGGTGTAAATTATCGATAGTCCATATCTCGGAAACTATAAGAGATAATGCAATTTGGTAACCGGCAATGTAATTAGCATGCCGAATATTACTTGGAATGTGAATTGGAACGAAATCGCCAATAGGTAAGACCATTTTACAATTTGGGCCCAAGTTAGAAGCAGAGCCTAAGGTGTAAATTATCGATAGTCCATATCTCGGAAACTATAAGAGATAATTCAATTTGGCAACCGGCAATGTAATTAGCATGCCGAATATTACTTGGAATGTGAATTGGAACGAAATCGCCAATAGATAAGACCATTTTACAATTTGGGCCCAAGTTAGAAGCAGAGCCTAAGGTGTAAATTATCGATAGTCCATATCTCGGAAACTATAAGAGATAATGCAATTTGGCAACCGGCAATGTAATTAGCATGCCGAATACTACTTGGAATGTGAATTGGAACGAAATCGCCAATAGATAAGACCATTTTACAATTTGGGCCCAAGTTAGAAGCAGAGCCTATGGTGTAAATTATCGATAGTCCATATCTCGGAAACTATAAGAGATAATGCAATTTGGCAACCGGCAATGTAATTAGCATGCCGAATATTACTTGGAATGTGAATTGGAACGAAATCGCCAATAGATAAGACCATTTTACAATTTGGGCCCAAGTTAGAAGCAGAGCCTAAGGTGTAAATTATCGATAGTCCATATCTCGGAAACTATAAGAGTTAATGCAATTTGGCAACCGGCAATGTAATTAGCATGCCGAATATTACTTGGAATGTGAATTGGAACGAAATCGCCAATAGATAAGACCATTTTACAATTTGGGCCCAAGTTAGAAGCAGAGCCTAAGGTGTAAATTATCGGTAGTCCATATCTCTGAAACTATAAGAGATAATGCAATTTCGCAAACGGCAATGTAATTAGCATGAAGAATATTACTTGGAATGTGAATTGGGACGAAATCGCCAATAGAGAAGACCATTTTACAATTTGGGCCCAAGTTAGAAGCAGAGCCTAAGGTGTAAATTATCGATAGTCCATATCTCGGAAACTATAAGAGATAATGCAATTTGGCAACCGGCAATGTAATTAGCATGCCGAATATTACTTGGAATGTGAATTGGAACGAAATCGCCAATAGATAAGACCATTTTACAATTTGGGCCCAAGTTAGAAGCAGAGCCTAAGGTGTAAATTATCGATAGTCCATATCTCGGAAACTATAAGAGATAATGCAATTTGGCAACCGGCAATGTAATTAGCATGCCGAATATTACTTGGAATGAGAATTGGAACGAAATCGCCAATAGATAAGACCATTTTACAATTTGGGCCCAAGTTAGAAGCAGAGCCTAAGGTGTAAATTATCGATAGTCCATATCTCGGAAACTATAAGAGATAATGCAATTTGGCAACCGGCAATGTAATTAGCATGCCGAATATTACTTGGAATGTGAATTGGAACGAAATCGCCAATAGATAAGACCATTTTACAATTTGGGCCCAAGTTAGAAGCAGAGCCTAAGGTGTAAATTATCGATAGTCCATATCTCGGAAACTATAAGAGATAATGCAATTTGGCAACCGGCAATGTAATTAGCATGCCGAATATTACTTGGAAAGTGAATTGGAACGAAATCGCCAATAGATAAGACCATTTTACAATTTGGGCCCAAGTTAGAAGCAGAGCCTAAGGTGTAAATTATCGATAGTCCATATCTCGGAAACTATAAGAGATAATGCAATTTGGCAACCGGCAATGTAATTAGCATGCCGAATATTACTTGGAATGTGAATTGGAACGAAATCGCCAATAGATAAGACCATTTTACAATTTGGGCCCAAGTTAGAAGCAGAGCCTAAGGTGTAAATTATTGATAGTCCATATCTCGGAAACTATAAGAGATAATGCAATTTCGCAACCGGCAATGTAATTAGCATGCCGAATATCACTTGGAATGTGAATTGGGACGAAATCGCCAATAGATAAGACCATTTTACAATTTGGGCCCAAGTTAGAAGCAGAGCCTAAGGTGTAAATTATCGATAGTCCATATCTCGGAAACTATAAGAGATAATGCAATTTGGCAACCGGCAATGTAATTAGCATGCCGAATATTACTTGGAATGTGAATTGGAACGAAATCGATAATAGATAAGACCATTTTACAATTTGGGCCCAAGTTAGAGGCAGAGCCTAAAGTGTAAATTATCGATAGTCCATATCTCGGAAACTATAAGAGATATTGCAATTTGGCAACCGGCAATGTAATTAGCATGCCGAATATTACTTGGAATGTGAATTGGAACGAAATCGCCAATAGATAAGGCCATTTTACAATTTGGGCCCAAGTTAGAAGCAGAGCCTAAGGTGTAAATTATCGATAGTCCATATCTCGGAAACTATAAGAGATAATGCAATTTGTCAACCGGCAATGTAATTAGCATGCCGAATATTACTTGGAATGTGAATTGGAACGAAATCGCCAATAGATAAGACCATTTTACAATTTGGGCCCAAGTTAGAAGCAGAGCCTAAGGTGTAAATTATCGATAGTCCATATCTCGGAAACTATAAGAGTTAATGCAATTTGGCAACCGGCAATGTAATTAGCATGCCGAATATTACTTGGAATGTGAATTGGAACGAAATCGCCAATAGATAAGACCATTTTACAATTTGGGCCCAAGTTAGAAGCAGAGCCTAAGGTGTAAATTATCGATAGTCCATATCTCGGAAACTATAAGAGATAATGCAATTTGGCAACCGGCAATGTAATTAGCATGCCGAATATTACTTGGAATGTGAATTGGAACGAAATCGCTAATAGATAAGACCATTTTACAATTTGGGCCCAAGTTAGAAGCAGAGCCTAAGGTGTAAATTATCGATAGTCCATATCTCGGAAACTATAAGAGATAATGCAATTTCGCAACCGGCAATGTAATTAGCATGAAGAATATTACTTGGAATGTGAATTGGAACGAAATCGCCAATAGATAAGACCATTTTACAATTTGGGCCCAAGTTAGAAGCAGAGCCTAAGGTGTAAATTATCGATAGTCCATATCTCGGAAACTATAAGAGATAATGCAATTTGGCAACCGGCAATGTAATTAGCATGCCGAATATTACTTGGAATGTGAATTGGAACGAAATCGCTAATAGATAAGACCATTTTACAATTTGGGCCCAAGTTACAAGCAGAGCCTAAGGTGTAAATTATCGATAGTCCATATCTCGGAAACTATAAGAGATAATGCAATTTCGCAACCGGCAATGTAATTAGCATGCCGAATATTACTTGGAGTGTGAATTGGAACGAAATCGCCAATAGATAAGACCATTTTACAATTTGGGCCCAAGTTAGAAGCAGAGCCTAAGGTGTAAATTATCGATAGTCCATATCTCTGAAACTATAAGAGATAATGCAATTTCGCAAACGGCAATGTAATTAGCATGAAGAATATTACTTGGAATGTGAATTGGGACGAAATCGCCAATAGAGAAGACCATTTTACAATTTGGGCCCAAGTTAGAAGCAGAGCCTAAGGTGTAAATTATCGATAGTCCATATCTCGGAAACTATAAGAGATAATGCAATTTGGCAACCGGCAATGTAATTAGCATGCCGAATATTACTTGGAATGTGAATTGGAACGAAATCGCTAATAGATAAGACCATTTTACAATTTGGGCCCAAGTTAGAAGCAGAGCCTAAGGTGTAAATTATCGATAGTCCATATCTCGGAAACTATAAGAGATAATGCAATTTCGCAACCGGCAATGTAATTAGCATGCCGAATATTACTTGGAGTGTGAATTGGAACGAAATCGCCAATAGATAAGACCATTTTACAATTTGGGCCCAAGTTAAAAGCAGAGCCTAAGGTGTAAATTATCGATAGTCCATATCTCGGAAACTATAAGAGATAATGCAATTTGGCAACCGGCAATGTAATTAGCATGCCGAATATTACTTGGAATGTGAATTGGAACGAAATCGCCAATAGATAAGACCATTTTACAATTTGGGCCCAAGTTAGAAGCAGAGCCTAAGGTGTAAATTATCGATAGTCCATATCTCGGAAACTATAAGAGATAATGCAATTTGGCAACCGGCAATGTAATTAGCATGACGAATA
Source organism: Rhynchophorus ferrugineus (assembly GCF_030347505.1). NCBI lineage: Eukaryota > Metazoa > Arthropoda > Insecta > Coleoptera > Curculionidae > Rhynchophorus > Rhynchophorus ferrugineus. The sequence goes on along the minus strand of NW_027472606.1, from coordinate 220,765 downwards.
TTACTTGGAATGTGAATTGGAATGAAATCGCCAATAGATAAGACCATTTTACAATTTGGGCCCAAGTTAGAAGCAGAGCCTAAGGTGTAAATTATCGATAGTCCATATCTCGGAAACTATAAGAGATAATGCAATTTGGCAACCGGCAATGTAATTAGCATACCGAATATTACTTGGAATGTGAATTGGAACGAAATCGCCAATAGATAAGACCATTTTACAATTTGGGCCCAAGTTAGAAGCAGAGCCTAAGGTGTAAATTATTGATAGTCCATATCTCGGAAACTATAAGAGATAATGCAATTTCGCAACCGGCAATGTAATTAGCATGCCGAATATCACTTGGAATGTGAATTGGGACAAAATCGCCAATAGATAAGACCATTTTACAATTTGGGCCCAAGTTAGAAGCAGAGCCTAAGGTGTAAATTATCGATAGTCCATATCTCGGAAACTATAAGAGATAATGCAATTTGGCAACCGGCAATGTAATTAGCATGCCGAATATTACTTGGAATGTGAATTGGAACGAAATCGCCAATAGATAAGACCATTTTACAATTTGGGCCCAAGTTAGAAGCAGAGCCTAAGGTGTAAATTATCGATAGTCCATATCTCGGAAACTATAAGAGATAATGCAATTTGGCAACCGGCAATGTAATTAGCATGCCGAATATTACTTGGAATGTGAATTGGAACGAAATCGCCAATAGATAAGACCATTTTACAATTTGGGCCCAAGTTAGAAGCAGAGCCTAAGGTGTAAATTATCGATAGTCCATATCTCGGAAACTATAAGAGATAATGCAATTTCGCAACCGGCAATGTAATTAGCATGCCGAATATTACTTGGAGTGTGAATTGAAACGAAATCGCCAATAGATAAGACCATTTTACAATTTGGGCCCAAGTTAGAAGCAGAGCCTAAGGTGTAAATTATCGATAGTCCATATCTCGGAAACTATAAGAGATAATGCAATTTGGCAACCGGCAATGTAATTAGCATGCCGAATATTACTTGGAATGTGAATTGGAACGAAATCGCCAATAGATAAGACCATTTTACAATTTGGGCCCAAGTTAGAAGCAGAGCCTAAGGTGTAAATTATCGATAGTCCATATCTCGGAAACTATAAGAGATAATGCAATTTGGCAACCGGCAATGTAATTAGCATGCCGAATATTACTTGGAATGTGAATTGGAACGAAATCGCCAATAGATAAGACCATTTTACAATTTGGGCCCAAGTTAGTAGCAGAGCCTAAGGTGTAAATTATCGATAGTCCATATCTCGGAAACTATAAGAGATAATGCAATTTCGCAACCGGCAATGTAATTAGCATGCCGAATATCACTTGGAATGTGAATTGGGACGAAATCGCCAATAGATAAGACCATTTTACAATTTGGGCCCAAGTTAGAAGCAGAGCCTAAGGTGTAAATTATCGATAGTCCATATCTCGGAAACTATAAGAGATAATTCAATTTGGCAACCGGCAATGTAATTAGCATGCCGAATATTACTTGGAATGTGAATTGGAACGAAATCGCCAATAGATAAGACCATTTTACAATTTGGGCCCAAGTTAGAAGCAGAGCCTAAGGTGTAAATTATCGATAGTCCATATCTCGGAAACTATAAGAGATAATGCAATTTGGCAACCGGCAATGTAATTAGCATGCCGAATATTACTTGGAATGTGAATTGGAACGAAATCGCCAATAGATAAGACCATTTTACAATTTGGGCCCAAGTTAGAAGCAGAGCCTAAGGTGTAAATTATCGATAGTCCATATCTCGGAAACTATAAGAGATAATGCAATTTGGCAACCGGCAATGTAATTAGCATGCCGAATATTACTTGGAATATGAATTGGAACGAAATCGCCAATAGATAAGACCATTTTACAATTTGGGCCCAAGTTAGAAGCAGAGCCTATGGTGTAAATTATCGATAGTCCATATCTCGGAAACTATAAGAGATAATGCAATTTGGCAACCGGCAATGTAATTAGCATGCCGAATATTACTTGGAATGTGAATTGGAACGAAATCGCCAATAGATAAGACCATTTTACAATTTGGGCACAAGTTAGAAGCAGAGCCTAAGGTGTAAATTATCGATAGTCCATATCTCGGAAACTATAAGAGTTAATGCAATTTGGCAACCGGCAATGTAATTAGCATGCCGAATATTACTTGGAATGTGAATTGGAACGAAATCGCCAATAGATAAGACCATTTTACAATTTGGGCCCAAGTTAGAAGCAGAGCCTAAGGTGTAAATTATCGATAGTCCATATCTCGGAAACTATAAGAGATAATGCAATTTGGCAACCGGCAATGTAATTAGCATGCCGAATATTACTTGGAATGTGAATTGGAACGAAATCGCCAATAGATAAGACCATTTTACGATTTGGGCCCAAGTTAGAAGCAGAGCCTAAGGTGTAAATTATCGATAGTCCATATCTCGGAAACTATAAGAGATAATGCAATTTGGCAACCGGCAATGTAATTAGCTTGCCGAATATTACTTGGAATGTGAATTGGAACGAAATCGCCAATAGATAAGACCATTTTACAATTTGGGCCCAAGTTAGAAGCAGAGCCTAAGGTGTAAATTATTGATAGTCCATATCTCGGAAACTATAAGAGATAATGCAATTTCGCAACCGGCAATGTAATTAGCATGCCGAATATTACTTGGAATGTGAATTGGAACGAAATCGCCAATAGATAAGACCATTTTACAATTTGGGCCCAAGTTAGAAGCAGAGCCTAAGGTGTAAATTATTGATAGTCCATATCTCGGAAACTATAAGAGATAATGCAATTTGGCAACCGGCAATGTAATTAGCATGCCGAATATTACTTGGAATGTGAATTGGAACGAAATCGCCAATAGATAAGACCATTTTACAATTTGGGCCCAAGTTAGAAGCAGAGCCTAAGGTGTAAATTATCGATAGTCCATATCTCGGAAACTATAAGAGATAATGCAATTTGCTAACCGGCAATGTAATTAGCATGCCGAATATTACTTGGAAAGTGAATTGGAACGAAATCGCCAATAGATAAGACCATTTTACAATTTGGGCCCAAGTTAGAAGCAGAGCCTAAGGTGTAAATTATCGATAGTCCATATCTCGGAAACTATAAGAGATAATGCAATTTGGCAACCGGCAATGTAATTAGCATGCCGAATATTACTTGGAATGTGAATTGGAACGAAATCGCCAATAGATAAGACCATTTTACAATTTGGGCCCAAGTTAGAAGCAGAGCCTAAGGTGTAAATTATTGATAGTCCATATCTCGGAAACTATAAGAGATAATGCAATTTCGCAACCGGCAATGTAATTAGCATGCCGAATATCACTTGGAATGTGAATAGGGACGAAATCGCCAATAGATAAGACCATTTTACAATTTGGGCCCAAGTTAGAAGCAGAGCCTAAGGTGTAAATTATCGATAGTCCATATCTCGGAAACTATAAGAGATAATGCAATTTCGCAACCGGCAATGTAATTAGCATGCCGAATATCACTTGGAATGTGAATTGGAACGAAATCGCCAATAGATAAGACCATTTTACAATTTGGGCCCAAGTTAGAAGCAGAGCCTAAGGTGTAAATTATCGATAGTCCATATCTCGGAAACTATAAGAGATAATGCAATTTGGCAACCGGCAATGTAATTAGCATGCCGAATATTACTTGGAATGTGAATTGGAACGAAATCGCCAATAGATAAGACCATTTTACAATTTGGGCCCAAGTTAGAAGCAGAGCCTAAGGTGTAAATTATCGATAGTCCATATCTCGGAAACTATAAGAGATAATGCAATTTGGTAACCGGCAATGTAATTAGCATGCCGAATATTACTTGGAATGTGAATTGGAACGAAATCGCCAATAGATAAGACCATTTTACAATTTGGGCCCAAGTTAGAAGCAGAGCCTAAGGTGTAAATTATCGATAGTCCATATCTCGGAAACTATAAGAGATAATTCAATTTGGCAACCGGCAATGTAATTAGCATGCCGAATATTACTTGGAATGTGAATTGGAACGAAATCGCCAATAGATAAGACCATTTTACAATTTGGGCCCAAGTTAGAAGCAGAGCCTATGGTGTAAATTATCGATAGTCCATATCTCGGAAACTATAAGAGATAATGCAATTTGGCAACCGGCAATGTAATTAGCATGCCGAATATTACTTGGAATGTGAATTGGAACGAAATCGCCAATAGATAAGACCATTTTACAATTTGGGCCCAAGTTAGAAGCAGAGCCTAAGGTGTAAATTATCGATAGTCCATATCTCGGAAACTATAAGAGTTAATGCAATTTGGCAACCGGCAATGTAATTAGCATGCCGAATATTACTTGGAATGTGAATTGGAACGAAATCGCCAATAGATAAGACCATTTTACAATTTGGGCCCAAGTTAGAAGCAGAGTCTAAGGTGTAAATTATCGATAGTCCATATCTCGGAAACTATAAGAGATAATGCAATTTGGCAACCGGCAATGTAATTAGCATGCCGAATATTACTTGGAATGTGAATTGGAACGAAATCGCCAATAGATAAGACCATTTTACAATTTGGGCCCAAGTTAGAAGCAGAGCCTAAGGTGTAAATTATCGATAGTCCATATCTCTGAAACTATAAGAGATAATGCAATTTCGCAAACGGCAATGTAATTAGCATGAAGAATATTACTTGGAATGTGAATTGGGACGAAATCGCCAATAGAGAAGACCATTTTACAATTTGGGCCCAAGTTAGAAGCAGAGCCTAAGGTGTAAATTATCGATAGTCCATATCTCGGAAACTATAAGAGATAATGCAATTTGGCAACCGGCAATGTAATTAGCATGCCGAATATTACTTGGAATGTGAATTGGAACGAAATCGCCAATAGATAAGACCATTTTACAATTTGGGCCCAAGTTAGAAGCAGAGCCTAAGGTGTAAATTATCGATAGTCCATATCTCGGAAACTATAAGAGATAATGCAATTTGGCAACCGGCAATGTAATTAGCATGCCGAATATTACTTGGAATGAGAATTGGAACGAAATCGCCAATAGATAAGACCATTTTACAATTTGGGCCCAAGTTAGAAGCAGAGCCTAAGGTGTAAATTATCGATAGTCCATATCTCGGAAACTATAAGAGATAATGCAATTTGGCAACCGGCAATGTAATTAGCATGCCGAATATTACTTGGAATGTGAATTGGAACGAAATCGCCAATAGATAAGACCATTTTACAATTTGGGCCCAAGTTAGAAGCAGAGCCTAAGGTGTAAATTATCGATAGTCCATATCTCGGAAACTATAAGAGATAATGCAATTTGGCAACCGGCAATGTAATTAGCATGCCGAATATTACTTGGAAAGTGAATTGGAACGAAATCGCCAATAGATAAGACCATTTTACAATTTGGGCCCAAGTTAGAAGCAGAGCCTAAGGTGTAAATTATCGATAGTCCATATCTCGGAAACTATAAGAGATAATGCAATTTGGCAACCGGCAATGTAATTAGCATGCCGAATATTACTTGGAATGTGAATTGGAACGAAATCGCCAATAGATAAGACCATTTTACAATTTGGGCCCAAGTTAGAAGCAGAGCCTAAGGTGTAAATTATTGATAGTCCATATCTCGGAAACTATAAGAGATAATGCAATTTCGCAACCGGCAATGTAATTAGCATGCCGAATATCACTTGGAATGTGAATTGGGACGAAATCGCCAATAGATAAGACCATTTTACAATTTGGGCCCAAGTTAGAAGCAGAGCCTAAGGTGTAAATTATCGATAGTCCATATCTCGGAAACTATAAGAGATAATGCAATTTGGCAACCGGCAATGTAATTAGCATGCCGAATATTACTTGGAATGTGAATTGGAACGAAATCGATAATAGATAAGACCATTTTACAATTTGGGCCCAAGTTAGAAGCAGAGCCTAAAGTGTAAATTATCGATAGTCCATATCTCGGAAACTATAAGAGATATTGCAATTTGGCAACCGGCAATGTAATTAGCATGCCGAATATTACTTGGAATGTGAATTGGAACGAAATCGCCAATAGATAAGGCCATTTTACAATTTGGGCCCAAGTTAGAAGCAGAGCCTAAGGTGTAAATTATCGATAGTCCATATCTCGGAAACTATAAGAGATAATGCAATTTGTCAACCGGCAATGTAATTAGCATGCCGAATATTACTTGGAATGTGAATTGGAACGAAATCGCCAATAGATAAGACCATTTTACAATTTGGGCCCAAGTTAGAAGCAGAGCCTAAGGTGTAAATTATCGATAGTCCATATCTCGGAAACTATAAGAGTTAATGCAATTTGGCAACCGGCAATGTAATTAGCATGCCGAATATTACTTGGAATGTGAATTGGAACGAAATCGCCAATAGATAAGACCATTTTACAATTTGGGCCCAAGTTAGAAGCAGAGCCTAAGGTGTAAATTATCGATAGTCCATATCTCGGAAACTATAAGAGATAATGCAATTTGGCAACCGGCAATGTAATTAGCATGCCGAATATTACTTGGAATGTGAATTGGAACGAAATCGCTAATAGATAAGACCATTTTACAATTTGGGCCCAAGTTAGAAGCAGAGCCTAAGGTGTAAATTATCGATAGTCCATATCTCGGAAACTATAAGAGATAATGCAATTTCGCAACCGGCAATGTAATTAGCATGAAGAATATTACTTGGAATGTGAATTGGAACGAAATCGCCAATAGATAAGACCATTTTACAATTTGGGCCCAAGTTAGAAGCAGAGCCTAAGGTGTAAATTATCGATAGTCCATATCTCGGAAACTATAAGAGATAATGCAATTTGGCAACCGGCAATGTAATTAGCATGCCGAATATTACTTGGAATGTGAATTGGAACGAAATCGCTAATAGATAAGACCATTTTACAATTTGGGCCCAAGTTACAAGCAGAGCCTAAGGTGTAAATTATCGATAGTCCATATCTCGGAAACTATAAGAGATAATGCAATTTCGCAACCGGCAATGTAATTAGCATGCCGAATATTACTTGGAGTGTGAATTGGAACGAAATCGCCAATAGATAAGACCATTTTACAATTTGGGCCCAAGTTAGAAGCAGAGCCTAAGGTGTAAATTATCGATAGTCCATATCTCGGAAACTATAAGAGATAATGCAATTTGGCAACCGGCAATGTAATTAGCATGCCGAATATTACTTGGAATGTGAATTAGAACGAAATCGCCAATAGATAAGACCATTTTACAATTTGGGCCCAAGTTAGAAGCAGAGCCTAAGGTGTAAATTATCGATAGTCCATATCTCGGAAACTATAAGAGATAATGCAATTTGGCAACCGGCAATGTAATTAGCATGACGAATATTACTTGGAATGTGAATTGGAACGAAATCGCCAATAGATAAGACCATTTTACAATTTGGGCCCAAGTTAGAAGCAGAGCCTAAGGTGTAAATTATCGATAGTCCATATCTCGGAAACTATAAGAGATAATGCAATTTGGCAACCGGCAATGTAATTAGCATACCGAATATTACTTGGAATGTGAATTGGAACGAAATCGCCAATAGATAAGACCATTTTACAATTTGGGCCCAAGTTAGAAGCAGAGCCTAAGGTGTAAATTATTGATAGTCCATATCTCGGAAACTATAAGAGATAATGCAATTTCGCAACCGGCAATGTAATTAGCATGGCGAATATCACTTGGAATGTGAATTGGGACGAAATCGCCAATAGATAAGACCATTTTACAATTTGGGCCCAAGTTAGAAGCAGAGCCTAAGGTGTAAATTATCGATAGTCCATATCTCGGAAACTATAAGAGATAATGCAATTTGGAAACCGGCAATGTAATTAGCATGCCGAATATTACTTGGAATGTGAATTGGAACGAAATCGCCAATAGATAAGACCATTTTACAATTTGGGCCCAAGTTAGAAGCAGAGCCTAAGGTGTAAATTATCGATAGTCCATATCTCGGAAACTATAAGAGATAATGCAATTTGGCAACCGGCAATGTAATTAGCATGCCGAATATTACTTGGAATGTGAATTGGAACGAAATAGCCAATAGATAAGACCATTTTACAATTTGGGCCCAAGTTAGAAGCAGAGCCTAAGGTGTAAATTATCGATAGTCCATATCTCGGAAACTATAAGAGATAATGCAATTTGGCAACCGGCAATGTAATTAGCATGCCGAATATTACTTGGAATGTGAATTGGAACGAAATCGCCAATAGATAAGACCATTTTACAATTTGGGCCCAAGTTAGAAGCAGAGCCTAAGGTGTAAATTATCGATAGTCCATATCTCGGAAACTATAAGAGATAATGCAATTTGGCAACCGGCAATGTAATTAGCATGCCGAATATTACTTGGAATGTGAATTGGAACGAAATCGCCAATAGATAAGACCATTTTACAATTTGGGCCCAAGTTAGAAGCAGAGCCTAAGGTGTAAATTATCGATAGTCCATATCTCGGAAACTATAAGAGATAATGCAATTTGGCAACCGGCAATGTAATTAGCATGCCGAATATTACTTGGAATGTGAATTGGAACGAAATCGCCAATAGATAAGACCATTTAACAATTTGGGCCCAAGTTAGAAGCAGAGCCTATGGTGTAAATTATCGATAGTCCATATCTCGGAAACTATAAGAGATAATGCAATTTGGCAACCGGCAATGTAATTAGCATGCCGAATATTACTTGGAATGTGAATTGGAACGAAATCGCCAATAGATAAGACCATTTTACAATTTGGGCCCAAGTTAGAAGCAGAGCCTAAGGTGTAAATTATCGATAGTCCATATCTCGGAAACTATAAGAGTTAATGCAATTTGGCAACCGGCAATGTAATTAGCATGCCGAATATTACTTGGAATGTGAATTGGAACGAAATCGCCAATAGATAAGACCATTTTACAATTTGGGCCCAAGTTAGAAGCAGAGCCTAAGGTGTAAATTATCGATAGTCCATATCTCGGAAACTATAAGAGATAATGCAATTTGGCAACATGCAATGTAATTAGCATGCCGAATATTACTTATAATGTGAATTGGAACGAAATCGCCAATAGATAAGACCATTTTACAATTTGGGCCCAAGTTAGAAGCAGAGCCTAAGGTGTAAATTATCGATAGACCATATCTCTGAAACTATAAGAGATAATGCAATTTCGCAAACGGCAATGTAATTAGCATGCCGAATATTACTTGGAATGTGAATTGGGACGAAATCGCCAATAGAGAAGACCATTTTACAATTTGGGCCCAAGTTAGAAGCAGAGCCTAAGGTGTAAATTATCGATAGTCCATATCTCGGAAACTATAAGAGATAATGCAATTTGGCAACCGGCAATGTAATTAGCATGCCGAGTATTACTTGGAATGTGAATTGGAACGAAATCGCCAATAGATAAGACCATTTTACAATTTGGGCCCAAGTTAGAAGCAGAGCCTAAGGTGTAAATTATCGATAGTCCATATCTCGGAAACTATAAGAGATAATGCAATTTGGCAACCGGCAATGTAATTAGCATGCCGAATATTACTTGGAATGTGAATTAGAACGAAATCGCCAATAGATAAGACCATTTTACAATTTGGGCCCAAGTTAGAAGCAGAGCCTAAGGTGTAAATTATCGATAGTCCATATCTCGGAAACTATAAGAGATAATGCAATTTGGCAACCGGCAATGTAATTAGCATGCCGAATATTACTTGGAATGTGAATTGGAACGAAATCGCCAATAGATAAGACCATTTTACAATTTGGGCCCAAGTTAGAAGCAGAGCCTAAGGTGTAAATTATCGATTGTCCATATCTCGGAAACTATAAGAGATAATGCAATTTCACAACCGGCAATGTAATTAGCATGCCGAATATCACTTGGAATGTGAATTGGGACGAAATCGCCAATAGATAAGACCATTTTACCATTTGGGCCCAAGTTAGAAGCAGAGCCTAAGGTGTAAATTATCGATAGTCCATATCTCGGAAACTATAAGAGATAATGCAATTTGGCAACCGGCAATGTAATTAGCATGCCGAATATTACTTGGAATGTGAATTGGAACGAAATCGCCATTAGATAAGACCATTTTACAATTTGGGCCCAAGTTAGAAGCAGAGCCTAAGGTGTAAATTATCGATAGTCCATATCTCGGAAACTATAAGAGATAATGCAATTTGGCAACCGGCAATGTAATTAGCATGCCGAATATTACTTGGAATGTGAATTGGAACGAAATCGCCAATAGGTAAGACCATTTTACAATTTGGGCCCAAGTTAGAAGCAGAGCCTAAGGTGTAAATTATCGATAGTCCATATCTCGGAAACTATAAGAGATAATGCAATTTGGCAACCGGCAATGTAATTAGCATGCCGAATATTACTTGGAATGTGAATTGGAACGAAATCGCCAATAGATAAGACCATTTTACAATTTGGGCCCAAGTTAGAAGCAGAGCCTAAGGTGTAAATTATTGATAGTCCATATCTCGGAAACTATAAGAGATAATGCAATTTCGCAACCGGCAATGTAATTAGCATGCCGAATATCACTTGGAATGTGAATTGGGACGAAATCGCCAATAGATAAGACCATTTTACAATTTGGGCCCAAGTTAGAAGCAGAGCCTAAGGTGTAAATAATCGATAGTCCATATCTCGGAAACTATAAGAGATAATGCAATTTGGCAACCGGCAATGTAATTAGCATGCCGAATATTACTTGGAATGTGAATTGGAACGAAATCGCCAATAGATAAGACCATTTTACAATTTGGGCCCAAGTTAGAAGCAGAGCCTAAGGTGTAAATTATCGATAGTCCATATCTCGGAAACTATAAGAGATAATGCAATTTGGCAACCGGCAATGTAATTAGCATGCCGAATATTACTTGGAATGTGAATTGGAACGAAATCGCCAATAGATAAGACCATTTTACAATTTGGGCCCAAGTTAGAAGCAGAGAATAAGGTGTAAATTATCGATAGTCCATATCTCGGAAACTATAAGAGATAATGCAATTTCGCAACCGGCAGTGTAATTAGCATGCCGAATATTACTTGGAGTGTGAATTGGAACGAAATCGCCAATAGATAAGACCATTTTACAATTTGGGCCCAAGTTAGAAGCAGAGCCTAAGGTGTAAATTATCGATGGTCCATATCTCGTAAACTATAAGAGATAATGCAATTTGGCAACCGGCAATGTAATTAGCATGCCGAATATTACTTGGAATGTGAATTGGAACGAAATCGCCAATAGATAAGACCATTTTACAATTTGGGCCCAAGTTAGAAGCAGAGCCTAAGGTGTAAATTATCGATAGTCTATATCTCGGAAACTATAAGAGATAATGCAATTTGGCAACCGGCAATGTAATTAGCATGCCGAATATTACTTGGAATGTGAATTGCAACTAAATCGCTAATAGATAAGACCATTTTACAATTTGGGCCCAAGTTAGAAGCAGAGCCTAAGGTGTAAATTATCGATAGTCCATATCTCGGAAACTATAAGAGATAATGCAATTTGGCAACCGGCAATGTAATTAGCATGCCGAATATTACTTGGAATGTGAATTGGAACGAAATCGCCAATAGATAAGACCATTTTACAATTTGGGCCCAAGTTAGTAGCAGAGCCTAAGGTGTAAATTATCGATAGTCCATATCTCGGAAACTATAAGAGATAATGCAATTTCGCAACCGGCAATGTAATTAGCATGCCGAATATCACTTGGAATGTGAATTGGGACGAAATCGCCAATAGATAAGACCATTTTACAATTTGGGCCCAAGTTAGAAGCAGAGCCTAAGGTGTAAATTATCGATAGTCCATATCTCGGAAACTATAAGAGATAATTCAATTTGGCAACCGGCAATGTAATTAGCATGCCGAATATTACTTGGAATGTGAATTGGAACGAAATCGCCAATAGATAAGACCATTTTACAATTTGGGCCCAAGTTAGAAGCAGAGCCTAAGGTGTAAATTATCGATAGTCCATATCTCGGAAACTATAAGAGATAATGCAATTTGGCAACCGGCAATGTAATTAGCATGCCGAATATTACTTGGAATGTGAATTGGAACGAAATCGCCAATAGATAAGACCATTTTACAATTTGGGCCCAAGTTAGAAGCAGAGCCTAAGGTGTAAATTATCGATAGTCCATATCTCGGAAACTATAAGAGATAATGCAATTTGGCAACCGGCAATGTAATTAGCATGCCGAATATTACTTGGAATATGAATTGGAACGAAATCGCCAATAGATAAGACCATTTTACAATTTGGGCCCAAGTTAGAAGCAGAGCCTATGGTGTAAATTATCGATAGTCCATATCTCGGAAACTATAAGAGATAATGCAATTTGGCAACCGGCAATGTAATTAGCATGCCGAATATTACTTGGAATGTGAATTGGAACGAAATCGCCAATAGATAAGACCATTTTACAATTTGGGCACAAGTTAGAAGCAGAGCCTAAGGTGTAAATAATCGATAGTCCATATCTCGGAAACTATAAGAGTTAATGCAATTTGGCAACCGGCAATGTAATTAGCATGCCGAATATTACTTGGAATGTGAATTGGAACGAAATCGCCAATAGATAAGACCATTTTACAATTTGGGCCCAAGTTAGAAGCAGAGCCTAAGGTGTAAATTATCGATAGTCCATATCTCGGAAACTATAAGAGATAATGCAATTTGGCAACCGGCAATGTAATTAGCATGCCGAATATTACTTGGAATGTGAATTGGAACGAAATCGCCAATAGATAAGACCATTTTACGATTTGGGCCAAGTTAGAAGCAGAGCCTAAGGTGTAAATTATCGATAGTCCATATCTCGGAAACTATAAGAGATAATGCAATTTGGCAACCGGCAATGTAATTAGCTTGCCGAATATTACTTGGAATGTGAATTGGAACGAAATCGCCAATAGATAAGACCATTTTACAATTTGGGCCCAAGTTAGAAGCAGAGCCTAAGGTGTAAATTATCGATAGTCCATATCTCGGAAACTATAAGAGATAATGCAATTTGGCAACCGGCAATGTAATTAGCATGCCGAATATTACTTGGAATATGAATTGGAACGAAATCGCCAATAGATAAGACCATTTTACAATTTGGGCCCAAGTTAGAAGCAGAGCCTATGGTGTAAATTATCGATAGTCCATATCTCGGAAACTATAAGAGATAATGCAATTTGGCAACCGGCAATGTAATTAGCATGCCGAATATTACTTGGAATGTGAATTGGAACGAAATCGCCAATAGATAAGACCATTTTACAATTTGGGCACAAGTTAGAAGCAGAGCCTAAGGTGTAAATTATCGATAGTCCATATCTCGGAAACTATAAGAGTTAATGCAATTTGGCAACCGGCAATGTAATTAGCATGCCGAATATTACTTGGAATGTGAATTGGAACGAAATCGCCAATAGATAAGACAATTTTACAATTTGGGCCCAAGTTAGAAGCAGAGCCTAAGGTGTAAATTATCGATAGTCCATATCTCGGAAACTATAAGAGATAATTCAATTTGGCAACCGGCAATGTAATTAGCATGCCGAATATTACTTGGAATGTGAATTGGAACGAAATCGCCAATAGATAAGACCATTTTACAATTTGGGCCCAAGTTAGAAGCAGAGCCTAAGGTGTAAATTATCGATAGTCCATATCTCGGAAACTATAAGAGATAATGCAATTTGGCAACCGGCAATGTAATTAGCATGCCGAATATTACTTGGAATGTGAATTGGAACGAAATCGCCAATAGATAAGACCATTTTACAATTTGGGCCCAAGTTAGAAGCAGAGCCTAAGGTGTAAATTATCGATAGTCCATATCTCGGAAACTATAAGAGATAATGCAATTTGGCAACCGGCAATGTAATTAGCATGCCGAATATTACTTGGAATATGAATTGGAACGAAATCGCCAATAGATAAGACCATTTTACAATTTGGGCCCAAGTTAGAAGCAGAGCCTATGGTGTAAATTATCGATAGTCCATATCTCGGAAACTATAAGAGATAATGCAATTTGGCAACCGGCAATGTAATTAGCATGCCGAATATTACTTGGAATGTGAATTGGAACGAAATCGCCAATAGATAAGACCATTTTACAATTTGGGCACAAGTTAGAAGCAGAGCCTAAGGTGTAAATTATCGATAGTCCATATCTCGGAAACTATAAGAGTTAATGCAATTTGGCAACCGGCAATGTAATTAGCATGCCGAATATTACTTGGAATGTGAATTGGAACGAAATCGCCAATAGATAAGACCATTTTACAATTTGGGCCCAAGTTAGAAGCAGAGCCTAAGGTGTAAATTATCGATAGTCCATATCTCGGAAACTATAAGAGATAATGCAATTTGGCAACCGGCAATGTAATTAGCATGCCGAATATTACTTGGAATGTGAATTGGAACGAAATCGCCAATAGATAAGACCATTTTACGATTTGGGCCAAGTTAGAAGCAGAGCCTAAGGTGTAAATTATCGATAGTCCATATCTCGGAAACTATAAGAGATAATGCAATTTGGCAACCGGCAATGTAATTAGCTTGCCGAATATTACTTGGAATGTGAATTGGAACGAAATCGCCAATAGATAAGACCATTTTACAATTTGGGCCCAAGTTAGAAGCAGAGCCTAAGGTGTAAATTATTGATAGTCCATATCTCGGAAACTATAAGAGATAATGCAATTTCGCAACCGGCAATGTAATTAGCATGCCGAATATTACTTGGAATGTGAATTGGAACGAAATCGCCAATAGATAAGACCATTTTACAATTTGGGCCCAAGTTAGAAGCAGAGCCTAAGGTGTAAATTATTGATAGTCCATATCTCGGAAACTATAAGAGATAATGCAATTTGGCAACCGGCAATGTAATTAGCATGCCGAATATTACTTGGAATGTGAATTGGAACGAAATCGCCAATAGATAAGACCATTTTACAATTTGGGCCCAAGTTAGAAGCAGAGCCTAAGGTGTAAATTATCGATAGTCCATATCTCGGAAACTATAAGAGATAATGCAATTTGCTAACCGGCAATGTAATTAGCATGCCGAATATTACTTGGAAAGTGAATTGGAACGAAATCGCCAATAGATAAGACCATTTTACAATTTGGGCCCAAGTTAGAAGCAGAGCCTAAGGTGTAAATTATCGATAGTCCATATCTCGGAAACTATAAGAGATAATGCAATTTGGCAACCGGCAATGTAATTAGCATGCCGAATATTACTTGGAATGTGAATTGGAACGAAATCGCCAATAGATAAGACCATTTTACAATTTGGGCCCAAGTTAGAAGCAGAGCCTAAGGTGTAAATTATTGATAGTCCATATCTCGGAAACTATAAGAGATAATGCAATTTCGCAACCGGCAATGTAATTAGCATGCCGAATATCACTTGGAATGTGAATAGGGACGAAATCGCCAATAGATAAGACCATTTTACAATTTGGGCCCAAGTTAGAAGCAGAGCCTAAGGTGTAAATTATCGATAGTCCATATCTCGGAAACTATAAGAGATAATGCAATTTCGCAACCGGCATTGTAATTAGCATGCCGAATATCACTTGGAATGTGAATTGGGACGAAATCGCCAATAGATAAGACCATTTTACAATTTGGGCCCAAGTTAGAAGCAGAGCCTAAGGTGTAAATTATCGATAGTCCATATCTCGGAAACTATAAGAGATAATGCAATTTGGCAACCGGCAATGTAATTAGCATGCCGAATATTACTTGGAATGTGAATTGGAACGAAATCGCCAATAGATAAGACCATTTTACAATTTGGGCCCAAGTTAGAAGCAGAGCCTAAGGTGTAAATTATCGATAGTCCATATCTCGGAAACTATAAGAGATAATGCAATTTGGTAACCGGCAATGTAATTAGCATGCCGAATATTACTTGGAATGTGAATTGGAACGAAATCGCCAATAGGTAAGACCATTTTACAATTTGGGCCCAAGTTAGAAGCAGAGCCTAAGGTGTAAATTATCGATAGTCCATATCTCGGAAACTATAAGAGATAATTCAATTTGGCAACCGGCAATGTAATTAGCATGCCGAATATTACTTGGAATGTGAATTGGAACGAAATCGCCAATAGATAAGACCATTTTACAATTTGGGCCCAAGTTAGAAGCAGAGCCTAAGGTGTAAATTATCGATAGTCCATATCTCGGAAACTATAAGAGATAATGCAATTTGGCAACCGGCAATGTAATTAGCATGCCGAATACTACTTGGAATGTGAATTGGAACGAAATCGCCAATAGATAAGACCATTTTACAATTTGGGCCCAAGTTAGAAGCAGAGCCTATGGTGTAAATTATCGATAGTCCATATCTCGGAAACTATAAGAGATAATGCAATTTGGCAACCGGCAATGTAATTAGCATGCCGAATATTACTTGGAATGTGAATTGGAACGAAATCGCCAATAGATAAGACCATTTTACAATTTGGGCCCAAGTTAGAAGCAGAGCCTAAGGTGTAAATTATCGATAGTCCATATCTCGGAAACTATAAGAGTTAATGCAATTTGGCAACCGGCAATGTAATTAGCATGCCGAATATTACTTGGAATGTGAATTGGAACGAAATCGCCAATAGATAAGACCATTTTACAATTTGGGCCCAAGTTAGAAGCAGAGCCTAAGGTGTAAATTATCGATAGTCCATATCTCGGAAACTATAAGAGATAATGCAATTTGCTAACCGGCAATGTAATTAGCATGCCGAATATTACTTGGAAAGTGAATTGGAACGAAATCGCCAATAGATAAGACCATTTTACAATTTGGGCCCAAGTTAGAAGCAGAGCCTAAGGTGTAAATTATCGATAGTCCATATCTCGGAAACTATAAGAGATAATGCAATTTGGCAACCGGCAATGTAATTAGCATGCCGAATATTACTTGGAATGTGAATTGGAACGAAATCGCCAATAGATAAGACCATTTTACAATTTGGGCCCAAGTTAGAAGCAGAGCCTAAGGTGTAAATTATTGATAGTCCATATCTCGGAAACTATAAGAGATAATGCAATTTCGCAACCGGCATTGTAATTAGCATGCCGAATATCACTTGGAATGTGAATTGGGACGAAATCGCCAATAGATAAGACCATTTTACAATTTGGGCCCAAGTTAGAAGCAGAGCCTAAGGTGTAAATTATCGATAGTCCATATCTCGGAAACTATAAGAGATAATGCAATTTGGCAACCGGCAATGTAATTAGCATGCCGAATATTACTTGGAATGTGAATTGGAACGAAATCGCCAATAGATAAGACCATTTTACAATTTGGGCCCAAGTTAGAAGCAGAGCCTAAGGTGTAAATTATCGATAGTCCATATCTCGGAAACTATAAGAGATAATGCAATTTGGCAACCGGCAATGTAATTAGCATGCCGAATATTACTTGGAATGTGAATTGGAACGAAATCGCCAATAGGTAAGACCATTTTACAATTTGGGCCCAAGTTAGAAGCAGAGCCTAAGGTGTAAATTATCGATAGTCCATATCTCGGAAACTATAAGAGATAATTCAATTTGGCAACCGGCAATGTAATTAGCATGCCGAATATTACTTGGAATGTGAATTGGAACGAAATCGCCAATAGATAAGACCATTTTACAATTTGGGCCCAAGTTAGAAGCAGAGCCTAAGGTGTAAATTATCGATAGTCCATATCTCGGAAACTATAAGAGATAATGCAATTTGGCAACCGGCAATGTAATTAGCATGCCGAATACTACTTGGAATGTGAATTGGAACGAAATCGCCAATAGATAAGACCATTTTACAATTTGGGCCCAAGTTAGAAGCAGAGCCTATGGTGTAAATTATCGATAGTCCATATCTCGGAAACTATAAGAGATAATGCAATTTCGCAAACGGCAATGTAATTAGCATGAAGAATATTACTTGGAATGTGAATTGGGACGAAATCGCCAATAGAGAAGACCATTTTACAATTTGGGCCCAAGTTAGAAGCAGAGCCTAAGGTGTAAATTATCGATAGTCCATATCTCGGAAACTATAAGAGATAATGCAATTTGGCAACCGGCAATGTAATTAGCATGCCGAATATTACTTGGAATGTGAATTGGAACGAAATCGCTAATAGATAAGACCATTTTACAATTTGGGCCCAAGTTAGAAGCAGAGCCTAAGGTGTAAATTATCGATAGTCCATATCTCGGAAACTATAAGAGATAATGCAATTTCGCAACCGGCAATGTAATTAGCATGCCGAATATTACTTGGAGTGTGAATTGGAACGAAATCGCCAATAGATAAGACCATTTTACAATTTGGGCCCAAGTTAGAAGCAGAGCCTAAGGTGTAAATTATCGATAGTCCATATCTCGGAAACTATAAGAGATAATGCAATTTGGCAACCGGCAATGTAATTAGCATGCCGAATATTACTTGGAATGTGAATTGGAACGAAATCGCCAATAGATAAGACCATTTTACAATTTGGGCCCAAGTTAGAAGCAGAGCCTAAGGTGTAAATTATCGATAGTCCATATCTCGGAAACTATAAGAGATAATGCAATTTGGCAACCGGCAATGTAATTAGCATGACGAATATTACTTGGAATGTGAATTGGAATGAAATCGCCAATAGATAAGACCATTTTACAATTTGGGCCCAAGTTAGAAGCAGAGCCTAAGGTGTAAATTATCGATAGTCCATATCTCGGAAACTATAAGAGATAATGCAATTTGGCAACCGGCAATGTAATTAGCATACCGAATATTACTTGGAATGTGAATTGGAACGAAATCGCCAATAGATAAGACCATTTTACAATTTGGGCCCAAGTTAGAAGCAGAGCCTAAGGTGTAAATTATTGATAGTCCATATCTCGGAAACTATAAGAGATAATGCAATTTCGCAACCGGCAATGTAATTAGCATGCCGAATATCACTTGGAATGTGAATTGGGACAAAATCGCCAATAGATAAGACCATTTTACAATTTGGGCCCAAGTTAGAAGCAGAGCCTAAGGTGTAAATTATCGATAGTCCATATCTCGGAAACTATAAGAGATAATGCAATTTGGCAACCGGCAATGTAATTAGCATGCCGAATATTAC
Source organism: Rhynchophorus ferrugineus (assembly GCF_030347505.1). Lineage (NCBI taxonomy): Eukaryota > Metazoa > Arthropoda > Insecta > Coleoptera > Curculionidae > Rhynchophorus > Rhynchophorus ferrugineus. The sequence continues at coordinate 201,497 of NW_027472606.1, read as the reverse complement.
TTGGAATGTGAATTGGAACGAAATCGCCAATAGATAAGACCATTTTACAATTTGGGCCCAAGTTAGAAGCAGAGCCTAAGGTGTAAATTATCGATAGTCCATATCTCGGAAACTATAAGAGATAATGCAATTTGGCAACCGGCAATGTAATTAGCATGCCGAATATTACTTGGAATGTGAATTGGAACGAAATCGCCAATAGATAAGACCATTTTACAATTTGGGCCCAAGTTAGAAGCAGAGCCTAAGGTGTAAATTATCGATAGTCCATATCTCGGAAACTATAAGAGATAATGCAATTTCGCAACCGGCAATGTAATTAGCATGCCGAATATTACTTGGAGTGTGAATTGAAACGAAATCGCCAATAGATAAGACCATTTTACAATTTGGGCCCAAGTTAGAAGCAGAGCCTAAGGTGTAAATTATCGATAGTCCATATCTCGGAAACTATAAGAGATAATGCAATTTGGCAACCGGCAATGTAATTAGCATGCCGAATATTACTTGGAATGTGAATTGGAACGAAATCGCCAATAGATAAGACCATTTTACAATTTGGGCCCAAGTTAGAAGCAGAGCCTAAGGTGTAAATTATCGATAGTCCATATCTCGGAAACTATAAGAGATAATGCAATTTGGCAACCGGCAATGTAATTAGCATGCCGAATATTACTTGGAATGTGAATTGGAACGAAATCGCCAATAGATAAGACCATTTTACAATTTGGGCCCAAGTTAGTAGCAGAGCCTAAGGTGTAAATTATCGATAGTCCATATCTCGGAAACTATAAGAGATAATGCAATTTCGCAACCGGCAATGTAATTAGCATGCCGAATATCACTTGGAATGTGAATTGGGACGAAATCGCCAATAGATAAGACCATTTTACAATTTGGGCCCAAGTTAGAAGCAGAGCCTAAGGTGTAAATTATCGATAGTCCATATCTCGGAAACTATAAGAGATAATTCAATTTGGCAACCGGCAATGTAATTAGCATGCCGAATATTACTTGGAATGTGAATTGGAACGAAATCGCCAATAGATAAGACCATTTTACAATTTGGGCCCAAGTTAGAAGCAGAGCCTAAGGTGTAAATTATCGATAGTCCATATCTCGGAAACTATAAGAGATAATGCAATTTGGCAACCGGCAATGTAATTAGCATGCCGAATATTACTTGGAATGTGAATTGGAACGAAATCGCCAATAGATAAGACCATTTTACAATTTGGGCCCAAGTTAGAAGCAGAGCCTAAGGTGTAAATTATCGATAGTCCATATCTCGGAAACTATAAGAGATAATGCAATTTGGCAACCGGCAATGTAATTAGCATGCCGAATATTACTTGGAATATGAATTGGAACGAAATCGCCAATAGATAAGACCATTTTACAATTTGGGCCCAAGTTAGAAGCAGAGCCTATGGTGTAAATTATCGATAGTCCATATCTCGGAAACTATAAGAGATAATGCAATTTGGCAACCGGCAATGTAATTAGCATGCCGAATATTACTTGGAATGTGAATTGGAACGAAATCGCCAATAGATAAGACCATTTTACAATTTGGGCACAAGTTAGAAGCAGAGCCTAAGGTGTAAATTATCGATAGTCCATATCTCGGAAACTATAAGAGTTAATGCAATTTGGCAACCGGCAATGTAATTAGCATGCCGAATATTACTTGGAATGTGAATTGGAACGAAATCGCCAATAGATAAGACCATTTTACAATTTGGGCCCAAGTTAGAAGCAGAGCCTAAGGTGTAAATTATCGATAGTCCATATCTCGGAAACTATAAGAGATAATGCAATTTGGCAACCGGCAATGTAATTAGCATGCCGAATATTACTTGGAATGTGAATTGGAACGAAATCGCCAATAGATAAGACCATTTTACGATTTGGGCCAAGTTAGAAGCAGAGCCTAAGGTGTAAATTATCGATAGTCCATATCTCGGAAACTATAAGAGATAATGCAATTTGGCAACCGGCAATGTAATTAGCTTGCCGAATATTACTTGGAATGTGAATTGGAACGAAATCGCCAATAGATAAGACCATTTTACAATTTGGGCCCAAGTTAGAAGCAGAGCCTAAGGTGTAAATTATTGATAGTCCATATCTCGGAAACTATAAGAGATAATGCAATTTCGCAACCGGCAATGTAATTAGCATGCCGAATATTACTTGGAATGTGAATTGGAACGAAATCGCCAATAGATAAGACCATTTTACAATTTGGGCCCAAGTTAGAAGCAGAGCCTAAGGTGTAAATTATTGATAGTCCATATCTCGGAAACTATAAGAGATAATGCAATTTGGCAACCGGCAATGTAATTAGCATGCCGAATATTACTTGGAATGTGAATTGGAACGAAATCGCCAATAGATAAGACCATTTTACAATTTGGGCCCAAGTTAGAAGCAGAGCCTAAGGTGTAAATTATCGATAGTCCATATCTCGGAAACTATAAGAGATAATGCAATTTGCTAACCGGCAATGTAATTAGCATGCCGAATATTACTTGGAAAGTGAATTGGAACGAAATCGCCAATAGATAAGACCATTTTACAATTTGGGCCCAAGTTAGAAGCAGAGCCTAAGGTGTAAATTATCGATAGTCCATATCTCGGAAACTATAAGAGATAATTCAATTTGGCAACCGGCAATGTAATTAGCATGCCGAATATTACTTGGAATGTGAATTGGAACGAAATCGCCAATAGATAAGACCATTTTACAATTTGGGCCCAAGTTAGAAGCAGAGCCTAAGGTGTAAATTATTGATAGTCCATATCTCGGAAACTATAAGAGATAATGCAATTTCGCAACCGGCAATGTAATTAGCATGCCGAATATCACTTGGAATGTGAATAGGGACGAAATCGCCAATAGATAAGACCATTTTACAATTTGGGCCCAAGTTAGAAGCAGAGCCTAAGGTGTAAATTATCGATAGTCCATATCTCGGAAACTATAAGAGATAATGCAATTTCGCAACCGGCATTGTAATTAGCATGCCGAATATCACTTGGAATGTGAATTGGGACGAAATCGCCAATAGATAAGACCATTTTACAATTTGGGCCCAAGTTAGAAGCAGAGCCTAAGGTGTAAATTATCGATAGTCCATATCTCGGAAACTATAAGAGATAATGCAATTTGGCAACCGGCAATGTAATTAGCATGCCGAATATTACTTGGAATGTGAATTGGAACGAAATCGCCAATAGATAAGACCATTTTACAATTTGGGCCCAAGTTAGAAGCAGAGCCTAAGGTGTAAATTATCGATAGTCCATATCTCGGAAACTATAAGAGATAATGCAATTTGGTAACCGGCAATGTAATTAGCATGCCGAATATTACTTGGAATGTGAATTGGAACGAAATCGCCAATAGGTAAGACCATTTTACAATTTGGGCCCAAGTTAGAAGCAGAGCCTAAGGTGTAAATTATCGATAGTCCATATCTCGGAAACTATAAGAGATAATTCAATTTGGCAACCGGCAATGTAATTAGCATGCCGAATATTACTTGGAATGTGAATTGGAACGAAATCGCCAATAGATAAGACCATTTTACAATTTGGGCCCAAGTTAGAAGCAGAGCCTAAGGTGTAAATTATCGATAGTCCATATCTCGGAAACTATAAGAGATAATGCAATTTGGCAACCGGCAATGTAATTAGCATGCCGAATACTACTTGGAATGTGAATTGGAACGAAATCGCCAATAGATAAGACCATTTTACAATTTGGGCCCAAGTTAGAAGCAGAGCCTATGGTGTAAATTATCGATAGTCCATATCTCGGAAACTATAAGAGATAATGCAATTTGGCAACCGGCAATGTAATTAGCATGCCGAATATTACTTGGAATGTGAATTGGAACGAAATCGCCAATAGATAAGACCATTTTACAATTTGGGCCCAAGTTAGAAGCAGAGCCTAAGGTGTAAATTATCGATAGTCCATATCTCGGAAACTATAAGAGTTAATGCAATTTGGCAACCGGCAATGTAATTAGCATGCCGAATATTACTTGGAATGTGAATTGGAACGAAATCGCCAATAGATAAGACCATTTTACAATTTGGGCCCAAGTTAGAAGCAGAGTCTAAGGTGTAAATTATCGATAGTCCATATCTCGGAAACTATAAGAGATAATGCAATTTGGCAACCGGCAATGTAATTAGCATGCCGAATATTACTTGGAATGTGAATTGGAACGAAATCGCCAATAGATAAGACCATTTTACAATTTGGGCCCAAGTTAGAAGCAGAGCCTAAGGTGTAAATTATCGATAGTCCATATCTCTGAAACTATAAGAGATAATGCAATTTCGCAAACGGCAATGTAATTAGCATGAAGAATATTACTTGGAATGTGAATTGGGACGAAATCGCCAATAGAGAAGACCATTTTACAATTTGGGCCCAAGTTAGAAGCAGAGCCTAAGGTGTAAATTATCGATAGTCCATATCTCGGAAACTATAAGAGATAATGCAATTTGGCAACCGGCAATGTAATTAGCATGCCGAATATTACTTGGAATGTGAATTGGAACGAAATCGCCAATAGATAAGACCATTTTACAATTTGGGCCCAAGTTAGAAGCAGAGCCTAAGGTGTAAATTATCGATAGTCCATATCTCGGAAACTATAAGAGATAATGCAATTTGGCAACCGGCAATGTAATTAGCATGCCGAATATTACTTGGAATGAGAATTGGAACGAAATCGCCAATAGATAAGACCATTTTACAATTTGGGCCCAAGTTAGAAGCAGAGCCTAAGGTGTAAATTATCGATAGTCCATATCTCGGAAACTATAAGAGATAATGCAATTTGGCAACCGGCAATGTAATTAGCATGCCGAATATTACTTGGAATGTGAATTGGAACGAAATCGCCAATAGATAAGACCATTTTACAATTTGGGCCCAAGTTAGAAGCAGAGCCTAAGGTGTAAATTATTGATAGTCCATATCTCGGAAACTATAAGAGATAATGCAATTTGGCAACCGGCAATGTAATTAGCATGCCGAATATTACTTGGAATGTGAATTGGAACGAAATCGCCAATAGATAAGACCATTTTACAATTTGGGCCCAAGTTAGAAGCAGAGCCTAAGGTGTAAATTATCGATAGTCCATATCTCGGAAACTATAAGAGATAATGCAATTTGGCAACCGGCAATGTAATTAGCATGCCGAATATTACTTGGAATGTGAATTGGAACGAAATCGCTAATAGATAAGACCATTTTACAATTTGGGCCCAAGTTAGAAGCAGAGCCTAAGGTGTAAATTATCGATAGTCCATATCTCGGAAACTATAAGAGATAATGCAATTTGGCAACCGGCAATGTAATTAGCATGCCGAATATTACTTGGAAAGTGAATTGGAACGAAATCGCCAATAGATAAGACCATTTTACAATTTGGGCCCAAGTTAGAAGCAGAGCCTAAGGTGTAAATTATCGATAGTCCATATCTCGGAAACTATAAGAGATAATGCAATTTGGCAACCGGCAATGTAATTAGCATGCCGAATATTACTTGGAATGTGAATTGGAACGAAATCGCCAATAGATAAGACCATTTTACAATTTGGGCCCAAGTTAGAAGCAGAGCCTAAGGTGTAAATTATCGATAGTCCATATCTCGGAAACTATAAGAGATAATGCAATTTGGCAACCGGCAATGTAATTAGCATGCCGAATATTACTTGGAATGTGAATTGGAACGAAATCGCCAATAGATAAGACCATTTTACAATTTGGGCCCAAGTTAGAAGCAGAGCCTAAGGTGTAAATTATTGATAGTCCATATCTCGGAAACTATAAGAGATAATGCAATTTCGCAACCGGCAATGTAATTAGCATGCCGAATATCACTTGGAATGTGAATAGGGACGAAATCGCCAATAGATAAGACCATTTTACAATTTGGGCCCAAGTTAGAAGCAGAGCCTAAGGTGTAAATTATCGATAGTCCATATCTCGGAAACTATAAGAGATAATGCAATTTCGCAACCGGCATTGTAATTAGCATGCCGAATATCACTTGGAATGTGAATTGGGACGAAATCGCCAATAGATAAGACCATTTTACAATTTGGGCCCAAGTTAGAAGCAGAGCCTAAGGTGTAAATTATCGATAGTCCATATCTCGGAAACTATAAGAGATAATGCAATTTGGCAACCGGCAATGTAATTAGCATGCCGAATATTACTTGGAATGTGAATTGGAACGAAATCGCCAATAGATAAGACCATTTTACAATTTGGGCCCAAGTTAGAAGCAGAGCCTAAGGTGTAAATTATCGATAGTCCATATCTCGGAAACTATAAGAGATAATGCAATTTGGTAACCGGCAATGTAATTAGCATGCCGAATATTACTTGGAATGTGAATTGGAACGAAATCGCCAATAGGTAAGACCATTTTACAATTTGGGCCCAAGTTAGAAGCAGAGCCTAAGGTGTAAATTATCGATAGTCCATATCTCGGAAACTATAAGAGATAATTCAATTTGGCAACCGGCAATGTAATTAGCATGCCGAATATTACTTGGAATGTGAATTGGAACGAAATCGCCAATAGATAAGACCATTTTACAATTTGGGCCCAAGTTAGAAGCAGAGCCTAAGGTGTAAATTATCGATAGTCCATATCTCGGAAACTATAAGAGATAATGCAATTTGGCAACCGGCAATGTAATTAGCATGCCGAATACTACTTGGAATGTGAATTGGAACGAAATCGCCAATAGATAAGACCATTTTACAATTTGGGCCCAAGTTAGAAGCAGAGCCTATGGTGTAAATTATCGATAGTCCATATCTCGGAAACTATAAGAGATAATGCAATTTGGCAACCGGCAATGTAATTAGCATGCCGAATATTACTTGGAATGTGAATTGGAACGAAATCGCCAATAGATAAGACCATTTTACAATTTGGGCCCAAGTTAGAAGCAGAGCCTAAGGTGTAAATTATCGATAGTCCATATCTCGGAAACTATAAGAGTTAATGCAATTTGGCAACCGGCAATGTAATTAGCATGCCGAATATTACTTGGAATGTGAATTGGAACGAAATCGCCAATAGATAAGACCATTTTACAATTTGGGCCCAAGTTAGAAGCAGAGTCTAAGGTGTAAATTATCGATAGTCCATATCTCGGAAACTATAAGAGATAATGCAATTTGGCAACCGGCAATGTAATTAGCATGCCGAATATTACTTGGAATGTGAATTGGAACGAAATCGCCAATAGATAAGACCATTTTACAATTTGGGCCCAAGTTAGAAGCAGAGCCTAAGGTGTAAATTATCGATAGTCCATATCTCTGAAACTATAAGAGATAATGCAATTTCGCAAACGGCAATGTAATTAGCATGAAGAATATTACTTGGAATGTGAATTGGGACGAAATCGCCAATAGAGAAGACCATTTTACAATTTGGGCCCAAGTTAGAAGCAGAGCCTAAGGTGTAAATTATCGATAGTCCATATCTCGGAAACTATAAGAGATAATGCAATTTGGCAACCGGCAATGTAATTAGCATGCCGAATATTACTTGGAATGTGAATTGGAACGAAATCGCCAATAGATAAGACCATTTTACAATTTGGGCCCAAGTTAGAAGCAGAGCCTAAGGTGTAAATTATCGATAGTCCATATCTCGGAAACTATAAGAGATAATGCAATTTGGCAACCGGCAATGTAATTAGCATGCCGAATATTACTTGGAATGAGAATTGGAACGAAATCGCCAATAGATAAGACCATTTTACAATTTGGGCCCAAGTTAGAAGCAGAGCCTAAGGTGTAAATTATCGATAGTCCATATCTCGGAAACTATAAGAGATAATGCAATTTGGCAACCGGCAATGTAATTAGCATGCCGAATATTACTTGGAATGTGAATTGGAACGAAATCGCCAATAGATAAGACCATTTTACAATTTGGGCCCAAGTTAGAAGCAGAGCCTAAGGTGTAAATTATTGATAGTCCATATCTCGGAAACTATAAGAGATAATGCAATTTGGCAACCGGCAATGTAATTAGCATGCCGAATATTACTTGGAATGTGAATTGGAACGAAATCGCCAATAGATAAGACCATTTTACAATTTGGGCCCAAGTTAGAAGCAGAGCCTAAGGTGTAAATTATCGATAGTCCATATCTCGGAAACTATAAGAGATAATGCAATTTGGCAACCGGCAATGTAATTAGCATGCCGAATATTACTTGGAATGTGAATTGGAACGAAATCGCCAATAGATAAGACCATTTTACAATTTGGGCCCAAGTTAGAAGCAGAGCCTAAGGTGTAAATTATCGATAGTCCATATCTCGGAAACTATAAGAGATAATGCAATTTGGCAACCGGCAATGTAATTAGCATGCCGAATATTACTTGGAAAGTGAATTGGAACGAAATCGCCAATAGATAAGACCATTTTACAATTTGGGCCCAAGTTAGAAGCAGAGCCTAAGGTGTAAATTATCGATAGTCCATATCTCGGAAACTATAAGAGATAATGCAATTTGGCAACCGGCAATGTAATTAGCATGCCGAATATTACTTGGAATGTGAATTGGAACGAAATCGCCAATAGATAAGACCATTTTACAATTTGGGCCCAAGTTAGAAGCAGAGCCTAAGGTGTAAATTATTGATAGTCCATATCTCGGAAACTATAAGAGATAATGCAATTTCGCAACCGGCAATGTAATTAGCATGCCGAATATCACTTGGAATGTGAATTGGGACGAAATCGCCAATAGATAAGACCATTTTACAATTTGGGCCCAAGTTAGAAGCAGAGCCTAAGGTGTAAATTATCGATAGTCCATATCTCGGAAACTATAAGAGATAATGCAATTTGGCAACCGGCAATGTAATTAGCATGCCGAATATTACTTGGAATGTGAATTGGAACGAAATCGATAATAGATAAGACCATTTTACAATTTGGGCCCAAGTTAGAAGCAGAGCCTAAAGTGTAAATTATCGATAGTCCATATCTCGGAAACTATAAGAGATATTGCAATTTGGCAACCGGCAATGTAATTAGCATGCCGAATATTACTTGGAATGTGAATTGGAACGAAATCGCCAATAGATAAGGCCATTTTACAATTTGGGCCCAAGTTAGAAGCAGAGCCTAAGGTGTAAATTATCGATAGTCCATATCTCGGAAACTATAAGAGATAATGCAATTTCGCAACCGGCATTGTAATTAGCATGCCGAATATCACTTGGAATGTGAATTGGGACGAAATCGCCAATAGATAAGACCATTTTACAATTTGGGCCCAAGTTAGAAGCAGAGCCTAAGGTGTAAATTATCGATAGTCCATATCTCGGAAACTATAAGAGATAATGCAATTTGGCAACCGGCAATGTAATTAGCATGCCGAATATTACTTGGAAAGTGAATTGGAACGAAATCGCCAATAGATAAGACCATTTTACAATTTGGGCCCAAGTTAGAAGCAGAGCCTAAGGTGTAAATTATCGATAGTCCATATCTCGGAAACTATAAGAGATAATGCAATTTGCTAACCGGCAATGTAATTAGCATGCCGAATATTACTTGGAAAGTGAATTGGAACGAAATCGCCAATAGATAAGACCATTTTACAATTTGGGCCCAAGTTAGAAGCAGAGCCTAAGGTGTAAATTATCGATAGTCCATATCTCGGAAACTATAAGAGATAATTCAATTTGGCAACCGGCAATGTAATTAGCATGCCGAATATTACTTGGAATGTGAATTGGAACGAAATCGCCAATAGATAAGACCATTTTACAATTTGGGCCCAAGTTAGAAGCAGAGCCTAAGGTGTAAATTATCGATAGTCCATATCTCGGAAACTATAAGAGATAATTCAATTTGGCAACCGGCAATGTAATTAGCATGCCGAATATTACTTGGAAAGTGAATTGGAACGAAATCGCCAATAGATAAGACCATTTTACAATTTGGGCCCAAGTTAGAAGCAGAGCCTAAGGTGTAAATTATCGATAGTCCATATCTCGGAAACTATAAGAGATAATGCAATTTGCTAACCGGCAATGTAATTAGCATGCCGAATATTACTTGGAAAGTGAATTGGAACGAAATCGCCAATAGATAAGACCATTTTACAATTTGGGCCCAAGTTAGAAGCAGAGCCTAAGGTGTAAATTATCGATAGTCCATATCTCGGAAACTATAAGAGATAATGCAATTTGCTAACCGGCAATGTAATTAGCATGCCGAATATTACTTGGAAAGTGAATTGGAACGAAATCGCCAATAGATAAGACCATTTTACAATTTGGGCCCAAGTTAGAAGCAGAGCCTAAGGTGTAAATTATCGATAGTCCATATCTCGGAAACTATAAGAGATAATTCAATTTGGCAACCGGCAATGTAATTAGCATGCCGAATATTACTTGGAATGTGAATTGGAACGAAATCGCCAATAGATAAGACCATTTTACAATTTGGGCCCAAGTTAGAAGCAGAGCCTAAGGTGTAAATTATTGATAGTCCATATCTCGGAAACTATAAGAGATAATGCAATTTCGCAACCGGCAATGTAATTAGCATGCCGAATATCACTTGGAATGTGAATAGGGACGAAATCGCCAATAGATAAGACCATTTTACAATTTGGGCCCAAGTTAGAAGCAGAGCCTAAGGTGTAAATTATCGATAGTCCATATCTCGGAAACTATAAGAGATAATGCAATTTCGCAACCGGCATTGTAATTAGCATGCCGAATATCACTTGGAATGTGAATTGGGACGAAATCGCCAATAGATAAGACCATTTTACAATTTGGGCCCAAGTTAGAAGCAGAGCCTAAGGTGTAAATTATCGATAGTCCATATCTCGGAAACTATAAGAGATAATGCAATTTGGCAACCGGCAATGTAATTAGCATGCCGAATATTACTTGGAATGTGAATTGGAACGAAATCGCCAATAGATAAGACCATTTTACAATTTGGGCCCAAGTTAGAAGCAGAGCCTAAGGTGTAAATTATCGATAGTCCATATCTCGGAAACTATAAGAGATAATGCAATTTGGTAACCGGCAATGTAATTAGCATGCCGAATATTACTTGGAATGTGAATTGGAACGAAATCGCCAATAGGTAAGACCATTTTACAATTTGGGCCCAAGTTAGAAGCAGAGCCTAAGGTGTAAATTATCGATAGTCCATATCTCGGAAACTATAAGAGATAATTCAATTTGGCAACCGGCAATGTAATTAGCATGCCGAATATTACTTGGAATGTGAATTGGAACGAAATCGCCATTAGATAAGACCATTTTACAATTTGGGCCCAAGTTAGAAGCAGAGCCTAAGGTGTAAATTATCGATAGTCCATATCTCGGAAACTATAAGAGATAATGCAATTTGGCAACCGGCAATGTAATTAGCATGCCGAATACTACTTGGAATGTGAATTGGAACGAAATCGCCAATAGATAAGACCATTTTACAATTTGGGCCCAAGTTAGAAGCAGAGCCTATGGTGTAAATTATCGATAGTCCATATCTCGGAAACTATAAGAGATAATGCAATTTGGCAACCGGCAATGTAATTAGCATGCCGAATATTACTTGGAATGTGAATTGGAACGAAATCGCCAATAGATAAGACCATTTTACAATTTGGGCCCAAGTTAGAAGCAGAGCCTAAGGTGTAAATTATCGATAGTCCATATCTCGGAAACTATAAGAGATAATGCAATTTGGTAACCGGCAATGTAATTAGCATGCCGAATATTACTTGGAATGTGAATTGGAACGAAATCGCCAATAGGTAAGACCATTTTACAATTTGGGCCCAAGTTAGAAGCAGAGCCTAAGGTGTAAATTATCGATAGTCCATATCTCGGAAACTATAAGAGATAATTCAATTTGGCAACCGGCAATGTAATTAGCATGCCGAATATTACTTGGAATGTGAATTGGAACGAAATCCCCAATAGATAAGACCATTTTACAATTTGGGCCCAAGTTAGAAGCAGAGCCTAAGGTGTAAATTATCGATAGTCCATATCTCGGAAACTATAAGAGATAATGCAATTTGGCAACCGGCAATGTAATTAGCATGCCGAATACTACTTGGAATGTGAATTGGAACGAAATCGCCAATAGATAAGACCATTTTACAATTTGGGCCCAAGTTAGAAGCAGAGCCTATGGTGTAAATTATCGATAGTCCATATCTCGGAAACTATAAGAGATAATGCAATTTGGCAACCGGCAATGTAATTAGCATGCCGAATATTACTTGGAATGTGAATTGGAACGAAATCGCCAATAGATAAGACCATTTTACAATTTGGGCCCAAGTTAGAAGCAGAGCCTAAGGTGTAAATTATCGATAGTCCATATCTCGGAAACTATAAGAGTTAATGCAATTTGGCAACCAGCAATGTAATTAGCATGCCGAATATTACTTGGAATGTGAATTGGAACGAAATCGCCAATAGATAAGACCATTTTACAATTTGGGCCCAAGTTAGAAGCAGAGTCTAAGGTGTAAATTATCGATAGTCCATATCTCGGAAACTATAAGAGATAATGCAATTTGGCAACCGGCAATGTAATTAGCATGCCGAATATTACTTGGAATGTGAATTGGAACGAAATCGCCAATAGATAAGACCATTTTACAATTTGGGCCCAAGTTAGAAGCAGAGCCTAAGGTGTAAATTATCGATAGTCCATATCTCGGAAACTATAAGAGTTAATGCAATTTGGCAACCAGCAATGTAATTAGCATGCCGAATATTACTTGGAATGTGAATTGGAACGAAATCGCCAATAGATAAGACCATTTTACAATTTGGGCCCAAGTTAGAAGCAGAGTCTAAGGTGTAAATTATCGATAGTCCATATCTCGGAAACTATAAGAGATAATGCAATTTGGCAACCGGCAATGTAATTAGCATGCCGAATATTACTTGGAATGTGAATTGGAACGAAATCGCCAATAGATAAGACCATTTTACAATTTGGGCCCAAGTTAGAAGCAGAGCCTAAGGTGTAAATTATCGATAGTCCATATCTCTGAAACTATAAGAGATAATGCAATTTCGCAAACGGCAATGTAATTAGCATGAAGAATATTACTTGGAATGTGAATTGGGACGAAATCGCCAATAGAGAAGACCATTTTACAATTTGGGCCCAAGTTAGAAGCAGAGCCTAAGGTGTAAATTATCGATAGTCCATATCTCGGAAACTATAAGAGATAATGCAATTTGGCAACCGGCAATGTAATTAGCATGCCGAATATTACTTGGAATGTGAATTGGAACGAAATCGCCAATAGATAAGACCATTTTACAATTTGGGCCCAAGTTAGAAGCAGAGCCTAAGGTGTAAATTATCGATAGTCCATATCTCGGAAACTATAAGAGATAATGCAATTTGGCAACCGGCAATGTAATTAGCATGCCGAATATTACTTGGAATGAGAATTGGAACGAAATCGCCAATAGATAAGACCATTTTACAATTTGGGCCCAAGTTAGAAGCAGAGCCTAAGGTGTAAATTATCGATAGTCCATATCTCGGAAACTATAAGAGATAATGCAATTTGGCAACCGGCAATGTAATTAGCATGCCGAATATTACTTGGAATGTGAATTGGAACGAAATCGCCAATAGATAAGACCATTTTACAATTTGGGCCCAAGTTAGAAGCAGAGCCTAAGGTGTAAATTATTGATAGTCCATATCTCGGAAACTATAAGAGATAATGCAATTTGGCAACCGGCAATGTAATTAGCATGCCGAATATTACTTGGAATGTGAATTGGAACGAAATCGCCAATAGATAAGACCATTTTACAATTTGGGCCCAAGTTAGAAGCAGAGCCTAAGGTGTAAATTATCGATAGTCCATATCTCGGAAACTATAAGAGATAATGCAATTTGGCAACCGGCAATGTAATTAGCATGCCGAATATTACTTGGAATGTGAATTGGAACGAAATCGCCAATAGATAAGACCATTTTACAATTTGGGCCCAAGTTAGAAGCAGAGCCTAAGGTGTAAATTATCGATAGTCCATATCTCGGAAACTATAAGAGATAATGCAATTTGGCAACCGGCAATGTAATTAGCATGCCGAATATTACTTGGAAAGTGAATTGGAACGAAATCGCCAATAGATAAGACCATTTTACAATTTGGGCCCAAGTTAGAAGCAGAGCCTAAGGTGTAAATTATCGATAGTCCATATCTCGGAAACTATAAGAGATAATGCAATTTGGCAACCGGCAATGTAATTAGCATGCCGAATATTACTTGGAATGTGAATTGGAACGAAATCGCCAATAGATAAGACCATTTTACAATTTGGGCCCAAGTTAGAAGCAGAGCCTAAGGTGTAAATTATTGATAGTCCATATCTCGGAAACTATAAGAGATAATGCAATTTCGCAACCGGCAATGTAATTAGCATGCCGAATATCACTTGGAATGTGAATTGGGACGAAATCGCCAATAGATAAGACCATTTTACAATTTGGGCCCAAGTTAGAAGCAGAGCCTAAGGTGTAAATTATCGATAGTCCATATCTCGGAAACTATAAGAGATAATGCAATTTGGCAACCGGCAATGTAATTAGCATGCCGAATATTACTTGGAATGTGAATTGGAACGAAATCGATAATAGATAAGACCATTTTACAATTTGGGCCCAAGTTAGAAGCAGAGCCTAAAGTGTAAATTATCGATAGTCCATATCTCGGAAACTATAAGAGATATTGCAATTTGGCAACCGGCAATGTAATTAGCATGCCGAATATTACTTGGAATGTGAATTGGAACGAAATCGCCAATAGATAAGGCCATTTTACAATTTGGGCCCAAGTTAGAAGCAGAGCCTAAGGTGTAAATTATCGATAGTCCATATCTCGGAAACTATAAGAGATAATGCAATTTGTCAACCGGCAATGTAATTAGCATGCCGAATATTACTTGGAATGTGAATTGGAACGAAATCGCCAATAGATAAGACCATTTTACAATTTGGGCCCAAGTTAGAAGCAGAGCCTAAGGTGTAAATTATCGATAGTCCATATCTCGGAAACTATAAGAGTTAATGCAATTTGGCAACCGGCAATGTAATTAGCATGCCGAATATTACTTGGAATGTGAATTGGAACGAAATCGCCAATAGATAAGACCATTTTACAATTTGGGCCCAAGTTAGAAGCAGAGCCTAAGGTGTAAATTATCGATAGTCCATATCTCGGAAACTATAAGAGATAATGCAATTTGGCAACCGGCAATGTAATTAGCATGCCGAATATTACTTGGAATGTGAATTGGAACGAAATCGCTAATAGATAAGACCATTTTACAATTTGGGCCCAAGTTAGAAGCAGAGCCTAAGGTGTAAATTATCGATAGTCCATATCTCGGAAACTATAAGAGATAATGCAATTTCGCAACCGGCAATGTAATTAGCATGAAGAATATTACTTGGAATGTGAATTGGAACGAAATCGCCAATAGATAAGACCATTTTACAATTTGGGCCCAAGTTAGAAGCAGAGCCTAAGGTGTAAATTATCGATAGTCCATATCTCGGAAACTATAAGAGATAATGCAATTTGGCAACCGGCAATGTAATTAGCATGCCGAATATTACTTGGAATGTGAATTGGAACGAAATCGCTAATAGATAAGACCATTTTACAATTTGGGCCCAAGTTACAAGCAGAGCCTAAGGTGTAAATTATCGATAGTCCATATCTCGGAAACTATAAGAGATAATGCAATTTCGCAACCGGCAATGTAATTAGCATGCCGAATATTACTTGGAGTGTGAATTGGAACGAAATCGCCAATAGATAAGACCATTTTACAATTTGGGCCCAAGTTAGAAGCAGAGCCTGAGGTGTAAATTATCGATAGTCCATATCTCGGAAACTATAAGAGATAATGCAATTTGGCAACCGGCAATGTAATTAGCATGCCGAATATTACTTGGAATGTGAATTAGAACGAAATCGCCAATAGATAAGACCATTTTACAATTTGGGCCCAAGTTAGAAGCAGAGCCTAAGGTGTAAATTATCGATAGTCCATATCTCGGAAACTATAAGAGATAATGCAATTTGGCAACCGGCAATGTAATTAGCATGACGAATATTACTTGGAATGTGAATTGGAACGAAATCGCCAATAGATAAGACCATTTTACAATTTGGGCCCAAGTTAGAAGCAGAGCCTAAGGTGTAAATTATCGATAGTCCATATCTCGGAAACTATAAGAGATAATGCAATTTGGCAACCGGCAATGTAATTAGCATACCGAATATTACTTGGAATGTGAATTGGAACGAAATCGCCAATAGATAAGACCATTTTACAATTTGGGCCCAAGTTAGAAGCAGAGCCTAAGGTGTAAATTATTGATAGTCCATATCTCGGAAACTATAAGAGATAATGCAATTTCGCAACCGGCAATGTAATTAGCATGGCGAATATCACTTGGAATGTGAATTGGGACGAAATCGCCAATAGATAAGACCATTTTACAATTTGGGCCCAAGTTAGAAGCAGAGCCTAAGGTGTAAATTATCGATAGTCCATATCTCGGAAACTATAAGAGATAATGCAATTTGGAAACCGGCAATGTAATTAGCATGCCGAATATTACTTGGAATGTGAATTGGAACGAAATCGCCAATAGATAAGACCATTTTACAATTTGGGCCCAAGTTAGAAGCAGAGCCTAAGGTGTAAATTATCGATAGTCCATATCTCGGAAACTATAAGAGATAATGCAATTTGGCAACCGGCAATGTAATTAGCATGCCGAATATTACTTGGAATGTGAATTGGAACGAAATCGCCAATAGATAAGACCATTTTACAATTTGGGCCCAAGTTAGAAGCAGAGCCTAAGGTGTAAATTATCGATAGTCCATATCTCGGAAACTATAAGAGATAATGCAATTTGGCAACCGGCAATGTAATTAGCATGCCGAATATTACTTGGAATGTGAATTGGAACGAAATCGCCAATAGATAAGACCATTTTACAATTTGGGCCCAAGTTAGAAGCAGAGCCTTAGGTGTAAATTATCGATAGTCCATATCTCGGAAACTATAAGAGATAATGCAATTTGGCAACCGGCAATGTAATTAGCATGCCGAATATTACTTGGAATGTGAATTGGAACGAAATCGCCAATAGATAAGACCATTTTACAATTTGGGCCCAAGTTAGAAGCAGAGCCTAAGGTGTAAATTATCGATAGTCCATATCTCGGAAACTATAAGAGATAATGCAATTTGGCAACCGGCAATGTAATTAGCATGCCGAATATTACTTGGAATGAGAATTGGAACGAAATCGCCAATAGATAAGACCATTTTACAATTTGGGCCCAAGTTAGAAGCAGAGCCTAAGGTGTAAATTATCGATAGTCCATATCTCGGAAACTATAAGAGATAATGCAATTTGGCAACCGGCAATGTAATTAGCATGCCGAATATTACTTGGAATGTGAATTGGAACGAAATCGCCAATAGATAAGACCATTTTACAATTTGGGCCCAAGTTAGAAGCAGAGCCTAAGGTGTAAATTATTGATAGTCCATATCTCGGAAACTATAAGAGATAATGCAATTTGGCAACCGGCAATGTAATTAGCATGCCGAATATTACTTGGAATGTGAATTGGAACGAAATCGCCAATAGATAAGACCATTTTACAATTTGGGCCCAAGTTAGAAGCAGAGCCTAAGGTGTAAATTATCGATAGTCCATATCTCGGAAACTATAAGAGATAATGCAATTTGGCAACCGGCAATGTAATTAGCATGCCGAATATTACTTGGAATGTGAATTGGAACGAAATCGCCAATAGATAAGACCATTTTACAATTTGGGCCCAAGTTAGAAGCAGAGCCTAAGGTGTAAATTATCGATAGTCCATATCTCGGAAACTATAAGAGATAATGCAATTTGGCAACCGGCAATGTAATTAGCATGCCGAATATTACTTGGAAAGTGAATTGGAACGAAATCGCCAATAGATAAGACCATTTTACAATTTGGGGCCAAGTTAGAAGCAGAGCCTAAGGTGTAAATTATCGATAGTCCATATCTCGGAAACTATAAGAGATAATGCAATTTGGCAACCGGCAATGTAATTAGCATGCCGAATATTACTTGGAATGTGAATTGGAACGAAATCGCCAATAGATAAGACCATTTTACAATTTGGGCCCAAGTTAGAAGCAGAGCCTAAGGTGTAAATTATTGATAGTCCATATCTCGTAAACTATAAGAGATAATGCAATTTCGCAACCGGCAATGTAATTAGCATGCCGAATATCACTTGGAATGTGAATTGGGACGAAATCGCCAATAGATAAGACCATTTTACAATTTGGGCCCAAGTTAGAAGCAGAGCCTAAGGTGTAAATTATCGATAGTCCATATCTCGGAAACTATAAGAGATAATGCAATTTGGCAACCGGCAATGTAATTAGCATGCCGAATATTACTTGGAATGTGAATTGGAACGAAATCGATAATAGATAAGACCATTTTACAATTTGGGCCCAAGTTAGAAGCAGAGCCTAAAGTGTAAATTATCGATAGTCCATATCTCGGAAACTATAAGAGATATTGCAATTTGGCAACCGGCAATGTAATTAGCATGCCGAATATTACTTGGAATGTGAATTGGAACGAAATCGCCAATAGATAAGGCCATTTTACAATTTGGGCCCAAGTTAGAAGCAGAGCCTAAGGTGTAAATTATCGATAGTCCATATCTCGGAAACTATAAGAGATAATGCAATTTGTCAACCGGCAATGTAATTAGCATGCCGAATATTACTTGGAATGTGAATTGGAACGAAATCGCCAATAGATAAGGCCATTTTACAATTTGGGCCCAAGTTAGAAGCAGAGCCTAAGGTGTAAATTATCGATAGTCCATATCTCGGAAACTATAAGAGATAATGCAATTTGGCAACCGGCAATGTAATTAGCATGCCGAATATTACTTGGAATGTGAATTGGAACGAAATCGCCAATAGATAAGACCATTTTACAATTTGGGCCCAAGTTAGAAGCAGAGCCTAAGGTGTAAATTATTGATAGTCCATATCTCGGAAACTATAAGAGATAATGCAATTTCGCAACCGGCAATGTAATTAGCATGCCGAATATCACTTGGAATGTGAATTGGGACGAAATCGCCAATAGATAAGACCATTTTACAATTTGGGCCCAAGTTAGAAGCAGAGCCTAAGGTGTAAATTATCGATAGTCCATATCTCGGAAACTATAAGAGATAATGCAATTTGGCAACCGGCAATGTAATTAGCATGCCGAATATTACTTGGAATGTGAATTGGAACGAAATCGATAATAGATAAGACCATTTTACAATTTGGGAACAAGTTAGAAGCAGAGCCTAAAGTGTAAATTATCGATAGTCCATATCTCGGAAACTATAAGAGATATTGCAATTTGGCAACCGGCAATGTAATTAGCATGCCGAATATTACTTGGAATGTGAATTGGAACGAAATCGCCAATAGATAAGACCATTTTACAATTTGGGCCCAAGTTAGAAGCAGAGCCTAAGGTGTAAATTATCGATAGTCCATATCTCGGAAACTATAAGAGTTAATGCAATTTGGCAACCGGCAATGTAATTAGCATGCCGAATATTACTTGGAATGTGAATTGGAACGAAATCGCCAATAGATAAGACCATTTTACAATTTGGGCCCAAGTTAGAAGCAGAGCCTAAGGTGTAAATTATCGATAGTCCATATCTCGGAAACTATAAGAGATAATGCAATTTGGCAACCGGCAATGTAATTAGCATGCCGAATATTACTTGGAATGTGAATTGGAACGAAATCGCCAATAGATAAGACCATTTTACAATTTGGGCCCAAGTTAGAAGCAGAGCCTAAGGTGTAAATTATCGATAGTCCATATCTCTGAAACTATAAGAGATAATGCAATTTCGCAAACGGCAATGTAATTAGCATGAAGAATATTACTTGGAATGTGAATTGGGACGAAATCGCCAATAGAGAAGACCATTTTACAATTTGGGCCCAAGTTAGAAGCAGAGCCTAAGGTGTAAATTATCGATAGTCCATATCTCGGAAACTATAAGAGATAATGCAATTTGGCAACCGGCAATGTAATTAGCATGCCGAATATTACTTGGAATGTGAATTGGAACGAAATCGCTAATAGATAAGACCATTTTACAATTTGGGCCCAAGTTACAAGCAGAGCCTAAGGTGTAAATTATCGATAGTCCATATCTCGGAAACTATAAGAGATAATGCAATTTCGCAACCGGCAATGTAATTAGCATGCCGAATATTACTTGGAGTGTGAATTGGAACGAAATCGCCAATAGATAAGACCATTTTACAATTTGGGCCCAAGTTAGAAGCAGAGCCTAAGGTGTAAATTATCGATAGTCCATATCTCGGAAACTATAAGAGATAATGCAATTTGGCAACCGGCAATGTAATTAGCATGCCGAATATTACTTGGAATGTGAATTGGAACGAAATCGCCAATAGATAAGACCATTTTACAATTTGGGCCCAAGTTAGAAGCAGAGCCTAAGGTGTAAATTATCGATAGTCCATATCTCGGAAACTATAAGAGATAATGCAATTTGGCAACCGGCAATGTAATTAGCATGACGAATATTACTTGGAATGTGAATTGGAACGAAATCGCCAATAGATAAGACCATTTTACAATTTGGGCCCAAGTTAGAAGCAGAGCCTAAGGTGTAAATTATCGATAGTCCATATCTCGGAAACTATAAGAGATAATGCAATTTGGCAACCGGCAATGTAATTAGCATACCGAATATTACTTGGAATGTGAATTGGAACGAAATCGCCAATAGATAAGACCATTTTACAATTTGGGCCCAAGTTAGAAGCAGAGCCTAAGGTGTAAATTATTGATAGTCCATATCTCGGAAACTATAAGAGATAATGCAATTTCGCAACCGGCAATGTAATTAGCATGGCGAATATCACTTGGAATGTGAATTGGGACGAAATCGCCAATAGATAAGACCATTTTACAATTTGGGCCCAAGTTAGAAGCAGAGCCTAAGGTGTAAATTATCGATAGTCCATATCTCGGAAACTATAAGAGATAATGCAATTTGGAAACCGGCAATGTAATTAGCATGCCGAATATTACTTGGAATGTGAATTGGAACGAAATCGCCAATAGATAAGACCATTTTACAATTTGGGCCCAAGTTAGAAGCAGAGCCTAAGGTGTAAATTATCGATAGTCCATATCTCGGAAACTATAAGAGATAATGCAATTTGGCAACCGGCAATGTAATTAGCATGCCGAATATTACTTGGAATGTGAATTGGAACGAAATCGCCAATAGATAAGACCATTTTACAATTTGGGCCCAAGTTAGAAGCAGAGCCTAAGGTGTAAATTATCGATAGTCCATATCTCGGAAACTATAAGAGATAATGCAATTTGGCAACCGGCAATGTAATTAGCATGCCGAATATTACTTGGAATGTGAATTGGAACGAAATCGCCAATAGATAAGACCATTTTACAATTTGGGCCCAAGTTAGAAGCAGAGCCTAAGGTGTAAATTATCGATAGTCCATATCTCGGAAACTATAAGAGATAATGCAATTTCGCAACCGGCAGTGTAATTAGCATGCCGAATATTACTTGGAGTGTGAATTGGAACGAAATCGCCAATAGATAAGACCATTTTACAATTTGGGCCCAAGTTAGAAGCAGAGCCTAAGGTGTAAATTATCGATGGTCCATATCTCGTAAACTATAAGAGATAATGCAATTTGGCAACCGGCAATGTAATTAGCATGCCGAATATTACTTGGAATGTGAATTGGAACGAAATCGCCAATAGATAAGACCATTTTACAATTTGGGCCCAAGTTAGAAGCAGAGCCTAAGGTGTAAATTATCGATAGTCCATATCTCGGAAACTATAAGAGATAATGCAATTTGGCAACCGGCAATGTAATTAGCATGCCGAATATTACTTGGAATGTGAATTGGAACGAAATCGCCAATAGATAAGACCATTTTACAATTTGGGCCCAAGTTAGTAGCAGAGCCTAAGGTGTAAATTATCGATAGTCCATATCTCGGAAACTATAAGAGATAATGCAATTTCGCAACCGGCAATGTAATTAGCATGCCGAATATCACTTGGAATGTGAATTGGGACGAAATCGCCAATAGATAAGACCATTTTACAATTTGGGCCCAAGTTAGAAGCAGAGCCTAAGGTGTAAATTATCGATAGTCCATATCTCGGAAACTATAAGAGATAATTCAATTTGGCAACCGGCAATGTAATTAGCATGCCGAATATTACTTGGAATGTGAATTGGAACGAAATCGCCAATAGATAAGACCATTTTACAATTTGGGCCCAAGTTAGAAGCAGAGCCTAAGGTGTAAATTATCGATAGTCCATATCTCGGAAACTATAAGAGATAATGCAATTTGGCAACCGGCAATGTAATTAGCATGCCGAATATTACTTGGAATGTGAATTGGAACGAAATCGCCAATAGATAAGACCATTTTACAATTTGGGCCCAAGTTAGAAGCAGAGCCTAAGGTGTAAATTATCGATAGTCCATATCTCGGAAACTATAAGAGATAATGCAATTTGGCAACCGGCAATGTAATTAGCATGCCGAATATTACTTGGAATGTGAATTGGAACGAAATCGATAATAGATAAGACCATTTTACAATTTGGGCCCAAGTTAGAAGCAGAGCCTAAAGTGTAAATTATCGATAGTCCATATCTCGGAAACTATAAGAGATATTGCAATTTGGCAACCGGCAATGTAATTAGCATGCCGAATATTACTTGGAATGTGAATTGGAACGAAATCGCCAATAGATAAGACCATTTTACAATTTGGGCCCAAGTTAGAAGCAGAGCCTAAGGTGTAAATTATCGATAGTCCATATCTCGGAAACTATAAGAGTTAATGCAATTTGGCAACCGGCAATGTAATTAGCATGCCGAATATTACTTGGAATGTGAATTGGAACGAAATCGCCAATAGATAAGACCATTTTACAATTTGGGCCCAAGTTAGAAGCAGAGCCTAAGGTGTAAATTATCGATAGTCCATATCTCGGAAACTATAAGAGATAATGCAATTTGGCAACCGGCAATGTAATTAGCATGCCGAATATTACTTGGAATGTGAATTGGAACGAAATCGCCAATAGATAAGACCATTTTACAATTTGGGCCCAAGTTAGAAGCAGAGCCTAAGGTGTAAATTATCGATAGTCCATATCTCTGAAACTATAAGAGATAATGCAATTTCGCAAACGGCAATGTAATTAGCATGAAGAATATTACTTGGAATGTGAATTGGGACGAAATCGCCAATAGAGAAGACCATTTTACAATTTGGGCCCAAGTTAGAAGCAGAGCCTAAGGTGTAAATTATCGATAGTCCATATCTCGGAAACTATAAGAGATAATGCAATTTGGCAACCGGCAATGTAATTAGCATGCCGAATATTACTTGGAATGTGAATTGGAACGAAATCGCTAATAGATAAGACCATTTTACAATTTGGGCCCAAGTTACAAGCAGAGCCTAAGGTGTAAATTATCGATAGTCCATATCTCGGAAACTATAAGAGATAATGCAATTTCGCAACCGGCAATGTAATTAGCATGCCGAATATTACTTGGAGTGTGAATTGGAACGAAATCGCCAATAGATAAGACCATTTTACAATTTGGGCCCAAGTTAGAAGCAGAGCCTAAGGTGTAAATTATCGATAGTCCATATCTCGGAAACTATAAGAGATAATGCAATTTGGCAACCGGCAATGTAATTAGCATGCCGAATATTACTTGGAATGTGAATTGGAACGAAATCGCCAATAGATAAGACCATTTTACAATTTGGGCCCAAGTTAGAAGCAGAGCCTAAGGTGTAAATTATCGATAGTCCATATCTCGGAAACTATAAGAGATAATGCAATTTGGCAACCGGCAATGTAATTAGCATGACGAATATTACTTGGAATGTGAATTGGAACGAAATCGCCAATAGATAAGACCATTTTACAATTTGGGCCCAAGTTAGAAGCAGAGCCTAAGGTGTAAATTATCGATAGTCCATATCTCGGAAACTATAAGAGATAATGCAATTTGGCAACCGGCAATGTAATTAGCATACCGAATATTACTTGGAATGTGAATTGGAACGAAATCGCCAATAGATAAGACCATTTTACAATTTGGGCCCAAGTTAGAAGCAGAGCCTAAGGTGTAAATTATTGATAGTCCATATCTCGGAAACTATAAGAGATAATGCAATTTCGCAACCGGCAATGTAATTAGCATGGCGAATATCACTTGGAATGTGAATTGGGACGAAATCGCCAATAGATAAGACCATTTTACAATTTGGGCCCAAGTTAGAAGCAGAGCCTAAGGTGTAAATTATCGATAGTCCATATCTCGGAAACTATAAGAGATAATGCAATTTGGAAACCGGCAATGTAATTAGCATGCCGAATATTACTTGGAATGTGAATTGGAACGAAATCGCCAATAGATAAGACCATTTTACAATTTGGGCCCAAGTTAGAAGCAGAGCCTAAGGTGTAAATTATCGATAGTCCATATCTCGGAAACTATAAGAGATAATGCAATTTGGCAACCGGCAATGTAATTAGCATGCCGAATATTACTTGGAATGTGAATTGGAACGAAATCGCCAATAGATAAGACCATTTTACAATTTGGGCCCAAGTTAGAAGCAGAGCCTAAGGTGTAAATTATCGATAGTCCATATCTCGGAAACTATAAGAGATAATGCAATTTGGCAACCGGCAATGTAATTAGCATGCCGAATATTACTTGGAATGTGAATTGGAACGAAATCGCCAATAGATAAGACCATTTTACAATTTGGGCCCAAGTTAGAAGCAGAGCCTAAGGTGTAAATTATCGATAGTCCATATCTCGGAAACTATAAGAGATAATGCAATTTCGCAACCGGCAGTGTAATTAGCATGCCGAATATTACTTGGAGTGTGAATTGGAACGAAATCGCCAATAGATAAGACCATTTTACAATTTGGGCCCAAGTTAGAAGCAGAGCCTAAGGTGTAAATTATCGATGGTCCATATCTCGTAAACTATAAGAGATAATGCAATTTGGCAACCGGCAATGTAATTAGCATGCCGAATATTACTTGGAATGTGAATTGGAACGAAATCGCCAATAGATAAGACCATTTTACAATTTGGGCCCAAGTTAGAAGCAGAGCCTAAGGTGTAAATTATCGATAGTCCATATCTCGGAAACTATAAGAGATAATGCAATTTGGCAACCGGCAATGTAATTAGCATGCCGAATATTACTTGGAATGTGAATTGGAACGAAATCGCCAATAGATAAGACCATTTTACAATTTGGGCCCAAGTTAGTAGCAGAGCCTAAGGTGTAAATTATCGATAGTCCATATCTCGGAAACTATAAGAGATAATGCAATTTCGCAACCGGCAATGTAATTAGCATGCCGAATATCACTTGGAATGTGAATTGGGACGAAATCGCCAATAGATAAGACCATTTTACAATTTGGGCCCAAGTTAGAAGCAGAGCCTAAGGTGTAAATTATCGATAGTCCATATCTCGGAAACTATAAGAGATAATTCAATTTGGCAACCGGCAATGTAATTAGCATGCCGAATATTACTTGGAATGTGAATTGGAACGAAATCGCCAATAGATAAGACCATTTTACAATTTGGGCCCAAGTTAGAAGCAGAGCCTAAGGTGTAAATTATCGATAGTCCATATCTCGGAAACTATAAGAGATAATGCAATTTGGCAACCGGCAATGTAATTAGCATGCCGAATATTACTTGGAATGTGAATTGGAACGAAATCGCCAATAGATAAGACCATTTTACAATTTGGGCCCAAGTTAGAAGCAGAGCCTAAGGTGTAAATTATCGATAGTCCATATCTCGGAAACTATAAGAGATAATGCAATTTGGCAACCGGCAATGTAATTAGCATGCCGAATATTACTTGGAATATGAATTGGAACGAAATCGCCAATAGATAAGACCATTTTACAATTTGGGCCCAAGTTAGAAGCAGAGCCTATGGTGTAAATTATCGATAGTCCATATCTCGGAAACTATAAGAGATAATGCAATTTGGCAACCGGCAATGTAATTAGCATGCCGAATATTACTTGGAATGTGAATTGGAACGAAATCGCCAATAGATAAGACCATTTTACAATTTGGGCCCAAGTTAGAAGCAGAGCCTAAGGTGTAAATTATCGATAGTCCATATCTCGGAAACTATAAGAGTTAATGCAATTTGGCAACCGGCAATGTAATTAGCATGCCGAATATTACTTGGAATGTGAATTGGAACGAAATCGCCAATAGATAAGGCCATTTTACAATTTGGGCCCAAGTTAGAAGCAGAGCCTAAGGTGTAAATTATCGATAGTCCATATCTCGGAAACTATAAGAGATAATGCAATTTGGCAACCGGCAATGTAATTAGCATGCCGAATATTACTTGGAATGTGAATTGGAACGAAATCGCCAATAGATAAGACCATTTTACGATTTGTGCCAAGTTAGAAGCAGAGCCTAAGGTGTAAATTATCGATAGTCCATATCTCGGAAACTATAAGAGATAATGCAATTTGGCAACCGGCAATGTAATTAGCTTGCCGAATATTACTTGGAATGTGAATTGGAACGAAATCGCCAATAGATAAGACCATTTTACAATTTGGGCCCAAGTTAGAAGCAGAGCCTAAGGTGTAAATTATTGATAGTCCATATCTCGGAAACTATAAGAGATAATGCAATTTCGCAACCGGCAATGTAATTAGCATGCCGAATATTACTTGGAATGTGAATTGGAACGAAATCGCCAATAGATAAGACCATTTTACAATTTGGGCCCAAGTTAGAAGCAGAGCCTAAGGTGTAAATTATTGATAGTCCATATCTCGGAAACTATAAGAGATAATGCAATTTGGCAACCGGCAATGTAATTAGCATGCCGAATATTACTTGGAATGTGAATTGGAACGAAATCGCCAATAGATAAGACCATTTTACAATTTGGGCCCAAGTTAGAAGCAGAGCCTAAGGTGTAAATTATCGATAGTCCATATCTCGGAAACTATAAGAGATAATGCAATTTGCTAACCGGCAATGTAATTAGCATGCCGAATATTACTTGGAAAGTGAATTGGAACGAAATCGCCAATAGATAAGACCATTTTACAATTTGGGCCCAAGTTAGAAGCAGAGCCTAAGGTGTAAATTATCGATAGTCCATATCTCGGAAACTATAAGAGATAATGCAATTTGGCAACCGGCAATGTAATTAGCATGCCGAATATTACTTGGAATGTGAATTGGAACGAAATCGCCAATAGATAAGACCATTTTACAATTTGGGCCCAAGTTAGAAGCAGAGCCTAAGGTGTAAATTATTGATAGTCCATATCTCGGAAACTATAAGAGATAATGCAATTTCGCAACCGGCAATGTAATTAGCATGCCGAATATCACTTGGAATGTGAATTGGGACGAAATCGCCAATAGATAAGACCATTTTACAATTTGGGCCCAAGTTAGAAGCAGAGCCTAAGGTGTAAATTATCGATAGTCCATATCTCGGAAACTATAAGAGATAATGCAATTTCGCAACCGGTATTGTAATTAGCATGCCGAATATCACTTGGAATGTGAATTGGGACGAAATCGCCAATAGATAAGACCATTTTACAATTTGGGCCCAAGTTAGAAGCAGAGCCTAAGGTGTAAATTATCGATAGTCCATATCTCGGAAACTATAAGAGATAATGCAATTTGGCAACCGGCAATGTAATTAGCATGCCGAATATTACTTGGAATGTGAATTGGAACGAAATCGCCAATAGGTAAGACCATTTTACAATTTGGGCCCAAGTTAGAAGCAGAGCCTAAGGTGTAAATTATCGATAGTACATATCTCGGAAACTATAAGAGATAATTCAATTTGGCAACCGGCAATGTAATTAGCATGCCGAATATTACTTGGAATGTGAATTGGAACGAAATCGCCAATAGATAAGACCATTTTACAATTTGGGCCCAAGTTAGAAGCAGAGCCTAAGGTGTAAATTATCGATAGTCCATATCTCGGAAACTATAAGAGATAATGCAATTTGGCAACCGGCAATGTAATTAGCATGCCGAATACTACTTGGAATGTGAATTGGAACGAAATCGCCAATAGATAAGACCATTTTACAATTTGGGCCCAAGTTAGAAGCAGAGCCTATGGTGTAAATTATCGATAGTCCATATCTCGGAAACTATAAGAGATAATGCAATTTGGCAACCGGCAATGTAATTAGCATGCCGAATATTACTTGGAATGTGAATTGGAACGAAATCGCCAATAGATAAGACCATTTTACAATTTGGGCCCAAGTTAGAAGCAGAGCCTAAGGTGTAAATTATCGATAGTCCATATCTCGGAAACTATAAGAGTTAATGCAATTTGGCAACCGGCAATGTAATTAGCATGCCGAATATTACTTGGAATGTGAATTGGAACGAAATCGCCAATAGATAAGACCATTTTACAATTTGGGCCCAAGTTAGAAGCAGAGTCTAAGGTGTAAATTATCGATAATCCATATCTCGGAAACTATAAGAGATAATGCAATTTGGCAACCGGCAATGTAATTAGCATGCCGAATATTACTTGGAATGTGAATTGGAACGAAATCGCCAATAGATAAGACCATTTTACAATTTGGGCCCAAGTTAGAAGCAGAGCCTAAGGTGTAAATTATCGATAGTCCATATCTCTGAAACTATAAGAGATAATGCAATTTCGCAAACGGCAATGTAATTAGCATGAAGAATATTACTTGGAATGTGAATTGGGACGAAATCGCCAATAGAGAAGACCATTTTACAATTTGGGCCCAAGATAGAAGCAGAGCCTAAGGTGTAAATTATCGATAGTCCATATCTCGGAAACTATAAGAGATAATGCAATTTGGCAACCGGCAATGTAATTAGCATGCCGAATATTACTTGGAATGTGAATTGGAACGAAATCGCTAATAGATAAGACCATTTTACAATTTGGGCCCAAGTTAGAAGCAGAGCCTAAGGTGTAAATTATCGATAGTCCATATCTCGGAAACTATAAGAGATAATGCAATTTCGCAACCGGCAATGTAATTAGCATGCCGAATATTACTTGGAGTGTGAATTGGAACGAAATCGCCAATAGATAAGACCATTTTACAATTTGGGCCCAAGTTAGAAGCAGAGCCTAAGGTGTAAATTATCGATAGTCCATATCTCGGAAACTATAAGAGATAATGCAATTTGGCAACCGGCAATGTAATTAGCATGCCGAATATTACTTGGAATGTGAATTGGAACGAAATCGCCAATAGATAAGACCATTTTACAATTTGGGCCCAAGTTAGAAGCAGAGCCTAAGGTGTAAATTATCGATAGTCCATATCTCGGAAACTATAAGAGATAATGCAATTTGGCAACCGGCAATGTAATTAGCATGACGAATATTACTTGCAATGTGAATTGGAATGAAATCGCCAATAGATAAGACCATTTTACAATTTGGGCCCAAGTTAGAAGCAGAGCCTAAGGTGTAAATTATCGATAGTCCATATCTCGGAAACTATAAGAGATAATGCAATTTGGCAACCGGCAATGTAATTAGCATACCGAATATTACTTGGAATGTGAATTGGAACGAAATCGCCAATAGATAAGACCATTTTACAATTTGGGCCCAAGTTAGAAGCAGAGCCTAAGGTGTAAATTATTGATAGTCCATATCTCGGAAACTATAAGAGATAATGCAATTTCGCAACCGGCAATGTAATTAGCATGCCGAATATCACTTGGAATGTGAATTGGGACAAAATCGCCAATAGATAAGACCATTTTACAATTTGGGCCCAAGTTAGAAGCAGAGCCTAAGGTGTAAATTATCGATAGTCCATATCTCGGAAACTATAAGAGATAATGCAATTTGGCAACCGGCAATGTAATTAGCATGCCGAATATTACTTGGAATGTGAATTGGAACGAAATCGCCAATAGATAAGACCATTTTACAATTTGGGCCCAAGTTAGAAGCAGAGCCTAAGGTGTAAATTATCGATAGTCCATATCTCGGAAACTATAAGAGATAATGCAATTTGGCAACCGGCAATGTAATTAGCATGCCGAATATTACTTGGAATGTGAATTGGAACGAAATCGCCAATAGATAAGACCATTTTACAATTTGGGCCCAAGTTAGAAGCAGAGCCTAAGGTGTAAATTATCGATAGTCCATATCTCGGAAACTATAAGAGATAATGCAATTTCGCAACCGGCAATGTAATTAGCATGCCGAATATTACTTGGAGTGTGAATTGAAACGAAATCGCCAATAGATAAGACCATTTTACAATTTGGGCCCAAGTTAGAAGCAGAGCCTAAGGTGTAAATTATCGATAGTCCATATCTCGGAAACTATAAGAGATAATGCAATTTGGCAACCGGCAATGTAATTAGCATGCCGAATATCACTTGGAATGTGAATTGGAACGAAATCGCCAATAGTTAA
The DNA here is from genome assembly GCF_030347505.1 of Rhynchophorus ferrugineus. Taxonomy (NCBI): domain Eukaryota; kingdom Metazoa; phylum Arthropoda; class Insecta; order Coleoptera; family Curculionidae; genus Rhynchophorus; species Rhynchophorus ferrugineus. Next base: position 170,704 of record NW_027472606.1, on the reverse strand, counting down.
GACCATTTTACAATTTGGGCCCAAGTTAGAAGCAGAGCCTAAGGTGTAAATTATCGATAGTCCATATCTCGGAAACTATAAGAGATAATGCAATTTGGCAACCGGCAATGTAATTAGCATGCCGAATATTACTTGGAATGTGAATTGGAACGAAATCGCCAATAGATAAGACCATTTTACAATTTGGGCCCAAGTTAGAAGCAGAGCCTAAGGTGTAAATTATCGATAGTCCAATTCTCGGAAACTATAAGAGATAATGCAATTTGGCAACCGGCAATGTAATTAGCATGCCGAATATTACTTGGAATGAGAATTGGAACGAAATCGCCAATAGATAAGACCATTTTACAATTTGGGCCCAAGTTAGAAGCAGAGCCTAAGGTGTAAATTATCGATAGTCCATATCTCGGAAACTATAAGAGATAATGCAATTTGGCAACCGGCAATGTAATTAGCATGCCGAATATTACTTGGAATGTGAATTGGAACGAAATCGCCAATAGATAAGACCATTTTACAATTTGGGCCCAAGTTAGAAGCAGAGCCTAAGGTGTAAATTATTGATAGTCCATATCTCGGAAACTATAAGAGATAATGCAATTTCGCAACCGGCAATGTAATTAGCATGCCGAATATCACTTGGAATGTGAATTGGGACAAAATCGCCAATAGATAAGACCATTTTACAATTTGGGCCCAAGTTAGAAGCAGAGCCTAAGGTGTAAATTATCGATAGTCCATATCTCGGAAACTATAAGAGATAATGCAATTTGGCAACCGGCAATGTAATTAGCATGCCGAATATTACTTGGAATGTGAATTGGAACGAAATCGCCAATAGATAAGACCATTTTACAATTTGGGCCCAAGTTAGAAGCAGAGCCTAAGGTGTAAATTATCGATAGTCCATATCTCGGAAACTATAAGAGATAATGCAATTTGGCAACCGGCAATGTAATTAGCATGCCGAATATTACTTGGAATGTGAATTGGAACGAAATCGCCAATAGATAAGACCATTTTACAATTTGGGCCCAAGTTAGAAGCAGAGCCTAAGGTGTAAATTATCGATAGTCCATATCTCGGAAACTATAAGAGATAATGCAATTTCGCAACCGGCAATGTAATTAGCATGCCGAATATTACTTGGAGTGTGAATTGAAACGAAATCGCCAATAGATAAGACCATTTTACAATTTGGGCCCAAGTTAGAAGCAGAGCCTAAGGTGTAAATTATCGATAGTCCATATCTCGGAAACTATAAGAGATAATGCAATTTGGCAACCGGCAATGTAATTAGCATGCCGAATATCACTTGGAATGTGAATTGGAACGAAATCGCCAATAGTTAAGACCATTTTACAATTTGGGCCCAAGTTAGAAGCAGAGCCTAAGGTGTAAATTATCGATAGTCCATATCTCGGAAACTATAAGAGATAATGCAATTTGGCAACCGGCAATGTAATTAGCATGCCGAATATTACTTGGAATGTGAATTGGAACGAAATCGCCAATAGATAAGACCATTTTACAATTTGGGCCCAAGTTAGAAGCAGAGCCTAAGGTGTAAATTATCGATAGTCCAATTCTCGGAAACTATAAGAGATAATGCAATTTGGCAACCGGCAATGTAATTAGCATGCCGAATATTACTTGGAATGAGAATTGGAACGAAATCGCCAATAGATAAGACCATTTTACAATTTGGGCCCAAGTTAGAAGCAGAGCCTAAGGTGTAAATTATCGATAGTCCATATCTCGGAAACTATAAGAGATAATGCAATTTGGCAACCGGCAATGTAATTAGCATGCCGAATATTACTTGGAATGTGAATTGGAACGAAATCGCCAATAGATAAGACCATTTTACAATTTGGGCCCAAGTTAGAAGCAGAGCCTAAGGTGTAAATTATTGATAGTCCATATCTCGGAAACTATAAGAGATAATGCAATTTGGCAACCGGCAATGTAATTAGCATGCCGAATATTACTTGGAATGTGAATTGGAACGAAATCGCCAATAGATAAGACCATTTTACAATTTGGGCCCAAGTTAGAAGCAGAGCCTAAGGTGTAAATTATCGATAGTCCATATCTCGGAAACTATAAGAGATAATGCAATTTGGCAACCGGCAATGTAATTAGCATGCCGAATATTACTTGGAATGTGAATTGGAACGAAATCGCCAATAGATAAGACCATTTTACAATTTGGGCCCAAGTTAGAAGCAGAGCCTAAGGTGTAAATTATCGATAGTCCATATCTCGGAAACTATAAGAGATAATGCAATTTGGCAACCGGCAATGTAATTAGCATGCCGAATATTACTTAGAAAGTGAATTGGAACGAAATCGCCAATAGATAAGACCATTTTACAATTTGGGCCCAAGTTAGAAGCAGAGCCTAAGGTGTAAATTATCGATAGTCCATATCTCGGAAACTAAAAGAGATAATGCAATTTGGCAACCGGCAATGTAATTAGCATGCCGAATATTACTTGGAATGTGAATTGGAACGAAATCGCCAATAGATAAGACCATTTTACAATTTGGGCCCAAGTTAGAAGCAGAGCCTAAGGTGTAAATTATTGATAGTCCATATCCCGGAAACTATAAGAGATAATGCAATTTCGCAACCGGCAATGTAATTAGCATGCCGAATATCACTTGGAATGTGAATTGGGACGAAATCGCCAATAGATAAGACCATTTTACAATTTGGGCCCAAGTTAGAAGCAGAGCCTAAGGTGTAAATTATCGATAGTCCATATCTCGGAAACTATAAGAGATAATGCAATTTGGCAACCGGCAATGTAATTAGCATGCCGAATATTACTTGGAATGTGAATTGGAACGAAATCGATAATAGATAAGACCATTTTACAATTTGGGCCCAAGTTAGAAGCAGAGCCTAAAGTGTAAATTATCGATAGTCCATATCTCGGAAACTATAAGAGATATTGCAATTTGGCAACCGGCAATGTAATTAGCATGCCGAATATTACTTGGAATGTGAATTGGAACGAAATCGCCAATAGATAAGACCATTTTACAATTTGGGCCCAAGTTAGAAGCAGAGCCTAAGGTGTAAATTATCGATAGTCCATATCTCGGAAACTATAAGAGATAATGCAATTTGGCAACCGGCAATGTAATTAGCATGCCGAATATTACTTGGAATGTGAATTGGAACGAAATCGCCAATAGATAAGACCATTTTACAATTTGGGCCCAAGTTAGAAGCAGAGCCTAAGGTGTAAATTATCGATAGTCCATATCTCGGAAACTATAAGAGTTAATGCAATTTGGCAACCGGCAATGTAATTAGCATGCCGAATATTACTTGGAATGTGAATTGGAACGAAATCGCCAATAGATAAGACCATTTTACAATTTGGGCCCAAGTTAGAAGCAGAGCCTAAGGTGTAAATTATCGATAGTCCATATCTCTGAAACTATAAGAGATAATGCAATTTCGCAAACGGCAATGTAATTAGCATGAAGAATATTACTTGGAATGTGAATTGGGACGAAATCGCCAATAGAGAAGACCATTTTACAATTTGGGCCCAAGTTAGAAGCAGAGCCTAAGGTGTAAATTATCGATAGTCCATATCTCGGAAACTATAAGAGATAATGCAATTTGGAAACCGGCAATGTAATTAGCATGCCGAATATTACTTGGAATGTGAATTGGAACGAAATCGCCAATAGATAAGACCATTTTACAATTTGGGCCCAAGTTAGAAGCAGAGCCTAAGGTGTAAATTATCGATAGTCCATATCTCGGAAACTATAAGAGATAATGCAATTTGGCAACCGGCAATGTAATTAGCATGCCGAATATTACTTGGAATGTGAATTGGAACGAAATCGCCAATAGATAAGACCATTTTACAATTTGGGCCCAAGTTAGAAGCAGAGCCTAAGGTGTAAATTATCGATAGTCCATATCTCGGAAACTATAAGAGATAATGCAATTTGGAAACCGGCAATGTAATTAGCATGCCGAATATTACTTGGAATGTGAATTGGAACGAAATCGCCAATAGATAAGACCATTTTACAATTTGGGCCCAAGTTAGAAGCAGAGCCTAAGTTGTAAATTATCGATAGTCCATATCTCGGAAACTATAAGAGATAATGCAATTTGGCAACCGGCAATGTAATTAGCATGCCGAATATTACTTGGAATGTGAATTGGAACGAAATCGCCAATAGATAAGACCATTTTAAAATTTGGGCCCAAGTTAGAAGCAGAGCCTAAGGTGTAAATTATCGATAGTCCATATCTCGGAAACTATAAGAGATAATGCAATTTGGCAACCGGCAATGTAATTAGCATGCCGAATATTACTTGGAATGTGAATTGGAACGAAATCGCCAATAGATAAGACCATTTTACAATTTGGGCCCAAGTTAGAAGCAGAGCCTAAGGTGTAAATTATCGATAGTCCATATCTCGGAAACTATAAGAGATAATGCAATTTGGCAACCGGCAATGTAATTAGCATGCCGAATATTACTTGGAATGTGAATTGGAACGAAATCGCCAATAGATAAGACCATTTTACAATTTGGGCCCAAGTTAGAAGCAGAGCCTAAGGTGTAAATTATCGATAGTCCATATCTCGGAAACTATAAGAGATAATGCAATTTGGCAACCGGCAATGTAATTAGCATGCCGAATATTACTTGGAATGTGAATTGGAACGAAATCGCCAATAGATAAGACCATTTTACAATTTGGGCCCAAGTTAGAAGCAGAGCCTAAGGTGTAAATTATCGATAGTCCATATCTCGGAAACTATAAGAGATAATGCAATTTGGCAACCGGCAATGTAATTAGCATGCCGAATATTACTTGGAATGAGAATTGGAACGAAATCGCCAATAGATAAGACCATTTTACAATTTGGGCCCAAGTTAGAAGCAGAGCCTAAGGTGTAAATTATCGATAGTCCATATCTCGGAAACTATAAGAGATAATGCAATTTGGCAACCGGCAATGTAATTAGCATGCCGAATATTACTTGGAATGTGAATTGGAACGAAATCGCCAATAGATAAGACCATTTTACGATTTGGGCCAAGTTAGAAGCAGAGCCTAAGGTGTAAATTATCGATAGTCCATATCTCGGAAACTATAAGAGATAATGCAATTTGGCAACCGGCAATGTAATTAGCATGCCGAATATTACTTGGAATGTGAATTGGAACGAAATCGCCAATAGATAAGACCATTTTACAATTTGGGCCCAAGTTAGAAGCAGAGCCTAAGGTGTAAATTATTGATAGTCCATATCTCGGAAACTACAAGAGATAATGCAATTTCGCAACCGGCAATGTAATTAGCATGCCGAATATTACTTGGAATGTGAATTGGAACGAAATCGCCAATAGATAAGACCATTTTACAATTTGGGCCCAAGTTAGAAGCAGAGCCTAAGGTGTAAATTATTGATAGTCCATATCTCGGAAACTACAAGAGATAATGCAATTTGGCAACCGGCAATGTAATTAGCATGCCGAATATTACTTGGAATGTGAATTGGAACGAAATCGCCAATAGATAAGACCATTTTACAATTTGGGCCCAAGTTAGAAGCAGAGCCTAAGGTGTAAATTATCGATAGTCCATATCTCGGAAACTATAAGAGATAATGCAATTTGGCAACCGGCAATGTAATTAGCATGCCGAATATTACTTGGAAAGTGAATTGGAACGAAATCGCCAATAGATAAGACCATTTTACAATTTGGGCCCAAGTTAGAAGCAGAGCCTAAGGTGTAAATTATCGATAGTCCATATCTCGGAAACTATAAGAGATAATGCAATTTGGCAACCGGCAATGTAATTAGCATGCCGAATATTACTTGGAATGTGAATTGGAACGAAATCGCCAATAGATAAGACCATTTTACAATTTGGGCCCAAGTTAGAAGCAGAGCCTAAGGTGTAAATTATTGATAGTCCATATCTCGGAAACTATAAGAGATAATGCAATTTCGCAACCGGCAATGTAATTAGCATGCCGAATATCACTTGGAATGTGAATTGGGACGAAATCGCCAATAGATAAGACCATTTTACAATTTGGGCCCAAGTTAGAAGCAGAGCCTAAGGTGTAAATTATCGATAGTCTATATCTCGGAAACTATAAGAGATAATGCAATTTGGCAACCGGCAATGTAATTAGCATGCCGAATATTACTTGGAATGTGAATTGGAACGAAATCGATAATAGATAAGACCATTTTACAATTTGGGCCCAAGTTAGAAGCAGAGCCTAAAGTGTAAATTATCGATAGTCCATATCTCGGAAACTATAAGAGATATTGCAATTTGGCAACCGGCAATGTAATTAGCATGCCGAATATTACTTGGAATGTGAATTGGAACGAAATCGCCAATAGATAAGACCATTTTACAATTTGGGCCCAAGTTAGAAGCAGAGCCTAAGGTGTAAATTATCGATAGTCCATATCTCGGAAACTATAAGAGTTAATGCAATTTGGCAACCGGCAATGTAATTAGCATGCCGAATATTACTTGGAATGTGAATTGGAACGAAATCGCCAATAGATAAGGCCATTTTACAATTTGGGCCCAAGTTAGAAGCAGAGCCTAAGGTGTAAATTATCGATAGTCCATATCTCGGAAACTATAAGAGATAATGCAATTTGGCAACCGGCAATGTAATTAGCATGACGAATATTACTTGGAATGTGAATTGGAATGAAATCGCCAATAGATAAGACCATTTTACAATTTGGGCCCAAGTTAGAAGCAGAGCCTAAGGTGTAAATTATCGATAGTCCATATCTCGGAAACTATAAGAGATAATGCAATTTGGCAACCGGCAATGTAATTAGCATACCGAATATTACTTGGAATGTGAATTGGAACGAAATCGCCAATAGATAAGACCATTTTACAATTTGGGCCCAAGTTAGAAGCAGAGCCTAAGGTGTAAATTATTGATAGTCCATATCTCGGAAACTATAAGAGATAATGCAATTTCGCAACCGGCAATGTAATTAGCATGCCGAATATCACTTGGAATGTGAATTGGGACAAAATCGCCAATAGATAAGACCATTTTACAATTTGGGCCCAAGTTAGAAGCAGAGCCTAAGGTGTAAATTATCGATAGTCCATATCTCGGAAACTATAAGAGATAATGCAATTTGGCAACCGGCAATGTAATTAGCATGCCGAATATTACTTGGAATGTGAATTGGAACGAAATCGCCAATAGATAAGACCATTTTACAATTTGGGCCCAAGTTAGAAGCAGAGCCTAAGGTGTAAATTATCGATAGTCCATATCTCGGAAACTATAAGAGATAATGCAATTTGGCAACCGGCAATGTAATTAGCATGCCGAATATTACTTGGAATGTGAATTGGAACGAAATCGCCAATAGATAAGACCATTTTACAATTTGGGCCCAAGTTAGAAGCAGAGCCTAAGGTGTAAATTATCGATAGTCCATATCTCGGAAACTATAAGAGATAATGCAATTTCGCAACCGGCAATGTAATTAGCATGCCGAATATTACTTGGAGTGTGAATTGAAACGAAATCGCCAATAGATAAGACCATTTTACAATTTGGGCCCAAGTTAGAAGCAGAGCCTAAGGTGTAAATTATCGATAGTCCATATCTCGGAAACTATAAGAGATAATGCAATTTGGCAGCCGGCAATGTAATTAGCATGCCGAATATTACTTGGAATGTGAATTGGAACGAAATCGCCAATAGATAAGACCATTTTACAATTTGGGCCCAAGTTAGAAGCAGAGCCTAAGGTGTAAATTATCGATAGTCCATATCTCGGAAACTATAAGAGATAATGCAATTTGGCAACCGGCAATGTAATTAGCATGCCGAATATTACTTGGAATGTGAATTGGAACGAAATCGCCAATAGATAAGACCATTTTACAATTTGGGCCCAAGTTAGAAGCAGAGCCTAAGGTGTAAATTATCGATAGTCCATATCTCGGAAACTATAAGAGATAATGCAATTTGGCAACCGGCAATGTAATTAGCATGCCGAATATTACTTGGAATGAGAATTGGAACGAAATCGCCAATAGATAAGACCATTTTACAATTTGGGCCCAAGTTAGAAGCAGAGCCTAAGGTGTAAATTATCGATAGTCCATATCTCGGAAACTATAAGAGATAATGCAATTTGGCAACCGGCAATGTAATTAGCATGCCAAATATTACTTGGAATGTGAATTGGAACGAAATCGCCAATAGATAAGACCATTTTACAATTTGGGCCCAAGTTAGAAGCAGAGCCTAAGGTGTAAATTATTGATAGTCCATATCTCGGAAACTATAAGAGATAATGCAATTTGGCAACCGGCAATGTAATTAGCATGCCGAATATTACTTGGAATGTGAATTGGAACGAAATCGCCAATAGATAAGACCATTTTACAATTTGGGCCCAAGTTAGAAGCAGAGCCTAAGGTGTAAATTATCGATAGTCCATATCTCGGAAACTATAAGAGATAATGCAATTTGGCAACCGGCAATGTAATTAGCATGCCGAATATTACTTGGAATGTGAATTGGAACGAAATCGCCAATAGATAAGACCATTTTACAATTTGGGCCCAAGTTAGAAGCAGAGCCTAAGGTGTAAATTATCGATAGTCCATATCTCGGAAACTATAAGAGATAATGCAATTTGGCAACCGGCAATGTAATTAGCATGCCGAATATTACTTGGAAAGTGAATTGGAACGAAATCGCCAATAGATAAGACCATTTTACAATTTGGGCCCAAGTTAGAAGCAGAGCCTAAGGTGTAAATTATCGATAGTCCATATCTCGGAAACTATAAGAGATAATGCAATTTGGCAACCGGCAATGTAATTAGCATGCCGAATATTACTTGGAATGTGAATTGGAACGAAATCGCCAATAGATAAGACCATTTTACAATTTGGGCCCAAGTTAGAAGCAGAGCCTAAGGTGTAAATTATTGATAGTCCATATCTCGGAAACTATAAGAGATAATGCAATTTCGCAACCGGCAATGTAATTAGCATGCCGAATATCACTTGGAATGTGAATTGGGACGAAATCGCCAATAGATAAGACCATTTTACAATTTGGGCCCAAGTTAGAAGCAGAGCCTAAGGTGTAAATTATCGATAGTCCATATCTCGGAAACTATAAGAGATAATGCAATTTGGCAACCGGCAATGTAATTAGCATGCCGAATATTACTTGGAATGTGAATTGGAACGAAATCGATAATAGATAAGACCATTTTACAATTTGGGCCCAAGTTAGAAGCAGAGCCTAAAGTGTAAATTATCGATAGTCCATATCTCGGAAACTATAAGAGATATTGCAATTTGGCAACCGGCAATGTAATTAGCATGCCGAATATTACTTGGAATGTGAATTGGAACGAAATCGCCAATAGATAAGACCATTTTACAATTTGGGCCCAAGTTAGAAGCAGAGCCTAAGGTGTAAATTATCGATAGTCCATATCACGGAAACTATAAGAGATAATGCAATTTGGCAACCGGCAATGTAATTAGCATGCCGAATATTACTTGGAATGTGAATTGGAACGAAATCGCCAATAGATAAGACCATTTTACAATTTGGGCCCAAGTTAGAAGCAGAGCCTAAGGTGTAAATTATCGATAGTCCATATCTCGGAAACTATAAGAGTTAATGCAATTTCGCAACCGGCAATGTAATTAGCATGCCGAATATTACTTGGAGTGTGAATTGGAACGAAATCGCCAATAGATAAGACCATTTTACAATTTGGGCCCAAGTTAGAAGCAGAGCCTAAGGTGTAAATTATCGATAGTCCATATCTCGGAAACTATAAGAGATAATGCAATTTGGCAACCGGCAATGTAATTAGCATGCCGAATATTACTTGGAATGTGAATTGGAACGAAATCGCCAATAGATAAGACCATTTTACAATTTGGGCCCAAGTTAGAAGCAGAGCCTAAGGTGTAAATTATCGATAGTCCATATCTCGGAAACTATAAGAGATAATGCAATTTGGCAACCGGCAATGTAATTAGCATGCCGAATATTACTTGGAATGTGAATTGGAACGAAATCGCTAATAGATAAGACCATTTTACAATTTGGGCCCAAGTTACAAGCAGAGCCTAAGGTGTAAATTATCGATAGTCCATATCTCGGAAACTATAAGAGATAATGCAATTTGGCAACCGGCAATGTAATTAGCATGCCGAATATTACTTGGAATGTGAATTGGAACGAAATCGCCAATAGATAAGACCATTTTACAATTTGGGCCCAAGTTAGAAGCAGAGCCTAAGGTGTAAATTATCGATAGTCCATATCTCGGAAACTATAAGAGATAATGCAATTTGGCAACCGGCAATGTAATTAGCATGACGAATATTACTTGGAATGTGAATTGGAACGAAATCGCCAATAGATAAGACCATTTTACAATTTGGGCCCAAGTTAGAAGCAGAGCCTAAGGTGTAAATTATCGATAGTCCATATCTCGGAAACTATAAGAGATAATGCAATTTGGCAACCGGCAATGTAATTAGCATACCGAATATTACTTGGAATGTGAATTGGAACGAAATCGCCAATAGATAAGACCATTTTACAATTTGGGCCCAAGTTAGAAGCAGAGCCTAAGGTGTAAATTATTGATAGTCCATATCTCGGAAACTATAAGAGATAATGCAATTTCGCAACCGGCAATGTAATTAGCATGGCGAATATCACTTGGAATGTGAATTGGGACGAAATCGCCAATAGATAAGACCATTTTACAATTTGGGCCCAAGTTAGAAGCAGAGCCTAAGGTGTAAATTATCGATAGTCCATATCTCGGAAACTATAAGAGATAATGCAATTTGGCAACCGGCAATGTAATTAGCATGCCGAATATTACTTGGAATGTGAATTGGAACGAAATCGCCAATAGATAAGACCATTTTACAATTTGGGCCCAAGTTAGAAGCAGAGCCTAAGGTGTAAATTATCGATAGTCCATATCTCGGAAACTATAAGAGATAATGCAATTTGGCAACCGGCAATGTAATTAGCATGCCGAATATTACTTGGAATGTGAATTGGAACGAAATCGCCAATAGATAAGACCATTTTACAATTTGGGCCCAAGTTAGAAGCAGAGCCTAAGGTGTAAATTATCGATAGTCCATATCTCGGAAACCATAAGAGATAATGCAATTTGGCAACCGGCAATGTAATTAGCATGCCGAATATTACTTGGAATGTGAATTGGAACGAAATCGCCAATAGATAAGACCATTTTACAATTTGGGCCCAAGTTAGAAGCAGAGCCTAAGGTGTAAATTATCGATAGTCCATATCTCGGAAACTATAAGAGATAATGCAATTTGGCAACCGGAAATGTAATTAGCATGCCGAATATTACTTGGAATGAGAATTGGAACGAAATCGCCAATAGATAAGACCATTTTACAATTTGGGCCCAAGTTAGAAGCAGAGCCTAAGGTGTAAATTATCGATAGTCCATATCTCGGAAACTATAAGAGATAATGCAATTTGGCAACCGGCAATGTAATTAGCATGCCGAATATTACTTGGAATGTGAATTGGAACGAAATCGCCAATAGATAAGACCATTTTACGATTTGGGCCCAAGTTAGAAGCAGAGCCTAAGGTGTAAATTATCGATAGTCCATATCTCGGAAACTATAAGAGATAATGCAATTTGGCAACCGGCAATGTAATTAGCATGCCGAATATTACTTGGAATGTGAATTGGAACGAAATCGCCAATAGATAAGACCATTTTACAATTTGGGCCCAAGTTAGAAGCAGAGCCTAAGGTGTAAATTATTGATAGTCCATATCTCGGAAACTATAAGAGATAATGCAATTTCGCAACCGGCAATGTAATTAGCATGCCGAATATTACTTGGAATGTGAATTGGAACGAAATCGCCAATAGATAAGACCATTTTACAATTTGGGCCCAAGTTAGAAGCAGAGCCTAAGGTGTAAATTATTGATAGTCCATATCTCGGAAACTACAAGAGATAATGCAATGTGGCAACCGGCAATGTAATTAGCATGCCGAATATTACTTGGAATGTGAATTGGAACGAAATCGCCAATAGATAAGACCATTTTACAATTTGGGCCCAAGTTAGAAGCAGAGCCTAAGGTGTAAATTATCGATAGTCCATATCTCGGAAACTATAAGAGATAATGCAATTTGGCAACCGGCAATGTAATTAGCATGCCGAATATTACTTGGAAAGTGAATTGGAACGAAAACGCCAATAGATAAGACCATTTTACAATTTGGGCCCAAGTTAGAAGCAGAGCCTAAGGTGTAAATTATCGATAGTCCATATCTCGGAAACTATAAGAGATAATGCAATTTGGCAACCGGCAATGTAATTAGCATGCCGAATATTACTTGGAATGTGAATTGGAACGAAATCGCCAATAGATAAGACCATTTTACAATTTGGGCCCAAGTTAGAAGCAGAGCCTAAGGTGTAAATTATCGATAGTCCATATCTCGGAAACTATAAGAGATAATGCAATTTGGCAACCGGCAATGTAATTAGCATGCCGAATATTACTTGGAATGTGAATTGGAACGAAATCGCTAATAGATAAGACCATTTTACAATTTGGGCCCAAGTTACAAGCAGAGCCTAAGGTGTAAATTATCGATAGTCCATATCTCGGAAACTATAAGAGATAATGCAATTTGGCAACCGGCAATGTAATTAGCATGCCGAATATTACTTGGAATGTGAATTGGAACGAAATCGCCAATAGATAAGACCATTTTACAATTTGGGCCCAAGTTAGAAGCAGAGCCTAAGGTGTAAATTATCGATAGTCCATATCTCGGAAACTATAAGAGATAATGCAATTTGGCAACCGGCAATGTAATTAGCATGACGAATATTACTTGGAATGTGAATTGGAACGAAATCGCCAATAGATAAGACCATTTTACAATTTGGGCCCAAGTTAGAAGCAGAGCCTAAGGTGTAAATTATCGATAGTCCATATCTCGGAAACTATAAGAGATAATGCAATTTGGCAACCGGCAATGTAATTAGCATACCGAATATTACTTGGAATGTGAATTGGAACGAAATCGCCAATAGATAAGACCATTTTACAATTTGGGCCCAAGTTAGAAGCAGAGCCTAAGGTGTAAATTATTGATAGTCCATATCTCGGAAACTATAAGAGATAATGCAATTTCGCAACCGGCAATGTAATTAGCATGGCGAATATCACTTGGAATGTGAATTGGGACGAAATCGCCAATAGATAAGACCATTTTACAATTTGGGCCCAAGTTAGAAGCAGAGCCTAAGGTGTAAATTATCGATAGTCCATATCTCGGAAACTATAAGAGATAATGCAATTTGGCAACCGGCAATGTAATTAGCATGCCGAATATTACTTGGAATGTGAATTGGAACGAAATCGCCAATAGATAAGACCATTTTACAATTTGGGCCCAAGTTAGAAGCAGAGCCTAAGGTGTAAATTATCGATAGTCCATATCTCGGAAACTATAAGAGATAATGCAATTTGGCAACCGGCAATGTAATTAGCATGCCGAATATTACTTGGAATGTGAATTGGAACGAAATCGCCAATAGATAAGACCATTTTACAATTTGGGCCCAAGTTAGAAGCAGAGCCTAAGGTGTAAATTATCGATAGTCCATATCTCGGAAACCATAAGAGATAATGCAATTTGGCAACCGGCAATGTAATTAGCATGCCGAATATTACTTGGAATGTGAATTGGAACGAAATCGCCAATAGATAAGACCATTTTACAATTTGGGCCCAAGTTAGAAGCAGAGCCTAAGGTGTAAATTATCGATAGTCCATATCTCGGAAACTATAAGAGATAATGCAATTTGGCAACCGGAAATGTAATTAGCATGCCGAATATTACTTGGAATGAGAATTGGAACGAAATCGCCAATAGATAAGACCATTTTACAATTTGGGCCCAAGTTAGAAGCAGAGCCTAAGGTGTAAATTATCGATAGTCCATATCTCGGAAACTATAAGAGATAATGCAATTTGGCAACCGGCAATGTAATTAGCATGCCGAATATTACTTGGAATGTGAATTGGAACGAAATCGCCAATAGATAAGACCATTTTACGATTTGGGCCAAGTTAGAAGCAGAGCCTAAGGTGTAAATTATCGATAGTCCATATCTCGGAAACTATAAGAGATAATGCAATTTGGCAACCGGCAATGTAATTAGCATGCCGAATATTACTTGGAATGTGAATTGGAACGAAATCGCCAATAGATAAGACCATTTTACAATTTGGGCCCAAGTTAGAAGCAGAGCCTAAGGTGTAAATTATTGATAGTCCATATCTCGGAAACTATAAGAGATAATGCAATTTCGCAACCGGCAATGTAATTAGCATGCCGAATATTACTTGGAATGTGAATTGGAACGAAATCGCCAATAGATAAGACCATTTTACAATTTGGGCCCAAGTTAGAAGCAGAGCCTAAGGTGTAAATTATTGATAGTCCATATCTCGGAAACTACAAGAGATAATGCAATGTGGCAACCGGCAATGTAATTAGCATGCCGAATATTACTTGGAATGTGAATTGGAACGAAATCGCCAATAGATAAGACCATTTTACAATTTGGGCCCAAGTTAGAAGCAGAGCCTAAGGTGTAAATTATCGATAGTCCATATCTCGGAAACTATAAGAGATAATGCAATTTGGCAACCGGCAATGTAATTAGCATGCCGAATATTACTTGGAAAGTGAATTGGAACGAAAACGCCAATAGATAAGACCATTTTACAATTTGGGCCCAAGTTAGAAGCAGAGCCTAAGGTGTAAATTATCGATAGTCCATATCTCGGAAACTATAAGAGATAATGCAATTTGGCAACCGGCAATGTAATTAGCATGCCGAATATTACTTGGAATGTGAATTGGAACGAAATCGCCAATAGATAAGACCATTTTACAATTTGGGCCCAAGTTAGAAGCAGAGCCTAAGGTGTAAATTATTGATAGTCCATATCTCGGAAACTATAAGAGATAATGCAATTTCGCAACCGGCAATGTAATTAGCATGCCGAATATCACTTGGAATGTGAATTGGGACGAAATCGCCAATAGATAAGACCATTTTACAATTTGGGCCCAAGTTAGAAGCAGAGCCTAAGGTGTAAATTATCGATAGTCTATATCTCGGAAACTATAAGAGATAATGCAATTTGGCAACCGGCAATGTAATTAGCATGCCGAATATTACTTGGAATGTGAATTGGAACGAAATCGATAATAGATAAGACCATTTTACAATTTGGGCCCAAGTTAGAAGCAGAGCCTAAAGTGTAAATTATCGATAGTCCATATCTCGGAAACTATAAGAGATATTGCAATTTGGCAACCGGCAATGTAATTAGCATGCCGAATATTACTTGGAATGTGAATTGGAACGAAATCGCCAATAGATAAGACCATTTTACAATTTGGGCCCAAGTTAGAAGCAGAGCCTAAGGTGTAAATTATCGATAGTCCATATCTCGGAAACTATAAGAGTTAATGCAATTTGGCAACCGGCAATGTAATTAGCATGCCGAATATTACTTGGAATGTGAATTGGAACGAAATCGCCAATAGATAAGACCATTTTACAATTTGGGCCCAAGTTAGAAGCAGAGCCTAAGGTGTAAATTATCGATAGTCCATATCTCGGAAACTATAAGAGATAATGCAATTTGGCAACCGGCAATATAATTAGCATGCCGAATATTACTTGGAATGTGAATTGGAACGAAATCGCCAATAGGTAAGGCCATTTTACAATTTGGGCCCAAGTTAGAAGCAGAGCCTAAGGTGTAAATTATCGATAGTCCATATCTCGGAAACTATAAGAGATAATGCAATTTGGCAACCGGCAATGTAATTAGCATGCCGAATATTACTTGGAGTGTGAATTGGAACGAAATCGCCAATAGGTAAGACCATTTTACAATTTGGGCCCAAGTTAGAAGCAGAGCCTAAGGTGTAAATTATCGATAGTCCATATCTCGGAAACTATAAGAGATAATGCAATTTGGCAACCGGCAATGTAATTAGCATGCCGAATATTACTTGGAATGTGAATTGGAACGAAATCGCCAATAGATAAGACCATTTTACAATTTGGGCCCAAGTTAGAAGCAGAGCCTAAGGTGTAAATTATCGATAGTCCATATCTCGGAAACTATAAGAGATAATGCAATTTGGCAACCGGCAATGTAATTAGCATGCCGAATATTACTTGGAATGTGAATTGGAACGAAATCGCCAATAGATAAGACCATTTTACAATTTGGGCCCAAGTTAGAAGCAGAGCCTAAGGTGTAAATTATTGATAGTCCATATCTCGGAAACTATAAGAGATAATGCAATTTCGCAACCGGCAATGTAATTAGCATGCCGAATATCACTTGGAATGTGAATTGGGACGAAATCGCCAATAGATAAGACCATTTTACAATTTGGGCCCAAGTTAGAAGCAGAGCCTAAGGTGTAAATTATCGATAGTCCATATCTCGGAAACTATAAGAGATAATGCAATTTGGCAACCGGCAATGTAATTAGCATGCCGAATATTACTTGGAATGTGAATTGGAACGAAATCGCCAATAGATAAGACCATTTTACAATTTGGGCCCAAGTTAGAAGCAGAGCCTAAAGTGTAAATTATCGATAGTCCATATCTCGGAAACTATAAGAGATAATGCAATTTGGCAACCGGCAATGTAATTAGCATGCCGAATATTACTTGGAATGTGAATTGGAACGAAATCGCCAATAGATAAGACCGTTTTACAATTTGGGCCCAAGTTAGAAGCAGAGCCTAAGGTGTAAATTATCGATAGTCCATATCTCGGAAACTATAAGAGATAATGCAATTTGGCAACCGGCAATGTAATTAGCATGCCGAATATTACTTGGAATGTGAATTGGAACGAAATCGCCAATAGATAAGACCATTTTACAATTTTGGCCCAAGTTATAAGCAGAGCCTATGGTGTAAATTATCGATAGTCCATATCTCGGAAACTATAAGAGATAATGCAATTTGGCAACCGGCAATGTAATTAGCATGCCGAATATTACTTGAAATGTGAATTGGAACGAAATCGCTAATAGATAAGACCATTTTACAATTTGGGCCCAAGTTAGAAGCAGAGCCTAAGGTGTAAATTATCGATAGTCCATATCTCGGAAACTATAAGAGTTAATGCAATTTGGCAACCGGCAATGTAATTAGCATGCCGAATATTACTTGGAATGTGAATTGGAACGAAATCGCCAATAGATAAGACCATTTTACAATTTGGGCCCAAGTTAGAAGCAGAGCCTAAGGTGTAAATTATCGATAGTCCATATCTCGGAAACTATAAGAGATAATGCAATTTGGCAACCGGCAATGTAATTAGCATGCCGAATATTACTTGGAATGTGAATTGGAACGAAATCGCCAATAGGTAAGACCATTTTACAATTTGGGCCCAAGTTAGAAGCAGAGCCTAAGGTGTAAATTATCGATAGTCCATATCTCGGAAACTATAAGAGATAATTCAATTTGGCAACCGGCAATGTAATTAGCATGCCGAATATTACTTGGAATGTGAATTGGAACGAAATCGCCAATAGATAAGACCATTTTACAATTTGGGCCCAAGTTAGAAGCAGAGCCTAAGGTGTAAATTATCGATAGTCCATATCTCGGAAACTATAAGAGATAATGCAATTTGGCAACCGGCAATGTAATTAGCATGCCGAATATTACTTGGAATGTGAATTGGAACGAAATCGCCAATAGATAAGACCATTTTACAATTTGGGCCCAAGTTAGAAGCAGAGCCTAAGGTGTAAATTATCGATAGTCCATATCTCGGAAACTATAAGAGATAATGCAATTTGGCAACCGGCAATGTAATTAGCATGCCGAATATTACTTGGAATGTGAATTGGAACGAAATCGCCAATAGATAAGACCATTTTACAATTTGGGCCCAAGTTAGAAGCAGAGCCTAAGGTGTAAATTATCGATAGTCCATATCTCGGAAACTATAAAAGTTAATGCAATTTGGCAACCGGCAATGTAATTAGCATGCCGAATATTACTTGGAATGTGAATTGGAACGAAATCGCCAATAGATAAGACCATTTTACAATTTGGGCCCAAGTTAGAAGCAGAGCCTAAGGTGTAAATTATCGATAGTCCATATCTCGGAAACTATAAGAGATAATGCAATTTGGCAACCGGCAATGTAATTAGCATGCCGAATATTACTTGGAATGTGAATTGGAACGAAATCGCCAATAGATAAGACCATTTTACAATTTGGGCCCAAGTTAGAAGCAGAGACTAAGGTGTAAATTATCGATAGTCCATATCTCTGAAACTATAAGAGATAATGCAATTTCGCAAACGGCAATGTAATTAGCATGCCGAATATTACTTGGAATGTGAATTGGAACGAAATCGCCAATAGATAAGACCATTTTACAATTTTGGCCCAAGTTATAAGCAGAGCCTATGGTGTAAATTATCGATAGTCCATATCTCGGAAACTATAAGAGATAATGCAATTTGGCAACCGGCAATGTAATTAGCATGCCGAATATTACTTGAAATGTGAATTGGAACGAAATCGCTAATAGATAAGACCATTTTACAATTTGGGCCCAAGTTAGAAGCAGAGCCTAAGGTGTAAATTATCGATAGTCCATATCTCGGAAACTATAAGAGTTAATGCAATTTGGCAACCGGCAATGTAATTAGCATGCCGAATATTACTTGGAATGTGAATTGGAACGAAATCGCCAATAGATAAGACCATTTTACAATTTGGGCCCAAGTTAGAAGCAGAGCCTAAGGTGTAAATTATCGATAGTCCATATCTCGGAAACTATAAGAGATAATGCAATTTGGCAACCGGCAATGTAATTAGCATGCCGAATATTACTTGGAATGTGAATTGGAACGAAATCGCCAATAGATAAGACCATTTTACAATTTGGGCCCAAGTTAGAAGCAGAGCCTAAGGTGTAAATTATCGATAGTCCATATCTCGGAAACTATAAGAGATAATGCAATTTGGCAACCGGCAATGTAATTAGCATGCCGAATATTACTTGGAATGTGAATTGGAACGAAATCGCCAATAGGTAAGACCATTTTACAATTTGGGCCCAAGTTAGAAGCAGAGCCTAAGGTGTAAATTATCGATAGTCCATATCTCGGAAACTATAAGAGATAATTCAATTTGGCAACCGGCAATGTAATTAGCATGCCGAATATTACTTGGAATGTGAATTGGAACGAAATCGCCAATAGATAAGACCATTTTACAATTTGGGCCCAAGTTAGAAGCAGAGCCTAAGGTGTAAATTATCGATAGTCCATATCTCGGAAACTATAAGAGATAATGCAATTTGGCAACCGGCAATGTAATTAGCATGCCGAATATTACTTGGAATGTGAATTGGAACGAAATCGCCAATAGATAAGACCATTTTACAATTTGGGCCCAAGTTAGAAGCAGAGCCTAAGGTGTAAATTATCGATAGTCCATATCTCGGAAACTATAAGAGATAATGCAATTTGGCAACCGGCAATGTAATTAGCATGCCGAATATTACTTGGAATGTGAATTGGAACGAAATCGCCAATAGATAAGACCATTTTACAATTTGGGCCCAAGTTAGAAGCAGAGCCTAAGGTGTAAATTATCGATAGTCCATATCTCGGAAACTATAAAAGTTAATGCAATTTGGCAACCGGCAATGTAATTAGCATGCCGAATATTACTTGGAATGTGAATTGGAACGAAATCGCCAATAGATAAGACCATTTTACAATTTGGGCCCAAGTTAGAAGCAGAGCCTAAGGTGTAAATTATCGATAGTCCATATCTCGGAAACTATAAGAGATAATGCAATTTGGCAACCGGCAATGTAATTAGCATGCCGAATATTACTTGGAATGTGAATTGGAACGAAATCGCCAATAGATAAGACCATTTTACAATTTGGGCCCAAGTTAGAAGCAGAGACTAAGGTGTAAATTATCGATAGTCCATATCTCTGAAACTATAAGAGATAATGCAATTTCGCAAACGGCAATGTAATTAGCATGCCGAATATTACTTGGAATGTGAATTGGGACGAAATCGCCAATAGAGAAGACCATTTTACAATTTGGGCCCAAGTTAGAAGCAGAGCCTAAGGTGTAAATTATCGATAGTCCATATCTCGGAAACTATAAGAGATAATGCAATTTGGCAACCGGCAATGTAATTAGCATGCCGAATATTACTTGGAATGTGAATTGGAACGAAATCGCCAATAGATAAGACCATTTTACAATTTGGGCCCAAGTTAGAAGCAGAGCCTAAGGTGTAAATTATCGATAGTCCATATCTCGGAAACTATAAGAGATAATGCAATTTCGCAACCGGCAATGTAATTAGCATGCCGAATATTACTTGGAGTGTGAATTGGAACGAAATCGCCAATAGATAAGACCATTTTACAATTTGGGCCCAAGTTAGAAGCAGAGCCTAAGGTGTAAATTATCGATAGTCCATATCTCGGAAACTATAAGAGATAATGCAATTTCGCAACCGGCAATGTAATTAGCATGCCGAATATTACTTGGAATGTGAATTGGAACGAAATCGCCAATAGATAAGACCATTTTACAATTTGGGCCCAAGTTAGAAGCAGAGCCTAAGGTGTAAATTATCGATAGTCCATATCTCGGAAACTATAAGAGATAATGCAATTTGGCAACCGGCAATGTAATTAGCATGCCGAATATTGCTTGTAATGTGAATTGGAACGAAATCGCCAATAGATAAGACCATTTTACAATTTGGGCCCAAGTTAGAAGCAGAGCCTAAGGTGTAAATTATCGATAGTCCATATCTCGGAAACTATAAGAGATAATGCAATTTGGCAACAGGCAATGTAATTAGCATGCCGAATATTACTTGGAATGTGAATTGGAACGAAATCGCCAATAGGTAAGGCCATTTTACAATTTGGGCCCAAGTTAGAAGCAGAGCCTAAGGTGTAAATTATCGATAGTCCATATCTCGGAAACTATAAGAGATAATTCAATTTGGCAACCGGCAATGTAATTAGCATGCCGAATATTACTTGGAATGTGAATTGGAACGAAATTGGTAATAGATAAGACCATTTTACAATTTGGGCCCAAGTTAGAAGCAGAGCCTAAGGTGTAAATTATCGATAGTCCATATCTCGGAAACTATAAGAGATAATGCAATTTGGCAACCGGCAATGTAATTAGCATGCCGAATATTACTTGGAATGTGAATTGGAACGAAATCGCCAATAGATAAGACCATTTTACAATTTGGGCCCAAGTTAGAAGCAGAGCCTAAGGTGTAAATTATCGATAGTCCATATCTCGGAATCTATAAGAGATAATGCAATTTGGCAACCGGCAATGTAATTAGCATGCCGAATATTACTTGGAATGTGAATTGGAACGAAATCGCCAATAGGTAAGGCCATTTTACAATTTGGGCCCAAGTTAGAAGCAGAGCCTAAGGTGTAAATTATCGATAGTCCATATCTCGGAAACTATAAGAGATAATTCAATTTGGCAACCGGCAATGTAATTAGCATGCCGAATATTACTTGGAATGTGAATTGGAACGAAATCGCCAATAGATAAGACCATTTTACAATTTGGGCCCAAGTTAGAAGCAGAGCCTAAGGTGTAAATTATCGATAGTCCATATCTCGGAAACTATAAGAGATAATGCAATTTGGCAACCGGCAATGTAATTAGCATGCCGAATATTACTTGGAATGTGAATTGGAACGAAATCGCCAATAGATAAGACCATTTTACAATTTGGGCCCAAGTTAGAAGCAGAGCCTAAGGTGTAAATTATCGATAGTCCATATCTCGGAAACTATAAGAGATAATGCAATTTGGCAACCGGCAATGTAATTAGCATGCCGAATATTACTTGGAAAGTGAATTGGAACGAAATCGCCAATAGATAAGACCATTTTACAATTTGGGCCCAAGTTAGAAGCAGAGCCTAAGGTGTAAATTATCGATAGTCCATATCTCGGAAACTATAAGAGATAATGCAATTTGGCAACCGGCAATGTAATTAGCATGCCGAATATTACTTGGAAAGTGAATTGGAACGAAATCGCCAATAGATAAGACCATTTTACAATTTGGGCCCAAGTTAGAAGCAGAGCCTAAGGTGTAAATTATCGATAGTCCATATCTCGGAAACTATAAGAGATAATGCAATTTGGCAACCGGCAATGTAATTAGCATGCCGAATATTACTTGGAATGTGAATTGGAACGAAATCGATAATAGATAAGACCATTTTACAATTTGGGCCCAAGTTAGAAGCAGAGCCTAAAGTGTAAATTATCGATAGTCCATATCTCGGAAACTATAAGAGATATTGCAATTTGGCAACCGGCAATGTAATTAGCATGCCGAATATTACTTGGAATGTGAATTGGAACGAAATCGCCAATAGATAAGACCATTTTACAATTTGGGCCCAAGTTAGAAGCAGAGCCTAAGGTGTAAATTATCGATAGTCCATATCTCGGAAACTATAAGAGATAATGCAATTTGGCAACCGGCAATGTAATTAGCATGCCGAATATTACTTGGAATGTGAATTGGAACGAAATCGCCAATAGATAAGACCATTTTACAATTTGGGCCCAAGTTAGAAGCAGAGCCTAAGGTGTAAATTACCGATAGTCCATATCTCGGAAACTATAAGAGTTAATGCAATTTGGCAACCGGCAATGTAATTAGCATGCCGAATATTACTTGGAATGTGAATTGGAACGAAATCGCCAATAGATAAGACCATTTTACAATTTGGGCCCAAGTTAGAAGCAGAGCCTAAGGTGTAAATTATCGATAGTCCATATCTCGGAAACTATAAGAGATAATGCAATTTGACAACCGGCAATGTAATTAGCATGCCGAATATTACTTGGAATGTGAATTGGAACGAAATCGCCAATAGATAAGACCATTTTACAATTTGGGCCCAAGTTAGAAGCAGAGCCTAAGGTGTAAATTATCGATAGTCCATATCTCTGAAACTATAAGAGATAATGCAATTTCGCAAACGGCAATGTAATTAGCATGAAGAATATTACTTGGAATGTGAATTGGGACGAAATCGCCAATAGAGAAGACCATTTTACAATTTGGGCCCAAGTTAGAAGCAGAGCCTAAGGTGTAAATTATCGATAGTCCATATCTCGGAAACTATAAGAGATAATGCAATTTGGCAACCGGCAATGTAATTAGCATGCCGAATATTACTTGGAATGTGAATTGGAACGAAATCGCTAATAGATAAGACCATTTTACAATTTGGGCCCAAGTTACAAGCAGAGCCTAAGGTGTAAATTATCGATAGTCCATATCTCGGAAACTATAAGAGATAATGCAATTTCGCAACCGGCAATGTAATTAGCATGCCAAATATTACTTGGAGTGTGAATTGGAACGAAATCGCCAATAGATAAGACCATTTTACAATTTGGGCCCAAGTTAGAAGCAGAGCCTAAGGTGTAAATTATCGATAGTCCATATCTCGGAAACTATAAGAGATAATGCAATTTGGCAACCGGCAATGTAATTAGCATGCCGAATATTACTTGGAATGTGAATTGGAACGAAATCGCCAATAGATAAGACCATTTTACATTTTGGGCCCAAGTTAGAAGCAGAGCCTAAGGTGTAAATTATCGATAGTCCATATCTCGGAAACTATAAGAGATAATGCAATTTGGCAACCGGCAATGTAATTAGCATGACGAATATTACTTGGAATGTGAATTGGAACGAAATCGCCAATAGATAAGACCATTTTACAATTTGGGCCCAAGTTAGAAGCAGAGCCTAAGGTGTAAATTATCGATAGTCCATATCTCGGAAACTATAAGAGATAATGCAATTTGGCAACCGGCAATGTAATTAGCATACCGAATATTACTTGGAATGTGAATTGGAACGAAATCGCCAATAGATAAGACCATTTTACAATTTGGGCCCAAGTTAGAAGCAGAGCCTAAGGTGTAAATTATTGATAGTCCATATCTCGGAAACTATAAGAGATAATGCAATTTCGCAACCGGCAATGTAATTAGCATGGCGAATATCACTTGGAATGTGAATTGGGACGAAATCGCCAATAGATAAGACCATTTTACAATTTGGGCCCAAGTTAGAAGCAGAGCCTAAGGTGTAAATTATCGATAGTCCATATCTCGGAAACTATAAGAGATAATGCAATTTGGCAACCGGCAATGTAATTAGCATGCCGAATATTACTTGGAATGTGAATTGGAACGAAATCGCCAATAGATAAGACCATTTTACAATTTGGGCCCAAGTTAGAAGCAGAGCCTAAGGTGTAAATTATCGATAGTCCATATCTCGGAAACTATAAGAGATAATGCAATTTGGCAACCGGCAATGTAATTAGCATGCCGAATATTACTTGGAATGTGAATTGGAACGAAATCGCCAATAGATAAGACCATTTTACAATTTGGGCCCAAGTTAGAAGCAGAGCCTAAGGTGTAAATTATCGATAGTCCATATCTCGGAAACTATAAGAGATAATGCAATTTGGCAACCGGCAATGTAATTAGCATGCCGAATATTACTTGGAATGTGAATTGGAACGAAATCGCCAATAGATAAGACCATTTTACAATTTGGGCCCAAGTTAGAAGCAGAGCCTAAGGTGTAAATTATCGATAGTCCATATCTCGGAAACTATAAGAGATAATGCAATTTGGCAACCGGCAATGTAATTAGCATGCCGAATATTACTTGGAATGTGAATTGGAACGAAATCGCCAATAGATAAGACCATTTTACAATTTGGGCCCAAGTTAGAAGCAGAGCCTAAGGTGTAAATTATCGATAGTCCATATCTCGGAAACTATAAGAGATAATGCAATTTGGCAACCGGCAATGTAATTAGCATGCCGAATATTACTTGGAATGAGAATTGGAACGAAATCGCCAATAGATAAGACCATTTTACAATTTGGGCCCAAGTTAAAAGCAGAGCCTAAGGTGTAAATTATCGATAGTCCATATCTCGGAAACTATAAGAGATAAAGCAATTTGGCAACCGGCAATGTAATTAGCATGCCGAATATTACTTGGAATGTGAATTGGAACGAAATCGCCAATAGATAAGACCATTTTACGATTTGGGCCAAGTTAGAAGCAGAGCCTAAGGTGTAAATTATCGATAGTCCATATCTCGGAAACTATAAGAGATAATGCAATTTGGCAACCGGCAATGTAATTAGCATGCCGAATATTACTTGGAATGTGAATTGGAACGAAATCGCCAATAGATAAGACCATTTTACAATTTGGGCCCAAGTTAGAAGCAGAGCCTAAGGTGTAAATTATTGATAGTCCATATCTCGGAAACTATAAGAGATAATGCAATTTCGCAACCGGCAATGTAATTAGCATGCCGAATATTACTTGGAATGTGAATTGGAACGAAATCGCCAATAGATAAGACCATTTTACAATTTGGGCCCAAGTTAGAAGCAGAGCCTAAGGTGTAAATTATTGATAGTCCATATCTCGGAAACTACAAGAGATAATGCAATTTGGCAACCGGCAATGTAATTAGCATGCCGAATATTACTTGGAATGTGAATTGGAACGAAATCGCCAATAGATAAGACCATTTTACAATTTGGGCCCAAGTTAGAAGCAGAGCCTAAGGTGTAAATTATCGATAGTCCATATCTCGGAAACTATAAGAGATAATGCAATTTGGCAACCGGCAATGTAATTAGCATGCCGAATATTACTTGGAAAGTGAATTGGAACGAAATCGCCAATAGATAAGACCATTTTACAATTTGGGCCCAAGTTAGAAGCAGAGCCTAAGGTGTAAATTATCGATAGT
The DNA here is from genome assembly GCF_030347505.1 of Rhynchophorus ferrugineus. Lineage (NCBI taxonomy): Eukaryota > Metazoa > Arthropoda > Insecta > Coleoptera > Curculionidae > Rhynchophorus > Rhynchophorus ferrugineus. Next base: position 144,620 of record NW_027472606.1, on the reverse strand, counting down.
CCATATCTCGGAAACTATAAGAGATAATGCAATTTGGCAACCGGCAATGTAATTAGCATGCCGAATATTACTTGGAATGTGAATTGGAACGAAATCGCCAATAGATAAGACCATTTTACAATTTGGGCCCAAGTTAGAAGCAGAGCCTAAGGTGTAAATTATTGATAGTCCATATCTCGGAAACTATAAGAGATAATGCAATTTCGCAACCGGCAATGTAATTAGCATGCCGAATATCACTTGGAATGTGAATTGGGACGAAATCGCCAATAGATAAGTCCATTTTACAATTTGGGCCCAAGTTAGAAGCAGAGCCTAAGGTGTAAATTATCGATAGTCTATATCTCGGAAACTATAAGAGATAATGCAATTTGGCAACCGGCAATGTAATTAGCATGCCGAATATTACTTGGAATGTGAATTTTAACGAAATCGATAATAGATAAGACCATTTTACAATTTGGGCCCAAGTTAGAAACAGAGCCTAAAGTGTAAATTATCGATAGTCCATATCTCGGAAACTATAAGAGATATTGCAATTTGGCAACCGGCAATGTAATTAGCATGCCGAATATTACTTGGAATGTGAATTGGAACGAAATCGCCAATAGATAAGACCATTTTACAATTTGAGCCCAAGTTAGAAGCAGAGCCTAAGGTGTAAATTATCGATAGTCCATATCTCGGAAACTATAAGAGTTAATGCAATTTGGCAACCGGCAATGTAATTAGCATGCCGAATATTACTTGGAATGTGAATTGGAACGAAATCGCCAATAGATAAGACCATTTTACAATTTGGGCCCAAGTTAGAAGCAGAGCCTAAGGTGTAAATTATCGATAGTCCATATCTCGGAAACTATAAGAGATAATGCAATTTGGCAACCGGCAATATAATTAGCATGCCGAATATTACTTGGAATGTGAATTGGAACGAAATCGCCAATAGATAAGGCCATTTTACAATTTGGGCCCAAGTTAGAAGCAGAGCCTAAGGTGTAAATTATCGATAGTCCATATCTCGGAAACTATAAGAGATAATGCAATTTGGCAACCGGCAATGTAATTAGCATGCCGAATATTACTTGGAGTGTGAATTGGAACGAAATCGCCAATAGGTAAGACCATTTTACAATTTGGGCCCAAGTTAGAAGCAGAGCCTAAGGTGTAAATTATCGATAGTCCATATCTCGGAAACTATAAGAGATAATGCAATTTGACAACCGGCAATGTAATTAGCATGCCGAATATTACTTGGAATGTGAATTGGAACGAAATCGCCAATAGATAAGACCATTTTACAATTTGGGCCCAAGTTAGAAGCAGAGCCTAAGGTGTAAATTATCGATAGTCCATATCTCGGAAACTATAAGAGATAATGCAATTTGGCAACCGGCAATGTAATTAGCATGCCGAATATTACTTGGAATGTGAATTGGAACGAAATCGCCAATAGATAAGACCATTTTACAATTTGGGCCCAAGTTAGAAGCAGAGCCTAAATTGTAAATTATTGATAGTCCATATCTCGGAAACTATAAGAGATAATGCAATTTCGCAACCGGCAATGTAATTAGCATGCCGAATATCACTTGGAATGTGAATTGGGGAGAAATCGCCAATAGATAAGACCATTTTACAATTTGGGCCCAAGTTAGAAGCAGAGCCTAAGGTGTAAATTATCGATAGTCCATATCTCGGAAACTATAAGAGATAATGCAATTTGGCAACCGGCAATGTAATTAGCATGCCGAATATTACTTGGAATGTGAATTGGAACGAAATCGCCAATAGGTAAGGCCATTTTACAATTTGGGCCCAAGTTAGAAGCAGAGCCTAAGGTGTAAATTATCGATAGTCCATATCTCGGAAACTATAAGAGATAATTCAATTTGGCAACCGGCAATGTAATTAGCATGCCGAATATTACTTGGAATGTGAATTGGAACGAAATCGCCAATAGATAAGACCATTTTACAATTTGGGCCCAAGTTAGAAGCAGAGCCTAAGGTGTAAATTATCGATAGTCCATATCTCGGAAACTATAAGAGATAATGCAATTTGGCAACCGGCAATGTAATTAGCATGCCGAATATTACTTGGAATGTGAATTGGAACGAAATCGCCAATAGATAAGACCATTTTACAATTTGGGCCCAAGTTAGAAGCAGAGCCTAAGGTGTAAATTATCGATAGTCCATATCTCGGAAACTATAAGAGATAATGCAATTTGGCAACCGGCAATGTAATTAGCATGCCGAATATTACTTGGAATGTGAATTGGAACGAAATCGCCAATAGATAAGACCATTTTACAATTTGGGCCCAAGTTAGAAGCAGAGCTTATGGTGTAAATTATCGATAGTCCATATCTCGGAAACTATAAGAGATAATGCAATTTGGTAACCGGCAATGTAATTAGCATGCCGAATATTACTTGGAATGTGAATTGGAACGAAATCGCCAATAGATAAGACCATTTTACAATTTGGGCCCAAGTTAGAAGCAGAGCCTAAGGTGTAAATTATCGATAGTCCATATCTCGGAAACTATAAGAGATAATGCAATTTGGCAACCGGCAATGTAATTAGCATGCCGAATATTACTTGGAAAGTGAATTGGAACGAAATCGCCAATAGATAAGACCATTTTACAATTTGGGCCCAAGTTAGAAGCAGAGCCTAAGGTGTAAATTATCGATAGTCCATATCTCGGAAACTATAAGAGATAATGCAATTTGGCAACCGGCAATGTAATTAGCATGCCGAATATTACTTGGAAAGTGAATTGGAACGAAATCGCCAATAGATAAGACCATTTTACAATTTGGGCCCAAGTTAGAAGCAGAGCCTAAGGTGTAAATTATCGATAGTCCTTATCTCGGAAACTATAAGAGATAATGCAATTTGGCAACCGGCAATGTAATTAGCATGCCGAATATTACTTGGAATGTGAATTGGAACGAAATCGATAATAGATAAGACCATTTTACAATTTGGGCCCAAGTTAGAAGCAGAGCCTAAAGTGTAAATTATCGATAGTCCATATCTCGGAAACTATAAGAGATATTGCAATTTGGCAACCGGCAATGTAATTAGCATGCCGAATATTACTTGGAATGTGAATTGGAACGAAATCGCCAATAGATAAGACCAGTTTACAATTTGGGCCCAAGTTAGAAGCAGAGCCTAAGGTGTAAATTATCGATAGTCCATATCTCGGAAACTATAAGAGATAATGCAATTTGGCAACCGGCAATGTAATTAGCATGCCGAATATTACTTGGAATGTGAATTGGAACGAAATCGCCAATAGATAAGACCATTTTACAATTTGGGCCCAAGTTAGAAGCAGAGCCTAAGGTGTAAATTACCGATAGTCCATATCTCGGAAACTATAAGAGTTAATGCAATTTGGCAACCGGCAATGTAATTAGCATGCCGAATATTACTTGGAATGTGAATTGGAACGAAATCGCCAATAGATAAGACCATTTTACCATTTGGGCCCAAGTTAGAAGCAGAGCCTAAGGTGTAAATTATCGATAGTCCATATCTCGGAAACTATAAGAGATAATGCAATTTGACAACCGGCAATGTAATTAGCATGCCGAATATTACTTGGAATGTGAATTGGAACGAAATCGCCAATAGATAAGACCATTTTACAATTTGGGCCCAAGTTAGAAGCAGAGCCTAAGGTGTAAATTATCGATAGTCCATATCTCTGAAACTATAAGAGATAATGCAATTTCGCAAACGGCAATGTAATTAGCATGAAGAATATTACTTGGAATGTGAATTGGGACGAAATCGCCAATAGAGAAGACCATTTTACAATTTGGGCCCAAGTTAGAAGCAGAGCCTAAGGTGTAAATTATCGATAGTCCATATCTCGGAAACTATAAGAGATAATGCAATTTGGCAATCGGCAATGTAATTAGCATGCCGAATATTACTTGGAATGTGAATTGGAACGAAATCGCTAATAGATAAGACCATTTTACAATTTGGGCCCAAGTTACAAGCAGAGCCTAAGGTGTAAATTATCGATAGTCCATATCTCGGAAACTATAAGAGATAATGCAATTTCGCAACCGGCAATGTAATTAGCATGCCGAATATTACTTGGAGTGTGAATTGGAACGAAATCGCCAATAGATAAGACCATTTTACAATTTGGGCCCAAGTTAGAAGCAGAGCCTAAGGTGTAAATTATCGATAGTCCATATCTCGGAAACTATAAGAGATAATGCAATTTGGCAACCGGCAATGTAATTAGCATGCCGAATATTACTTGGAATGTGAATTGGAACGAAATCGCCAATAGATAAGACCATTTTACATTTTGGGCCCAAGTTAGAAGCAGAGCCTAAGGTGTAAATTATCGATAGTCCATATCTCGGAAACTATAAGAGATAATGCAATTTGGCAACCGGCAATGTAATTAGCATGACGAATATTACTTGGAATGTGAATTGGAACGAAATCGCCAATAGATAAGACCATTTTACAATTTGGGCCCAGGTTAGAAGCAGAGCCTAAGGTGTAAATTATCGATAGTCCATATCTCGGAAACTATAAGAGATAATGCAATTTGGCAACCGGCAATGTAATTAGCATACCGAATATTACTTGGAATGTGAATTGGAACGAAATCGCCAATAGATAAGACCATTTTACAATTTGGGCCCAAGTTAGAAGCAGAGCCTAAGGTGTAAATTATTGATAGTCCATATCTCGGAAACTATAAGAGATAATGCAATTTCGCAACCGGCAATGTAATTAGCATGGCGAATATCACTTGGAATGTGAATTGGGACGAAATCGCCAATAGATAAGACCATTTTACAATTTGGGCCCAAGTTAGAAGCAGAGCCTAAGGTGTAAATTATCGATAGTCCATATCTCGGAAACTATAAGAGATAATGCAATTTGGCAACCGGCAATGTAATTAGCATGCCGAATATTACTTGGAATGTGAATTGGAACGAAATCGCCAATAGATAAGACCATTTTACAATTTGGGCCCAAGTTAGAAGCAGAGCCTAAGGTGTAAATTATCGATAGTCCATATCTCGGAAACTATAAGAGATAATGCAATTTGGCAACCGGCAATGTAATTAGCATGCCGAATATTACTTGGAATGTGAATTGGAACGAAATCGCCAATAGATAAGACCATTTTACAATTTGGGCCCAAGTTAGAAGCAGAGCCTAAGGTGTAAATTATCGATAGTCCATATCTCGGAAACTATAAGAGATAATGCAATTTGGCAACCGGCAATGTAATTAGCATGCCGAATATTACTTGGAATGTGAATTGGAACGAAATCGCCAATAGATAAGACCATTTTACAATTTGGGCCCAAGTTAGAAGCAGAGCCTAAGGTGTAAATTATCGATAGTCCATATCTCGGAAACTATAAGAGATAATGCAATTTGGCAACCGGCAATGTAATTAGCATGCCGAATATTACTTGGAATGTGAATTGGAACGAAATCGCCAATAGATAAGACCATTTTACAATTTGGGCCCAAGTTAGAAGCAGAGCCTAAGGTGTAAATTATCGATAGTCCATATCTCGGAAACTATAAGAGATAATGCAATTTGGCAACCGGCAATGTAATTAGCATGCCGAATATTACTTGGAATTTGAATTGGAACGAAATCGCCAATAGATAAGACCATTTTACAATTTGGGCCCAAGTTAAAAGCAGAGCCTAAGGTGTAAATTATCGATAGTCCATATCTCGGAAACTATAAGAGATAATGCAATTTGGCAACCGGCAATGTAATTAGCATGCCGAATATTACTTGGAATGTGAATTGGAACGAAATCGCCAATAGATAAGACCATTTTACGATTTGGGCCAAGTTAGAAGCAGAGCCTAAGGTGTAAATTATCGATAGTCCATATCTCGGAAACTATAAGAGATAATGCAATTTGGCAACCGGCAATGTAATTAGCATGCCGAATATTACTTGGAATGTGAATTGGAACGAAATCGCCAATAGGTAAGACCATTTTACAAATTGGGCCCAAGTTAGAAGCAGAGCCTAAGGTGTAAATTATCGATAGTCCATATCTCGGAAACTATAAGAGATAATTCAATTTGGCAACCGGCAATGTAATTAGCATGCCGAATATTACTTGGAATGTGAATTGGAACGAAATCGCCAATAGATAAGACCATTTTACAATTTGGGCCCAAGTTAGAAGCAGAGCCTAAGGTGTAAATTATCGATAGTCCATATCTCGGAAACTATAAGAGATAATGCAATTTGGCAACCGGCAATGTAATTAGCATGCCGAATATTACTTGGAATGTGAATTGGAACGAAATCGCCAATAGATAAGACCATTTTACAATTTGGGCCCAAGTTAGAAGCAGAGCCTAAGGTGTAAATTATCGATAGTCCATATCTCGGAAACTATAAGAGATAATGCAATTTGGCAACCGGCAATGTAATTAGCATGCCGAATATTACTTGGAATGTGAATTGCAACTAAATCGCCAATAGATAAGACCATTTTACAATTTGGGCCCAAGTTAGAAGCAGAGCCTAAGGTGTAAATTATCGATAGTCCATATCTCGGAAACTATAAGAGATAATGCAATTTGGCAACCGGCAATGTAATTAGCATGCCGAATATTACTTGGAATGTGAATTGGAACGAAATCGCCAATAGATAAGACCATTTTACAATTTGGGCCCAAGTTAGAAGCAGAGCCTAAGGTGTAAATTATCGATAGTCCATATCTCGGAAACTATAAGAGATAATGCAATTTCGTAACCGGCAATGTAATTAGCATGCCGAATATCACTTGGAATGTGAATTGGGACGAAATCGCCAATAGATAAGACCATTTTACAATTTGGGCCCAAGTTAGAAGCAGAGCCTAAGGTGTAAATTATCGATAGTCCATATCTCGGAAACTATAAGAGATAATGCAATTTGGCAACCGGCAATGTAATTAGCATGCCGAATATTACTTGGAATGTGAATTGGAACGAAATCGCCAATAGATAAGACCATTTTACAATTTGGGCCCAAGTTAGAAGCAGAGCCTAAGGTGTAAATTATCGATAGCCCATATCTCGGAAACTATAAGAGATAATGCAATTTGGCAACCGGCAATGTAATTAGCATGCCGAATATTACTTGGAATGTGAATTGGAACGAAATCGCCAATAGATAAGACCATTTTACAATTTGGGCCCAAGTTAGAAGCAGAGCCTAAGGTGTAAATTATCGATAGTCCATATCTCGGAAACTATAAGAGATAATGCAATTTGGCAACCGGCAATGTAATTAGCATGCCGAATATTACTTGGAATGTGAATTGCAACTAAATCGCCAATAGATAAGACCATTTTACAATTTGGTCCCAAGTTAGAAGCAGAGCCTAAGGTGTAAATTATCGATAGTCCATATCTCGGAAACTATAAGAGATAATGCAATTTGGCAACCGGCAATGTAATTAGCATGCCGAATATTACTTGGAATGTGAATTGGAACGAAATCGCCAATAGATAAGACCATTTTACAATTTGGGCCCAAGTTAGAAGCAGAGCCTAGGGTGTAAATTATCGATAGTCCATATCTCGGAAACTATAAGAGATAATGCAATTTGGCAACCGGCAATGTAATTAGCATGCCGAATATTACTTGGAATGTGAATTGGAACGAAATCGCCAATAGATAAGACCATTTTACAATTTGGGCCCAAGTTAGAAGCAGAGCCTAAGGTGTAAATTATCGATAGTCCATATCTCGGAAACTATAAGAGATAATGCAATTTGGCAACCGGCAATGTAATTAGCATGCCGAATATTACTTGAAATGTGAATTGGAACGAAATCGCCAATAGATAAGACCATTTTACAATTTGGGCCCAAGTTAGAAGCAGAGCCTAAGGTGTAAATTATTGATAGTCCATATCTCGGAAACTATAAGAGATAATGCAATTTCGCAACCGGCAATGTAATTAGCATGCCGAATATCACTTGGAATGTGAATTGGGACGAAATCGCCAATAGATAAGACCATTTTACAATTTGGGCCCAAGTTAGAAGCAGAGCCTAAGGTGTAAATAATCGATAGTCCATATCTCGGAAACTATAAGAGATAATGCAATTTGGCAACCGGCAATGTAATTAGCATGCCGAATATTACTTGGAATGTGAATTGGAACGAAATCGCCAATAGATAAGACCATTTTACAATTTGGGCCCAAGTTAGAAGCAGAGCCTAAGGTGTAAATTATCGATAGTCCATATCTCGGAAACTATAAGAGATAATGCAATTTGGCAACCGGCAATGTAATTAGCATGCCGAATATTACTTGGAATGTGAATTGGAACGAAATCGCCAATAGATAAGACCATTTTACAATTTGGGCCCAAGTTAGAAGCAGAGCCTAAGGTGTAAATTATCGATAGTCCATATCTCGGAAACTATAAGAGATAATGCAATTTCGCAACCGGCAGTGTAATTAGCATGCCGAATATTACTTGGAGTGTGAATTGGAACGAAATCGCCAATAGATAAGACCATTTTACAATTTGGGCCCAAGTTAGAAGCAGAGCCTAAGGTGTAAATTATCGATGGTCCATATCTCGTAAACTATAAGAGATAATGCAATTTGGCAACCGGCAATGTAATTAGCATGCCGAATATTACTTGGAATGTGAATTGGAACGAAATCGCCAATAGATAAGACCATTTTACAATTTGGGCCCAAGTTAGAAGCAGAGCCTAAGGTGTAAATTATCGATAGTCCATATCTCGGAAACTATAAGAGATAATGCAATTTGGCAACCGGCAATGTAATTAGCATGCCGAATATTACTTGGAATGTGAATTGCAACTAAATCGCCAATAGATAAGGCCATTTTACAATTTGGGCCCAAGTTAGAAGCAGAGCCTAAGGTGTAAATTATCGATAGTCCATATCTCGGAAACTATAAGAGATAATGCAATTTCGTAACCGGCAATGTAATTAGCATGCCGAATATCACTTGGAATGTGAATTGGGACGAAATCGCCAATAGATAAGACCATTTTACAATTTGGGCCCAAGTTAGAAGCAGAGCCTAAGGTGTAAATTATCGATAGTCCATATCTCGGAAACTATAAGAGATAATGCAATTTGGCAACCGGCAATGTAATTAGCATGCCGAATATTACTTGGAATGTGAATTGGAACGAAATCGCCAATAGATAAGACCATTTTACAATTTGGGCCCAAGTTAGAAGCAGAGCCTAAGGTGTAAATTATCGATAGCCCATATCTCGGAAACTATAAGAGATAATGCAATTTGGCAACCGGCAATGTAATTAGCATGCCGAATATTACTTGGAATGTGAATTGGAACGAAATGGCCAATAGATAAGACCATTTTACAATTTGGGCCCAAGTTAGAAGCAGAGCCTAAGATGTAAATTATCGATAGTCCATATCTCGGAAACTATAAGAGATAATGCAATTTGGCAACCGGCAATGTAATTAGCATGCCGAATATTACTTGGAATGTGAATTGCAACTAAATCGCCAATAGATAAGACCATTTTACAATTTGGGCCCAAGTTAGAAGCAGAGCCTAAGGTGTAAATTATCGATAGTCCATATCTCGGAAACTATAAGAGATAATGCAATTTGGCAACCGGCAATGTAATTAGCATGCCGAATATTACTTGGAATGTGAATTGGAACGAAATCGCCAATAGATAAGACCATTTTACAATTTGGGCCCAAGTTAGAAGCAGAGCCTAAGGTGTAAATTATCGATAGTCCATATCTCGGAAACTATAAGAGATAATGCAATTTCGTAACCGGCAATGTAATTAGCATGCCGAATATCACTTCGAATGTGAATTGGGACGAAATCGCCAATAGATAAGACCATTTTACAATTTGGGCCCAAGTTAGAAGCAGAGCCTAAGGTGTAAATTATCGATAGTCCATATCTCGGAAACTATAAGAGATAATGCAATTTGGCAACCGGCAATGTAATTAGCATGCCGAATATTACTTGGAATGTGAATTGGAACGAAATCGCCAATAGATAAGACCATTTTACAATTTGGGCCCAAGTTAGAAGCAGAGCCTAAGGTGTAAATTATCGATAGCCCATATCTCGGAAACTATAAGAGATAATGCAATTTGGCAACCGGCAATGTAATTAGCATGCCGAATATTACTTGGAATGTGAATTGGAACGAAATCGCCAATAGATAAGACCATTTTACAATTTGGGCCCAAGTTAGAAGCAGAGCCTAAGGTGTAAATTATCGATAGTCCATATCTCGGAAACTATAAGAGATAATGCAATTTGGCAACCGGCAATGTAATTAGCATGCCGAATATTACTTGGAATGTGAATTGGAACGAAATCGCCAATAGATAAGACCATTTTACAATTTGGGCCCAAGTTAGAAGCAGAGCCTAGGGTGTAAATTATCGATAGTCCATATCTCGGAAACTATAAGAGATAATGCAATTTGGCAACCGGCAATGTAATTAGCATGCCGAATATTACTTGGAATGTGAATTGGAACGAAATCGCCAATAGATAAGACCATTTTACAATTTGGGCCCAAGTTAGAAGCAGAGCCTAAGGTGTAAATTATCGATAGTCCATATCTCGGAAACTATAAGAGATAATGCAATTTGGCAACCGGCAATGTAATTAGCATGCCGAATATTACTTGAAATGTGAATTGGAACGAAATCGCCAATAGATAAGACCATTTTACAATTTGGGCCCAAGTTAGAAGCAGAGCCTAAGGTGTAAATTATTGATAGTCCATATCTCGGAAACTATAAGAGATAATGCAATTTCGCAACCGGCAATGTAATTAGCATGCCGAATATCACTTGGAATGTGAATTGGGACGAAATCGCCAATAGATAAGACCATTTTACAATTTGGGCCCAAGTTAGAAGCAGAGCCTAAGGTGTAAATAATCGATAGTCCATATCTCGGAAACTATAAGAGATAATGCAATTTGGCAACCGGCAATGTAATTAGCATGCCGAATATTACTTGGAATGTGAATTGGAACGAAATCGCCAATAGATAAGACCATTTTACAATTTGGGCCCAAGTTAGAAGCAGAGCCTAAGGTGTAAATTATCGATAGTCCATATCTCGGAAACTATAAGAGATAATGCAATTTGGCAACCGGCAATGTAATTAGCATGCCGAATATTACTTGGAATGTGAATTGGAACGAAATCGCCAATAGATAAGACCATTTTACAATTTGGGCCCACGTTAGAAGCAGAGCCTAAGGTGTAAATTATCGATAGTCCATATCTCGGAAACTATAAGAGATAATGCAATTTCGCAACCGGCAATGTAATTAGCATGCCGAATATTACTTGGAATGTGAATTGCAACTAAATCGCCAATAGATAAGACCATTTTACAATTTGGGCCCAAGTTAGAAGCAGAGCCTAAGGTGTAAATTATCGATAGTCCATATCTCGGAAACTATAAGAGATAATGCAATTTGGCAACCGGCAATGTAATTAGCATGCCGAATATTACTTGGAATGTGAATTGGAACGAAATCGCCAATAGATAAGACCATTTTACAATTTGGGCCCAAGTTAGAAGCAGAGCCTAAGGTGTAAATTATCGATAGTCCATATCACGGAAACTATAAGAGATAATGCAATTTCGCAACCGGCAATGTAATTAGCATGCCGAATATCACTTGGAATGTGAATTGGGACGAAATCGCCAATAGATAAGACCATTTTACAATTTGGGCCCAAGTTAGAAGCAGAGCCTAAGGTGTAAATTATCGATAGTCCATATCTCGGAAACTATAAGAGATAATTCAATTTGGCAACCGGCAATGTAATTAGCATGCCGAATATTACTTGGAATGTGAATTGGAACGAAATCGCCAATAGATAAGACCATTTTACAATTTGGGCCCAAGTTAGAAGCAGAGCCTAAGGTGTAAATTATCGATAGTCCATATCTCGGAAACTATAAGAGATAATGCAATTTGGCAACCGGCAATGTAATTAGCATGCCGAATATTACTTGGAATGTGAATTGGAACGAAATCGCCAATAGATAAGACCATTTTACAATTTGGGCCCAAGTTAGAAGCAGAGCCTAAGGTGTAAATTATCGATAGTCCATATCTCGGAAACTATAAGAGATAATGCAATTTGGCAACCGGCAATGTAATTAGCATGCCGAATATTACTTGGAATGTGAATTGGAACGAAATCGCCAATAGATAAGACCATTTTACAATTTGGGCCCAAGTTAGAAGCAGAGCCTATGGTGTAAATTATCGATAGTCCATATCTCGGAAACTATAAGAGATAATGCAATTTGGCAACCGGCAATGTAATTAGCATGCCGAATATTACTTGGAATGTGAATTGGAACGAAATCGCCAATAGATAAGACCATTTTACAATTTGGGCCCAAGTTAGAAGCAGAGCCTAAGGTGTAAATTATCGATAGTCCATATCTCGGAAACTATAAGAGTTAATGCAATTTGGCAACCGGCAATGTAATTAGCATGCCGAATATTACTTGGAATGTGAATTGGAACGAAATCGCCAATAGATAAGACCATTTTACAATTTGGGCCCAAGTTAGAAGCAGAGCCTAAGGTGTAAATTATCGATAGTCCATATCTCGGAAACTATAAGAGATAATGCAATTTGGCAACATGCAATGTAATTAGCATGCCGAATATTACTTATAATGTGAATTGGAACGAAATCGCCAATAGATAAGACCATTTTACAATTTGGGCCCAAGTTAGAAGCAGAGCCTAAGGTGTAAATTATCGATAGTCCATATCTCTGAAACTATAAGAGATAATGCAATTTCGCAAACGGCAATGTAATTAGCATGCCGAATATTACTTGGAATGTGAATTGGGACGAAATCGCCAATAGAGAAGACCATTTTACAATTTGGGCCCAAGTTAGAAGCAGAGCCTAAGGTGTAAATTATCGATAGTCCATATCTCGGAAACTATAAGAGATAATGCAATTTGGCAACCGGCAATGTAATTAGCATGCCGAATATTACTTGGAATGTGAATTGGAACGAAATCGCCAATAGATAAGACCATTTTACAATTTGGGCCCAAGTTAGAAGCAGAGCCTAAGGTGTAAATTATCGATAGTCCATATCTCGGAAACTATAAGAGATAATGCAATTTGGCAACCGGCAATGTAATTAGCATGCCGAATATTACTTGGAATGTGAATTAGAACGAAATCGCCAATAGATAAGACCATTTTACAATTTGGGCCCAAGTTAGAAGCAGAGCCTAAGGTGTAAATTATCGATAGTCCATATCTCGGAAACTATAAGAGATAATGCAATTTGGCAACCGGCAATGTAATTAGCATGCCGAATATTACTTGGAATGTGAATTGGAACGAAATCGCCAATAGATAAGACCATTTTACAATTTGGGCCCAAGTTAGAAGCAGAGCCTAAGGTGTAAATTATCGATTGTCCATATCTCGGAAACTATAAGAGATAATGCAATTTGGCAACCGGCAATGTAATTAGCATGCCGAATATTACTTGGAATGTGAATTGGAACGAAATCGCCAATAGATAAGACCATTTTACAATTTGGGCCCAAGTTAGAAGCAGAGCCTAAGGTGTAAATTATTGATAGTCCATATCTCGGAAACTATAAGAGATAATGTAATTTCGCAACCGGCAATGTAATTAGCATGCCGAATATCACTTGGAATGTGAATTGGGACGAAATCGCCAATAGATAAGACCATTTTACAATTTGGGCCCAAGTTAGAAGCAGAGCCTAAGGTGTAAATGATCGATAGTCCATATCTCGGAAACTATAAGAGATAATGCAATTTGGCAACCGGCAATGTAATTAGCATGCCGAATATTACTTGGAATGTGAATTGGAACGAAATCGCCAATAGATAAGACCATTTTACAATTTGGGCCCAAGTTAGAAGCAGAGCCTAAGGTGTAAATTATCGATAGTCCATATCTCGGAAACTATAAGAGATAATGCAATTTGGCAACCGGCAATGTAATTAGCATGCCGAATATTACTTGGAATGTGAATTGGAACGAAATCGCCAATAGGTAAGACCATTTTACAATTTGGGCCCAAGTTAGAAGCAGAGCCTAAGGTGTAAATTATCGATAGTCCATATCTCGGAAACTATAAGAGATAATGCAATTTGGCAACCGGCAATGTAATTAGCATGCCGAATATTACTTGGAATGTGAATTGGAACGAAATCGCCAATAGATAAGACCATTTTACAATTTGGGCCCAAGTTAGAAGCAGAGCCTAAGGTGTAAATTATTGATAGTCCATATCTCGGAAACTATAAGAGATAATGCAATTTCGCAACCGGCAATGTAATTAGCATGCCGAATATCACTTGGAATGTGAATTGGGACGAAATCGCCAATAGATAAGACCATTTTACAATTTGGGCCCAAGTTAGAAGCAGAGCCTAAGGTGTAAATAATCGATAGTCCATATGTCGGAAACTATAAGAGATAATGCAATTTGGCAACCGGCAATGTAATTAGCATGCCGAATATTACTTGGAATGTGAATTGGAACGAAATCGCCAATAGATAAGACCATTTTACAATTTGGGCCCAAGTTAGAAGCAGAGCCTAAGGTGTAAATTATCGATAGTCCATATCTCGGAAACTATAAGAGATAATGCAATTTGGCAACCGGCAATGTAATTACCATGCCGAATATTACTTGGAATGTGAATTGGAACGAAATCGCCAATAGATAAGACCATTTTACAATTTGGGCCCAAGTTAGAAGCAGAGCCTAAGGTGTAAATTATCGATAGTCCATATCTCGGAAACTATAAGAGATAATGCAATTTCGCAACCGGCAGTGTAATTAGCATGCCGAATATTACTTGGAGTGTGAATTGGAACGAAATCGCCAATAGATAAGACCATTTTACAATTTGGGCCCAAGTTAGAAGCAGAGCCTAAGGTGTAAATTATCGATGGTCCATATCTCGTAAACTATAAGAGATAATGCAATTTGGCAACCGGCAATGTAATTAGCATGCCGAATATTACTTGGAATGTGAATTGGAACGAAATCGCCAATAGATAAGACCATTTTACAATTTGGGCCCAAGTTAGAAGCAGAGCCTAAGGTGTAAATTATCGATAGTCCATATCTCGGAAACTATAAGAGATAATGCAATTTGGCAACCGGCAATGTAATTAGCATGCCGAATATTACTTGGAATGTGAATTGCAACTAAATCGCCAATAGATAAGACCATTTTACAATTTGGGCCCAAGTTAGAAGCAGAGCCTAAGGTGTAAATTATCGATAGTCCATATCTCGGAAACTATAAGAGATAATGCAATTTGGCAACCGGCAATGTAATTAGCATGCCGAATATTACTTGGAATGTGAATTGGAACGAAATCGCCAATAGATAAGACCATTTTACAATTTGGGCCCAAGTTAGTAGCAGAGCCTAAGGTGTAAATTATCGATAGTCCATATCTCGGAAACTATAAGAGATAATGCAATTTCGCAACCGGCAATGTAATTAGCATGCCGAATATCACTTGGTATGTGAATTGGGACGAAATAGCCAATAGATAAGACCATTTTACAATTTGGGCCCAAGTTAGAAGCAGAGCCTAAGGTGTAAATTATCGATAGTCCATATCTCGGAAACTATAAGAGATAATTCAATTTGGCAACCGGCAATGTAATTAGCATGCCGAATATTACTTGGAATGTGAATTGGAACGAAATCGCCAATAGATAAGACCATTTTACAATTTGGGCCCAAGTTAGAAGCAGAGCCTAAGGTGTAAATTATCGATAGTCCATATCTCGGAAACTATAAGAGATAATGCAATTTGGCAACCGGCAATGTAATTAGCATGCCGAATATTACTTGGAATGTGAATTGGAACGAAATCGCCAATAGATAAGACCATTTTACAATTTGGGCCCAAGTTAGAAGCAGAGCCTATGGTGTAAATTATCGATAGTCCATATCTCGGAAACTATAAGAGATAATGCAATTTGGCAACCGGCAATGTAATTAGCATGCCGAATATTACTTGGAATGTGAATTGGAACGAAATCGCCAATAGATAAGACCATTTTACAATTTGGGCCCAAGTTAGAAGCAGAGCCTAAGGTGTAAATTATCGATAGTCCATATCTCGGAAACTATAAGAGTTAATGCAATTTGGCAACCGGCAATGTAATTAGCATGCCGAATATTACTTGGAATGTGAATTGGAACGAAATCGCCAATAGATAAGACCATTTTACAATTTGGGCCCAAGTTAGAAGCAGAGCCTAAGGTGTAAATTATCGATAGTCCATATCTCGGAAACTATAAGAGATAATGCAATTTGGCAACATGCAATGTAATTAGCATGCCGAATATTACTTATAATGTGAATTGGAACGAAATCGCCAATAGATAAGACCATTTTACAATTTGGGCCCAAGTTAGAAGCAGAGCCTAAGGTGTAAATTATCGATAGTCCATATCTCTGAAACTATAAGAGATAATGCAATTTCGCAAACGGCAATGTAATTAGCATGCCGAATATTACTTGGAATGTGAATTGGGACGAAATCGCCAATAGAGAAGACCATTTTACAATTTGGGCCCAAGTTAGAAGCAGAGCCTAAGGTGTAAATTATCGATAGTCCATATCTCGGAAACTATAAGAGATAATGCAATTTGGCAACCGGCAATGTAATTAGCATGCCGAATATTACTTGGAATGTGAATTGGAACGAAATCGCCAATAGATAAGACCATTTTACAATTTGGGCCCAAGTTAGAAGCAGAGCCTAAGGTGTAAATTATCGATAGTCCATATCTCGGAAACTATAAGAGATAATGCAATTTGGCAACCGGCAATGTAATTAGCATGCCGAATATTACTTGGAATGTGAATTAGAACGAAATCGCCAATAGATAAGACCATTTTACAATTTGGGCCCAAGTTAGAAGCAGAGCCTAAGGTGTAAATTATCGATAGTCCATATCTCGGAAACTATAAGAGATAATGCAATTTGGCAACCGGCAATGTAATTAGCATGCCGAATATTACTTGGAATGTGAATTGGAACGAAATCGCCAATAGATAAGACCATTTTACAATTTGGGCCCAAGTTAGAAGCAGAGCCTAAGGTGTAAATTATCGATTGTCCATATCTCGGAAACTATAAGAGATAATGCAATTTGGCAACCGGCAATGTAATTAGCATGCCGAATATTACTTGGAATGTGAATTGGAACGAAATCGCCAATAGATAAGACCATTTTACAATTTGGGCCCAAGTTAGAAGCAGAGCCTAAGGTGTAAATTATTGATAGTCCATATCTCGGAAACTATAAGAGATAATGCAATTTCGCAACCGGCAATGTAATTAGCATGCCGAATATCACTTGGAATGTGAATTGGGACGAAATCGCCAATAGATAAGACCATTTTACAATTTGTTCCCAAGTTAGAAGCAGAGCCTAAGGTGTAAATTATCGATAGTCCATATCTCGGAAACTATAAGAGATAATGCAATTTGGCAACCGGCAATGTAATTAGCATGCCGAATATTACTTGGAATGTGAATTGGAACGAAATCGCCAATAGATAAGACCATTTTACAATTTGGGCCCAAGTTAGAAGCAGAGCCTAAGGTGTAAATTATCGATAGTCCATATCTCGGAAACTATAAGAGATAATGCAATTTGGCAACCGGCAATGTAATTAGCATGCCGAATATTACTTGGAATGTGAATTGGAACGAAATCGCCAATAGGTAAGACCATTTTACAATTTGGGCCCAAGTTAGAAGCAGAGCCTAAGGTGTAAATTATCGATAGTCCATATCTCGGAAACTATAAGAGATAATGCAATTTGGCAACCGGCAATGTAATTAGCATGCCGAATATTACTTGGAATGTGAATTGGAACGAAATCGCCAATAGATAAGACCATTTTACAATTTGGGCCCAAGTTAGAAGCAGAGCCTAAGGTGTAAATTATTGATAGTCCATATCTCGGAAACTATAAGAGATAATGCAATTTCGCAACCGGCAATGTAATTAGCATGCCGAATATCACTTGGAATGTGAATTGGGACGAAATCGCCAATAGATAAGACCATTTTACAATTTGGGCCCAAGTTAGAAGCAGAGCCTAAGGTGTAAATAATCGATAGTCCATATCTCGGAAACTATAAGAGATAATGCAATTTGGCAACCGGCAATGTAATTAGCATGCCGAATATTACTTGGAATGTGAATTGGAACGAAATCGCCAATAGATAAGACCATTTTACAATTTGGGCCCAAGTTAGAAGCAGAGCCTAAGGTGTAAATTATCGATAGTCCATATCTCGGAAACTATAAGAGATAATGCAATTTGGCAACCGGCAATGTAATTAGCATGCCGAATATTACTTGGAATGTGAATTGGAACGAAATCGCCAATAGATAAGACCATTTTACAATTTGGGCCCAAGTTAGAAGCAGAGCCTAAGGTGTAAATTATCGATAGTCCATATCTCGGAAACTATAAGAGATAATGCAATTTCGCAACCGGCAGTGTAATTAGCATGCCGAATATTACTTGGAGTGTGAATTGGAACGAAATCGCCAATAGATAAGACCATTTTACAATTTGGGCCCAAGTTAGAAGCAGAGCCTAAGGTGTAAATTATCGATGGTCCATATCTCGTAAACTATAAGAGATAATGCAATTTGGCAACCGGCAATGTAATTAGCATGCCGAATATTACTTGGAATGTGAATTGGAACGAAATCGCCAATAGATAAGACCATTTTACAATTTGGGCCCAAGTTAGAAGCAGAGCCTAAGGTGTAAATTATCGATAGTCCATATCTCGGAAACTATAAGAGATAATGCAATTTGGCAACCGGCAATGTAATTAGCATGCCGAATATTACTTGGAATGTGAATTGCAACTAAATCGCCAATAGATAAGACCATTTTACAATTTGGGCCCAAGTTAGAAGCAGAGCCTAAGGTGTAAATTATCGATAGTCCATATCTCGGAAACTATAAGAGATAATGCAATTTGGCAACCGGCAATGTAATTAGCATGCCGAATATTACTTGGAATGTGAATTGGAACGAAATCGCCAATAGATAAGACCATTTTACAATTTGGGCCCAAGTTAGTAGCAGAGCCTAAGGTGTAAATTATCGATAGTCCATATCTCGGAAACTATAAGAGATAATGCAATTTCGCAACCGGCAATGTAATTAGCATGCCGAATATCACTTGGTATGTGAATTGGGACGAAATAGCCAATAGATAAGACCATTTTACAATTTGGGCCCAAGTTAGAAGCAGAGCCTAAGGTGTAAATTATCGATAGTCCATATCTCGGAAACTATAAGAGATAATTCAATTTGGCAACCGGCAATGTAATTAGCATGCCGAATATTACTTGGAATGTGAATTGGAACGAAATCGCCAATAGATAAGACCATTTTACAATTTGGGCCCAAGTTAGAAGCAGAGCCTAAGGTGTAAATTATCGATAGTCCATATCTCGGAAACTATAAGAGATAATGCAATTTGGCAACCGGCAATGTAATTAGCATGCCGAATATTACTTGGAATGTGAATTGGAACGAAATCGCCAATAGATAAGACCATTTTACAATTTGGGCCCAAGTTAGAAGCAGAGCCTAAGGTGTAAATTATCGATAGTCCATATCTCGGAAACTATAAGAGATAATGCAATTTGGCAACCGGCAATGTAATTAGCATGCCGAATATTACTTGGAATATGAATTGGAACGAAATCGCCAATAGATAAGACCATTTTACAATTTGGGCCCAAGTTAGAAGCAGAGCCTATGGTGTAAATTATCGATAGTCCATATCTCGGAAACTATAAGAGATAATGCAATTTGGCAACCGGCAATGTAATTAGCATGCCGAATATTACTTGGAATGTGAATTGGAACGAAATCGCCAATAGATAAGACCATTTTACAATTTGGGCCCAAGTTAGAAGCAGAGCCTAAGGTGTAAATTATCGATAGTCGATATCTCGGAAACTATAAGAGTTAATGCAATTTGGCAACCGGCAATGTAATTAGCATGCCGAATATTACTTGGAATGTGAATTGGAACGAAATCGCCAATAGATAAGACCATTTTACAATTTGGGCCCAAGTTAGAAGCAGAGCCTAAGGTGTAAATTATCGATAGTCCATATCTCGGAAACTATAAGAGATAATGCAATTTGGCAACATGCAATGTAATTAGCATGCCGAATATTACTTATAATGTGAATTGGAACGAAATCGCCAATAGATAAGACCATTTTACAATTTGGGCCCAAGTTAGAAGCAGAGCCTAAGGTGTAAATTATCGATAGTCCATATCTCTGAAACTATAAGAGATAATGCAATTTCGCAAACGGCAATGTAATTAGCATGCCGAATATTACTTGGAATGTGAATTGGGACGAAATCGCCAATAGAGAAGACCATTTTACAATTTGGGCCCAAGTTAGAAGCAGAGCCTAAGGTGTAAATTATCGATAGTCCATATCTCGGAAACTATAAGAGATAATGCAATTTGGCAACCGGCAATGTAATTAGCATGCCGAATATTACTTGGAATGTGAATTGGAACGAAATCGCCAATAGATAAGACCATTTTACAATTTGGGCCCAAGTTAGAAGCAGAGCCTAAGGTGTAAATTATCGATAGTCCATATCTCGGAAACTATAAGAGATAATGCAATTTGGCAACCGGCAATGTAATTAGCATGCCGAATATTACTTGGAATGTGAATTGGAACGAAATCGCCAATAGATAAGACCATTTTACAATTTGGGCCCAAGTTAGAAGCAGAGCCTAAGGTGTAAATTATCGATTGTCCATATCTCGGAAACTATAAGAGATAATGCAATTTGGCAACCGGCAATGTAATTAGCATGCCGAATATTACTTGGAATGTGAATTGGAACGAAATCGCCAATAGATAAGGCCATTTTACAATTTGGGCCCAAGTTAGAAGCAGAGCCTAAGGTGTAAATTATCGATAGTCCATATCTCGGAAACTATAAGAGATAATGCAATTTGGCAACCGGCAATGTAATTAGCATGCCGAATATTACTTGGAATGTGAATTGGAACGAAATCGCCAATAGATAAGACCATTTTACAATTTGGGCCCAAGTTAGAAGCAGAGCCTAAGGTGTAAATTATCGATAGTCCATATCTCGGAAACTATAAGAGATAATGCAATTTGGCAACCGGCAATGTAATTAGCATGCCGAATATTACTTGGAATGTGAATTGGAACGAAATCGCCAATAGATAAGACCATTTTACAATTTGGGCCCAAGTTAGAAGCAGAGCCTAAGGTGTAAATTATTGATAGTCCATATCTCGGAAACTATAAGAGATAATGCAAATTCGCAACCGGCAATGTAATTAGCATGCCGAATATCACTTGGAATGTGAATTGGGACGAAATCGCCAATAGATAAGACCATTTTACAATTTGGGCCCAAGTTAGAAGCAGAGCCTAAGGTGTAAATTATCGATAGTCCATATCTCGGAAACTATAAGAGATAATGCAATTTGGCAACCGGCAATGTAATTAGCATGCCGAATATTACTTGGAATGTGAATTGGAACGAAATCGCCAATAGATAAGACCATTTTACAATTTGGGCCCAAGTTAGAAGCAGAGCCTAAGGTGTAAATTATCGATAGTCCATATCTCGGAAACTATAAGAGATAATGCAATTTGGCAACCGGCAATGTAATTAGCATGCCGAATATTACTTGGAATGTGAATTGGAACGAAATCGCCAATAGGTAAGACCATTTTACAAATTGGGCCCAAGTTAGAAGCAGAGCCTAAGGTGTAAATTATCGATAGTCCATATCTCGGAAACTATAAGAGATAATTCAATTTGGCAACCGGCAATGTAATTAGCATGCCGAATATTACTTGGAATGTGAATTGGAACGAAATCGCCAATAGATAAGACCATTTTACAATTTGGGCCCAAGTTAGAAGCAGAGCCTAAGGTGTAAATTATCGATAGTCCATATCTCGGAAACTATAAGAGATAATGCAATTTGGCAACCGGCAATGTAATTAGCATGCCGAATATTACTTGGAATGTGAATTGGAACGAAATCGCCAATAGATAAGACCATTTTACAATTTGGGCCCAAGTTAGAAGCAGAGCCTAAGGTGTAAATTATCGATAGTCCATACCTCGGAAACTATAAGAGATAATGCAATTTGGCAACCGGCAATGTAATTAGCATGCCGAATATTACTTGGAATGTGAATTGCAACTAAATCGCCAATAGATAAGACCATTTTACAATTTGGGCCCAAGTTAGAAGCAGAGCCTAAGGTGTAAATTATCGATAGTCCATATCTCGGAAACTATAAGAGATAATGCAATTTGGCAACCGGCAATGTAATTAGCATGCCGAATATTACTTGGAATGTGAATTGGAACGAAATCGCCAATAGATAAGACCATTTTACAATTTGGGCCCAAGTTAGAAGCAGAGCCTAAGGTGTAAATTATCGATAGTCCATATCTCGGAAACTATAAGAGATAATGCAATTTCGTAACCGGCAATGTAATTAGCATGCCGAATATCACTTGGAATGTGAATTGGGACGAAATCGCCAATAGATAAGACCATTTTACAATTTGGGCCCAAGTTAGAAGCAGAGCCTAAGGTGTAAATTATCGATAGTCCATATCTCGGAAACTATAAGAGATAATGCAATTTGGCAACCGGCAATGTAATTAGCATGCCGAATATTACTTGGAATGTGAATTGGAACGAAATCGCCAATAGATAAGACCATTTTACAATTTGGGCCCAAGTTAGAAGCAGAGCCTAAGGTGTAAATTATCGATAGCCCATATCTCGGAAACTATAAGAGATAATGCAATTTGGCAACCGGCAATGTAATTAGCATGCCGAATATTACTTGGAATGTGAATTGGAACGAAATCGCCAATAGATAAGACCATTTTACAATTTGGGCCCAAGTTAGAAGCAGAGCCTAAGGTGTAAATTATCGATAGTCCATATCTCGGAAACTATAAGAGATAATGCAATTTGGCAACCGGCAATGTAATTAGCATGCCGAATATTACTTGGAATGTGAATTGCAACTAAATCGCCAATAGATAAGACCATTTTACAATTTGGGCCCAAGTTAGAAGCAGAGCCTAAGGTGTAAATTATCGATAGTCCATATCTCGGAAACTATAAGAGATAATGCAATTTGGCAACCGGCAATGTAATTAGCATGCCGAATATTACTTGGAATGTGAATTGGAACGAAATCGCCAATAGATAAGACCATTTTACAATTTGGGCCCAAGTTAGAAGCAGAGCCTAGGGTGTAAATTATCGATAGTCCATATCTCGGAAACTATAAGAGATAATGCAATTTGGCAACCGGCAATGTAATTAGCATGCCGAATATTACTTGGAATGTGAATTGGAACGAAATCGCCAATAGATAAGACCATTTTACAATTTGGGCCCAAGTTAGAAGCAGAGCCTAAGGTGTAAATTATCGATAGTCCATATCTCGGAAACTATAAGAGATAATGCAATTTGGCAACCGGCAATGTAATTAGCATGCCGAATATTACTTGAAATGTGAATTGGAACGAAATCGCCAATAGATAAGACCATTTTACAATTTGGGCCCAAGTTAGAAGCAGAGCCTAAGGTGTAAATTATTGATAGTCCATATCTCGGAAACTATAAGAGATAATGCAATTTCGCAACCGGCAATGTAATTAGCATGCCGAATATCACTTGGAATGTGAATTGGGACGAAATCGCCAATAGATAAGACCATTTTACAATTTGGGCCCAAGTTAGAAGCAGAGCCTAAGGTGTAAATAATCGATAGTCCATATCTCGGAAACTATAAGAGATAATGCAATTTGGCAACCGGCAATGTAATTAGCATGCCGAATATTACTTGGAATGTGAATTGGAACGAAATCGCCAATAGATAAGACCATTTTACAATTTGGGCCCAAGTTAGAAGCAGAGCCTAAGGTGTAAATTATCGATAGTCCATATCTCGGAAACTATAAGAGATAATGCAATTTGGCAACCGGCAATGTAATTAGCATGCCGAATATTACTTGGAATGTGAATTGGAACGAAATCGCCAATAGATAAGACCATTTTACAATTTGGGCCCAAGTTAGAAGCAGAGCCTAAGGTGTAAATTATCGATAGTCCATATCTCGGAAACTATAAGAGATAATGCAATTTCGCAACCGGCAGTGTAATTAGCATGCCGAATATTACTTGGAGTGTGAATTGGAACGAAATCGCCAATAGATAAGACCATTTTACAATTTGGGCCCAAGTTAGAAGCAGAGCCTAAGGTGTAAATTATCGATGGTCCATATCTCGTAAACTATAAGAGATAATGCAATTTGGCAACCGGCAATGTAATTAGCATGCCGAATATTACTTGGAATGTGAATTGGAACGAAATCGCCAATAGATAAGACCATTTTACAATTTGGGCCCAAGTTAGAAGCAGAGCCTAAGGTGTAAATTATCGATAGTCCATATCTCGGAAACTATAAGAGATAATGCAATTTGGCAACCGGCAATGTAATTAGCATGCCGAATATCACTTGGAATGTGAATTGCAACTAAATCGCCAATAGATAAGGCCATTTTACAATTTGGGCCCAAGTTAGAAGCAGAGCCTAAGGTGTAAATTATCGATAGTCCATATCTCGGAAACTATAAGAGATAATGCAATTTCGTAACCGGCAATGTAATTAGCATGCCGAATATCACTTGGAATGTGAATTGGGACGAAATCGCCAATAGATAAGACCATTTTACAATTTGGGCCCAAGTTAGAAGCAGAGCCTAAGGTGTAAATTATCGATAGTCCATATCTCGGAAACTATAAGAGATAATGCAATTTGGCAACCGGCAATGTAATTAGCATGCCGAATATTACTTGGAATGTGAATTGGAACGAAATCGCCGATAGATAAGACCATTTTACAATTTGGGCCCAAGTTAGAAGCAGAGCCTAAGGTGTAAATTATCGATAGCCCATATCTCGGAAACTATAAGAGATAATGCAATTTGGCAACCGGCAATGTAATTAGCATGCTGAATATTACTTGGAATGTGAATTGGAACGAAATGGCCAATAGATAAGACCATTTTACAATTTGGGCCCAAGTTAGAAGCAGAGCCTAAGATGTAAATTATCGATAGTCCATATCTCGGAAACTATAAGAGATAATGCAATTTGGCAACCGGCAATGTAATTAGCATGCCGAATATTACTTGGAATGTGAATTGCAACTAAATCGCCAATAGATAAGACCATTTTACAATTTGGGCCCAAGTTAGAAGCAGAGCCTAAGGTGTAAATTATCGATAGTCCATATCTCGGAAACTATAAGAGATAATGCAATTTGGCAACCGGCAATGTAATTAGCATGCCGAATATTACTTGGAATGTGAATTGGAACGAAATCGCCAATAGATAAGACCATTTTACAATTTGGGCCCAAGTTAGAAGCAGAGCCTAAGGTGTAAATTATCGATAGTCCATATCTCGGAAACTATAAGAGATAATGCAATTTCGTAACCGGCAATGTAATTAGCATGCCGAATATCACTTGGAATGTGAATTGGGACGAAATCGCCAATAGATAAGACCATTTTACAATTTGGGCCCAAGTTAGAAGCAGAGCCTAAGGTGTAAATTATCGATAGTCCATATCTCGGAAACTATAAGAGATAATGCAATTTGGCAACCGGCAATGTAATTAGCATGCCGAATATTACTTGGAATGTGAATTGGAACGAAATCGCCAATAGATAAGACCATTTTACAATTTTGGCCCAAGTTAGAAGCAGAGCCTAAGGTGTAAATTATCGATAGCCCATATCTCGGAAACTATAAGAGATAATGCAATTTGGCAACCGGCAATGTAATTAGCATGCCGAATATTACTTGGAATGTGAATTGGAACGAAATCGCCAATAGATAAGACCATTTTACAATTTGGGCCCAAGTTAGAAGCAGAGCCTAAGGTGTAAATTATCGATAGTCCATATCTCGGAAACTATAAGAGATAATGCAATTTGGCAACCGGCAATGTAATTAGCATGCCGAATATTACTTGGAATGTGAATTGCAACTAAATCGCCAATAGATAAGACCATTTTACAATTTGGGCCCAAGTTAGAAGCAGAGCCTAAGGTGTAAATTATCGATAGTCCATATCTCGGAAACTATAAGAGATAATGCAATTTGGCAACCGGCAATGTAATTAGCATGCCGAATATTACTTGGAATGTGAATTGGAACGAAATCGCCAATAGATAAGACCATTTTACAATTTGGACCCAAGTTAGAAGCAGAGCCTAAGGTGTAAATTATTGATAGTCCATATCTCGGAAACTATAAGAGATAATGCAATTTCGCAACCGGCAATGTAATTAGCATGCCGAATATCACTCGGAATGTGAATTGGGACGAAATCGCCAATAGATAAGACCATTTTACAATTTGGGCCCAAGTTAGAAGCAGAGCCTAAGGTGTAAATAATCGATAGTCCATATCTCGGAAACTATAAGAGATAATGCAATTTGGCAACCGGCAATGTAATTAGCATGCCGAATATTACTTGGAATGTGAATTGGAACGAAATCGCCAATAGATAAGACCATTTTACAATTTGGGCCCAAGTTAGAAGCAGAGCCTAAGGTGTAAATTATAGATAGTCCATATCTCGGAAACTATAAGAGATAATGCAATTTGGCAACCGGCAATGTAATTAGCATGCCGAATATTACTTGGAATGTGAATTGGAACGAAATCGCCAATAGATAAGACCATTTTACAATTTGGGCCCACGTTAGAAGCAGAGCCTAAGGTGTAAATTATCGATAGTCCATATCTCGGAAACTATAAGAGATAATGCAATTTCGCAACCGGCAATGTAATTAGCATGCCGAATATTACTTGGAATGTGAATTGCAACTAAATCGCCAATAGATAAGACCATTTTACAATTTGGGCCCAAGTTAGAAGCAGAGCCTAAGGTGTAAATTATCGATAGTCCATATCTCGGAAACTATAAGAGATAATGCAATTTGGCAACCGGCAATGTAATTAGCATGCCGAATATTACTTGGAATGTGAATTGGAACGAAATCGCCAATAGATAAGACCATTTTACAATTTGGGCCCAAGTTAGAAGCAGAGCCTAAGGTGTAAATTATCGATAGTCCATATCACGGAAACTATAAGAGATAATGCAATTTCGCAACCGGCAATGTAATTAGCATGCCGAATATCACTTGGAATGTGAATTGGGACGAAATCGCCAATAGATAAGACCATTTTACAATTTGGGCCCAAGTTAGAAGCAGAGCCTAAGGTGTAAATTATCGATAGTCCATATCTCGGAAACTATAAGAGATAATTCAATTTGGCAACCGGCAATGTAATTAGCATGCCGAATATTACTTGGAATGTGAATTGGAACGGAATCGCCAATAGATAAGACCATTTTACAATTTGGGCCCAAGTTAGAAGCAGAGCCTAAGGTGTAAATTATCGATAGTCCATATCTCGGAAACTATAAGAGATAATGCAATTTGGCAACCGGCAATGTAATTAGCATGCCGAATATTACTTGGAATGTGAATTGGAACGAAATCGCCAATAGATAAGACCATTTTACAATTTGGGCCCAAGTTAGAAGCAGAGCCTAAGGTGTAAATTATCGATAGTCCATATCTCGGAAACTATAAGAGATAATGCAATTTGGCAACCGGCAATGTAATTAGCATGCCGAATATTACTTGGAATGTGAATTGGAACGAAATCGCCAATAGATAAGACCATTTTACAATTTGGGCCCAAGTTAGAAGCAGAGCCTATGGTGTAAATTATCGATAGTCCATATCTCGGAAACTATAAGAGATAATGCAATTTGGCAACCGGCAATGTAATTAGCATGCCGAATATTACTTGGAATGTGAATTGGAACGAAATCGCCAATAGATAAGACCATTTTACAATTTGGGCCCAAGTTAGAAGCAGAGCCTAAGGTGTAAATTATCGATAGTCCATATCTCGGAAACTATAAGAGTTAATGCAATTTGGCAACCGGCAATGTAATTAGCATGCCGAATATTACTTGGAATGTGAATTGGAACGAAATCGCCAATAGATAAGACCATTTTACAATTTGGGCCCAAGTTAGAAGCAGAGCCTAAGGTGTAAATTATCGATAGTCCATATCTCGGAAACTATAAGAGATAATGCAATTTGGCAACATGCAATGTAATTAGCATGCCGAATATTACTTATAATGTGAATTGGAACGAAATCGCCAATAGATAAGACCATTTTACAATTTGGGCCCAAGTTAGAAGCAGAGCCTAAGGTGTAAATTATCGATAGTCCATATCTCTGAAACTATAAGAGATAATGCAATTTCGCAAACGGCAATGTAATTAGCATGCCGAATATTACTTGGAATGTGAATTGGGACGAAATCGCCAATAGAGAAGACCATTTTACAATTTGGGCCCAAGTTAGAAGCAGAGCCTAAGGTGTAAATTATCGATAGTCCATATCTCGGAAACTATAAGAGATAATGCAATTTGGCAACCGGCAATGTAATTAGCATGCCGAATATTACTTGGAATGTGAATTGGAACGAAATCGCCAATAGATAAGACCATTTTACAATTTGGGCCCAAGTTTGAAGCAGAGCCTAAGGTGTAAATTATCGATAGTCCATATCTCGGAAACTATAAGAGATAATGCAATTTGGCAACCGGCAATGTAATTAGCATGCCGAATATTACTTGGAATGTGAATTAGAACGAAATCGCCAATAGATAAGACCATTTTACAATTTGGGCCCAAGTTAGAAGCAGAGCCTAAGGTGTAAATTATCGATAGTCCATATCTCGGAAACTATAAGAGATAATGCAATTTGGCAACCGGCAATGTAATTAGCATGCCGAATATTACTTGGAATGTGAATTGGAACGAAATCGCCAATAGATAAGACCATTTTACAATTTGGGCCCAAGTTAGAAGCAGAGCCTAAGGTGTAAATTATCGATTGTCCATATCTCGGAAACTATAAGAGATAATGCAATTTGGCAACCGGCAATGTAATTAGCATGCCGAATATTACTTGGAATGTGAATTGGAACGAAATCGCCAATAGATAAGACCATTTTACAATTTGGGCCCAAGTTAGAAGCAGAGCCTAAGGTGTAAATTATTGATAGTCCATATCTCGGAAACTATAAGAGATAATGCAATTTCGCAACCGGCAATGTAATTAGCATGCCGAATATCACTTGGAATGTGAATTGGGACGAAATCGCCAATAGATAAGACCATTTTACAATTTGGGCCCATGTTAGAAGCAGAGCCTAAGGTGTAAATGATCGATAGTCCATATCTCGGAAACTATAAGAGATAATGCAATTTGGCAACCGGCAATGTAATTAGCATGCCGAATATTACTTGGAATGTGAATTGGAACGAAATCGCCAATAGATAAGACCATTTTACAATTTGGGCCCAAGTTAGAAGCAGAGCCTAAGGTGTAAATTATCGATAGTCCATATCTCGGAAACTATAAGAGATAATGCAATTTGGCAACCGGCAATGTAATTAGCATGCCGAATATTACTTGGAATGTGAATTGGAACGAAATCGCCAATAGGTAAGACCATTTTACAATTTGGGCCCAAGTTAGAAGCAGAGCCTAAGGTGTAAATTATCGATAGTCCATATCTCGGAAACTATAAGAGATAATGCAATTTGGCAACCGGCAATGTAATTAGCATGCCGAATATTACTTGGAATGTGAATTGGAACGAAATCGCCAATAGATAAGACCATTTTACAATTTGGGCCCAAGTTAGAAGCAGAGCCTAAATTGTAAATTATTGATAGTCCATATCTCGGAAACTATAAGAGATAATGCAATTTCGCAACCGGCAATGTAATTAGCATGCCGAATATTACTTGGAATGTGAATTGGAACGAAATCGCCAATAGATAAGACCATTTTACAATTTGGGCCCAAGTTAGAAGCAGAGCCTAAAGTGTAAATTATCGATAGTCCATATCTCGGAAACTATAAGAGATAATGCAATTTGGCAACCGGCAATGTAATTAGCATGCCGAATATTACTTGGAATGTGAATTGGAACGAAATCGCCAATAGATAAGACCATTTTACAATTTGGGCCCAAGTTAGAAGCAGAGCCTAAGGTGTAAATTATCGATAGTCCATATCTCGGAAACTATAAGAGATAATGCAATTTGGCAACCGGCAATGTAATTAGCATGCCGAATATTACTTGGAATGTGAATTGGAACGAAATCGCCAATAGATAAGACCATTTTACAATTTGGGCCCAAGTTATAAGCAGAGCCTATGGTGTAAATTATCGATAGTCCATATCTCGGAAACTATAAGAGATAATGCAATTTGGCAACCGGCAATGTAATTAGCATGCCGAATATTACTTGAAATGTGAATTGGAACGAAATCGCTAATAGATAAGACCATTTTACAATTTGGGCCCAAGTTAGAAGCAGAGCCTAAGGTGTAAATTATCGATAGTCCATATCTCGGAAACTATAAGAGTTAATGCAATTTGGCAAACGGCAATGTAATTAGCATGCCGAATATTACTTGGAATGTGAATTGGAACGAAATCGCCAATAGATAAGACCATTTTACAATTTGGGCCCAAGTTAGAAGCAGAGCCTAAGGTGTAAATTATCGATAGTCCATATCTCGGAAACTATAAGAGATAATGCAATTTGGCAACCGGCAATGTAATTAGCATGCCGAATATTACTTGGAATGTGAATTGGAACGAAATCGCCAATAGGTAAGACCATTTTACAATTTGGGCCCAAGTTAGAAGCAGAGCCTAAGGTGTAAATTATCGATAGTCCATATCTCGGAAACTATAAGAGATAATGCAATTTGGCAACCGGCAATGTAATTAGCATGCCGAATATCACTTGGAATGTGAATTGGAACGAAATCGCCAATAGGTAAGACCATTTTACAATTTGGGCCCAAGTTAGAAGCAGAGCCTAAGGTGTAAATTATCGATAGTCCATATCTCGGAAACTATAAGAGATAATTCAATTTGGCAACCGGCAATGTAATTAGCATGCCGAATATTACTTGGAATGTGAATTGGAACGAAATCGCCAATAGATAAGACCATTTTACAATTTGGGCCCAAGTTAGAAGCAGAGCCTAAGGTGTAAATTATCGATAGTCCATATCTCGGAAACTATAAGAGATAATGCAATTTGGCAACCGGCAATGTAATTAGCATGCCGAATATTACTTGGAATGTGAATTGGAACGAAATCGCCAATAGATAAGACCATTTTACAATTTGGGCCCAAGTTAGAAGCAGAGCCTAAGGTGTAAATTATCGATAGTCCATATCTCGGAAACTATAAGAGATAATGCAATTTGGCAACCGGCAATGTAATTAGCATGCCGAATATTACTTGGAATGTGAATTGGAACGAAATCGCCAATAGATAAGACCATTTTACAATTTGGGCCCAAGTTAGAAGCAGAGCCTAAGGTGTAAATTATCGATAGTCCATATCTCGGAAACTATAAAAGTTAATGCAATTTGGCAACCGGCAATGTAATTAGCATGCCGAATATTACTTGGAATGTGAATTGGAACGAAATCGCCAATAGATAAGACCATTTTACAATTTGGGCCCAAGTTAGAAGCAGAGCCTAAGGTGTAAATTATCGATAGTCCATATCTCGGAAACTATAAGAGATAATGCAATTTGGCAACCGGCAATGTAATTAGCATGCCGAATATTACTTGGAATGTGAATTGGAACGAAATCGCCAATAGATAAGACCATTTTACAATTTGGGCCCAAGTTAGAAGCAGAGACTAAGGTGTAAATTATCGATAGTCCATATCTCTTAAACTATAAGGGATAATGCAATTTCGCAAACGGCAATGTAATTAGCATGCCGAATATTACTTGGAATGTGAATTGGGACGAAATCGCCAATAGAGAAGACCATTTTACAATTTGGGCCCAAGTTAGAAGCAGAGCCTAAGGTGTAAATTATCGATAGTCCATATCTCGGAAACTATAAGAGATAATGCAATTTGGCAACCGGCAATGTAATTAGCATGCCGAATATTACTTGGAATGTGAATTGGAACGAAATCGCCAATAGATAAGACCATTTTACAATTTGGGCCCAAGTTAGAAGCAGAGCCTAAGGTGTAAATTATCGATAGTCCATATCTCGGAAACTATAAGAGATAATGCAATTTCGCAACCGGCAATGTAATTAGCATGCCGAATATTACTTGGAGTGTGAATTGGAACGAAATCGCCAATAGATAAGACCATTTTACAATTTGGGCCCAAGTTAGAAGCAGAGCCTAAGGTGTAAATTATCGATAGTCCATATCTCGGAAACTATAAGAGATAATGCAATTTGGCAACCGGCAATGTAATTAGCATGCCGAATATTACTTGGAATGTGAATTGGAACGAAATCGCCAATAGATAAGACCATTTTACAATTTGGGCCCAAGTTAGAAGCAGAGCCTAAGGTGTAAATTATCGATAGTCCATATCTCGGAAACTATAAGAGATAATGCAATTTGGCAACCGGCAATGTAATTAGCATGCCGAATATTACTTGGAATGTGAATTGGAACGAAATCGCCAATAGATAAGACCATTTTACAATTTGGGCCCAAGTTAGAAGCAGAGCCTAAGGTGTAAATTATCGATAGTCCATATCTCGGAAACTATAAGAGATAATGCAATTTGGCAACCGGCAATGTAATTAGCATGCCGAATATTGCTTGGAATGTGAATTGGAACGAAATCGCCAATAGATAAGACCATTTTACAATTTGGGCCCAAGTTAGAAGCAGAGCCTAAGGTGTAAATTATCGATAGTCCATATCTCGGAAACTATAAGAGATAATGCAATTTGGCAACAGGCAATGTAATTAGCATGCCGAATATTACTTGGAATGTGAATTGGAACGAAATCGCCAATAGGTAAGGCCATTTTACAATTTGGGCCCAAGTTAGAAGCAGAGCCTAAGGTGTAAATTATCGATAGTCCATATCTCGGAAACTATAAGAGATAATTCAATTTGGCAACCGGCAATGTAATTAGCATGCCGAATATTACTTGGAATGTGAATTGGAACGAAATCGCCAATAGATAAGACCATTTTACAATTTGGGCCCAAGTTAGAAGCAGAGCCTAAGGTGTAAATTATCGATAGTCCATATCTCGGAAACTATAAGAGATAATGCAATTTGGCAACCGGCAATGTAATTAGCATGCCGAATATTACTTGGAATGTGAATTGGAACGAAATCGCCAATAGATAAGACCATTTTACAATTTGGGCCCAAGTTAGAAGCCGAGCCTAAGGTGTAAATTATCGATAGTCCATATCTCGGAATCTATAAGAGATAATGCAATTTGGCAACCGGCAATGTAATTAGCATGCCGAATATTACTTGGAATGTGAATTGGAACGAAATCGCCAATAGGTAAGGCCATTTTACAATTTGGGCCCAAGTTAGAAGCAGAGCCTAAGGTGTAAATTATCGATAGTCCATATCTCGGAAACTATAAGAGATAATTCAATTTGGCAACCGGCAATGTAATTAGCATGCCGAATATTACTTGGAATGTGAATTGGAACGAAATCGCCAATAGATAAGACCATTTTACAATTTGGGCCTAAGTTAGAAGCAGAGCCTAAGGTGTAAATTATCGATAGTCCATATCTCGGAAACTATAAGAGATAATGCAATTTGGCAACCGGCAATGTAATTAGCATGCCGAATATTACTTGGAATGTGAATTGGAACGAAATCGCCAATAGATAAGACCATTTTACAATTTGGGCCCAAGTTAGAAGCAGAGCCTAAGGTGTAAATTATCGATAGTCCATATCTCGGAAACTATAAGAGATAATGCAATTTGGCAACCGGCAATGTAATTAGCATGCCGAATATTACTTGGAATGTGAATTGGAACGAAATCGCCAATAGATAAGACCATTTTACAATTTGGGCCCAAGTTAGAAGCAGAGCCTATGGTGTAAATTATCGATAGTCCATATCTCGGAAACTATAAGAGATAATGCAATTTGGTAACCGGCAATGTAATTAGCATGCCGAATATTACTTGGAATGTGAATTGGAACGAAATCCCCAATAGATAAGACCATTTTACAATTTGGGCCCAAGTTAGAAGCAGAGCCTAAGGTGTAAATTATCGATAGTCCATATCTCGGAAACTATAAGAGATAATGCAATTTGGCAACCGGCAATGTAATTAGCATGCCGAATATTACTTGGAATGTGAATTGGAACGAAATCGCCAATAGATAAGACCATTTTACAATTTGGGCCCAAGTTAGAAGCAGAGCCTAAGGTGTAAATTATCGATAGTCCATATCTCGGAAACTATAAGAGATAATGCAATTTGGCAACCGGCAATGTAATTAGCATGCCGAATATTACTTGGAATGTGAATTGGGACGAAATCGCCAATAGATAAGACCATTTTACAATTTGGGCCCAAGTTAGAAGCAGAGCCTAAGGTGTAAATTATTGATAGTCCATATCTCGGAAACTATAAGAGATAATGCAAATTCGCAACCGGCAATGTAATTAGCATGCCGAATATCACTTGGAATGTGAATTGGGACGAAATCGCCAATAGATAAGACCATTTTACAATTTGGGCATAAGTTAGAAGCAGAGC
Organism: Rhynchophorus ferrugineus; assembly: GCF_030347505.1. Lineage (NCBI taxonomy): Eukaryota > Metazoa > Arthropoda > Insecta > Coleoptera > Curculionidae > Rhynchophorus > Rhynchophorus ferrugineus. The sequence goes on along the minus strand of NW_027472606.1, from coordinate 109,661 downwards.
CTAAGGTGTAAATTATCGATAGTCCATATCTCGGAAACTATAAGAGATAATGCAATTTGGCAACCGGCAATGTAATTAGCATGCCGAATATTACTTGGAATGTGAATTGGAACGAAATCGCCAATAGATAAGACCATTTTACAATTTGGGCCCAAGTTAGAAGCAGAGCCTAAGGTGTAAATTATCGATAGTCCATATCTCGGAAACTATAAGAGATAATGCAATTTGGCAACCGGCAATGTAATTAGCATGCCGAATATTACTTGGAATGTGAATTGGAACGAAATCGCCAATAGGTAAGACCATTTTACAAATTGGGCCCAAGTTAGAAGCAGAGCCTAAGGTGTAAATTATCGATAGTCCATATCTCGGAAACTATAAGAGATAATTCAATTTGGCAACCGGCAATGTAATTAGCATGCCGAATATTACTTGGAATGTGAATTGGAACGAAATCGCCAATAGATAAGACCATTTTACAATTTGGGCCCAAGTTAGAAGCAGAGCCTAAGGTGTAAATTATCGATAGTCCATATCTCGGAAACTATAAGAGATAATGCAATTTGGCAACCGGCAATGTAATTAGCATGCCGAATATTACTTGGAATGTGAATTGGAACGAAATCGCCAATAGATAAGACCATTTTACAATTTGGGCCCAAGTTAGAAGCAGAGCCTAAGGTGTAAATTATCGATAGTCCATATCTCGGAAACTATAAGAGATAATGCAATTTGGCAACCGGCAATGTAATTAGCATGCCGAATATTACTTGGAATGTGAATTGCAACTAAATCGCCAATAGATAAGACCATTTTACAATTTGGGCCCAAGTTAGAAGCAGAGCCTAAGGTGTAAATTATCGATAGTCCATATCTCGGAAACTATAAGAGATAATGCAATTTGGCAACCGGCAATGTAATTAGCATGCCGAATATTACTTGGAATGTGAATTGGAACGAAATCGCCAATAGATAAGACCATTTTACAATTTGGGCCCAAGTTAGAAGCAGAGCCTAAGGTGTAAATTATCGATAGTCCATATCTCGGAAACTATAAGAGATAATGCAATTTCGTAACCGGCAATGTAATTAGCATGCCGAATATCACTTGGAATGTGAATTGGGACGAAATCGCCAATAGATAAGACCATTTTACAATTTGGGCCCAAGTTAGAAGCAGAGCCTAAGGTGTAAATTATCGATAGTCCATATCTCGGAAACTATAAGAGATAATGCAATTTGGCAACCGGCAATGTAATTAGCATGCCGAATATTACTTGGAATGTGAATTGGAACGAAATCGCCAATAGATAAGACCATTTTACAATTTGGGCCCAAGTTAGAAGCAGAGCCTAAGGTGTAAATTATCGATAGCCCATATCTCGGAAACTATAAGAGATAATGCAATTTGGCAACCGGCAATGTAATTAGCATGCCGAATATTACTTGGAATGTGAATTGGAACGAAATCGCCAATAGATAAGACCATTTTACAATTTGGGCCCAAGTTAGAAGCAGAGCCTAAGGTGTAAATTATCGATAGTCCATATCTCGGAAACTATAAGAGATAATGCAATTTGGCAACCGGCAATGTAATTAGCATGCCGAATATTACTTGGAATGTGAATTGCAACTAAATCGCCAATAGATAAGACCATTTTACAATTTGGGCCCAAGTTAGAAGCAGAGCCTAAGGTGTAAATTATCGATAGTCCATATCTCGGAAACAATAAGAGATAATGCAATTTGGCAACCGGCAATGTAATTAGCATGCCGAATATTACTTGGAATGTGAATTGGAACGAAATCGCCAATAGATAAGACCATTTTACAATTTGGGCCCAAGTTAGAAGCAGAGCCTAGGGTGTAAATTATCGATAGTCCATATCTCGGAAACTATAAGAGATAATGCAATTTGGCAACCGGCAATGTAATTAGCATGCCGAATATTACTTGGAATGTGAATTGGAACGAAATCGCCAATAGATAAGACCATTTTACAATTTGGGCCCAAGTTAGAAGCAGAGCCTAAGGTGTAAATTATCGATAGTCCATATCTCGGAAACTATAAGAGATAATGCAATTTGGCAACCGGCAATGTAATTAGCATGCCGAATATTACTTGAAATGTGAATTGGAACGAAATCGCCAATAGATAAGACCATTTTACAATTTGGGCCCAAGTTAGAAGCAGAGCCTAAGGTGTAAATTATTGATAGTCCATATCTCGGAAACTATAAGAGATAATGCAATTTCGCAACCGGCAATGTAATTAGCATGCCGAATATCACTTGGAATGTGAATTGGGACGAAATCGCCAATAGATAAGACCATTTTACAATTTGGGCCCAAGTTAGAAGCAGAGCCTAAGGTGTAAATAATCGATAGTCCATATCTCGGAAACTATAAGAGATAATGCAATTTGGCAACCGGCAATGTAATTAGCATGCCGAATATTACTTGGAATGTGAATTGGAACGAAATCGCCAATAGATAAGACCATTTTACAATTTGGGCCCAAGTTAGAAGCAGAGCCTAAGGTGTAAATTATCGATAGTCCATATCTCGGAAACTATAAGAGATAATGCAATTTGGCAACCGGCAATGTAATTAGCATGCCGAATATTACTTGGAATGTGAATTGGAACGAAATCGCCAATAGATAAGACCATTTTACAATTTGGGCCCAAGTTAGAAGCAGAGCCTAAGGTGTAAATTATCGATAGTCCATATCTCGGAAACTATAAGAGATAATGCAATTTCGCAACCGGCAGTGTAATTAGCATGCCGAATATTACTTGGAGTGTGAATTGGAACGAAATCGCCAATAGATAAGACCATTTTACAATTTGGGCCCAAGTTAGAAGCAGAGCCTAAGGTGTAAATTATCGATGGTCCATATCTCGTAAACTATAAGAGATAATGCAATTTGGCAACCGGCAATGTAATTAGCATGCCGAATATTACTTGGAATGTGAATTGGAACGAAATCGCCAATAGATAAGACCATTTTACAATTTGGGCCCAAGTTAGAAGCAGAGCCTAAGGTGTAAATTATCGATAGTCCATATCTCGGAAACTATAAGAGATAATGCAATTTGGCAACCGGCAATGTAATTAGCATGCCGAATATTACTTGGAATGTGAATTGCAACTAAATCGCCAATAGATAAGGCCATTTTACAATTTGGGCCCAAGTTAGAAGCAGAGCCTAAGGTGTAAATTATCGATAGTCCATATCTCGGAAACTATAAGAGATAATGCAATTTCGTAACCGGCAATGTAATTAGCATGCCGAATATCACTTGGAATGTGAATTGGGACGAAATCGCCAATAGATAAGGCCATTTTACAATTTGGGCCCAAGTTAGAAGCAGAGCCTAAGGTGTAAATTATCGATTGTCCATATCTCGGAAACTATAAGAGATAATGCAATTTGGCAACCGGCAATGTAATTAGCATGCCGAATATTACTTGGAATGTGAATTGGAACGAAATCGCCAATAGATAAGACCATTTTACAATTTGGGCCCAAGTTAGAAGCAGAGCCTAAGGTGTAAATTATTGATAGTCCATATCTCGGAAACTATAAGAGATAATGCAATTTCGCAACCGGCAATGTAATTAGCATGCCGAATATCACTTGGAATGTGAATTGGGACGAAATCGCCAATAGATAAGACCATTTTACAATTTGGGCCCAAGTTAGAAGCAGAGCCTAAGGTGTAAATTATCGATAGTCCATATCTCGGAAACTATAAGAGATAATGCAATTTGGCAACCGGCAATGTAATTAGCATGCCGAATATTACTTGGAATGTGAATTGGAACGAAATCGCCAATAGATAAGACCATTTTACAATTTGGGCCCAAGTTAGAAGCAGAGCCTAAAGTGTAAATTATCGATAGTCCATATCTCGGAAACTATAAGAGATAATGCAATTTGGCAACCGGCAATGTAATTAGCATGCCGAATATTACTTGGAATGTGAATTGGAACGAAATCGCCAATAGGTAAGACCATTTTACAATTTGGGCCCAAGTTAGAAGCAGAGCCTAAGGTGTAAATTATCGATAGTCCATATCTCGGAAACTATAAGAGATAATGCAATTTGGCAACCGGCAATGTAATTAGCATGCCGAATATTACTTGGAATGTGAATTGGAACGAAATCGCCAATAGATAAGACCATTTTACAATTTGGGCCCAAGTTAGAAGCAGAGCCTAAGGTGTAAATTATTGATAGTCCATATCTCGGAAACTATAAGAGATAATGCAATTTCGCAACCGGCAATGTAATTAGCATGCCGAATATCACTTGGAATGTGAATTGGGACGAAATCGCCAATAGATAAGACCATTTTACAATTTGGGCCCAAGTTAGAAGCAGAGCCTAAGGTGTAAATAATCGATAGTCCATATCTCGGAAACTATAAGAGATAATGCAATTTGGCAACCGGCAATGTAATTAGCATGCCGAATATTACTTGGAATGTGAATTGGAACGAAATCGCCAATAGATAAGACCATTTTACAATTTGGGCCCAAGTTAGAAGCAGAGCCTAAGGTGTAAATTATCGATAGTCCATATCTCGGAAACTATAAGAGATAATGCAATTTGGCAACCGGCAATGTAATTAGCATGCCGAATATTACTTGGAATGTGAATTGGAACGAAATCGCCAATAGATAAGACCATTTTACAATTTGGGCCCAAGTTAGAAGCAGAGCCTAAGGTGTAAATTATCGATAGTCCATATCTCGGAAACTATAAGAGATAATGCAATTTCGCAACCGGCAGTGTAATTAGCATGCCGAATATTACTTGGAGTGTGAATTGGAACGAAATCGCCAATAGATAAGACCATTTTACAATTTGGGCCCAAGTTAGAAGCAGAGCCTAAGGTGTAAATTATCGATGGTCCATATCTCGTAAACTATAAGAGATAATGCAATTTGGCAACCGGCAATGTAATTAGCATGCCGAATATTACTTGGAATGTGAATTGGAACGAAATCGCCAATAGATAAGACCATTTTACAATTTGGGCCCAAGTTAGAAGCAGAGCCTAAGGTGTAAATTATCGATAGTCCATATCTCGGAAACTATAAGAGATAATGCAATTTGGCAACCGGCAATGTAATTAGCATGCCGAATATTACTTGGAATGTGAATTGCAACTAAATCGCCAATAGATAAGACCATTTTACAATTTGGGCCCAAGTTAGAAGCAGAGCCTAAGGTGTAAATTATCGATAGTCCATATCTCGGAAACTATAAGAGATAATGCAATTTGGCAACCGGCAATGTAATTAGCATGCCGAATATTACTTGGAATGTGAATTGGAACGAAATCGCCAATAGATAAGACCATTTTACAATTTGGGCCCAAGTTAGTAGCAGAGCCTAAGGTGTAAATTATCGATAGTCCATATCTCGGAAACTATAAGAGATAATGCAATTTCGCAACCGGCAATGTAATTAGCATGCCGAATATCACTTGGTATGTGAATTGGGACGAAATAGCCAATAGATAAGACCATTTTACAATTTGGGCCCAAGTTAGAAGCAGAGCCTAAAGTGTAAATTATCGATAGTCCATATCTCGGAAACTATAAGAGATAATGCAATTTGGCAACCGGCAATGTAATTAGCATGCCGAATATTACTTGGAATGTGAATTGGAACGAAATCGCCAATAGGTAAGACCATTTTACAATTTGGGCCCAAGTTAGAAGCAGAGCCTAAGGTGTAAATTATCGATAGTCCATATCTCGGAAACTATAAGAGATAATGCAATTTGGCAACCGGCAATGTAATTAGCATGCCGAATATTACTTGGAATGTGAATTGGAACGAAATCGCCAATAGATAAGACCATTTTACAATTTGGGCCCAAGTTAGAAGCAGAGCCTAAGGTGTAAATTATTGATAGTCCATATCTCGGAAACTATAAGAGATAATGCAATTTCGCAACCGGCAATGTAATTAGCATGCCGAATATCACTTGGAATGTGAATTGGGACGAAATCGCCAATAGATAAGACCATTTTACAATTTGGGCCCAAGTTAGAAGCAGAGCCTAAGGTGTAAATAATCGATAGTCCATATCTCGGAAACTATAAGAGATAATGCAATTTGGCAACCGGCAATGTAATTAGCATGCCGAATATTACTTGGAATGTGAATTGGAACGAAATCGCCAATAGATAAGACCATTTTACAATTTGGGCCCAAGTTAGAAGCAGAGCCTAAGGTGTAAATTATCGATAGTCCATATCTCGGAAACTATAAGAGATAATGCAATTTGGCAACCGGCAATGTAATTAGCATGCCGAATATTACTTGGAATGTGAATTGGAACGAAATCGCCAATAGATAAGACCATTTTACAATTTGGGCCCAAGTTAGAAGCAGAGCCTAAGGTGTAAATTATCGATAGTCCATATCTCGGAAACTATAAGAGATAATGCAATTTCGCAACCGGCAGTGTAATTAGCATGCCGAATATTACTTGGAGTGTGAATTGGAACGAAATCGCCAATAGATAAGACCATTTTACAATTTGGGCCCAAGTTAGAAGCAGAGCCTAAGGTGTAAATTATCGATGGTCCATATCTCGTAAACTATAAGAGATAATGCAATTTGGCAACCGGCAATGTAATTAGCATGCCGAATATTACTTGGAATGTGAATTGGAACGAAATCGCCAATAGATAAGACCATTTTACAATTTGGGCCCAAGTTAGAAGCAGAGCCTAAGGTGTAAATTATCGATAGTCCATATCTCGGAAACTATAAGAGATAATGCAATTTGGCAACCGGCAATGTAATTAGCATGCCGAATATTACTTGGAATGTGAATTGCAACTAAATCGCCAATAGATAAGACCATTTTACAATTTGGGCCCAAGTTAGAAGCAGAGCCTAAGGTGTAAATTATCGATAGTCCATATCTCGGAAACTATAAGAGATAATGCAATTTGGCAACCGGCAATGTAATTAGCATGCCGAATATTACTTGGAATGTGAATTGGAACGAAATCGCCAATAGATAAGACCATTTTACAATTTGGGCCCAAGTTAGTAGCAGAGCCTAAGGTGTAAATTATCGATAGTCCATATCTCGGAAACTATAAGAGATAATGCAATTTCGCAACCGGCAATGTAATTAGCATGCCGAATATCACTTGGTATGTGAATTGGGACGAAATAGCCAATAGATAAGACCATTTTACAATTTGGGCCCAAGTTAGAAGCAGAGCCTAAGGTGTAAATTATCGATAGTCCATATCTCGGAAACTATAAGAGATAATTCAATTTGGCAACCGGCAATGTAATTAGCATGCCGAATATTACTTGGAATGTGAATTGGAACGAAATCGCCAATAGATAAGACCATTTTACAATTTGGGCCCAAGTTAGAAGCAGAGCCTAAGGTGTAAATTATCGATAGTCCATATCTCGGAAACTATAAGAGATAATGCAATTTGGCAACCGGCAATGTAATTAGCATGCCGAATATTACTTGGAATGTGAATTGGAACGAAATCGCCAATAGATAAGACCATTTTACAATTTGGGCCCAAGTTAGAAGCAGAGCCTAAGGTGTAAATTATCGATAGTCCATATCTCGGAAACTATAAGAGATAATGCAATTTGGCAACCGGCAATGTAATTAGCATGCCGAATATTACTTGGAATATGAATTGGAACGAAATCGCCAATAGATAAGACCATTTTACAATTTGGGCCCAAGTTAGAAGCAGAGCCTATGGTGTAAATTATCGATAGTCCATATCTCGGAAACTATAAGAGATAATGCAATTTGGCAACCGGCAATGTAATTAGCATGCCGAATATTACTTGGAATGTGAATTGGAACGAAATCGCCAATAGATAAGACCATTTTACAATTTGGGCCCAAGTTAGAAGCAGAGCCTAAGGTGTAAATTATCGATAGTCGATATCTCGGAAACTATAAGAGTTAATGCAATTTGGCAACCGGCAATGTAATTAGCATGCCGAATATTACTTGGAATGTGAATTGGAACGAAATCGCCAATAGATAAGACCATTTTACAATTTGGGCCCAAGTTAGAAGCAGAGCCTAAGGTGTAAATTATCGATAGTCCATATCTCGGAAACTATAAGAGATAATGCAATTTGGCAACATGCAATGTAATTAGAATGCCGAATATTACTTATAATGTGAATTGGAACGAAATCGCCAATAGATAAGACCATTTTACAATTTGGGCCCAAGTTAGAAGCAGAGCCTAAGGTGTAAATTATCGATAGTCCATATCTCTGAAACTATAAGAGATAATGCAATTTCGCAAACGGCAATGTAATTAGCATGCCGAATATTACTTGGAATGTGAATTGGGACGAAATCGCCAATAGAGAAGACCATTTTACAATTTGGGCCCAAGTTAGAAGCAGAGCCTAAGGTGTAAATTATCGATAGTCCATATCTCGGAAACTATAAGAGATAATGCAATTTGGCAACCGGCAATGTAATTAGCATGCCGAATATTACTTGGAATGTGAATTGGAACGAAATCGCCAATAGATAAGACCATTTTACAATTTGGGCCCAAGTTAGAAGCAGAGCCTAAGGTGTAAATTATCGATAGTCCATATCTCGGAAACTATAAGAGATAATGCAATTTGGCAACCGGCAATGTAATTAGCATGCCGAATATTACTTGGAATGTGAATTGGAACGAAATCGCCAATAGATAAGACCATTTTACAATTTGGGCCCAAGTTAGAAGCAGAGCCTAAGGTGTAAATTATCGATTGTCCATATCTCGGAAACTATAAGAGATAATGCAATTTGGCAACCGGCAATGTAATTAGCATGCCGAATATTACTTGGAATGTGAATTGGAACGAAATCGCCAATAGATAAGGCCATTTTACAATTTGGGCCCAAGTTAGAAGCAGAGCCTAAGGTGTAAATTATCGATAGTCCATATCTCGGAAACTATAAGAGATAATGCAATTTGGCAACCGGCAATGTAATTAGCATGCCGAATATTACTTGGAGTGTGAATTGGAACGAAATCGCCAATAGGTAAGACCATTTTACAATTTGGGCCCAAGTTAGAAGCAGAGCCTAAGGTGTAAATTATCGATAGTCCATATCTCGGAAACTATAAGAGATAATGCAATTTGACAACCGGCAATGTAATTAGCATGCCGAATATTACTTGGAATGTGAATTGGAACGAAATCGCCAATAGATAAGACCATTTTACAATTTGGGCCCAAGTTAGAAGCAGAGCCTAAGGTGTAAATTATCGATAGTCCATATCTCGGAAACTATAAGAGATAATGCAATTTGGCAACCGGCAATGTAATTAGCATGCCGAATATTACTTGGAATGTGAATTGGAACGAAATCGCCAATAGATAAGACCATTTTACAATTTGGGCCCAAGTTAGAAGCAGAGCCTAAATTGTAAATTATTGATAGTCCATATCTCGGAAACTATAAGAGATAATGCAATTTCGCAACCGGCAATGTAATTAGCATGCCGAATATCACTTGGAATGTGAATTGGGACGAAATCGCCAATAGATAAGACCATTTTACAATTTGGGCCCAAGTTAGAAGCAGAGCCTAAGGTGTAAATTATCGATAGTCCATATCTCGGAAACTATAAGAGATAATGCAATTTGGCAACCGGCAATGTAATTAGCATGCCGAATATTACTTGGAATGTGAATTGGAACGAAATCGCCAATAGATAAGACCATTTTACAATTTGGGCCCAAGTTAGAAGCAGAGCCTAAAGTGTAAATTATCGATAGTCCATATCTCGGAAACTATAAGAGATAATGCAATTTGGCAACCGGCAATGTAATTAGCATGCCGAATATTACTTGGAATGTGAATTGGAACGAAATCGCCAATAGATAAGACCATTTTACAATTTGGGCCCAAGTTAGAAGCAGAGCCTAAGGTGTAAATTATCGATAGTCCATATCTCGGAAACTATAAGAGATAATGCAATTTGGCAACCGGCAATGTAATTAGCATGCCGAATATTACTTGGAATGTGAATTGGAACGAAATCGCCAATAGATAAGACCATTTTACAATTTGGGCCCAAGTTATAAGCAGAGCCTATGGTGTAAATTATCGATAGTCCATATCTCGGAAACTATAAGAGATAATGCAATTTGGCAACCGGCAATGTAATTAGCATGCCGAATATTACTTGAAATGTGAATTGGAACGAAATCGCTAATAGATAAGACCATTTTACAATTTGGGCCCAAGTTAGAAGCAGAGCCTAAGGTGTAAATTATCGATAGTCCATATCACGGAAACTATAAGAGTTAATGCAATTTGGCAAACGGCAATGTAATTAGCATGCCGAATATTACTTGGAATGTGAATTGGAACGAAATCGCCAATAGATAAGACCATTTTACAATTTGGGCCCAAGTTAGAAGCAGAGCCTAAGGTGTAAATTATCGATAGTCCATATCTCGGAAACTATAAGAGATAATGCAATTTGGCAACCGGCAATGTAATTAGCATGCCGAATATTACTTGGAATGTGAATTGGAACGAAATCGCCAATAGGTAAGACCATTTTACAATTTGGGCCCAAGTTAGAAGCAGAGCCTAAGGTGTAAATTATCGATAGTCCATATCTCGGAAACTATAAGAGATAATGCAATTTGGCAACCGGCAATGTAATTAGCATGCCGAATATCACTTGGAATGTGAATTGGAACGAAATCGCCAATAGGTAAGACCATTTTACAATTTGGGCCCAAGTTAGAAGCAGAGCCTAAGGTGTAAATTATCGATAGTCCATATCTCGGAAACTATAAGAGATAATTCAATTTGGCAACCGGCAATGTAATTAGCATGCCGAATATTACTTGGAATGTGAATTGGAACGAAATCGCCAATAGATAAGACCATTTTACAATTTGGGCCCAAGTTAGAAGCAGAGCCTAAGGTGTAAATTATCGATAGTCCATATCTCGGAAACTATAAGAGATAATGCAATTTGGCAACCGGCAATGTAATTAGCATGCCGAATATTACTTGGAATGTGAATTGGAACGAAATCGCCAATAGATAAGACCATTTTACAATTTGGGCCCAAGTTAGAAGCAGAGCCTAAGGTGTAAATTATCGATAGTCCATATCTCGGAAACTATAAGAGATAATGCAATTTGGCAACCGGCAATGTAATTAGCATGCCGAATATTACTTGGAATGTGAATTGGAACGAAATCGCCAATAGATAAGACCATTTTACAATTTGGGCCCAAGTTAGAAGCAGAGCCTAAGGTGTAAATTATCGATAGTCCATATCTCGGAAACTATAAAAGTTAATGCAATTTGGCAACCGGCAATGTAATTAGCATGCCGAATATTACTTGGAATGTGAATTGGAACGAAATCGCCAATAGATAAGACCATTTTACAATTTGGGCCCAAGTTAGAAGCAGAGCCTAAGGTGTAAATTATCGATAGTCCATATCTCGGAAACTATAAGAGATAATGCAATTTGGCAACCGGCAATGTAATTAGCATGCCGAATATTACTTGGAATGTGAATTGGAACGAAATCGCCAATAGATAAGACCATTTTACAATTTGGGCCCAAGTTAGAAGCAGAGACTAAGGTGTAAATTATCGATAGTCCATATCTCTTAAACTATAAGGGATAATGCAATTTCGCAAACGGCAATGTAATTAGCATGCCGAATATTACTTGGAATGTGAATTGGGACGAAATCGCCAATAGAGAAGACCATTTTACAATTTGGGCCCAAGTTAGAAGCAGAGCCTAAGGTGTAAATTATCGATAGTCCATATCTCGGAAACTATAAGAGATAATGCAATTTGGCAACCGGCAATGTAATTAGCATGCCGAATATTACTTGGAATGTGAATTGGAACGAAATCGCCAATAGATAAGACCATTTTACAATTTGGGCCCAAGTTAGAAGCAGAGCCTAAGGTGTAAATTATCGATAGTCCATATCTCGGAAACTATAAGAGATAATGCAATTTCGCAACCGGCAATGTAATTAGCATGCCGAATATTACTTGGAGTGTGAATTGGAACGAAATCGCCAATAGATAAGACCATTTTACAATTTGGGCCCAAGTTAGAAGCAGAGCCTAAGGTGTAAATTATCGATAGTCCATATCTCGGAAACTATAAGAGATAATGCAATTTGGCAACCGGCAATGTAATTAGCATGCCGAATATTACTTGGAATGTGAATTGGAACGAAATCGCCAATAGATAAGACCATTTTACAATTTGGGCCCAAGTTAGAAGCAGAGCCTAAGGTGTAAATTATCGATAGTCCATATCTCGGAAACTATAAGAGATAATGCAATTTGGCAACCGGCAATGTAATTAGCATGCCGAATATTACTTGGAATGTGAATTGGAACGAAATCGCCAATAGATAAGACCATTTTACAATTTGGGCCCAAGTTAGAAGCAGAGCCTAAGGTGTAAATTATCGATAGTCCATATCTCGGAAACTATAAGAGATAATGCAATTTGGCAACCGGCAATGTAATTAGCATGCCGAATATTGCTTGGAATGTGAATTGGAACGAAATCGCCAATAGATAAGACCATTTTACAATTTGGGCCCAAGTTAGAAGCAGAGCCTAAGGTGTAAATTATCGATAGTCCATATCTCGGAAACTATAAGAGATAATGCAATTTGGCAACAGGCAATGTAATTAGCATGCCGAATATTACTTGGAATGTGAATTGGAACGAAATCGCCAATAGGTAAGGCCATTTTACAATTTGGGCCCAAGTTAGAAGCAGAGCCTAAGGTGTAAATTATCGATAGTCCATATCTCGGAAACTATAAGAGATAATTCAATTTGGCAACCGGCAATGTAATTAGCATGCCGAATATTACTTGGAATGTGAATTGGAACGAAATCGCCAATAGATAAGACCATTTTACAATTTGGGCCCAAGTTAGAAGCAGAGCCTAAGGTGTAAATTATCGATAGTCCATATCTCGGAAACTATAAGAGATAATGCAATTTGGCAACCGGCAATGTAATTAGCATGCCGAATATTACTTGGAATGTGAATTGGAACGAAATCGCCAATAGATAAGACCATTTTACAATTTGGGCCCAAGTTAGAAGCCGAGCCTAAGGTGTAAATTATCGATAGTCCATATCTCGGAATCTATAAGAGATAATGCAATTTGGCAACCGGCAATGTAATTAGCATGCCGAATATTACTTGGAATGTGAATTGGAACGAAATCGCCAATAGGTAAGGCCATTTTACAATTTGGGCCCAAGTTAGAAGCAGAGCCTAAGGTGTAAATTATCGATAGTCCATATCTCGGAAACTATAAGAGATAATTCAATTTGGCAACCGGCAATGTAATTAGCATGCCGAATATTACTTGGAATGTGAATTGGAACGAAATCGCCAATAGATAAGACCATTTTACAATTTGGGCCCAAGTTAGAAGCAGAGCCTAAGGTGTAAATTATCGATAGTCCATATCTCGGAAACTATAAGAGATAATGCAATTTGGCAACCGGCAATGTAATTAGCATGCCGAATATTACTTGGAATGTGAATTGGAACGAAATCGCCAATAGATAAGACCATTTTACAATTTGGGCCCAAGTTAGAAGCAGAGCCTAAGGTGTAAATTATCGATAGTCCATATCTCGGAAACTATAAGAGATAATGCAATTTGGCAACCGGCAATGTAATTAGCATGCCGAATATTACTTGGAATGTGAATTGGAACGAAATCGCCAATAGATAAGACCATTTTACAATTTGGGCCCAAGTTAGAAGCAGAGCCTATGGTGTAAATTATCGATAGTCCATATCTCGGAAACTATAAGAGATAATGCAATTTGGTAACCGGCAATGTAATTAGCATGCCGAATATTACTTGGAATGTGAATTGGAACGAAATCCCCAATAGATAAGACCATTTTACAATTTGGGCCCAAGTTAGAAGCAGAGCCTAAGGTGTAAATTATCGATAGTCCATATCTCGGAAACTATAAGAGATAATGCAATTTGGCAACCGGCAATGTAATTAGCATGCCGAATATTACTTGGAATGTGAATTGGAACGAAATCGCCAATAGATAAGACCATTTTACAATTTGGGCCCAAGTTAGAAGCAGAGCCTAAGGTGTAAATTATCGATAGTCCATATCTCGGAAACTATAAGAGATAATGCAATTTGGCAACCGGCAATGTAATTAGCATGCCGAATATTACTTGGAATGTGAATTGGAACGAAATCGCCAATAGATAAGACCATTTTACAATTTGGGCCCAAGTTAGAAGCAGAGCCTAAGGTGTAAATTATTGATAGTCCATATCTCGGAAACTATAAGAGATAATGCAAATTCGCAACCGGCAATGTAATTAGCATGCCGAATATCACTTGGAATGTGAATTGGGACGAAATCGCCAATAGATAAGACCATTTTACAATTTGGGCCCAAGTTAGAAGCAGAGCCTAAGGTGTAAATTATCGATAGTCCATATCTCGGAAACTATAAGAGATAATGCAATTTGGCAACCGGCAATGTAATTAGCATGCCGAATATTACTTGGAATGTGAATTGGAACGAAATCGCCAATAGATAAGACCATTTTACAATTTGGGCCCAAGTTAGAAGCAGAGCCTAAGGTGTAAATTATCGATAGTCCATATCTCGGAAACTATAAGAGATAATGCAATTTGGCAACCGGCAATGTAATTAGCATGCCGAATATTACTTGGAATGTGAATTGGAACGAAATCGCCAATAGGTAAGACCATTTTACAAATTGGGCCCAAGTTAGAAGCAGAGCCTAAGGTGTAAATTATCGATAGTCCATATCTCGGAAACTAAAGAGATAATTCAATTTGGCAACCGGCAATGTAATTAGCATGCCGAATATTACTTGGAATGTGAATTGGAACGAAATCGCCAATAGATAAGACCATTTTACAATTTGGGCCCAAGTTAGAAGCAGAGCCTAAGGTGTAAATTATCGATAGTCCATATCTCGGAAACTATAAGAGATAATGCAATTTGGCAACCGGCAATGTAATTAGCATGCCGAATATTACTTGGAATGTGAATTGGAACGAAATCGCCAATAGATAAGACCATTTTACAATTTGGGCCCAAGTTAGAAGCAGAGCCTAAGGTGTAAATTATCGATAGTCCATATTTCGGAAACTATAAGAGATAATGCAATTTGGCAACCGGCAATGTAATTAGCATGCCGAATATTACTTGGAATGTGAATTGCAACTAAATCGCCAATAGATAAGACCATTTTACAATTTGGGCCCAAGTTAGAAGCAGAGCCTAAGGTGTAAATTATCGATAGTCCATATCTCGGAAACTATAAGAGATAATGCAATTTGGCAACCGGCAATGTAATTAGCATGCCGAATATTACTTGGAATGTGAATTGGAACGAAATCGCCAATAGATAAGACCATTTTACAATTTGGGCCCAAGTTAGAAGCAGAGCCTAAGGTGTAAATTATCGATAGTCCATATCTCGGAAACTATAAGAGATAATGCAATTTCGTAACCGGCAATGTAATTAGCATGCCGAATATCACTTGGAATGTGAATTGGGACGAAATCGCCAATAGATAAGACCATTTTACAATTTGGGCCCAAGTTAGAAGCAGAGCCTAAGGTGTAAATTATCGATAGTCCATATCTCGGAAACTATAAGAGATAATGCAATTTCGCAACCGGCAGTGTAATTAGCATGCCGAATATTACTTGGAGTGTGAATTGGAACGAAATCGCCAATAGATAAGACCATTTTACAATTTGGGCCCAAGTTAGAAGCAGAGCCTAAGGTGTAAATTATCGATAGTCCATATCTCGGAAACTATAAGAGATAATGCAATTTGGCAACCGGCAATGTAATTAGCATGCCGAATATTACTTGGAGTGTGAATTGGAACGAAATCGCCAATAGATAAGACCATTTTACAATTTGGGCCCAAGTTAGAAGCAGAGCCTAAGGTGTAAATTATCGATAGTCCATATCTCGGAAACTATAAGAGATAATGCAATTTGGCAACCGGCAATGTAATTAGCATGCCGAATATTACTTGGAATGTGAATTGCAACTAAATCGCCAATAGATAAGACCATTTTACAATTTGGGCCCAAGTTAGAAGCAGAGCCTAAGGTGTAAATTATCGATAGTCCATATCTCGGAAACTATAAGAGATAATGCAATTTCGCAACCGGCAGTGTAATTAGCATGCCGAATATTACTTGGAGTGTGAATTGGAACGAAATCGCCAATAGATAAGACCATTTTACAATTTGGGCCCAAGTTAGAAGCAGAGCCTAAGGTGTAAATTATCGATGGTCCATATCTCGTAAACTATAAG
This sequence comes from Rhynchophorus ferrugineus, assembly GCF_030347505.1. Classification (NCBI taxonomy): domain Eukaryota; kingdom Metazoa; phylum Arthropoda; class Insecta; order Coleoptera; family Curculionidae; genus Rhynchophorus; species Rhynchophorus ferrugineus. The sequence continues at coordinate 93,225 of NW_027472606.1, read as the reverse complement.
AGATAATGCAATTTGGCAACCGGCAATGTAATTAGCATGCCGAATATTACTTGGAATGTGAATTGGAACGAAATCGCCAATAGATAAGACCATTTTACAATTTGGGCCCAAGTTAGAAGCAGAGCCTAAGGTGTAAATTATCGATAGTCCATATCTCGGAAACTATAAGAGATAATGCAATTTGGCAACCGGCAATGTAATTAGCATGCCGAATATTACTTGGAATGTGAATTGCAACTAAATCGCCAATAGATAAGACCATTTTACAATTTGGGCCCAAGTTAGAAGCAGAGCCTAAGGTGTAAATTATCGATAGTCCATATCTCGGAAACTATAAGAGATAATGCAATTTGGCAACCGGCAATGTAATTAGCATGCCGAATATTACTTGGAATGTGAATTGGAACGAAATCGCCAATAGATAAGACCATTTTACAATTTGGGCCCAAGTTAGTAGCAGAGCCTAAGGTGTAAATTATCGATAGTCCATATCTCGGAAACTATAAGAGATAATGCAATTTCGCAACCGGCAATGTAATTAGCATGCCGAATATCACTTGGTATGTGAATTGGGACGAAATAGCCAATAGATAAGACCATTTTACAATTTGGGCCCAAGTTAGAAGCAGAGCCTAAGGTGTAAATTATCGATAGTCCATATCTCGGAAACTATAAGAGATAATTCAATTTGGCAACCGGCAATGTAATTAGCATGCCGAATATTACTTGGAATGTGAATTGGAACGAAATCGCCAATAGATAAGACCATTTTACAATTTGGGCCCAAGTTAGAAGCAGAGCCTAAGGTGTAAATTATCGATAGTCCATATCTCGGAAACTATAAGAGATAATGCAATTTGGCAACCGGCAATGTAATTAGCATGCCGAATATTACTTGGAATGTGAATTGGAACGAAATCGCCAATAGATAAGACCATTTTACAATTTGGGCCCAAGTTAGAAGCAGAGCCTAAGGTGTAAATTATCGATAGTCCATATCTCGGAAACTATAAGAGATAATGCAATTTGGCAACCGGCAATGTAATTAACATGCCGAATATTACTTGGAATATGAATTGGAACGAAATCGCCAATAGATAAGACCATTTTACAATTTGGGCCCAAGTTAGAAGCAGAGCCTATGGTGTAAATTATCGATAGTCCATATCTCGGAAACTATAAGAGATAATGCAATTTGGCAACCGGCAATGTAATTAGCATGCCGAATATTACTTGGAATGTGAATTGGAACGAAATCGCCAATAGATAAGACCATTTTACAATTTGGGCCCAAGTTAGAAGCAGAGCCTAAGGTGTAAATTATCGATAGTCGATATCTCGGAAACTATAAGAGTTAATGCAATTTGGCAACCGGCAATGTAATTAGCATGCCGAATATTACTTGGAATGTGAATTGGAACGAAATCGCCAATAGATAAGACCATTTTACAATTTGGGCCCAAGTTAGAAGCAGAGCCTAAGGTGTAAATTATCGATAGTCCATATCTCGGAAACTATAAGAGATAATGCAATTTGGCAACATGCAATGTAATTAGAATGCCGAATATTACTTATAATGTGAATTGGAACGAAATCGCCAATAGATAAGACCATTTTACAATTTGGGCCCAAGTTAGAAGCAGAGCCTAAGGTGTAAATTATCGATAGTCCATATCTCTGAAACTATAAGAGATAATGCAATTTCGCAAACGGCAATGTAATTAGCATGCCGAATATTACTTGGAATGTGAATTGGGACGAAATCGCCAATAGAGAAGACCATTTTACAATTTGGGCCCAAGTTAGAAGCAGAGCCTAAGGTGTAAATTATCGATAGTCCATATCTCGGAAACTATAAGAGATAATGCAATTTGGCAACCGGCAATGTAATTAGCATGCCGAATATTACTTGGAATGTGAATTGGAACGAAATCGCCAATAGATAAGACCATTTTACAATTTGGGCCCAAGTTAGAAGCAGAGCCTAAGGTGTAAATTATCGATAGTCCATATCTCGGAAACTATAAGAGATAATGCAATTTGGCAACCGGCAATGTAATTAGCATGCCGAATATTACTTGGAATGTGAATTGGAACGAAATCGCCAATAGATAAGACCATTTTACAATTTGGGCCCAAGTTAGAAGCAGAGCCTAAGGTGTAAATTATCGATTGTCCATATCTCGGAAACTATAAGAGATAATGCAATTTGGCAACCGGCAATGTAATTAGCATGCCGAATATTACTTGGAATGTGAATTGGAACGAAATCGCCAATAGATAAGGCCATTTTACAATTTGGGCCCAAGTTAGAAGCAGAGCCTAAGGTGTAAATTATCGATAGTCCATATCTCGGAAACTATAAGAGATAATGCAATTTGGCAACCGGCAATGTAATTAGCATGCCGAATATTACTTGGAGTGTGAATTGGAACGAAATCGCCAATAGGTAAGACCATTTTACAATTTGGGCCCAAGTTAGAAGCAGAGCCTAAGGTGTAAATTATCGATAGTCCATATCTCGGAAACTATAAGAGATAATGCAATTTGACAACCGGCAATGTAATTAGCATGCCGAATATTACTTGGAATGTGAATTGGAACGAAATCGCCAATAGATAAGACCATTTTACAATTTGGGCCCAAGTTAGAAGCAGAGCCTAAGGTGTAAATTATCGATAGTCCATATCTCGGAAACTATAAGAGATAATGCAATTTGGCAACCGGCAATGTAATTAGCATGCCGAATATTACTTGGAATGTGAATTGGAACGAAATCGCCAATAGATAAGACCATTTTACAATTTGGGCCCAAGTTAGAAGCAGAGCCTAAATTGTAAATTATTGATAGTCCATATCTCGGAAACTATAAGAGATAATGCAATTTCGCAACCGGCAATGTAATTAGCATGCCGAATATCACTTGGAATGTGAATTGGGACGAAATCGCCAATAGATAAGACCATTTTACAATTTGGGCCCAAGTTAGAAGCAGAGCCTAAGGTGTAAATTATCGATAGTCCATATCTCGGAAACTATAAGAGATAATGCAATTTGGCAACCGGCAATGTAATTAGCATGCCGAATATTACTTGGAATGTGAATTGGAACGAAATCGCCAATAGATAAGACCATTTTACAATTTGGGCCCAAGTTAGAAGCAGAGCCTAAAGTGTAAATTATCGATAGTCCATATCTCGGAAACTATAAGAGATAATGCAATTTGGCAACCGGCAATGTAATTAGCATGCCGAATATTACTTGGAATGTGAATTGGAACGAAATCGCCAATAGATAAGACCATTTTACAATTTGGGCCCAAGTTAGAAGCAGAGCCTAAGGTGTAAATTATCGATAGTCCATATCTCGGAAACTATAAGAGATAATGCAATTTGGCAACAGGCAATGTAATTAGCATGCCGAATATTACTTGGAATGTGAATTGGAACGAAATCGCCAATAGATAAGACCATTTTACAATTTGGGCCCAAGTTATAAGCAGAGCCTATGGTGTAAATTATCGATAGTCCATATCTCGGAAACTATAAGAGATAATGCAATTTGGCAACAGGCAATGTAATTAGCATGCCGAATATTACTTGAAATGTGAATTGGAACGAAATCGCTAATAGATAAGACCATTTTACAATTTGGGCCCAAGTTAGAAGCAGAGCCTAAGGTGTAAATTATCGATAGTCCATATCTCGGAAACTATAAGAGTTAATGCAATTTGGCAAACGGCAATGTAATTAGCATGCCGAATATTACTTGGAATGTGAATTGGAACGAAATCGCCAATAGATAAGACCATTTTACAATTTGGGCCCAAGTTAGAAGCAGAGCCTAAGGTGTAAATTATCGATAGTCCATATCTCGGAAACTATAAGAGATAATGCAATTTGGAAACCGGCAATGTAATTAGCATGCCGAATATTACTTGGAATGTGAATTGGAACGAAATCGCCAATAGGTAAGACCATTTTACAATTTGGGCCCAAGTTAGAAGCAGAGCCTAAGGTGTAAATTATCGATAGTCCATATCTCGGAAACTATAAGAGATAATGCAATTTGGCAACCGGCAATGTAATTAGCATGCCGAATATCACTTGGAATGTGAATTGGAACGAAATCGCCAATAGGTAAGACCATTTTACAATTTGGGCCCAAGTTAGAAGCAGAGCCTAAGGTGTAAATTATCGATAGTCCATATCTCGGAAACTATAAGAGATAATTCAATTTGGCAACCGGCAATGTAATTAGCATGCCGAATATTACTTGGAATGTGAATTGGAACGAAATCGCCAATAGATAAGACCATTTTACAATTTGGGCCCAAGTTAGAAGCAGAGCCTAAGGTGTAAATTATCGATAGTCCATATCTCGGAAACTATAAGAGATAATGCAATTTGGCAACCGGCAATGTAATTAGCATGCCGAATATTACTTGGAATGTGAATTGGAACGAAATCGCCAATAGATAAGACCATTTTACAATTTGGGCCCAAGTTAGAAGCAGAGCCTAAGGTGTAAATTATCGATAGTCCATATCTCGGAAACTATAAGAGATAATGCAATTTGGCAACCGGCAATGTAATTAGCATGCCGAATATTACTTGGAATGTGAATTGGAACGAAATCGCCAATAGATAAGACCATTTTACAATTTGGGCCCAAGTTAGAAGCAGAGCCTAAGGTGTAAATTATCGATAGTCCATATCTCGGAAACTATAAAAGTTAATGCAATTTGGCAACCGGCAATGTAATTAGCATGCCGAATATTACTTGGAATGTGAATTGGAACGAAATCGCCAATAGATAAGACCATTTTACAATTTGGGCCCAAGTTAGAAGCAGAGCCTAAGGTGTAAATTATCGATAGTCCATATCTCGGAAACTATAAGAGATAATGCAATTTGGCAACCGGCAATGTAATTAGCATGCCGAATATTACTTGGAATGTGAATTGGAACGAAATCGCCAATAGATAAGACCATTTTACAATTTGGGCCCAAGTTAGAAGCAGAGACTAAGGTGTAAATTATCGATAGTCCATATCTCTTAAACTATAAGGGATAATGCAATTTCGCAAACGGCAATGTAATTAGCATGCCGAATATTACTTGGAATGTGAATTGGGACGAAATCGCCAATAGAGAAGACCATTTTACAATTTGGGCCCAAGTTAGAAGCAGAGCCTAAGGTGTAAATTATCGATAGTCCATATCTCGGAAACTATAAGAGATAATGCAATTTGGCAACCGGCAATGTAATTAGCATGCCGAATATTACTTGGAATGTGAATTGGAACGAAATCGCCAATAGATAAGACCATTTTACAATTTGGGCCCAAGTTAGAAGCAGAGCCTAAGGTGTAAATTATCGATAGTCCATATCTCGGAAACTATAAGAGATAATGCAATTTCGCAACCGGCAATGTAATTAGCATGCCGAATATTACTTGGAGTGTGAATTGGAACGAAATCGCCAATAGATAAGACCATTTTACAATTTGGGCCCAAGTTAGAAGCAGAGCCTAAGGTGTAAATTATCGATAGTCCATATCTCGGAAACTATAAGAGATAATGCAATTTGGCAACCGGCAATGTAATTAGCATGCCGAATATTACTTGGAATGTGAATTGGAACGAAATCGCCAATAGATAAGACCATTTTACAATTTGGGCCCAAGTTAGAAGCAGAGCCTAAGGTGTAAATTATCGATAGTCCATATCTCGGAAACTATAAGAGATAATGCAATTTGGCAACCGGCAATGTAATTAGCATGCCGAATATTACTTGGAATGTGAATTGGAACGAAATCGCCAATAGATAAGACCATTTTACAATTTGGGCCCAAGTTAGAAGCAGAGCCTAAGGTGTAAATTATCGATAGTCCATATCTCGGAAACTATAAGAGATAATGCAATTTGGCAACCGGCAATGTAATTAGCATGCCGAATATTGCTTGGAATGTGAATTGGAACGAAATCGCCAATAGATAAGACCATTTTACAATTTGGGCCCAAGTTAGAAGCAGAGCCTAAGGTGTAAATTATCGATAGTCCATATCTCGGAAACTATAAGAGATAATGCAATTTGGCAACAGGCAATGTAATTAGCATGCCGAATATTACTTGGAATGTGAATTGGAACGAAATCGCCAATAGGTAAGGCCATTTTACAATTTGGGCCCAAGTTAGAAGCAGAGCCTAAGGTGTAAATTATCGATAGTCCATATCTCGGAAACTATAAGAGATAATTCAATTTGGCAACCGGCAATGTAATTAGCATGCCGAATATTACTTGGAATGTGAATTGGAACGAAATCGCCAATAGATAAGACCATTTTACAATTTGGGCCCAAGTTAGAAGCAGAGCCTAAGGTGTAAATTATCGATAGTCCATATCTCGGAAACTATAAGAGATAATGCAATTTGGCAACCGGCAATGTAATTAGCATGCCGAATATTACTTGGAATGTGAATTGGAACGAAATCGCCAATAGATAAGACCATTTTACAATTTGGGCCCAAGTTAGAAGCCGAGCCTAAGGTGTAAATTATCGATAGTCCATATCTCGGAATCTATAAGAGATAATGCAATTTGGCAACCGGCAATGTAATTAGCATGCCGAATATTACTTGGAATGTGAATTGGAACGAAATCGCCAATAGGTAAGGCCATTTTACAATTTGGGCCCAAGTTAGAAGCAGAGCCTAAGGTGTAAATTATCGATAGTCCATATCTCGGAAACTATAAGAGATAATTCAATTTGGCAACCGGCAATGTAATTAGCATGCCGAATATTACTTGGAATGTGAATTGGAACGAAATCGCCAATAGATAAGACCATTTTACAATTTGGGCCCAAGTTAGAAGCAGAGCCTAAGGTGTAAATTATCGATAGTCCATATCTCGGAAACTATAAGAGATAATGCAATTTGGCAACCGGCAATGTAATTAGCATGCCGAATATTACTTGGAATGTGAATTGGAACGAAATCGCCAATAGATAAGACCATTTTACAATTTGGGCCCAAGTTAGAAGCAGAGCCTAAGGTGTAAATTATCGATAGTCCATATCTCGGAAACTATAAGAGATAATGCAATTTGGCAACCGGCAATGTAATTAGCATGCCGAATATTACTTGGAATGTGAATTGGAACGAAATCGCCAATAGATAAGACCATTTTACAATTTGGGCCCAAGTTAGAAGCAGAGCCTATGGTGTAAATTATCGATAGTCCATATCTCGGAAACTATAAGAGATAATGCAATTTGGTAACCGGCAATGTAATTAGCATGCCGAATATTACTTGGAATGTGAATTGGAACGAAATCCCCAATAGATAAGACCATTTTACAATTTGGGCCCAAGTTAGAAGCAGAGCCTAAGGTGTAAATTATCGATAGTCCATATCTCGGAAACTATAAGAGATAATGCAATTTGGCAACCGGCAATGTAATTAGCATGCCGAATATTACTTGGAATGTGAATTGGAACGAAATCGCCAATAGATAAGACCATTTTACAATTTGGGCCCAAGTTAGAAGCAGAGCCTAAGGTGTAAATTATCGATAGTCCATATCTCGGAAACTATAAGAGATAATGCAATTTGGCAACCGGCAATGTAATTAGCATGCCGAATATTACTTGGAATGTGAATTGGAACGAAATCGCCAATAGATAAGACCATTTTACAATTTGGGCCCAAGTTAGAAGCAGAGCCTAAGGTGTAAATTATTGATAGTCCATATCTCGGAAACTATAAGAGATAATGCAAATTCGCAACCGGCAATGTAATTAGCATGCCGAATATCACTTGGAATGTGAATTGGGACGAAATCGCCAATAGATAAGACCATTTTACAATTTGGGCCCAAGTTAGAAGCAGAGCCTAAGGTGTAAATTATCGATAGTCCATATCTCGGAAACTATAAGAGATAATGCAATTTGGCAACCGGCAATGTAATTAGCATGCCGAATATTACTTGGAATGTGAATTGGAACGAAATCGCCAATAGATAAGACCATTTTACAATTTGGGCCCAAGTTAGAAGCAGAGCCTAAGGTGTAAATTATCGATAGTCCATATCTCGGAAACTATAAGAGATAATGCAATTTGGCAACCGGCAATGTAATTAGCATGCCGAATATTACTTGGAATGTGAATTGGAACGAAATCGCCAATAGGTAAGACCATTTTACAAATTGGGCCCAAGTTAGAAGCAGAGCCTAAGGTGTAAATTATCGATAGTCCATATCTCGGAAACTAAAGAGATAATTCAATTTGGCAACCGGCAATGTAATTAGCATGCCGAATATTACTTGGAATGTGAATTGGAACGAAATCGCCAATAGATAAGACCATTTTACAATTTGGGCCCAAGTTAGAAGCAGAGCCTAAGGTGTAAATTATCGATAGTCCATATCTCGGAAACTATAAGAGATAATGCAATTTGGCAACCGGCAATGTAATTAGCATGCCGAATATTACTTGGAATGTGAATTGGAACGAAATCGCCAATAGATAAGACCATTTTACAATTTGGGCCCAAGTTAGAAGCAGAGCCTAAGGTGTAAATTATCGATAGTCCATATTTCGGAAACTATAAGAGATAATGCAATTTGGCAACCGGCAATGTAATTAGCATGCCGAATATTACTTGGAATGTGAATTGCAACTAAATCGCCAATAGATAAGACCATTTTACAATTTGGGCCCAAGTTAGAAGCAGAGCCTAAGGTGTAAATTATCGATAGTCCATATCTCGGAAACTATAAGAGATAATGCAATTTGGCAACCGGCAATGTAATTAGCATGCCGAATATTACTTGGAATGTGAATTGGAACGAAATCGCCAATAGATAAGACCATTTTACAATTTGGGCCCAAGTTAGAAGCAGAGCCTAAGGTGTAAATTATCGATAGTCCATATCTCGGAAACTATAAGAGATAATGCAATTTCGTAACCGGCAATGTAATTAGCATGCCGAATATCACTTGGAATGTGAATTGGGACGAAATCGCCAATAGATAAGACCATTTTACAATTTGGGCCCAAGTTAGAAGCAGAGCCTAAGGTGTAAATTATCGATAGTCCATATCTCGGAAACTATAAGAGATAATGCAATTTGGCAACCGGCAATGTAATTAGCATGCCGAATATTACTTGGAATGTGAATTGGAACGAAATCGCCAATAGATAAGACCATTTTACAATTTGGGCCCAAGTTAGAAGCAGAGCCTAAGGTGTAAATTATCGATAGCCCATATCTCGGAAACTATAAGAGATAATGCAATTTGGCAACCGGCAATGTAATTAGCATGCCGAATATTACTTGGAATGTGAATTGGAACGAAATCGCCAATAGATAAGACCATTTTACAATTTGGGCCCAAGTTAGAAGCAGAGCCTAAGGTGTAAATTATCGATAGTCCATATCTCGGAAACTATAAGAGATAATGCAATTTGGCAACCGGCAATGTAATTAGCATGCCGAATATTACTTGGAATGTGAATTGCAACTAAATCGCCAATAGATAAGACCATTTTACAATTTGGGCCCAAGTTAGAAGCAGAGCCTAAGGTGTAAATTATCGATAGTCCATATCTCGGAAACTATAAGAGATAATGCAATTTGGCAACCGGCAATGTAATTAGCATGCCGAATATTACTTGGAATGTGAATTGGAACGAAATCGCCAATAGATAAGACCATTTTACAATTTGGGCCCAAGTTAGAAGCAGAGCCTAGGGTGTAAATTATCGATAGTCCATATCTCGGAAACTATAAGAGATAATGCAATTTGGCAACCGGCAATGTAATTAGCATGCCGAATATTACTTGGAATGTGAATTGGAACGAAATCGCCAATAGATAAGACCATTTTACAATTTGGGCCCAAGTTAGAAGCAGAGCCTAAGGTGTAAATTATCGATAGTCCATATCTCGGAAACTATAAGAGATAATGCAATTTGGCAACCGGCAATGTAATTAGCATGCCGAATATTACTTGAAATGTGAATTGGAACGAAATCGCCAATAGATAAGACCATTTTACAATTTGGGCCCAAGTTAGAAGCAGAGCCTAAGGTGTAAATTATTGATAGTCCATATCTCGGAAACTATAAGAGATAATGCAATTTCGCAACCGGCAATGTAATTAGCATGCCGAATATCACTTGGAATGTGAATTGGGACGAAATCGCCAATAGATAAGACCATTTTACAATTTGGGCCCAAGTTAGAAGCAGAGCCTAAGGTGTAAATAATCGATAGTCCATATCTCGGAAACTATAAGAGATAATGCAATTTGGCAACCGGCAATGTAATTAGCATGCCGAATATTACTTGGAATGTGAATTGGAACGAAATCGCCAATAGATAAGACCATTTTACAATTTGGGCCCAAGTTAGAAGCAGAGCCTAAGGTGTAAATTATCGATAGTCCATATCTCGGAAACTATAAGAGATAATGCAATTTGGCAACCGGCAATGTAATTAGCATGCCGAATATTACTTGGAATGTGAATTGGAACGAAATCGCCAATAGATAAGACCATTTTACAATTTGGGCCCAAGTTAGAAGCAGAGCCTAAGGTGTAAATTATCGATAGTCCATATCTCGGAAACTATAAGAGATAATGCAATTTCGCAACCGGCAGTGTAATTAGCATGCCGAATATTACTTGGAGTGTGAATTGGAACGAAATCGCCAATAGATAAGACCATTTTACAATTTGGGCCCAAGTTAGAAGCAGAGCCTAAGGTGTAAATTATCGATGGTCCATATCTCGTAAACTATAAGAGATAATGCAATTTGGCAACCGGCAATGTAATTAGCATGCCGAATATTACTTGGAATGTGAATTGGAACGAAATCGCCAATAGATAAGACCATTTTACAATTTGGGCCCAAGTTAGAAGCAGAGCCTAAGGTGTAAATTATCGATAGTCCATATCTCGGAAACTATAAGAGATAATGCAATTTGGCAACCGGCAATGTAATTAGCATGCCGAATATTACTTGGAATGTGAATTGCAACTAAATCGCCAATAGATAAGGCCATTTTACAATTTGGGCCCAAGTTAGAAGCAGAGCCTAAGGTGTAAATTATCGATAGTCCATATCTCGGAAACTATAAGAGATAATGCAATTTCATAACCGGCAATGTAATTAGCATGCCGAATATCACTTGGAATGTGAATTGGGACGAAATCGCCAATAGATAAGACCATTTTACAATTTGGGCCCAAGTTAGAAGCAGAGCCTAAGGTGTAAATTATCGATAGTCCATATCTCGGAAACTATAAGAGATAATGCAATTTGGCAACCGGCAATGTAATTAGCATGCCGAATATTACTTGGAATGTGAATTGGAACGAAATCGCCAATAGATAAGACCATTTTACAATTTGGGCCCAAGTTAGAAGCAGAGCCTAAGGTGTAAATTATCGATAGCCCATATCTCGGAAACTATAAGAGATAATGCAATTTGGCAACCGGCAATGTAATTAGCATGCCGAATATTACTTGGAATGTGAATTGGAACGAAATGGCCAATAGATAAGACCATTTTACAATTTGGGCCCAAGTTAGAAGCAGAGCCTAAGATGTAAATTATCGATAGTCCATATCTCGGAAACTATAAGAGATAATGCAATTTGGCAACCGGCAATGTAATTAGCATGCCGAATATTACTTGGAATGTGAATTGCAACTAAATCGCCAATAGATAAGACCATTTTACAATTTGGGCCCAAGTTAGAAGCAGAGCCTAAGGTGTAAATTATCGATAGTCCATATCTCGGAAACTATAAGAGATAATGCAATTTGGCAACCGGCAATGTAATTAGCATGCCGAATATTACTTGGAATGTGAATTGGAACGAAATCGCCAATAGATAAGACCATTTTACAATTTGGGCCCAAGTTAGAAGCAGAGCCTAAGGTGTAAATTATCGATAGTCCATATCTCGGAAACTATAAGAGATAATGCAATTTCGTAACCGGCAATGTAATTAGCATGCCGAATATCACTTGGAATGTGAATTGGGACGAAATCGCCAATAGATAAGACCATTTTACAATTTGGGCCCAAGTTAGAAGCAGAGCCTAAGGTGTAAATTATCGATAGTCCATATCTCGGAAACTATAAGAGATAATGCAATTTGGCAACCGGCAATGTAATTAGCATGCCGAATATTACTTGGAATGTGAATTGGAACGAAATCGCCAATAGATAAGACCATTTTACAATTTGGGCCCAAGTTAGAAGCAGAGCCTAAGGTGTAAATTATCGATAGCCCATATCTCGGAAACTATAAGAGATAATGCAATTTGGCAACCGGCAATGTAATTAGCATGCCGAATATTACTTGGAATGTGAATTGGAACGAAATCGCCAATAGATAAGACCATTTTACAATTTGGGCCCAAGTTAGAAGCAGAGCCTAAGGTGTAAATTATCGATAGTCCATATCTCGGAAACTATAAGAGATAATGCAATTTGGCAACCGGCAATGTAATTAGCATGCCGAATATTACTTGGAATGTGAATTGCAACTAAATCGCCAATAGATAAGACCATTTTACAATTTGGGCCCAAGTTAGAAGCAGAGCCTAAGGTGTAAATTATCGATAGTCCATATCTCGGAAACTATAAGAGATAATGCAATTTGGCAACCGGCAATGTAATTAGCATGCCGAATATTACTTGGAATGTGAATTGGAACGAAATCGCCAATAGATAAGACCATTTTACAATTTGGGCCCAAGTTAGAAGCAGAGCCTAGGGTGTAAATTATCGATAGTCCATATCTCGGAAACTATAAGAGATAATGCAATTTGGCAACCGGCAATGTAATTAGCATGCCGAATATTACTTGGAATGTGAATTGGAACGAAATCGCCAATAGATAAGACCATTTTACAATTTGGGCCCAAGTTAGAAGCAGAGCCTAAGGTGTAAATTATCGATAGTCCATATCTCGGAAACTATAAGAGATAATGCAATTTGGCAACCGGCAATGTAATTAGCATGCCGAATATTACTTGATATGTGAATTGGAACGAAATCGCCAATAGATAAGACCATTTTACAATTTGGGCCCAAGTTAGAAGCAGAGCCTAAGGTGTAAATTATTGATAGTCCATATCTCGGAAACTATAAGAGATAATGCAATTTCGCAACCGGCAATGTAATTAGCATGCCGAATATCACTTGGAATGTGAATTGGGACGAAATCGCCAATAGATAAGACCATTTTACAATTTGGGCCCAAGTTAGAAGCAGAGCCTAAGGTGTAAATAATCGATAGTCCATATCTCGGAAACTATAAGAGATAATGCAATTTGGCAACCGGCAATGTAATTAGCATGCCGAATATTACTTGGAATGTGAATTGGAACGAAATCGCCAATAGATAAGACCATTTTACAATTTGGGCCCAAGTTAGAAGCAGAGCCTAAGGTGTAAATTATCGATAGTCCATATCTCGGAAACTATAAGAGATAATGCAATTTGGCAACCGGCAATGTAATTAGCATGCCGAATATTACTTGGAATGTGAATTGGAACGAAATCGCCAATAGATAAGACCATTTTACAATTTGGGCCCACGTTAGAAGCAGAGCCTAAGGTGTAAATTATCGATAGTCCATATCTCGGAAACTATAAGAGATAATGCAATTTCGCAACCGGCAATGTAATTAGCATGCCGAATATTACTTGGAATGTGAATTGCAACTAAATCGCCAATAGATAAGACCATTTTACAATTTGGGCCCAAGTTAGAAGCAGAGCCTAAGGTGTAAATTATCGATAGTCCATATCTCGGAAACTATAAGAGATAATGCAATTTGGCAACCGGCAATGTAATTAGCATGCCGAATATTACTTGGAATGTGAATTGGAACGAAATCGCCAATAGATAAGACCATTTTACAATTTGGGCCCAAGTTAGAAGCAGAGCCTAAGGTGTAAATTATCGATAGTCCATATCACGGAAACTATAAGAGATAATGCAATTTCGCAACCGGCAATGTAATTAGCATGCCGAATATCACTTGGAATGTGAATTGGGACGAAATCGCCAATAGATAAGACCATTTTACAATTTGGGCCCAAGTTAGAAGCAGAGCCTAAGGTGTAAATTATCGATAGTCCATATCTCGGAAACTATAAGAGATAATTCAATTTGGCAACCGGCAATGTAATTAGCATGCCGAATATTACTTGGAATGTGAATTGGAACGAAATCGCCAATAGATAAGACCATTTTACAATTTGGGCCCAAGTTAGAAGCAGAGCCTAAGGTGTAAATTATCGATAGTCCATATCTCGGAAACTATAAGAGATAATGCAATTTGGCAACCGGCAATGTAATTAGCATGCCGAATATTACTTGGAATGTGAATTGGAACGAAATCGCCAATAGATAAGACCATTTTACAATTTGGGCCCAAGTTAGAAGCAGAGCCTAAGGTGTAAATTATCGATAGTCCATATCTCGGAAACTATAAGAGATAATGCAATTTGGCAACCGGCAATGTAATTAGCATGCCGAATATTACTTGGAATGTGAATTGGAACGAAATCGCCAATAGATAAGACCATTTTACAATTTGGGCCCAAGTTAGAAGCAGAGCCTATGGTGTAAATTATCGATAGTCCATATCTCGGAAACTATAAGAGATAATGCAATTTGGCAACCGGCAATGTAATTAGCATGCCGAATATTACTTGGAATGTGAATTGGAACGAAATCGCCAATAGATAAGACCATTTTACAATTTGGGCCCAAGTTAGAAGCAGAGCCTAAGGTGTAAATTATCGATAGTCCATATCTCGGAAACTATAAGAGTTAATGCAATTTGGCAACCGGCAATGTAATTAGCATGCCGAATATTACTTGGAATGTGAATTGGAACGAAATCGCCAATAGATAAGACCATTTTACAATTTGGGCCCAAGTTAGAAGCAGAGCCTAAGGTGTAAATTATCGATAGTCCATATCTCGGAAACTATAAGAGATAATGCAATTTGGCAACATGCAATGTAATTAGCATGCCGAATATTACTTATAATGTGAATTGGAACGAAATCGCCAATAGATAAGACCATTTTACAATTTGGGCCCAAGTTAGAAGCAGAGCCTAAGGTGTAAATTATCGATAGTCCATATCTCTGAAACTATAAGAGATAATGCAATTTCGCAAACGGCAATGTAATTAGCATGCCGAATATTACTTGGAATGTGAATTGGGACGAAATCGCCAATAGAGAAGACCATTTTACAATTTGGGCCCAAGTTAGAAGCAGAGCCTAAGGTGTAAATTATCGATAGTCCATATCTCGGAAACTATAAGAGATAATGCAATTTGGCAACCGGCAATGTAATTAGCATGCCGAATATTACTTGGAATGTGAATTGGAACGAAATCGCCAATAGATAAGACCATTTTACAATTTGGGCCCAAGTTAGAAGCAGAGCCTAAGGTGTAAATTATCGATAGTCCATATCTCGGAAACTATAAGAGATAATGCAATTTGGCAACCGGCAATGTAATTAGCATGCCGAATATTACTTGGAATGTGAATTAGAACGAAATCGCCAATAGATAAGACCATTTTACAATTTGGGCCCAAGTTAGAAGCAGAGCCTAAGGTGTAAATTATCGATAGTCCATATCTCGGAAACTATAAGAGATAATGCAATTTCGCAAACGGCAATGTAATTAGCATGCCGAATATTACTTGGAATGTGAATTGGGACGAAATCGCCAATAGAGAAGACCATTTTACAATTTGGGCCCAAGTTAGAAGCAGAGCCTAAGGTGTAAATTATCGATAGTCCATATCTCGGAAACTATAAGAGATAATGCAATTTGGCAACCGGCAATGTAATTAGCATGCCGAATATTACTTGGAATGTGAATTGGAACGAAATCGCCAATAGATAAGACCATTTTACAATTTGGGCCCAAGTTAGAAGCAGAGCCTAAGGTGTAAATTATCGATAGTCCATATCTCGGAAACTATAAGAGATAATGCAATTTGGCAACCGGCGATGTAATTAGCATGCCGAATATTACTTGGAATGTGAATTAGAACGAAATCGCCAATAGATAAGACCATTTTACAATTTGGGCCCAAGTTAGAAGCAGAGCCTAAGGTGTAAATTATCGATAGCCCATATCTCGGAAACTATAAGAGATAATGCAATTTGGCAACCGGCAATGTAATTAGCATGCCGAATATTACTTGGAATGTGAATTGGAACGAAATCGCCAATAGATAAGACCATTTTACAATTTGGGCCCAAGTTAGAAGCAGAGCCTAAGGTGTAAATTATCGATAGTCCATATCTCGGAAACTATAAGAGATAATGCAATTTGGCAACCGGCAATGTAATTAGCATGCCGAATATTACTTGGAATGTGAATTGCAACTAAATCGCCAATAGATAAGACCATTTTACAATTTGGGCCCAAGTTAGAAGCAGAGCCTAAGGTGTAAATTATCGATAGTCCATATCTCGGAAACTATAAGAGATAATGCAATTTGGCAACCGGCAATGTAATTAGCATGCCGAATATTACTTGGAATGTGAATTGGAACGAAATCGCCAATAGATAAGACCATTTTACAATTTGGGCCCAAGTTAGAAGCAGAGCCTAGGGTGTAAATTATCGATAGTCCATATCTCGGAAACTATAAGAGATAATGCAATTTGGCAACCGGCAATGTAATTAGCATGCCGAATATTACTTGGAATGTGAATTGGAACGAAATCGCCAATAGATAAGACCATTTTACAATTTGGGCCCAAGTTAGAAGCAGAGCCTAAGGTGTAAATTATCGATAGTCCATATCTCGGAAACTATAAGAGATAATGCAATTTGGCAACCGGCAATGTAATTAGCATGCCGAATATTACTTGAAATGTGAATTGGAACGAAATCGCCAATAGATAAGACCATTTTACAATTTGGGCCCAAGTTAGAAGCAGAGCCTAAGGTGTAAATTATTGATAGTCCATATCTCGGAAACTATAAGAGATAATGCAATTTCGCAACCGGCAATGTAATTAGCATGCCGAATATCACTTGGAATGTGAATTGGGACGAAATCGCCAATAGATAAGACCATTTTACAATTTGGGCCCAAGTTAGAAGCAGAGCCTAAGGTGTAAATAATCGATAGTCCATATCTCGGAAACTATAAGAGATAATGCAATTTGGCAACCGGCAATGTAATTAGCATGCCGAATATTACTTGGAATGTGAATTGGAACGAAATCGCCAATAGATAAGACCATTTTACAATTTGGGCCCAAGTTAGAAGCAGAGCCTAAGGTGTAAATTATCGATAGTCCATATCTCGGAAACTATAAGAGATAATGCAATTTGGCAACCGGCAATGTAATTAGCATGCCGAATATTACTTGGAATGTGAATTGGAACGAAATCGCCAATAGATAAGACCATTTTACAATTTGGGCCCAAGTTAGAAGCAGAGCCTAAGGTGTAAATTATCGATAGTCCATATCTCGGAAACTATAAGAGATAATGCAATTTCGCAACCGGCAGTGTAATTAGCATGCCGAATATTACTTGGAGTGTGAATTGGAACGAAATCGCCAATAGATAAGACCATTTTACAATTTGGGCCCAAGTTAGAAGCAGAGCCTAAGGTGTAAATTATCGATGGTCCATATCTCGTAAACTATAAGAGATAATGCAATTTGGCAACCGGCAATGTAATTAGCATGCCGAATATTACTTGGAATGTGAATTGGAACGAAATCGCCAATAGATAAGACCATTTTACAATTTGGGCCCAAGTTAGAAGCAGAGCCTAAGGTGTAAATTATCGATAGTCCATATCTCGGAAACTATAAGAGATAATGCAATTTGGCAACCGGCAATGTAATTAGCATGCCGAATATTACTTGGAATGTGAATTGCAACTAAATCGCCAATAGATAAGGCCATTTTACAATTTGGGCCCAAGTTAGAAGCAGAGCCTAAGGTGTAAATTATCGATAGTCCATATCTCGGAAACTATAAGAGATAATGCAATTTCATAACCGGCAATGTAATTAGCATGCCGAATATCACTTGGAATGTGAATTGGGACGAAATCGCCAATAGATAAGACCATTTTACAATTTGGGCCCAAGTTAGAAGCAGAGCCTAAGGTGTAAATTATCGATAGTCCATATCTCGGAAACTATAAGAGATAATGCAATTTGGCAACCGGCAATGTAATTAGCATGCCGAATATTACTTGGAATGTGAATTGGAACGAAATCGCCAATAGATAAGACCATTTTACAATTTGGGCCCAAGTTAGAAGCAGAGCCTAAGGTGTAAATTATCGATAGCCCATATCTCGGAAACTATAAGAGATAATGCAATTTGGCAACCGGCAATGTAATTAGCATGCCGAATATTACTTGGAATGTGAATTGGAACGAAATGGCCAATAGATAAGACCATTTTACAATTTGGGCCCAAGTTAGAAGCAGAGCCTAAGATGTAAATTATCGATAGTCCATATCTCGGAAACTATAAGAGATAATGCAATTTGGCAACCGGCAATGTAATTAGCATGCCGAATATTACTTGGAATGTGAATTGCAACTAAATCGCCAATAGATAAGACCATTTTACAATTTGGGCCCAAGTTAGAAGCAGAGCCTAAGGTGTAAATTATCGATAGTCCATATCTCG
Organism: Rhynchophorus ferrugineus; assembly: GCF_030347505.1. Lineage (NCBI taxonomy): Eukaryota > Metazoa > Arthropoda > Insecta > Coleoptera > Curculionidae > Rhynchophorus > Rhynchophorus ferrugineus. Next base: position 74,478 of record NW_027472606.1, on the reverse strand, counting down.
GAAACTATAAGAGATAATGCAATTTGGCAACCGGCAATGTAATTAGCATGCCGAATATTACTTGGAATGTGAATTGGAACGAAATCGCCAATAGATAAGACCATTTTACAATTTGGGCCCAAGTTAGAAGCAGAGCCTAAGGTGTAAATTATCGATAGTCCATATCTCGGAAACTATAAGAGATAATGCAATTTCGTAACCGGCAATGTAATTAGCATGCCGAATATCACTTGGAATGTGAATTGGGACGAAATCGCCAATAGATAAGACCATTTTACAATTTGGGCCCAAGTTAGAAGCAGAGCCTAAGGTGTAAATTATCGATAGTCCATATCTCGGAAACTATAAGAGATAATGCAATTTGGCAACCGGCAATGTAATTAGCATGCCGAATATTACTTGGAATGTGAATTGGAACGAAATCGCCAATAGATAAGACCATTTTACAATTTGGGCCCAAGTTAGAAGCAGAGCCTAAGGTGTAAATTATCGATAGCCCATATCTCGGAAACTATAAGAGATAATGCAATTTGGCAACCGGCAATGTAATTAGCATGCCGAATATTACTTGGAATGTGAATTGGAACGAAATCGCCAATAGATAAGACCATTTTACAATTTGGGCCCAAGTTAGAAGCAGAGCCTAAGGTGTAAATTATCGATAGTCCATATCTCGGAAACTATAAGAGATAATGCAATTTGGCAACCGGCAATGTAATTAGCATGCCGAATATTACTTGGAATGTGAATTGCAACTAAATCGCCAATAGATAAGACCATTTTACAATTTGGGCCCAAGTTAGAAGCAGAGCCTAAGGTGTAAATTATCGATAGTCCATATCTCGGAAACTATAAGAGATAATGCAATTTGGCAACCGGCAATGTAATTAGCATGCCGAATATTACTTGGAATGTGAATTGGAACGAAATCGCCAATAGATAAGACCATTTTACAATTTGGGCCCAAGTTAGAAGCAGAGCCTAGGGTGTAAATTATCGATAGTCCATATCTCGGAAACTATAAGAGATAATGCAATTTGGCAACCGGCAATGTAATTAGCATGCCGAATATTACTTGGAATGTGAATTGGAACGAAATCGCCAATAGATAAGACCATTTTACAATTTGGGCCCAAGTTAGAAGCAGAGCCTAAGGTGTAAATTATCGATAGTCCATATCTCGGAAACTATAAGAGATAATGCAATTTGGCAACCGGCAATGTAATTAGCATGCCGAATATTACTTGATATGTGAATTGGAACGAAATCGCCAATAGATAAGACCATTTTACAATTTGGGCCCAAGTTAGAAGCAGAGCCTAAGGTGTAAATTATTGATAGTCCATATCTCGGAAACTATAAGAGATAATGCAATTTCGCAACCGGCAATGTAATTAGCATGCCGAATATCACTTGGAATGTGAATTGGGACGAAATCGCCAATAGATAAGACCATTTTACAATTTGGGCCCAAGTTAGAAGCAGAGCCTAAGGTGTAAATAATCGATAGTCCATATCTCGGAAACTATAAGAGATAATGCAATTTGGCAACCGGCAATGTAATTAGCATGCCGAATATTACTTGGAATGTGAATTGGAACGAAATCGCCAATAGATAAGACCATTTTACAATTTGGGCCCAAGTTAGAAGCAGAGCCTAAGGTGTAAATTATCGATAGTCCATATCTCGGAAACTATAAGAGATAATGCAATTTGGCAACCGGCAATGTAATTAGCATGCCGAATATTACTTGGAATGTGAATTGGAACGAAATCGCCAATAGATAAGACCATTTTACAATTTGGGCCCACGTTAGAAGCAGAGCCTAAGGTGTAAATTATCGATAGTCCATATCTCGGAAACTATAAGAGATAATGCAATTTCGCAACCGGCAATGTAATTAGCATGCCGAATATTACTTGGAATGTGAATTGCAACTAAATCGCCAATAGATAAGACCATTTTACAATTTGGGCCCAAGTTAGAAGCAGAGCCTAAGGTGTAAATTATCGATAGTCCATATCTCGGAAACTATAAGAGATAATGCAATTTGGCAACCGGCAATGTAATTAGCATGCCGAATATTACTTGGAATGTGAATTGGAACGAAATCGCCAATAGATAAGACCATTTTACAATTTGGGCCCAAGTTAGAAGCAGAGCCTAAGGTGTAAATTATCGATAGTCCATATCACGGAAACTATAAGAGATAATGCAATTTCGCAACCGGCAATGTAATTAGCATGCCGAATATCACTTGGAATGTGAATTGGGACGAAATCGCCAATAGATAAGACCATTTTACAATTTGGGCCCAAGTTAGAAGCAGAGCCTAAGGTGTAAATTATCGATAGTCCATATCTCGGAAACTATAAGAGATAATTCAATTTGGCAACCGGCAATGTAATTAGCATGCCGAATATTACTTGGAATGTGAATTGGAACGAAATCGCCAATAGATAAGACCATTTTACAATTTGGGCCCAAGTTAGAAGCAGAGCCTAAGGTGTAAATTATCGATAGTCCATATCTCGGAAACTATAAGAGATAATGCAATTTGGCAACCGGCAATGTAATTAGCATGCCGAATATTACTTGGAATGTGAATTGGAACGAAATCGCCAATAGATAAGACCATTTTACAATTTGGGCCCAAGTTAGAAGCAGAGCCTAAGGTGTAAATTATCGATAGTCCATATCTCGGAAACTATAAGAGATAATGCAATTTGGCAACCGGCAATGTAATTAGCATGCCGAATATTACTTGGAATGTGAATTGGAACGAAATCGCCAATAGATAAGACCATTTTACAATTTGGGCCCAAGTTAGAAGCAGAGCCTATGGTGTAAATTATCGATAGTCCATATCTCGGAAACTATAAGAGATAATGCAATTTGGCAACCGGCAATGTAATTAGCATGCCGAATATTACTTGGAATGTGAATTGGAACGAAATCGCCAATAGATAAGACCATTTTACAATTTGGGCCCAAGTTAGAAGCAGAGCCTAAGGTGTAAATTATCGATAGTCCATATCTCGGAAACTATAAGAGTTAATGCAATTTGGCAACCGGCAATGTAATTAGCATGCCGAATATTACTTGGAATGTGAATTGGAACGAAATCGCCAATAGATAAGACCATTTTACAATTTGGGCCCAAGTTAGAAGCAGAGCCTAAGGTGTAAATTATCGATAGTCCATATCTCGGAAACTATAAGAGATAATGCAATTTGGCAACATGCAATGTAATTAGCATGCCGAATATTACTTATAATGTGAATTGGAACGAAATCGCCAATAGATAAGACCATTTTACAATTTGGGCCCAAGTTAGAAGCAGAGCCTAAGGTGTAAATTATCGATAGTCCATATCTCTGAAACTATAAGAGATAATGCAATTTCGCAAACGGCAATGTAATTAGCATGCCGAATATTACTTGGAATGTGAATTGGGACGAAATCGCCAATAGAGAAGACCATTTTACAATTTGGGCCCAAGTTAGAAGCAGAGCCTAAGGTGTAAATTATCGATAGTCCATATCTCGGAAACTATAAGAGATAATGCAATTTGGCAACCGGCAATGTAATTAGCATGCCGAATATTACTTGGAATGTGAATTGGAACGAAATCGCCAATAGATAAGACCATTTTACAATTTGGGCCCAAGTTAGAAGCAGAGCCTAAGGTGTAAATTATCGATAGTCCATATCTCGGAAACTATAAGAGATAATGCAATTTGGCAACCGGCAATGTAATTAGCATGCCGAATATTACTTGGAATGTGAATTAGAACGAAATCGCCAATAGATAAGACCATTTTACAATTTGGGCCCAAGTTAGAAGCAGAGCCTAAGGTGTAAATTATCGATAGTCCATATCTCGGAAACTATAAGAGATAATGCAATTTGGCAACCGGCAATGTAATTAGCATGCCGAATATTACTTGGAATGTGAATTGGAACGAAATCGCCAATAGATAAGACCATTTTACAATTTGGGCCCAAGTTAGAAGCAGAGCCTAAGGTGTAAATTATCGATTGTCCATATCTCGGAAACTATAAGAGATAATGCAATTTGGCAACCGGCAATGTAATTAGCATGCCGAATATTACTTGGAATGTGAATTGGAACGAAATCGCCAATAGATAAGACCATTTTACAATTTGGGCCCAAGTTAGAAGCAGAGCCTAAGGTGTAAATTATTGATAGTCCATATCTCGGAAACTATAAGAGATAATGCAATTTCGCAACCGGCAATGTAATTAGCATGCCGAATATCACTTGGAATGTGAATTGGGACGAAATCGCCAATAGATAAGACCATTTTACAATTTGGGCCCAAGTTAGAAGCAGAGCCTAAGGTGTAAATGATCGATAGTCCATATCTCGGAAACTATAAGAGATAATGCAATTTGGCAACCGGCAATGTAATTAGCATGCCGAATATTACTTGGAATGTGAATTGGAACGAAATCGCCAATAGATAAGACCATTTTACAATTTGGGCCCAAGTTAGAAGCAGAGCCTAAGGTGTAAATTATCGATAGTCCATATCTCGGAAACTATAAGAGATAATGCAATTTGGCAACCGGCAATGTAATTAGCATGCCGAATATTACTTGGAATGTGAATTGGAACGAAATCGCCAATAGGTAAGACCATTTTACAATTTGGGCCCAAGTTAGAAGCAGAGCCTAAGGTGTAAATTATCGATAGTCCATATCTCGGAAACTATAAGAGATAATGCAATTTGGCAACCGGCAATGTAATTAGCATGCCGAATATTACTTGGAATGTGAATTGGAACGAAATCGCCAATAGATAAGACCATTTTACAATTTGGGCCCAAGTTAGAAGCAGAGCCTAAGGTGTAAATTATTGATAGTCCATATCTCGGAAACTATAAGAGATAATGCAATTTCGCAACCGGCAATGTAATTAGCATGCCGAATATCACTTGGAATGTGAATTGGGACGAAATCGCCAATAGATAAGACCATTTTACAATTTGGGCCCAAGTTAGAAGCAGAGCCTAAGGTGTAAATAATCGATAGTCCATATCTCGGAAACTATAAGAGATAATGCAATTTGGCAACCGGCAATGTAATTAGCATGCCGAATATTACTTGGAATGTGAATTGGAACGAAATCGCCAATAGATAAGACCATTTTACAATTTGGGCCCAAGTTAGAAGCAGAGCCTAAGGTGTAAATTATCGATAGTCCATATCTCGGAAACTATAAGAGATAATGCAATTTGGCAACCGGCAATGTAATTACCATGCCGAATATTACTTGGAATGTGAATTGGAACGAAATCGCCAATAGATAAGACCATTTTACAATTTGGGCCCAAGTTAGAAGCAGAGCCTAAGGTGTAAATTATCGATAGTCCATATCTCGGAAACTATAAGAGATAATGCAATTTCGCAACCGGCAGTGTAATTAGCATGCCGAATATTACTTGGAGTGTGAATTGGAACGAAATCGCCAATAGATAAGACCATTTTACAATTTGGGCCCAAGTTAGAAGCAGAGCCTAAGGTGTAAATTATCGATGGTCCATATCTCGTAAACTATAAGAGATAATGCAATTTGGCAACCGGCAATGTAATTAGCATGCCGAATATTACTTGGAATGTGAATTGGAACGAAATCGCCAATAGATAAGACCATTTTACAATTTGGGCCCAAGTTAGAAGCAGAGCCTAAGGTGTAAATTATCGATAGTCCATATCACGGAAACTATAAGAGATAATGCAATTTCGCAACCGGCAATGTAATTAGCATGCCGAATATCACTTGGAATGTGAATTGGGACGAAATCGCCAATAGATAAGACCATTTTACAATTTGGGCCCAAGTTAGAAGCAGAGCCTAAGGTGTAAATTATCGATAGTCCATATCTCGGAAACTATAAGAGATAATTCAATTTGGCAACCGGCAATGTAATTAGCATGCCGAATATTACTTGGAATGTGAATTGGAACGAAATCGCCAATAGATAAGACCATTTTACAATTTGGGCCCAAGTTAGAAGCAGAGCCTAAGGTGTAAATTATCGATAGTCCATATCTCGGAAACTATAAGAGATAATGCAATTTGGCAACCGGCAATGTAATTAGCATGCCGAATATTACTTGGAATGTGAATTGGAACGAAATCGCCAATAGATAAGACCATTTTACAATTTGGGCCCAAGTTAGAAGCAGAGCCTAAGGTGTAAATTATCGATAGTCCATATCTCGGAAACTATAAGAGATAATGCAATTTGGCAACCGGCAATGTAATTAGCATGCCGAATATTACTTGGAATGTGAATTGGAACGAAATCGCCAATAGATAAGACCATTTTACAATTTGGGCCCAAGTTAGAAGCAGAGCCTATGGTGTAAATTATCGATAGTCCATATCTCGGAAACTATAAGAGATAATGCAATTTGGCAACCGGCAATGTAATTAGCATGCCGAATATTACTTGGAATGTGAATTGGAACGAAATCGCCAATAGATAAGACCATTTTACAATTTGGGCCCAAGTTAGAAGCAGAGCCTAAGGTGTAAATTATCGATAGTCCATATCTCGGAAACTATAAGAGTTAATGCAATTTGGCAACCGGCAATGTAATTAGCATGCCGAATATTACTTGGAATGTGAATTGGAACGAAATCGCCAATAGATAAGACCATTTTACAATTTGGGCCCAAGTTAGAAGCAGAGCCTAAGGTGTAAATTATCGATAGTCCATATCTCGGAAACTATAAGAGATAATGCAATTTGGCAACATGCAATGTAATTAGCATGCCGAATATTACTTATAATGTGAATTGGAACGAAATCGCCAATAGATAAGACCATTTTACAATTTGGGCCCAAGTTAGAAGCAGAGCCTAAGGTGTAAATTATCGATAGTCCATATCTCTGAAACTATAAGAGATAATGCAATTTCGCAAACGGCAATGTAATTAGCATGCCGAATATTACTTGGAATGTGAATTGGGACGAAATCGCCAATAGAGAAGACCATTTTACAATTTGGGCCCAAGTTAGAAGCAGAGCCTAAGGTGTAAATTATCGATAGTCCATATCTCGGAAACTATAAGAGATAATGCAATTTGGCAACCGGCAATGTAATTAGCATGCCGAATATTACTTGGAATGTGAATTGGAACGAAATCGCCAATAGATAAGACCATTTTACAATTTGGGCCCAAGTTAGAAGCAGAGCCTAAGGTGTAAATTATCGATAGTCCATATCTCGGAAACTATAAGAGATAATGCAATTTGGCAACCGGCGATGTAATTAGCATGCCGAATATTACTTGGAATGTGAATTAGAACGAAATCGCCAATAGATAAGACCATTTTACAATTTGGGCCCAAGTTAGAAGCAGAGCCTAAGGTGTAAATTATCGATAGTCCATATCTCGGAAACTATAAGAGATAATGCAATTTGGCAACCGGCAATGTAATTAGCATGCCGAATATTACTTGGAATGTGAATTGGAACGAAATCGCCAATAGATAAGACCATTTTACAATTTGGGCCCAAGTTAGAAGCAGAGCCTAAGGTGTAAATTATCGATTGTCCATATCTCGGAAACTATAAGAGATAATGCAATTTGGCAACCGGCAATGTAATTAGCATGCCGAATATTACTTGGAATGTGAATTGGAACGAAATCGCCAATAGATAAGACCATTTTACAATTTGGGCCCAAGTTAGAAGCAGAGCCTAAGGTGTAAATTATTGATAGTCCATATCTCGGAAACTATAAGAGATAATGCAATTTCGCAACCGGCAATGTAATTAGCATGCCGAATATCACTTGGAATGTGAATTGGGACGAAATCGCCAATAGATAAGACCATTTTACAATTTGGGCCCAAGTTAGAAGCAGAGCCTAAGGTGTAAATGATCGATAGTCCATATCTCGGAAACTATAAGAGATAATGCAATTTGGCAACCGGCAATGTAATTAGCATGCCGAATATTACTTGGAATGTGAATTGGAACGAAATCGCCAATAGATAAGACCATTTTACAATTTGGGCCCAAGTTAGAAGCAGAGCCTAAGGTGTAAATTATCGATAGTCCATATCTCGGAAACTATAAGAGATAATGCAATTTGGCAACCGGCAATGTAATTAGCATGCCGAATATTACTTGGAATGTGAATTGGAACGAAATCGCCAATAGGTAAGACCATTTTACAATTTGGGCCCAAGTTAGAAGCAGAGCCTAAGGTGTAAATTATCGATAGTCCATATCTCGGAAACTATAAGAGATAATGCAATTTGGCAACCGGCAATGTAATTAGCATGCCGAATATTACTTGGAATGTGAATTGGAACGAAATCGCCAATAGATAAGACCATTTTACAATTTGGGCCCAAGTTAGAAGCAGAGCCTAAGGTGTAAATTATTGATAGTCCATATCTCGGAAACTATAAGAGATAATGCAATTTCGCAACCGGCAATGTAATTAGCATGCCGAATATCACTTGGAATGTGAATTGGGACGAAATCGCCAATAGATAAGACCATTTTACAATTTGGGCCCAAGTTAGAAGCAGAGCCTAAGGTGTAAATAATCGATAGTCCATATCTCGGAAACTATAAGAGATAATGCAATTTGGCAACCGGCAATGTAATTAGCATGCCGAATATTACTTGGAATGTGAATTGGAACGAAATCGCCAATAGATAAGACCATTTTACAATTTGGGCCCAAGTTAGAAGCAGAGCCTAAGGTGTAAATTATCGATAGTCCATATCTCGGAAACTATAAGAGATAATGCAATTTCGCAACCGGCAGTGTAATTAGCATGCCGAATATTACTTGGAGTGTGAATTGGAACGAAATCGCCAATAGATAAGACCATTTTACAATTTGGGCCCAAGTTAGAAGCAGAGCCTAAGGTGTAAATTATCGATGGTCCATATCTCGTAAACTATAAGAGATAATGCAATTTGGCAACCGGCAATGTAATTAGCATGCCGAATATTACTTGGAATGTGAATTGGAACGAAATCGCCAATAGATAAGACCATTTTACAATTTGGGCCCAAGTTAGAAGCAGAGCCTAAGGTGTAAATTATCGATAGTCCATATCTCGGAAACTATAAGAGATAATGCAATTTGGCAACCGGCAATGTAATTAGCATGCCGAATATTACTTTGAATGTGAATTGCAACTAAATCGCCAATAGATAAGACCATTTTACAATTTGGGCCCAAGTTAGAAGCAGAGCCTAAGGTGTAAATTATCGATAGTCCATATCTCGGAAACTATAAGAGATAATGCAATTTGGCAACCGGCAATGTAATTAGCATGCCGAATATTACTTGGAATGTGAATTGGAACGAAATCGCCAATAGATAAGACCATTTTACAATTTGGGCCCAAGTTAGTAGCAGAGCCTAAGGTGTAAATTATCGATAGTCCATATCTCGGAAACTATAAGAGATAATGCAATTTCGCAACCGGCAATGTAATTAGCATGCCGAATATCACTTGGTATGTGAATTGGGACGAAATAGCCAATAGATAAGACCATTTTACAATTTGGGCCCAAGTTAGAAGCAGAGCCTAAGGTGTAAATTATCGATAGTCCATATCTCGGAAACTATAAGAGATAATTCAATTTGGCAACCGGCAATGTAATTAGCATGCCGAATATTACTTGGAATGTGAATTGGAACGAAATCGCCAATAGATAAGACCATTTTACAATTTGGGCCCAAGTTAGAAGCAGAGCCTAAGGTGTAAATTATCGATAGTCCATATCTCGGAAACTATAAGAGATAATGCAATTTGGCAACCGGCAATGTAATTAGCATGCCGAATATTACTTGGAATGTGAATTGGAACGAAATCGCCAATAGATAAGACCATTTTACAATTTGGGCCCAAGTTAGAAGCAGAGCCTATGGTGTAAATTATCGATAGTCCATATCTCGGAAACTATAAGAGATAATGCAATTTGGCAACCGGCAATGTAATTAGCATGCCGAATATTACTTGGAATGTGAATTGGAACGAAATCGCCAATAGATAAGACCATTTTACAATTTGGGCCCAAGTTAGAAGCAGAGCCTAAGGTGTAAATTATTGATAGTCCATATCTCGGAAACTATAAGAGATAATGCAATTTCGCAACCGGCAATGTAATTAGCATGCCGAATATCACTTGGAATGTGAATTGGGACGAAATCGCCAATAGATAAGACCATTTTACAATTTGGGCCCAAGTTAGAAGCAGAGCCTAAGGTGTAAATAATCGATAGTCCATATCTCGGAAACTATAAGAGATAATGCAATTTGGCAACCGGCAATGTAATTAGCATGCCGAATATTACTTGGAATGTGAATTGGAACGAAATCGCCAATAGATAAGACCATTTTACAATTTGGGCCCAAGTTAGAAGCAGAGCCTAAGGTGTAAATTATCGATAGTCCATATCTCGGAAACTATAAGAGATAATGCAATTTGGCAACCGGCAATGTAATTAGCATGCCGAATATTACTTGGAATGTGAATTGGAACGAAATCGCCAATAGATAAGACCATTTTACAATTTGGGCCCAAGTTAGAAGCAGAGCCTAAGGTGTAAATTATCGATAGTCCATATCTCGGAAACTATAAGAGATAATGCAATTTCGCAACCGGCAGTGTAATTAGCATGCCGAATATTACTTGGAGTGTGAATTGGAACGAAATCGCCAATAGATAAGACCATTTTACAATTTGGGCCCAAGTTAGAAGCAGAGCCTAAGGTGTAAATTATCGATGGTCCATATCTCGTAAACTATAAGAGATAATGCAATTTGGCAACCGGCAATGTAATTAGCATGCCGAATATTACTTGGAATGTGAATTGGAACGAAATCGCCAATAGATAAGACCATTTTACAATTTGGGCCCAAGTTAGAAGCAGAGCCTAAGGTGTAAATTATCGATAGTCCATATCTCGGAAACTATAAGAGATAATGCAATTTGGCAACCGGCAATGTAATTAGCATGCCGAATATTACTTGGAATGTGAATTGCAACTAAATCGCCAATAGATAAGACCATTTTACAATTTGGGCCCAAGTTAGAAGCAGAGCCTAAGGTGTAAATTATCGATAGTCCATATCTCGGAAACTATAAGAGATAATGCAATTTGGCAACCGGCAATGTAATTAGCATGCCGAATATTACTTGGAATGTGAATTGGAACGAAATCGCCAATAGATAAGACCATTTTACAATTTGGGCCCAAGTTAGTAGCAGAGCCTAAGGTGTAAATTATCGATAGTCCATATCTCGGAAACTATAAGAGATAATGCAATTTCGCAACCGGCAATGTAATTAGCATGCCGAATATCACTTGGTATGTGAATTGGGACGAAATAGCCAATAGATAAGACCATTTTACAATTTGGGCCCAAGTTAGAAGCAGAGCCTAAGGTGTAAATTATCGATAGTCCATATCTCGGAAACTATAAGAGATAATTCAATTTGGCAACCGGCAATGTAATTAGCATGCCGAATATTACTTGGAATGTGAATTGGAACGAAATCGCCAATAGATAAGACCATTTTACAATTTGGGCCCAAGTTAGAAGCAGAGCCTAAGGTGTAAATTATCGATAGTCCATATCTCGGAAACTATAAGAGATAATGCAATTTGGCAACCGGCAATGTAATTAGCATGCCGAATATTACTTGGAATGTGAATTGGAACGAAATCGCCAATAGATAAGACCATATTACAATTTGGGCCCAAGTTAGAAGCAGAGCCTAAGGTGTAAATTATCGATAGTCCATATCTCGGAAACTATAAGAGATAATGCAATTTGGCAACCGGCAATGTAATTAGCATGCCGAATATTACTTGGAATATGAATTGGAACGAAATCGCCAATAGATAAGACCATTTTACAATTTGGGCCCAAGTTAGAAGCAGAGCCTATGGTGTAAATTATCGATAGTCCATATCACGGAAACTATAAGAGATAATGCAATTTGGCAACCGGCAATGTAATTAGCATGCCGAATATTACTTGGAATGTGAATTGGAACGAAATCGCCAATAGATAAGACCATTTTACAATTTGGGCCCAAGTTAGAAGCAGAGCCTAAGGTGTAAATTATCGATAGTCGATATCTCGGAAACTATAAGAGTTAATGCAATTTGGCAACCGGCAATGTAATTAGCATGCCGAATATTACTTGGAATGTGAATTGGAACGAAATCGCCAATAGATAAGACCATTTTACAATTTGGGCCCAAGTTAGAAGCAGAGCCTAAGGTGTAAATTATCGATAGTCCATATCTCGGAAACTATAAGAGATAATGCAATTTGGCAACATGCAATGTAATTAGCATGCCGAATATTACTTATAATGTGAATTGGAACGAAATCGCCAATAGATAAGACCATTTTACAATTTGGGCCCAAGTTAGAAGCAGAGCCTAAGGTGTAAATTATCGATAGTCCATATCTCTGAAACTATAAGAGATAATGCAATTTCGCAAACGGCAATGTAATTAGCATGCCGAATATTACTTGGAATGTGAATTGGGACGAAATCGCCAATAGAGAAGACCATTTTACAATTTGGGCCCAAGTTAGAAGCAGAGCCTAAGGTGTAAATTATCGATAGTCCATATCTCGGAAACTATAAGAGATAATGCAATTTGGCAACCGGCAATGTAATTAGCATGCCGAATATTACTTGGAATGTGAATTGGAACGAAATCGCCAATAGATAAGACCATTTTACAATTTGGGCCCAAGTTAGAAGCAGAGCCTAAGGTGTAAATTATCGATAGTCCATATCTCGGAAACTATAAGAGATAATGCAATTTGGCAACCGGCAATGTAATTAGCATGCCGAATATTACTTGGAATGTGAATTGGAACGAAATCGCCAATAGATAAGACCATTTTACAATTTGGGCCCAAGTTAGAAGCAGAGCCTAAGGTGTAAATTATCGATTGTCCATATCTCGGAAACTATAAGAGATAATGCAATTTGGCAACCGGCAATGTAATTAGCATGCCGAATATTACTTGGAATGTGAATTGGAACGAAATCGCCAATAGATAAGACCATTTTACAATTTGGGCCCAAGTTAGAAGCAGAGCCTAAGGTGTAAATTATTGATAGTCCATATCTCGGAAACTATAAGAGATAATGCAATTTCGCAACCGGCAATGTAATTAGCATGCCGAATATCACTTGGAATGTGAATTGGGACGAAATCGCCAATAGATAAGACCATTTTACAATTTGGGCCCAAGTTAGAAGCAGAGCCTAAGGTGTAAATTATCGATAGTCCATATCTCGGAAACTATAAGAGATAATGCAATTTGGCAACCGGCAATGTAATTAGCATGCCGAATATTACTTGGAATGTGAATTGGAACGAAATCGCCAATAGATAAGAACATTTTACAATTTGGGCCCAAGTTAGAAGCAAAGCCTAAGGTGTAAATTATCGATAGTCCATATCTCGGAAACTATAAGAGATAATGCAATTTGGCAACCGGCAATGTAATTAGCATGCCGAATATTACTTGGAATGTGAATTGGAACGAAATCGCCAATAGGTAAGACCATTTTACAATTTGGGCCCAAGTTAGAAGCAGAGCCTAAGGTGTAAATTATCGATAGTCCATATCTCGGAAACTATAAGAGATAATTCAATTTGGCAACCGGCAATGTAATTAGCATGCCGAATATTACTTGGAATGTGAATTGGAACGAAATCGCCAATAGATAAGACCATTTTACAATTTGGGCCCAAGTTAGAAGCAGAGCCTAAGGTGTAAATTATCGATAGTCCATATCTCGGAAACTATAAGAGATAATGCAATTTGGCAACCGGCAATGTAATTAGCATGCCGAATATTACTTGGAATGTGAATTGGAACGAAATCGCCAATAGGTAAGACCATTTTACAATTTGGGCCCAAGTTAGAAGCAGAGCCTAAGGTGTAAATTATCGATAGTCCATATCTCGGAAACTATAAGAGATAATGCAATTTGGCAACCGGCAATGTAATTAGCATGCCGAATATTACTTGGAATGTGAATTGGAACGAAATCGCCAATAGATAAGACCATTTTACAATTTGGGCCCAAGTTAGAAGCAGAGCCTAAGGTGTAAATTATCGATAGTCCATATCTCGGAAACTATAAGAGATAATGCAATTTGGCAACCGGCAATGTAATTAGCATGCCGAATATTACTTGGAATGTGAATTGGAACGAAATCGCCAATAGATAAGACCATTTTACAATTTGGGCCCAAGTTAGAAGCAGAGCCTAAGGTGTAAATTATCGATAGTCCATATCTCGGAAACTATAAGAGATAATGCAATTTGGCAACCGGTAATGTAATTAGCATGCCGAATATTACTTGGAATGTGAATTGGAACGAAATCGCCAATAGATAAGACCATTTTACAATTTGGGCCCAAGTTAGAAGCAGAGCCTAAGGTGTAAATTATTGATAGTCCATATCTCGGAAACTATAAGAGATAATGCAATTTCGCAACCGGCAATGTAATTAGCATGCCGAATGTCACTTGGAATGTGAATTGGGACGAAATCGCCAATAGATAAGACCATTTTACAATTTGGGCCCAAGTTAGAAGCAGAGCCTAAGGTGTAAATTATCGATAGTCCATATCTCGGAAACTATAAGAGATAATGCAATTTGGCAACCGGCAATGTAATTAGCATGCCGAATATTACTTGGAATGTGAATTGGAACGAAATCGCCAATAGATAAGACCATTTTACAATTTGGGCCCAAGATAGAAGCAGAGCCTAAGGTGTAAATTATCGATAGTCCATATCTCGGAAACTATAAGAGATAATGCAATTTGGCAACCGGCAATGTAATTAGCATGCCGAATATTACTTGGAATGTGAATTGGAACGAAATCGCCAATAGGTAAGACCATTTTACAATTTGGGCCCAAGTTAGAAGCAGAGCCTAAGGTGTAAATTATCGATAGTCCATATCTCGGAAACTATAAGAGATAATTCAATTTGGCAACCGCCAATGTAATTAGCATGCCGAATATTACTTGGAATGTGAATTGGAACGAAATCGCCAATAGATAAGACCATTTTACAATTTGGGCCCAAGTTAGAAGCAGAGCCTAAGGTGTAAATTATCGATAGTCCATATCTCGGAAACTATAAGAGATAATGCAATTTGGCAACCGGCAATGTAATTAGCATGCCGAATATTACTTGGAATGTGAATTGGAACGAAATCGCCAATAGATAAGACCATTTTACAATTTGGGCCCAAGTTAGAAGCAGAGCCTATGGTGTAAATTATCGATAGTCCATATCTCGGAAACTATAAGAGATAATGCAATTTGGCAACCGGCAATGTAATTAGCATGCCGAATATTACTTGGAATGTGAATTGGAACGAAATCGCCAATAGATAAGACCATTTTACAATTTGGGCCCAAGTTAGAAGCAGAGCCTAAGGTGTAAATTATCGATAGTCCATATCTCGGAAACTATAAGAGATAATGCAATTTGGCAACCGGCAATGTAATTAGCATGCCGAATATTACTTGGAATGTGAATTGGAACGAAATCGCCAATAGATAAGACCATTTTACAATTTGGGCCCAAGTTAGAAGCAGAGCCTAAGGTGTAAATTATCGATATTCCATATCTCGGAAACTATAAGAGATAATGCAATTTGGCAACCGGCAATGTAATTAGCATGCCGAATATTACTTGGAATGTGAATTGGAACGAAATCGCCAATAGATAAGACCATTTTACAATTTGGGCCCAAGTTAGAAGCAGAGCCTAAGGTGTAAATTATCGATAGTCCATATCTCGGAAACTATAAGAGATAATTCAATTTGGCAACCGGCAATGTAATTAGCATGCCGAATATTACTTGGAATGTGAATTGGAACGAAATCGCCAATAGATAAGACCATTTTACAATTTGGGCCCAAGTTAGAAGCAGAGCCTAAGGTGTAAATTATCGATAGTCCATATCTCGGAAACTATAAGAGATAATGCAATTTGGCAACCGGCAATGTAATTAGCATGCCGAATATTACTTGGAATGTGAATTGGAACGAAATCGCCAATAGATAAGACCATTTTACAATTTGGGCCCAAGTTAGAAGCAGAGCCTAAGGTGTAAATTATCGATAGTCAATATCTCGGAAACTATAAGAGATAATGCAATTTGGCAACCGGCAATGTAATTAGCATGCCGAATACTACTTGGAATGTGAATTGGAACGAAATCGCCAATAGATAAGACCATTTTACAATTTGGGCCCAAGTTAGAAGCAGAGCCTATGGTGTAAATTATCGATAGTCCATATCTCGGAAACTATAAGAGATAATGCAATTTGGCAACCTGCAATGTAATTAGCATGCCGAATATTACTTGGAATGTGAATTGGAACGAAATCGCCAATAGATAAGACCATTTTACAATTTGGGCCCAAGTTAGAAGCAGAGCCTTAGGTGTAAATTATCGATAGTCCATATCTCGGAAACTATAAGAGTTAATGCAATTTGGCAACCGGCAATGTAATTAGCATGCCGAATATTACTTGGAATGTGAATTGGAACGAAATCGCCAATAGATAAGACCATTTTACAATTTGGGCCCAAGTTAGAAGCAGAGCCTAAGGTGTAAATTATCGATAGTCCATATCTCGGAAACCATAAGAGATAATGCAATTTGGCAACCGGCAATGTAATTAGCATGCCGAATATTACTTGGAATGTGAATTGGAACGAAATCGCCAATAGATAAGACCATTTTACAATTTGGGCCCAAGTTAGAAGCAGAGCCTAAGGTGTAAATTATCGATAGTCCATATCTCGGAAACTATAAGAGATAATTCAATTTGGCAACCGGCAATGTAATTAGCATGCCGAATATTACTTGGAATGTGAATTGGAACGAAATCGCCAATAGATAAGACCATTTTACAATTTGGGCCCAAGTTAGAAGCAGAGCCTAAGGTGTAAATTATCGATAGTCCATATCTCGGAAACTATAAGAGATAATGCAATTTGGCAACCGGCAATGTAATTAGCATGCCGAATATTACTTGGAATGTGAATTGGAACGAAATCGCCAATAGATAAGACCATTTTACAATTTGGGCCCAAGTTAGAAGCAGAGCCTAAGGTGTAAATTATCGATAGTCCATATCTCGGAAACTATAAGAGATAATGCAATTTGGCAACCGGCAATGTAATTAGCATGCCGAATACTACTTGGAATGTGAATTGGAACGAAATCGCCAATAGATAAGACCATTTTACAATTTGGGCCCAAGTTAGAAGCAGAGCCTAAGGTGTAAATTATCGATAGTCCATATCTCGGAAACTATAAGAGATAATGCAATTTGGCAACCGGCAATGTAATTAGCATGCCGAATATTACTTGGAATGTGAATTGGAACGAAATCGCCAATAGATAAGACCATTTTACAATTTGGGCCCAAGTTAGAAGCAGAGCCTAAGGTGTAAATTATCGATAGTCCATATCTCGGAAACTATAAGAGATAATTCAATTTGGCAACCGGCAATGTAATTAGCATGCCGAATATTACTTGGAATGTGAATTGGAACGAAATCGCCAATAGATAAGACCATTTTACAATTTGGGCCCAAGTTAGAAGCAGAGCCTAAGGTGTAAATTATCGATAGTCCATATCTCGGAAACTATAAGAGATAATGCAATTTGGCAACCGGCAATGTAATTAGCATGCCGAATATTACTTGGAATGTGAATTGGAACGAAATCGCCAATAGATAAGACCATTTTACAATTTGGGCCCAAGTTAGAAGCAGAGCCTAAGGTGTAAATTATCGATAGTCCATATCTCGGAAACTATAAGAGATAATGCAATTTGGCAACCGGCAATGTAATTAGCATGCCGAATACTACTTGGAATGTGAATTGGAACGAAATCGCCAATAGATAAGACCATTTTACAATTTGGGCCCAAGTTAGAAGCAGAGCCTATGGTGTAAATTATCGATAGTCCATATCTCGGAAACTATAAGAGATAATGCAATTTGGCAACCTGCAATGTAATTAGCATGCCGAATATTACTTGGAATGTGAATTGGAACGAAATCGCCAATAGATAAGACCATTTTCAATTTGGGCCCAAGTTAGAAGCAGAGCCTAAGGTGTAAATTATCGATAGTCCATATCTCGGAAACTATAAGAGTTAATGCAATTTGGCAACCGGCAATGTAATTAGCATGCCGAATATTACTTGGAATGTGAATTGGAACGAAATCGCCAATAGATAAGACCATTTTACAATTTGGGCCCAAGTTAGAAGCAGAGCCTAAGGTGTAAATTATCGATAGTCCATATCTCTGAAACTATAAGAGATAATGCAATTTCGCAAACGGCAATGTAATTAGCATGCCGAATATTACTTGGAATGTGAATTGGGACGAAATCGTCAATAGAGAAGACCATTTTACAATTTGGGCCCAAGTTAGAAGCAGAGCCTAAGGTGTAAATTATCGATAGTCCATATCTCGGAAACTATAAGAGATAATGCAATTTGGCATCCGGCAATGTAATTAGCATGCCGAATATTACTTGGAGTGTGAATTGGAACGAAATCGCCAATAGATAGGACCATTTTACAATTTGGGCCCAAGTTAGAAGCAGAGCCTAAGGTGTAAATTATCGATAGTCCATATCTCGGAAACTATAAGAGATAATGCAATTTCGCAACCGGCAATGTAATTAGCATGCCGAATATTACTTGGAGTGTGAATTGGAACGAAATCGCCAATAGATAAGACCATTTTACAATTTGGGCCCAAGTTAGAAGCAGAGCCTAAGGTGTAAATTATCGATAGTCCATATCTCGGAAACTATAAGAGATAATGCAATTTGGCAACCGGCAATGTAATTAGCATGCCGAATATTACTTGGAATGTGAATTGGAACGAAATCGCCAATAGATAAGACCATTTTACAATTTGGGCCCAAGTTAGAAACAGAGCCTAAGGTGTAAATTATCGATAGTCCATATCTCGGAAACTATAAGAGATAATGCAATTTGGCAACCGGCAATGTAATTAGCATGCCGAATATTACTTGGAATGTGAATTGGAACGAAATCGCCAATAGATAAGACCATTTTACAATTTGGGCCCAAGTTAGAAGCAGAACCTAAGGTGTAAATTATCGATAGTCCATATCTCGGAAACTATAAGAGATAATGCAATTTTGCAACCGGCAATGTAATTAGCCTGCCGAATATTACTTGGAATGTGAATTGGAACGAAATCGCCAATAGATAAGACCATTTTACAATTTGGGCCCAAATTAGAAGCAGAGCCTAAGGTGTAAATTATTGATAGTCCTTATCTCGGAAACTATAAGAGATAATGCAATTTCGCAACTGGCAATGTAATTAGCATGCCGAATATCACTTGGAATGTGAATTGGGACGAAATCGCCAATAGATAAGACCATTTTACAATTTGGGCCCAAGTTAGAAGCAGAGCATAAGATGTAAATTATCGATAGTCCATATCTCGGAAACTATAAGAGATAATGCAATTTGGCAACCGGCAATATAATTAGCATGCCGAATATTACTTGGAATGTGAATTGGAACGAAATCGCCAATAGATAAGACCATTTTACAATTTGGGCCCAAGTTAGAAGCAGAGCCTAAGGTGTAAATTATCGATGGTCCATATCTCGGAAACTATAAGAGATAATGCAATTTGGCAACCGGCAATGTAATTAGCATGCCGAATATTACTTGGAATGTGAATTGGAACGAAATCGCCAATAGATAAGACCATTTTACAATTTGGGCCCAAGTTAGAAGCAGAGCCTAAGGTGTAAATTATCGATAGTCCATATCTCGGAAACTATAAGAGATAATGCAATTTCGCAACCGGCAATGTAATTAGCATGCCGAATATTACTTGGAGTGTGAATTGGAACGAAATCGCCAATAGATAAGACCATTTTACAATTTGGGCCCAAGTTAGAAGCAGAGCCTAAGGTGTAAATTATCGATAGTCCATATCTCGGAAACTATAAGAGATAATGCAATTTGGCAACCGGCAATGTAATTAGCATGCCGAATATTACTTGGAATGTGAATTGGAACGAAATCGCCAATAGATAAGACCATTTTACAATTTGGGCCCAAGTTAGAAGCAGAGCCTAAGGTGTAAATTATCGATAGTCCATATCTCGGAAACTATAAGAGATAATGCAATTTGGCAACCGGCAATGTAATTAGCATGCCGAATATTACTTGGAATGTGAATTGGAACGAAATCGCCAATAGATAAGACCATTTTACAATTTGGGCCCAAGTTAGAAGCAGAGCCTAAGGTGTAAATTATCGATAGTCCATATCTCGGAAACTATAAGAGATAATGCAATTTGGCAACCGGCAATGTAATTAGCATGCCGAATATTACTTGGAATGTGAATTGGAACGAAATCGCCAATAGATAAGACCATTTTACAATTTGGGCCCAAGTTAGAAGCAGAACCTAAGGTGTAAATTATCGATAGTCCATATCTCGGAAACTATAAGAGATAATGCAATTTGGCAACCGGCAATGTAATTAGCATGCCGAATATTACTTGGAATGTGAATTGGAACGAAATCGCCAATAGATAAGACCATTTTACAATTTGGGCCCAAATTAGAAGCAGAGCCTAAGGTGTAAATTATTGATAGTCCTTATCTCGGAAACTATAAGAGATAATGCAATTTCGCAACTGGCAATGTAATTAGCATGCCGAATATCACTTGGAATGTGAATTGGGACGAAATCGCCAATAGATAAGACCATTTTACAATTTGGGCCCAAGTTAGAAGCAGAGCATAAGATGTAAATTATCGATAGTCCATATCTCGGAAACTATAAGAGATAATGCAATTTGGCAACCGGCAATATAATTAGCATGCCGAATATTACTTGGAATGTGAATTGGAACGAAATCGCCAATAGATAAGACCATTTTACAATTTGGGCCCAAGTTAGAAGCAGAGCCTAAGGTGTAAATTATCGATGGTCCATATCTCGGAAACTATAAGAGATAATGCAATTTGGCAACCGGCAATGTAATTAGCATGCCGAATATTACTTGGAATGTGAATTGGAACGAAATCGCCAATAGATAAGACCATTTTACAATTTGGGCCCAAGTTAGAAGCAGAGCCTAAGGTGTAAATTATCGATAGTCCATATCTCGGAAACTATAAGAGATAATGCAATTTCGCAACCGGCAATGTAATTAGCATGCCGAATATTACTTGGAGTGTGAATTGGAACGAAATCGCCAATAGATAAGACCATTTTACAATTTGGGCCCAAGTTAGAAGCAGAGCCTAAGGTGTAAATTATCGATAGTCCATATCTCGGAAACTATAAGAGATAATGCAATTTGGCAACCGGCAATGTAATTAGCATGCCGAATATTACTTGGAATGTGAATTGGAACGAAATCGCCAATAGATAAGACCATTTTACATTTTGGGCCCAAGTTAGAAGCAGAGATTAAGGTGTAAATTATCGATAGTCCATATCTCGGAAACTATAAGAGATAATGCAATTTGGCAACCGGCAATGTAATTAGCATGCCGAATATTACTTGAAATGTGAATTGCAACTAAATCGCCAATAGATAAGACCATTTTACAATTTGGGCCCAAGTTAGAAGCAGAGCCTAAGGTGTAAATTATCGATAGTCCATATCTCGGAAACTATAAGAGATAATGCAATTTGGCAACCGGCAATGTAATTAGCATGCCGAATATTACTTGGAATGTGAATTGGAACGAAATCGCCAATAGATAAGACCATTTTACAATTTGGGCCCAAGTTAGAAGCAGAGCCTAAGGTGTAAATTATCGATAGTCCATATCTCGGAAACTATAAGAGATAATGCAATTTCGCAACCTGCAATGTAATTAGCATGCCGAATATCACTTGGAATGTGAATTGGGACGAAATCGCCAATAGATAAGACCATTTTACAATTTGGGCCCAAGTTAGAAGCAGAGCCTAAGGTGTAAATTATCGATAGTCCATATCTCGGAAACTATAAGAGATAATGCAATTTGGCAACCGGCAATGTAATTAGCATGCCGAATATTACTTGGAATGTGAATTGGAACGAAATCGCCAATAGATAAGACCATTTTACAATTTGGGCCCAAGTTAGAAGCAGAGCCTAAGGTGTAAATTATCGATAGTCCATATCTCGGAAACTATAAGAGATAATGCAATTTGGCAACCGGCAATGTAATTAGCATGCCGAATATTACTTGGAATGTGAATTGGAACGAAATCGCCAATAGGTAAGACCATTTTACAATTTGGGCCCAAGTTAGAAGCAGAGCCTAAGGTGTAAATTATCGATAGTCCATATCTCGGAAACTATAAGAGATAATTCAATTTGGCAACCGGCAATGTAATTAGCATGCCGAATATTACTTGGAATGTGAATTGGAACGAAATCGCCAATAGATAAGACCATTTTACAATTTGGGCCCAAGTTAGAAGCAGAGCCTAAGGTGTAAATTATCGATAGTCCATATCTCGGAAACTATAAGAGATAATGCAATTTGGCAACCGGCAATGTAATTAGCATGCCGAATATTACTTGGAATGTGAATTGGAACGAAATCGCCAATAGATAAGACCATTTTACAATTTGGGCCCAAGTTAGAAGCAGAGCCTAAGGTGTAAATTATTGATAGTCCATATCTGGGAAACTATAAGAGATAATGCAATTTCGCAACCGGCAATGTAATTAGCATGCCGAATATCACTTGGAATGTGAATTGGGACGAAATCGCCAATAGATAAGACCATTTTACAATTTGGGCCCAAATTAGAAGCAGAGCCTAAGGTGTAAATTATCGATAGTCCATATCTCGGAAACTATAAGAGATAATGCAATTTGGCAACCGGCAATGTAATTAGCATGCCGAATATTACTTGGAATGTGAATTGGAACGAAATCGCCAATATATAAGACCATTTTACAATTTGGGCCCAAGTTAGAAGCAGAGCCTAAGGTGTAAATTATCGATAGTCCATATCTCGGAAACTATAAGAGATAATGCAATTTCGCAACCGGCAATGTAATTAGCATGCCGAATATTACTTGGAGTGTGAATTGGAACGAAATCGCCAATAGATAAGACCATTTTACAATTTGGGCCCAAGTTAGAAGCAGAGCCTAAGGTGTAAATTATCGATAGTCCATATCTCGGAAACTATAAGAGATAATGCAATTTGGCAACCGGCAATGTAATTAGCATGCCGAATATTACTTGGAATGTGAATTGGAACGAAATCGCCAATAGATAAGACCATTTTACAATTTGGGCCCAAGTTAGAAGCAGAGCCTAAGGTGTAAATTATCGATAGTCCATATCTCGGAAACTATAAGAGATAATGCAATTTGGCAACCGGCAATGTAATTAGCATGCCGAATATTACTTGGAATGTGAATTGGAACGAAATCGCCAATAGATAAGACCATTTTACAATTTGGGCCCAAGTTAGAAGCAGAGCCTAAGGTGTAAATTATCGATAGTCCATATCTCGGAAACTATAAGAGATAATGCAATTTGGCAACCGGCAATGTAATTAGCATGCCGAATATTACTTGGAATGTGAATTGCAACTAAATCGCCAATAGATAAGACCATTTTACAATTTGGGCCCAAGTTAGAAGCAGAGCCTAAGGTGTAAATTATCGATAGTCCATATCTCGGAAACTATAAGAGATAATGCAATTTGTCAACCGGCAATGTAATTAGCATGCCGAATACTACTTGGAATGTGAATTGGAACGAAATCGCCAATAGATAAGACCATTTTACAATTTGGGCCCAAGTTAGAAGCAGAGCCTAAAGTGTAAATTATCGATAGTCCATATCTCGGAAACTATAAGAGATAATGCAATTTGGCAACAGGCAATGTAATTAGCATGCCGAATATTACTTGGAATGTGAATTGGAACGAAATCGCCAATAGATAAGACCATTTTACAATTTGGGCCCAAGTTAGAAGCAGAGCCTAAGGTGTAAATTATCGATAGTCCATATCTCGGAAACTATAAGAGATAATGCAATTTGGCAACCGGCAATGTAATTAGCATGCCGAATATTACTTGGAATGTGAATTGCAACTAAATCGCCAATAGATAAGACCATTTTACAATTTGGGCCCAAGTTAGAAGCAGAGCCTAAGGTGTAAATTATCGATAGTCCATATCTCGGAAACTATAAGAGATAATGCAATTTGGCAACCGGCAATGTAATTAGCATGCCGAATATTACTTGGAATGTGAATTGGAACGAAATCGCCAATAGATAAGACCATTTTACAATTTGGGCCCAAGTTAGAAGCAGAGCCTAAGGTGTAAATTATCGATAGTCCATATCTCGGAAACTATAAGAGATAATGCAATTTCGCAACCGGCAATGTAATTAGCATGCCGAATATCACTTGGAATGTGAATTGGGACGAAATCGCCAATAGATAAGACCATTTTACAATTTGGGCCCAAGTTAGAAGCAGAGCCTAAGGTGTAAATTATCGATAGTCCATATCTCGGAAACTATAAGAGATAATGCAATTTGGCAACCGGCAATGTAATTAGCATGCCGAATATTACTTGGAATGTGAATTGGAACGAAATCGCCAATAGGTAAGACCATTTTACTATTTGGGCCCAAGTTAGAAGCAGAGCCTAAGGTGTAAATTATCGATAGTCCATATCTCGGAAACTATAAGAGATAATGCAATTTGGCAACCGGCAATGTAATTAGCATGCCGAATATTACTTGGAATGTGAATTGCAACTAAATCGCCAATAGATACGACCATTTTACAATTTGGGCCCAAGTTAGAAGCAGAGCCTAAGGTGTAAATTATCGATAGTCCATATCTCGGAAACTATAAGAGATAATGCAATTTGGCAGCCGGCAATGTAATTACAATGCCGAATATTACTTGGAATGTGAATTGGAACGAAATCGCCAATAGATAAGACCATTTTACAATTTGGGCCCAAGTTAGAAGCAGAGCCTAAGGTGTAAATTATCGATAGTCCATATCTCGGAAACTATAAGAGATAATGCAATTTCGCAACCTGCAATGTAATTAGCATGCCGAATATCACTTGGAATGTGAATTGGGACGAAATCGCCAATAGATAAGACCATTTTACAATTTGGGCCCAAGTTAGAAGCAGAGCCTAAGGTGTAAATTATCGATAGTCCATATCTCGGAAACTATAAGAGATAATGCAATTTGGCAACCGGCAATGTAATTAGCATGCCGAATATTACTTGGAATGTGAATTGGAACGAAATCGCCAATAGATAAGACCATTTTACAATTTGGGCCCAAGTTAGAAGCAGAGTCTAATGTGTAAATTATCGATAGTCCATATCTCGGAAACTATAAGAGATAATGCAATTTGGCAACCGGCAATGTAATTAGCATGCCGAATATTACTTGGAATGTGAATTGGAACGAAATCGCCAATAGGTAAGACCATTTTACAATTTGGGCCCAAGTTAGAAGCAGAGCCTAAGGTGTAAATTATCGATAGTCCATATCTCGGAAACTATAAGAGATAATTCAATTTGGCAACCGGCAATGTAATTAGCATGCCGAATATTACTTGGAATGTGAATTGGAACGAAATCGCCAATAGATAAGACCATTTTACAATTTGGGCCCAAGTTAGAAGCAGAGCCTAAGGTGTAAATTATCGATAGTCCATATCTCGGAAACTATAAGAGATAATGCAATTTGGCAACCGGCAATGTAATTAGCATGCCGAATATTACTTGGAATGTGAATTGGAACGAAATCGCCAATAGATAAGACCATTTTACAATTTGGGCCCAAGTTAGAAGCAGAGCCTAAGGTGTAAATTATCGATAGTCCATATCTCGGAAACTATAAGAGATAATGCAATTTGGCAACCGGCAATGTAATTAGCATGCCGAATAGTACTTGGAATGTGAATTGCAACTAAATCGCCAATAGATAAGACCATTTTACAATTTGGGCCCAAGTTAGAAGCAGAGCCTAAGGTGTAAATTATCGATAGTCCATATCTCGGAAACTATAAGAGATAATGCAATTTGGCAACCGGCAATGTAATTAGCATGCCGAATATTACTTGGAATGTGAATTGGAACGAAATCGCCAATAGATAAGACCATTTTACAATTTGGGCCTAAGTTAGAAGCAGAGCCTAAGGTGTAAATTTTCGATAGTCCATATCTCGGAAACTATAAGAGATAATGCAATTTCGCAACCGGCAATGTAATTAGCATGCCGAATATTACTTGGAATGTGAATTGCAACTAAATCGCCAATAGATAAGACCATTTTACAATTTGGGCCCAAGTTAGAAGCAGAGCCTAAGGTGTAAATTATCGATAGTCCATATCTCGGAAACTATAAGAGATAATGCAATTTGGCAACCGGCAATGTAATTAGCATGCCGAATATTACTTGGAAAGTGAATTGGAACGAAATCGCCAATAGATAAGACCGTTTTACAATTTGGGCCCAAGTTAGAAGCAGAGCCTAAGGTGTAAATTATCGATAGTCCATATCTCGGAAACTATAAGAGATAATGCAATTTGGCAACCGGCAATGTAATTAGCATGCCGAATATTACTTGGAATGTGAATTGGAACGAAATCGCCAATAGATAAGACCATTTTACAATTTGGGCCCAAGTTAGAAGCAGAGCCTAAGGTGTAAATTATCGATAGTCCATATCTCGGAAACTATAAGATTCGTCCATCGATCGATGGACGATCCTGCAATTTCGCAACCGGCAATGTAATTAGCATGCCGAATATTACTTGGAATGTGAATTGGAACGAAATCGCCAATAGATAAGACCATTTTACAATTTGGGCCCAAGTTAGAAGCAGAGCCTAAGGTGTAAATTATCGATAGTCCATATCTCGGAAACTATAAGAGATAATGCAATTTGGCAACCGGCAATGTAATTAGCATGCCGAATATTACTTGGAATGTGAATTGGAACGAAATCGCCAATAGATAAGACCATTTTTCAATTTGGGCCCAAGTTAGAAGCAGAGCCTAAGGTGTAAATTATCGATAGTCCATATCTCGGAAACTATAAGAGATAATGCAATTTCGCAACCGGCAATGTAATTAGCATGCCGAATATTACTTGGAGTGTGAATTGGAACGAAATCGCCAATAGATAAGACCATTTTACAATTTGGGCCCAAGTTAGAAGCAGAGCCTAAGGTGTAAATTATCGATAGTCCATATCTCGGAAACTATAAGAGATAATGCAATTTGGCAACCGGCAATGTAATTAGCATGCCGAATATTACTTGGAATGTGAATTGGAACGAAATCGCCAATAGATAAGACCATTTTACAATTTGGGCCCAAGTTAGAAGCAGAGCCTAAGGTGTAAATTATCGATAGTCCATATCTCGGAAACTATAAGAGATAATGCAATTTGGCAACCGGCAATGTAATTAGCATGCCGAATATTACTTGGAATGTGAATTGCAACTAAATCGCCAATAGATAAGACCATTTTACAATTTGGGCCCAAGTTAGAAGCAGAGCCTAAGGTGTAAATTATCGATAGTCCATATCTCGGAAACTATAAGAGATAATGCAATTTGGCAACCGGCAATGTAATTAGCATGCCGAATATTACTTGGAATGTGAATTGGAACGAAATCGCCAATAGATAAGACCATTTTACAATTTGGGCCCAAGTTAGAAGCAGAGCCTAAGGTGTAAATTATCGATAGTCCATATCTCGGAAACTATAAGAGATAATGCAATTTGGCAACCGGCAATGTAATTAGCATGCCGAATATTACTTGGAATGTGAATTGGAACGAAATCGCCAATAGATAAGACCATTTTACAATTTGGGCCCAAGTTAGAAGCAGAGCCTAAGGTGTAAATTATCGATAGTCCATATCTCGGAAACTATAAGAGATAATGCAATTTGGCAACCGGCAATGTAATTAGCATGCCGGATATTACTTGGAATGTGAATTGGAACGAAATCGCCAATAGATAAGACCATTTTACAATTTGGGCCCAAGTTAGAAGCAGAGCCTAAGGTGTAAATTATTGATAGTCCATATCTCGGAAACTATAAGAGATAATGCAATGTCGCAACCGGCAATGTAATTAGCATGCCGAATATCACTTGGAATGTGAATTGGGACGAAATCGCCAATAGATAAGACCATTTTACAATTTGGGCCCAAGTTAGAAGCAGAGCCTAAGGTGTAAATTATCGATAGTCCATATCTCGGAAACTATAAGAGATCATGCAATTTCGCAACCGGCAATGTAATTAGCATGCCGAATATTACTTGGAGTGTGAATTGGAACGAAATCGCCAATAGATAAGACCATTTTACAATTTGGGCCCAAGTTAGAAGCAGAGCCTAAGGTGTAAATTATCGATAGTCCATATCTCGGAAACTATAAGAGATAATGCAATTTGGCAACCGGCAATGTAATTAGCATGCCGAATATTACTTGGAATGTGAATTGGAACGAAATCGCCAATAGATAAGACCATTTTACAATTTGGGCCCAAGTTAGAAGCAGAGCCTAAGGTGTAAATTATCGATAGTCCATATCTCGGAAACTATAAGAGATAATGCAATTTGGCAACCGGCAATGTAATTAGCATGCCGAATATTACTTGGAATGTGAATTGGAACGAAATCGCCAATAGATAAGACCATTTTACAATTTGGGCCCAAGTTAGAAGCAGAGCCTAAGGTGTAAATTATCGATAGTCCATATCTCGGAAACTATAAGAGATAATGCAATTTGGCAACCGGCAATGTAATTAGCATGCCGAATATTACTTGGAATGTGAATTGCAACTAAATCGCCAATAGATAAGACCATTTTACAATTTGGGCCCAAGTTAGAAGCAGAGCCTAAGGTGTAAATTATCGATAGTCCATATCTCGGAAACTATAAGAGATAATGCAATTTGGCAACCGGCAATGTAACTAGCATGCCGAATATTACTTGGAATGTGAATTGGAACGAAATCGCCAATAGATAAGACCATTTTACAATTTGGGCCCAAGTTAGAAGCAGAGCCTAAGGTGTAAATAATCGATAGTCCATATCTCGGAAACTATAAGAGATAATGCAATTTGGCAACCGGCAATGTAATTAGCATGCCGAATATTACTTGGAATGTGAATTGGAACGAAATCGCCAATAGATAAGACCATTTTACAATTTGGGCCCAAGTTAGAAGCAGAGCCTAAGGTGTAAATTATCGATAGTCCATATCTCGGAAACTATAAGAGATAATGCAATTTGGCAACCGGCAATGTAATTAGCATGCCGAATATTACTTGGAATGTGAATTGCAACTAAATCGCCAATAGATAAGACCATTTTACAATTTGGGCCCAAGTTAGAAGCAGAGCCTAAGGTGTAAATTATCGATAGTCCATATCTCGGAAACTATAAGAGATAATGCAATTTGGCAACCGGCAATGTAATTAGCATGCCGAATATTACTTGGAATGTGAATTGGAACGAAATCGCCAATAGATAAGACCATTTTACAATTTGGGCCCAAGTTAGAAGCAGAGCCTAAGGTGTAAATTATCGATAGTCCATATCTCGGAAACTATAAGAGATAATGCAATTTGGCAACCGGCAATGTAATTAGTATGCCGAATATTACTTGGAATGTGAATTGGAACGAAATCGCCAATAGATAAGACCATTTTACAATTTGGGCCCAAGTTAGAAGCAGAGCCTATGGTGTAAATTATCGATAGTCCATATCTCGGAAACTATAAGAGATAATGCAATTTGGCAACCGGCAATGTAATTAGCATGCCGAATATTACTTGGAATGTGAATTGGAACGAAATCGCCAATAGATAAGACCATTTTACAATTTGGGCCCAAGTTAGAAGCAGAGCCTAAGGTGTAAATTATCGATAGTCCATATCTCGGAAACTATAAGAGTTAATGCAATTTGGCAACCGGCAATGTAATTAGAATGCCGTATATTACTTGGAATGTGAATTGGAACGAAATCGCCAATAGATAAGACCATTTTACAATTTCGCCCCAAGTTAGAAGCAGAGCCTAAGGTGTAAATTATCGATAGTCCATATCTCGGAAACTATAAGAGATAATGCAATTTGGCAACCGGCAATGTAATTAGCATGCCGAATATTACTTGAAATGTGAATTGGAACGAAATTGCCAATAGATAAGACCATTTTACAATTTGGGCCCAAGTTAGAAGCAGAGCCTAAGGTGTAAATTATCGATAGTCCATATCTCTGAAACTATAAGAGATAATGCAATTTCGCAACCGGCAATGTAATTAGCATGCCGAATATTACTTGGAATGTGAATTGGGACGAAATCGCCAATAGATAAGGCCATTTTACAATTTGGGCCCAAGTTAGAAGCAGAGCCTAAGGTGTAAATTATCGATAGTCCATATCTCGGAAACTATAAGAGATAATGCAATTTGGCAACCGGCAATGTAATTAGCATGCCGAATATTACTTGGTATGTGAATTGGAACGAAATCGTCAATAGATAAGACCATTTTACAATTTGGGCCCAAGTTAGAAGCAGAGCCTAAGGTGTAAATTATTGATAGTCCATATCTCGGAAACTATAAGAGATAATGCAATTTGGCAACCGGCAATGTAATTAGCATGCCGAATATTACTTGGAATGTGAATTGGAACGAAATCGCCAATAGATAAGACCATTTTACAATTTGGGCCCAAGTTAGAAGCAGAGCCTAAGGTGTAAATTATCGATAGTCCATATCTCGGAAACTATAAGAGATAATGCAATTTGGCAACCGGCAATGTAATTAGCATGCCGAATATTACTTGGAATGTGAATTGGAACGAAATCGCCAATAGATAAGACCATTTTACAATTTGGGCCCAAGTTAGAAGCAGAGCCTAAGGTGTAAATTATTGATAGTCCATATCTCGGAAGCTATAAGAGATAATGCAATTTCGCAACCGGCAATGTAATTAGCATGCCGAATATCACTTGGAATGTGAATTGGGACGAAATCGCCAATATATAAGACCATTTTACAATTTGGGCCCAAGTTAGAAGCAGAGCCTATGGTGTAAATTATCGATAGTCCATATCTCGGAAACTATAAGAGATAATGCAATTTGGCAACCGGCAATGTAATTAGCATGCCGAATATTACTTGGAATGTGAATTGGAACGAAATCGCCAATAGATAAGACCATTTTACAATTTGGGCCCAAGTTAGAAGCAGAGCCTAAGGTGTAAATTATCGATAGTCCATATCTCGGAAACTATAAGAGATAATGCAATTTGGCAACCGGCAATGTAATTAGCATGCCGAATATTACTTGGAATGTGAATTGGAACGAAATCGCCAATAGATAAGACCATTTTACAATTTGGACCCAAGTTAGAAGCAGAGCCTAAGGTGTAAATTATCGATAGTCCATATCTCGGAAACTATAAGAGATAATGCAATTTCGCAACCGGCAATGTAATTAGCATGCCGAATATTACTTGGAGTGTGAATTGGAACGAAATCGCCAATAGATAAGACCATTTTACAATTTGGGCCCAAGTTAGAAGCAGAGCCTAAGGTGTAAATTATCGATAGTCCATATCTCGGAAACTATAAGAGATAATGCAATTTGGCAACCGGCAAAGTAATTAGCATGCCGAATATTACTTGGAATGTGAATTGGAACGAAATCGCCAATAGATAAGACCATTTTACAATTTGGGCCCAAGTTAGAAGCAGAGCCTAAGGTGTAAATTATCGATAGTCCATATCTGGGAAACTATAAGAGATAATGCAATTTGGCAACCGGCAATGTAATTAGCATGCCGAATATTACTTGGAATGTGAATTGCAACTAAATCGCCAATAGATAAGACCATTTTACAATTTGGGCCCAAGTTAGAAGCAGAGACTAAGGTGTAAATTATCGATAGTCCATATCTCGGAAACTATAAGAGATAATGCAATTTGGCAACCGGCAATGTAATTAGCATGCCAAATATTACTTGGAATGTGAATTGGAACGAAATCGCCAATAGATAAGACCATTTTACAATTTGGGCCCAAGTTAGAAGCAGAGCCTAAGGTGTAAATTATCGATAGTCCATATCTCGGAAACTATAAGAGATAATGCAATTTGGCAACCGGCAATGTAATTAGCATGCCGAATATTACTTGGAATGTGAATTGCAACTAAATCGCCAATAGATAAGGCCATTTTACAATTTGGGCCCAAGTTAGAAGCAGAGCCTAAGGTGTAAATTATCGATAGTCCATATCTCGGAAACTATAAGAGATAATGCAATTTCGCAACCGGCAATGTAATTAGCATGCCGAATATCACTTGGAATGTGAATTGGGACGAAATCGCCAATAGATAAGACCATTTTACAATTTGGGCCCAAGTTAGAAGCAGAGCCTAAGGTGTAAATGATCGATAGTCCTTATCTCGGAAACTATAAGAGATAATGCAATTTGGCAACCGGCAATGTAATTAGCATGCCGAATATTACTTGGAATGTGAATTGGAACGAAATCGCCAATAGATAAGACCATTTTACAATTTGGGCCCAAGTTAGAAGCAGAGCCTAAGGTGTAAATTATCGATAGTCCATATCACGGAAACTATAAGAGATAATGCAATTTGGCAACCGGCAATGTAATTAGCATGCCGAATATTACTAGGAATGTGAATTGGAACGAAATCGCCAATAGGTAAGACCATTTTACAATTTGGGCCCAAGTTAGAAGCAGAGCCTAAGGTGTAAATTATCGATAGTCCATATCTCGGAAACTATAAGAGATAATTCAATTTGGCAACCGGCAATGTAATTAGCATGCCGAATATTACTTGGAATGTGAATTGGAACGAAATCGCCAATAGATAAGACCATTTTACAATTTGGGCCCAAGTTAGAAGCAGAGCCTAAGGTGTAAATTATCGGTAGTCCATATCTCGGAAACTATAAGAGATAATG
The DNA here is from genome assembly GCF_030347505.1 of Rhynchophorus ferrugineus. Classification (NCBI taxonomy): domain Eukaryota; kingdom Metazoa; phylum Arthropoda; class Insecta; order Coleoptera; family Curculionidae; genus Rhynchophorus; species Rhynchophorus ferrugineus. The sequence goes on along the minus strand of NW_027472606.1, from coordinate 41,315 downwards.
CAATTTGGCAACCGGCAATGTAATTAGCATGACGAATATTACTTGGAATGTGAATTGGAACGAAATCGCCAATAGATAAGACCATTTTACAATTTGGGCCCAAGTTAGAAGCAGAGCCTAATGTGTAAATTATCGATAGTCCATATCTCGGAAACTATAAGAGATAATGCAATTTGGCGACCGGCAATGTAATTAGCATGCCGAATATTACTTGGAATGTGAATTGGAACGAAATCGCCAATAGATAAGACCATTTTACAATTTGGGCCCAAGTTAGAAGCAGAGCCTATGGTGTAAATTATCGATAGTCCATATCTCGGAAACTATAAGAGATAATGCAATTTGGCAACCGGCAATGTAATTAGCATGCCGAATATTACTTGGAATGTGAATTGGAACGAAATCGCCAATAGATAAGACCATTTTACAATTTGGGCCCAAGTTAGAAGCAGAGCCTATGGTGTAAATTATCGATAGTCCATATCTCGGAAACTATAAGAGTTAATGCAATTTGGCAACCGGCAATGTAATTAGCATGCCGAATATTACTTGGAATGTGAATTGGAACGAAATCGCCAATAGATAAGACCATTTTACAATTTGGGCCCAAGTTAGAAGCAGAGCCTAAGGTGTAAATTATCGATAGTCCATATCTCGGAAACTATAAGAGATAATGCAATTTGGCAACCGGCAATGTAATTAGCATGCCGAATATTACTTGGAATGTGAATTGGAACGAAATTGCCAATAGATAAGACCATTTTACAAATTGGGCCCAAGTTAGAAGCAGAGCCTAAGGTGTAAATTATCGATAGTCCATATCTCTGAAACTATAAGAGATAATGCAATTTCGCAACCGGCAATGTAATTAGCATGCCGAATATTACTTGGAATGTGAATTGGGACGAAATCGCCAATAGATAAGGCCATTTTACAATTTGGGCCCAAGTTAGAAGCAGAGCCTAAGGTGTAAATTATCGATAGTCCATATCTCGGAAACTATAAGAGATAATGCAATTTGGCAACCGGCAATGTAATTAGCATGCCGAATATTACTTGGAATGTGAATTGGAACGAAATCGTCAATAGATAAGACCATTTTACAATTTGGGCCCAAGTTAGAAGCAGAGCCTAAGGTGTAAATTATTGATAGTCCATATCTCGGAAACTATAAGAGATAATGCAATTTGGCAACCGGCAATGTAATTAGCATGCCGAATATTACTTGGAATGTGAATTGGAACGAAATCGCCAATAGATAAGGCCATTTTACCATTTGGGCCCAAGTTAGAAACAGAGCCTAAGGTGTAAATTATCGATAGTCCATATCTCGGAAACTATAAGAGATAATGCAATTTGGCAACCGGCAATGTAATTAGCATGCCGAATATTACTTGGAATGTGAATTGGAACGAAATCGCCAATAGATAAGACCATTTTACAATTTGGGGCCAAGTTAGAAGCAGAGCCTAAGGTGTAAATTATCGATAGTATATATCTCGGAAACTATAAGAGATAATGCAATTTGGCAACCGGCAATGTAATTAGCATGCCGAATATTACTTGGAATGTGAATTGCAACTAAATCGCCAATAGATAAGACCATTTTACAATTTGGGCCCAAGTTAGAAGCAGAGCCTAAGGTGTAAATTATCGATAGTCCATATCTCGGAAACTATAAGAGATAATGCAATTTGGCAACCGGCAATGTAATTAGCATGCCGAATATTACTTGGAATGTGAATTGGAACGAAATCGCCAATAGATAAGACCATTTTACAATTTGGGCCCAAGTTAGAAGCAGAGCCTAAGGTGTAAATTATCGATAGTCCATATCTCGGAAACTATAAGAGATAATGCAATTTGGCAACCGGCAATGTAATTAGCATGCCGAATATTACTTGGAATGTGAATTGGAACGAAATCGCCAATAGATAAGACCATTTTACAATTTGGGCCCAAGTTAGAAGCAGAGCCTAAGGTGTAAATTATCGATAGTCCATATCTCGGAAACTATAAGAGATAATGCAATTTGGCAACCGGCAATGTAATTAGCATGCCGAATATTACTTGGAATGTGAATTGGAACGAAATCGCCAATAGATAAGACCATTTTACAATTTGGGCCCAAGTTAGAAGCAGAGCCTAAGGTCTAAATTATCGATAGTCCATATCTCGGAAACTATAAGAGATAATGCAATTTGGCAACCGGCAATGTAATTAGCATGCCGAATATTACTTGGAATGTGAATTGGAACGAAATCACCAATAGATAAGACCATTTTACAATTTGGGCCCAAGTTAGAAGCAGAGCCTAAGGTGTAAATTATCATTAGTCCATATCTCGGAAACTATAAGAGATAATGCAATTTGGCAACCGGCAATGTAATTAGCATGCCGAATATTACTTGGAATGTGAATTGCAACTAAATCGCCAATAGATAAGACCATTTTACAATTTGGGCCCAAGTTAGAAGCAGAGCCTAAGGTGTAAATTATCGATAGTCCATATCTCGGAAACTATAAGAGATAATGCAATTTGGCAACCGGCAATGTAATTAGCATGCCGAATATTACTTGGAATGTGAATTGGAACGAAATCGCCAATAGATAAGACCATTTTACAATTTGGGCCCAAGTTAGAAGCAGAGCCTAAGGTGTGAATTATCGATAGTCCATATCTCGGAAACTATAAGAGATAATGCAATTTGGCAACCGGCAATGTAATTAGCATGCCGAATATTACTTGGAATGTGAATTGGAACGAAATCGCCAATAGATAAGACCATTTTACAATTTGGGCCCAAGTTAGAAGCAGAGCCTAAGGTGTAAATTATTGATAGTCCATATCTCGGAATCTATAAGAGATAATGCAATTTCGCAACCGGCAATGTAATTAGCATGCCGAATATCACTTGGAATGTGAATTGGGACGAAATCGCCAATAGATAAGACCATTTTACAATTTGGGCCCAAGTTAGAAGCAGAGCCTAAGGTGTAAATTATCGATAGTCCATATCTCGGAAACTATAAGAGATGATGCAATTTGGCAACCGGCAATGTAATTAGCATGCCGAATATTACTTGGAATGTGAATTGGAACGAAATCGCCAATAGATAAGACCATTTTACAATTTGGGCCCAAGTTAGAAGCAGAGCCTAAGGTGTAAATTATCGATAGTCCATATCTCGGAAACTATAAGAGATAATGCAATTTGGCAACCGGCAATGTAATTAGCATGCCGAATATTACTTGGAATGTGAATTGGAACGAAATCGCCAATAGATAAGACCATTTTACAATTTGGGCCCAAGTTAGAAGCAGAGCCTAAGGTGTAAATTATTGATAGTCCATATCTCGGAAACTATAAGAGATAATGCAATTTCGCAACCGGCAATGTAATTAGCATGCCGAATATCACTTGGAATGTGAATTGGGACGAAATCGCCAATAGATAAGACCATTTTACAATTTGGGCAAAAGTTAGAAGCAGAGCCTAAGGTGTAAATTATCGATAGTCCATATCTCGGAAACTATAAGAGATAATGCAATTTGGCAACCGGCAATGTAATTAGCATGCCGAATATTACTTGGAATGTGAATTGGAACGAAATCGCCAATAGATAAGACCATTTTACAATTTGGGAACCAGTTAGAAGCAGAGCCTATGGTGTAAATTATCGATAGTCCATATCTCGGAAACTATAAGAGATAATGCAATTTGGCAACCGGCAATGTAATTAGCATGCCGAATATTACTTGGAATGTGAATTGGAACGAAATCGCCAATAGATAAGACCATTTTACAATTTGGGCCCAAGTTAGAAGCAGAGCCTAAGGTGTAAATTATCGATAGTCCATATCTCGGAAACTATAAGAGTTAATGCAATTTGGCAACCGGCAATGTAATTAGCATGCCGAATATTACTTGGAATGTGAATTGGAACGAAATCGCCAATAGATAAGACCATTTTACAATTTGGGCCCAAGTTAGAAGCAGAGCCTAAGGTGTAAATTATCGATAGTCCATATCTCGGAAACTATAAGTGATAATGCAATTTGGCAACCGGCAATGTAATTAGCATGCCGAATATTACTTGGAATGTGAATTGGAACGAAATTGCCAATAGATAAGACCATTTTACAATTTGGGCCCAAGTTAGAAGCAGAGCCTAAGGTGTAAATTATCGATAGTCCATATCTCTGAAACTATAAGAGATATTGCAATTTCGCAACCGGCAATGTAATTAGCATGCCGAATATTACTTGGAATGTGAATTGGGACGAAATCGCCAATAGATAAGGCCATTTTACAATTTGGGCCCAAGTTAGAAGCAGAGCCTAAGGTGTAAATTATCGATAGTCCATATCTCGGAAACTATAAGAGATAATGCAATTTGGCAACCGGCAATGTAATTAGCATGCCGAATATTACTTGGAATGTGAATTGGAACGAAATCGTCAATAGATAAGACCATTTTACAATTTGGGCCCAAGTTAGAAGCAGAGCCTAAGGTGTAAATTATTGATAGTCCATATCTCGGAAACTATAAGAGATAATGCAATTTGGCAACCGGCAATGTAATTAGCATGCCGAATATTACTTGGAATGTGAATTGGAACGAAATCGCCAGTAGATAAGGCCATTTTACAATTTGGGCCCAAGTTAGAAGCAGAGCCTAAGGTGTAAATTATCGATAGTCCATATATCGGAAACTATAAGAGATAATGCAATTTGGCAACCGGCAATGTAATTAGCATGCCGAATATTACTTGGAATGTGAATTGGAACGAAATCGCCAATAGATAAGGCCATTTTACAATTTGGGCCCAAGTTAGAAGCAGAGCCTAAGGTGTAAATTATCGATAGTCCATATATCGGAAACTATAAGAGATAATGCAATTTCGCAACCGGCAATGTAATTAGCATGCCGAATATCACTTGGAATGTGAATTGGGACGAAATCGCCAATAGATAAGACCATTTTACAATTTGGGCCCAAGTTAGAAGCAGAGCCTAAGGTGTAAATTATCGATAGTCCATATCTCGGAAACTATAAGAGATAATGCAATTTGGCAACCGGCAATGTAATTAGCATGCCGAATATTACTTGGAATGTGAATTGGAACGAAATCGCCAATAGATAAGACCATTTTACAATTTGGGCCCAAGTTAGAAGCAGAGCCTAAGGTGTAAATTATCGATAGTCCATATCTCGGAAACTATAAGAGATAATGCAATTTGGCAACCGGCAATGTAATTAGCATGCCGAATATTACTTGGAATGTGAATTGCAACTAAATCGCCAATAGATAAGACCATTTTACAATTTGGGCCCAAGTTAGAAGCAGAGCCTAAGGTGTAAATTATCGATAGTCCATATCTCGGAAACTATAAGAGATAATGCAATTTGGCAACCGGCAATTTAATTAGCATGCCGAATATTACTTGGAATGTGAATTGGAACGAAATCGCCAATAGATAAGACCATTTTACAATTTGGGCCCAAGTTAGAAGCAGAGCCTAAGGTGTAAATTATCGATAGTCCATATCTCGGAAACTATAAGAGATAATGCACTTTGGCAACCGGCAATGTAATTAGCATGCCGAATATTACTTGGAATGTGAATTGGAACGAAATCGCCAATAGATAAGACCATTTTACAATTTGGGCCCAAGTTAGAAGCCGAGCCTAAGGTGTAAATTATCGATAGTCCATATCTCGGAAACTATAAGAGATAATGCAATTTCGCAACCGGCAATGTAATTAGCATGCCGAATATCACTTGGAATGTGAATTGGGACGAAATCGCCAATAGATAAGACCATTTTACAATTTGGGCCCAAGTTAGAAGCAGAGCCTAAGGTGTAAATTATCGATGTTCCATATCTCGGAAACTATAAGAGATGATGCAATTTGGCAACCGGCAATGTAATTAGCATGCCGAATATTACTTGGAATGTGAATTGGAACGAAATCGCCAATAGATAAGACCATTTAACAATTTGGGCCCAAGTTAGAAGCAGAGCCTAAGGTGTAAATTATCGATAGTCCATATCTCTGAAACTATAAGAGATATTGCAATTTCGCAACCGGCAATGTAATTAGCATGCCGAATATTACTTGGAATGTGAATTGGGACGAAATCGCCAATAGATAAGGCCATTTTACAATTTGGGCCCAAGTTAGAAGCAGAGCCTAAGGTGTAAATTATCGATAGTCCATATCTCGGAAACTATAAGAGATAATGCAATTTGGCAACCGGCAATGTAATTAGCATGCCGAATATTACTTGGAATGTGAATTGGAACGAAATCGTCAATAGATAAGACCATTTTACAATTTGGGCCCAAGTTAGAAGCAGAGCCTAAGGTGTAAATTATTGATAGTCCATATCTCGGAAACTATAAGAGATAATGCAATTTGGCAACCGGCAATGTAATTAGCATGCCGAATATTACTTGGAATGTGAATTGGAACGAAATCGCCAGTAGATAAGGCCATTTTACAATTTGGGCCCAAGTTAGAAGCAGAGCCTAAGGTGTAAATTATCGATAGTCCATATATCGGAAACTATAAGAGATAATGCAATTTGGCAACCGGCAATGTAATTAGCATGCCGAATATTACTTGGAATGTGAATTGGAACGAAATCGCCAATAGATAAGGCCATTTTACAATTTGGGCCCAAGTTAGAAGCAGAGCCTAAGGTGTAAATTATCGATAGTCCATATATCGGAAACTATAAGAGATAATGCAATTTCGCAACCGGCAATGTAATTAGCATGCCGAATATCACTTGGAATGTGAATTGGGACGAAATCGCCAATAGATAAGACCATTTTACAATTTGGGCCCAAGTTAGAAGCAGAGCCTAAGGTGTAAATTATCGATAGTCCATATCTCGGAAACTATAAGAGATAATGCAATTTGGCAACCGGCAATGTAATTAGCATGCCGAATATTACTTGGAATGTGAATTGGAACGAAATCGCCAATAGATAAGACCATTTTACAATTTGGGCCCAAGTTAGAAGCAGAGCCTAAGGTGTAAATTATCGATAGTCCATATCTCGGAAACTATAAGAGATAATGCAATTTGGCAACCGGCAATGTAATTAGCATGCCGAATATTACTTGGAATGTGAATTGCAACTAAATCGCCAATAGATAAGACCATTTTACAATTTGGGCCCAAGTTAGAAGCAGAGCCTAAGGTGTAAATTATCGATAGTCCATATCTCGGAAACTATAAGAGATAATGCAATTTGGCAACCGGCAATGTAATTAGCATGCCGAGTATTATTTGGAATGTGAATTGGAACGAAATCGCCAATAGATAAGACCATTTTACAATTTGGGCCCAAGTTAGAAGCAGAGCCTAAGGTGTAAATTATTGATAGTCCATATCTCGGAAACTATAAGAGATAATGCAATTTCGCAACCGGCAATGTAATTAGCATGCCGAATATCACTTGGAATGTGAATTGGGACGAAATCGCCAATAGATAAGACCATTTTACAATTTGGGCCCAAGTTAGAAGCAGAGCCTAAGGTGTAAATTATCGATGTTCCATATCTCGGAAACTATAAGAGATGATGCAATTTGGCAACCGGCAATGTAATTAGCATGCCGAATATTACTTGGAATGTGAATTGGAACGAAATCGCCAATAGATAAGACCATTTAACAATTTGGGCCCAAGTTAGAAGCAGAGCCTAAGGTGTAAATTATCGATAGTCCATATCTCGGAAACTATAAGAGATAATACAATTTGGCAACCGGCAATGTAATTAGCATGCCGAATATTACTTGGAATGTGAATTGGAACGAAATCGCCAATAGATAAGACCATTTTACAATTTGGGCCCAAGTTAGAAGCAGAGCCTAAGGTGTAAATTATCGATAGTCCATATCTCGGAAACTATAAGAGATAATGCAATTTCGCAACCGGCAATGTAATTAGCATGCCGAATATTACTTGGAGTGTGAATTGGAACGAAATCGCCAATAGATAAGACCATTTTACAATTTGGGCCCCAGTTAGAAGCAGAGCCTAAGGTGTAAATTATCGATAGTCCATATCTCGGAAACTATAAGAGATAATGCAATTTGGCAACCGGCAATGTAATTAGCATGCCGAATATTACTTGGAATGTGAATTGGAACGAAATCGCCAATAGATAAGACCATTTTACAATTTGGGCCCAAGTTAGAAGCAGAGCCTAAGGTGTAAATTATCGATAGTCCATATCTCGGAAACTATAAGAGATAATGCAATTTGGCAACCGGCAATGTAATTAGCATGCCGAATATTACTTGGAATGTGAATTGGGACGAAATCGCCAATAGATAAGACCATTTTACAATTTGGGCCCAAGTTAGAAGCAGAGCCTAAGGTGTAAATTATCGATAGTCCATATCTCGGAAACTATAAGAGATAATGCAATTTGGCAACCGGAAATGTAATTAGCATGCCGAATATTACTTGGAATGTGAATTGCAATTAAATCGCCAATAGATAAGACCATTTTACAATTTGGGCCCAAGTTAGAAGCAGAGCCTAAGGTGTAAATTATTGATAGTCCATATCTCGGAAACTATAAGAGATAATGCAATTTCGCAACCGGCAATGTAATTAGCATGCCGAATATCACTTGGAATGTGAATTGGGACGAAATCGCCAATAGATAAGACCATTTTACAATTTGGGCCCAAGTTAGAAGCAGAGCCTAAGGTGTAAATTATCGATAGTCCATATCTCGGAAACTATAAGAGATGATGCAATTTGGCAACCGGCAATGTAATTAGCATGCCGAATATTACTTGGAATGTGAATTGGAACGAAATCGCCAATAGATAAGACCATTTAACAATTTGGGCCCAAGTTAGAAGCAGAGCCTAAGGTGTAAATTATCGATAGTCCATATCTCGGAAACTATAAGAGATAATGCAATTTGGCAACCGGCAATGTAATTAGCATGCCGAATATTACTTGGAATGTGAATTGGAACGAAATCGCCAATAGATAAGACCATTTTACAATTTGGGCCCAAGTTAGAAGCAGAGCCTAAGGTGTAAATTATCGATAGTCCATATCTCGGAAACTATAAGAGATAATGCAATTTCGCAACCGCCAATGTAATTAGCATGCCGAATATTACTTGGAGTGTGAATTGGAACGAAATCGCCAATAGATAAGACCATTTTACAATTTGGGCCCAAGTTAGAAGCAGAGCCTAAGGTGTAAATTATCGATAGTCCATATCTCGGAAACTATAAGAGATAATGCAATTTGGCAACCGGCAATGTAATTAGCATGCCGAATATTACTTGGAATGTGAATTGGAACGAAATCGCCAATAGATAAGACCATTTTACAATTTGGGCCCAAGTTAGAAGCAGAGCCTAAGGTGTAAATTATCGATAGTCCATATCTCGGAAACTATAAGAGATAATGCAATTTGGCAACCGGCAATGTAATTAGCATGCCGAATATTACTTGGAATGTGAATTGCAATTAAATCGCCAATAGATAAGACCATTTTACAATTTGGACCCAAGTTAGAAGCAGAGCCTAAGGTGTAAATTATCGATAGTCCATATCTCGGAAACTATAAGAGATAATGCAATTTGGCAACCGGCAATGTAATTAGCATGCCGAATATTACTTGGAATGTGAATTGGAACGAAATCGCCAATTGATAAGATCATTTTACAATTTGGGCCCAAGTTAGAAGCAGAGCCTAAGGTGTAAATTATCGATAGTCCATATCTCGGAAACTATAAGAGATAATGCAATTTGGCAACCGGCAATGTAATTAGCATGCCGAATATTACTTGGAATGTGAATTGGAACGAAATCGCCAATAGATAAGACCATTTTACAATTTGGGCCCAAGTTAGAAGCAGAGCCTATGGTGTAAATTATCGATAGTCCATATCTCGGAAACTATAAGAGATAATGCAATTTGGCAACCGGCAATGTAATTAGCATGCCGAATATTACTTGGAATGTGAATTGGAACGAAATCGCCAATAGATAAGACCATTTTACAATTTGGGCCCAAGTTAGAAGCAGAGCCTATGGTGTAAATTATCGATAGTCCATATCTCGGAAACTATAAGAGTTAATGCAATTTGGCAACCGGCATTGTAATTAGCATGCCGAATATTACTTGGAATGTGAATTGGAACGAAATCGCCAATAGATAAGACCATTTTACAATTTGGGCCCAAGTTAGAAGCAGAGCCTAAGGTGTAAATTATCGATAGTCCATATCTCGGAAACTATAAGAGATAATGCAATTTGGCAACCGGCAATGTAATTAGCATGCCGAATATTACTTGGAATGTGAATTGGGACGAAATCGCCAATAGATAAGGCCATTTTACAATTTGGGCCCAAGTTAGAAGCAGAGCCTAAGGTGTAAATTATCGATAGTCCATATCTCGGAAACTATAAGAGATAATGCAATTTGGCAACCGGCAATGTAATTAGCATGCCGAATATTACTTGGAATGTGAATTGGAACGAAATCGTCAATAGATAAGACCATTTTACAATTTGGGCCCAAGTTAGAAGCAGAGCCTAAGGTGTAAATTATTGATAGTCCATATCTCGGAAACTATAAGAGATAATGCAATTTGGCAACCGGCAATGTAATTAGCATGCCGAATATTACTTGGAATGTGAATTGGAACGAAATCGCCAATAGATAAGGCCATTTTACAATTTGGGCCCAAGTTAGAAGCAGAGCCTAAGGTGTAAATTATCGATAGTCCATATCTCGGAAACTATAAGAGATAATGCAATTTGGCAACCGGCAATGTAATTAGCATGCCGAATATTACTTGGAATGTGAATTGGAACGAAATCGTTAATAGATAAGACCATTTTACAATTTGGGGCCAAGTTAGAAGCAGAGCCTAAGGTGTAAATTATCGATAGTCCATATCTCGGAAACTATAAGAGATAATGCAATTTGGCAACCGGCAATGTAATTAGCATGCCGAATATTACTTGGAATGTGAATTGGAACGAAATCGCCAATAGATAAGACCATTTTACAATTTGGGCCCAAGTTAGAAGCAGAGCCTAAGGTGTAAATTATTGATAGTCCATATCTCGGAAACTATAAGAGATAATGCAATTTCGCAACCGGCAATGTAATTAGCATGCCGAATATCACTTGGAATGTGAATTGGGACGAAATCGCCAATAGATAAGACCATTTTACAATTTGGGCCCAAGTTAGAAGCAGAGCCTAAGGTGTAAATTATCGATAGTCCATATCTCGGAAACTATAAGAGATAATGCAATTTGGCAACCGGCAATGTAATTAGCATGCCGAATATTACTTGGAATGTGAATTAGAACGAAATCGCCAATAGATAAGACCATTTTACAATTTGGGCCCAAGTTAGAAGCAGAGCCTAAGGTGTAAATTATCGATAGTCCATATCTCGGAAACTATAAGAGATAATGCAATTTGGCAACCGGCAATGTAATTAGCATGCCGAATATTACTTGGAATGTGAATTGGAACGAAATCGCCAATAGATAAGACCATTTTACAATTTGGGCCCAAGTTAGAAGCAGAGCCTAAGGTGTAAATTATCGATAGTCCATATCTCGGAAACTATAAGAGATAATGCAATTTCGCAACCGGCAATGTAATTAGCATGCCGAATATTACTTGGAGTGTGAATTGGAACGAAATCGCCAATAGATAAGACCATTTTACAATTAGGGCCCAAGTTAGAAGCAGAGCCTAAGGTGTAAATTATCGATAGTCCATATCTCGGAAACTATAAGAGATAATGCAATTTGGCAACCGGCAATGTAATTAGCATGCCGAATATTACTTGGAATGTGAATTGGAACGAAATCGCCAATAGATAAGACCATTTTACAATTTGGGCCCAAGTTAGAAGCAGAGCCTAAGGTGTAAATTATCGATAGTCCATATCTCGGAAACTATAAGATATAATGCAATTTGGCAACCGGCAATGTAATTAGCATGCCGAATATTACTTGGAATGTGAATTGGAACGAAATCGCCAATAGATAAGACCATTTTACAATTTGGGCCCAAGTTAGAAGCAGAGCCTAAGGTGTAAATTATCGATAGTCCATATCTCGGAAACTATAAGAGATAATGCAATTTGGCAACCGGCAATGTAATTAGCATGCCGAATATTACTTGGAATGTGAATTGCAACTAAATCGCCAATAGATAAGACCATTTTACAATTTGGGCCCAAGTTAGAAGCAGAGCCTAAGGTGTAAATTATCGATAGTCCATATCTCGGAAACTATAAGAGATAATGCAATTTGGCAACCGGCAATGTAATTAGCATGCCGAATATTACTTGGAATGTGAATTAGAACGAAATCGCCAATAGATAAGACCATTTTACAATTTGGGCCCAAGTTAGAAGCAGAGCCTAAGGTGTAAATTATGGATAGTCCATATCTCGGAAACTATAAGAGATAATGCAATTTGGCAACCGGCAATGTAATTAGCATGCCGAATATTACTTGGAATGTGAATTGGAACGAAATCGCCAATAGATAAGACCATTTTACAATTTGGGCCCAAGTTAGAAGCAGAGCCTAAGGTGTAAATTATCGATAGTCCATATCTCGGAAACTATAAGAGATAATGCAATTTCGCAACCGGCAATGTAATTAGCATGCCGAATATTACTTGGAGTGTGAATTGGAACGAAATCGCCAATAGATAAGACCATTTTACAATTAGGGCCCAAGTTAGAAGCAGAGCCTAAGGTGTAAATTATCGATAGTCCATATCTCGGAAACTATAAGAGATAATGCAATTTGGCAACCGGCAATGTAATTAGCATGCCGAATATTACTTGGAATGTGAATTGGAACGAAATCGCCAATAGATAAGACCATTTTACAATTTGGGCCCAAGTTAGAAGCAGAGCCTAAGGTGTAAATTATCGATAGTCCATATCTCGGAAACTATAAGATATAATGCAATTTGGCAACCGGCAATGTAATTAGCATGCCGAATATTACTTGGAATGTGAATTGGAACGAAATCGCCAATAGATAAGACCATTTTACAATTTGGGCCCAAGTTAGAAGCAGAGCCTAAGGTGTAAATTATCGATAGTCCATATCTCGGAAACTATAAGAGATAATGCAATTTGGCAACCGGCAATGTAATTAGCATGCCGAATATTACTTGGAATGTGAATTGCAACTAAATCGCCAATAGATAAGACCATTTTACAATTTGGGCCCAAGTTAGAAGCAGAGCCTAAGGTGTAAATTATCGATAGTCCATATCTCGGAAACTATAAGAGATAATGCAATTTGGCAACCGGCAATTTAATTAGCATGCCGAATATTACTTGGAATGTGAATTGGAACGAAATCGCCAATAGATAAGACCATTTTACAATTTGGGCCCAAGTTAGAAGCAGAGCCTAAGGTGTAAATTATCGATAGCCCATATCTCGGAAACTATAAGAGATAATGCAATTTGGCAACCGGCAATGTAATTAGCATGCTGAATATTACTTGGAATGTGAATTGGAACGAAATCGCCAATAGATAAGACCATTTTACAATTTGGGCCCAAGTTAGAAGCAGAGCCTAAGGTGTAAATTATCGATAGTCCATATCTCGGAAACTATAAGAGATAATGCAATTTCGCAACCGGCAATGTAATTAGCATGCCGAATATCACTTGGAATGTGAATTGGGACGAAATCGCCAATAGATAAGACCATTTTACAATTTGGGCCCAAGTTAGAAGCAGAGCCTAAGGTGTAAATTATCGATAGTCCATATCTCGGAAACTATAAGAGATGATGCAATTTGGCAACCGGCAATGTAATTAGCATGCCGAATATTACTTGGAATGTGAATTGGAACGAAATCGCCAATAGATAAGACCATTTTACAATTTGGGCCCAAGTTAGAAGCAGAGCCTAAGGTGTAAATTATCGATAGTCCATATCTCGGAAACTATAAGAGATAATGCAATTTGGCAACCGGCAATGTAATTAGCATGCCGAATATTACTTGGAATGTGAATTGGAACGAAATCGCCAATAGATAAGACCATTTTACAATTTGGGCCCAAGTTAGAAGCAGAGCCTAAGGTGTAAATTATCGATAGTCCATATCTCGGAAACTATAAGAGATAATGCAATTTGGCAACCGGCAATGTAATTAGCATGCCGAATATTACTTGGAATGTGAATTGGGACGAAATCGCCAATAGATAAGGCCATTTTACAATTTGGGCCCAAGTTAGAAGCAGAGCCTAAGGTGTAAATTATCGATAGTCCATATCTCGGAAACTATAAGAGATAATGCAATTTGGCAACCGGCAATGTAATTAGCATGCCGAATATTACTTGGAATGTGAATTGGAACGAAATCGTCAATAGATAAGACCATTTTACAATTTGGGCCCAAGTTAGAAGCAGAGCCTAAGGTGTAAATTATTGATAGTCCATATCTCGGAAACTATAAGAGATAATGCAATTTGGCAACCGGCAATGTAATTAGCATGCCGAATATTACTTGGAATGTGAATTGGAACGAAATCGCCAATAGATAAGGCCATTTTACAATTTGGGCCCAAGTTAGAAGCAGAGCCTAAGGTGTAAATTATCGATAGTCCATATCTCGGAAACTATAAGAGATAATGCAATTTGGCAACCGGCAATGTAATTAGCATGCCGAATATTACTTGGAATGTGAATTGGAACGAAATCGTTAATAGATAAGACCATTTTACAATTTGGGGCCAAGTTAGAAGCAGAGCCTAAGGTGTAAATTATCGATAGTCCATATCTCGGAAACTATAAGAGATAATGCAATTTGGCAACCGGCAATGTAATTAGCATGCCGAATATTACTTGGAATGTGAATTGGAACGAAATCGCCAATAGATAAGACCATTTTACAATTTGGGCCCAAGTTAGAAGCAGAGCCTAAGGTGTAAATTATTGATAGTCCATATCTCGGAAACTATAAGAGATAATGCAATTTCGCAACCGGCAATGTAATTAGCATGCCGAATATCACTTGGAATGTGAATTGGGACGAAATCGCCAATAGATAAGACCATTTTACAATTTGGGCCCAAGTTAGAAGCAGAGCCTAAGGTGTAAATTATCGATAGTCCATATCTCGGAAACTATAAGAGATAATGCAATTTGGCAACCGGCAATGTAATTAGCATGCCGAATATTACTTGGAATGTGAATTAGAACGAAATCGCCAATAGATAAGACCATTTTACAATTTGGGCCCAAGTTAGAAGCAGAGCCTAAGGTGTAAATTATCGATAGTCCATATCTCGGAAACTATAAGAGATAATGCAATTTGGCAACCGGCAATGTAATTAGCATGCCGAATATTACTTGGAATGTGAATTGGAACGAAATCGCCAATAGATAAGACCATTTTACAATTTGGGCCCAAGTTAGAAGCAGAGCCTAAGGTGTAAATTATCGATAGTCCATATCTCGGAAACTATAAGAGATAATGCAATTTCGCAACCGGCAATGTAATTAGCATGCCGAATATTACTTGGAGTGTGAATTGGAACGAAATCGCCAATAGATAAGACCATTTTACAATTAGGGCCCAAGTTAGAAGCAGAGCCTAAGGTGTAAATTATCGATAGTCCATATCTCGGAAACTATAAGAGATAATGCAATTTGGCAACCGGCAATGTAATTAGCATGCCGAATATTACTTGGAATGTGAATTGGAACGAAATCGCCAATAGATAAGACCATTTTACAATTTGGGCCCAAGTTAGAAGCAGAGCCTAAGGTGTAAATTATCGATAGTCCATATCTCGGAAACTATAAGATATAATGCAATTTGGCAACCGGCAATGTAATTAGCATGCCGAATATTACTTGGAATGTGAATTGGAACGAAATCGCCAATAGATAAGACCATTTTACAATTTGGGCCCAAGTTAGAAGCAGAGCCTAAGGTGTAAATTATCGATAGTCCATATCTCGGAAACTATAAGAGATAATGCAATTTGGCAACCGGCAATGTAATTAGCATGCCGAATATTACTTGGAATGTGAATTGCAACTAAATCGCCAATAGATAAGACCATTTTACAATTTGGGCCCAAGTTAGAAGCAGAGCCTAAGGTGTAAATTATCGATAGTCCATATCTCGGAAACTATAAGAGATAATGCAATTTGGCAACCGGCAATGTAATTAGCATGCCGAATATTACTTGGAATGTGAATTAGAACGAAATCGCCAATAGATAAGACCATTTTACAATTTGGGCCCAAGTTAGAAGCAGAGCCTAAGGTGTAAATTATGGATAGTCCATATCTCGGAAACTATAAGAGATAATGCAATTTGGCAACCGGCAATGTAATTAGCATGCCGAATATTACTTGGAATGTGAATTGGAACGAAATCGCCAATAGATAAGACCATTTTACAATTTGGGCCCAAGTTAGAAGCAGAGCCTAAGGTGTAAATTATCGATAGTCCATATCTCGGAAACTATAAGAGATAATGCAATTTCGCAACCGGCAATGTAATTAGCATGCCGAATATTACTTGGAGTGTGAATTGGAACGAAATCGCCAATAGATAAGACCATTTTACAATTAGGGCCCAAGTTAGAAGCAGAGCCTAAGGTGTAAATTATCGATAGTCCATATCTCGGAAACTATAAGAGATAATGCAATTTGGCAACCGGCAATGTAATTAGCATGCCGAATATTACTTGGAATGTGAATTGGAACGAAATCGCCAATAGATAAGACCATTTTACAATTTGGGCCCAAGTTAGAAGCAGAGCCTAAGGTGTAAATTATCGATAGTCCATATCTCGGAAACTATAAGATATAATGCAATTTGGCAACCGGCAATGTAATTAGCATGCCGAATATTACTTGGAATGTGAATTGGAACGAAATCGCCAATAGATAAGACCATTTTACAATTTGGGCCCAAGTTAGAAGCAGAGCCTAAGGTGTAAATTATCGATAGTCCATATCTCGGAAACTATAAGAGATAATGCAATTTGGCAACCGGCAATGTAATTAGCATGCCGAATATTACTTGGAATGTGAATTGCAACTAAATCGCCAATAGATAAGACCATTTTACAATTTGGGCCCAAGTTAGAAGCAGAGCCTAAGGTGTAAATTATCGATAGTCCATATCTCGGAAACTATAAGAGATAATGCAATTTGGCAACCGGCAATTTAATTAGCATGCCGAATATTACTTGGAATGTGAATTGGAACGAAATCGCCAATAGATAAGACCATTTTACAATTTGGGCCCAAGTTAGAAGCAGAGCCTAAGGTGTAAATTATCGATAGCCCATATCTCGGAAACTATAAGAGATAATGCAATTTGGCAACCGGCAATGTAATTAGCATGCTGAATATTACTTGGAATGTGAATTGGAACGAAATCGCCAATAGATAAGACCATTTTACAATTTGGGCCCAAGTTAGAAGCAGAGCCTAAGGTGTAAATTATCGATAGTCCATATCTCGGAAACTATAAGAGATAATGCAATTTCGCAACCGGCAATGTAATTAGCATGCCGAATATCACTTGGAATGTGAATTGGGACGAAATCGCCAATAGATAAGACCATTTTCCAATTTGGGCCCAAGTTAGAAGCAGAGCCTAAGGTGTAAATTATCGATAGTCCATATCTCGGAAACTATAAGAGATGATGCAATTTGGCAACCGGCAATGTAATTAGCATGCCGAATATTACTTGGAATGTGAATTGGAACGAAATCGCCAATAGATAAGACCATTTTACAATTTGGGCCCAAGTTAGAAGCAGAGCCTAAGGTGTAAATTATCGATAGTCCATATCTCGGAAACTATAAGAGATAATGCAATTTGGCAACCGGCAATGTAATTAGCATGCTGAATATTACTTGGAATGTGAATTGGAACGAAATCGCCAATAGATAAGACCATTTTACAATTTGGGCCCAAGTTAGAAGCAGAGCCTAAGGTGTAAATTATCGATAGTCCATATCTCGGAAACTATAAGAGATAATGCAATTTGGCAAACGGCAATGTAATTAGCATGCCGAATATTACTTGGAATGTGAATTGGAACGAAATCGCCAATAGATAAGACCATTTTACAATTTGGGCCCAAGTTAGAAGCAGAGCCTAAGGTGTAAATTATTGATAGTCCATATCTCGGAATCTATAAGAGATAATGCAATTTCGCAACCGGCAATGTAATTAGCATGCCGAATATCACTTGGAATGTGAATTGGGACGAAATCGCCAATAGATAAGACCATTTTACAATTTGGGCCCAAGTTAGAAGCAGAGCCTAAGGTGTAAATTATCGATAGTCCATATCTCGGAAACTATAAGAGATGATGCAATTTGGCAACCGGCAATGTAATTAGCATGCCGAATATTACTTGGAATGTGAATTGGAACGAAATCGCCAATAGATAAGACCATTTTACAATTTGGGCCCAAGTTAGAAGCAGAGCCTAAGGTGTAAATTATCGATAGTCCATATCTCGGAAACTATAAGAGATAATGCAATTTGGCAACCGGCAATGTAATTAGCATGCCGAATATTACTTGGAATGTGAATTGGAACGAAATCGCCAATAGATAAGACCATTTTACAATTTGGGCCCAAGTTAGAAGCAGAGCCTAAGGTGTAAATTATCGATAGTCCATATCTCGGAAACTATAAGATATAATGCAATTTGGCAACCGGCAATGTAATTAGCATGCCGAATATTACTTGGAATGTGAATTGGAACGAAATCGCCAATAGATAAGACCATTTTACAATTTGGGCCCAAGTTAGAAGCAGAGCCTAAGGTGTAAATTATCGATAGTCCATATCTCGGAAACTATAAGAGATAATGCAATTTGGCAACCGGCAATGTAATTAGCATGCCGAATATTACTTGGAATGTGAATTGCAACTAAATCGCCAATAGATAAGACCATTTTACAATTTGGGCCCAAGTTAGAAGCAGAGCCTAAGGTGTAAATTATCGATAGTCCATATCTCGGAAACTATAAGAGATAATGCAATTTGGCAACCGGCAATGTAATTAGCATGCCGAATATTACTTGGAATGTGAATTAGAACGAAATCGCCAATAGATAAGACCATTTTACAATTTGGGCCCAAGTTAGAAGCAGAGCCTAAGGTGTAAATTATCGATAGTCCATATCTCGGAAACTATAAGAGATAATGCAATTTGGCAACCGGCAATGTAATTAGCATGCCGAATATTACTTGGAATGTGAATTGGAACGAAATCGCCAATAGATAAGACCATTTTACAATTTGGGCCCAAGTTAGAAGCAGAGCCTAAGGTGTAAATTATCGATAGTCCATATCTCGGAAACTATAAGAGATAATGCAATTTCGCAACCGGCAATGTAATTAGCATGCCGAATATTACTTGGAGTGTGAATTGGAACGAAATCGCCAATAGATAAGACCATTTTACAATTAGGGCCCAAGTTAGAAGCAGAGCCTAAGGTGTAAATTATCGATAGTCCATATCTCGGAAACTATAAGAGATAATGCAATTTGGCAACCGGCAATGTAATTAGCATGCCGAATATTACTTGGAATGTGAATTGGAACGAAATCGCCAATAGATAAGACCATTTTACAATTTGGGCCCAAGTTAGAAGCAGAGCCTAAGGTGTAAATTATCGATAGTCCATATCTCGGAAACTATAAGATATAATGCAATTTGGCAACCGGCAATGTAATTAGCATGCCGAATATTACTTGGAATGTGAATTGGAACGAAATCGCCAATAGATAAGACCATTTTACAATTTGGGCCCAAGTTAGAAGCAGAGCCTAAGGTGTAAATTATCGATAGTCCATATCTCGGAAACTATAAGAGATAATGCAATTTGGCAACCGGCAATGTAATTAGCATGCCGAATATTACTTGGAATGTGAATTGCAACTAAATCGCCAATAGATAAGACCATTTTACAATTTGGGCCCAAGTTAGAAGCAGAGCCTAAGGTGTAAATTATCGATAGTCCATATCTCGGAAACTATAAGAGATAATGCAATTTGGCAACCGGCAATTTAATTAGCATGCCGAATATTACTTGGAATGTGAATTGGAACGAAATCGCCAATAGATAAGACCATTTTACAATTTGGGCCCAAGTTAGAAGCAGAGCCTAAGGTGTAAATTATCGATAGCCCATATCTCGGAAACTATAAGAGATAATGCAATTTGGCAACCGGCAATGTAATTAGCATGCTGAATATTACTTGGAATGTGAATTGGAACGAAATCGCCAATAGATAAGACCATTTTACAATTTGGGCCCAAGTTAGAAGCAGAGCCTAAGGTGTAAATTATCGATAGTCCATATCTCGGAAACTATAAGAGATAATGCAATTTCGCAACCGGCAATGTAATTAGCATGCCGAATATCACTTGGAATGTGAATTGGGACGAAATCGCCAATAGATAAGACCATTTTACAATTTGGGCCCAAGTTAGAAGCAGAGCCTAAGGTGTAAATTATCGATAGTCCATATCTCGGAAACTATAAGAGATGATGCAATTTGGCAACCGGCAATGTAATTAGCATGCCGAATATTACTTGGAATGTGAATTGGAACGAAATCGCCAATAGATAAGACCATTTTACAATTTGGGCCCAAGTTAGAAGCAGAGCCTAAGGTGTAAATTATCGATAGTCCATATCTCGGAAACTATAAGAGATAATGCAATTTGGCAACCGGCAATGTAATTAGCATGCTGAATATTACTTGGAATGTGAATTGGAACGAAATCGCCAATAGATAAGACCATTTTACAATTTGGGCCCAAGTTAGAAGCAGAGCCTAAGGTGTAAATTATCGATAGTCCATATCTCGGAAACTATAAGAGATAATGCAATTTGGCAAACGGCAATGTAATTAGCATGCCGAATATTACTTGGAATGTGAATTGGAACGAAATCGCCAATAGATAAGACCATTTTACAATTTGGGCCCAAGTTAGAAGCAGAGCCTAAGGTGTAAATTATTGATAGTCCATATCTCGGAATCTATAAGAGATAATGCAATTTCGCAACCGGCAATGTAATTAGCATGCCGAATATCACTTGGAATGTGAATTGGGACGAAATCGCCAATAGATAAGACCATTTTACAATTTGGGCCCAAGTTAGAAGCAGAGCCTAAGGTGTAAATTATCGATAGTCCATATCTCGGAAACTATAAGAGATGATGCAATTTGGCAACCGGCAATGTAATTAGCATGCCGAATATTACTTGGAATGTGAATTGGAACGAAATCGCCAATAGATAAGACCATTTTACAATTTGGGCCCAAGTTAGAAGCAGAGCCTAAGGTGTAAATTATCGATAGTCCATATCTCGGAAACTATAAGAGATAATGCAATTTGGCAACCGGTAATGTAATTAGCATGCCGAATATTACTTGGAATGTGAATTGGAACGAAATCGCCAATAGATAAGACCATTTTACAATTTGGGCCCAAGTTAGAAGCAGAGCCTAAGGTGTAAATTATTGATAGTCCATATCTCGGAAACTATAAGAGATAATGCAATTTCGCAACCGGCAATGTAATTAGCATGCCGAATATCACTTGGAATGTGAATTGGGACGAAATCGCCAATAGATAAGACCATTTTACAATTTGGGCCCAAGTTAGAAGCAGAGCCTAAGGTGTAAATTATCGATAGTCCATATCTCGGAAACTATAAGAGATAATGCAATTTGGCAACCGGCAATGTAATTAGCATGCCGAATATTACTTGGAATGTGAATTGGAACGAAATCGCCAATAGATAAGACCATTTTACAATTTGGGAACAAGTTAGAAGCAGAGCCTATGGTGTAAATTATCGATAGTCCATATCTCGGAAACTATAAGAGATAATGCAATTTGGCAACCGGCAATGTAATTAGCATGCAGAATATTACTTGGAATGTGAATTGGAACGAAATCGCCAATAGATAAGACCATTTTACAATTTGGGCCCAAGTTAGAAGCAGAGCCTAAGGTGTAAATTATCGATAGTCCATATCTCGGAAACTATAAGAGTTAATGCAATTTGGCAACCGGCAATGTAATTAGCATGCCGAATATTACTTGGAATGTGAATTGGAACGAAATCGCCAATAGATAAGACCATTTTACAATTTGGGCCCAAGTTAGAAGCAGAGCCTAAGGTGTAAATTATCGATAGTCCATATCTCGGAAACTATAAGTGATAATGCAATTTGGCAACCGGCAATGTAATTAGCATGCCGAATATTACTTGGAATGTGAATTGGAACGAAATTGCCAATAGATAAGACCATTTTACAATTTGGGCCCAAGTTAGAAGCAGAGCCTAAGGTGTAAATTATCGATAGTCCATATCTCTGAAACTATAAGAGATATTGCAATTTCGCAACCGGCAATGTAATTAGCATGCCGAATATTACTTGGAATGTGAATTGGGACGAAATCGCCAATAGATAAGGCCATTTTACAATTTGGGCCCAAGTTAGAAGCAGAGCCTAAGGTGTAAATTATCGATAGTCCATATCTCGGAAACTATAAGAGATAATGCAATTTGGCAACCGGCAATGTAATTAGCATGCCGAATATTACTTGGAATGTGAATTGGAACGAAATCGTCAATAGATAAGACCATTTTACAATTTGGGCCCAAGTTAGAAGCAGAGCCTAAGGTGTAAATTATTGATAGTCCATATCTCGGAAACTATAAGAGATAATGCAATTTGGCAACCGGCAATGTAATTAGCATGAAGAATATTACTTGGAATGTGAATTGGAACGAAATCGCCAATAGATAAGGCCTTTTTACAATTTGGGCCCAAGTTAGAAGCAGAGCCTAAGGTGTAAATTATCGATAGTCCATATCTCGGAAACTATAAGAGATAATGCAATTTGGCAACCGGCAATGTAATTAGCATGCCGAATATTACTTGGAATGTGAATTGGAACGAAATCGCCAATAGATAAGACCATTTTACAATTTGGGCCCAAGTTAGAAGCAGAGCCTAAGGTGTAAATTATCGATAGTCCATATCTCGGAAACTATAAGAGATAATGCAATTTGGCAACCGGAAATGTAATTAGCATGCCGAATATTACTTGGAATGTGAATTGGAACGAAATCGCCAATAGATAAGACCATTTTACAATTTGGGCCCAAGTTAGAAGCAGAGCCTAAGGTGTAAATTATTGATAGTCCATATCTCGGAAACTATAAGAGATAATGCAATTTCGCAACCGGCAATGTAATTAGCATGCCGAATATCACTTGGAATGTGAATTGGGACGAAATCGCCAATAGATAAGACCATTTTACAATTTGGGCCCAAGTTAGAAGCAGAGCCTAAGGTGTAAATTATCGATAGTCCATATCTCGGAAACTATAAGAGATAATGCAATTTGGCAACCGGCAATGTAATTAGCATGCCGAATATTACTTGGAATGTGAATTGGAACGAAATCGCCAATAGATAAGACCATTTTACAATTTGGGCCCAAGTTAGAAGCAGAGCCTAAGGTGTAAATTATCGATAGTCCATATCTCGGAAACTATAAGAGATAATGCAATTTGGCAACCGGCAATGTAATTAGCATGCCGAATATTACTTGGAATGTGAATTGCAACTAAATCGCCAATAGATAAGACCATTTTACAATTTGGGCCCAAGTTAGAAGCAGAGCCTAAGGTGTAAATTATCGATAGTCCATATCTCGGAAACTATAAGAGATAATGCAATTTGGCAACCGGCAATTTAATTAGCATGCCGAATATTACTTGGAATGTGAATTGGAACGAAATCGCCAATAGATAAGACCATTTTACAATTTGGGCCCAAGTTAGAAGCAGAGCCTAAGGTGTAAATTATCGATAGTCCATATCTCGGAAACTATAAGAGATAATGCAATTTGGCAACCGGCAATGTAATTAGCATGCCGAATATTACTTGGAATGTGAATTGGAACGAAATCGCCAATAGATAAGACCATTTTACAATTTGGGCCCAAGTTAGAAGCCGAGCCTAAGGTGTAAATTATCGATAGTCCATATCTCGGAAACTATAAGAGATAATGCAATTTGGCAACCGGCAATGTAATTAGCATGCCGAGTATTACTTGGAATGTGAATTGGAACGAAATCGCCAATAGATAAGACCATTTTACAATTTGGGCCCAAGTTAGAAGCAGAGCCTAAGGTGTAAATTATTGATAGTCCATATCTCGGAAACTATAAGAGATAATGCAATTTCGCAACCGGCAATGTAATTAGCATGCCGAATATCACTTGGAATGTGAATTGGGACGAAATCGCCAATAGATAAGACCATTTTACAATTTGGGCCCAAGTTAGAAGCAGAGCCTAAGGTGTAAATTATCGATAGTCCATATCTCGGAAACTATAAGAGATGATGCAATTTGGCAACCGGCAATGTAATTAGCATGCCGAATATTACTTGGAATGTGAATTGGAACGAAATCGCCAATAGATAAGACCATTTAACAATTTGGGCCCAAGTTAGAAGCAGAGCCTAAGGTGTAAATTATCGATAGTCCATATCTCGGAAACTATAAGAGATAATGCAATTTGGCAACCGGCAATGTAATTAGCATGCCGAATATTACTTGGAATGTGAATTGGAACGAAATCGCCAATAGATAAGACCATTTTACAATTTGGGCCCAAGTTAGAAGCAGAGCCTAAGGTGTAAATTATCGATAGTCCATATCTCGGAAACTATAAGAGATAATGCAATTTCGCAACCGGCAATGTAATTAGCATGCCGAATATTACTTGGAGTGTGAATTGGAACGAAATCGCCAATAGATAAGACCATTTTACAATTTGGGCCCCAGTTAGAAGCAGAGCCTAAGGTGTAAATTATCGATAGTCCATATCTCGGAAACTATAAGAGATAATGCAATTTGGCAACCGGCAATGTAATTAGCATGCCGAATATTACTTGGAATGTGAATTGGGACGAAATCGCCAATAGATAAGACCATTTTACAATTTGGGCCCAAGTTAGAAGCAGAGCCTAAGGTGTAAATTATCGATAGTCCATATCTCGGAAACTATAAGAGATAATGCAATTTGGCAACCGGCAATGTAATTAGCATGCCGAATATCACTTGGAATGTGAATTGGGACGAAATCGCCAATAGATAAGACCATTTTACAATTTGGGCCCAAGTTAGAAGCAGAGCCTAAGGTGTAAATTATCGATATTCCATATCTCGGAAACTATAAGAGATGATGCAATTTGGCAACCGGCAATGTAATTAGCATGCCGAATATTACTTGGAATGTGAATTGGAACGAAATCGCCAATAGATAAGACCATTTAACAATTTGGGCCCAAGTTAGAAGCAGAGCCTAAGGTGTAAATTATCGATAGTCCATATCTCGGAAACTATAAGAGATGATGCAATTTGGCAACCGGCAATGTAATTAGCATGCCGAATATTACTTGGAATGTGAATTGGAACGAAATCGCCAATAGATAAGACCATTTAACAATTTGGGCCCAAGTTAGAAGCAGAGCCTAAGGTGTAAATAATCGATAGTCCATATCTCGGAAACTATAAGAGATAATGCAATTTGGCAACCGGCAATGTAATTAGCATGCCGAATATTACTTGGAATGTGAATTGGAACGAAATCGCCAATAGATAAGACCATTTTACAATTTGGGCCCAAGTTAGAAGCAGAGCCTAAGGTGTAAATTATCGATAGTCCATATCTCGGAAACTATAAGAGATAATGCAATTTCGCAACCGGCAATGTAATTAGCATGCCGAATATTACTTGGAGTGTGAATTGGAACGAAATCGCCAATAGATAAGACCATTTTACAATTTGGGCCCCAGTTAGAAGCAGAGCCTAAGGTGTAAATTATCGATAGTCCATATCTCGGAAACTATAAGAGATAATGCAATTTGGCAACCGGCAATGTAATTAGCATGCCGAATATTACTTGGAATGTGAATTGGGACGAAATCGCCAATAGATAAGACCATTTTACAATTTGGGCCCAAGTTAGAAGCAGAGCCTAAGGTGTAAATTATCGATAGTCCATATCTCGGAAACTATAAGAGATAATGCAATTTGGCAACCGGCAATGTAATTAGCATGCCGAATATTACTTGGAATGTGAATTGCAATTAAATCGCCAATAGATAAGACCATTTTACAATTTGGGCCCAAGTTAGAAGCAGAGCCTAAGGTGTAAATTATTGATAGTCCATATCTCGGAAACTATAAGAGATAATGCAATTTCGCAACCGGCAATGTAATTAGCATGCCGAATATCACTTGGAATGTGAATTGGGACGAAATCGCCAATAGATAAGACCATTTTACAATTTGGGCCCAAGTTAGAAGCAGAGCCTAAGGTGTAAATTATCGATAGTCCATATCTCGGAAACTATAAGAGATGATGCAATTTGGCAACCGGCAATGTAATTAGCATGCCGAATATTACTTGGAATGTGAATTGGAACGAAATCGCCAATAGATAAGACCATTTAACAATTTGGGCCCAAGTTAGAAGCAGAGCCTAAGGTGTAAATTATCGATAGTCCATATCTCGGAAACTATAAGAGATAATGCAATTTGGCAACCGGCAATGTAATTAGCATGCCGAATATTACTTGGAATGTGAATTGGAACGAAATCGCCAATAGATAAGACCATTTTACAATTTGGGCCCAAGTTAGAAGCAGAGCCTAAGGTGTAAATTATCGATAGTCCATATCTCGGAAACTATAAGAGATAATGCAATTTGGCAACCGGCAATGTAATTAGCATGCCGAATATTACTTGGAATGTGAATTGGAACGAAATCGCCAATAGATAAGACCATTTAACAATTTGGGCCCAAGTTAGAAGCAGAGCCTAAGGTGTAAATTATCGATAGTCCA
Organism: Rhynchophorus ferrugineus; assembly: GCF_030347505.1. Taxonomy (NCBI): domain Eukaryota; kingdom Metazoa; phylum Arthropoda; class Insecta; order Coleoptera; family Curculionidae; genus Rhynchophorus; species Rhynchophorus ferrugineus. The sequence continues at coordinate 14,301 of NW_027472606.1, read as the reverse complement.
TATCTCGGAAACTATAAGAGATAATGCAATTTGGCAACCGGCAATGTAATTAGCATGCCGAATATTACTTGGAATGTGAATTGGAACGAAATCGCCAATAGATAAGACCATTTTACAATTTGGGCCCAAGTTAGAAGCAGAGCCTAAGGTGTAAATTATCGATAGTCCATATCTCGGAAACTATAAGAGATAATGCAATTTCGCAACCGGCAATGTAATTAGCATGCCGAATATTACTTGGAGTGTGAATTGGAACGAAATCGCCAATAGATAAGACCATTTTACAATTTGGGCCCCAGTTAGAAGCAGAGCCTAAGGTGTAAATTATCGATAGTCCATATCTCGGAAACTATAAGAGATAATGCAATTTGGCAACCGGCAATGTAATTAGCATGCCGAATATTACTTGGAATGTGAATTGGGACGAAATCGCCAATAGATAAGACCATTTTACAATTTGGGCCCAAGTTAGAAGCAGAGCCTAAGGTGTAAATTATCGATAGTCCATATCTCGGAAACTATAAGAGATAATGCAATTTGGCAACCGGCAATGTAATTAGCATGCCGAATATCACTTGGAATGTGAATTGGGACGAAATCGCCAATAGATAAGACCATTTTACAATTTGGGCCCAAGTTAGAAGCAGAGCCTAAGGTGTAAATTATCGATATTCCATATCTCGGAAACTATAAGAGATGATGCAATTTGGCAACCGGCAATGTAATTAGCATGCCGAATATTACTTGGAATGTGAATTGGAACGAAATCGCCAATAGATAAGACCATTTAACAATTTGGGCCCAAGTTAGAAGCAGAGCCTAAGGTGTAAATTATCGATAGTCCATATCTCGGAAACTATAAGAGATGATGCAATTTGGCAACCGGCAATGTAATTAGCATGCCGAATATTACTTGGAATGTGAATTGGAACGAAATCGCCAATAGATAAGACCATTTAACAATTTGGGCCCAAGTTAGAAGCAGAGCCTAAGGTGTAAATAATCGATAGTCCATATCTCGGAAACTATAAGAGATAATGCAATTTGGCAACCGGCAATGTAATTAGCATGCCGAATATTACTTGGAATGTGAATTGGAACGAAATCGCCAATAGATAAGACCATTTTACAATTTGGGCCCAAGTTAGAAGCAGAGCCTAAGGTGTAAATTATCGATAGTCCATATCTCGGAAACTATAAGAGATAATGCAATTTCGCAACCGGCAATGTAATTAGCATGCCGAATATTACTTGGAGTGTGAATTGGAACGAAATCGCCAATAGATAAGACCATTTTACAATTTGGGCCCCAGTTAGAAGCAGAGCCTAAGGTGTAAATTATCGATAGTCCATATCTCGGAAACTATAAGAGATAATGCAATTTGGCAACCGGCAATGTAATTAGCATGCCGAATATTACTTGGAATGTGAATTGGGACGAAATCGCCAATAGATAAGACCATTTTACAATTTGGGCCCAAGTTAGAAGCAGAGCCTAAGGTGTAAATTATCGATAGTCCATATCTCGGAAACTATAAGAGATAATGCAATTTGGCAACCGGCAATGTAATTAGCATGCCGAATATTACTTGGAATGTGAATTGCAATTAAATCGCCAATAGATAAGACCATTTTACAATTTGGGCCCAAGTTAGAAGCAGAGCCTAAGGTGTAAATTATTGATAGTCCATATCTCGGAAACTATAAGAGATAATGCAATTTCGCAACCGGCAATGTAATTAGCATGCCGAATATCACTTGGAATGTGAATTGGGACGAAATCGCCAATAGATAAGACCATTTTACAATTTGGGCCCAAGTTAGAAGCAGAGCCTAAGGTGTAAATTATCGATAGTCCATATCTCGGAAACTATAAGAGATGATGCAATTTGGCAACCGGCAATGTAATTAGCATGCCGAATATTACTTGGAATGTGAATTGGAACGAAATCGCCAATAGATAAGACCATTTAACAATTTGGGCCCAAGTTAGAAGCAGAGCCTAAGGTGTAAATTATCGATAGTCCATATCTCGGAAACTATAAGAGATAATGCAATTTGGCAACCGGCAATGTAATTAGCATGCCGAATATTACTTGGAATGTGAATTGGAACGAAATCGCCAATAGATAAGACCATTTTACAATTTGGGCCCAAGTTAGAAGCAGAGCCTAAGGTGTAAATTATCGATAGTCCATATCTCGGAAACTATAAGAGATAATGCAATTTCGCAACCGCCAATGTAATTAGCATGCCGAATATTACTTGGAGTGTGAATTGGAACGAAATCGCCAATAGATAAGACCATTTTACAATTTGGGCCCAAGTTAGAAGCAGAGCCTAAGGTGTAAATTATCGATAGTCCATATCTCGGAAACTATAAGAGATAATGCAATTTGGCAACCGGCAATGTAATTAGCATGCCGAATATTACTTGGAATGTGAATTGGAACGAAATCGCCAATAGATAAGACCATTTTACAATTTGGGCCCAAGTTAGAAGCAGAGCCTAAGGTGTAAATTATCGATAGTCCATATCTCGGAAACTATAAGAGATAATGCACTTTGGCAACCGGCAATGTAATTAGCATGCCGAATATTACTTGGAATGTGAATTGGAACGAAATCGCCAATAGATAAGACCATTTTACAATTTGGGCCCAAGTTAGAAGCAGAGCCTAAGGTGTAAATTATCGATAGTCCATATCTCGGAAACTATAAGAGATAATGCAATTTGGCAACCGGCAATGTAATTAGCATGCCGAATATTACTTGGAATGTGAATTGCAATTAAATCGCCAATAGATAAGACCATTTTACAATTTGGGCCCAAGTTAGAAGCAGAGCCTAAGGTGTAAATTATCGATAGTCCATATCTCGGTAACTATAAGAGATAATGCAATTTGGCAACCGGCAATGTAATTAGCATGCCGAATATTACTTGGAATGTGAATTGGAACGAAATCGCCAATTGATAAGATCATTTTACAATTTGGGCCCAAGTTAGAAGCAGAGCCTAAGGTGTAAATTATCGATAGGCCATATCTCGGAAACTATAAGAGATAATGCAATTTGGCAACCGGCAATGTAATTAGCATGCCGAATATTACTTGGAATGTGAATTGGAACGAAATCGCCAATAGATAAGACCATTTTACAATTTGGGCCCAAGTTAGAAGCAGAGCCTAAGGTGTAAATTATCGATAGTCCATATCTCGGAAACTATAAGAGATAATGCACTTTGGCAACCGGCAATGTAATTAGCATGCCGAATATTACTTGGAATGTGAATTGGAACGAAATCGCCAATAGATAAGACCATTTTACAATTTGGGGCCAAGTTAGAAGCAGAGCCTAAGGTGTAAATTATCGATAGTCCATATCTCGGAAACTATAAGAGATAATGCAATTTGGCAACCGGCAATGTAATTAGCATGCCGAATATTACTTGGAATGTGAATTGCAACTAAATCGCCAATAGATAAGACCATTTTACAATTTGGGCCCAAGTTAGAAGCAGAGCCTAAGGTGTAAATTATCGATAGTCCATATCTCGGAAACTATAAGAGATAATGCAATTTGGCAACCGGCAATGTAATTAGCATGCCGAATATTACTTGGAATGTGAATTGGAACGAAATCGCCAATAGATAAGACCATTTTACAATTTGGGGCCAAGTTAGAAGCAGAGCCTAAGGTGTAAATTATCGATAGTCCATATCTCGGAAACTATAAGAGATAATGCAATTTGGCAACCGGCAATGTAATTAGCATGCCGAATATTACTTGGAATGTGAATTGGAACGAAATCGCCAATAGATAAGACCATTTTACAATTTGGGCCCAAGTTAGAAGCAGAGCCTAAGGTGTAAATTATCGATAGTCCATATCTCGGAAACTATAAGAGATAATGCAATTTGGCAACCGGCAATGTAATTAGCATGCCGAATATTACTTGGAATGTGAATTGGAACGAAATCGCCAATAGATAAGACCATTTTACAATTTGGGCCCAAGTTAGAAGCAGAGCCTAAGGTGTAAATTATCGATAGTCCATATCTCGGAAACTATAAGAGATAATGCAATTTGGCAACCGGCAATGTAATTAGCATGCCGAATATTACTTGGAATGTGAATTGCAACTAAATCGCTAATAGATAAGACCATTTTACAATTTGGGCCCAAGTTAGAAGCAGAGCCTAAGGTGTAAATTATCGATAGTCCATATCTCGGAAACTATAAGAGATAATGCAATTTGGCAACCGGCAATGTAATTAGCATGCCGAATATTACTTGGAATGTGAATTGGAACGAAATCGCCAATAGATAAGACCATTTTACAATTTGGGCCCAAGTTAGAAGCAGAGCCTAAGGTGTAAATAATCGATAGTCCATATCTCGGAAACTATAAGAGATAATGCAATTTGGCAACCGGCAATGTAATTAGCATGCCGAATATTACTTGGAATGTGAATTGGAACGAAATCGCCAATAGATAAGACCATTTTACAATTTGGGCCCAAGTTAGAAGCAGAGCCTAAGGTGTAAATTATCGATAGTCCATATCTCGGAAACTATAAGAGATAATGCAATTTGGCAACCGGCAATGTAATTAGCATGCCAAATATTACTTGGAATGTGAATTGGAACGAAATCGCCAATAGATAAGACCATTTTACAATTTGGGCCCAAGTTAGAAGCAGAGCCTAAGGTGTAAATAATCGATAGTCCATATCTCGGAAACTATAAGAGATAATGCAATTTGGCAACCGGCAATGTAATTAGCATGCCGAATATTACTTGGAATGTGAATTGGAACGAAATCGCCAATAGATAAGACCATTTTACAATTTGGGCCCAAGTTAGAAGCAGAGCCTAAGGTGTAAATTATCGATAGTCCATATCTCGGAAACTATAAGAGATAATGCAATTTGGCAACCGGCAATGTAATTAGCATGCCGAATATTACTTGGAATGTGAATTGGAACGAAATCGCCAATAGATAAGACCATTTTACAATTTGGGGCCAAGTTAGAAGCAGAGCCTAAGGTGTAAATTATCGATAGTCCATATCTCGGAAACTATAAGAGATAATGCAATTTGGCAACCGGCAATGTAATTAGCATGCCGAATATTACTTGGAATGTGAATTGGAACGAAATCGCCAATAGATAAGACCATTTTACAATTTGGGCCCAAGTTAGAAGCAGAGCCTAAGGTGTAAATTATCGATAGTCCATATCTCGGAAACTATAAGAGATAATGCAATTTGGCAACCGGCAATGTAATTAGCATGCCGAATATTACTTGGAATGTGAATTGGAACGAAATCGCCAATAGATAAGACCATTTTACAATTTGGGCCCAAGTTAGAAGCAGAGCCTAAGGTGTAAATTATCGATAGTCCATATCTCGGAAACTATAAGAGATAATGCAATTTGGCAACCGGCAATGTAATTAGCATGCCGAATATTACTTGGAATGTGAATTGCAACTAAATCGCCAATAGATAAGACCATTTTACAATTTGGGCCCAAGTTAGAAGCAGAGCCTAAGGTGTAAATTATCGATAGTCCATATCTCGGAAACTATAAGAGATAATGCAATTTGGCAACCGGCAATGTAATTAGCATGCCGAATATTACTTGGAATGTGAATTGGAACGAAATCGCCAATAGATAAGACCATTTTACAATTTGGGCCCAAGTTAGAAGCAGAGCCTAAGGTGTAAATAATCGATAGTCCATATCTCGGAAACTATAAGAGATAATGCAATTTGGCAACCGGCAATGTAATTAGCATGCCGAATATTACTTGGAATGTGAATTGGAACGAAATCGCCAATAGATAAGACCATTTTACAATTTGGGCCCAAGTTAGAAGCAGAGCCTAAGGTGTAAATTATCGATAGTCCATATCTCGGAAACTATAAGAGATAATGCAATTTGGCAACCGGCAATGTAATTAGCATGCCGAATATTACTTGGAATGTGAATTGCAACTAAATCGCCAATAGATAAGACCATTTTACAATTTGGGCCCAAGTTAGAAGCAGAGCCTAAGGTGTAAATTATCGATAGTCCATATCTCGGAAACTATAAGAGATAATGCAATTTGGCAACCGGCAATGTAATTAGCATGCCGAATATTACTTGGAATGTGAATTGGAACGAAATCGCCAATAGATAAGACCATTTTACAATTTGCGCCCAAGTTAGAAGCAGAGCCTAAGGTGTAAATTATCGATAGTCCATATCTCGGAAACTATAAGAGATAATGCAATTTGGCAACCGGCAATGTAATTAGTATGCCGAATATTACTTGGAATGTGAATTGGAACGAAATCGCCAATAGATAAGACCATTTTACAATTTGGGCCCAAGTTAGAAGCAGAGCCTAAGGTGTAAATAATCGATAGTCCATATCTCGGAAACTATAAGAGATAATGCAATTTGGCAACCGGCAATGTAATTAGCATGCCGAATATTACTTGGAATGTGAATTGCAACTAAATCGCCAATAGATAAGACCATTTTACAATTTGGGCCCAAGTTAGAAGCAGAGCCTAAGGTGTAAATTATCGATAGTCCATATCTCGGAAACTATAAGAGATAATGCAATTTGGCAACCGGCAATGTAATTAGCATGCCGAATATTACTTGGAATGTGAATTGGAACGAAATCGCCAATAGATAAGACCATTTTACAATTTGGGGCCAAGTTAGAAGCAGAGCCTAAGGTGTAAATTATCGATAGTCCATATCTCGGAAACTATAAGAGATAATGCAATTTGGCAACCGGCAATGTAATTAGCATGCCGAATATTACTTGGAATGTGAATTGGAACGAAATCGCCAATAGATAAGACCATTTTACAATTTGGGCCCAAGTTAGAAGCAGAGCCTAAGGTGTAAATTATTGATAGTCCATATCTCGGAAACTATAAGAGATAATGCAATTTCGCAACCGGCAATGTAATTAGCATGCCGAATATCACTTGGAATGTGAATTGGGACGAAATCGCCAATAGATAAGACCATTTTACAATTTGGGCCCAAGTTAGAAGCAGAGCCTAAGGTGTAAATTATCGATAGTCCATATCTCGGAAACTATAAGAGATAATGCAATTTGGCAACCGGCAATGTAATTAGCATGCCGAATATTACTTGGAATGTGAATTAGAACGAAATCGCCAATAGATAAGACCATTTTACAATTTGGGCCCAAGTTAGAAGCAGAGCCTAAGGTGTAAATTATCGATAGTCCATATCTCGGAAACTATAAGAGATAATGCAATTTGGCAACCGGCAATGTAATTAGCATGCCGAATATTACTTGGAATGTGAATTGGAACGAAATCGCCAATAGATAAGACCATTTTACAATTTGGGCCCAAGTTAGAAGCAGAGCCTAAGGTGTAAATTATCGATAGTCCATATCTCGGAAACTATAAGAGATAATGCAATTTCGCAACCGGCAATGTAATTAGCATGCCGAATATTACTTGGAGTGTGAATTGGAACGAAATCGCCAATAGATAAGACCATTTTACAATTTGGGCCCAAGTTAGAAGCAGAGCCTAAGGTGTAAATTATCGATAGTCCATATCTCGGAAACTATAAGAGATAATGCAATTTGGCAACCGGCAATGTAATTAGCATGCCGAATATTACTTGGAATGTGAATTGGAACGAAATCGAAAATAGATAAGACCATTTTACAATTTGGGCCCAAGTTAGAAGCAGAGCCTAAGGTGTAAATTATCGATAGTCCATATCTCGGAAACTATAAGAGATAATGCAATTTGGCAACCGGCAATGTAATTAGCATGCCGAATATTACTTGGAATGTGAATTGGAACGAAATCGCCAATAGATAAGACCATTTTACAATTTGGGCCCAAGTTAGAAGCAGAGCCTAAGGTGTAAATTATCGATAGTCCATATCTCGGAAACTATAAGAGATAATGCAATTTGGCAACCGGCAATGTAATTAGCATGCCGAATATTACTTGGAATGTGAATTGCAACTAAATCGCCAATAGATAAGACCATTTTACAATTTGGGCCCAAGTTAGAAGCAGAGCCTAAGGTGTAAATTATCGATAGTCCATATCTCGGAAACTATAAGAGATAATGCAATTTGGCAACCGGCAAATTAATTAGCATGCCGAATATTACTTGGAATGTGAATTGGAACGAAATCGCCAATAGATAAGACCATTTTACAATTTGGGCCCAAGTTAGAAGCAGAGCCTAAGGTGTAAATTATCGATAGTCCATATCTCGGAAACTATAAGAGATAATGCAATTTGGCAACCGGCAATGTAATTAGCATGCTGAATATTACTTGGAATGTGAATTGGAACGAAATCGCCAATAGATAAGACCATTTTACAATTTGGGCCCAAGTTAGAAGCAGAGCCTAAGGTGTAAATTATCGATAGTCCATATCTCGGAAACTATAAGAGATAATGCAATTTGGCAAACGGCAATGTAATTAGCATGCCGAATATTACTTGGAATGTGAATTGGAACGAAATCGCCAATAGATAAGACCATTTTACAATTTGGGCCCAAGTTAGAAGCAGAGCCTAAGGTGTAAATTATTGATAGTCCATATCTCGGAATCTATAAGAGATAATGCAATTTCGCAACCGGCAATGTAATTAGCATGCCGAATATCACTTGGAATGTGAATTGGGACAAAATCGCCAATAGATAAGACCATTTTACAATTTGGGCCCAAGTTAGAAGCAGAGCCTAAGGTGTAAATTATCGATAGTCCATATCTCGGAAACTATAAGAGATGATGCAATTTGGCAACCGGCAATGTAATTAGCATGCCGAATATTACTTGGAATGTGAATTGGAACGAAATCGCCAATAGATAAGACCATTTTACAATTTGGGCCCAAGTTAGAAGCAGAGCCTAAGGTGTAAATTATCGATAGTCCATATCTCGGAAACTATAAGAGATAATGCAATTTGGCAACCGGCAATGTAATTAGCATGCCGAATATTACTTGGAATGTGAATTGGAACGAAATCGCCAATAGATAAGACCATTTTACAATTTGGGCCCAAGTTAGAAGCAGAGCCTAAGGTGTAAATAATCGATAGTCCATATCTCGGAAACTATAAGAGATAATGCAATTTGGCAACCGGCAATGTAATTAGCATGCCGAATATTACTTGGAATGTGAATTGGAACGAAATCGCCAATAGATAAGACCATTTTACAATTTGGGCCCAAGTTAGAAGCAGAGCCTAAGGTGTAAATAATCGATAGTCCATATCTCGGAAACTATAAGAGATAATGCAATTTGGCAACCGGCAATGTAATTAGCATGCCGAATATTACTTGGAATGTGAATTGCAACTAAATCGCCAATAGATAAGACCATTTTACAATTTGGGCCCAAGTTAGAAGCAGAGCCTAAGGTGTAAATTATCGATAGTCCATATCTCGGAAACTATAAGAGATAATGCAATTTGGCAACCGGCAATGTAATTAGCATGCCGAATATTACTTGGAATGTGAATTGGAACGAAATCGCCAATAGATAAGACCATTTTACAATTTGGGGCCAAGTTAGAAGCAGAGCCTAAGGTGTAAATTATCGATAGTCCATATCTCGGAAACTATAAGAGATAATGCAATTTGGCAACCGGCAATGTAATTAGCATGCCGAATATTACTTGGAATGTGAATTGGAACGAAATCGCCAATAGATAAGACCATTTTACAATTTGGGCCCAAGTTAGAAGCAGAGCCTAAGGTGTAAATTATCGATAGTCCATATCTCGGAAACTATAAGAGATAATGCAATTTGGCAACCGGCAATGTAATTAGCATGCCGAATATTACTTGGAATGTGAATTGGAACGAAATCGCCAATAGATAAGACCATTTTACAATTTGGGCCCAAGTTAGAAGCAGAGCCTAAGGTGTAAATAATCGATAGTCCATATCTCGGAAACTATAAGAGATAATGCAATTTGGCAACCGGCAATGTAATTAGCATGCCGAATATTACTTGGAATGTGAATTGCAACTAAATCGCTAATAGATAAGACCATTTTACAATTTGGGCCCAAGTTAGAAGCAGAGCCTAAGGTGTAAATTATCGATAGTCCATATCTCGGAAACTATAAGAGATAATGCAATTTGGCAACCGGCAATGTAATTAGCATGCCGAATATTACTTGGAATGTGAATTGGAACGAAATCGCCAATAGATAAGACCATTTTACAATTTGGGCCCAAGTTAGAAGCAGAGCCTAAGGTGTAAATAATCGATAGTCCATATCTCGGAAACTATAAGAGATAATGCAATTTGGCAACCGGCAATGTAATTAGCATGCCGAATATTACTTGGAATGTGAATTGGAACGAAATCGCCAATAGATAAGACCATTTTACAATTTGGGCCCAAGTTAGAAGCAGAGCCTAAGGTGTAAATTATCGATAGTCCATATCTCGGAAACTATAAGAGATAATGCAATTTGGCAACCGGCAATGTAATTAGCATGCCGAATATTACTTGGAATGTGAATTGGAACGAAATCGCCAATAGATAAGACCATTTTACAATTTGGGCCCAAGTTAGAAGCAGAGCCTAAGGTGTAAATAATCGATAGTCCATATCTCGGAAACTATAAGAGATAATGCAATTTGGCAACCGGCAATGTAATTAGCATGCCGAATATTACTTGGAATGTGAATTGGAACGAAATCGCCAATAGATAAGACCATTTTACAATTTGGGCCCAAGTTAGAAGCAGAGCCTAAGGTGTAAATTATCGATAGTCCATATCTCGGAAACTATAAGAGATAATGCAATTTGGCAACCGGCAATGTAATTAGCATGCCGAATATTACTTGGAATGTGAATTGGAACGAAATCGCCAATAGATAAGACCATTTTACAATTTGGGGCCAAGTTAGAAGCAGAGCCTAAGGTGTAAATTATCGATAGTCCATATCTCGGAAACTATAAGAGATAATGCAATTTGGCAACCGGCAATGTAATTAGCATGCCGAATATTACTTGGAATGTGAATTGGAACGAAATCGCCAATAGATAAGACCATTTTACAATTTGGGCCCAAGTTAGAAGCAGAGCCTAAGGTGTAAATTATCGATAGTCCATATCTCGGAAACTATAAGAGATAATGCAATTTGGCAACCGGCAATGTAATTAGCATGCCGAATATTACTTGGAATGTGAATTGGAACGAAATCGCCAATAGATAAGACCATTTTACAATTTGGGCCCAAGTTAGAAGCAGAGCCTAAGGTGTAAATTATCGATAGTCCATATCTCGGAAACTATAAGAGATAATGCAATTTGGCAACCGGCAATGTAATTAGCATGCCGAATATTACTTGGAATGTGAATTGCAACTAAATCGCCAATAGATAAGACCATTTTACAATTTGGGCCCAAGTTAGAAGCAGAGCCTAAGGTGTAAATTATCGATAGTCCATATCTCGGAAACTATAAGAGATAATGCAATTTGGCAACCGGCAATGTAATTAGCATGCCGAATATTACTTGGAATGTGAATTGGAACGAAATCGCCAATAGATAAGACCATTTTACAATTTGGGCCCAAGTTAGAAGCAGAGCCTAAGGTGTAAATTATCGATAGTCCATATCTCGGAAACTATAAGAGATAATGCAATTTGGCAACCGGCAATGTAATTAGCATGCCGAATATTACTTGGAATGTGAATTGCAACTAAATCGCCAATAGATAAGACCATTTTACAATTTGGGCCCAAGTTAGAAGCAGAGCCTAAGGTGTAAATTATCGATAGTCCATATCTCGGAAACTATAAGAGATAATGCAATTTGGCAACCGGCAAATTAATTAGCATGCCGAATATTACTTGGAATGTGAATTGGAACGAAATCGCCAATAGATAAGACCATTTTACAATTTGGGCCCAAGTTAGAAGCAGAGCCTAAGGTGTAAATTATCGATAGTCCATATCTCGGAAACTATAAGAGATAATGCAATTTGGCAACCGGCAATGTAATTAGCATGCTGAATATTACTTGGAATGTGAATTGGAACGAAATCGCCAATAGATAAGACCATTTTACAATTTGGGCCCAAGTTAGAAGCAGAGCCTAAGGTGTAAATTATCGATAGTCCATATCTCGGAAACTATAAGAGATAATGCAATTTGGCAAACGGCAATGTAATTAGCATGCCGAATATTACTTGGAATGTGAATTGGAACGAAATCGCCAATAGATAAGACCATTTTACAATTTGGGCCCAAGTTAGAAGCAGAGCCTAAGGTGTAAATTATTGATAGTCCATATCTCGGAATCTATAAGAGATAATGCAATTTCGCAACCGGCAATGTAATTAGCATGCCGAATATCACTTGGAATGTGAATTGGGACAAAATCGCCAATAGATAAGACCATTTTACAATTTGGGCCCAAGTTAGAAGCAGAGCCTAAGGTGTAAATTATCGATAGTCCATATCTCGGAAACTATAAGAGATGATGCAATTTGGCAACCGGCAATGTAATTAGCATGCCGAATATTACTTGGAATGTGAATTGGAACGAAATCGCCAATAGATAAGGACCATTTTACAATTTGGGCCCAAGTTAGAAGCAGAGCCTAAGGTGTAAATTATCGATAGTCCATATCTCGGAAACTATAAGAGATAATGCAATTTGGCAACCGGCAATGTAATTAGCATGCCGAATATTACTTGGAATGTGAATTGGAACGAAATCGCCAATAGATAAGACCATTTTACAATTTGGGCCCAAGTTAGAAGCAGAGCCTAAGGTGTAAATAATCGATAGTCCATATCTCGGAAACTATAAGAGATAATGCAATTTGGCAACCGGCAATGTAATTAGCATGCCGAATATTACTTGGAATGTGAATTGGAACGAAATCGCCAATAGATAAGACCATTTTACAATTTGGGCCCAAGTTAGAAGCAGAGCCTAAGGTGTAAATAATCGATAGTCCATATCTCGGAAACTATAAGAGATAATGCAATTTGGCAACCGGCAATGTAATTAGCATGCCGAATATTACTTGGAATGTGAATTGCAACTAAATCGCCAATAGATAAGACCATTTTACAATTTGGGGCCCAAGTTAGAAGCAGAGCCTAAGGTGTAAATTATCGATAGTCCATATCTCGGAAACTATAAGAGATAATGCAATTTGGCAACCGGCAATGTAATTAGCATGCCGAATATTACTTGGAATGTGAATTGGAACGAAATCGCCAATAGATAAGACCATTTTACAATTTGGGGCCAAGTTAGAAGCAGAGCCTAAGGTGTAAATTATCGATAGTCCATATCTCGGAAACTATAAGAGATAATGCAATTTGGCAACCGGCAATGTAATTAGCATGCCGAATATTACTTGGAATGTGAATTGGAACGAAATCGCCAATAGATAAGACCATTTTACAATTTGGGCCCAAGTTAGAAGCAGAGCCTAAGGTGTAAATTATCGATAGTCCATATCTCGGAAACTATAAGAGATAATGCAATTTGGCAACCGGCAATGTAATTAGCATGCCGAATATTACTTGGAATGTGAATTGGAACGAAATCGCCAATAGATAAGACCATTTTACAATTTGGGCCCAAGTTAGAAGCAGAGCCTAAGGTGTAAATTATCGATAGTCCATATCTCGGAAACTATAAGAGATAATGCAATTTGGCAACCGGCAATGTAATTAGCATGCCGAATATTACTTGGAATGTGAATTGGAACGAAATCGCCAATAGATAAGACCATTTTACAATTTGGGCCCAAGTTAGAAGCAGAGCCTAAGGTGTAAATTATCGATAGTCCATATCTCGGAAACTATAAGAGATAATGCAATTTGGCAACCGGCAATGTAATTAGCATGCCGAATATTACTTGGAATGTGAATTGGAACGAAATCGCCAATAGATAAGACCATTTTACAATTTGGGCCCAAGTTAGAAGCAGAGCCTAAGGTGTAAATAATCGATAGTCCATATCTCGGAAACTATAAGAGATAATGCAATTTGGCAACCGGCAATGTAATTAGCATGCCGAATATTACTTGGAATGTGAATTGGAACGAAATCGCCAATAGATAAGACCATTTTACAATTTGGGCCCAAGTTAGAAGCAGAGCCTAAGGTGTAAATTATCGATAGTCCATATCTCGGAAACTATAAGAGATAATGCAATTTTGGCAACCGCAATGTAATTAGCATGCCGAATATTACTTGAATGTGAATTGGAACGAAATCGCCAATAGATA